>NC_059072.1:163640206-164890206 GCF_020497125.1 Mauremys mutica
TTTTCACTACATGCATCCGACGAAGTGGGTATTCACCCACGAAAGCTCATGCTCCAATATGTCTACTAGTCTATGAGGTGCCACAGGACTCTTTGCTGCTCTTACAGATCCAGACTGACATAGCTACCCCTCTGATACTTGGCTTGTTTTAATTTATGATCCTCCGACCCCACTCCTCAGTGGTTAGTTTATTGTCTTTTTAAGTCTGTTCATAGTTTTGAATATTGTTTAGTTCTGAGGGAGGGCGTTTGCTCTGTAATTCTGGAGATCAGTGGTGTTAAGATTTGGGGGTGCTGCAGCATCTTAGTATTTCATCTTAGCAGACATCCTTTCTATCACAGTGGCCGTCATTCAGGCATGGGACCCAACCCTCTTTCCTTTTTGGGATTTCAGTGTGTAGCACTGATGGGATTGATGAGGCCTCCATTCAAGCCTGTGGTTACTCACTCCATCTACCACCGTTCAGTGAAGTCAGCCTTCCTGGTGACCATCACATGGCCAGGACAACAGGTTAAATTCAAGGCAGGTCCTTCCTACACTGTCTTTCAGAAGGACAAGGTGTTAGTAGAACAACAGACTTTTAATCTCAGGGTCCATGGTTCAAATCTCTGTTCAGGCAGTATGTTTTTAAAAGGGGACTTGATTGCTGTCTAAGTACATGGGGAACAAATATTTGATAGTCTAGCACAGTGGCTCTCAACCTTTCCAGACTACTGTGCCCCTTTAGGGAGTCTGATTTGTCTTGCATACTACCAAGTTTCACTTCACTTAAACTACTTGCTTACAAAATCAGACAAAAATACAAAAGTGTCACAGCACGTTATTACTGAAAAATTGCTCACTTTCTCATTTTTACCATATAATTATAAAATAAATCAATTGGACTATAAATACTGTACTTACATTTCAGTGTCTAGTATATAGAGCAGTATAAAGTCATGGTCTGTATGAAATTGTAGTTTGTACTGACTTCGCTAGAGCTTTTTACGTAGCCTATTGTAAAACTAGGCAAATATCTAGATGAGTTGATGTACTCCTTAGAAGACCTCTATATACCCCTATGGGCATGCGTACCACAGTTGAGAACCATTGGTCTAGCAGAGAGAGGTATACCGTGACCAATGGCAGGGAGTTCAAGCTAGACAAATTCAGATTGGAAATAAGGTTTGCTTTTTTTAAAAATGAAGATAATTAACCATCTGAACAATTGAACAAGAGTCATGGTGGATTCTCCATCACTGACCATTTTTAAATCAGGATTGGATTGGATTTCTAGAAGATCTACTCTAGGCATTATTTTGTACTGTGTTATGCAGGTCATCAGACTAGGTGATCACAATGGTCCCTTTTGGCCTTGGAATCTATGGCTCTATGGTCTTAGCATCCTTCCCATCCCGATATCTGTCCCCACCCCACAGTACTTCTCTGTTTCTCATACCATATGCTGATAACTTTTCCCCATTGCACTCTCCATTTTCTGACCTCTGTTCCTGACTTCCCTGTTCCTTTTAATTTTATGCAGCAAGACACTAATGCTGCCAGTGCATCAGTGCTTTGTCACCTGAGCTAGGGTCACAGACAAGATAGGGACCATGAGCTGCAAGCACATTTGATCTCAGGTCTCGAGTCTGCTTTATTCCTGACTGGTTTTCCTGGCCTCTCAGCACAATTAGAGAAAAATCTAAGTATTCCCATTCCCAGCACTAGAAATATCCCAGAATCCCTGGAGCTTCTGGCATCACATTCCTGGCACTCAGCAATGAGACAAATCTTCATAGCTGTGCTGATTTAGGGCACTCCCCAGTCTTGTTCCCGTGTTCGTGAGCACACATCTTGTCCTTCACAGATGCTCCTATGCCAGTAGCACAGCATGGAAAAGGGCACTTGTTAGTTCTCAGGGACTCACCTGGGTTCCTTCCTTTCCATTTCTCCCCACATTGCCTCTTAGATGTCGTTAAATTTTCTCTTTTCTGTCTCCCCCTCACTTTCCCCTGAGTGTCCGTATGGCCCAGAAACTGTTCTCCCTCTGGGCTGAACTCTGCTGAAAGGTCAGGAGTCAGCTCTCACTCAGGTCCTGTGATGACCTCACCACTGACTCCACAGTGCTGGGCTTGTGATGATAAGATGACATCACAATGCAGAGCTGTGATGCTCTTTTGGCCATCCATTTCCTTCTTGCCTGCCATGAGGGGTGTAGGGGACTGTCACCAGTCTTCAAGTAACTGTCTGGTATGGGCTTCAATTAAGTCCAACAAGGCTTATAACCAAATGCAGTCAAGGAACTCTGGTCTTCTCGGAGTCTGTGAGGGATGCTCCAAAAGCCAATAGGTATTTCATGTTTTTTTAAAAAGTTTAAAAAAATAGAAACATTTCTGCCTGTGGAACCATATTGGCCCACACTATATTGGGTCATTAACAGAGCTGGGAATCTTTAGCTCCACAGCACAGTCCTTTACCATTTGAGCTACCAGAGTAACTGGTAGCAGTAGAAGGCTGTTATCTTCTAGGCAGACCTGCCCTAAACAGAGATGGGACATGCACTTTGCCAGTGGGTTTCACAGCAATTTGCTGAATAGGAATAATGGGTTCAGTTCCAGGTTCTGCAGGGTACTGTGCTCTAGTGGCTACAAGCCCTCTGCCCTAGGCCCCAGGGCAGTCTGTCCCTTTGTCCTCCTACGCCTGCCTCCAGCCCTTGCTCCTGTCATGCCGCCTCACTGTTAAGCCCCTGACTCTTACCCATCCTCTCCTGCCTGGCTCCTGCCCCTGCCCCCATCTCCTTCGCTGTCCAGATTCTGCCCATGTTCCCTCTCCTGCTCCTAACCTTGAACAGCTCCTGCTCTTCCCAGACCCCTCTGCTCCAGCCCCTCTCCCCACACTTGTTCCTATCACCCCATCTTCTGACCCTCTCTGCCCCTGGTTCCCCCACTAGCTCCTGCTGCTCTCCCCCTGCCCCCAGTCTTCTATCTGCTTCCCCTCCTGACCTGCCTCTTTCCACAGCTTCCTTCTCCTCCTGACTGCCTGGGCCCAGCAGGGGGATCATTGACAGCCCGGGACAGACAGGCTCCATTGAGTCGGTTCTGGTGCCTAGTGCCACAGTGGTTCCCAGCAGTGAGAGCAGCATTTGCACGGAAAGTCCTCCTTAGCCCCTGCATTCTCAAGATGGAGCATGCTCAGTATGCTCAGTCGCTCTGTGGGGACGACACATGCACAGGCCAGTCAGCAGGTAGGAGCAGGTGGGGCTAGAGCATGCCAGGGCCGCCCAGAGGATTCCGGGGGCCCGGGGTCTTTGGCGGCGGGGGGCCCTTCCGTTCCGGGACCCGCCGCCGAAGTGCCCCGAAGACCCGCGGCGGGGACCCCCCCCGCCGCCGAATTACCGCCAAAGCGGGACCCGCCGCCGAAGTGCAGCCCAGTCTTCGGCGGTAATTCGGCGGAGGGGGGCCCCGCCGTGGGTCTTCGGGGCATTTCAGCGGCGGGTCCCGGAAGGGAAGGGCCCCCCGCCGCCGAATTACTGCCGAAGACCGGGCTGAACTTGGCGGCGGGTCCCGCTCCGTCTTCGGCGATAATTCGCCAGCGGGGGGTCCTTCCGCCCCGGAGCGGAAGGACCCGCCGCCGGCGAAGACCGGGAGCGAAGAAGCTCCGGGGACCCTGCCCCGCAAGAGTTTTCCGGGCCCCCCGGAGGGAGTGAAGGACCCCGCTCCGGGGCCCCCGAAAAACTCTGGTGGGGGCCCCTGTGGGGCTCGGGGCCTGGGGCAAATTGCCCCTCTTGCCCCCCCCTCTGGGCAGCCCTGGAGCATGCTCAGTGCAGACAGAATCTTTGGAGAATTTAGCTCTCAAACTGTAATAAGTCTCTACTGAGCATGTGCCAACTGAGATTTTTTTTGAGGCTTTTAACATGCCCATAGCTGAGCAAAATGTCATGGGGCTGCCAAGGCACATTCTACCTCCGGGGCGATACCCCTTTGTCATATTTCAAATCTCTGCCCCCAAAGTCTGGAGGTGCTGGAGCTTCTGAATGAAATGGTTGTAAGAATTTTTCTAACATGGGCAAGATAACATATTTTTTCTCTCACCTCATTGTGAGAAATAGCAGACTGTTTTTGCTGAATTTTTCAGTAAATAAATAAATAAATAAGTAAATAATTCAGCCTGAGGCAGACACCCAGCATGGAAAATTTCAGCCTGAACAGTTAAAGGTTAGCAAAGTTATAACCAACCGAAAACAGAGTCTTATAATGGAAAATATTGGGCAATCTTAACTATAGGTTAAGGCAGGCAGCGCTGCCTATAATATGTATATGTTTGAGAAGGCACTTGTAATAGGTGCTGCAGAGGAAACTCAGATAGGGTGTCAGTTTTAACCATAATAGAACCGTGTTTAAATCCTGAAAGTCAAAGGCCAATTTAGTAAGCCAAAAAGTAGATAAAAAGTTAGACAAAAGGTTTAGAGGTTTAGTTTCTTCCATCTGTCTTTGCTTTTTTTTACTGCAGGTCACTTGAATATAATTCCTTTCAGTGCTGGAGCCACTTAATACTGAGGGCAGAGCTTGTTTGCTCTTCTCTGCTTTCAGCTAAGAAACGGTTATTTGCTTTCTGGCTCAAAAGGGATTGTATTATTTATTTCTCTTTTCCTTCCTTTAAAATGTCATAAATATATAGCATTTTTTTGTGCCATTCAGGGCTGTGTTTAGTTTATTTTTTTAAATCAGTAGACCAGCTCCTCAGCTGGAATAAGTGGGACCAGCTCCATTTACACCAACTGAGGATCTAGCCCTAACAATGGATTTTTTTTTAATCTTGGAAATTTACAAATAAAGATCTGGCGATTAGGATAGTAGTTATATAACCTTTATTACTTTTTTATTTTAAAGTGAATGACTTGGCTGATATCAGTTTGTCTATGTTTAGATTTTAAGAAAAGGTCCATTCCAGCAATGATCAGAATAATAATTTGTAATAATAACAATACAGTTGGCTAAGATTTTTATAGAAGGCAAATAAATGCTTTTAGAAACTTCATGGCCAATAGGTCATACAGAATGTGATCACTTCTTAGGGTATGTCTTCACTACCGGCCGGATCGGCGGGTAGCAATCGATTTCTCGGGGATCGATATATTGCGTCTCATCTAGACACGATATATCGATCCCCGAACGTGCTCCTGTCGACTCCGGAACTCCACCAATGCGAACGGCGGTAGCGGAGTCAACATGGGGAGCCGTGGACGTTGATCCCGTGCCATAAGGACGATAAGTAATTCGATCTAAGGTACTTCGACTTCAGCTATGCTATTCACGTAGCTGAAGTTGCGTATCTTAGATCGATCCCCCCCCAATGTAGACCTGCCCTTACACACTTTCATATGTGGTAGCATCTAACGTATTTTACAGAGTTTTCCAAGTATTATATATTTTTTGAGAGATATAGTGAATTCACAGAAATAAATGAGGAATTAATTCTGCTCCAAAGATCTGATTTAAATATAAATCCTGACTCACTTTATATGATTACGTAGCTTTTGTGAGGGGAAAACAACTTCTGAGAACACACCACTGAAAACATTGTCTCACAGAACATAGCTATTTCCATAAAATTCAAAATGTTCGCTCTAGTTGTAGTGCTGCTAATTCAGGGCCTGATCTTGGTGTCCTTACTCAAGAAAAACTCCTATATAACTTGTTGGGACAGATTCCTAGGTAGGCTGGTGCAAAGATGCCACGGGTCAGGTGTAAACCTTCCTGGGGTAGGGGTTCATCATCAATGCTGTTGATCATCAACAGGAGCAGCAGTGAACAGTCTAGGGAGGGGCAGGTTGGAGGGATGGGGAGGAGATATGGCTGGCGCATTCTTATACCCTGGAGGTTTTTCACATCTTTAAATTTGTCCATATGGGCCGTTAAAGCAAGGATGCACGTTAGACCAGCCCTGGGGCAGCACCTGGATTGTGACTGCCCTTGAACAGAGGAGGAACAATCCACCTCTTCTCAGTTCCTGCACATCCCTAGGGCTAGCAGAGGGATGCTTTTCCATATACAGTGCACAACCATATAATGTCAGTCTGGATGGCCTTCTGTTTAAATTAAGGGACCAACAAATCAAGAGAAGAATAAATATAAAGTCTCCATGAAAAAGCATAATGCGAGCAGGTGTCTTCCCTAGAACAGACTGAATCCAAGCGGCCTCACAAAACGGTAGCTGCCTCTGCTGACATTCCGAGGCGCAGTACCCAGAGAACGATGCTATAACAAAAGTTACGTGGCTCTGTACCTCATACAACTGTTTGGGCATTTGCCTGAGTAAGGACTGTAAAATCAGGCCCTATGTCTATAAACTTCATTCAAGGAGACATGCTACCTTCCAGCAGATCAGCTTGCAGGAAGGTAAAATTTGCTCAGAGATCTGTTAGTAGACACTCAGAGCCAGTTTGCATCTCCTCCATTTTGGGGAGTGAGGGCTTGTCCCTAACAAATGTCCCTGAATCAATGACCCCCATGAGCACAGAGGCCTAGAATACCTGGGGCACATGTCTGTTCTTGCCACACCCATTCCTCCATTTCCCAGGAATGCCCTCTGTTCCAGGGGTAGCACAGAGCAGATGAATCATAGATTGTTAGGGTTGGTGGGGACCTCAGAAGATCATCTAGTCCAACCCCCTTGCTCAAAGCAGGATCAATCCCCAAATGGCCCCTTCAAGGACTGAACTTACAACCCTGGGTTTAGCAGGCTAATGCTCAAACCACTGAGCTATCCCTTCCCCCTAAAGCTGGTGCTCTGTAATGCATAGGTGCTAGTTGCATCTTACACCTGCCAGCACAGTGTAAAGGGGCTCCACATCCAGGCTGGATGTCAATTAGTTCACTTTAATCCTCCTTTCTCTGAGGGAGTTTGTAGCACTGCAAAGAGGGCTGTGAATTTAGCAGACTCCAAGGATCTGCAGTGCAGTCCAAGAATCTCTGTGGTTTCCAGGCTGTCCTCACTGAGGTTCTCTCACCTGTACTGCTGCCCGGCCTCCCCCTGGCCCATGCTTCCCATGCCAGGAAGTTTCATGAGAAGACTGTGTTGCCAAGGGCCCATGCTTATTCAGCAGAGATACAAAGAATATATTTCCATGGGGTTGTTTTCTTTGTCCAGAGATTGGGATAGTAGGATAAGTCTCTAAACTTTGGTGTGTGTCCTAAGTGAACCTCCAATGCTTTCCAGGTTTGACCATTGCTGATTCTAATTTGGGACCAAATCCTACTCACTTTACTCTGGAAAAATTCCCATTGATCTCAGTGGGAGCTTTGACATGAATGAGGTGAATGGGATTTTTGCTCCAAAGCATTTACTATAATGTTTTGACTTGAGCAGTTTGCCAAGATTTGGGGTCTTGACTGTTGTTTCCATTGGGGGAGAAAATTATGGTGGAGCCAGTTATTTCTGTGATGGGTTGGATTACAGAAACCCCCTTGGGAACTGTCAACGGATGTGCCAAGACTACTTCTGCCTCTGCTTTCCCTGCCAGCTTGGATCTTCAGCACCCTGTCTTGTTGAGCCAGACACGCCCGTCTGCTCAAACACAGACCCAGGGTCTGAACCATGTGCCCCAAAGCTGCAGGTTTACCTGAAAGCAGCTAACAGAGGTGTTCCTGTCTTTAACACTCAGATGCCTAACTCCCAATGGGGTCCAAACCCCAAATAAATCTGTTTTACCCTGTATAAAGCTTATACAGGGTAAACTCATAAATTGTTTGCCCTCTATAACACTGATAGAGAGAGATGCACAGTTATTTGCCCCCACCCAGGTATTAATATATACTCTGGGTTAATTAATAAGTAAAAAGTGATTTTATTAAATACAGAAAGTAGGATTTAAGTGGTTTCAAGTAGTAACAGACAGAACATGCGTCTGACGAAGTGGGTATTCACCCACAAAAGCTTATGCTCCAATACATAAGTTAGTCTATAAGGTGCCACAGGACTCTTTGTTGCTCTAGACAAAGTAAAGTGAATTACCAAGCAAAATAAAATAGAACATGCAAGTCTATGTCTAAGAAAACTGAATACAGATAAAAACTTCACCCAGTAAGCTTTCTTTTACAGACTAGTCTCCTAGTCTGAGTCCATCAATCACTCACACCCCCTGTAGTTACTGTCCTTTGTTCCAGTTTCGTTCAGGTATCCGTTGGGGTGGAGAGGCTCTCTCTTTACCCAGCTGAAGACAAAATGGAGGGGTCTCCCAGGGGTTTAAGTAGACTTTCTCTTGTGGGTGGAGACCCCCTCCTCTCCTATGCAAAGTCCAGCTCCAAGATGGAGTTTTGGAGTCACATGGACAAGTCACATGTCCATGCATGACTCAGTTTCTTACCAGCCAAGCCACATCCCTGTGAAAGCTCCGATGTGGATTGGTGTCTTCGAGTTCATTGTTGGCTTAAGTGGTTCTTGATTTGGCACTTAATTTGCACAATCATTTCTCAAGAAGCTGACCAAATCCTTTACTAAGGCTATCTTGCAAGTATACAGCCAATATTCCTAACTACAAGTACAAAAATGATACATGCATACAAATAGGAGGAATGTATTCAGTAGATCATAACCTTTGCAGAGATATGTTACATGGCATATGTAGCATAAAACATATTCCAGTTATATCATATATACATTCATAAGCATATTCCCATGAAGTCTTATGGGGTACACTGTCACAATTTCTTTCATGCAATCTTGTTTATTTACAAAGAAAGTATACATTAGTCCTGTGTTCCTGAACACAGCAGGAACCAAGGGACAGGAGATAATTTCTTTGCTTGCAGTTCTAAGCCCCTTTCCAGCCAGCACTTTGCTCAAGGCTCTCTCTCTCCCACTCTTTTTCCTAAGATTATGCTACCAGTGTTAACTGTGTCTGATGCTTCATAGAATCATAGATATATAGGGACCTTGAGGGGTCAGCAAGTCCAGCCCCCTGTGCCGAGGCAGGACCTTCGCTGACTGGCGTTTGTTCAACCTGTTCTTAAAAACTGCCAATGACAGGGATTCCACAGCCTCCCTTGGAAGCCTGTTCCAGAGCTTAACTACCCTTAGAGTTAGAAAGTTCTTCCTAATATCCAGGGGCGGCTCCAGGCCCCAGCACGCCAAGCGCATGCTTGGGGCAACAAGCCACGGGGGGCGCTCCGCCGGCGCCACGAGGGCAGCAGACAGGCTGCCTTCGGCAGCTTGCCTGCGGAGGGTCCGCTAGTCCCGCGGCTTCGGCAGTCCTCCGAAGCCGCGGGACCAGCGGACCCTCCGCAGGCAAACTGCCGAAGGCAGCCTGCCTGCCACGCTTGGGGTGGCAAAAACCCTAGAGCCGCCCCGCTAATATCTAACTTAAATCTCCCTGTTTGCAGATTAAGCCCATTACTTCTTGTCCTACCTTCAGTGACCAGGGAGAACATTTGATCCCCGTACCCTCTATATCAGCCTTAACATATTTGTCAACTATTATCAGGGGCCCCCCTCTGTCTTCTTTTCTCAAGACTAAACATGCCCATTTTTTAAAGTATCAGGGGTAGCCGTGTTAGTCTCCTGGAATTGACACCTCCACGTCCACCCTGATCGAATTGGCCCTGTCAGCACTGGTTCTCCACTTGTGAGGTAACACTCTCTTCTCTTCATGTGTCAGTATATAATGCCTGCATCTGTAATTTTCACTCCATGCATCTGAAGAAGTGAGTTTTTTTACCCACGAAAGCTTATGCCCAAATAAATCTGTTAGTCTTTAAGGTGCCACCGGACTCCTTGCAGTTTTTTTAACCTTTCCTCAGAGGTCAGGTTTTCTAAAGCTTGTATCATTTTTGTTACTCCCCTCTGGACTCTCTCCAATTTCTCCACCACTTTCCTTCCTGATTCTCTGTGTCTGTCTGTGATGTGCCTGGCTGCATCTGTGCTCTCTTTCATGCACACACACACAAATTCATAAAAACAATACCCATCATCCCTGCCTTTACATTCAGCCCACAGTGGAGCCCCTCCACCAGCATAGTTCAGATTCCTGACTGGCCCTGTCTGGCCTGTGTTTTGGGTGGTGGCTTCTGTTGTTTCAGCTATTTATTCCATCAAGTAGCTTGATTGGTTTCTTATATTTATCCTGAATGAAGGGTGGCTTTCATGTCCACTAGCTTCAATGAGATTTCACCCAACCCCCAGCAGAACAATACTATTTAGTCCTTTACAGGCATGCTCCTGTAGTTCAGATTCAGGGCACACTTCCATTGGCTTAATAAAAGTTTTACTTAAGTGCAGACTTCAGGGTTGGGCCTGCCTTCTTCAGAGTGCTATATCAGAAACGATAAAGGTGACCTTGAAGAGCAAAAAATGGGCTAGGATTTGTTTCCTTATCATGTAAATCCTTAAAAAATTATAGATTTCAAAACAGAATCCTTACCCGTGTTGCTAGTGCCACCACAGATTCTTAAAACTGAAAGAACGTTAAAGACCTAATTTACTGTTTTCCACTATTCATGTTGATTGTTTACTTGTTTTGCTCTTCCCATAGCTGGGACAGTAAAACTAGTTCAGAGGTTCTCAACCAGGGGTATGTGTAACCCTGGGGGTATGTAGAAGTCTTCCAGGGGGTACATCAGCTCATCCAGATATTTGCCTAGTTTTACAACAGGCTACATAAAAAGCACTAGCAGAGTCAGAGAAAACTAAAATTTCATTCAGACAATCACTTGTTTATACTGTTCTATATACTATATCAGCGGTTCTCAAACTATGGGTTGTGACCCCAAAGCAGGCTGCGAGTTTATTTTAATGGGGTCGCCAGGGCCAGCATTTGACTTTCTGGGGCCCAGGGCAGAAAAGCAAATCCTGGGCCCTGCTGCAAGGGGCTGAAGCCAAAGCTGGAGTTTTTAAGTGAGGAGAAACGTGGAGTTTACAAGACACATCAAACTCCTGAGGGATACAGTCTGGAAAGGGTGAGAATCACTGAGCTAGTCCACTGGATTCACTATCTGTTTATAGTTAGTTTCGCTTCCTACTTCTGCTCCTGTGCCCACGGCAATGGAAAGGTTTAAATTTGAAATAAAAGTGTCAATGAAATGTAAAGAAACTTTGGACTGTGTAAAACAAACATTTTTTTGTTGATTGCGGGGAGAAAGAAATTAGCTGCGCTAAAGTAAAGCCCTGGGCTTGCCATTGGGACTACTTATGTAAATAAAGCTGAGAGAGAGTGCGTGTGTGTATGCTCAAGATCTAGCCTTAAGTTAATAGCACTGCTTTAAATGTATATTGCTCCTACTCATGACTTTGAGGTGCTGAGTATCTTGCAAGGTCAGATTGTAGTTCTTAAAATAGCAGATCATCTGAACCATCATTCATTTTAAAGATCAGTGCATATGAGACCTGATTATTAAAAGAGTTCCTTTTTCTTTCAAGCACCTGCATTTTTCTCTTACTGACAGAGCTTTTCTTGTGGCATATTATTGTGATTATATCTGACAAGGTGCATTAGAGTGATGGCTTAGACTAATGAGAAATTATGTTCGGTCACGTTACTATTTTTAAATCGAGCACAGCTGATGCGACCCTAAAACATACCAAGGTAAAAGGAAAAACTGAAGACCCAGCAGTTCAAAGGTGCTTTTACTTGAGGAAAACAAGACACAAAATTCTGCTGTGATTCCACTCAGCCACTCCTGTACAAGAGAGTGAGTCGGGCTAAATCCTGCATAGCTTTGGCTACTGCAAGTTGAACAGTATGTTTCCCTGTGGAGACAGCTACTCACTATCTCACACCCTGGTAGCATGGCTCCAAAGGTGTTACTTGAATTCAAAGCCTGAACTCCAGGGAACCTTTGTGGAGAAGTGGTCTCCAAGTGGAGTGGACTCCCTTTCTATGGATGGGAGACTCTCCCCCTTCATTTTAATATCAGTGTTAGGCATGCAGGGCCGTAGCAACAAAGAACGTGGCCCCCTCCGAACATATGTCCGGGGCCCCTTACAATGCAGAAACTGGAATGCGGTATTTATTTTATACAATATACAGGGTTCATATTGTGTATACATAGGCCTACAGTGTACATGTATTCCGTATTTACGCAAAGCGCTTCTTTCGAGCCTTGTTCTCCGCAAATTCGTTAAATCAATGCGTCATAGTCCAGAGATCTGGCAATCTTGTTTTCGACTGAGATAACTGCAAGCGCAGAAAGCCTGTCATCTGTCATGGTTGAGCGCAGGATATTCTTGATCAGTTTCATTCTGCTGAAGCTCCTTTCAGCACCGGCGACAGTAACTGGTGTGGTCAGAAGAATTCTGATGCAAATGCAAAGATTCGGATATATCTCCTGAAGGCTGTTCTTGTATATGTACGTTAAAAAATTGTTTGCCGTGACAAGTCCTCTCTCTTTCTCGATGACATAAATAAAACGATTCAATTCCATTATGAGTTCGTTGGCATCAATGTCTCCCATTTTTCTTTCAAAATTTTTGCTGTGATTCTCCAGTTCATTTTCTCTGTGACACTGCTTCAGGCTGTTAGCGTTGTACAGAAATCCAAACAACTTATACCACTCCACGAGTTGGTCAAATCGCAACGAAACAGAAGATATGGCCTGATCAGTGAGAACAAGAAAGAACTGCGATTTGAATTTTTCTTCGGCAGAAAGACGACCCGAATCATCAGCACATTCGTAATCAAACATTCTCTTCTTACGTCGCACCCTGGTTTCTGGAAACACCTGCTCAATACCCATATGCTCTGCTATTTCACGTGCATTTGTGACCACAGAGTTATATCCTGTATTTCGATAGTCTTCCAAAAACTTCATTGTAGCACCGACTTCTGCCTGCAGTACGTCAATTGACACATCTGGTGACTGAATTAATTTGCTGGTTTTATTGACGTGAAATAGTATATCGTACCACGTGTACACAGTCAGAACAAAAGGCCACGTAGTAACATGGTCTAAAAGCGCACCGGCTTCTGTTGCTGTATTGCCATCTTTCTTTTCGAGCGCATATTCTCGCAAAGATGACAAAGCATTGCACAATTCTTCAAGGTGATAACGCAATGGCTTCACAGCATCAATTCTCGACTCCCAACGAGTGTCCGATAACCCTTTAACAGATATTGGCATATGTTCTTGAAGTATATCCCAATGTGAAGGTGACGAAGAAAAGATAACGTATATTCTGTTAATCAGACCGAAAAAGTCAACGGCATATTTCGATGACTTTGCCGCGTCTGAGATCACAAGATTCCAAGTGTGAGCTCCACATGGTACATATAAGGCACGGTCATTTATTTCTAGCATGCGGGCTTGAACTCCTTTATTCTTTCCTCTCATATTTGCGCCGTTATCATAAGCTTGGCCTCTCATGTCAGCAATGTCTATTCCTAAGTTGTTTGCCTTTTCAAGAAACGCTTCCAATAAGCCCTCGCCAGTTGTATCATGAACATTAAGAAAACCAACAAACGCTTCACGAATATTGACACCATCTTCACCGTTGCATTCAACAAAGCGTAACACCACAGACATCTGTTCTTCATGTGACACGTCGGGAGTACAGTCCAAAATAACTGAATAATATTTTGCTTTTTTAAGCTGCGCTATGTTGGCCTCTTGAATGTTACTGGCAACAAGTTGAATCAGCTCATTTTGGATCTGTGGACTGAGGAACTGAACATGTGTCTCTGCCTTCTTAATCCTCTGTAAAAGTTCGCTGAGGACAGTATCATACTTTGCAAGCAAGTCAAACAGTCCCAAAAAGTTGCCATTCGAAGGATCGCCGAGCTTTTCATTACTTCCTCGAAATGCCAAGTTTCTTTCGGACAAGAAAATAACATCAACCATGCGTTTGACAACATTTCTCCAGAAATCTCTTTCTTTCAGAAAAGCCTGCAATTCGAGTTGGTCAATAGATGTACGGTTTACTATGCCTGACCGAAGGTCAAACCATTTCACCATACAGTCTTGATGACCTTTGCCTGTTTCATGCTGCTGAAGTCTTTTTGACAGTGCTTTCCAAGCAGATGTTCCACGACGTAGCGGTATGTCGCCAGTGCCAAATAATTTACAACAAAAACAAAAAATGGCATCATTCTGAACTGAGTACATTAACGAACTGAGTACATTAACCATGAACGTCTTATTTTCTCGCCATTTGCCATGGTTCGATAGAAATGAGTACTTGTGAACCTCCGTCTTTCCTCGTTAAATGGAAATTCGTAACTTTCATTCTGCTGCGGCCATGTGCAACAATGTCACACACTTGCCTGTCCGATATTATAGATGGCCAATCTCCTGGATCATCAGTCAGTGGTTCAGATTCAGATACTTCTTTCCTGGCAGCAGCTGGAATATCTGTCACAGTTTGTTTGGTAGAACAACTGGCTTCACCTTCGACCTCACTTGAAGCACTTCTGGATACTTCTGGATACGATTCGTCGCTGCTAGCGCTGTCCGTTTCATGTGCCTGTACCTGTACGTTGGATTGCAGCGCAAAATACGTTGACAACTTTGGAATTTTCTCAAGTTCCTTCTCAGCATCTTTTGCTGCCTTTCGTTTACTAGATCCGCTCTTATACGTTCTCTTAGACATCACAAAGCACGCTTCTACTACAACTAAATTAATAACATTTATCCGCCGACCACCATTATGAACGCAAATACACATTCTTTGAATGGGTCCAACTAAAATTCGAAACTGACCGACAGACAACTGATGTAGCCAATAGCATTATGATGTATCATAATGACTTCACGGTTTTGTCAGTAAAACCGACATGGATTGTGCAATAGCGTCAATAAATGTCACTTACCTAGTTATACCTCACATTTTTTTTGCCACTTTTAGGGGCCCCCTTCCTTGCGGGGCCCCCTCCGGTCAGAGGGTACGGAGGGCGCTCGCTACACCTCTGTAGCCATGTCTGCAGCAGCTGTAATTGACAGGAGTAAGCTATACCAATATACCTTTACACCAGTATGACAGTGTCCGTGCAAGGGGGTTGTACTGCTTTAACCATATTGGTTTTAAACCACTTGAGCTATAGAAAAACTCACTCTCTCTCTGTCTAGAATTGAGCTGGATCAACTATTTGCAGAAAACAATTCATTTGATGAATTTAGCTCCTTTTTCTGTTTCCTCCTCTGATTATCTGCAAACAGATTTTCATTTTCACAGCTGAGTTCATTATTTAAAATTAATTGACAATTGGTTTATTTATGGGAACATTTGCAAGTGCAAGCTAAACACATAAGAGCTAGTTTTTTAAACTGATAGAAATGAAGCTTGTTTCAAATCACAGCACTAGCAAATCAGTGGAACTTTATGTGTAGAACAGGCCTCAGAACTTCTTTGCATGCTATGGGATTGATACAAATTCAATGCAGGAGAGCTCATGGGCCATATTTTCAAAGGTATTTAGGTGTCAAAGATAGGTGCCTCAGGGCTCTTGGAAATCACGCTAGGTGTCTAGCTGCACCTCAGTACCTCTGAAAACCTGATCTCATGCCTTTTTTGTTTTAAATCGCTGTAACATGCCAGGCAAGCTGGCCATGCTTCCTGATTAGATGAAAAATTGGTGGGAAGCAAATGAAAAGAGTTGTAAATAATGAAGCAAACATTCCCAAATACTTTATTCATTATTCACCCAGCTCTAGTTTAGAATTCTCCACTTACAAAATCCCCTTTTAACCCCCAAACCTTAACCATTTGATTACTTCTGAATAGGATGACCAGATAGCAAGTGTGAAAAATCGGGACAGGGGTAGGGGGTAATAAGAGCCCATATGAAAAAAAGCCCCTTAATATCAGGACTGTTCCTATAAAATTGGATCATCTGGACACCCTACTTCTGAATGCCTCTGAGAGGATACGCAGTTGCCGATTCTGATCGGCTGCTATAAACAGTTCTTTTAAGATCCCTTGCTAGTCCCTTTGATGAACATTCACAGTTGCTTCCTCAAAAATATCAACTTTAACCTAGTAACATTTTCACTAAACCAAGGGGATAATGCTGTGTCACACCATTTCACAACCTGGGGAAGTGCAAATCGAAGCTCCCAAACCCATTCCCAGCAAGTGTTATAAAACTTTCTTGTGATTTGTAAAAAGTTCAGTTTTTTCATTTGTGTGCATGTGTGTGTGTGTGTGTGTGTGAGAGAGAGAGAGAGAGAGAGAGAGAGAGAGAGGGAGTTTAGAGCTAGGGAAAGCTACTGGGGACACAACCCTGGAGAATGAAGTTCAGGCAGGCCCAGCAGAGAGGCCTAGGAGTGAATGAATCAGTGAAACTGACTTATTTGTAATACTACCCTCTGGTCAGAATTCTCCAATTTCTCTTTGTGCCTTTGTTTATTCTTCCCCATGTGAAATATTTTACATGTATTCTTGCTGAATGACATTTTATTGATTCCAGCCCATTTCTCTTACCTTTTAGGATCAAGCTATATTTTAAGCTCAGTCCTCTAAAGAGTTCACTGCTGCTTCCCGTTCTGATCTCTTATCAGAAGATTTGATAAGCACACCTTCTTCCACTGGTTCTTTTAGAGTTGTTAATTAATATATTAAATCATAGGTAACCCATTAATGAAATGTATGGATCACTCCATTTGACGTCTCTTCTCGGCCTGAACACCACCGTTACATTAGTAATTACACTAGGTCCATTTTCGATTAGCCAGCAGAGTATCCATTGCACAGTAATACTACCCATATACACAATAAATAAATATTGAAATAATCCACTTCTGCATATAATGCTGGCAGGGCAATACAGCCTACAGGTGGAATGAAATTAGATGCATTGTCTTCCCAGTTATCTGGGTGGGGGGTGGAGAAGGAGAACCCTCCCTCAACTCAGATTGTGATCCTGTCAGCTCACATAAAGTAAGCAGGTTCAATCTTGCTCAGGATGGCACATCTCAAAGGAAACCCCAGGAGCTGGTGGTTCAGCAGAGGGAGATCTTCTCATTGAGTCAGGACTGATTCATAGAATTGAAGGAATGGAAAGGACCTCGAGAAGTCTAGTCCAGTCCCCTGTACTCATAGCAGGACTAAGTATTATCACCATCCTTGACAGGGGTTTGTCCAACCTGCTCTTAAAAATCTCCAGTGATGGAGATTCCACAACTTCCCTAGGCAATTTATTCCAGTACTTAACCACTCTGACAGTTCGGAAGTTTTTCCTAATGTCCAACCTAAACCTCCCTTGCTGCAATTTAAGCCCATTGCTTCTTCTCCCCTCCTCTGAGGTTAAGGAGAACAATTTTTCTCCCTCCTTCTTGTAACAACCTTTTATGTACTTGAAAACTGTTATGTCCCCTCTCAGTCATCTTTTCTCCAGACTAAACAAATCCAGTTTTTATAATCTTCCCTCATAGGTCATGTCTTCCAGACCTCTAATTATTTTTGTTGCTCTTCTCTGGACTTTCTCCAATTTGTCCACATCTTTCCTGAAATGTGCCGCCCAGAACTGGACACAGTAATCTGGTTGAGGACTAATCAGTGTGGAGTAAAGCAGAAGAATTATTCCTTGTATCTTGCTTGCAACACTCCTGCTAATATCTCCACAAGGCTTGTTACCCTGTCAAAGAAAGCTGTTAGGTTGGTTTGACATGATTTGTTCTTGACTAATCCATGCTGACTGTTACTTATCTCCTTATTATCGTCTAGGTGTCCGCAAATTGATTGCTTAATTATTTGCTCCATTATCTTTCTGGATACTGAAGTTAAGATGACTGGTATGTAATTACCTGGGTTGTCCTTATTCTCCCTTTTATAGATTGGCACTGTATTTGCCCTTTTCTAGACCTCTGGAAGGTCAAGACTATAATGGGGTTCAAAAAAGAGCTAGATAAGTTCATGGAGGATAGGTCCATCAATGGCTATTAGCCAGGATGGACAGGGATGGTGTCCCTAGCCTCTGTTTGCCAGAAGCTGGGAATGGGTGACAGGGGATGGATCACTTGATGATTACCTGTTCTGTTCATTCCCTCTGGAGCACCTGGCATCTGCTGGAAGACAGGATACTGGGCTAGATGGACCTTTGGTCTGAACCAGTATGGCCATTCTTACATTCTGATGTAGTTCTGGGGAAAAACAATAACACAAAATATGGAAAAGGCAGAAGTGCTAAATGACTTTTTTTGTTTCAGTTTTCACCAAAAAGTTTAATGGCAATTGGACATCTAACTTAATGAATGCCAGTGAAAATGAGGTAGGATCAGAGGCTAAAATAGGGAAAGAACAAGTTAAAAATTACTTAGACAAGTTAGATGTCTTCTAGTCAGCAGGGCCTGATGAAATACATCCTAAAATACTCAAGGAGCTGACTGAGGAGATATCTGAGCCATTAGCAATTATCTTTGAAAGTTATGGAAGACAGGTGAGATTCAGTAACCTTACAGGGAGCACAGTGTCCCTGTCTGTTGAATGGGCTGTCAAACAGAGGGCTTGTCCACTTGTGGTCATTAAAGTTCTCATGCTGCTTTTACAAGAGCGGGAGTGCTTATCCACAGGGGACTTTGGCAAGGACGTTGGCTTCCCAGATTTTCCCCTGCAGTTTCAATCGGATAAAATAGCCCTAAATGTCTGTGTAATGTTGCTGTGTGCTGTTCGAGACTGAGTATGTTTCACTCCAGGAATGGTTCCATTTCAATGGAGGTTAAGTGAACACTTAATATAGTACTTTGGAGTTTGTACAATATATCAAACAGATAAGCACAATAAAACACTTTGGGATTCTTCTTGATGAAAGCCTGTCTATCTGTTTGATTTATGACATACTGTAATAATGTCCATTGTGAGTGGGTTGTCTGGTACTTGCATAGCTCAAGATTAGTGAAATAAAGAGCTTGCTAACTTATTAAAATAAAAGATCATGAATAAGAACAGCACTTATACTTACACTAGCTAGGCATAAACTGGTTACCAGCTGTGGTCAGGAAGACATTTCCTTGGAGGGCACAATGTTGCATATCAGGAGTATGGTTTCCTCTGAATCATCCAGCATTGACCATTGTGGGAGACAAACTCTTGTATTAACTGGACAGTTAGTCTGTACCTAGAATATTGTGACATTTTAGAATGCACGCATTCAAACATCGGAATGTGCTGTAGCCAGTTTCTCGGAAGCCAGGCAAATATAAAAGAAAGAAATCTGGGAATGCCGCCTTAATGAGGCAATCAGAACATTTGGGATTCTGCATGAAAGACGATTATAGGATAAATGATATTTAGATAGCATCATGTGGCTCATTAAAAATGGAATAAACTTAATTCTGTGAAGAATGTGTTTGTTTACAAGGTTGAATCAACTTCTTAAGTGAGAAAAAAATCTACTGTTAAAAGTTTGTAATCTCAGTTGTTTTAAGAACTAGTGATGTAGATCTGACAAGGTGTCATATCTGCACTTTTCTATGATATCACTAAGAAAGGAAGAAGATGCAATATGCACGCTTCTTTACTTCAAAGAATTTGCATTTAATGTTTCTTTGAAGTGCAGTTGTATTCTGAAAAATAGCCATATAAAAATGACCTCTTCTTACTCAACAGCTCTGCTCAAGAGTGTATTGGAATCAAATCTGCTGATTTTAGCTGACTACAATATGGATTTCTTTTTCTTTTTCTTTTAGCTCTACAGTACTAAGAGAATGCATTGGATTCTACTCTTTCTTGTGCATCACCACGTGTAATTAATTACTTATTAAATTCCAATCAGCTGTACTTGTGCAAACTCATTGAAGACAAAATTAAAGTAGAATTTGGCCTGCAGAAACTTTAAGACTAGTGCTGATGTGCAAGAAGTAAAGAACACAGCTTGACTTTTGGATCCACTGGGGATTTTACAGGGCTGCTAGGTGAAAAAATAGACCTCTTTTTACATATTAACTGAGCACATATGATCACAAAGCCCGATGATGCCATTTTTACACAATCAAGTTTCAAAATAGAACTTGCACTTGCAAGTGAATTCAGTGCTGGTGAAAGGTTATGGATAAATAGCCTTGGAAAGAGAAACCTTCAGTTCATGGGGAGGGATAGCTCAGTGGTTTGAGCATTAGCCTCTTAAACCCAGGGTTATGAGTTCAATCCTTAAGGGGGCCATTTAGGGATCTGGGGCAAAATCAGTACTCGGTCCTTTTAGTGAAGGCTGGGGGTTGGACTCACTGATCTTTCAGGGTCTCTTCCAGCTCTACAAGACAGGTATATTATTTTAACACTTATGAGCCCAGAGTGCAGAGATGTACGAAAAAGAGGCCATTCTAAAAGAAAGGCAACTAAATGATTTTGAACCTAAAAAGGAAGGAGAAGGGGTTCGTTCAAAGTTTAGAGGAGGGTTTGGGGTCAGATGTTACTTTCTCTGAACCAATTTGGCCATCCCTAAAACCAGTGAAACCCAGTCACCATTTCCAACCCTTTGTAAGACTCAAGGGTGATTCATTGTTGTGTTGCGTCTTGCTTAGCTACTTACACCAATGAAAAGTGAGTGCAGCGTGCATGTAAAATGCTACCAGATCAGAATGGTCGTGTTTCCCAGCCCTTCTGCAGTGGTGTAAAATGTTTGCACCTTGCGCAGAGGGCAACAGAGATAGCCTCCACTAGGGGGCCTGATGCTACAGTCCTTGCACATTGCAAACTCCCATTGAAATCCATGGCAGTTTTGGCCATGCAAGAAATGCTGGACGGGGCCCTAGTGTCCTGATCCACAGTCCATTGACGTCACTTGGAATTTTTACTTTAATGGCTTTGGATCAGGCCTGGGTCAACAGTGAAATTCCAGCCAGAGAACAGAGCAGAGAGCGGCAACTGCCTGTAGTTTGTTTATCCTAATCATGGTGTAAATAGACTTGAAAGCTGGGAAATGGGATGCTTATACCATGCCTCATGAAAAAGGTTTTGAGACCCTTTACCAATTGCCAGCCTTTTATGGAAAGAAAAAGTGGAATAAGAAGAAAAAAAAATCCCTCCAGTGACATCCTCTGGTTCATGGTAGTAGATGAAAGTAGGCGGGGAGATCGGTCAGTTTTGTATAACTCCAGAACTGCATTGTGTTCTCTGCATGCAGCTGTGCTGTTTGTGTTTCTCTCGAGGTGACAAAAGCATGAATAATGGTACCAAAGTCCACAGCCAAAAGGAAAGGATGCCAAGCACAGATGGTAAAACACAATCTTGGCAACAGCTAGTACCGGGATATCTAGGAGCAGTGTGGGAGCTACTAACACTCCTTGGTGGCAAGCCTCAGTAAGAAACTGCAGGCACCCTCCCTCAGTCAAGGGGGCTAATATAATTTCTGCCAATTCTTCTGGACTTAGCCAGACTCTCAATGGAAAGAGAAGAGCTAGAATGTGAAATGCACTCGGGGGCAGTCTGCAGTGAGTACTCAGCTTTTCTTAAACAGATGAAAGCAATTATTCTCTCATGAACATGTCAGTTATGAGGCTTATTTTTTTTGTACTCTTATCTTTCTCACATTTGTTTTGCTGTACATCTCACTGAGCTGTCTGACAAGAATTTTCAAATAGATTCCTGATGGGGTTCTTTCTAGAACATACCAGATCAGCAATAACAGATCAGACCATTGGCCAACCAAGTCTGGTATCTTGTCTCTGGAATGGACCAATGCATAATCCTTCAGACGAAGAATACCCATAGTGCACATGGACAATGCAATGTTGGACATCGAAGAAAAAATTCCTCCCTCACCCTTATGTTGATCAGCTAACATCCCCTGTACCTGTCTCTCCTTGTGGTTTTCAGGCTTTGCTCATACACCTTATCAATTCTATGCAGTGTTTGGTGACCCCTATGGGGTATCATGTTTGGGTTTGGGGAGTGCCCCAGGCCAGGTATCTTTGTCCACTGCCTCCCCACCCATTTCTGTCACTCAGCAGAGAACAGAAGTTGATTTTCATTGTCTCGGAGAATGTGTTGTAGTGAATTGTTCCTTCAAAGAGACCAAGACCCAAACATGTCGTTAATCAAATGAAATTTTGTCAAAAAATATCAAGAACTCAAAAATAAAAAAAAAGACAAATGATACCAGAAAACACACCTATATCTAAGACTCCCTAAGCTCATCCAGCTAGGCCCACACCCTTGAAGGTAGAGAAACAAAATCAGAAAATAGGATGGCTATATTTCTCCAGTTCTGGGTCTATCTTGGAATGTCAGAATTTTTCAGCAACCAGCTGTAGGTTTAATGAGTTGCCAGAAGCCACTCCAGGTGCAGTGCAGGTTTGTCAATTATACTCTGCAGGCCACTTTGATGTAGTCCAATGTGACCTTGCCCAGTACTATACCAGGCATTCCTTGTCGTACCATTTGGACAATAACATTTGCTCTTATTGTATACAGCATCTTTGCTCTGGTCCAATATATAGTGTTTGTTTCATTTTCATCCAAGACTCCATTTCTTTTCCTGGGTAAAGAATTTTAGTTCCTGTCCCCATAGGCCGACACAGGTTCTCCCCCTCCTTTTCTTTTTGGATGTTGCCAATTCCTATCACACAAGGTCAGAACGAGGGACTAATATTTTGTTCTGTGTTTGTACAGTATCCAGTACAATGGAGACCTCCTCCATTACTGGCGCTTCTTCGTGCTATGATAAGGCAAGTAGTAAATAATAATATAATTTATATATCTCTTATCATCCCAAGTAAAATTAACATCTCTGCACCCCAAGAACGGCTCTCTTCCCATGACTGTGGGATTCTTTTGAATGGTATTTGAACTTGCATTCGTCAGGCTCTGTGTCAACAAGGCACTTTGTCAGTATCTTTCTTCTGATCATAATTTTAAAAAATAATAGATTCAATACATGTAGAATTCCCCGTAACACCTAGGATTCAAACACAAATAGGATTTCTGAACAGAGAGTAGTATCTGGTCTGCTACAAGGTATAATGCTCAGAATTTCTTGGCAATAACATGTGGCTATACATAGTACATGAAATAATAAACAGCTGCCATTTCATTCAGGTAAACAACAAGGTGAGGCATGGCTTGTTTTGATCAGAGTATTGTGAATGGATACATGGTCTCTGTCAGATCTCTGCTGAGATCTGTGATAGGGATAATCAGTTTTTTCTCATTGCAACTGGAAGATGGGATCTTTTTAGTTAGGGTGACCAGATAGGCAGTGTGAAAAATCAGGACGGAGGTGCAGGGGGTAATAGGTACCTCTATAAGAAAAAGCCCCCAAAATCAGGACATCTGGTCACCCTATTTTTAGTGTATAAAATTCTACTTGAGTGAAATTCACTAGTGTACAGAAGCCTATGTTACCCTTAAACCCAATTTCAACTTTCAAAATAGGGTTTAAGTGGTGCACAGGCTTTGCAAAGGGATGAATTTCATCTTTGATGAGAGTGGTGTGGAGTGAGCAAATCAGATTTATGAATAATATGAAGATATGAGGGAACACAAACAATTTGGTGTCCTTAGAATGTTGCAATAAGTGAAAGTGCTATTAAACAGATTGCACTGGATTTTCAGAGGTGCTGAGTCCCCCAGAGTGCTATTGAAATCAATGGGAGCTCCTCTGGAAATCAGGCCCTTAGCAGTTTATTTTCCTTGGATTAGCCACACCCAAGGCTCATTGTGTTGGGGTGGGAGTGGAGGGTATAATATAAGAACCTACAGCACAGATGGGCATAGGAATCACAGAAGAATAAATATAATTGAAATAAATGAATGAACACGAGATAGGGAACTGGGCATGATCATATTTCATTTACTTTCTCATTCACAAAGCCGGTGTAGATTGTCTGCTGTGGATCCGTGCTGAAGGTTATCACTAATAAACAGCTTACAGGCTTCTTCCCCTCTTTTGAAATGTGGTGTAATGTACCAGCTGGTATGATGAACACGACTGCCCTCTACTGAAGAGAATTGAAGCAGTTGAAGACTCAAGAGTTTGTGATGGTAGGAGGGGCTGCAAAGGGGATCTAAGTACGCTTAAGGCCATTCAGTTTTAGCTCAAATGACTGAGCTCTGTCTTTTGGAAAGAGAAGGTCCTTGGGCTCATGCACGGGTGGTGCCTGTAGATACATGACTATGGATTTCCTACAAGAGCACCAGGCTGCCCAGCTGTCCCCTCTTGTGTTTAAAACAGGAGGTCTTGGGTTGATTGTGGCTAAATAATGGAACATGAAAAAAGGAAGATGGGGAACTTCAGTCCAAGGAATGTGCAAAATGATGCTGTGAGTGGACCCTACCTGTTTCTGGAACAGGGTAACCCTAAACATTATCATATGTGGTGCTGCATCTCACAGGAGTGTTTGGGTTAGTTTCTGGGTGCAGCAGTAACCGAAAGAATGGGCCATTTCCTCAGCTGGTATAAATCAGTGTAGCTCAGCTGAAGTCAGTAGAGTTACATTGATTCCCCCCAGCTGAGGATCTAGTCCTACACCTCTTTTCTCTCACTTGGCACTGATTAAATATAGCAGGGATTCTCAATCTTTTCCATACCTTGACCTCATAGAATCATAGAAATGTAGGACTGGAAGGGACTTTGATAGGTCATCTAGTCCAGTCCCCTGCACTGAGGCAAGGCTAAGTATTATCTAGACCAGTAGTGGGCAACCCGCGGCCCGCAGGCTGCACGTGGCCTGTCAGGATAATCCACAGGTGGGCCATCAGATAGTTTGTTTACATTTGCACGGCCGCCCGCAGCTCCCAGTGGCTGCGGTTCACCATTCCCAGCCAATGGGCGCTGCAGAGAGTGGCAGCCAGCACATCCCTGTGGCCTGTGCCGTTTCCTGCAGCTCCCATTGTCCTGGAACGGCGAACTGCGGCCACTGGGAGCTGTGGCTGGCCGCGCAAATGTAAACAAACTGTCTGGCAGCCCACCAGTGGATTACCCTGATGGGCTGCCTGCAGCCCACGGGCCACAGGTTGCCCACCACTGATCTAGACCATCCCTGATAGGTGTTTGTCTAACCTGCTCTTAAACACCTCCAATGGTGGAGATTCCACAACTTCCTCAGGTAATTTGTACCAGAGCTTAATTATCCTTCTAGTTAGGAAGTTTTTCCTAATATCTAACCTAAATCTCCCTTGCTGCAAAGTAAGGTAATTACTTCTTGTCCTGCCCTTAGTGTATAAGGAGAACAATTTATCACCCTCATTTTTATAACAGCCTTTTACGTACTTGAAGACTGTTATCATGTCCGTACACCATCAATCTTCTCTTCTCCAGACTAAACAAACCTATTTATTTCAATCTTTACCCATAAGTCATGTTTTCTAGACCTTTAATCATTTTTGTTCAATTTGTTCACATCTTTCCCAAAGTATGCTTCCCAGAACTGGACAAAGTATTCCTGTGGAGGCCTTATCAGTGCTGAGTAGAGGGGAACAATTACTTCTCGTGTCTTGCTTAAAATACTCCTGCTAATATATCCCAGAATGATGTTTGCTTTTTTTGCACCAATATTACTTTGTTGACTTATATTTCATTTGTGATCCATTGTAACCCCCATATCCTTTTCTGCAGTACTCCTTCCTAGGCAATCATTTCCCATTTTGTATTTGTGCAATTGATTATTCCTTCTTAAGTGTAGTATTTTGCATTTTTCCTTATTTAATTTCATCCTGTGTGTTTCAGACCATTTCCCCAGTGTGTCAAGATAATTTTGAATTCTAATCCTTTCCTCCAAAGTGTTTGCAATCCCTTTCATCTTGGTATCATCCACAGACTTTATAAGTATACTCTCTACACCATTATCCAAATCACTTAGGAAGATATTGAATGGAACCGGACACAAGACAGATCCCTATGGGACCCTACTCCATATGCTCTTTCAGCATGACTGTGAACATTGATAATTACTCTCTGAATATGCTTTTCCAATCAGTTGTGCACCCCCCCCCCTTATAATAGGTTCATCTCTAGGATATATTTCCCTAGTTTGCTTATGAGAAGGTCATGTAAGACAGTATCAAAAGCCTTACTAAAGTTGAAATATATCACATCTACTGCTTCCCCCCATCCACAAGGCCTGTTACCCTGTCATAAAAGGACATTAGCTGGGTTTGACATGAATTGTTCTTGACAAATCCATGTTGGACAATTACTTATCACCTTATTATCTTCTAGGAGCTTACAAATTGATTTTGATTATTTGCTCCACTATCTTTCCAAATACCAAAGTTAAGATGACTGGTCTATAATTCCATGGGTTGTGCTTACTCCTGTTTTTATAGTCATGAACTTTATTTGCCTTTTTCCAGTCCTCTGGGATCTCTGCCGTACTCCACAAGTTCTCAAAGATAATTGCTAATGGCTCAGATATCACTTTCAGCCAGTTCCTTAAATATTCTAGGATATATTTCATCAAGTCCTGATGACTCTAAGGCCTGGTCTACACTAGGACTTTAATTCGAATTTAGCAGCGTTAATTCGAATTAACCGCGCACCCGTCCACACCAGGAAGCCATTTAATTCGACCTAGAGGGCTCTTTAGTTCGAATTCGGTACTCCACCCCGACGAGGGGAGTAGCTTTTTCCAGTCCTCTGGGATCTCTGCCGTCCTCCACAAGTTCTCAAAGATAGTTGCTAATGGCTCAGAGATCACTTTCAGCCAGTTCCTTAAATATTCTAGGATATATTTCATCAAGTCCTGATGACTCTAAGGCCTGGTCTACACTAGGACTTTAATTCGAATTTAGCAGCGTTAATTCGAATTAACCGCGCACCCGTCCACACCAGGAAGCCATTTAATTCGACCTAGAGGGCTCTTTAGTTCGAATTCGGTACTCCACCCCGACGAGGGGAGTAGCGCTAAATTCGACATGGCTATTTTGAATTAGGCTAGGTGTGGATGCAAATCGAACTTAGTAGCTCCGGGAGCTATCCCACAGTGCACCACTGTGTTGACGCTCTGGACAGCAGTCCGAGCTCAGATGTTCTGATCAGCCATACAGGAAAAGCCCCGGGAAAATTTGAATTCCTTTTCCTGTCTGGCCAGTTGGAATCTCAATTCCTGGTTGGACATCGTGGCGAGCTCAGCAGCACTGGCAGCGATGCAGAGCTCTCCAGCAGAGGAGTCCATGCAATCTCAGAGTAGAAAGAGGGCCCCAGCATGGACTGACCGGGAAGTCTTGGATCTGATCGCTGTGTGGGGTGATGAGTCTGTGCTTTCAGAGCTGCGCTCCAAAAAACAGAATGCAAAGACCTACAAGAAGGTCTCCAAAGCCATGGCACTCAGAGGATACAGCCGGGATGCAACGCAGTGCCGCGTGAAAATCAAGGACCTGAGACAAGGCTACCAAAAAATCAAAGCGGCAAACGGACGCTCCGGAGCCCAGCCCCAGACATGCCGCTTCTACGAGGCACTGCATGCCATTCTCGGTGGGTCTGCCACCACTGCCCCACCAGTGACCGTGGACTCTGAGGATGGGATAGTGTCGTCGGGAAGTTCCTCGGCGATGTTCGCCGATGGGGAAGATGAGGAAGGGTTTGTGGAGGACGAGGCAGGCGACAGCGGTTACAATACTGCTTTCCCTGACAGCCAGGATCTCTTCATCACCCTCACAGAGATCCCCTACCAACCCTCCCCGGCCGTTAACCCGGACTCCGAATCAGGGGAAGGATCAGTCGGTAAGTGCTATAAACATGTAAACATTTATTTTTTAACAAAACAGGAATAAAAACTATATAAAAAGAAGGTCAATGCATATAGGGATCGAACAGAAATCCTCTTGGGACAGTTCCACGAAGCTCTCGGAGAGGTACTCGAAAAGCCTCCGCAGGAGGTTCCTGGGGAGAGGTGCCTTATTGGGTGCTCCGTGGAAGCACACTCTTCCGCGCCAGGCCATCCTGAGGTATAGTGGGAGCATTGCCTCGACCAGCATGGCAGCATAGGGCCCTGGTCTGTGCAGGGATTCACGCAGCATGCGCTCTCTGTTTCTCCTGGAGACCCGCCTCAGGGTGATCTCGCTCGGCGACTGCTGCATCTAATTAGGGGACTTACTTTAATGTTACTATTGTGAATGCTTGACTTTTCCTTTGCATAACAATGACCGTCGTTTAACAGCCACGTGTTGTAGGCTGCAGAGGAAAAGCATACAGGGATCTTTCCCGGGGACAGCCGCGAGGGGCTGGAACAGGGTCAGACTTTATGCTTTCCAGATTGCCTGCAGCAGGAGGGCACTGCTATCCATTAACTGTTAAGCAGCCTAAAGTTTACGGCTTACCAGGCCTGGCTGCTACACGGATTCTGCTGTCCTGCCCCGCTTGTCCAATCTCCAGTGCAAGACCCCAGGCAATGAAAGCGAATGCCAAAAATTTGAACTTGTCCTGAGAGCACATGAGATTAGTTGCCCTGTATGGTCTTGTTCACAGAAACTGAGTAGACTGTGTTCAGTGTTCGCAAACATGTATCTTTGCAAGGAAATCACTTCCTTTTTCCCATCACACAACTGCGGCTCTTTCCCGAACTGCCCCGGCATCCCCCTCACAGAGGCTGGCGCAGATTAGGCGGCGAAAGAAAAAGACTCGGGACGAGATGTTCGCTGAACTGATGGCCTGCTCCAGAGCCGAGGCAGCCCAGCAGAGCCAGTGGAGGGAGACCCTTTCTCAGCAGCAGTGCTCACAGAGCGAACGGGAGGACAGGTGGCGGCAGGAAGACCAGCAGGCGACTCAAATGCTGCTTGGACTAATGAGGGAGCAAACAGACACGCTCCGGCGCCTTGTGGATGTTCTGCAGAACCGCAGGCAGGAGCAGAGAGCCCCCCTGAACTGTATCTGCAACCGCCCTCCCCCGCCACAAAGTCCTGTCCCCCCCTCACCCAAAATCACAAGAAGGAAGGGCGCTAGGGGCCGTGAAAACTGTCACTCCACCCCAGCAGAGCGCTCATGTACCAAACAGCTCTCATTCCCTAAAGTATGAGAATTGCTTGCCTTCCTGGCTCACCCGATCCCAAATCCCAGTTTCATCCCCCAACTGTGTAGTTGAGTATTAAAAATAGTTTGCTGTTCATTACTGTTTCCATCATGTTTCTTTGCAGAAGACTTTGTGTGAAGGGGGGGGAGGGGTTTGTTAATTGCATAGGACAGCCACTATTAACAGGGTACAGACATGGGGGCAGGATCAACAGCAGGTCACACACAGAGTGCAGTCACTAGGCACCCGGGTCACTCTGCGAGGTGTCTGCTGCCCCAGGTCAGTCTGGGAGGTGTATGTTGCCCCATGGTCCGAGCGCCTGGCATCCACAAATGGCAAGGCAGGCTGCCCTTACCATGCCCTTCCACCCTAGCCATGAACCTCTCCGATGCCCTGAGCCCCAGCCAGAGCCATCATCCCCCTACACCTACTCACCCTTCCCACACACCCCTCACCCCTTCCTGCAAACCCACCCCTTCCTGCACACCCTCCTGTAACCGTCCTCCCCCCAGAGACCGCTGTAGGAGCAGGAGCCTGTCAGTCCTCGAGTGTAGAAGCGGTCTGTACATCACTGCACACCGTACCCACCACAGTCTGCATCCCTGTTGGAACCCTTGAACGAGAATTCGTTAGTAAAGAAAACTTTAATTAAAAATGTTCCAATAACTTTATTTTTAAACGTCTGTTGGAAGGGGGGAAACCTGGTGAACGGGGTATGTAACCGCTGAAAAAAGTCAATAATAACTGAAACAGGGGCAGGTTCAGCTTCTCTGTGAAGAGACTGGACAGTCATAGGTTACCCTGCTCTCTGAGGAACCTAGCTTTCAAAGCCTCCCGGATGCACAGCGCTTCCCGCTGGGCTCTTCTAATCGCACGGGTGTCTGGCTGAGCGTAATCAGCAGCCATGCGATTTGCCTCAACCTCCCATCCCGCCATAAAGGTCTCCCCCTTGCTCTCACAGAGATTGTGGAGCACACAGCAAGCTGCAATAACAATGGGGATATTGGTTTCGCTGAGATCCAAGCGAGTGAGTAAGCTCCTCCATCTCCCCTTGAGACGTCCGAAAGCACACTCCACCACCATTCTGCACTTGCTCAGCCGGTAGTTGAAGAGCTCCTTGTCACTGTCCAGGGCGCCTGTATAGGACTTCATGAGCCAGGGCATTAGCGGGTAGGCTGGGTCCCCGAGGATCACTGTAGGCATCTCCACATCCCCAACACTTACTTTGTGGTCCGGGAAGAAACTACCTTCCTGCAGGCGTCTAAACAGACCAGAGTTCCTGAACACATGCGCGTCATGAACCTTGCCCGGCCACCCGACGTAGATGTTGGTAAAACGTCCCCTATGGTCCACCAGTGCTTGCAGCACCATTGAAAAGTAGCCCTTTCGGTTAATATACTGGCTGGCCTGGTGGGCCGGTCCCAGGATAGGGATGTGAGTGCCATCTATAGCCCCACCGCAGTTTGGGAATCCCATCGCGGCGAAGCCATCTATGACGACCTGGACGTTTCCCATGGTCACTACCTTTGAGAGCAGTAGGTCAACGATTGCGTGGGCTACTTGCATCACAGCAACCCCCACGGTAGATTTGCCCACGCCAAAGTGGTTCGCTACTGACCGGTAGCTGTCTGGCGTTGCAAGTTTCCAGAGGGCTATAGCCACTCGCTTCTGCACACTCAGGGCTGCTCGCATCCGGGTGTCCTGGCGCTTCAGGGCAGGGGCCAGCAAGTCACACAGTTCAAGGAAAGTGCCCTTACGCATCCTGAAGTTTCGCAGCCACTGTGATTCATCCCAGACCTGCAGCACTATGCGGTCCCACCAGTCCGTGCTTGTTTCCCGGGCCCAGAATCGCCGTCCCATAGCATGAACGTGACCCATTGCCACCATGATCTCCGCGTCGCGGGATCCCGTGCTTTGTGAGAGGTCTGTGCCACTCTCACACTTCATGTCCTCACCGCGCTGCCGGAGCCTCCTCGCCCGATTTCTCAGCAGCTGACTGTGGAAGAGGTCTTCGATAAGGTGCGAGGAGTTGACAACGGCCATAAGTGCAGCGATGATCGCAGCGGGCTCCATGCTCGCAGTGCTGTGGCGTCCGCGCTGTCACTGACCAGAAAAGTGCGCGAACAGAGTTCCCGCCGGCGCTTTCAAGGAGAGAGGGCGGGAGTGACGGTTGAATGACGACAGTTACCCAAAACCACCCTCGACACATTTTTCCCCCAGCAGGCATTGGGGGCTCTACCCAGCATTCCAATGGGAAGCGGGGACTGCGGGAACTGTGGGATAGCTGCCCAGAATGCACCGCTTCCAGTGTCGACGCTTGCCCCGTTAGTGTGGACTCAGAAATTCGAATTAGTGTATTTACTGTGGATACTCAAATTCGAATTCATCAGGTCGAATCCACAAATTCGACCTAAGTTAAATCGAACTACTCTTGTAGTGTAGACATACCCTAAGACATCTAAAACTTGTCTAAGTAATTCTAAACTTGTTCTATCCTTATTTTAGCCTCAGATCCTACCCTATTTACACTAATAATCACTATGTTAGTCTTCCAATCACTGCTAGCCCTTTTGATGAAAACTGATAGAAAAAGGCATTTAACATTTCGGCCATTGCTGCATTTTCTGTTATTGTCTCTTCCCCATCATTGAGTAATGGGTCTACTTTGTCCTTGGTCTTCCTCTTGCTTCTAATGTATTTGTAAAATATTTTCTTTTACCCTTTATGTTCCTAGCTAGTTTAATCTTAATTTTGTGCCTGGGCCTTTTAACTTTGTCCCTACATGCTTGTGTTGTTTTTCTATATTCATCTTTCATAAATTGACCTAGTTTCCATTTTTTGCGTGACTCTTTTTTGAGTTTCAGGTTGTTGAAGATCTCCTCGTTAAGCCAGGATTATATCTTACCATACTTCCTATCTTTCCTCTGTGTTGGGATAGTTTGTTCCTGTGAGTTTAATAAAGTTTCTTAAAAAAACCGCCAACTCTCCTGAACTCTTTTCCCCCTTCCCCATGCTACAAGAGCAAAAGGTTTTGGGATCCCTTTTCTATAACGAAAGAGAGGGTAGTCCCAACCCTACAAACCTGGTTGTGCCTCCAGGTTGAGAGCCCGAGGATTACAGAATATCCTATCCAATACCAGAATGATGGGGAGAGGGTGCTAAATAAACACGGTTTAGTTTTGATTCCAGGCCTTAAAAGGCACTGAAAGAAATGAAAATAGAGCAGCCTATTCATTAGTTACAAAATTCCCCCAATCAGATGGAGTGGAATTAAATTATCTGTCACTGGACAGGGAAGATTTAATTATGGGGTACCACCTGGACATCTGACCTATTTACTTCCTTCTGTATAGCTGGTATGATACAGCTAGATGCTTCCTATGGTTAGAAAGGGGAAACTGAAGCAGCTTTGTTGGGAGAAGGCATTCTGAGAATTTGCCTGATGGACAATTTCCTTTGAAATGAGGAACTGTGAAGAATGTCCAATCCCTCTTTGAATCTTGCTAAATTTGTGCCCTCAAAAATCCTGTGGCAGTGAGGTCCACAGTCTAATTGAGCACTGAGTGAAAAAGAATTTCCTCTTATCAGTTTTGAATTTGCTGTCTTTCATTTTGAATTTGCTGTCTTGAATTTGTTGTTGAATGTTCCTTTGTTGTGAAACACAGAGAACAGAAACTCCCAACCCACCTTGTCAAGACTTTTCATTATTTTATTTGATTTTATCATGTCCCCTGTTATTTCCTTTCTAAAATAAAGTCCAAATCTTTTCAATCTCTCTTCATGAGAGCTTTTCCATCACCCTAATCTACTTGTCGTCCTTCTCTAAATCCCTTCTATTTCTGCAATATCTTTTTTGAGATGCACATGGTATTCATGGTGAGGCTGCACCACTGATTTACATAATGGTATTATAAGAATTTCTGCATTATTCTCCACCTGCTTCTTTATGCATTCTAAATGGAACCAGGGCCGGCTCCAGAGCCCAGCGGGGCAAGCACCCGCCTGGGGCGGCCCTTTCCCGGGGGGGCGGCAGGCTGGGCCGGCGGACCTGCCGCAGTCATGCCTGCGGGAGGTCCACCGGAGCCCCGGGAGCAGCGGACCTGCCGCAGGCATGACTGCGGAGGGGACACTGGTCCCGCGGCTCGGCTGGACCTCCCGCAGGCATGACTGCGGCAGCTCAACCGGAGCCGCCGGACCAGCGAACCGCCCACAGCTGCGGGAGGTCCAGCCGAGCCGCGCGACCAGCGGACCCTCTGCAGTCATGACCGCGGGAGGTCCGCTGCTCCCGCGGCTCGGGGGCGCCTCCCGGGCATGACTGCTTGGGGCGGCCAAATTTGTAGAGCCGCCCCTGAATGGAACCCTTCATTGCGCTATCCATAGTGATAACCAGGTCCCTTTCCTCAGCTGCTACAGTTAATTTAGACCCATGTAAGGTGTATGAATAGTTCAAATTTTCCTCTTCAATGTCCATTACTGTGCATTGTGGCAGGAGCTCTCTCTTTGTTCTGTGTTTGTACAGTGCCTGGTCTATCACTTGGGCTCCTGGATACTACGATAATGCAAATAATAAATAATGATAATTTATTGAAATTGAAATTCATCTGCCATCATGTTGCCCATTCCTCTAGCTTGGTTAAGTCCTTCTGAAGTTCCTTACAGTCTTCTCTGGATTCGACTAACATTAATAACTTTGAGTTATCTGCACATTTTGCCACTGATTCCTGGACCTTGGCCTTAGCTTGTTCCCAGGATTTGGTATTTGTCTTCTGACCTTGGCTCTGATCCCTGGCTTCCCAATTCCTGGCTCCAGCTCAGTCTCACTCAATGGACTTGGAAACCTGGCTCCTGATTTGGGCTCCGACCATTAGGCCTAGTCACCTCTGTTTCAACCATTAGGCCAGCCTTCCTGACCATGAGGCATGACTGTCCACAGCCTGGTCACAAACACTAAGTTCACTAGAGTTGCCTCTCCAGTCATCAGCGTGATCAGGCTGCACCATGAATCACAAATCAGGAGAGCAGCCTCATGCCATTCATGGGCATTGCACTTTCCCTCAGCAACTATGATTGTACCAAGTAAGTGTTGGTGTTGTTGTTTCAGTTTTACAGATGAGGAAACTAAGGTGCAGAGAGGTGAAGTGACTTGCCTAATGCCACCACACAGGTCAGTGGCAGAACTGGGGACAGATTCCAGGCTTTCTAATGATCCTCCGCTCTAACTATGACATAGCACTGCCTCCTCTGTATCACTGCCCACATTACCTGCGACACTGCCGAGTAAGTGCTGTAAATTCCCAATAATTAGAGCCACTACTCCTTGACGTAGGTTCCTCTCATTGAGCTTCAAGGAGCTGAGAGTGTAACGTAAAACCTGCAGTGTGAAGTTACTCAAAGGTCAGCGTTTACCATTGTGTGAGGCAAGCCAGAAACCTGATTAGCAGTTGCCTGATCTAGGGAGTGCTCTGTGTGGGTGTAGAGTTGAAGGGCAAACAAACCAGAGCATTTTCAGAAAAGTAAGTTTCTGAAAACCTTTGTGTGTTCTAGTCAAGAACTGGCAGTTCAGCCTGGAGAATTAGGCAGCACAATCTTCCCATTAAGGCAGCACTACCAAGCTTAATTAACTTCCTTCCTTCATTTAACTGGAAGAAAAGTGTCAGTGCATGAAGTGATACCATGTATATCATTTCTCAGAGTTCTTGTGCTTTCCCCACCAAGGAGGGGCCCTTCAAAGACTGGCTCAGTCCGATTTTGCTGTTTCTGCCCTGGTGAAAAGGCAGGCCGCCTCACAGTGTGCAGTATTTATTAAGTGAATACAGTGTGTGTAGGTTTTTACACTGTATAATACAGTGACTGTAAATGCACCCTAATTACATTGCAGTTGCATTGTAATTATGCTGTGATGACACTGTTCAAAATCCCAAATATCCACTAATTCATGTACTTGGAATTGAAACTATAGGACTGAGGCCTGGTCTACACTAGAAAATTAGGTCAGTTTAACTATGTCTCTCAGGGGTGTGGATTTTTCACACCCCTGAGTGGTGTTGTAAAGTTGACCTAAGACCCCAGTGTAGACAGTGCTAGGTCAGTGGAGGAATTCTTCTGTTGGCCTAGCTATCTCCTCTTGGGGAGGTGGGTTACCTAAGCTGACAGGAGAACCTCCTCTCCCCATTGGTGTAGGTGGTATCTACACTGAAGCATGACAGCAATACAGCTGTGCCACTGTTGAGTTTTAAATGGAGACAAGACCTGAAATACTTAAATCACTGATTTGTAACTACCCTCATGTTAAACTTGCTGCAAAGTTTTATGATTAAAAATCAAACTACTTGCATCTACCCCAAGAGTTTGGTAATTAATATATGCATTTTTGGAATCCAGGTACATTAAAAACACTGCAGTTTACACTAATTACTTTGTAGCTTTATTTTCGGATACATGCAACCTCCACAAAAAGTGCAAGAATGATAACTTTGTCGTAATCACAGTGTAATTAATTTATCTGTGTTCTGAAAAGATGTATTAAGTACAAACCTGAGGAATAATAAAGTAATTCAGTCATGTAGTGGCATGAACTAGTGGTCGGCAGGATCACATTATAATTACAGTATACCGGGGTCGGCAACCTTTCAGGAGTGGTGTGCCGAGTCTTCATTTATTCCCTCTAATTTAAGGTTTTGCGTGCCAGGAATACATTTTAATGTTTTTAGAAGGTCTCTTTCTATAAGTCTATAATATATAACTAAACTATTGTATGTAAAGTAAATAAGGTTTTTAAAATGTTTAAGAAGCTTCATTTAAAATTAAATTAAAATGCAGAGCCCCCCAGACTGGCGGCCTGGACCTGGGCAATGTGAGTGCCACTGAAAATCAGCTTGCGTGCTGCCTTTGGCAGGCGTACCATAGGTTGCCTACCCCTGCAGTGTACCTACAAAGTGAAAACAGTCATCGCATAGAGCATAACAGATCTTTATAAATTTGCTTTTCTCAGTCCTTTCTCTTTCTTTCTGCTTTCCTCTTTAGTATCCCAGGAAAACCTTAGTTATTGGGGAAGTTTTTCATGAATGAGTCTTACAGAGTTCTGGGTGCAGTCCAATAAGCAGAGAAACTGTTCCTTAAGTCCACTCCTTTTGTGTCCTTCCATCAGAGGCCCAAAGTAGTTCCGTAGAGGTCAGCTCCTGCATGTTTGTGCAATGTTGTGCCACGCTGCTGCAACGTCATTATGTACTGATGCTACATCACAAAGCAATGGGTGAGGCAAAGAATGGAGAATTGAATCACCCTTTGGGAGGCAGCTGAGAACTTTAAGAAGAGCCAGAAAACTGTCTCATGTTGTTCATATAAAAATTAACCTCAAATTCACCAGGATGTCTTCACAACTCTCTGGCAATTGGGGATCTATCGACTTCCAGGCTTCCAGGCTTATTTCAAAAGCTGATGCTCAAAAAAGTGTTCAAATATTTGAAAATTATGGGAGGGGAGGGGGAATTTATACTACTGCACAGCCTCCAGATTGTTCGCTGAGTCTCCCAAAATAAACCACAGGACCTATTAGTCCTACTTCCTTCAGTGACCCAGGCCTGGTCTACACTACGCGTTTAAACTGGTTTTAGGAGCATTAAACCGATTTAATGCCACACCCGTCCACACTAACAGGCCCTTTATATCGATATAAAGGGCTCTTTAAACCGGTTTCTGTACTCCTCCCCAACGAGAGGAGTAGCGCTAATATCGGTATTACCATATCGGGTTAGGGTTAGTGTGGCCGCAAATCAACGGTATTGGCCTCCGGGCGGTATCCCACAGTGCACCACTGACCGCTCTGGACAGCAATCAGAACTTGGATGCAGTGGCCAGGTAGACAGGAAAAGCCCCGCAAACTTTTGAATATCATTTCCTGTTTGCCCAGCGTGGAGCTCCGATCAGCACGTGTGGCGATGCAGTCCGAAATCCAAATCCAAAAAGAGCTTCAGCATGGACCGTATGGATGTGATCACTGTATGGGCAGGCAAATCTGTTCTATCACAGCTCCGTTACAGAAGACGAAATTCCAAAGCATTTAAAAAAAATCTACAGACAGAGGCCACAGCAGGGACTCAGCACGCTGCTGCGTGACAAATGTAATGGAAAGCCAAAGAATCAAATGGACGCTCATGGAGGGAGGGAGTGGGGACTGAGGACTCAAGCTATCCCACAGTTCCTGCAGTCTCCAAAAAGCATTTGCATTCTTGGCTGAGCTCCCAATACCTGTAGTGTCAAACACATTGTCCGCGGTGGTTCAGGGCATAGCTCGTCAATTTACCCCCCTCACCCACCTCCAGAAGTAAAAGGGAAAAAAATCCTCTCTTGACTCTTTTAAATGTCACCCTATGTTTACTGAATGCTGCTGATAGACGCGATGCTGCAGCAGTCAACGGCAGCATCCTCGCCCCCCGTCATGGGTGGCTGATGGTACAATATGGCTGATATCCATCATCATCATCAGCCTTGTGGCAGATGGTGCAGTGCAAAAGGCCTGGTATCCGTCCTCATCATCAGCCCGTGAGTGCTCCTGGCTGGCCTCCGGTGAGGTCGGCTGGGGGCGCCTGGGTAAAAAACTCCTGATCATTCCCAGTAGATGGTACAGCACGGCTGGTAACCATCTTCATCATAGCAACAGGGGGCTGAGCTCCATCAGCCCCCGCCTTTCATGTGTAAAGAAAAGATTCTGTTCTGCCTGGACTATCATAGCAGCTGGAGGCTGCCTTCCCCTCATATCTCACTAACAAGTCACTGTTTCTTATTCCTGCATTCTTTATTACTTCATCACACAAATGGGGGACATTGCAACGGTAGCCCAGGAAGGCTGTGGTAGGAGGGAATCAACAGGTGGGGTTGTTGCAGGGGCACCCCCTGTGAATGGCATTCAGCTCATCATTTCTGCGGGATCTGACACGGAGCGGCTGTGCTCTCTGGTTCTCTGATACACTGGTTCTCTAGTACATTTGCCCCATATTCTAGGCAGGACTGATTCTATTTTTAGATACCATAAAGGAGGGATTGACTTGGGGAGTCATTCCCATTTTTGTCTTTTGCGCCCCCAGCCGATCTCAGCCAGGGGCACCTATGACAGCAGCAGATGGTGCAGCACAAAAGGACTGGTAACCGTCATCTCATTGCCAATTTACAATGGCATGGTAGATGGTACAGAACGGCTGATAACCATCTCTGCTATCATGCAAAAGCAAATGAATGCTGCTGTGTAGCGCTGCTGAATCGCCTCTGTCAGCGGCATCTAGTACACATACGGTGACAGTGACAAGAGGCAAAACAGGCTCCATGGTTGCCATGATATGGCGTCTGCCAGGACAATCCAGGGAAAAAGGCGTGAAATGATTGTCTGCCGTTGCTTCCCCGGAGGAAGAAATGACTGACGACATTTACCCAGAACAACCCACGGCAATGATTTTTGCCCCATCAGGCACTGGGATCTCAACCCAGAATTCCAAGGGGCGGGGGAGACTGCGGGAACTATGGGATAGCTACGGAATAGCTACCCACAGTGCAACGCTCCAGAAATCGATGCTAGCCTCGGACCGTGGACGCACACCACCGATTTAATGTGCTTAGTGTGGCCGCATGCACTCGATTTTATACAATCTGTTTTACAAAACCGGTTTATGTAAAATCGGAATAATCCCATAGTGTAGAGGTACCCCCAGTTATCATATAAAATACTTTGTAGGAAACAAGCAAAGATAAACAAAAACAGAGAAGTGATGGGAAGATTTCATAAGTGGATCCCAAGTTTATCTTCACCCTACAGGTTATTGCTATAAGCATTCCTGAGTGAACTGTGTCTTATGAACTTTGTGCTTAGGGTTTAATAAGCATTTAACTTGTTTAATTAAAAGTTAAGCCATGAGAGATTGCAGATGCAATAGCTTTCTATCTGTGAGGAAAAGTGCCCAGGTCAGTATGGGAATGGAAACAAAAGAGGGTAACAGCTGTTAGGCACATCCGTCTAGCTGTTTGTGTGACCCCTATCAGCTTAATATTTGAGCATCTCACAGTCATTGATGTATTTATGCTTACCAGACCCTTGTGCGGTGGAATAGTGCTGTTGTTCCCACATTGCAGATGGGAAAGTGGAGCACCTAGAGATTATGTAACTTACCCAAGGTTACATAGAAAGCCTCTGGTAGAACTGGGAACTGAAGGTGGATCTCTGAGTCCTAGGCTAGTACCTTAAGCACAAGATCTTTCTTCCCCTTTCATACTTCACTTAGGTTCCTAAGCACACATTTGAGCATCTGGGTGCCCTAACTTATATGCCTGGATTTGAGAACACAGTACAGTTACTGTTGTGTTCAGCTGAGTGTAAAACTCCCTGGTTTAAATGAGCAGAGGCAGTTGGCAGAGTGATCACAAAGAAAGGTCTTTGATTCTGGGCCTCACTTCCCCGCTTAGTCTGCAGGATCCTGGGTTTCTTTAGCCAGCAATTTATCTTGATGATATGTACTTATTTTGTGGACTTCCACATTGCTAGTGTGGACAAGACAGATAGGTTCCATGATCAGTAATACTTAGCATTTGTCAACCATAGGTCTGCAATTACTTTACACAGGCAGGTATCGTTAAACCCCTTTTACAGAAAGAGAAACTGAGGCACAGACAGATTATGACAGCCAAACACAAGAGAGTCACAACTAGAACCTAGATTTACAGATTCCTTCTCCACTGCCCAGTCCACTGGATCATGCCACCTTTATTATATACAGTAACACAAATACAATGGGACATAGTCATCTGTTTCCAGTACTGCAACGTAGACTACTAAATAAAATCTGTTGATATTACATAGGGAGGAGGAGGAATTTGAGATAAATCTGGTTGTATTATTATAAGTTGACTGCAACTCTGATGAAGTAATGTGAGTTTAGGGAGGACTAAATAGAATGAGTTTTTAATGAGTTTATCTAATTGTAGGTTTCATGAAAGGTAAAAACACAGAGACTGATGGCTGAAACCCTCCAGGCAAAGGGAACTGGAAATCAACCAGGTAAAGTTCCCTTTTCATAATACCAGCAAACACAGGCTGCACTGGGTAACCTATGAGCTACAGGGTCTTCTACATTCCAGCCATTAATATAGCAGGATTCAATGTTAGGGGGCTTATTCCTTCACCCTCTCACTTCCCTGGTTCTTCTCACATAAACAGAGAGCAACAATACCGAAGTCCACAGGTGCAAACAATTCAATGTTTATTGGGGTGAACTTCCAGCAAGCATGATTCCAGTTGCCTTCCTCAGTGTCCCCCTTCCCAGCTCTGACACCACAGAGCATTGCCTGTGTCCCTGTTCCCATTCCCTGTTCCCATTCCCCCCTTACTTCCTAATTAACTGCAAACTATATGGTAAAACTTAAGTTCTGCTTAGCTATACCTTAACCAATCATGTTACTAAAATTTAACTAACCAATCCTAACATATTGTAGCATAATTATTTAACCAAGTATATCCCACCACCGTAATTGTTTCACACCCAACAAAATTAATTATACAGCAGACAAAAACAATCACAAAACAAAACAAAAATTATACAAACAAACAATAGGAAAGTAAAAACTACAGTAATAAAACAATACAAAAATAAAAATTTCACATCCCAGCTATTAATAAGTAAGTTCTTGCGAAACAAAATGCTATCAAACTCAGTTTTCTTTTACATCTTCTAGGCTCTTCCCTTTCTCTGAAGGTAATAAAAATATCAGAACAGAATTGTATTCCTAACAGCCCATAGCACCTAATTTCAGTGTAACTAGTTTATAATGTAAAAATGTAACCATATGCTTTTCAGCTTATGTCTGGCCTCTGCTGATTAGCCTAAAAACAGGGTCTTAAATTTTAATTCTTTCTTTTATACCTCTATAACTAGCTAAGTGATAAGAATGCACCTACATTCTTAAAGTATAGGCCTTTGCAAACAGGCCTAAATATCTATATCCTAACATTCAATACATATGATTTTCTTCTTCTTCTACTTTGTACCTCCTCCCCTTTTGAGTCTACACAATTGAGACCACCAACTACACAGGACTTCCCCTCGATGCCTTCCAGTGTGGTTCATTAATTGGCTAGAAGGGAGTGCTATTTAGCGAAATGAAATAGAGTCTTTTCCCTTTCCCATCCCACAGAAGCTGGAGTCCAACTGCTCCTTGCTAGTGCCCCTGACAAGCTAGATTTCTCATTCAGTGGACTGAGGCAAGTAGAAACCATTTCAAGGTAAGGTGATTGAGCAGAGGGGAACTAAGGTGGGTTACAAATAGGGTGACCAGACGTCCTGATAAAATCGGGACTGTCCCGATATCAAGTAGTTTGTCCCACGTCCCCACTGAAGTACGGTCAGGATGCCATTTATCCTGATATTTTGCTTCGGGTGTTTCCCCCCACCCCTCTTTTTGGTTAGGCGGCAGTGACCAGCAGGGGGAGCGCCTTTTCAATTGTTACACTCACCTGGCACTTCGGCGGCGGGTACTTCCTTCTTTGGCGGCAAGGTTCATTACCCGCCACCGAAGACCATCGGCGACTAAGGGACCTTCCGCCGAAGTGCCGCTGAAGACTTGGACAGGTGAGTGTAACAATTGAAAAGGTGCTCCCCCTGCAGCGGTCCCGATATTTTTGGAATTCTCATCTGGTCACCCTAGTTACAAACTCCACACTAGCAAGGTAATAGGTTCTCCCCTACAGAGCTATATTAAAAAAAACAACACCCTCCTCCCCCAGCTGTTTCAACTCCCAGAGAGAATCCAAGCTGAGCTCAGGTTTGCTTGAAATGCCAGGATACCTGAGCAAAAATGTTGACAAACTTGCCCTGATTTTTAGCCGGGCAAGTTCAGTGGAGTGACTTTCAACCAAATGAGCTCCCTCCCTGCCATGGGCATGGGTGCAGCAGCTGTATGTCTAGGTGTCTTTTTTTTTTTGCAGCTGGCTGGTGTAAACCATCTATCTAGTGTAAGTATTTCTGAGGCCTGGCCTACACACAGTTTTTGTACTGGTATATCTATTTCACTTCAGAGGGAATGTGTGTGTGTCTTGTCTACACTCATTGGAAGAGCTATACTGGTATAAGGCACCTTCATATTCATACTGCTGCATCCAGGTTAGGGACGTTGCACTGCTTTAACTATACTCGTACAACTAAAGCAGTAAAACTTTTGTTTATGGACAAGCCCTAAGTATCTATCACCTTGATTTCTACCTAGCACAGCTGTGGGAACTTGGATTGTTAAAGTATTGGAGTGTCTCTCAAAACTCACCCACCTGAAACATAAGCATAATATGCAGGGCTGTGTTTTTGTTCCAGCTCATAAAGCAGGCAGAGTCCAACCCAGCAGCTGCCAGACCACAAAGTCTGCTGTCTTTTGCTTCCCTATCATAGAGTGACCTTGAAAATGTACTTGCTGCAATTGCTCTGTCTCTTCACTTTGTCTTGTCAATGACTATTGAAAAGCTCACTCTGCTCTTCCTGTGATACTGATGTTCCCGAGCCATTGTCTGTATCACACTAACTACCTCTGACTGTGTCTGGCAAAAATTTAATTTAACATCTCAAAAACAAGAATAAAAAGACTAATTCTAAAGCACACCCTTTAATGCAAAGGATCCCAAACTTTGTCCTATCCTGACCCCCTTTCTGACTGCCCAAATCACACTTCTCTATACACTGGGCCAAGTTCAAAGGAGCTGACTGTACATGGAGTATATTTGCTTTTTTTCAGAGCAGAGGGAGAATGCAACCTGCTCAGGCTCCCATTGACTTAAATGGGAGCTATTTTGTATCCTGAGGTTGGAGAATCAGGGCCCAGTAGTTCAAATGGCTCTGGACTGGTGAACATATTCTAGCCCTCAAGAAAATTGGGTCCATTATGTCCTACCTGAAAACTGGTCTTGTAAGAAATGAACACACTCACTGGTTTGCAGGCATTGTCTTTTATGTATATATTTGTTTGTTGTGTTTGAAAGCAGTGTCCTGGGGATTGATGTCCATGGGTTTATATGGTAACCCCCACACTCTGTAAACTCCCTGCCCATTTTGACATGAGAAGATTGTATCAGTGTAGTGGGAATAATGAGAAAGGATTGAGCTACAAAAAATCAGCTCCAGATCTTGAATGTATTAGAATTCAATTATGCTTGGAGCTGGGGAATCTGGTTTCGCCCATTTTGAAGGGAGTAAATTTTTCAAATGCACCTATGAGACTTAGGAGCCTACCTCCTATTGAAAGTAAATGGGAAGTAGGATCCTAAGCCACTTACGTGCTTTAGATAATTTGACCCTGGGACCATTTGTGATAGTAAGATCCAGGTTCCAATTTCAAACACCCCAAAGCCTGTGGCTGTTCATATCATGGGACTTCTAATTTGGTTTGGGCTCAACCCTAGAAATAATGTAATTAGAGTCAAAGGCCAGAAGGGACCACTAGATCATCTCATCTGACCTACTGTATATCACAGACCACTAAACACCACCACCTCCACACCAAGTCCAACCACCATAATTAGACAAAAGGATCACAGCACAACTGGTTGCTTAGCTCTGCGCCTTTATCCTCACACACAACTATTTCAAATTTGATGACAATATATATCTCCAGATCAGTGGCACCGCTATGGGCACCCGCATGGCCCCACAATATGCCAACATTTTTATGGCTGACCTGGAACAACGCTTCCTCAGCTCTCGTCCACTCACGTCCCTTCTCTACCTATGCTACATTGATGACATCTTCATCATCTGGACCCATGGGAAGGAGACTCTGGAAAAATTCCACCACGATTTCAACAGCTTCCACCCCACCATCAATCTCAGCCTGGACCAATCTACACGGGAGGTCCACTTCCTAGACACCACGGTGCAAATAAGTGATGGTCACATTAACACCACCCTATACCGTAAACCTACCGACCGCTATGCCTACCTTCATGCCTCCAGCTTCCATCCCGGGCACACCACACGATCCATTGTCTACAGCCAAGCACTGAGGTACAACCGCATCTGCTCTAACCCCTCAGACAGAGACCCAACACCTACAAAATCTCCACCAAGCATTCTCAAAACTACAATACCCACACAAGGAAATAAGGAAACAGATCAACAGAGCCAGACGTGTACCCAGAAGCCTCCTACTGCAAGACAAACCCAAGAAAGAAACCAACAGGACTCCACTGGCCATCACATACAGTCCCCAGCTAAAACTCCTCCAAAACATCATCAGGGATCTACAACCCATCCTGGACAATGATCCCACACTTTCACAGGCCTTGGGTGGCAGGCCAGTCCTCGCCCATAGACAACCTGCCAACCTGAAGCATATTCTCACCAGTAACTGCACACCGCACCATAGTAACTCTAGCTCAGGAACCAATCCATGCAACAAACCTCGATGCCAACTCTGCCCACATATCTACACCAGCGATACCATCACAGGACCTAACCAGATCAGCCACACCATCACCAGTTCATTCACCTGCACGTCCACCAATGTAATATACGCCATCATATGCCAGCAATGCCCCTCTGCTATGTACATCGGCCAAACTGGACAGTCTCTATGGAAAAGAATAAATGGACACAAATCAGATATTAGGAATGGCAATATACAAAAACCTATAGGAGAACACTTCAACCTCCCTGGCCACACAATAGCAGATCTTAAGGTGGCCATCCTGCAGCCAAAAAACTTCAGGACCAGACTTCAAAGAGAAACTGCTGAGCTTCAATTCATCTGCAAATTTGACACCATCAGCAGGATTAAACAAAGACTGTGAATGGCTTGCCAACTACAAAACCAGTTTCTCCTCCCTTGGTTTTCACACTTCAGCTGCTAGAAGAGGGCCTCATCCTCCCTGATTGAACTAACCTCGTTATCTCTAGCCTGCTTCTTGCTTGCATATATATACCTGCCCCTGGAAATTTCCACTACATGCATCTGACAAAGTGGGTATTCAACCACGAAAGCGCATGCTCCAAAACGTCTGTTAGTCTATAAGGTGCCACAGGTCTCTTTGCTGCTTTTACAGCCCTCAGGAGACTAAACCATTGTATGCCACAAGCAGAGGATAAGAGGGACTGAGATGCACCCAATGTGGGCATTGTAGCCCCCAGCTCTATATTATATGTCTAGAGTCTGATTATGATCTCAGACTGGTTTTATGCCTGTATAAATCCATTGGTTTCTATGAAGTTATTCCTGATTTACCCCCTGTAAGTGAGAGGAGAATCAGACTCCCAGAGTGTTACTTTATCTGTGAGATCAGTGCATGAAAACTTGGCAGTACTGACAATATATCATGCATGACAACACTAGGTCTCATGCCCCAGCCTGTGCCTCCTACGCATGAGAGACAAGTCTTGAAAGGAAAGACTCAAAGAAACTCCAGCTTCAGCCTATATTACATATCAACTTGAAACCTCTGGTGTTTTGTTCAGGTTGCCAAATTAACAGAACTGCTGATCAAAAATCCTCTTGGCAGTGTCTAATAACAGGCTTTTCAGAGGCCTATATTTTTCCGTAGCTGCTGCTCTTCAAAAATGTTAATGCTTTGTTTTGACTTAACTAAAGGTTTGGGTGGGTGGGTGGTCTGAAAATCCATATGGGCCACTTTAATTACTTTAGTCACACTACTGCTTCAAGTTACCACAGCATCCTCTGTTTTTCTCCCCGCCCCCAGGAATGACAGAATGTTAAAAATGAATTAGTTCTTTCCGTTGAATTAGTTATAAACCATTTTTATTCCATGTCTCTTTCCAGAGATCCACAGTTCATGGGTCTTTGCTGCCTGGTGATTGAATTGTTTGACTAAGTTAATAATGAAATTGTTAGAAATGAATAGGGCTAGATTTTCAAAAGAGCTCAGCATGTGATGGCTAGTCATACTCTCACTGACTTTAAATATGTTTTCCTCTCTAATGCCTGCATGGAGTCACGCCACTTTGCTCTGTGATCTTGTTTGATCTCACCTGCTAAGCAGATTTACTTTTGATCAGCCCTTGGATTGGACTCAAGGGAAAGCCACTCCTGGAAGTGGTGTAGGTACTGGAGTACTGCGGCAGGGCTGAACCAGTGTCCCTAGGATTGTGTTGGGGTGATGTTGTGCTTAGATGCTGGAACTAGAGGTGCTGGGTGTGCGGCCGCACCCCTTGGCTTGAAGTGGTTTCCGTCATACACAGGGTTTACAGTTTGGTTCAATGGCTCTTAGCACCTCCACTATACAAATTGTTCCAGCAGCCCTGGTGCTGTGTTCTTGAAGTTGCCCTCTGTGCGATTATTAAAAATCCCAAGGTATTTTTTTTTCACAAGGGTGTTACCCATATGTCCTGGCTAAAATACATATGGCTAATTACATCCTCCCTATGTAAATCTCTCCTAGGAGCTTCTGTCTGATCTAGGATTCTTCTTTTCTTATCCTGAACTATTGCATAGGGGTGTTGTGCACTGTTAAACAGGTGCTGCTTTCCAACCCAGAAGAAGCCACATTTCAGCATTGAGGGAAATTAATTTTGTAAAGTCCAGGAATCTCCATATTCCTCCAGTCCTGCAGAGTGTTTCCTGCCCCACAGGGAAAATCCCATTTAATAATATTGAGTTCTTGTAAAAAAAAAAACCCAACAAAAACCCTTTCCTTTCCTACAGGGCAAGTGGAACTTTAAGATTCCAGGAATTGTACATACAATATTTGGGAATCCTGTGGAACAAAAGATGCTGTGTTTGCTTATTTATATATATAAAATCACACACACAAATCTATTACTAACAGGGCTCTCAGTCATTTAGATACAATCTACTTAGGAGCAACTAAAACCAGAACAGAGTCCAATTTGCCTTTCTCACACGTAGCATGCTATTAGTGCCCCACTCCTGTGTTCCAGCAGCTCTAGCCAGTTATTCATTGCTGTCCATTTCTTCATACAGACAGACAGTTTGCTACCTTGTCTCTCTTTCCTGGGCCTTCTCTCCTCCCCCATCATTGCTGTTACCGCCTGCCTAGCCCCTGCGTCACTAAACTACTTCCTCCATCTCTGAGTCAGGCTTGATGACTATGCGGCTCCCTGATAATTCGGATGCTGAGTCATCTTCTTGGTTCCCTGGTTCAGCCTTGCCTCATTGGTGCAGTTTCCTACCCACCCTGTTCTCCACTGGTGATTCTTCCACCGAGGCTGGGGACAATATGAAGGAAAGGGTCACTGGCTATATTACTATGCTTCCTTCTATACAACCCTGTCCTGGAGTGTAATGAAGTTTACAGTCCATGACTGTTAAGTCCAGAGCAGGACGCAGGGAGATCCCATTGTGATGAGCACCACAGGCTATGCTAGCTAGTCTGGGAGGGAGTTAGAGAGCAATGGGAGAGCTGCTCAGATCTCAGTCGGTACTGAGCAGGTTCAAAACCGTTACCTTAGGATTCAGCACAGTGGAGTACTCTCATTTCTGTCCACTGCCAGTGAGAACGTCATACCAAAGAGACCATCAATCAACCAGCTCATTAAGCAAAGAGAGACACCGAGTTACCAGCAGCAGAGGGAAGGGGAGGAGAACCTAGAGCTAGCTGCCTGTTTCTGAGGGAGATGTTTCACCCCTTGGGCTGAGGGAGAAGGAAAGCTGTATGTGACTGTGTGGCTTTGAGCATGTGGCTATATGTGAGTGTGTGTGCAGAAGCCTGCTTGTTCAAGTGGATAAATGTGTTTGTGGTACATGGGAGTGCCTGTGTGCATGAGCACAGGTTTGCACATGACACATGTATATGTGAATGTTTGCATGTGGATGTGTCTCTGTGGGTATATACCCCTGACTTCCATTTCAGTTCTGTTTCAGTGAGTAAATCTTCCCTCTGCGGGCTAACCTGTTAGGGCTGCTTTTTTTAGCTGACCGGGTCTGAGGCCTATGTTTTTAGTGCCAAAGGTCTAAATTCTAATTCCCCATGCTCCATGGCACCCATTATCCAATGGCCATGGTTTCTCTATGTAGGAAGCCATGAATTATTACAAACTGGTGCCCAACCTGTGCAACAGAACACCAAATGAAACAAAAGTGGCTGCTTCCTTAATTGTGTGTTGTGAGGAAGAAGATGAGGGGGAAGGGAGTTGTGTGCAGGGCCATCTTTAGGCATACACGGCTGCGTAGGGCACCTGAAAATATGGGGCACCATTCCTCTCGCTGGCCGAGGCTGGAATCCTCTCTTCTCTGGCCCCACCCCCGTGCTGGGCCAGTGGGCTTCTCCGCACCCCCCACTCCTCCTCCTCCCTCACTCGCTCCTCAGCTGGCTGGCAGAGGGCTCCAGCCTCCGCTCTGCTGCCCCAGCCCCGGGGAACCCAGAGCAGCGCGGCCGCTCACTGGCGGCCCGGCCCACTGGAGCGAAGTCCCTCCCTGGACCCTGCCTGCCTGCGCCACTTGCTATCTGGTGGTGGCCAGGCCAGGTCAGGACAGGAGAAGTGAAACTTCCATGTGAGTCAGCGGGGTGGGGGGAGTAGCCGGGTTGAGGGGAGGAGGGGACTTCAAGGGACAGTGAGCTCACTGTCTCTCACACTTCCCTAACACACGCACACACACTGTCTCTCTCACACCACATACTCTGCCTCTCATGAGTCACAGTTCCCCAGTACAGATTATGTCTCACACACACACGCACAGTCTCAAACACACACTCTGTCACACAGTCCCCCATAGGGTGACCAGACAGCAAGTGTGAAAAATCAGGGCAGCTGGTGGAGGGTAATAGGAGCCTATATAAGAAAAAGCCCCAAATATCGTGACTGTCCCTATAAAACTGGGACATCTGGTCACCCTAGTCCCCGCACACACAGTCACATACACACACACACTGGCTCTGTCTCATACACTCTCTCACGCGTGCACACACACACACACCTGCATTATTGTTGTTGTTATTACTGCTTGGTACTTCCTGTCAAAATGCTCAGGGTGAGCTAGGAGTGGCTAGGGGCTGCAGGAGGGCCATGGGCTCTGGCAAGATGCAGCTCCCATGTGACAGCGCGAAGCCTGCCTTGAGCCACTGCCGCAGCGTCTGCTGTGTACGGAGCTCGGTGTGTGTCAGCAATGGGGAGGGGGTCTGTGGGTGGGCGGGTGTGGTGGGCTGTGTGCCCTCAACACACTGGGGTCAGTGGGGCTGGCTGGGGACTGCCTTCAGTGGAGCATAGGGGCACCAGTTTAATAATACTGCGTAGGGCCCCATAAATCCTAAGGACGGCCCTGGTTGTGTGGGACATCATATTTTTCTGTTCTTCTGTGTAATTCTTTCAATTCTTAAATAATCATAAACGTCATGCAGACCCCAAAGTAAAAGCACCAAGCCTCACCTGCCCCCAGGAGGCAGAGTCTTCATTATTTCAAGGCCTGAAAGTTGCCTCACTTTCCCCACAGGAGGGCAGAGAGAGGGAGGGAAATGGCCTTCTAGGCTAAGAGTTGTTAAATCTTAGTGAAATATTTTTTTCTCAAGAATCTTTTTTTCTTAAACCTTCTACTGGCCAAGTCACTGAGAATCTTGCCGCCATGTCATCTTGGGCTGTATGCTGATTAGATCTCACAGGTGAAGCAGGGTTGGCTTGTTAGTACACAGAGAGAAACCTCCAAGGAAGACCAGGGTGCTGCAGGAAGTAATGCTGGTGACACTCTTGCATCTGAGTCAATGGTGAAGAACTGTGTTAGCACGGTGCTGGCGGGAGCTGTGCTTTACTGAGGGTGCTGTCTTTTAAATGAGATATAAAACCATGGTACTGATTATAACTATATAGAGTCATAATCATAAAACATAAGGCCAGAAGGGACTGCCAGATCATCTAGTCTGTCCAGCTGTTTATCACAGGCCACCAACACCACCCAGGACCCCCATGCTAAACCCAACAACTGACATTAGACCAAGGTATTACAGCCCTCAGAAGACTAAATCATTATGTGCTGCAGGCAGAGAAGAGGGACCAACATGATTTCTTTAAATATGGTAAACAAAAGAGACAAAGCTGGAACTCAAGCTGTGTGGAAACTTTTTTTTCTGTAGTTGTATTTTTTCTTTAAAAATACCTCCTGTTTAAGACAGACTGTGCTTCCATATATTATCACACTGATCACTAGCAGTTAGTAAACCTCTCATGAAACTTTTTGTAAAGTTAAATTTGTTATTCCTGCTGTTGTGACTAGTCAAATAGTTCCTCTTGTAGCATCAGGTGGATACAATGTCTTACTTCATTCCCTGTCCTAAACTGTTGGTCAGTAAACTACTAAACAGTTTCCTTGTTCCACCCTAGTAGTGGCTGTACATAAAGTATTGTATATATGTATATATAGTCTATAACACTTATTTGGATGCTTGTCTCTAAAGCAGGGGTGGCCAACCTGAGCCTGAGAAGGAGCCAGAATTTATCAATGTACACTGCCAAAGAGCCACAATAATACGTCAGCAGCCCCCCATCAGCTCCATTCCCTGCTCCCAGCGCCTCCTGATCAGCTGTTTCGTGGCGTGCAGGAGGCTTTGGGGGGGAGAGGAAGGCGCGAGGGCACGGCAGGCTCAGGGGAGGGGACGGGAAGGGGTGGAGTGGTGGCTGGGCCTGTGGCAGAGCCAGGAGTTGAGCCAGGGGTGGCTCTAGACATTTCACTGCCCCAAGCACAGCGGCATGCCGCGGGGGGCGCTCTGCCGGTCGCCGGTCCTGAGGCTCCGGTGGACCTCCCGCAGGCGTGCCTGCAGAGGGTCCACTGGTCCTGCGGCTCCACTGAAGCCGCAGGACCAGCGGACCCTCCGCAGGCACGCCTGCGGGAGGTCCACTGGAGCCGCGGGACCAGTGGACCTTCCACAGGCACGCCGCCGAAGGCTGCCTGCCTGCCTGCCGCCCTCCTGGCGACCGGCAGAGCGCCCCCCGCGGCTTGCCGCCCCAAGCACGCGCTTGGCATGCTGGGGCCTGAAGCCGCCCCTGGGTTGAGCAGTGAGCACCCGCTGGCACATTGGAAAGTTGGCGCCTTTAGCTCCAGCCCCGGAGTTGGTGCCTATATAAGGAGCCACATATTAACTCCTGAAGAGCCACATGTGGCTCTGGAGCCACAGGTCACCCCTGCTCTAAAGAATCATTACTAGATATTATGTCAAAGGTATAAATTGAAGCTATTTGTTCAAGGAAATAATCCATTTTAGGATAAGGTTCTCTGACCACCACAGCCAAAGGTTTAGTTAAGGATACTTGTGTCAGTTTGACTACTGTCTTTTCTCTGGATGGAGAATCTGACTGCACTGGGACCAAACTATGGTCAGTAGAGAGAACAAGAGGTCACAAGGTGTGTAGAGGTGTTGGTTTGGGTTGGGGGGCTAAAGTGGAGGGACAAGAGTAGTGGAGGTAGGTCCCAGAGTTGGACAGTAGGACAGTACACAGCAGTGTTTTAGGGCTTATCTGGACTAGGGAAACTTGCTTGTGCAAACCCCATTGTTGAGACATTGCTCCACTGTGACTCACCTCAGTAACTTACTGTAGTTTCACCCATGCAAATTCACCCAATAGAAATGAGCCCTCATCTGCAGTTCTACTAATGGAATTAGCTGGGTGGAGCTTTTCGCTTGTGTTTGCCTTCTCACTTCAGTGTGAACGGGATTTGGGAATAAAACAGACTGGGAGGAAATAGCCTGAGACTGCCATTCCTTTTTGGAAAATATTGCCAACCCCAAATATTCAGAAATCATGACTCAGACCTCAAATAGTCATGAAACTTGCTTAAAATCTTGAGAGTTTTTAAAAAAAATCATTTTTTCTAATTTGCCTCCTGATTGTTGAACCATTTAGGGTTCATGTTTTCACACGTTTCCTCACAACCACAGTGGCTAGAAACTTACTTTTATTAAACATTGAAAGCTGAGAGTTGCACATAACCACATGACTCCAAGAGGTGGGACTTAGAGAAAAACACCAAATATCATGGCAGTTGGCAATACTGTAAATTGCTTGGGGAGTCAGTGAATGGCTATCTGGGCATCAGCCTTCTCCCCACACTAGCATGGGACCAGGTGGCATTAGGAATTCCAGACATTGAAAAAATGTCATTATTTGTAAGTGTATTTGCAAAAAGGTCCTTGTTTTAGCTTGTCCTGCAGCTCTGGGATCCTTATCCAGGTCAAGAGCGAGAGATCTGGTGCGTTCTTAGAAATAACAATGATCTTCCCTGTCCAGAGGGAACAGAGAGAAGTATTTATATTGTACTAGGGCCCAGGGCCTCCAGTGAGGACTGTGAGAGACCCCATTGTTCTAAGTGCGCCAGACAGATAGGAAGTCACAGTCCTGATCTAAAGCACCTAGTAAAATAAATGTTTTCACCAAAGAGCTTGCCCTCTCTCCACCCTTCTCTACTCTCACTCCGTTCCCTGTCACCTCTGCCCTCCTCTCACAACTTCTCTTATCCCCCCATAGTCAACCCCCTTTTTCACTCCTTTGCCCGGGACTGCAAACACCCCTCTTACCTTTCTTGCCACTTTCAGCCCCTTTCTTCTTCGCAGTCCCATCTTTTCCTTCCTGTTCTCACTCATCCTCTGACCCCAACTTCTCCCTCTCACAAACCCCTTTTTTGGCCCATCCCAGCTCCCTCTCTCCCTATCCCCCTCAGCTTTTCAATATATATATTCAAGGGTTTCCTTGATGTTAGTTAACCTTTATATTGAAACAGAATCTGACAGGACCCTCTCCTCTTGTCCAGTGTACCTGGAGCCCATCATTTCAAGGACTCTGTGGGAGGCTAGGTAGAGATGTCTGTGTAACAAGGTCTCCTGAACAAAACAATGCTGCTTTCGCCTCTTTATTCAGGAGAGCGCGGCCCAGGGACACAGCCTGTTGAACAGGTGTGATATACTGAGGAAGTACAGTATATCAAGGATGCTCTCTCCCCCTATAGGATGTGGCTAACATTTAGGTCTCCCCCTACAGTAGATACTGCTACTTTGCAATTGCAGTTCCTTTCTGATGCGGTTGTCTCCTTTGCAGATGTCATGTCACAAAGGTGGGTACAACCCTCAGAGGAGTATTTGACGTGTATGCCTTTGTCCTTCAAATTATCATGCAAAATATAAGCCTTTGCCATGAGTGCTATGCAGCCTGATTTAGCTTCTCTCTTCAAGTCCATGTCAGCAGAGCTGAAAGTGGATCTTGACATCCTGGATGAGGCAGCCAAAGCGGGTTAACTAGGTGCCTTCACTTACAATGCAGCATTTGACAGTGACTTCTTAGCAGCCTGCACATATCCACTTGGAGCTGTAGATAGCTGTAGCTCGGATCGATGGGCTAAGGTGTCTGCTGGGACCTTTACAGAGTCAAAATGGCCTGGAGACAACAAGGCTCCCAAGGAGTTAACAGAATCAAAGCATTGCCCTTTACTCCAATTATTACCTATTATTTGTATTTTCCTAGTGCCAAGAGGCTCCATCCAAGATGGGGGCTCTGTCGTGCTAGGCACTGCAGAAATGCATGAGAGAAAGTTCCTGCCTCAGAGGATTTACCACTGAAATAAGTATGACAGTGAGAAGGTGAAAGAAAGGAAGGATTATCCTCCCCTATTTAAAGATGGGGAACTGAAACACTGGGTGACTGTGACTTGCCCAAGGCCACACAGGAAGCTGGCAGCAGAGATGGGAACTGAATTATATTTTCTGAGTCACAGGCCACTGCCTCAATCACAAGACCATCCTTCATCTCTAGAGCTTTTAACCTCATGGAAGGATTTTGAAATTTCCATTTGCTCACCTAGCAGGTCTCCTATCCAAGGGCTGGCCACCCTATAAAGCATGCTGGGAACCAATAAGAGCACAGCCTGAAGTTATACAGAAACATAAGACTTTCTTCCACAAGTGAAAGCACATGATAAAGCTGATGCTTATTAGAGAGGCTTCTTGATTACTACAGAGCCCTTGGAGTTTGTCTCTCATGATGTCAGCAGACAGAAGTAGAATTCTCAGTCAGATCCTCCGTCAGGTTAGGTTTCTAAACATTTATTGGATGGCATGTGAGAGAATCTGAAGGAGAGCTCACCAGCGCGGATAGCTTCCTGGCAAAGGCTGGCCCTCTAAAGATCTCAGGTGGTCCCAGAATAAACGCTGTGGCTTGAGAATGAGCGCTGTGTGCTGACAACATTGCTAAATCATGACTTCTAGGGCAGTCATCAGGATGTCTTGTGTAATGCGTACTGCTGTACTGTGATCCCTTCAGATCTTCCAGAAGCCAACGAGAGAAAAACAAAGTGAAGGAGACCTACCTCCAAAAGCGAAGCTGAGCTGCTAGTAGTAGTGCTGGTGATTCAGCAGGTGGCGCTCGTCTCTCTGAGGCAACTTGTTAGAGGCTACTGTTCTGGTGGATTACTATTGTTTTTGCAGTGTCTGGAAAGGTCCTACCCTGAAGTGCCTAGAATCTAATTTTCAGATGTGAGGCAACCAAGGGGTAACCAATCAGTGAGGTGGAGAGGTTGGGGAAGAAGGCCAGTGATCCCCATAATAAGATCCCCCAGTTATGCAACCAAGGCTTGTGCACAGAATGGTTGAACAATTAAAAATGTTTAAATAAATATGTCTAAAATAATGTTTTATAAAAGCACCCCAATGATGTTGATTGACTTTTTGTGGGCACCTCGGTAGGTGTGAATGTGAAGAGGGTAGTGGCAGGCCAAACACTTTGGGGAGGGTATACCAGGCATAAAGAGAGGGTATGAAGGTGGTGCTAAAGGAAGCAGACACTGGGGGTGAAATTCTGGCCCTATTCAAGTCAAAGGCAAAACTCTCACTAACCTGACTGTTGACATTTGGGTGATACATGAAAAAGAAATCCACTTCCCACAGGTAGAGAGGCATTAAAGATCTAATGCCACTGAGGCAGGGGTGGCTCCAGGCACCAGCGCACCAAGTGCATGCCTGGGGCGGCAAGCCATGGGGGGCGGCCTGCCAGTTGCCGTGAGGGCGGCATGCCTGCGGGAGGTCCGCCGGTCCCATGGCTTCGGTGGCAATTCGGTGGCAGGTACGCTGAAGGTGCAGGACCAGCAGACCTCCCACAGCCATGCTGCCAAATCCGCATTACCAGCGGACCTCCCGCAGGCACGCCGCCGAAAGCTGCCTGACTGCCGTGCTTGGGGTGGCAAAATACATAGAGCCGCCCCTGCACTGAGAGTTTCTAAATGAAGGTTTCAGCAGCAACTTTAACTTCAAGCCTGTGTTACAGTACATATGATGTATGCTCATGTATTACAATGGCTATAGCACTGATTGATGGTAACTCTTACTGAGGAAAATAGTTACTTACTAGTGATGTGCAAAATCTTAGCTCCATAATCCCAAACCACATAATCTGGAGAATTTTGGTTTCAGTTTAGAAACAAAACAAGCAAAATTTCATCTGAACTTTGTTCTGGTTCTGGGCCAGTTCTATTAGATCTTGACACAAAGCTATCTGCTGTTTGTGGACAGGCACAAATCTTTCAAGACCAAGTTGCGTGACTTGCTGTTAGTTTCATAATGAAGCTTTTTGTGTCCCATGCACAGTAGCTTTTCTGGGTCCCACAAAACCACATGAACTAACAGGCAACACATGGAGCTGAACAGAACTTCCTGCTTTCATTGGCCTTTGCATTGTGGGTTCAAATTAAATGTACACTCAGTGGATACAAGTCCATGAGAACCACCACTGGAGAGTTTTAAACAGCCTTATGTGGTGAAATCCTACCCTTATTAGTAGGGTGAGGGGAAATGACTAGCATCAGGTGTGCATCCGGAAGCCCATCGCTGGCAGGCAGCGGGATGGTCCACACGGGGGGATGGAAGGGATGTACAGGACAAGCAGCATTTGTCCCTGCGTAGCATAGACTGTAAATGAGAGCATGCACATTAGCCACCTGGGGACTTGACACACTTAGCTGACAGAACATGCCTTCTTCGGGCCTGACTGGAGAAGAATCCGGTCTCTTTCCCTAGAACTCTCTTAAACACTAGGTTAAAATCCTACTCTGATTCCTGGGGCTGTGGGTCCCCATTAGAGCTGTTCAGAATTCCCCCACCCCCCATGGAAAATTTCAACTCTAGAGTGAAAAATCAAGATGTCAACATTTTTGGCCAAAAGTTGGAAAATTGCCACCAAAAAATTAATGTTTTTGGCTGAAAACTATTTCAGTTTGGAAATGTGTCTGTGATGCCACATGTCCCAATTTTCCACTGTTGACCAGGTTACTTGAATACAGGCCCTATGATTCATCATAGTCTCCCCTTTTGCCTAGCCTCTGCAGTGCATCATGGGAGTTGTAGCTGGGGGGAAGAGGGAACACCCATCCCATAAAGAAGAATGGGGATATGAAGCAACTGAACTGCAACTCCCATGAGGCGCAGCATGGCATTTCCAAATTGATTTTTTTTTCGTGGCTAAAACTTCTTGATTTTGGTGTGTGGTGTTGTTGTTTGTTTGTTTGTTTCTTTTTGAGGAAAAATGCCCCCATTTTCCATGGGAAATGGAAACACTTTTTGTTGTTGTCAAAACCAAAACAACAATCTTCCAGAAAAGTTTTGACCGGTCCCACTCCCTTTGCCTGCTTTCTTCACTAGTGTATCCATGCATCAGAGATCAGGGCTTAGTCCTTGTTACCTGTGTGAACAGATATCAGCGATTTCATGCTCAGTTTTACAAGCTATTTAATAGAGACCCAAATTTGGTTTGACTCATTTCTCATTGGAGCCTCTGATAAAAGGTTTTGTAGTTTGTCTCAGATGCAGCAGGGTGAAGGTGCTCTGTGAAGGCTTCTTAACTAAAGACTCCCTTGCTTTTGTAGGTTTCTCTTGCTCAATGTCTTTTTTTTTCCCCTTAAGATTTTTGTGCAGTGGTGCACTGCATCTTATCACGGTTATGCATTTTCTTGCGTCTATTGTTTGTGTAAGATCCACTCCAGCAGAAGTGCGTAAAGCATGTACAGGAGTGGAATGGCTGTACTTGCGTCAGGTAGCTTGTCGACAACACTATACCTTAAAATATCTGGTAGCATTTTATCTGAGTTGACTGTGTGTGAATGTTATGTAAATTATGGGCAGCATGTGCAGTGATAGCAGTCTTCAGTGAAGGACACATTAGTGTTTCCATTCTTTGGGGTCATTTTCTGTTGCTTACAACTTTTCAGTCTCTTACATATATTTTCACCGGAGTGAAAAACAGCAGCTGTACTTGAAATACTATAAGGCAACCTATAGTGCTGCTACCTTAGAGATTTAAAGTCATGTTCTCTTTGGAGTGTCGATCTAGTTCCAATTGCCAAACACCCTTCAAGAGAGCAGAAATATGTCCCCTTTACTAGAGTGTGAAATAAATCTTCCCCACTGGCCAAAGACTATTTCTGAGAGCCCCTGTTTCATTAATTGTGACCTTAAACTCACTGTTCATTCAAATGATTGCATCTAATGTTAATACAGATCTTGGTGCTGTGCATTTACTTCTTTCCGCTTTGGATATGACATGACTTATCACTAATGTTGTTAGTTCCTGGTTCACAGCCCCCTGGAGGGGAATTAACCTAGGACAGGTCTTATGAAGGATCAGCTGGGCTTCAGGGTGCCGCCTGCTTTGGCCAGAGTTGCTCCAGAACGCTAGAGCTGTGCTAGAGCACTTGGGACTAATGTTACTGTGCCTCTAACAACACAGGCCACCTGGAGGAAAAAACCAAGACCACCCTTTAAGCTCACACCAGATGGGAGGTCACTGTCCAAACCCATTGCTGTCAGCCCTGCTGAGTAATACCCGGCTCTGCACTTGTAGGTGCAGGAAATCCCCTCAGGGGAGTAGTAGTATTTATTCTGGCAAGATCCAGCTTCAGTGCTCTATGTTCCAGAGTCCTGACATCAGATTTTCTTTAACTGACACTGAAGGGCAGGGCCTGGCTCTGACACAACACACTGGAGAGATAAGGTCATCACCCTTGTGCCACCTACTGACAATCCCACCTGCTCTGGTCTGCTGCTGACCAATGAGTTCCCTGCATTTCAGTTGATCTCACAATCAGGGGTTAAGGTAAAGGGAAGAAGGAGGGAATGGACCAACTTCTTTCTCCTCCTCTCCCTCTCCCAGGCTTAGGAGGCCCAGCTCCTTCCCATCACTGCCTGGTGAGGTGCGGACTCACCAGGCAGGGACATGGGAAGAGGGAGCAGCAGGAGGAGCTGATTCTGGCTGGGGAGATCCTGGGGCTCCCAGCATTTTCTGCCAGTGGGTGGAACAGGAACAGTGGCAGATGGGGTAGAAGAGATGCCCAGCTGGGAGTCCCCTGTTCACCTCCTCTCCTCACTCAGCTGGCTCCCCTAGTGGGGAGAGGAAGAGGCAAAGACCCCTGACTGCCTTCCCTGACTGGCAGGGGAGAAGAGATTAAGGAGACACATCCCCTCCCTCCCTTCCCCCATCTCCTTCTTGCTTTGAGCAGGCTGATAATCCCTAACATAGAGACTGTGGTGAGCTTTCTGAATTTAAAGCACAAGCAAAGTATATATGGTGTGTGTGTTTGCATGTGTGGAGAATCCCCGGGACCTCCCATTGGTACTGGCTTTTACATCAGTGCAGATTCTCCATCCTAGTAGAAAGTGGGAAGGGAGCACCAGAGAGGTGCCTTACAGGGCTATGCACATTGCACCCGTGGACACACACCCACTCTGTTGCTGGGCCTGCCTGGGGTTATGACCCCCACTTGGACAGCGTTCACTTCTTGTTCCCATTCTCCTTTTCTTACTGCATCCCATCCATGTAAGAGGACAGTGTCACATCACCACCTCACTTGCCAAAGTCTGTGATGACAGCTTCCAAATCTGCTGAGCTCCTCCACCTATCATAACCTACTTTAATCACTGTTTGGGGGGAAGGGATGAAATGAACCAGGCACATGGGTGTCCTAAACAGAAACAGGATCCTGGCAGCAAGACAACGTGTCTGGGGAATGAGAAGACCAGATGGAAGGGAAGCACGTGCAGAGGAGTAAGGGAGAGAGGAACAGAAGAAGTGGAAAAAAGTGGAAAGGGAGAGAATCAGACAGACTCTTGACCCCAACTCTGCATGGTGACTCAGCAGCATAAAGCAGGGAGGAAGCCACCTTAAAGGGGCAGCCAAGGATTCCCTATGGGGAATTCTTGGGTGGTGTAGAACACCTAACTCTATGCCACTTGCTCCTCCTGCTGAGTAGGGCCAGGAACTGGGGGCTTTCCAGGGGGCAGAGAGGGCACAGCTGAGAACACTAGGAGTGCATCTGCACTTCACGGTGGAGGTATACTTCCCATCTTGAGGAGATATACCCACACTAGCTCTGATCAAGCTAGCCTGCTAAAAACAGAGAGTAGATGAAGTGGCGGGAGCGTCTAGCTGCTCTGAGTCCATACCTGTCCCAGATGGTAGGTACATACTTGGGGAGCCCAGCCCCTCCTACCACTTAGGCTGCCACCACTACACTGCTATTTTTGGCACACTAGCTTGATCAGTGCTTGTGTGGCTATGTCTCCTTGAGCTGGAATTTACATCTCCACCAAAGCTGGTCTCCAGGCAGCGCAGCTGTCTCTGTGAGGCTGCTGCATCCAGCATAGTTTAGAGCAGCTCCTCTTTAAATTATACTGTGGTTGATTTTTTGCTCTCTGGCAGGCTGAGTTTGGAAGAATGGAAATGTGGCTCAGAGTCACCTTCTCCCACCCTGCCCTTCCCCACTGAACCACTGTGAACTTGACAGAGCTGAAAATCTGCACCAGGAGGATTAATATTTTCCTAAGGGACAAAAGAACTTGGGGAATAAACCACACTTACAAATTACTGAGTTGTTCCCTACTAATAGTTTTCCCTGTAAGTATCTGCTACAGTTGCAACAGGAATGTTGCATGACCACAAATGAGAAAATGACTGGGCCATTGTGAAAGAAGGTATCTCTGCGACAGTCTTTCTGTTAGATGTGGGCTACACCATGAATGGTTTGGAGACCCTCTCCTCAAGGATACAGGTGTGATGAGGTCAGCCTCTATCAATAATTCTGGCTGAAAAATTAATGAGTTGTAATGTGCCCATTTTAGGGAGGATGTATGCAGGTGCTTGAACCATCAGCACTTCACAAACCTGCGCTGAGTGTCACTTTGTAATGGAATTGTTCAAGCAAAACCCTGCTAGACTTTGCATTGGAAACATGTTCCTATGCATAGAATAATTACAATTCAGCTTGCAAATGTACATATCCAGATGATCTTGCAAAAGAGAGCACACGTGGCAATGAGCTATGGCTCGGTGTACTTGGAGAGGGATACGTGCAAGTTTATCTGTTTTTAGAGGTCCATAAAACTATCCTCAGTGAAAGTCCTTTCAGGTTGTTTCAACAACCTCTTGTGATAATTACAACGTTACAGTCGACAGGTAAGTAAAGCCAGTAGCCCAAGGGCTCTCCCAGAACTCTTGGCAGCCCCACCTTCCATTTCTGGTCCCACAGCTTGAGTCTCAATAATTAACTTCCTTCAAGTATTGTACAGCCAACGATTAGCCTCAGGTACTGTATATATATGTTCCAACTACACCCGTGGCACTTTATGGTTGTGATAGCAAGGACTGTGTGAGAATTAGCAATGCGGCAAACAGAGAAACAAACGGAGAAATCAGATGGTGTATGCAGAGGAGCAGGGAACCGGGCAATGTGAGCAGGGGAAAAAGGGACCATGTGCAGGGGAGCAGAAGGACAGACGGAGTCAGACTAAATGAGAGGGAGGGTGAAACCAAGAGGAAATGGTGTCATTGGGAGAGGATGGTCGTGTGGTTAAGGCTTTGGCTAGGGCCTTGGGAGCAGGGGCCTCATTTGCTATGGGGCAAGGAGGGCAGTTGTCCCCCTCAGACCTTTGCCCCTCCCCTGACTTTTCAGAGGGCTGTATGCCTCCCCCCCCCAGACTTTGCAGGATCAATTATAATCACATATAATGTTCTGTAGGGTGACACATCTTTGCCCACCCCCGCACTGAATTTTTCTGAAATGACACCCTGCTTCGGACATGGGTGTTCCCTTCTACTACGACATCTTGTGTGACCTTGGGCAAATCACTCAATCCCTTTGAGGCTATAAAATGGGGATGTTTCCCTGAAGGGGTATTGTGAGGACACATTCAGGAATCTTCATGAGGTGCTTATATACAAGAGTGACAAGGGCCATCTAAGTGCCTAGAGTGTTTAACAATAAGAACTAGGGCTGTTGATTAATTGCAGTTAATGCATGAGATTAAAAGAAATTAATCGCGATTAATCGCAGTTTTAATCACACGGTTAAACAATAGAATACCAATTGAAATTTATTAAATATTTGGGATGTTTTTCTACATTTTCATGTAGTATTCTGTGTTGTAATTGAAATTAAAGTGTATATTATTTTGATTACAAATATTTGCACTGCAAAAATGATAAACAAAAATAGTATTTTTCAATTCACCTCATACAAGTACTGTAGTGCAATCTCTTTGTCATGAAAGTGCAACTTACAAATGTCGATTTTTTTTGTTACTTAACTGCACTCAAAAACAAAACAATGTAAAACTTCAGAGGCTACAAGTCCACTCAGTCTTACTTCTTGTTCAGCCAGTTGCTAAGACAAACAAGTGTGTTTACATTTACAGGAGATAATGCTGCCCACTTATTTACAATGTCATCTGAAAGTGAAAACAGACATTCACATGACACTTTTGTAGCTGGCATTGCAAGGTATTTACATGCCAGATATGCTAAACATTCATATGCCTCTTCATGCTTCGGCCGCCATTCCAGAGGACATGCTTCCATGCTGATGACGCTTGTTAAAAAAATAATACTTTAATTAAATTTGTGACTGAACTTCTTGGGGGAGAACTGTATGTCCCCTGCTGTTTTACCTGCATTCTGCCATATATTTCATATTACAGTAGTCTCAGATGATAACCCAGCACATGTTGTTCATTTTAAGAACACTTTCACTGCAGATTTGACAAAACGCAAAGAAGGTACCAATGTGAGATTTCTAAAGATAGCTACAGTACTCGACCCAAGGTTTAAGAATCTGAAGTGCCTTCCAAAATCTGAGAGGGATGAGGTGTGGAGCATGCTTCCAGAAGTCTTAAAAGAGCAACATTCTGATGTGGAAACTACAGAACCCAAACCACCAAAAAAGAAAATCAGCCTTCTGTTGGTGGCATCTGATTCAGATAATGAAAATGAACATACGCCGATCCGCACTGCTTTGGATTGTTATTGAGCAGCACCCATCATCAGCATGGACGTATGTCCCCTGGAATGGTGATTGAAGCATGAAGGGCCATATGAATCTTTAGCTCATCTGGCACATAAATATCTTGCAATGCCGGCTACAACGGTGCCATGAGAACATCTATTCTCACTTTCAGGTGACATTGTAAACAAGAAGTGGGCAGCATTAACTCCTGCAAATGTAAACTAACTTGTTTGTCTGAGTGACTGACTGAACAAGAAGTAGGACTGAGTGAAATTGCAGGCTCTAAAATTTTACATTGTTTTATTTTTGAATGCAGATTTTTTTGTGTATAATTCTACATTTGTAAGTTCAACTTTCATGATAAAGAGGTTGCACTACAGTACTTGTATTAGGTGAATTGAAAAATACTATTTCTTTTGTTTTTCTATAGTACAAATACTTGTAATAAAAATAAATATAAAGTGAGCACTGTACACGTTGTATTCTATGTTGTAATTGAAATCAATATATTTGAAAATGTAGAATATCCAAAATATTTAAATAAATGGTATTCTATTATTGTTTAACAGTGCTATTAATCACGATAATTTTTTTAAATTGCATGATTAATCGTGATTCCTTTTTTTAATCACTTGACAGCCCTAATAAGAACCAGACTCAACTTATATCCTGGGTAGACAGACTCTAATATATATAGGACTTAACCCTATTATAACACACTGATATGTAAAGGGTGTGTAAGCCTGTCACCCTCTAGTGGCTGGCCCATATAAAGTATATGCATCAGCTGCTACGTTAGGGGGCTCTCAAATGGTAGACGCAGGCGCTGAAGATCTCAGATTCTGTCCCCACTGATGAGCTGTGGGGTGAGTTTGATGCATTCCCTCTCACCAGCAGCAATAAATGCAGCTTATGAGAGCATGCTATTGAAATGAGATAAATTCTTCCCTTCCCCAACATTCTGTGAATCATTCCCCAAGGTTTGTTCTACAAACAGAGTTGCACTGGCTTAGCTGAAGGGGTGAATTTAAACTAGTGCAACTTTTGGTATGGACATTCTTAAACTGATTTAAACCTGGCTTATATTGCTGTAAACTTACAGGTGCAAGCTAAACTGATAGGACTTGTTTTGAACCAAAATAGGAGTGCCCATGCAGGGGTTTGTATCGGTTTAACTTAAATCAGAATTTAAACTGATTTAAATTAAAACTGTGGGACTTCAGTGTGTAGACATGCTCTAAATCCTCTACTGAGATCACAGAATCAGAAAATTAGGGTTGGAAGAGACCTCAGAGGGTCATCTAGTCCAATCCCGTGCTCAAAGCATGACAAACACCAACTAAATCTAAATTAATGCGCTTTGAGCCAGCAACCAGGTAACTGCTCTGGGTTAGGGACAGGGAAGCACTTTCTCCCGCAGCCTATTTTACAAACGCCTTTATTTTGTAGATTGTCTCTTTTGTATTTTTAGAAGTGGATGTTGCCAGGGCAACTGAACTAGCTGAACATTTTGTTTCCCTAAGAACAATACATGTTTAAATATTCAGGCAATTTTCCATTGTTCGGAGGAACAGTGAGATCAGGCAGATTATGCAGACCAGATGAGGGAAGTTTAGGTTGGCCCTTTTAGCGTATTTTAAAAACCTTCCGTGTGCTGACAGTTGTTCAATAGCTCTCTCTAAGGAGGACAAATATATAGCAGAGGTGTAGCAATTCCTTTAGAAGAGGAATTAGAATGTTTGGTTTTGCTCCCCTCTGTCGCATGTTTCTGCAATAAATAGCTCATTTCAAAGCTAGCTAGTGTGGACCTTATTTACAAGTGGCTGGGTCTTATTCACCCTTGTGCAGTTCACTCCTGGGCAGAGGGTTCGCAAAAAGCTGCTTAAGCCTTATAGGGACAAAGTTAAATAGTAATCCCAACATACAGGTTAGTGATGGAGAATAAAAGACTGTTGGCTCTATCAAGTCCATACCTCTGCAAACTTGTGAGAGAGTGGATGCTTTGGGTGAGATCAGTGGACAGGGAGCCAAAACATCTTGAGTTCCAAGCCTGGTTTTGATACTAGCATATTTGGGCAAGTCACTGAGTTTCTCTGCCTCAGTTTCCCCATTTGTAACTTGGGGTGGATAATACTATGTCATAAGGCTGCTATGACACTTAGCTAGTTAACATCTGCAAAGCAATTTGAAGATCGGTGCCAAGTATAATTAAATCCTGAGAAAGAGCAAAGGGAGAAATGAATTAAGGAGATAAAAGGAAAAAAAAATGTTGTCAGCAGATGAGATTGGAAAAGTTGTAGAGTGTGAACGAAGTGGAGACAGAGAGGAAGGGTGATGGTAGGAGATGCAGGCAAGAAAGGGCTCACACACACACACAGGGTCCAGACTGTGAACTGGCAAGGAGGAGACAAGATTGGTGCTAGATCAGTGGAGGGTGCAGAGATAGAAGTGATGAGAGTAGGGGCTTGGCTACACTTACAAATTTGCAGCGCTGCAGCAGGGTGTGAAAACACACCCTCTCCAGCGCTGCAAATTGCGGCGCTGCAAAGCGCCAGTGTGGTCAAAGCCCCAGCGCTGGGAGCACGGGCTCCCAGCGCTGTCCGTTATTCCCCACAGGGAGGTGGAGTACGGACAGCGCTGGGAGAGCTCTCTCCCAGCGCTGGTGCTTTAACTACACTTAGCGCTTCAAAGCGCTGCCGCGGCAGCGCTACCGCGGCAGCGCTTTGAAGTGCTAAGTGTAGCCACATATGAATATGCAACATACTCTACATTCTAATAGTGCTCTCTGGATAGGGAAATAATACATGATTTGTTAGCGTTCAGTTAGGGTGACCAGATGTCCTGATTTTATAGGGACAGTTCCGATTTTGGGGTCTTTTTCTTATATAGGCTCCTATTACCCCCACCCTGTCCCGATTTTTCACATTTGCTGTCTGGTCACCCTACGTTCAATGGTGATTTTTAAACTAACCAGATTGGGAACAGAACTTTAATTTCCTCTGTTTTCCTTTCTTTGATTGATTGTCTGTCTGTCTACGTGATATGTGTTCTTCTCTCACTCTCCTTGAGATTTGAGGCACATTAGATTGAGTTGGTATATTTCACTCTAACATCTAATTAATACAAAAATGCCTGTGCTGCTCAAATAGCAAAAACAAGGCCTCCTAATTTATCTAGGCCAAGGCCATGCATACCAGACAGCCACAAATGTCATAGGAAAGCCAAAAATAGTGGCTTGAAAAGTCAGTGAATTTAGAGGGAATTAACCCTTTGAAAACTGGTCAGATGGGGGCACAAGGCAAAGCCCCATTTTCGAGAGCCCCTGATTTCTGGTGTGGGCAAAATCTGAATCAGAATTCTATGTCTTGGTCCCATCTCTATTTCCAAGGCACCTGGGCACAAGTTATCCATGGGGTCATTATTTTGGGGCTCTGGGAGTGTTTCCTGTAGCTGCAAAAGAGGGCAGTTCCTGTTTGGAGTGATTCCAACTTGCTGCACCTTGCCGGTACTGGGAAGCCTCACTAGTCCCCTGGAATGCACTTCCCACAGGACCCCCCCCCCAATTCCTCACCACAGATGCCTGACCTTACTTTAGGACTGGGATGGTGGACCAACAGGGACCATGTGTGCACAGGGCTCGGAGAGAGAATGGGTTGGAGGCTGAAGCAGGAGGGATGTGGGGAAATGGACGGAACCAGCAGAGGGAGTGGTAGTTTTGAGTAGGGATCCTGGGAGAAGAATGAGGGCAAGCAGCACTTGAACTACAACTCCCATGAGGCACCATGGTGGCATGTCCAAATGGACATTTTTGGTTTCTTGTGGGGAGGGCAGAAAAGGATAGGGTCAGTGATTGAAGGAGGGGCCAGAGGGGGTTTTGGGGTGGGAAGGGGGAGTAGAGAGGTGAACTGATATAAACTTATCCTCAATGCTACTTATTCTCTGATTGTCATGGGATAACAAGGTTCCTGTGTCATCAGCACAGAGTCTCTTCAAATGTCAGTGTCTCTGCTCCTGCCAGGTGGCGTCTATGAATTATTCAGCCATTCAACACCACAAAGTGTGCCTAAACAGAGAGGGTTGTTCCAAACGCCAACAATGCCCAGAGGGGATTATTTTAATTTAAGAAAGATGTTGTCTTGTGAAAAGAATCAACTCCCCCCACCAGACTCCCTTTGGAAGAAAAAAGGAGACGGTCCCACAATGAGAAATGTTAGATCAAAGGACAATGTCCTTGTAGAACCCTGGCACCAACTGATCAAACTACCTTAAACTGATCAAACTGTAGTAATGGCGGGGATTTCACTGAGGCAGTGGCATGATCTAGTGATTAACACACAGAGCTGGGCCTCCATTGGGTTCTAGTCCTTGCTCTGCCATGGTATTTGGGTAACTCTCTTCCATGCTCTGTACCTCAGTTTCCTCATCTGTAAAATGGGGATGGTTGATACTTGCTCAACTTCATACAGTGCTTTGAGAATGTTTCCGGTTGTAAATGTTTTGCAGAGGACTTCTTAGTTTAAACAGCATCGAATACAAAAGGGTCCTGATCCTGGGAATGGGGGGGGGATGCTAAATGAAACTGCAATATAATGTTAAATAACAGTATGGATGAAAAATCCTACACACACATTATGAATCTATTGCCAATATCGTTTGTTAGTGCCTTTGTGCACTTCAGGTTTGAGTAACTTAGAGATTAAAACGTTGTTATTTATTAATGTTAATTCCTTAATATTATGCTTGGGTGGGTTATGTAATGTCCTAGGAAGATTCCCCCCCCAACTCGAGATCTCTGACTAGGACTTTCAAACAACTGAAAAAGGGGCCTCCATTACAGAATCCATGCCAAGTTTTCCCTGGGCCTAGTGCCAGCTGGTATGGGACTTTGGGGGCTTAGTCAGCTGTGCAGATGGGTTGGACTTTTCTAGTAAAACTCACCGTTTCTTTGATTCTGAGTCTTAATGCCTTGGTGCCTGTAACTACGCTTGGAAAGATTAGATTTTTATCAGTAAATGTCTGTAAACCTCAATTTCACTGTACAAACATAAGCTAATGAAAAAATATTTTAATCAATAATTGAAATTTTCAGATAAGCAAAATAAGAAAAATGCTGCTTGAAAACGTACTGGAGTTTAAGGATATTTACGTTGTCTATTGTGATACGTGATGCTGACAATTAACGGTTAAAGTTTTAACCTTTTGAATATCAGTGTCTACTGTTATTAAATTATTATTGTCTGACCTGCCCCGCCCGCCTAATATGCTGCAACGATAAATATTTAAATAGATAACAATTGAAAAAAATGTTTAAAAATAAACATTGGTATTATCCATCAAAATTATAACAAAAATAAAAACCAAATTCTGCTAAGCCTACCTATGACGTGTAAAGCTGCATGTTTGCTAGGCAGAACTCTAATGAGTTCAGCCATTACTATGTGCTGTATTGCTCTTCTCTGGTGCTTTACCAGCTCCAAGCAATGAAGGCCTTCATACCAGTATAACTGTGTCCACACTCAGGGTTGTACTGCTTTAGTTATACTGCTTTCAAACTGGTATAGTTTAAAGTGAAAGAAAAGCTGTGTGTATACCAGCCGTTAGGTGCTTTTGAAAATTTCACCCTGTGACATTTCTGATCAGAACGACATTGATTTTTAATTGTTGTGACTAATGCCAACACTTTCAAACTTGGCTGCTTGAAGGGCACGGAAAATAAATGGCCTGATTTTCAGAGGGGCTGAACACCTGCTGTCACCCATGAAGTCAGAGTCCCCATAACTACTGAAGTTTAATTAGATTGAAACAGGTGAATCGTTCTTCAAGTCAATGGAATCTACAGCTGTTCAGCACCTCTAAAAACCAGATCACTTATTGAGTAACTTTGATGTGGATTGGGGCCTACATGCTGGCTCTTTTCTTCAGCTTTTAGTGGTACAAAAAGGAGAATGTGGTGTCTGTATTTCATTGCTGAATGCTGTCTTCTGTGTGAATGGTGAATTGCAGATCAATACTTCTGTGTTATCTGCAGAGTGATTATTACCTTATTTGGGAAAATGACTGATCATATTATTTATACAATAATGCAATGTAAAATATACTTCCAATATCTGTTCCTATATTCTACAGTTGCATTTAGCAAACCTTCTCTGCATCTCCCCAAACACCTACAGTGGGTTTAATAATAATAATAATAATTAATTAATAAATAATACTTAGCTCTTATCTAGTGCTTTTTATCTAAAGTCTCAAAGCACTTTACAAAGGAGGGCAGTGTCATTATCCTCATTTTACTGATGTGGAAACTGAGGCACTGGGCAGTGACGTGACTTGCCCAAGGTAGGCTAAGTGCAGAGCCCAGGGCACCTGGGTCCCAGTCCAATGCACTATCCACTAGGCTGCACTAGTGGCGATAAAAAGCCTTACTATACAGTTAACGTCTGGAAAAGTGATTATAAAACTGGACCTGGCTGTTACTAACATGCATTTTTATCATAAGTCTTGCAATATTTGGTGTATTACTTAAAGTCCCAGCTCCTGGAATCAGGTGCTTATTTGAGAGCCCCAGCTTTCACTAAAAAAATAACAAGGAAGTGTCTATTCCTTATGGTTGCAGAGGAACGCTTAAAAACAGGTTCTGAGTGTAAATGGAAAGGCTCAGAATTCAGATGGCAAATACAAAGACCCCAACATTCAACATATATTTAAAGCTCATGTTTTTTAAACCAATCTCTTGAGTATTTTGGAGTCTGACTAATAATCTTTGAATGTTTCAGGTTGGCAACACTACAGCTTTTGACACTCAATCAGTTCCCTGTATCCATTCCAAGTAGAGACTGGGCTTTAGTGATAGGACTGTTTGCACTAGAAAGTTTTGCTGCTTTAACTGTTTCTGCTGCTTTAAGCTTATTAGCATAATGTACTATGGAGGCAGTTCTATCAGTATAAAAGTGCTCAGGTCAATATAACTTGTTCTGGTTCAGGAGACGAAACAAGCCATACCACGCTGAGTCACCTATATACCAATATAATGGTCTACATTAACACTTTTACCAGTATAATTATGTTAACAAAAAATTACGCATCCTACCAACATAGGTGCAATTAGAGATGTGACTGCAGCACAGGAAGACGTAACTGAGCAAGTGTTGATGTAGTGAGAATAATAGCAATGAAGCCATGGCAGCTCAGGCTGTACAAGCCTGCGCAGGACTATATATGTGTGAGTGACTGCCCATGCTGTGATGGCTTCACTGCTATGGTTATTTGAACTAGTTAGATCAAAGATAGCTTGTGTAAATCTCCACCTGCTGCAGTCACACCTCTGATTGCAGTGTAGATAGAGCCTCTGTTATGCCAGTAAAACATCTCATATGCAGACCACATATACATCACATCCAGCTCCATCTGCAGTCTTAAAACTTCCATTGACTACAGTCTGACTTCAATGGGACTATGGAAGTGCTTAAAGTTAGGCACATGCTAAAGTACCTTGCTAAATTGGGAGCTAAAATATGTTTTTATTTCTCTTTACAAAAGTCAGCCCCGCAGAACCAAGAGAGCTCTGGGAGAAGCAGGTAGAGACTTTTCTTGCTCATGCATAACCAACAGACTACTATATGTTCTGTATTGTTGATGATGGCTAGAGCAGGTCAAACATGTATTTTCCGTTGAAGGTTTGTTTTGTTTTTTTTGGTACTGAAAATGCCTCAATGAAAATTTTTATGAAAAATGTTCATGCAGATCAAATTTTTTTGTTTCATTGGGGGAAAAAACCCTCCCATTCTCACTTTTCCTCTCCTTTTTCTTATGGAAAAGAGGTTTGTTTTTTTTTAAAATGCGTGTGTTTTTATTTCTGCTAAAATTAAATTTTTCAAAGTTAAAATTTCAAAAAATTCCCTTTCAATTTTTTTGTCACTGAAAATTTCAAACAAAATTAAAAAATGAATTTAGAATTTTTTCATGAAAAATTCTACTTCTCTTTTTTCTGTCAGCTGTGACGTTTAGTTGTGATCAGGAAATAACCCAGAATTGATTTTGCAGGCTGGCAGTTAGGGGGAAAAATCATTGTTTGATTACTTGTAAACGGAACACATTTGATTTTAATTCAGGGCAGACGATCAATACAGAATTTTCCCTTGTGATTTTTACAGGCACTTTTCAGAGTCCAGCAACCCTCTAAAGTAGCTATTTGCCAAAAGTTACCCTTTGGACAGTGGGATTGGATTCTGAACCACTTTAATTCAACCCTGTTCTATTTTATATCCATGCTTTCCAGTGACTGTCCTCAAGAAGGGCTTGGGGAGAGAAAATGAGAAGGCCATGGATACCTCTGCCAAGCTTGTGGAACAGCTAATTAGATTTTAATTTAATATACTGTTTGTTTGATTTTTGAAATGTGAAGGTGACAAGCTAAAAATAAAACAAGAACCTGAACTATCACTGCTGAGGGGACACACTATCAGTGAGTTAAAGCTACAAATGGAGGATATGTTAAAATAAAAGCTAATATGAATGGAAATGTTTTATGATTTAAACAAAATGCAGGACTCGATGCTGCTGTTACTAACACCAGTTTTACACATTATTGACTTCTGAATAGACAGCTGCAGGGGCACAGGAGCCAGCAAACAGAGGAGTTTGAGTGGGAGTTTGCAAGGGGAGTTTGAGGGGAAGACTAAGAGAGCCAGGCTAGTAAAGGGAGTGTGTGGTGGTCTGGCAGTGTTTTGGTGCTCGTTGGGGGTTTGTGTTGTGGTGGGCGGTGGTATTTTGGTTTGGTTTGTGTTTCCTGGACTAACGGGACTTAGGTGGGAAGGCTATAACAGATACAGAGGCAGCAGTGTTAGTGACCCAAGCAGTGGAAGACACAACCAAGATGACTGGATGTGGAAGCTGCGGCATGTACGTGATCCTGAAGGGGGTACCTGAAAAGAGTTTCGTCTGCATGAAGTGCCGCCTGATAGAGCTGATGGAAGAAAAGATCCAAGGATTGGAGATGCAGATGGAAACTGTTTGAGTTTAGAAGGGGGTTCGAGCAGACGATGGAGCAAAGACATGAGGAGGCTGAAGGGAAAAGCTCAGACTTGCAGATGGAAGCAGGACCAAATAGCTTTGAGGGGAGATTACTGAGTGAGGAAAGTGGACAGTGGAAGCATGTGACTAAGAGAACCAGGCAGAGGAAAAGACGGGCTAGTGAAGGAGCAATAGAGCTCAGGAACAGGTTTGCAGAGTTGGAAAAAGAAGGGGCACAGCAGGTGGTCTCTGAAGGTGAGAGGGCAAGGAAGAAGAGAAGAGCAGCTAGTCCTATAGGAAGAGGGGAAGAGTCAATGGAGATAACACCAAACATGAGCCCCAGGAGGATACAGGATGGGTTGTGGAGGATTGCAAGGGAGAATAGGAATCGAGAGAACTTGCAGCCAGAGGGAAGAGAGGATAGACTGGAGAATCGCACCATCACCAGGAAAAGGCAGGTCTATGTGATTGGGGACTCCTTACTGAGAAGAATAGACAGGCCTGTAACTAGAGCTGATCCAGAGAACAAAAGGGTGTGCTGTCTGCCCGGTGCTAAGATATGGGATGTGGACCTGAGGCTGAAAAGGATCCTAACAGGAGCGGGAAAGAATCTGCTGATTGTCCTTCATGTGGGAAGAAATTATATGGCTATATTCTTGCTGGAACGTATCAAGGGAGACCATGCCAGACTAGGGAAGACCCTTAAGGAAATTGAGGCTCAGGTGATCTTCAGTGGGATTCTGCCTGTTCCTAGAGAAGGGCAACAAAGGCATGACAAGATTATGGTGATCAACAGATGCCTCAGGCAGTGGTGCTATAAGGAGGGCTTTGGGATGTATGGCCATTGGGAAGCATTCATAGACAGAGGATTGTTCTCTCGAGATGGACTTCACCTGAGTAGGGAGGGAAATAGACTTCTACGATGGAGGCTGGCACAACTGATTAAGAGAGCTTTAAACTAGGAATTTGGAGGAGATGGTTGGGTGATGTCCAGGTAATCTCAATGCCAGATTTTAACATTGAGATGGAAGAAAATGAAGTAAGAAAGGATACAGCTGTGGGTAGGAGAATGCACATAAGGAGGAAGGGTAGTGTAGATACCAGTCTAATAGGTGATACTGGTGGTAGAATGTCTGGGCCTAATCAGGTAAAGAATGTAAGAGAAGCCAAACAGCAAGAATTAAGATGTTTGTACACCAATGCGAGGAGCCTAGGTAACAAAATGGAGGAACTAGAGATATTAGTGCAGGAAGTGAAACCAGATATTATAGGGATAACAGAAACATAGTGGAATAGTAGTCATGACTGGAGTACAGGTATTGAAGGGTATGTGCTGTTTAGGAAAGACAGAAATAAAGGCAAAGGTGGTGGAGTAGCATTGTATATCAATGATGAGCTAGACTGTAAAGAAATAAGAAGGGATGGAATGGATAAGACACAGTCTGTCTGGGCAAAAATCACATTGGGGAAGAAAGCTACTAGAGCCTCCCCTGGGATAGCGCTTGGGGTGTGCTATAGACCGCCGGGATCTGATTTGTATATGGATAGAGACCTCTTTAATGTTTTTAAGGAAGTAAATACTAATGAGAATTGTGTGATCATGGGAGACTTTAACTTCCCAGATATAGACTGGAGGACAAGTGCTAGTAGTAATAATAGGGCTCAGATTTTCCTGGATGTGATAGCTGATGGATTCCTTCACCAAGTAGTTGCTGAACCAACAAGAGGGGATGCCATTTTAGATTTGCTTTTGGTGAGTAGTGAGGACCTCATAGAAGAAATGGTTGTAGGGGACAACCTTGGTTCAAGTGATCATGAGCTAATTCAGTTCAAACTAAATGGAAGAATAAACAAAAATAGATCGGGACTAGGGTTTTTTATTTCAAAAGGGCTAACTTCAAAGAATTAAGGAAATTAGTTAGGGAAGTGGATTGGCCTGAAGAGCTTGTGGATCTAAAGGCGGAGGAGGCCTGGATTTACTTCAAGTCAAGGTTGCAGAAACTATCAGAAGCCTGCATTCCAAGAAAGGGGGGGAAAACTCATAGGCAGGAGCTGTAGACCAAGCTGGATGAGCAAGCATCTCAGAGAGGTGATTAAGAAAAAGCAGAAAGCCTACAAGGAGTGGAAGATGTGAGGGATCAGCAAGGAAAGCTCCCTTATTGAGGTCAGAACATGTAGGGATAAAGTGAGAAAGGCCAAAAGCCATTTAGAGTTGGACCTTGCAAAGGGAATTAAAACCAATAGTAAAAGGTTCTATAGCCATATAAATAAGAAGAAAACAAAGAAAGAAGAGGGACCATTAAACACTGAGGTTTAAGTGGAGGTTAAGGATAATTTAATTTAGGCATGGCCCAATATTAAACAAATACTTTGCCTCGGTCTTTAATGAGGCTAATGAGGAGCTTAGGGATAATGGTAGGATGACCAGTGGGAATGAGGATATGGAGGTAGATATTACCACATCCGAGGTAGAAGCCAAACTCGAACAGCTTAATGGGACTAAATCGGGGGGCCCAGATAATCTTCATCCAAGAATATTAAAGGAACTGGCACATGAAATTGCAAGCCCATTAGCAAGAATTTTTAGTAAATCTGTAAACTCAGGGGTTGTACCATATGACTGAAGAATTGCTAACATAGTTCCTATTTTTAAGAAAGGGAAAAAAAGTGATCTGGGTAACTACAGGCCTGTTAGCGTGACATCTGTAGTATGCAAATTCTTGGAAAATTTTTTGAAGGAGGAAGTAGTTAAGGACATTGAGGTCAATGGTAACTGGGACAAAATAGAACATTGTTTTTCAAAAGGTAGATCATGCCAAACCAACCTGATCTCCTTCTTTGAGAAGGTAACAGATTTTTTAGACAACAGAAACGCAGTGGATCTAATTTACCTCGATTTCAGTAAGGCATTTGATACGGTCCCACATGGGGAATTATTAGCTAAATTGGAAAAGATGGGGATCAATATGAAAATTGAAAGGTGGATAAGAAACTGGTTAAAGGGGAGACTACAATGGGTTGTACTGAAAGGTGAACTGTCAGGCTGGAGGGAGGTTACTAGTGGAGTTCCTCAGGGATCGGTTTGGGGACCAATCTCATTTAATCTTTTTATTACTGACCTTGGCACAAGAAGTGGGAATGTGCTAATAAAGTTTGCAGATGATAGGATGCTGGGAGGTATTGCCAATATAGAGAGGGACCGGGATATCATACAGGTAGATCTGGATGACCTTGTAAACTGGAGTAATAGTAATAGGATGAAATTTAATAGTGAAAAGTGCAAGGTCATGCATTTAGGGATTAATAACAATAATTTTTGTTATAAACTGGGGACGCATCACTTGAAAGTAACAGATGAGGTGAAGGACCTTGGAGTATTGATTGATCACAGGATGACTATGAGCCACCAATGTGATATGGCTGTGAAAAAAGCTAATGCATCAGGCGAGGTATTTCCAGTAGAGATAAGGAGGTTTTAGTACCGTTATACAAGGCACTGGTGAGACCTCATCTGGAATATTGTGTGCAGTTCTGGTATCCCATGTTTAAGAATGATGAATTCAAACTGGAACAGGTACAGAGAAGGGCTACTAGGATGATTCTGTCTTATGGAAGGAGACTCAAAGAGCTTGGCTTGTTTAGCCTAACCAAAAGAAGGCTGAGGGGAGATATGATTGCTCTCTATAAATATATCAGAGGGATAAATACCAGGGAGGGAGAGGAATTATTTAAACTCAGTACCAATGTGGACACAAGAACAAGTGGATATAAACTGGCCATCAGGAAGTTTAGACTTGAAATTAGACAAAGGTTTCTAACCATCAGAGGAGTGAAGTTCTGGAATAGCCTTCCAAGGGCAGCAGTGGAGTCAAAAGACATACTTGGCTTCAAGACTAAGCTTGATAAGTTTATGGAAGGGATGGTATAATGGGATAGCCTAATTTTGGTCATTAATTGATCTTTGCTTATTAGTGGTAAATATGCCCAATGGCCTGTGATGGGACACTAGATGGGGTGGGATCTGAATTACTACAGAGAATTCCTGGCTGATGAGTCTTGCCCACATGCTCAGGGTTTAGCTGATTGCCATATTTGGGGTCGGGAAGGAATTTTCCTCCAAGGCAGATTGGCAGAAGCCCTGGAGGTTTTTCACCTTCCTCTGCAGCGTGGGGCACGGGTCACTTGCTGGAAGATTCTCCGCACCTTGAACTCTTTAAACCATGATTTGAGGATTTCAATGGCTCAGACACAGGTTTGATACAGGAGTGGTGGGTGAGATTCTGTGGCCTGCATTGTGCAGGAGGTCAGACTAGATGATCATAATGGTCCCTTCTGACCTTAAGTCTATGATTCTATGAAAATGTGTGTTCAGTTCTTAGCTCTGTCACAGATTTACTCTGTGAAATCAAGTAATTCACTTAATTATCAGGTATCATTTGTATTGTGGTACCTAGGAGGAGCCCGAGACATAGACAAGGACCCTTTTTGTGCCTCAGTTCCACATCTGTAACATGAGGAGAAACACGTGACAGATGTTGGTCACGTTACTCAATGCAGATATTACTGGCAGCAAGTGCAGTATAAGAACCCATATCGAATAGAATAGGAGAATACAACTTCCTTTCTCCCATCTTTTCCTGTCCTGTCAGTAAGTAGCACTGGTCAAAAATTAGCAGTTCAAACTGGTTTTCACTGGAAAACTGTTTTTTTGTCTAAATTACATTTTTGATGGAAAGTGTTTGCTTTCTGCAGAAAATTTTGATATTTTTGTTGAAAAACTAATTTCTGGCTAAAATACTTTGCTGAGAAATTGATGAAAATGAAGGAGAAAATGTTGTTGAAATTTTCTGCAGGAAAAGCTCCTATATTCTGTCCAGCTCTAATTGTAAGCTCTTCAGGGCAGGGATTGTCTCTTACTCTATGTCTGTAGGACACCTAGCAGCATGGGGCTCTGATCTCAGTTGGGACCTCCAGTTGCTACTGGGATGAAAATATTAATAGAAGGTGATTCCAAAATACAATGTTAGTCTCTGCACTTCCTTTTAAAGCCTTGGGCTAAATTGAACACTGAGTTGATTGCAGCACATTTGCCTTTATATTGGCTAACCAGGCTGCAACATCTCTACAGTAAGCACAGGGCTAATGGGGTGGAGCTGGAGGAGGATGTCTTTTCACTAAGGGGGCCCCAGACTGGCTTGTAAGAACAGCACTTGCTCTGATTTTCAAAGCAGTAATAATTTTCTCTGCTGGCCCTTGTCAAAATGATAGCTTGGAGCTCCGTTTCCTGTTGTCAGAATCAAATTACTAGAAAGGACAGAGTGATTAACATGCAGTTTAAAATGAGTGAAAATGCCAGTGAGAAGCCTGTAAGCTTTCACTGCCACAAGATGCAGACTGGACTGGCAGAATCCATCCTCTGCTTTGTCATGTTTTAAATGGGAAGGGTGTCTTCTTACTCAAGGAGAGGAGAAAGATGACTGAATGCATGGAGCTCACACACACATGCATAAGGCATGAGGAGACGTACTATTCTTATTACATAAGTGCCTACAATGGTGCTGCCCTAATTTGTGCCCCAGCTGTAAAGGCCCTACAGGGTGTTGCAGTGCCTGGGAACAACACACGTGTGGGAATGCCTTGGCCAAAACACTCCCCTGCCTCTGAACTTGTATGAGGGGCTCCAAGCCTCCAGCCTGGGGTGCATAGAACTGGCTATGTGAGCTCTGCATCCAGTGCAAAAGCCTGTTGTGCCAGGATTTTTCCTCATGTCGTGATACCTGGAATCACAGTCCTCCTTCAGTGAGAGATGTAATGAAAGAAAACGACAGACAGACAGACTTTTACATTGCTTGCGTTGCAGCTTTGTCTCCCTTGTTTACCAAGAGCCATTTTCTGCTTGGAACTCTGTACAACACACAGAGCATCTACTGGCTGAATAGTATACGACTTAGTAAATATATCATTACTAGATCTAGTCAGAAGATTTAGATCCCCCCTCCCCGAAGATTTAGACTTTTTTTGTTGTTGTGAAAAATCACTCTCCTTCCCCTGCAATTTTGGCTAATCCCCCCTCCCCCCAAATTCTATTTGGAAGTGCTGCTGTGGTACCTCATGACCCCATTCTGGGCTCCCTGGCTTCACCAGCTCAAACCAGCTACACTGCAACCATGTGTTGCCTCACAATCTGATCAGCCTTGTATAAGACAAGCTCACTGCCTAAACAAGGCAGACATAAAATAGTGACTGCTCAATATGCCCATGTTCAAGTGTGGCAGAAGGTCCCTAAAAGTGGGGGTGCCACTGGCGCCTGAACCATGGCCCCGCCCTCATGCCACCCCTTCCCCGAGCCCCTGTCCCCGCACTGCCCCTTCTTCCTGAGCCCTGCTCTCACATTGCCCCTTCCCCTGAGGCCCACCCCTTGCTTGCTCCTCTCCTCCCCTTCTCCCCCTTCCCTTGCCCTTATGGCTGGTAAAAAGTGGGAGGGGCTTGGTCCTGTGCCTCCCCCATTCCAGCACCCCTGCCTGTGTTTGGTAATGAACCCTAAAAACACACACAGATATTTGGTATATAAGCCCCACTCCTGTGCATCACTTCAGAATTTACACCAATAGCTATCATACTCCTGGTTTTTGGAACACAGATTGTTTTTGCTTTGTGAGTTCTGGAAAAGACATTCTTTCTAGATCTATTAGGATGGAGGTCAACAAGATGAAATTCAATTAAGACAAGTGCAAAGTATACACTTAGGGAGAAAATATCAAATACACAACTACAAAATGGGTAATAATTAGCTAGGCAGTAGTACTACTGAAAAAGATCTAGGGGTTATAGTGGATCACAAATTGAATATGAGTCAACAATTTCATGCCATTGCAAAAGTAAAAAAAAAGCTAATATTCTAAGGTGTATTTAACAAAAGTGTCGTATGTCAGACACAGGAGGTAATTTAATTGTCGCATTCTACTCAGCACTGGGAAGATCTCAGCTGTAGTACTGTGTTCAATTCTGGGCACTACACTTTAGGAAGAATTTGGACAAATTGGAGAGAGTCAAAAGGAGAGCAACAAAAAATGATAGAAGGTTTAGCAAACCTGATCTATGAGAAAAGGTTAAATAAACTGGGCATGTTTAGTCTTGAGAAAAGAAGACTGAGGGGGGACCTGATAAGTCTTCAAATATGTTAATGGTTGTTTTAAAGAGGACTCTGATCAATTGTTCTCCATGTTCACAGAAGTTAGGCCAGGAAGTAATGGGCTTAATCTCAGCAAGGGAGATTTAAATTAGATATTAGGAAAAACTTTCTATCTAGAAGTGTAGTGGAATATGCTTTTAAGTGAGGTTGTGGAATCTCCGTCATTGGAAGCTTTTAAAAACAGGTTGAAGAAACACTTGTCAGGGTTGGTTTAGGTTTAGTTGGTTCTGCCTCAGCGCAGGGGTTTGGACTTGATGACTTCTCGAGGTCTCTTCCAGCCCTACGTTTCTATGATTCTATGGTGCATTTACACATTTTACATACAAATCTGAATTATGATTTATTTTACTAGTCAACCATTGACCCAACCAGCAGGGTCTGGGATGTGCTCAACAACACCATCCTCTTCCACAATTTTTTTTAAAACTGTGCCCTGATGTTGCTCTTGCATTGCTGTGTGAGTACAGGATGGATATTAGGATTCACCCTGATATGACAGAGACTATCCCTTTGATGCAATCTAGCCCATGAAATGCTTCATAATACTTGAGAATGTCATGTGCACTAGTCACAGCCTTCATGTTACAGATCAGGGGTCGGCAACCTTTGGCACGCGGCTCGCCAGGGTAAGCACCCTGGAGGGCCGGGCCGGTTTGTTTACCTGCCGTGTCCACAGGTTTGGCCGATCGTGGCTCCCACTGGCACGGTTCACCTCTGCAGGCCAATGGGGGCTGCGGGAAGTAGCGCGGGCTGAGGGATGTGCTGGCTGCCGCTTCCCACAGCCCCCATTGGCCTGGGACGGCAAACCGCAGCCAGTGGGAGCTGCGATTGGCCGAACCTGCGGATGCAGCAGGTAAACAAACCGGCTTGGCCTGCCAGGGTGCTTACCCTGGCGAGCCGCGTGCCAAAGGTTGCCAACCCCTGGTATAGATTCTCTTGTGTGTGTTAGTATTACACATGTGGTTAGTCCTAGCACTAAGAGAACATTCTAGACCAGGCGCTCATATACTCCAAGCTTATTGCTCTTCAGAGTGTCATGCCAGCATTGCTTTTCCACAAGAATTCACCTTTTGCTACAATTTTTTCTTTGTTTTCTTCACAGGGAGGTCACAGTTCTTAGTCCATCCTTTCCAATAATCTTACACTCTGCTCCTGTGTCTGTTTTGAATGGTATTGGCTTGTCATTAAGGAAGAAAACCACTAGAGGATGTTTTGGAATTAATTGATAAACTCAACATTAACAAGTCACCGGGACCAGATGGCATTCACCCAAGAGTTCTGAAAGAACTCAAATGTGAAGTTGCGGAACTATTAACTAAGATTTGTAACTTGTCCTTTAAATCGGCTTCGGTACCCAATGACTGGAAGTTAGCTAATATAATGCCAATATTTAAGAAGGGCTCTAGAGGTGATCCGGGCAATTACAGACTGGTAAGTCTAATGTCAGTACCGGGCAAATTAGTCGAAACCATAGTTAAGAATAAAATTGTCAGACACATAGAAAAACATAAACTGTTGAGCAATAGTCAACATGGTTTCTGTAAAGGGAAATCGTGTCTTACTAATCTATTAGAGTTCTTTGAAGGGGTCAACAAACATGTGGACAAGGGGGATCCAGTGGACATGTATAATAGGAGATATACTAATCACCTAGAACTGGAAATGACCTTGAAAGGTCATTGAGTCCAGCCCCCTGCCTTCACTAGCAGGACCAATTTTTGCCCCAGATCCCTAAGTGGCCTCCTCAAGGATTGAATTCACAACCCTGGGTTTAGTAGGCCAATGCTCAAACCACTGAGCTATCCCTCCCCCTACTTAGATTTCCAGACAGCCTTTGACAAGGTCCCTCACCAAAGGCTGTTACGTAAATTAAGCTGTCATGGGATAAAAGGGAAGGTCCTTTCACGGATTGAGAACTGGTTAAAAGTCAGGGAACAAAGGGTAGGAATTAATGATAAGTTCTCAGAATGGAGAGGGGTAACTAGTGGTGTTCCCCGAGGGTCAGTCCTAGGACTAATCCTATTCAATTTATTCATAAATGATCTGGAGAAAGGGGTAAACAGTGAGGTGGCAAAGTTTGCAGATGATACTAAACTGCTCAAGATAGTTGAGACCAAAGCAGACTGTGAAGAACTTCAAAAAGATCTCACAAAACTAAGTGATTGGGCAACAAAATGGCAAATGAAATTTAATGTGGATAAATGTAAAGTAATGCACATTGGAAAAAATAACCCCAACTACACATACAATATGATGGGGGCTAATTTAGCTACAACGAGTCAGGAAAAAGATCTTGGAGTCATCAGTTCTCTGAAGATGTCCACGCAGTGTGCAGAGGCAGTCAAAAAAGCAAACAGGATGTTAGGAATCATTAAAAAGGGGATAGAGAATAAGACTGAGACTATATTATTGGCCCATAGTATGCCCACATCTCGAGTACTGCATACAGATGTGGTCTCCTCACCTCAAAAAAGATATACTGGCACTAGAAAAGGTTCAGAAAAGGGCAACTAAAATGATTAGAGGTTTAGAGAGGGTCCCATATGAGGAAAGATTAAAGCGGCTAGGACTTTTCAGCTTGGAAAAGAGGAGACTAAGGGGGGATATGATAGAGGTATATAAAATCATGAGTGATGTTGAGAAAGTGGATAAGAAAAAGTTATTTACTTATTCCCATAACACAAGAACACCAAATGAAATTAATAGGCAGCAGGTTTAAAACAAATAAAAGGAAGTTCTTATTCATGCAGCGCATAGTCAACTTGTGGAACTCCTTACCTGAGGAGGTTGTGAAGGCTAGGACTATAACAGCGTTTAAAAGAGAACTGGATAAATTCATGGTGGTTAAGTCCATAAATGGCTATTAGCTAGGATGGGTAAGGAATGGTGACCCTAGCCTCTGCTTGTCAGAGCATGGAGATGGATGGCAGGAGAGAGATTACTTGATCATTGCCTATTAGGTTCACTCCCTCTGGGGCACCTGGCATTAGCCACTGTTGGTAGACAGATACTGGGCTAGATGGACCTTTGATCTGACCCGGTACGGCCGTTCTTATGTTCTTATGTTCTATATCTAAGTCTGCGTTTTGGGACTGTCTGTTGTGGTCTTTCTTGTCAGAGCACCAAGTGTGGGTTGATCTCTGATGACCTAGATGATGCAGCACTGTCTTATTCTATTTCTCTGTTTCTTACATGTGCATACATTCCTGTCAGCACAGTACCACACTTTTCACAGTTAAGGCTTGTCTTCACTGCAAAGTTAACTTACTCAGGTGTTGTCCCTAACCTGCTCCCACACAAGAACCTCTCACCTGTGTTTTGGTGGTCCTTTCAGCATGGGCTAGCTGGCCCATCTGGAGCTACAGGGCCCAGGTGCTGCTTATACTTGACCTGGTAATCTACCCTGTCATAACTATCAAGGGAAGGGTAACAACCAGGGGTGGCTCCAGGCACCAGTGCATCATGTGTGTGCCTGGGGCAGCAAGTCACAGGGGGCAGCCTGCCGATCACCGGGAGGGCTGCAGTCAGGCTGCCTTCGGTGGCATGCCTGTGGGAGGTCTGCCGGTCCCCACGGTTTTGGTGGGAATTCGGTGGTGGGTATGCCGAAGGTGTGGGACCGGTGGACCTCCCACAGCCATGCTACTGAATCCGCGTTACCTTCCTCAGGCATGCCACCAAAAGCTGCCTGACTGCCGTGCTTGAGGCAGCAAAATACATAGAGCTGCCCCTGGTAACAACCCTCCTGTATACTATATATACTATACTATAAAATCCCTCCTGGTCAGAGACACCAAAATCCTTTTACCTGTAAAGGGTTAAGAAGCTCAGGTAACCTGGCTGACACCTGACCCAAAGGACCAATAAGGGGACAAGATACTTTCAAATTTGGGATGTGGGGGAGAGTTTTGTTTGTGCTCTTTGTTTTGGTGCTGTTTGCTCTTGGGACTAAGAGGGACTGGACATCAACCCATGTTCTCCAAATCTTTCTGAACAAGTCTCTCATATTTTAAACTTGTAAGTAACAGGCAAGGTGTGTTAGTTTATCTTTGTTTTCTCAACTTGTGAATTTTACCTTTGCTAGAGGGATGTTTATTCCTGTTTTGTTGTAACTTTGAAACTAAGGTGAGAGGGGGTTCCTCTGGACTCTTTGAATCTGATTACCATGTAAAGTTATTTTCCATCCTGATTTTACAGAGATGATTTTTCCCTTTTCTTTTTAATAAAATCCTTCTTTTAAGAACCTGACTGATTTTTCCATTGCCCAAAGACCCAGGGGTTTGGACCTTTGATCACTTTGTAACCAATTGGTTAGGATATTATTCTCAAGCCTCCCCAGGAAAGGGGGTGTAAGGGCTTGGGGGATATTCTGGGGGAAGAGGAACTCCAAGTGGTCCTTTCCCTGTTTCTTGTTAAAGCACTTGGTGGTGGCAGCGTACCAGCATACTAAGCTGGTAGAAATAAGCTTAGGGGGCTTTCATGCGAGTCCCCACATCTGTACCCCCTAGAGTTGAGAGTGGGGAAGGAACCCTGACATACCCACACTGAAGCCTGGATGCTGACTAATCAACTCGGGCACTGGTAGTCCTCCAGTGCCTTCTCACAATTCCACTGGGCCATATTTTCTTGCCATCTACCTGGTTCTGCATTGTAAGGATATATCTACACTATGAAATTAAGGTGGCTACAGCACACGCTTAATACATGGGAGTACCTGGGTTTACGGCTCTTGCTCTGCCCCCGATTTCCTGTATGACTTTAAGCAAGTCACTTCTCCTCTCTGTGCCTTATGTGTAGAATGGGGATAGGAGCATGTTCCTACACCACAATGGTGTTCCGAGGGTGACTATATTACATCAGAGTGTGAGGTGCTCAGATACGATGACAGGAGAATGCGGTCCTCACTCCAGCCTAGTAACAGGATTCTGACCAGGCCTTTTGCTGGAGTGCAATGGGGTGTGGTGGAAGGAGATTCCTGGGATTCTCTCTCCCCTTCATGCAACCCCACAGTGGCTGGCCTACAGCTTTCATGCAGAATTCCCTCTAGAAAACTCGAGAGGCAGAAAGGGCTCACAAACCGAAATGCCGGCATTTTGACCCCTAGGATCCTTCACTTGTTGTTCAGCCGAACTCAAATGAGCCCGAATGTGAAATGAATTTGTGGATGGGCTGGCTTTTGTCTCGGAGGGGATTAGCGTTATCATCACAGCATTCTCCCGGTGCAAAGTCATTCAGGCATTTTGAGCAGCCCAGCTTCTGGCCCTGAGGTTTCCTTGATACAGCTTCAGGAAAGGTGGTTGTCAGGACAAGGGTAGGATCCTAGTTTGTTTGTAAATTTCAGAGGTGGAGATGAAGGTCTTGCAGTCCCCTGATGGCTCGGTAAGAAAAGCATTAACTGGCCATTGCTTTCCCCGATGACCTTGAGACTTACCCAGTTGGGGCAGCACATCTTATAAATATCCATTTTCCCAGAGTCACATTTTCAGCAGTGTCAGAGAACTAGGATGACTAGACAGCAAGTGTGAAAAATTGGGACAAGGGTGGGGGATAATAGAAGCCTATATAAGAAAAAGACCCCAAAATCGGGCCTGTCCCAATAAAATCAGGACATCTGGTCATCCTACAGAGAACGAATCTAGTGAAGATTCATCAGGGGTTGGCTTTTTCCTCCCTTGATTGTAAAAAGCCTGAGAAATTTCTTTTTTAGCCTTGGCCTTCTGAGTTATCTAATGATGCTGATAACAAGAGGCTGCTGCCGGAGAGAGAGAAAAGAAAAGCCCTCTGCCAGCAGGAAAACCTGTGAGTAATACACACACTGCTGGGCAGCAGCCAGATCACTCCAGCAATGTCTGTTAGCTCCTCCTTCTACCAAGAAACGATCAAACGAGTAAGAGGAGACTGTTCTAAAAGCTGCAGTGGAGTGTCAGAAATGCTGAGTCGGAATGGGAAAGTGCTGCATCCAATGGAAATTTACCCAGGTCAGAGACCTTAGCATGTAGGAAATGAGGACTCTGGGTTTTCAGAGATATTGCAGTCTCATCTCATGCCCTGCTGTGCAACCTCAATGTCACCACACAGAAGGAGCACACACAGCATTTGGATGGCACCGGTTCAACAGTGTGTGAGAGTGATTGCACAGAATAGGCTGTCATTTTCTGCAGAAGAACACTGGGATGCTGTTTACCTGGGAAGTAGGGGCAACAAACCCAGTGTCCTGGCCTCATTCCACTTGGGTAATTATTTCTGCCTACCTAAAATTCCCCTGCCGCTTGGATACAATCTGTGGGTACAGTGACTCTGATCCTTGGGTCCAGTTGAGCTGTGTTTGGACAGGCCCCAACTGGGAGGAAAAGGTGGCTAAATTAGGACAGCCTTAGTGCTACCTATGCCTGGGGACCACACCCCCAAGGGACTGTTTCAGCAGCTCAAAATAACCATTTTGCAGGGGTGCTCTAGCCACACCCTCTTTCACTTAGCCACTCCTTCTACACTGGGAGATGTTAGGTGGAATGGTACCCAAAATTGCCTGATGGCCAGATCTGCAGGGTGACAATACTTCCTTGAGATAGGAAGAAAGCATGTTATGTTGACAGGGGATACAGGACATTACACAGCAAATAAGGAATGTACCTTAAAGTACAAGACAGGTAGTCACCCTAAGTTGAAAGAAAAAGGCTATAGGGATAGATGAAGGTGTGGTGATTGGATGTCTAGCTAGATGGCGCTAGAGCATGTCTATGTGTTTGTCAGAGCCGGATGTGTGGGTGGGGGGAATACAAAACTTTGTTTGGTTAGAGGCTTCTATTTAGGCACCTAGCCCTTAAGAACTGGTTTCAATTGTTATAAATAAAGGTCCACACTGAAAAAAAACCCAGCCCTAAAATAGTGTTTCTGTGAGGTTGATAATGTGCAATAGTAATTTGGAAAGTACCTTTCCAAAATCATCTGAAATGTATTTCACTTGAATTAAATGCACAAGTTTGGCTGCATGGGACAGTGTAATAATTTGCAAGTTACAGCAATTGTGTATGGGCTGTTTGTTTGAAAACTATGTTTTTAATAAGAATACCAGTGGCTTACACATCCACAGAAGTTATTGTTGTTGTTCATTTAGTATTTGTATTACCGTAGCACCTAGGAGCCCCCATTACAGACTAGTACCCCATTGTGCTAAGTGCTGTACAAACACTGAGCAAAAAGAAGATCCCTACCCCCTCAAAGATCTCTCCTTCTTACAGGGAAGAGTGCCACCTCCTCTGTCATCAACTGTCATCAACCACTTTTCACAGCACCCATTCATATTCTGACTTAGCACCACCGTGGTTTAAGGTTGCCAGGTGTCTGGTTTTCGGACAGAAAACCCGGTTGAAAAGGGACCCTGGCAGCTCCAGTCATGGGCCATTAAAGGTCTGGCTGGTGGTGCAGCAGGGCTAGCAGGCTCCCTGCCTGGCTACACACGGTTCCCGGGAAGTAGTTGGCATCTCCAGCTCCTAGGTGGAGGGGCAGCCAGGACGGCTCTGTGCATTGCCTCAACCCTGAGTACCGACTCTGCAGCTCCCATTGGCTGGGAACCACAGCCAATGGGAGTGGTGGGGACGGCGCCAGGGAGTGGGGGCAGTGCGCAGAGCCCTGGCCCGCGCCTCTACCTAGGAGCCAGAGGGACATGTCGCTGCTTCCCCGGAGCCACCTGAGGTCAGCACTGTCCAGAGCACTCACCCTCTTCAGCATCCCAACCCTCTGAACCCCCTCCGGCACCCAAACTCTCTCCCAGAGCCCACACCCCCTCCCGCACCCCAACCCCCTACCCCATCCCAGAGCCCCCTCCCGCACCCTGAACTCCTCATTTCTGGTCCCATCCTGGAGTCCTCACCACCAGCCCAGAGCCCTCACCCCCTCCTGCACACCAACCCTCGGCCCCAGCCCCACCCCAGAGTCCACACCCCTAGTTAGAGCCCTCCCGCACCTCAACCCCCTGCCCCAGCCTGGTGAAAATGAGCAAGGATGGGGGAGATTGAGCGATGGAGGGAGAGGGGGATGGAGTCAGCGGGGCGCAGGGCCTCGGAGGAGGCATGGGACGGGGTGGGGCAAGGGTGTTCGGTTTTCTGCAATTAGAAAATTGGCAACCCTACCCTGGTTAGGTGGTAAAGTCTGACACAAGCACCATTCAAGGTGCTACAATAGCATAGAACAAGTGTAATTCTCAGTCCCCGGCTGGGTCATTGGCAGCAGGGAGTGAGCCTGGGGCCTCTGGTTCTTAAAGCATGAGCCCCTACTGCCTGAGCTAAAAGATCCAGTTCTGCTAGCCCAGGCTGTAGCAGACTCATCTACCTCTGTATTAGAGCAGGATTTCCGTTATTTTGATTTTTATATCCACATTTTTCAATAGATAATTCTATATCCAGTCCCCTAAATATGTGGCCCAGCCAGCACTGTCGTGCCATACCATATAGGCCTGGGTTACACATCCCCCAAAACTGGGAAAGATGTACTCCATCTGTCCTCTTCTCCCTGTGTCTGTCTCTCCTCCTCTATCTTTGTGGATTTCTCCGTTACTTCTTCAAAGATGTTTTCACCATGTTGTGCAGAGGCCTGGACTTCAAGTTGTCCAGGGTAGCAAAAAACCAACTCAGACGGTTACATAAAATCATTTAGAAAATGGTATTGAAGGGAGACAGACTGAATTAGTCCAACCCAAAAGGTCTGCTGCTACTGCCCATGGACTGTGCGGAGATCATGACTAAACAAGAGGAGAAGGGTATTGGACCAAAACTGCTTCTTTAAAATGACAATAATAAGCTAAAACTAATGGTCACATGAAATTAAAATTGGACGAGCTCTGTTCAAAATCTAGGCTCCTACTGAACTGAGGAGAGGGAGGGCGTTTTAAAGATCCTCCTCCTGTGACTTAGGAAAGTGGAAATCAAAAGGCAACAGCTAATCTCCTGGCACTTTTAAGGTCTCCCTTTCTTTCAAATACCAGGACACTGACAGACTCTATTCCTGTAAGCAGCAGGCTGAAAGTGACACCTGACGCCCTCCTAAAGCTGGTGATTTGAGAGCTGAGGCAGTGGGGAGTGGAGTTAAACAGCTGGAGGGGCACAAACAGCATAGATCCAGTGGGCGCCCACCAAGCTCCAAGTGTAACAAGGCTCTTGTGGGGCCCTCACGTGTTGCATCCTCATCCCGTTCAGCAGGGGTGGTTGCAGTCTCTGCTGGAAAAAAATGCAAGCATTGCAAGCCCTGGTTTCATTGGAGTCTGTGTAATATATTCCATAAAGCGACTTGGCATTTCTCTGTATTCAGCCTGCTGCTGTTGGGTTTCTGTTCCACAGAAACCTGTAGCTGCTAGCACTGTGTTGGTTGATCCGTGCCTGCTGCATGCACTATGGTGAACAGAAAGCGGTGCACTGAGGAGTTAGAAAGTGTGTGTAAATAAAGCCTTGCCTAGTCTCAGGAATAGCCCCATTTCAGCACTGGGGTTGACTCCTCAGTATAGACAAGGGCAAGCCAAACAGAGGCAAACCCATGCATGGCTTTGTCTTCCCAGAGGGGTCAGCGCCACTCAGCGATACCAATTGCTGCCTGCTGATGGCTCATTTTGGGTCTATTCTTGAGGGTAGACAAGGTCTACAAGCGCCCTTTTACAGATACACAGACAAGGACCGAGCACCGTGTGTGGTAGGGATACTCATGTGGTCAGTTGTATTGGTGATGCCTCTTTGACCACTTCGCAAACAGGTCTCTGGTTGACAGGTTCAACTGCGAGGCCAAGGTCCGAATGGGGGGCGGAGATGGAACGATCCTCTCAGCTGTAGTGGCTGTCCCTAAAGGTCAGGGCTGAGGCATGTGAGCACGGTGGTGTGGAGAAGCTAGCACTGCTGTTGCTCATGCTGTATGCAGTCTGGGAAGAAACAGGTGACTTTAATCTTACTTAATGGCATTTATTCTCCACTTCCTTATGCCAGAACAATTCCACTGACTTCAGTGGGTTTGCTTCTGATTTATGCTGTTGTAAGTGAAAGGAGAATCGGGGGCCAATATTTTGTTTTTCTGGGTTTGGAGAGTAAAGCCCTCTGTTTATCCATGTAATAGCTTCAAAACAGGCATCCGTAAAAGCTACCCCAACAGTGCCCCCTGCCTATGTGACACATCCCTGTGCTACAGTTTAATTCTTGATAAATCTCATGTATGGTTTGTGTGGAAAACTAAAAGCTGCCTTGGAAAGATTCTCTCTGCTTTTAGCGTACAAAAGCAAGACACAAGTAGTAATTCTTCCACTCTGCTCAGCACGGGTGAGGCTTTAACTGGAGTACTGTGTCCAGTTCTGGGCAGCACACTTCAGAAAAGATGTTGACAAAAGGGAGAAAGTCCAGAGGAGAGTAAGAAAAATGGGTAAAGGTCTAGAAAACATGACCTCTGAGGAAAAATTGAAAAAATTAGGTTTGTTTAGTCTGGAGAAGAGAAAGCTCGGGAGTTGGGGCCAAGACAACTGTCTTCAGGTATGTAACAGGTTGTTATAAAGCAGAGGTGGCCAAACTTACTGACCTCCGAGCTGCATACAACAATCTTCAGAAGTTCAAGAGCCAGGGCATGCCTGCCGGAGCTCAGGGCTTCAGCCCTGCAGGGAGCGGGGACTCAGGGCTTCAGCCCCATGGGAGGTTCCTGCCCGGGCTCAGGGCTTCAGCCCTGCTCCTGCCTCCCACTTCCCCCTGATTTTTGCCAGAGTTTGCTGGCACCACTTGGCCTCATAGTGCCACTGGCTCCCGCCCCGCATGGCAGCTGCTGGAGCCGGCAAGCGGGAGCTGCAGCCATTACTCCTGGGGGGATTCTGCAGCTCTGTGCATGCACAGAATTTATATGCCCTGCAGATTTCTTTGCTTTCCTGCAGAAAAATGACTTTCTGATGGGAAAGCAAAGGGAAGCCACAAGAGTGGTCATGCGACCATCCCCAGCAGTATGTTTTGGGTGCCCAGGGCAGCCGGCAGAGAGGTAAACCGTGGGAGACGGGACTGGGGAAGACCTGGATGGTGGCTCCTATCCTGTTCCGGGCTCAGCTGCTAGTCCTGGCTGGGCTGGGGAGGACAGGACTTTCTCTTCCCCTGCACGGCATTCAGGGCCAGGTCAGACCCACCCCCAGATTTCTCCCCTGGCTGCAAGAAGCTCTGCAAACTCTTCCCCCGCCCCGCCCCTGCTTCCTGCACCCATTGCTCCTCAGCTGCATGGGGAGGGATCCCTGTACAGGGAGCTGCACCCAAATCCACCCAACCCCTGTGCATTCAGACCCCCTCATACCCAGACCCTCCTACTGAGCCTCACCCCCTTCACTCAGAACCCCTCTTGATGAGCCCCACTCCCCCTACACCTGAACCACTCCAACGAGCCATCTGCACCCAGATCCCTACCCTACCGAGCCCCAACCAGCTGCACCTGGATCCCCACCCCACTGAACCCCACTGCCCCACTGACTCCCACACCCAGACCTCCCCTGCTTAGCCCCAACCACCTTCACCTCGACTGCCCCGCAGAGTCCCATTACCATTGCACCCAGAAACCCCCAGCAAGCCCCTGTTTATCCGGATCCCCCACTGAGCCACCCGCACCCAGATTGCCCCACACAGACCCCTCTCACCCCACACCTGGATCCCCCCACACTAAACCCCTCCACTCTTGGATCCTGCCTTGCTGAGCCTGCCTGCCCACACCTGGTGCACCTGGCATGGAGGGGCAGGGCCCTGGGGTGTTTCTGGGCCAGGCCTGGTCCTTGTGCTGTGTCAGGGTTGGGTGCAGCCTCACCGCTGAGTCCGTGTCCCAGGGGGAAGCTGCACAGTGATCTGCCACCTCTGTGCAGCCAGTGGCCTGTGCCATGCTGGAGCCTCCACATTTATTTGACAAAATTTGCAGAATTTTAAAAATTTTGGTACAGAATGTCCTCAGGAATAAGCCATGGGGAGAGGCAGCAGCAAATAGCTGGAGCTTCAGGGAGAGATGCTGCTTTTGCTGCTGCCTTTCCCCATGGAGCTAAAGCAGGGGCCCTGCAGCATCTCCATGCAGAGCTTATACCTGGGAGCTGCAGGGAGGGGCCACTGAGGGTAAGAGGGGTGTGAGTGTCTGTGTGGGGGGGCATGAGTCAAGCTCTGGAGGAGGCCCTGAACCTTTAAATTGTGCCCCTCCACTCTCAGCAGGTACCCGTTGGCTCTGGCAGAAGACTCTAGCTCCATCACCCCGCTACAGGGCAGAAGCCCTGAGCTCTCCTCCCTCCCCCCACACCCCGTCTGGTAGGCAGAGAATGAAGGGGACCTGGGGGGCTCTGCAAGCTGCACTGTAGCTATAAAAGAGCCGCACGCAGCTCATGAGCCGTGGTTTGGCCACCCCGTTATAAAGGAGGAGCATGATAAATTGTTCTCCTTAGACACTGAGGACAGGACAAGAAGTAATGGACTTAAATTGCAGCTTTAGGTTAGCCGTTAGAAAAAACTGCCAACTGTCAGGGTAGTTAAACACTGGAATAAATTACTTAGAGATGCTGTGGAATCTCCATCATTGGAGATTTTTAAGAGCAGGTTAGACAAACACCTGTCAGGGATGGTCTAGATAATACTTAGTCCTGCCATGAGTGCAGGGGACAGGACTAGATGACTGTTGGGAATAGAATGTGAAATGCTGAGATTGTTTAGGCTTCTGGGACGAGCCGATAACGCTGGGAACTGTGTATAAAGGGCTGGCCTTGGGCGCGCTCTCATCGGCCAGCTAACTGTAAATAGGATGATAAGTCAAACAGGTGTGTAGGATGTTAATTAGGATGGGGTTACAGCTGCGGCTGTGTATATTTAATTAACCAATTAGCAACTGTCTGATTGCTTGCCATAATGGGATATAAGAGCATGCTGGAAATGAATAAAGAACTCTCTGCTTATGATCACATGGGTTGTCAGACTCTGTCCATGCTCCTCTGCGATGGAACAAATGGTGACCCCGACGTGATTGAACGAGGATAGTGTTGGTGGCCTGAACTGAAAAGAAGAAAAGGAGGCGCACCTGAGTCTCAGTGTCGAGCAGCTAGGAGCCGCAGGGCGTCCGAAAAGAGGGGCGCACCTGAGCTCAGTGTCGAGCGGCGGCCGCAGGGCGTCCGAAAAGAAGGGCGCACCTGAGTTCAGTGTCGAGCGGCTAGGAGCTGCAGGGCGTCCGAAAAGAGGGGCGCACCTGAGCTCAGTGTCAAGCGGCAAGCCGCAGGGCGTCTGAAAAGGGAGGCACACCCCAGCCCAGAGGTGAGCAGCTAACATGGGAACCGCTGCATCAGCGGAAGAAAGGACGGTGCATGAATATTTGATGCGCATCGCGGAGCGGCAGGGAGAAAAGCTCCCCTCTGATACGTTATCCCGTCTGCTGCGGTGGGGACGGGGAAGGGGACTTTCTGTTCAACCAAGTACAATTTTTGATAAAACTGTTTGGGAGCGGCTAGGCTCCGAGCTTTGGAAGTCGGTGGCTCAGGGCGATAAGGAGGCCTTCTCCCTGAGTCCAGTATGGAATAAGGCGAAGGAGATAATAGAAACTCTCGTGGCCGAGGCAGGAGTGCAGGCGGCCCTTTCTGAGCTTTGCCGCCCAACGCCCGGAATGCCTTCTGTGTTGCCGGTTGGAGCCAGAGAGTTTTTCGGTGGTGAGGACACGGTGATACCTTTGGCTTCCGACCCCTTCCCCATGGATGATGTTGCCCCTGCTATGGCCCCACTACCCTCCAATGTGGCTATCGGCCCCGACATGATTGATCCTGCTACGGTCCCGCTACCCCCCGATACGCCCGAGCCTATGGAGACAGCCTTGCCGTATGCACCCCCTCCAAAGCCATGCCGTGTCCACGGGGCCTGGGGGTGCCACGATTGCGGGGGGACAGAGGAGGCTCGGGTGGAACATGTGCCATCGAACCCATATCCCGATTTGACTAAGTTTACTCAGTTTACTCAGTCTGATGCCTTCTATAAGGAGATGGAGCGCCAGGGTCGACAGCTGCAGCATATATGTGACAAGTTGGACCAATTGGAAGGTTTTCCACCTGGATCATCGCGATCGCATCTTCACAAGTGCTTTCATTCGACTCGCCCCCCCACCCCGCCTGGCCCCGGGGACCCTCCAACTGGGGACCCTCCGGATCCGGTACAGCGCTGGCATGGGGTTTTAAGAGAAGCCATCCTTGAAGGTCTAACACCTGAGGCCTTTCCGGTGAGTACGCCAGACCCTCAACACCCTAATCATAGACGGTGGGCCCCTTTGGACTGGAAGTTGATCCGTGAGGCACAGAAATCGATCATGGCTTATGGACTAGATAATCCGTATGTACAGTCTATCATTGAACAGGTATTTGCTGGCCAAGCAATGTGTCCGTACGATGCGATTAAGCTAGCTGACATGCTTCTTACACCTACACAGAAACTGTTGTGGAAAGATGATTGGGCTAAGAGAGTTGACTTGGCTCTTGTCCGCAATTTGGATTTACCGGATGGTGATCCTCGGCGCGTGGCCACTGCTGATATGTTTTTGGGAGCCGGTCGCTTTGTTGACCCGCATTTGCAAGCTCGCCTTGAACCCCGGATCCTGCAGCAATCACAGGAACTAGCCTTGGCTGCCTTTAAAGCGGTGCCCCAGATGGGAAAGCCGGTCCCTCCCTACGCTAAAATTACACAAGGCCCATCGGAACCGTATTCCACCTTTTTGGATTGCCTTCGAGAGGCTATTGATAGATCTCCCAATCTGATGCCAGAAGCCAGAACTGCAGTTGGACTTGATCTTGCAACCCAGAATGCAAATCCCACTTGCCGCCGTATATTAGCCACCTTGCCCAAGACTGCGACCCTGATGGAAATGATTGAGGCATGTGGTAGGGCCGCTATGCTTGAGGAGACGGATAAGGCAGCGATTCATGCTAAGGCACAGGCCTCTGCACTGGCCGTGGCGTTACAACCCCTGCTCGGGCGACAGCGGGGGGCTAGAAGACCGACCCGGCCAGCCGGCCCCTGTTTTGGTTGCGGAAAACCCGGGCATTTCCGGCGGGACTGCCCTATGCAAAATGGGCAGCGGGCCTCTGATGTGTTACCTGAAGCTGCAACTGGCGCTTGCACACGATGTGATAAGTTTGGACATCGCGCCGCCGACTGTTGGGCGCGTTACAAGAAGGATGGAACACCGCTGCCGGGAAACGGATCACGGAGCGCCCCTCGGAGGAGCGCGACGACACAAGTGCCTCCACCCGCCAACCCGGCTGCCTGGAACACCTCACCGGAGCAACCCGTGGCAGTGCCGGAGTGGATTTGGCCACAGCGACAGATGTAGTTTTACAGACTGACGAGGTTCAAGTTCTTCCTTCCAACACCGATGGCCCATTAGGATTTGGATTGAGTGCCCTTTTGATTGGCCGTTCGTCAACATCGAAACAAGGTATTTTTGTTTTGCCTGGCCTTATTGATGCCGACCATACGGGGAATATTGGGATAATGGTACGCGCCCTTTGTCCCCCTGTGACTATAACTGCTGGTACACGTCTTGCTCAGTTAATACCTTTCGAGGGATGTGTGCCCCGATCGACCCCGATTGACCGCGGGTCTCGAGGGTTTGGGTCCACTGGCCCTCCCCAACCTGCCTTTGCTATGGACATCACTTTGCGCAAGCCCACCCGAACCGCTCGGCTTCAGGGATCCGATGGGCGGCAGATCACTCAGGAAGCTTTTATTGGGGATGCAATGCAGAGTGGGGTAACTGAGGCACCTGGGACGACAGAGGTAGAAGATACTGTGTTTACCTTGGAATCAGCGCCCACTGAAGTGGTTGCAGCTGAGGCCCCCATGCAGAATGATGTAGGAGATGTGCCATCTAACCTAGTATCAGAATGCCCAGGGGCAGTTGTAAATGGGGCCCCTCTACAGAGCGACATGTGTCCTCAAGAACTGCCTGTGTGTGGAAAGGGAGACGAAGAGGAGCAAGAGAATTTAGCTGTGCAGCTGGCAGATACTGGCTCACCCATTTTTAGTATTGAAAGCTCTGGGGCTCAAAAAACATTTGTGCCTGTTACAGCTGCAGCAATTGAAGAACAAATCATTGCAGAAACTGTAACATCTATGGAAACCTCAGCTGAAATTTTAAAGCCTTTAGAAGCAGTGCCTGGAAAACTATTTTCTGAACTAGTCCAAGATATTACCACCGCTCATTCGGGATTTGAGGCTGCAAACAGTAGGACTGAAGAAACTGCAACAGTGTCAGTATTAGAGATGACTGCTGCAATGGTGGATGAAATGACTGAGAAAGCAACAAGATGTACACACCCTGAGCCCCTGGAGGACAACTGCTTGTTAGCTGTGCCAGGATCCTTTTTGTTTGATCCTCCCTGAATGATTTAATTGATTGAGATAATTTTTGCTTTGCCTGAATGTATAGGATGATGTCCTGATAATTTCCCCCGTAGAACTTGAACCACGATGGTGGTGGAACAGAAGAAAAAACACTCACATCATTGATATTGCCAATGTCTAGAAATTCCTGACTAAAAGGGCATTGAGAACTGACCCTGGTAAAGAAGCAAAGAATTGCACACTGGCAGGAAAAGATTTGGGACTCCTGCTAAAAAATGTGGTATTGATTGGATTTTGGGGTTTATTTTACAATTGGATTGTAAATGATGTTACCCCCCCCATTACTAACCCCTGTTTTTTAGAGCCTATTTGTTTTTTGTTTTTAAAGTTTGAGAAAGCTCGGCCTAAAGGTTTGTTGAGTATCCTTAAAGGGGGGAGTTGTAGGCATAAATCTAGGTAATTTGGGAGAATGGCTTTGAATTTATGTTACCCAAAATACCTTTATGTAAAGTGCTTTTGTTAGCCTTTTTAGATCTTTGTAAATTCTGTATTATGTACTGATTATTGACAGTTGTATGATTGTTTGATATTTGATGTAGCCCCCACGGTGGGCAAGTACAGATAGTTGTTCACAGAAGATACCAGAAAGGTAGGGGCTAGTACGGTTTAGCAAGAGGAAATATGGATCGGGCCCAGGCAGGCACGCAATAGATAGAGAACTTGAAGAGGAAAAAAGGATCGGGCCCAGGCGGCGGGCAACAGACAACAAGCTTGGAATACTGGTTGATAACCTTGAGGGTGTAGTTGATAGAAAAGGTAATTAACTACTAGCGAGTAATGTTAGGCAGAGTACAAAGTTAACTCTGTGGTTGCTGGAGGGAATAGCAGTTGAATTTTGTAAAGATGCTAAAGAGAAAAGTTTTTGGTGTTTTTGAAATGTTTGTAAATAAATTTAGGCAAAGAAATTAGTTTGCAATTGTTTGGTCATAAATAATTTGTTGTATTAGTTGAAGATTGTATATTGTGCTATGTTATTGTAATTGTATTAGGCTAAGGGTATATAAGTGGTGATTTTTTTTGGGTTTAAAAGTAGAAGTTATTAGTAAGAACCCTTAAGCTGTGAATAGCTTTGAATTTAGAAGTAAGTCAGGATGTAATTGTATTATTGTAAATGATTTAATTGATGATGTAATTTTCCTTTTTTTGCCTGATGGTACTAAGGGTATTTGTATATTGTATGTAATGATTGCTTGCCCAGTAGGGGTAGTTTTGTTTTGTTTTTTAGATATTAAGAAAATTGGTGTTAGCTGCATAGCATTTTATGTACCATGCATTTATTTATAGAGTTAAATTTATGTTATGTGTTTTATGTTTTGTTTTGTGGTGTTTGTTTGTTTTTTTTCTGGCCAGAATTGTTTTTTGCGTTCTATGTGGTTTATGTTGTGTTTTTTCTAGGACCCCCCCTCCCTCAGTGTCAGTTTGATCGCCTGACATCTGAGGGATGATTTGGTAATAGAAGGTTGCCACAAGTTGGTGTGCAATAGAGAAGGGGGGAATCCTGTAGAATTTACACCATTTATTTGTTGTGCTTTGTTTTTGTTTGGTGTTGTTGGGGTTATGTTAAGAATTGCATGGTTATATAGGTTGGCTTTATAAAGTTTTAATTTTGGTTTGTGATAGATTGTGGTGTTATGTTGTTATAAGTTGGAAATGTTTTGCTAATGTTTTTATCCCTTTTTTTCCCCCTCCTTTTTGATTTTGGGTAGAGGGGGGAGGTGTTGGGAATAGAATGTGAAATGCTGAGATTGTTTAGGCTTCTGGGACGAGCCGATAACGCTGGGAACTGTGTATAAAGGGCTGGCCTTGGGCGCGCTCTCATCGGCCAGCTAACTGTAAATAGGATGATAAGTCAAACAGGTGTGTAGGATGTTAATTAGGATGGGGTTACAGCTGCGGCTGTGTATATTTAATTAACCAATTAGCAACTGTCTGATTGCTTGCCATAATGGGATATAAGAGCATGCTGGAAATGAATAAAGAACTCTCTGCTTATGATCACATGGGTTGTCAGACTCTGTCCATGCTCCTCTGCGATGCAACAGATGACCTCTCGAGGTCCCTTCCAGTCCTACATTTCTAGGATTTTCTATGTAATCTGAGGTTGGAAATTGTGAATCTGAAGAGCTCGGCAGTGGCTCAGAACTCATTTAGTTTCATTATCTTCATTTCCCTAAACACCCTTCTGGGCTGTGATCAAATGCCAAGGCTTTTTCCTGCTGAAGCTCACTGCTGAACACCATCCTGACATTTGTCAGCTTTAACTAGTTCTTTACCCTCACATTTTTCTGTCATTTCAACAAGCATTGGCCTGCCTAGCACAGAATGAACAGATTCTTGGTGAGGATCAGCTAAGAACATAAGAATGGCCGTACCGGGTCAGACCAAAGGTCCATCTAGCCCAGTATCTGTCTACCGACAGTGGCCAATGCCAGGTGCCCCTGAGGGAGTGAACCTAACAGGCAATGATCAAGTGATCTCTCTCCTGCCATCCATCTCCACCCTCTGACGAACAGAGGCTAGGGACACCATTCTTACCCATCCTGGCTAATAGCCATTTATGGACTTAGCCACCATGAATTTATCCAGTCCCCTTTTAAACATTGTTATAGTCCTAGCCTTCACAACCTCCTCAGGTAAGGAGTTCCACAAGTTGACTGTGCGCTGCGTGAAGAAGAACTTCCTTTTATTTGTTTTAAACCTGCTGCCTATTAATTTCATTTGGTGACCCCTAGTTCTTGTATTATGGGAATAAGTAAATAACTTTTCCTTATCCACTTTCTCAACATCATTCATGATTTTATATACCTCTATCATGTCCCCCCTTAGTCTTCTCTTTTCCAAGCTGAAGAGTCCTAGCCTCTTTAATCTTTCCTCATATGGAACCCTCTCTAAACCCCTAATCATTTTAGTTGCCCTTTTCTGAACCTTTTCTAGTGCCAGTATATCTTTTTTGAGGTGAGGAGACCACATCTGTACACAGTATTCGAGATGTGGGCGTACCATGGATTTATATAAGGGCAATAATATAGTCTCAGTCTTATTCTCTATCCCCTTTTTAATGATTCCTAACATCCTGTTTGCTTTTTTGACCGCCTCTGCACACTGCGTGGACATCTTCAGAGAACTATCCATGATGACGCCAAGATCTTTTTCCTGACTCGTTGTAGCTAAATTAGCCCCCATCATGTTGTATGTATAGTTGGGGTTATTTTTTCCAATGTGCATTACTTTACATTTATCCACATTAAATTTCATTTGCCATTTTGTTGCCCAATCACTTAGTTTTGTGAGATCTTTTTGAAGTTCTTCACAGTCTGCTTTGGTCTCAACTATCTTGAGCAGTTTAGTATCATCTGCAAACTTTGCCACCTCACTGTTTACCCCTTTCTCCAGATCATTTATGAATAAATTGAATAGGATTAGTCCTAGGACTGACCCTTGGGGAACACCACTAGTTACCCCTCTCCATTCTGAGAAATTACCATTAATTCCCTACCCTTTGTTCCCTGTCCTTTAACCAGTTCTCAATCCATGAAAGGATCTTCCCTTTTATCCCATGACAGCTTAATTTACGTAAGAGCCTTTGGTGAGGGACCTTGTCAAAGGCTTTCTGGAAATCTAAGTACACTATGTCCACCGGATCCCCCTTGTCCACATGTTTGTTGACCCCTTCAGAGAACTCTAATAGATTAGTAAGACACGATTTCCCTTTTCACAAACCATGTTGACTATTGCTCTGTGTATTAAACTCTTGTCAATGTTACTGTCACCCAGAAGCTGCATTTGATGGCCGAGAACTCTTATTGAACAAAAGATCTTAGTTCCATAGCACCAGGGTTAGTTGATTTATTTGGATCTTTTCTCCCCCTCGCCTCTTCCTCTGAAGGAAAAGGAAAACCTATGGGTCAAATCCAGACCTGCTGTGAGTGAGTGCAACCCCACTGAAGTCAATGGGATTGCAAACTGTCCATCAGAGATGTTAAAGATGGGGTGGATAGGTGCTCTTCCCCCAGTTCTGGGGCCAATCTGCGCACTCACACTGTCTGACAAACACACAAATGTTTTTGCTTCCAGCCTCATGTGCACAGATTCATTCCCCGACACTCTCATTCACATGGCACTCACTCCTTTTGGGTATGTCTACACAGCGCAAGCTGTGCACAGACCAGCTTGCCCCCGCTCACTTGAATCCCTCGAGCCTGGGTAACAAGAGCAGTGAAGACAGCGTAGTGCAGGCTCCAGAGTGGGCTAGCAAGCTGAGGACGTACTCAGGCTCCGTGCTGGGCTTGTACTACCAGCCCTGTAGCCCACACTGCTCTGTTTTCACTGCCGTTTTTACCTGCGCTAGCTGGATTCCAGCGAGTGCGGGCAGGCTAAACCATGCACAGCTTGTGCTGTTAGAGATTTCCTTTCCTGCTCACCCCCAGCCATGCTTTGACACCCCCTCACCGTCTTTGTCTCCTCTGAACATGCACACTCACTTGCTCTTGGACACTCCCAGTAAGCGCCCAGAGGCTGACACTGACTCACTCCCTTGTGGCAAACATGAGACACACAGCGGCCAATCATTTTAGCAGTTCTCCCAGTTCCCCTTTGACTCAGTGGGAGATTCGGGGGCACTTGTGGGAGTGGAGGAGCGCAGAACTATTTCATCAATGGCAATGGGATGCCTTTCATCCTGGTTAGTTTTGTTACTGGAGGGATGAGTTCAGAGGAGTTCGGTGCAGGGGCCTGGGGTCATTCTATAGAGACAGCAATTTCCTCAGTTCGGATCCCATGTGAGGTTTGGGTTTGGAACCCCCACAAAGAGCAGGATATTTGAATGAGAGATCTGGGTTTGGGCCTGTCCCTAGATAGTCTAGGACAACAATTCTTCACCTTTTCTGTATTGGGACCTTATGTTGTAACGGAAAAAGTTTTGTGGCCTCTCTCTGAGCTAGCGATAAAGAGAAGGAGAGTGGATGTGCCCCGCACCCCCTTAACCTGCTTGCGGCCTCGAGGCTGAGAGGTTGTTCTCTAAAACGATATTTACTTTTCCGAGCAAGATGAGCTAAGGGGAAAGACTGTCCTGCACAGAAGCCCATTTTCAGCTTGCTAAGATGTGGCTGAGCCAGATTCTATCCATTTGCTGTTTCCACTGCTGAAAGGTCAGCCTTTGTCATCAGAGAGTCAAATCCTGGCCTGAAAGAAATTAATGGGAGTTCTGCCATTGAATGCAAGACAGCCAGGATTTCACCCATAATCTCTTATGTTGTTAAAGTGCATCTCATCCCAGAGTAACCCAAAGCACTTTAGATGCTCTACCCACACAGGAATCACCTAACCTGCCAGGGAAATGCAGCCACCTCTGGGGTGCAGATTGACATTCACCAGAGACATTTGTCCAAGGACACCGAGCAAGTCCATATTTTCATAAAATTGCCATTGCATGACCTTATTTTTTGTTTTCTGTCCTGAAGAGCCATACCAAGTAAGCAACTCAGAACTCATTTTACTTACTTCAGAAAGCTAATGAGAGATAGCTCAGTGGTTTGAGCATTGGCCTGCTAGATCTAGGGTTGTGAGTTTAATCCTTGAGGGGGCCATTTAGGGAACTGGGGTAAAAATCTGTCTGGGGGCTGGTCCTACTTTCAGCAGGGGGTTGGACTAGATGACCTCCTGAGGTCCTTTCCAACCCTGATATTCTATGAGCTGATTTAACCCTGGACTCAGACATCTGGCTTTAAGGAGCCAATTATTACTACTCATCTATGTGGACAATTATATGGCCCTCATCACACTGTGGTACCTGAACCCCTCACAATCATTAATAGATTTTGGCCTCACAACATCTGGGTGAAGTAATATCCTGATTATTTGCGTGTGAGGCAAGGGGTGGCTTAAGTGACTCGCCCATAATGATGTAGGAAGTCTGTGGTACAGTTGCAAATTGAAGCCAGTTCTCCTGAGGCCCAGCCCAGCCCCCATGTACTAGAACATCCTTCCTACCCTAGTTCAAACTGGATGCTGAGACCACATTTCCATGCCTGTCGCTAGACACCACAACTCAAGGAAAATCTGGGAAGAAGAGAAGGAGTCAACTCATCATGTCACCTCTTCTTGGTTAGCCTTCAACTGTATGTTACAGGGAAGCCCAAGCTTCATGGCACTGAAGGTCACAGTGACAACTTGCTAGGAGCAAAGAGCCTTCCCACTAAATGATCTGTTGTAGGTGTTTATAGCGCACTCATCAGCAGGGTATCTGAGAGCCTAATTTAGCATGAAAAATCTATAGGATGTTGTTTGAGTAAAAAACCAAAACCAAAACTGCACAGTTGTATTTGCTTATGCTTGTATCTTCCTCCTCCCAGGAGTAGGACATGCTGGTTGGCTGAATCCTCCAGCAATAAGCATTGCAGTTAGACGGTTTTAACCCTCACTCTGAAGCTATAGGAAGAATTCTGCTGCAGGCTGCATGCTAGGACTCTGTGGATTGCATTTGGCCCTGGGCACTCCGGAGCTCAGGCATCTTGGACCACTCACTAGGTATTAATAGACATCCTCTAAAAGCCTGGAAAGTAGGATGTCAGAGGGCAGTGGAGAAGAGCCCTCTAGGGATGACCTGTGAGGCAGACAGAAAAAGTTACATCTGTCCAGTGAGCCAGTTCCCCTCCCAACTTTAAACAACAGGCCCTGTCGCCTCTGAAAAAGGGCTCTTTTTGCAAACAGGCGCCAGGGTGAGGTTTGGCCAAGTGGAAAAACTGCCGCCTTGAGCAGGAGATGCCAAGTGCAAAGGGCAATGTTGGCTTGAAGAGCAGGGCAGAGCTTGAGCACCAGCTTACATGAACCATATTTTCCATGTTCCTAGTGCAACAAGCAAAGTGGCTAATGTCTCGACCGTGGCGGTAATCCAGGGGAAGAAGCAAGCCAAAGCAAATCTAGGCAGTCCTCCAGCAGGATGGTTTACATTCAAAAGTTGAACTTATTCTTTAAGGGAGAACAAGAGACTAATCTGAGGAGCTGCTCTGCAAACATCGATAGAGCTCCAACTGGTATAGCAGTTCCCCCCCCCCCCCCGATTTATATTATATTTTATATTTGCACCTAATGGCCCCACTGAAGGATGAGGATCCCACTGCAGTAACATCATGTTGTTAATATTAACACCTAGCATTTACACAGCATTTCTCATCCTTGTATATTTTACTATGTATATACAAGGCACATTTCACCCATCACTGAAATGCACCCACCTCTGGGGTGGAAGCTGGTAGCTGTTTAACAGCGCAACAGTAGTTTAGGACCGGAAGTGAGGCAGGGTGGTGTATTTAACAAACAGTTCAGGTGGAGTTTTGGGTTAGACAGAATGCAATCAGCCTGCAGTGATGGATGCATAGGCAGATAATAGCTAAGGTTGAATATGGCTACAACCCCAAGGCCGGGAACTTAGTTTTCTATCTCCTCTAAAACATGGCACCTCCACCAGTACAGTAACACTGAACACGAGGCTGCTGGTGTATCGGTTCAGGACTGCCAAGGCAAAACAGCATCACGTACCATCCTAAATCATCAACATCATCTTCTGCAACACTTACAATATTGTATATATTCAGCTGAATGCTCCCCTCCAAGCTATGGCCTTGTTCACTGATGCTTATTTGGGTAGATCTGATTGAATCCCAGCTCCAGGTGGTACCAGTAAAGCCCCTATTAATAGTTAGCTGCTTCTTTTTATAAGGCAAGGGAAAGGTCACCTGTTTTGCCCCACTTTGGGTCACTGGAGGTTCACTCTTGGTAAGAGAAAGTATAGGTCTTTCAAGTCATAGTTTATCCATTAGGGGCATCCAGCCCAAAGACATCACCCCAGCAAGATGCTTCCCCAGCATTAGCCACAGGGCTGAGCAAGAAGATGAGTTGTTCTTTTGTTGTGTTTAGGAGAGGTTGGTTGGGGAACTATATTGGTAGCCTTAGTTCAATGGAAAGGTAACCACATTCTAAAAATAAGGTCATAACTTGATATCGCATTGCTAGCAGCCTCAGCAGGGAGATCAAGAGGTGAGTCTGGTTGGAGAGCGAACTCCCATCTCGCCCCATGAGTTCCTGTAGGCAAAGGGAAAGAATCTGGGGGCAGGGAAGAGGGGCAAACAGTCTCCCCTCTTTTGCTAAAATCAGAAGGAAGCTTCCCTTTTTCTCCTTTGCTGATCTAAGCCATGCTTCCCATACAGCACCCCCTCCTCCTGGGCAGGCGTGGGAAGAGCTGCCTTCCCTGTTTCAAAAAGCAGGACATCAAATCTATCCAGGCAATTTAATTAGGCTTCATTCAAACTACATAATAAGGAAGTGTCTATATCCATGAAAATCTACTATGCTGGCTATTTTTTGAACTAGGTACTCCCGTTTCATGGGGGACATTAAACAGGGATATTTTTAAGTACCCAGCCACAAGTCTAGTTATTTCCATGGATGGTGGTTTCGCATTACAGGCTGCTGAAGCATCTGTAAATGATTGCCTGCTCTGTGGTGTTTTGCCAGGGCCAACGTTGACGTGTTAATGTCGAGCTGGTATGGTGAGTAATGGAAAGAAAAACTGCAGAAGTCAAGAGATCTTGTTACTGCTTCCAGACTGAGCAGGACAGGGGCAGGGCAGGGTGTGTGTGTGAAAGTGAATGTGTGTGTGTGCGTGTGTGCGTGCGTGTGTGTGTGCTTGTGTGTGTGTGTGCGTGTGTGTGTGTGCGTGTGTGCGTGCGTGCGTGTGTGCGTGCGTGTGTGTGTGTGCGTGTGTGTGTGTGTGTGTGTGCGTGTGTGCATGCCTGTGAGAACAGAGTTGGATAAATGAGAGGGAGGGAGAGGGGACCACAGCAGGGACATACTGGGGAGGGAAAATATTGAGGGGGAGGAATGGGGTGAGATCTGATCAATGTGAGAAGAAAGGCCTACTGGGCAAAGAGGTCAGCAGTAGTGGAGAGAAAAGGAGATGGGGTAGAAATGGGGACCAAGAGAGGAGAAAGGGCAGGAGAAAATGGAGAAGATGCTCATGGCTCATGCAAAGGACTAGGAGGCAGGTGAGCATCTAGCTCTGCTACTGACTGGCTGTGTGACGCAGGGCACAAGTCATTTCTCCTTTCTGTGCTGCAGTTTCCCCCGTCTGTAAGATAGGGCTAATGCTACTTCCTGACTTCACAGGTAGGTGGGAATGCCTCAAGATCCTTGGATGGTAGGTGCCGTACAAGGACAAAATATTATTGTGACTACAGCATTGGTGTTAGAGACGGGGCGATAGGCTGATTCAGAAAAAAGGCACTCGCCTCTGTGAAATATGTCATGCGAGGAGCTCTGCAGAACTTGGCAGCTCTGCTTTGGTGAGTGTTGGGAAGAGCAGCAGTGGAGCTCCCCAGCCAAAGAACAGACATTCAGCATAAGTCAATAAGGTCTATTGTGTTGATGATGGTTTATTACGGTAGGGCCTAGAGGCTCCATTCAAGGATCAGGGCCCCCATTGTTCTAGGCATTGTACACGCACACACATAATTTCTGGCTCTTGCCACAAACAAACAATGGGAGTACAAGGGAGTAGTGAAAAGGAGAGTTTTCCTAATTGGATTTCCACTTATAGTATGACAACATCCTAGTGTGTTTATAAGGAAACAGTGTCTCTGTATCACCTGCATGAGATTACTAGCAACCCTGTGACACTGAGGAGAGAGAGAATATCTGAGACCTCCCTGTGCTCTCTGCAAGTTACTTTTGCAATGACAGGGGACTCCTGCTCTGGGGTTTTGCCTGTTGTCTGGCTCATCTCCACTCCAATGCAGGGCATGTATCAGAAAGGGTGTTTCCTTGGTCAGCATTTTTTCTGTGATACAGCTGGGATCTGAAGTTGCACTCTATATTTTGCCAGTCATCTCACTTGACTTTTTAAACAAAGCACTGAGCAATAAAATCACTGCAGCAGAACCGCGGATTGCACTATAGTCCTGGGGAAGTGCTATTCGCCTGCCCCTCAGAGCAGCACATTACAACATCAGAATTTCCCCATAGCAGCAGAAACAGGGCAAGGGAGAGAAGGCTGCAGTCCCTGCTGTCCCACCTTTTCTTACGTGGCTTATTCTCCTCACTGCCCAGGCATGTAATCCACATTAATGCCAAATGGCACTAACCCCTTAGTTTCTAAGCAACCCAGACTGACTCTCAGCTCCAAGGCTGAAGTTTCAGGGACATCAGTCAGGAAAGCCTTTTTATAGCCCTGATCCAGAGCCCAGCACAGCCAGTGACAGCTTTTCCATCAGTCCTTGTGCAATGTGAAAGTTTAACAGGAGACACAATGAACATGGAACCCCCCAACTGCCACTTTTCATAGCAGAACAGCAGAGTAGGTGGAAAAAAGAGACCCAGTTACTAGGGGGGGAAAGCTGCTGTCATCATCAGATTTATTTAATGTAAAAGAAATTCCTGGGTCTTGAGACTTGTAGCCCAAAGTTGTTACCATCTGCTTGCTCCCCAGAGGCCCACGTGAAAAAGATCTGCTGGGCGCCAGTCCATTTCCTGGTGAACAGATGCTAACATCATAGAATTCACCACAAGTATCGTGTGCAGGTTTGGCAGAAATTTCCAGGTATGAATGGGCCACAAAGAGTGAACTATACCCTTATCCCTAGAGGTGATCCCTTCAGATATGTGCTGAGGCACATTGACAGGGGACAGTGTGGGGGAGGAGCTCCTGGTCCACCTGATCTCATTATTTATATTACAATAGCATCCACTGGCCTCAGTTGAGAGGGGGTTTCATTGTGCTAGGTGCTGTATATAGGAAGAGACACTCTAAGTAGATGGGACAGCCCCCTCCTTGCCTCCTTCTTCCCCCCTTCCCCCAGCGCACCACGTCCCCGCTCCTCCCCCCCCCAGCACTTCTCACCGCCTACCAGCTGTTGAGTGGTGCTTAGCGCTTTCCAGGAGGGAGAGGGGAGGAGTGGGGATGTGGCACGCTCATGGGAGGAGGTGGAGAAGAGGCAGGGCCTTGGGGGAAGGGGGTGGAATGGGGATGGAGCGAGGGCGGATGCTTGGGCGGGCAGAGGCGAGGGGTGGGCAAGCACCCACCTGGCAGAGGGGAAGTCGGCACCATAGGGGTGAGTGGCGGCCGGGGTGTGTGTGAAGAGGTGAGTGGCGGGCGGGGAGGGTGAAGAGGCGAGTAAGCGGCGGGCGGTTGGGGGGTGTGAGGAGGCGAGCGGTGGGTAGGGGACTGAGGAGGGATGCAGCAAGCCTGCAGGGGGATGAGAAAGGGTGAGGTGGGGTGGGGTGGGAAGGAACGGGGATGGGGTGGGACCTGGGGCATAGTTGGGGCAGAGCCTGGAAGGATGGGGGGTGTACTGTGGGCGGGGCTGACGGCACCCTAATCTGTCCCAATATTTTAGTGTTGTGATCCTGGTCACCCTAGTGACTTGGCCCATGCTTAGAACAGAAGATCCAGTACCAGTCTCCAGGGCTTGCTAATACTACACCTTTTCCCTGCACTAAAAATAGTCTGAAAAGCTATTTTAAAAAATGAAAATATATGTAGGAGAGAAAGCTAGGAGAACACTTTTCAAACAATTTGCGCAGTTCCTTGGTGAGATGTTAACGTGTGCAGGGCTGGTTTACTGCTAGGGCCAAAGATCGGACATTCTGAAAAGGCATTCCAAGTCTGGGGCAGAGAATATGTGCAATATTAGTGAAAATTGGTGAAATGTGGTGTCAACAAGAAAGAACATTTTGAAACAACTGGGTGCTGCCAAACTTGCCAGCTACATCCAGGTGAAATGCACAAGATATGCTGGCATGCTCCACATATGTTCTGGCAGAAGGTATTTTGCTTTTCACTGAATATATTTGATGCATCTATGTAAAACGAACCTTCTGTGCTGCTAGATATTCTAGGGACATCCACCTGGAAAACTCATACCAAGTTGTTGAATGTACAGTGTGACATTGCAGTCTATATGGTTTTATAAAAATATGCTAATGAGAGAATATAATGTAACTGGAATGTACTTCATGCACAAGGTCTCTTGTAAGGTATCATTACAAAGCTTATAATCTACTGAGTGTGATCATCCTATTTGTATAAATGTATCACTCTTGTATCTGAAACTAGAAATATGAAATATAACTCTGAGGGCCTGTTGTAATTATGCAAAGTGTGGGCCATTAATGGTGGTTTGGAATCTTGATGACTCCCATTAATCAGGACCATTGTCTGTAGATGGCTCTGTTTTACCTGTAATCTTCTCATATACCTGTGTGCTGGCAAGTGGGCAATGAAGTCTTGCAGTGACATGTGATCGTGTCACCTGAACTGGAATCCATCTTTAACCTGGTGTCTTTCCATTGAGAAGGAGGGGTGGGAACCTGGAGAGGGACAAAGGATTCCCGCCTTATGCAAAAGATAGATAAAGGGGTGGAACAGAACAAAGAGGAGAGCGAAGCCATCATGAAGAATCCCCTAGCTACCACCTGAGCTGGAACAAGAGCTGTACCAGGGGAAAGAATTGTGCCCAGGCCTGGAAGGTGTCCAGTCTGAGGAAAAAATTTACTGAAGCATCTCTGAGGGTGAGATTATCTGTATTCAGTTTGATTAGACATAGATTTGCGCATTTTATTTTATTTTGCTTGGTGACTTACTTTGTTCTGTCACTACTTGGAACCACTTAAATCCTCCACTTTTTACTTATTAATTAACCCAGAGTATGTATTAATACCGGGGGGAGCAAACAGCTGTGCATCTCTCTCTATCAGTGTTATAGAGGGTGAACAATTTCTGAGTTTACCTTGCATAAGCTTTATACAGGGTAAAACCGATTTATTTGGGTTTAGACCCCATTGGGAGTTGGGCATCTGGGCGTTAGAGACAAGCACACTTCTGTTAGCTGCTTTCAGGTAAACCTGCAGCTTTGGGGCAAGTAATTCAGACCCTGGGGCTGTGCTGGAGCAGACGAGCGTGTCTGGCTCAGCAAGACAGGGTGCTGGGGTCCAGAGCTGGCAGGGAAAGCAGGGGTAGAAGTAGTCTTGGCAGATCGGGTGGTGGCTTCCAAGGGGGGGTTCTGTGATCCAACCTGTCACATACAGTACTAGGTAGTCCTCGTAGGCCTCTGATTTCAGTGGGATGGCAATGAATGATGGCTATATAGTACGTACAGTGCAGGAGCAGCAGCAAAATGGTGAATAGTAATAGCATTGGATTCTGTAACTCGGGTACTGTATCGAGCCACAAAGATATTACATAGCCATGCTCTATACCTTTCCTTTTTTCTGTTTGTTTATGGCCAGAAAAGTGACTTTTAACGCCGTGTATCTGCTCCATTGGTGTTTTTGGCCACCTCAGGATCAGAAGGGCAAGTTGCTGCTGTGAATGATTAGCAGCAAATGGTGCTTCTTGTTCCCACTCCCATCAGCTGGTGCTGAAAACTGGTTAACTGCTAGTCTAGAAGGGCCAAAACCATTTCCAACACTGTTACAGAAAGTGCCACTGAGCTCCATGTTCCACGAGGTTCCAGTCATGCTTGCTGTGACACCCCATCTACACTAGCAGGCAAGCAGAATTATTGATGCAAATTGTTTCCAGTGACTAGTATTTTGAATCATTATTATTAATAATTGTCATGGTAGCACCTATGCCCCGCACTCATGGACCAGGATACCTTTGTGCTATACAGACACTGAACAAGAAGATGGCCCCTGCTCCAAGGAGCTTACGATCTAAGTATGAATTAAAAGACCACAGGTGGATACAGACAGACATATGGGGGAGCATACAAGGAGACAACGAGACAATAAAATCTAATCTATCTTTTTTCTTATGCAGTCTCCATCAGTGTAGAAGCTGAGCCCACGTGCCCTCATAATGGGTGCCACATCCACTTAAGTAGATTATTGTTAATAACTGAAGAATTCAGGAATCTTCAGTACCTGGTTGTACTTTCCAGTTGCAGAATATGCCAAAAAAGTAGAGGGTGGCCTTAGGATTTTGCTATATGCTACAGATTCCAAGTTTTCACTTACCCATCCCCCTGAAGTTTTTTTTGGGAAGGCAGCCTTCTCAAGCGCTGTCACTGTACTGTCACCTTTCTAAGGCAGCCAAGCAGGAGCTGCTCGTACTTAGACAAACAGAACAACAGCAAGAATGAACACTAGTTGTCCATCATTCACAAGATAATAGGGAAGATTTGTAAATGTCTTGTAACAAGGAGCCGGACTGCAACAATTGCCAGTCACACGCTGTCTTACCGAGAAGGGGAGCTTCCAATTGGACAGTCAGAATACTGGTAGAACACACCCATCTGTAGGTCCAAGGAGATCTTCAGAGAGTGATTCCCCATTCATTTGTAGCTACCAGTGACCAGGGGCCCAGCTTAATGATTGGGACTGTAGCTTACTTCTATGTCTTTACCTGAAAACCTCATCCACATAAAATCTGGGGGCATGTAGTAAACTATCAAATTCCTTTAACACGGGGTGGCCAGAATAGCAGAACCCAGAAGTCCTGGCTCCCAGGTGCTCTGCTTAACCACCAGAAAATCTGCTTCTTCCCAATGCAGATGGCTTTCTTCTGCCACTCATTTTCCATCTTCTGAGGGGCTGGCGTAGCAGGGGGCTGATTTTTCCATCCCAGCACAATATGGTGGCCTCAGCCTTGCCCACTTCTGTCAGGCAATATGCCTATCAACTTGGATGGGTATTTGTCTGAGCAAGGGGCTGATCTAATGCCCATTGGCTTCAGTAGACATTAAATTGGGCCCAGTGTTGGGTAGAATTCGGCCCTGCGATGTTGTTATTGATTTCTACATACAAAGGTGACAGACATCCTATAAGTACACAGCGAGGCTGACCGATCATCTTGTTAGGTTCAGAGATGGCTGAGTATTGAGAGCGAATCTCCAAATAAGAACCAGAATCTGAGCCACATCTGGGCTGACTTGAGCTGTCAGAAGGAAGCCAGACCAAATGTGGCTGTTTCAGTTGAGTTTCACTTTAAGTTTGTGGTTTGTTCAAACCCCACACGCAGCAGGTGCAATTGTGGAAGGATGGGCCGAGACAGATGGTCCAGGAATGCAAAGCGCCATGATCTAGGGGGTGCAATAGCGAAGTTCTGTGATGGCGAGACCCGTCTTTCACTTTCAAAAAGCTGAGAAAGGGGAATTCAGAAAGTCACTGTCAACTTCAGTTATTTTCATGTTTTCTTCCAGCCTAAACGTATCTCTCACAGAGACTTAACTCACCCCCCTCACCCCGCGCAGCACCAATCTCTTGCGCTAGTTTCTGAGGAATGGAGTAACACCCTTAACTACCATTTGGGACTCTTATGATTCATCTATGATTTGTATTGCATCAGTGCTCAAAGGCCCCAGTCTGGATCAGAGCTCCATATATTAAATAGTTTACACATTTAATCTTAGTTGCCCAGTGTCACACGATAAGTGACAGCAGATGTAGTCTCAGATCCCACGAGGACTGAAGTCCCCCGTCCCCTCCCCCCCAATCACTAAACCATGCTGTCTTCGTGCTGATGCTCTAATGTACAAAGCTGGGAGTGAATAAATCAGGATGTTAATCATGTAAGTCCTTTCCCCACTCCCACCGCTGAGCCAATTTGATTGTATAAGCTCTTCTAGGTAGGTCCTTGCCTTATATTTATATCTAGAATGTGTCACTTAGGCAGAGGGGATGATTTGGGGCCAGATCCTCAGCTACTGCAAAACTGCATAGCGCTAGTGAAATTGATGGAGCGGTGTTGATTTGCACCAGCTGAGGATCTGGGCTTCGGTAAGTGGCATTTTGTTCTCTTTGAGTCAGCACCAAATAGAGCAGTGCAAAACATTCACAGCAATCCTCCAGCCCATGCAAAACCCATCTGGTCTGGGATTTCATTAAAACGGAGATGCTCACACCAGGCTCACAAACCATTTCTGTGTCCTCGAGCCCCAAACTCGCCGCAGTGATACCCCCTCCTTCCCTAAAGAGCATTCCTGTGAAATGAAACTCATACAGGTGTAGTACTAGATCAAAGCCTCAGCATGGTGCTAAGGGGCATTGTGCTCCTGGAGGTGACATATTTTAAACATGGTGCAAATCCAAGACATCCTATTGCCTATCCTATGGCATTTTAATCCCAGGGGTTCCGGTCCATTTCCAGCCTGGGTAATGCTGCCTACCCAAATTTCCCCACCAGTGTCAAATGGATTCACAATGCAGCTTCACTTCCTGGCCTGAAATACTAGTGGAATTCTTGTGTGCTTTGAAACCGACGCTCTGTTACACCCGAGAGGCGGCTGCTGCATTCCAGCATTGGCTGAAATGCCTCCTGTGACTTTTGATTTAGTTTACAGTTTGTAAAGGACTTTGGCATCACTGATGAAATAGATGATAACCGAAAGTATCCCAATGTGCTCAGCACAGTACAAGGTATAGATAGGAACCCCAGTGGTGGGCCAAGATCCGATTGTGCTAAGTACTGTACTAACACAGCCCCCGAAGGGTTTATACTCTGGAAAGGAGCTGCGGCCCAGATCCGCAAAGGAATGTAGGTTAAAGAGCGTAGATACCTATGTTGATCTGGGTTTAGCTGACATTCATATTCTATAGCCTATAGCCTGAGTGAGCCTACAAGAAGGATCCTACATCTAATGGTAAGCTGGAGCGGTCACCTTTCCCTGATAGGAATGAAATGACTTTGACGCACTCGCCCTCCCTGAAAAGGAAAGATTCATGGCTGCTCTTTACAAGTTAGCAATTTAAAGAGAGTCACCTGCTGCAGAAAGACTGGGGAGACACACGCATGCACAAATCCACAAGGGGAGGGAGCGGCAGACATAGAAGCACAGAGGGAGGGAGACAGAAAGACACAGGCACAGAATGAGCAACAGGGCCTTTTCCAAGCTTCGGCAGATGGAGCTGATTTGGCACGGGCTTGCAGAGCCACGTTTGCCATCCGCCTGCACAAACTCCGGGATTGTGGGCTAGATCATGCTCATTAGTTATTCTACATCTCACAGAAGGCACACAGGCGGCTGGGGAGTGGGGGGGGCATTGGCACAGGGAACAGCAGCAGGAGCAGAGAGGATGCAGAGAGAACAAAACAGGAAGGACAAGAGTGGTAGATTAAACCAAAAGGAGTGTGTGATCATCTGATTACATCTACTGAAAAGCAGCCACTTCTGAAGTTGGACACGCCGGGCATGCTTTTATCGGTCAGAGTGAATGACGAGTTAGAGCAGGAGCTGAGGAAGAATCCATTTGGAACAGAGGCAATTTTAGGTTGTCAAGCAGATACTTTCCAGGAGGTTCACTTCAACTGGCAAATATCAGTGGTTAGTGCCTTTATGGTTACAATACCAAGCCAGAGTCCCACAAGGAATTGGGGGTGATTAATTAGGGTTCAGGGATGAGAACCCAGAGGCTCAGACACAAGGATTTGCGGAGGATCTTGCAGCATAGAGAACTCTGAGCGTCAGTCAGTGCAGTATGGGCCCGGATCCCAGTCAGCCCAAGGCAGCGGGGCTCCGGCAGTCAGACCCCGGGCAATGCCCCACTTCAGTCCGTGCAAGCGCTCCTGTTGAGGATGCACATGACTAGCAGAAGGAGGGTAGGAGGGACATGAAAAACTGCAGTAATTACTGTGGTGGCTGTATGTCAGCGTAACTTACGTCAATTTAATTGCGTCGACATTAGTCACAGTGAAGGCAAGAGATTTTGGGCCTCTGTGGCCAGTCATTTCTGCCAGTGCGAAGTGGGTGTGGAATGGTTCCCGGTAAGAACAGAAGCACGGTACACTCACTCAGCACTCACTATATGCTGGGCCCAAATGACTGCCTAGAGAGGGGGGCCCATGGAATCATTTTCAGAAACTGAACCACTCATTAGTGAGGTCACGTTTCCCTGCACAGTACTCAGAGGAGCATGGTTTTGACTGTATCTCGTTCCCATGACCAGTCTGGGAATTACAACTGCTGTCACCATTAACTTCAAAGAGCAAGCCAGTGCTGACCTCCAATTTACCCATGTGGCTCTGTGTAGAGTTATTAAAAGGGATTAGCTCAGAATTACCCCCCAGCATTTTGCATTGATACGATGATTGTTATGAGCTGTAGCTCATAGTATAGGCTACAGAAAGCCATGTGAAAAATTTCAAATGAAACCCTAATTCCAGAAATAAAACAAGACCCCTGCTCATCATCCTTATACACTTGCTTGTGTGACAAGTTTAGGAGCTAACTAACCGCTTAATCCTATTTGCTTTGGTGATTTGGTCAGGACCCCAGAGACACCCCTCCCCTCGCCCCCCCCCCCCGAGCTCAAGGAGACATCCCTGCACAGGCTCTGATTGAGCTAGACTGCTAAAAATAAAGCATAGTTTTGGTGGCATGAGGGGCTAGGCACTTGAGTGTGTACCCGTCCGAGATGCTCAGCCTGCACTTGTGCCACCACAGCTACACTCTGTCAAGCTAGTGTGGGTGTGTCTTCTCAAGCTGGAAATTACACCCCCAGCTCAAAGTGTAGGTATACTCTCAAAGGGAAGCACCCGGCCCCCCGCTGAATCACCAACACCCTTTGCTGAAGCATCCTGGGCTTTCCTTGGAAGTCTCCCATCCAAGTACTGCACCCTGCCTGGGCCTGCTCAGTACATGAGAGCTGAGGGGAATGCAGGTCGACATCCACTGTGGATTTTAGTCAAGCCCACATAACTACATAATTAAACAGACTTTTAAAAAACAAACCTCTTAGTTCTTAGCAGTCACATGCAGTTGGAAAAGTGCCGTACCCTGTCCTGACAACTGAAACCTCAATTGTGCATTCCCAGCTGTAGATGAGTTGGCCACCCTCATGTACCCTCTTGTGGCCGGGTGCCCCTACGTTGCCAGGCTCTTTATTCTCCCTCTTCTAGGTCCTTTTAAACAGACTCTACCCTCTCATACATCCAATCACCATCCGTATTGGGGGCTGGGTTTATTCAGACAAAATAGACTCAGAAGTGAAACTCAATGTCCCAAAAATCTGTCTCAGAGCCTGGGTGAGCACAAGGGTTTCTTCACAGTCTTCTTATCAGTTCTTAGGGGCAACCTGCTCTGGGGTTTGGTTTGCAGCTGCCCTGCTCAGCACTGACTTTGAAGACTTCCCCGAATTAGATCTTCTCCTAGAACTGCTTCAGCTCTCTTATAAGGAACCAGCTCCTTGAAGGTTCCCTCCCTACACCTGGTGTCTCTGGTTGGCTCTTTTAGCAAGACTTCTCCAGACTTCAAGTCACCTGCAGGCAGCTCCCTCACTCCCTCTGCTTTCTCACTCCATCAAATTGACCTTTCTTCATTATCATAACTCTGGCAGATTGACTGTAATTGCAACAGTCTTTTGAGTGAGAAAAGTTAAAAGGTACAGTGACTAAAGTGAAATCCATGCAAGTTGCATGGACCCTTTTTAAAGACACCATAATAGAGGCACAACTTCAATGTATACCCCAAATTAAGAAAAACAGTAAAAGAACTAAAAAAGAGCCACCGTGGCTTACCAACCATGTAAAAGAAGCAGTGAGGGATAAAAAGACTTCCTTTAAAAAGTGGAAGTCAAATCCTAGTGAGGCAAATAGAAAGGAGCACAAACACTGCCAACTTAAGTGCAAGAGTGTAATAAGAAAAGCCAAAGAGGAGTTTGAAGAACGGCTAGCCAAAAACTCCAAAGGTAATAACAAATTTTTTTTTAAGTACATCAGAAGCAGGAAGCCTGCTAAACAACCAGTGGGGCCCCTTGACGATCAAAATACAAAAGGAGCTCTTAAAGAGGATAAAGTCATTGCAGAGAAACTAAATGGATTCTTTGCTTCAGTCTTCATGGCTGAGGATATTAGGGAGATTCCCAAACCTGAGCTGGCTTTTGTAGGTGACAAATCTGAGTAACTGTCACAGATTGAAGTGTCACTAGAGGAGGTTTTGGAATTACTTGATAAACTCAACATTAACAAGTCACCGGGACCAGATGGCATTCACCCAAGAGTTCTGAAAGAACTCAAATGTGAAGTTGCGGAACTATTAACTAAGGTTTGTAACCTGTCCTTTAAATCGGCTTCGGTACCCATTGACTGGAAGTTAGCTAATGTAACGCCAATATTTAAAAAGGGCTCTAGAGGTGATCCCGGAAATTACAGACCGGTAAGTCTAACGTCGGTACCGGGCAAATTAGTCGAAACAATAGTTAAGAATAAAATTGTCAGACACATAGAAAAACATAAACTGTTGAGCAATGGTCAACATGGTTTCTGTAAAGGGAAATCGTGTCTTACTAATCTATTAGAGTTCTTTGAAGGGGTCAACAAACATGTGGACAAGGGGGATCCGGTAGACATAGTGTACTTAGATTTCCAGACAAGGTCCCTCACCAAAGGCTCTTACGTAAATTAAGCTGTCATGGGATAAAAGGGAAGGTCCTTTCATGGACTGAGAACTGGTTAAAGGACAGGGAACAAAGGGTAGGAATTAATGGTAAATTATCAGAATGGAGAGAGGTAACTAGTGGTGTTCCCCAAGGGTCAGTCCTAGGACCAATCCTATTCGATTTATTCATAAATGATCTGGAGAAAGGGGTGAACAGTGACGTGGCAAAGTTTGCAGATGATACTAAACTACTCAAGATAGTTAAGACCAAAGCAGATTGTGAAGAACTTCAAAAAGATCTCACAAAACTAAGTGATTGGGCAACAAAATGGCAAATGAAATTTAATGTGGATAAATGTAAAGTAATGCACATTGGAAAAAATAACCCCAACTATACATACAACATGATGGGGGCTAATTTAGCTACAACGAGTCAGGAAAAAGATCTTGGAGTCCTTGTGGATAGTTCTCTGAAGATGTCCACGCAGTGTGCAGAGGCGGTCAAAAAAGCAAACAGGATGTTAGGAATCATTAAAAAAGGGATAGAGAATAAGACTGAGACTATATTATTGCCCTTATATAAATCCATGGTACGCCCACATCTCGAATACTGTGTACAGATGTGGTCTCCTCACCTCAAAAAAGATATTCTAGCACTAGAAAAGGTTCAGAAAAGGGCAACTAAAATGATTAGGGGGTTAGAGAGGGTCCCATATGAGGAAAGATTAAAGAGGCTAGGACTCTTCAGCTTGGAAAAGAGAAGACTAAGGGGGGATATGATAGAGGTATATAAAATCATGAGTGATGTTGAGAAAGTGGATAAGGAAAAGTTATTTACTTATTCCCATAATACAAGAACTAGGGGTCACCAAATGAAATTAATAGGCAGCAGGTTTAAAACAAATAAAAGGAAGTTCTTCTTCATGCAGCACACAGTCAACTTGTGGAACTCCTTACCTGAGGAGGTTGTGAAGGCTAGGACTATAACATTGTTTAAAAGGGGACTGGATAAATTCATGGTGGCTAAGTCCATAAATGGCTATTAGCCAGGATGGGTAAGAATGGTGTCCCTAGCCTCTGTTCGTCAGAGGATGGAGATGGATGGCAGGAGAGAGATCACTTGATCATTTCCTGTTAGGTTCACTCCCTCTGGGGCACCTGGCATTGGCCACTGTCGGTAGACAGATACTGGGCTAGATGGACCTTTGGTCTGACCTGGTACGGCCGTTCTTATGTTCTTATCTTCTTATGAGATAGAGTTTTAGCCTGATAGGAATGGTAGGTGCTGCCGGAATAGAGCATCTCTTAGAGCCTTCCCTAGGGTCACTCATACTGCTGCTCACACAAAAGTGTTCATTACCATCATTGCCACTTCCTGTATGGCTCAGAGGAGGGATAATCTAACTGCTTCACCGCCGCTGGAGCTGAGTAAATAAAGCTCAGGGCATGTCTCCACTACGGTAGCTACAGCAGCATAGCTATGGTGCTGCAGTTGTGCCATAGTGTAGATGCTTCCTGCATCTATGGAAGGGGTTTTTCATCAATGTAGGTAATCCACCTCTCCAAGGGGTGGTAGCTAGGCCAATGGAACTCAGCCCAGAAGAACAGTCTGTCCTATCTCGGGGACTCTCTTTCTGCCCTGCCACCCCCACCAACATGATACAGTTCTGCGGCGATCTGGAAGCCTACTTTCGCCGTCTCCGACTCAAAGAATACTTCCAGGACAACACTGAACAGCGCACTGATACACAGTTACCCTCCCACCAACAGCACAAGAAGAAGAACTCCACATGGACTCCTCCTGAGGGTCAAAATGACAGTCTGGACCTATACATTGAATGCTTCCGCCGATGTGCACAGGCAGAAATTGTGGAAAAACAACATCGCTTGCCTCACAACCTAAGTCGTGCAGAACGCAATGCCATCCACAGCCTCAGAAACCATCCTGACATTATAATCAAAGAGGCTGATAAAGGAGGTGCTGTTGTCATCATGAACAGGTCTGACTACCAAAAGGAGGCCGCCAGACAACTCTCCAATACCAAATTTTACAGGCTACTTCCCTCAGATCCCACTGAGGAATACACTAAGAAACTGCACCATCTACTCAGGACACTCCCTACACTAGCACCGGAACAAATCAACGTACCCTTAGAACCCCGACCAGGGTTATTCTATCTACTACCCAAGATCCACAAACCCGGAAATCGTGGACGCCCCATCATCTCTGGCATTGGAACTCTCACTGAAGGACTGTCTGGATATGTGGACTCTCTACTCAGACCCTATGTTACCAGCACTCCCAGCTATCTCCGTGACACCACTGATTTCCTAAGGAAACTACAATGCATTGGTGACCTTCCAGAAAACACCATCCTAGCCACCATGGATGTAGAGGCTCTTTACACAAACATCCCTCACAATGATGGAATACAAGCTATCAGGAACAGTATCCCTGATGATGCCACAGCACAACTGGTTGCTGAGCTCTGTGCCTTTATCCTCACACACAACTATTTCAAATTTAATGACAATATATATCTCCAGATCAGTGGCACCGCTATGGGCACCCGCATGGCCCCACAATATGCCAATATTTTTATGGCCGACCTGGAACAACGCTTCCTCAGCTCCCGTCCACTCACGCCCCTTCTCTACCTACGCTACATTGATGACATCTTCATCATCTGGACCCATGGGAAGGAGACTCTGGAAAAATTCCACCATGATTTCAACAGCTTCCACCCCTCCATCAACCTCAGCCTGGACCTATCTACACGGGAGGTCCACTTCCTAGACACCACGGTGCAAATAAGTGGTGGTCACATTAACACCACCCTATACCGAAAACCTACCGACCGCTATGCCTACCTTCATGCCTCCAGCTTCCATCCCGGGCACACCACAAGATCCATTGTCTACAGCCAAGCACTGAGGTACAACCGTATCTGCTCTAACCCCGCAGACAGAGACCAACACCTAGAAAATCTCCACCAAGCATTCTCAAGACTACAGTACCCACACGAGGAAATAAGGAAACAGATCAACAGAGCCAGATGTGTACCCAGAAACCTCCTTCTGCAAGACAAACCCAAGAAAGAAACCAACAGGACTCCACTGGCCATCACTTACAGTCCCCAGCTCAAACCCCTCCAACGCATCATCAGGGATCTACAACCCATCCTGGACAATGATCCCACACTTTCACAGGCCTTGGGTGGCAGGCCAGTCCTCGCCCACAGACAACCTGCCAACCTGAAGCATATTCTCACCAACAACTGCACACCGCACCATAGTAACTCTAGCTCAGGAACCAACCCATGCAACAAACCTCGATGCCAACTCTGCCCACATATCTACACCAGCAACACCATCACAGGACCTAACCAGATCAGCCACACCATCACCGGTTCATTCACCTGCACGTCCACCAATGTAATATATGCCATCATATGCCAGCAATGCCCCTCTGCTATGTACATCGGCCAAACTGGACAGTCTCTAAGGAAAAGGATAAATGGACACAAATCAGACATTAGGAATGGCAATATACAAAAACCTGTAGGAGAACACTTCAACCTCCCTGGCCACACAATAGCAGATTTTAAGGTGGCCATCCTACAACAAAAAAACTTTAGGACCAGACTTCAAAGAGAAACTGCTGAGCTCCAGTTCATCTGCAAATTTAACACCATCAGCTTAGGACTAAACAAAGACTGTGAATGGCTTGCCAATTACAGAACCAGTTTCTCCTCCCTTGGTTTTCACACCTCAGCTGCTGGAACAGGGCCCCATCCTCCCTGATTGATCTAACCTCGTTATCTCTAGCTTGCTTCTTGCTTGCTTATATATACACACCTGTCCCTGGAAATTTCCACTGCTTGCATCCGAAGAAGTGGGTATTCACCCACGAAAGCTCATGCTGCAAAACTTCTGTTAGTCTATAAGGTGCCACAGGATTCTTTGCTGCTTAGGCCAATGGACAAATTCTTCTGTTAGCCTAGCTATGGCCACAGTGGGATTTAGGTTGACCTAACTACTCACAGGCCATGAAATTTTTCCACAGTCCTGAGCTATGTAGCTAGGTCAATCTAATTTTATGTGTACACCAAGCCTCTATCAGGTCTATCTTAAACAAAGGAATGTGTTTCCCTCAGTGTACATATAAGTAGTAAACAGGGTCCTTGAGACAGCAAGAAGGAGACAAGGCAAATCTGCATTTCAGCAAACACAAAGGAGAGGAAAGAGCATGGCAGCACCTTCACCCCCAGACTCCACATAGCCGCATTTACTGTTTGAATAAAACTTTCCTCTGAAGGCTCATCCTCAGAAAAATCCACTGCAAAGGGGGACAGGACTATAAAAGTGAGGCGCAAAAACACACCAGGGGATCTCTCTCTCTCTCTCTCTCTTGTTCACTAAGAAGACAAAGCAACTAGCCTTGGGACTTTGTGAGAGATCCTAACTTGAAAATTTGGTCAGCAGTGTTGCTGGAGCCTGTGCTATAGGATTTCACCTTGAATGAAGTCTAGTTTGTTACATTTTCATTACTAGAAAGCGCTTTGTCTTTGTTTCTCTTGTAACCATTTCTGACTTTAATGCCTTATACTTGTACTCACTTAAAATCTCTCTCTTTGTAGTTACATAAACTTGTGTTATTCTTTAATCAAAACTATTCCAGCGTTATGTTTAAACTGAATTGTTTGGCAACTCCAATTAGAGTAGCAAACTATAATACATTGACCCTGTTCATGGGCAACAGATTTATAATATCTGAACTGCCCAGGAGAGATCTGGATACTGCAGAACATGGAGACTATTTTGGGGGGAAATGCAGGATTGGAAGTATATTGGGGTCACCCTGCTGGAAGCCAGAGTGTGGCTTGTGTGTTGCTGACAGGCTCTGGGGTCAGAGTTGCTGGACCAGGGCTTCAGCTATTCACAGACACTCAGAGTGTGACCTGCATGCTGTTTGGCTGTTTGTGAGAGGCCCAGGTTGGGAGCTACAGCAGCAAAGGATTGAGAGGCACCCAAGGTTGCAGGGCAGGTGGTGACACAACCCCTCACTGGTCTGGATTTCACCCCAGAATGTGATAACAACTAAAGGGAGATATGATAGAGGTCTATAAAATCATGACAGGTGTGGAGAAAATGAACAAGGCAGTGTTATTTACTCCTTCTCATAGCACAAGGGCTAAGGGGTCACCCAATGAAATGAATATGCAACAGGTTTGAAACAAGCATGAGGGAGTACTTCTTCACACAATGCACAGTCAATCTGTGGACCTTGTTGCCAGGAGATGCTGCAACAGTCAAAAGTTTAACTGGGCTCAAAAAAGAGTTACATAAGTTCATGCAGGATATTAGCCAAGATGGTCAGGGACACAACCGCATGCTCTGGGTGTCCCTAAAACTCTGACTGCCAAAAACTGGGACTGGACAACAGGGGTGGGGTCTCGGGGTGGTGGTTGGAGGTTCTCGGGGGGCGCTCAGGGGACAAGGAGCAGGATGATTCAGGGATTCTGAGGGAGGCAGTCGGGGGGCAGGAAGTGGGTGGGGGTCAGATAGGGGGCAGGGCCAGGCTGTTTGGGGAGGCACAGCCTTCCCTACCCTAAAGCTCATTCAGCAGTTTGAGGCTTGCAGACAGCTATTTAACACAAAGAGCCAAGCTGTTATCTTTTCCCTTAGGGCTACCATCCCTTTTACTTCTCAAATGTCAAATTATAGTCTACATTTAATTTCAGTGCCATAGGGAAATTCATGTCAGGAAAGGGTAGCTTCATTAAAATTAGCCACTTTAGATTAACAGTGATAGAGCCAAGAGAGCCTTGGGGGAGGGATCACATGAGAAGAGCAATATCCTACACCACCTACCTCCTTCCCAACCCTACCAAGGGAGACCCCCCCCCTCCCCTGCATTCCCTGAAGCTCCAGAGGGGTTAATTCAGTGGTATCAAACTTTTGTACTGGTGACCCCTTTCACATAGCAAGCCTCTGAGTGCGACACCCCCTTATAAATTAAAAACACTTTTTTATATATTTAACACTATTATAAATGCAGGAGGCAAAGCAGGGTTTGAGGTGGAGGCTGACAGCTTGCGACCCCCAGTAATAACCTCCTGACCCCCTGAGGGGTCCCAACCCCCAGTTGAGACCCCCTGGGTTAATTTAATTTTAGCATCCTGTGTCCATTCACATGCATGTGCTATTTTGAGCATTTCAGTTTTCACAACATAGGCTCATCCCAGATTCTGGAACAAGCTCAAATGCTCAGTTTGTGGAGTATGTACATAAGCTATACTAAAGACAAACCCACAGCAACCGTCTCCAGTTTGTGAGGAACCCCATGGAGCCAGTCTCTAGGAAACAGATAAATTAATGGAGGTTAAGTCCATTAATGGCTATTAGCCAGGATGGGTAAGGAATGGTGTCCCTAGCCTCTGTTTGTCAGAGGGTAGAGATGGATGGCTGGAGAGAGATCACTTGATCATTACCTGTTAGGTTTACTGCCTCTGGGGCACTTGGCATTGGCCACTGTCGGTAGATAGGATACTGGGCTGGATGGACCTTTGGTCTGACCCAGTAGGGCCGTTCTTATGTTCTAAGCTAAATGAACCCAAAGTTATGGAGACAGATATGAGTCAAGGAAGCCAGCAGAGTATCAGAAACCTGGAAAAATCTCTGGCTGGATGGGCTCAGGCGTTTGGTCACAAGCTGAGGTGGTTCAAAAGTTTTGGATTTTTTTTAAGCAGAATTTTTTTATTGTTTCTTTAAACAATCAAACACAGCAAGCAGCAGATATTTGGCCACACACTTCCGAAACCCCAAACCATGTTCAGGTTTTGGCAGACTAATTTCAGCTTTTCAATCAAAAAAACTGCAACAAATTTTGAAGGAAAGCAGACATTGTCCGTGATTTTTTCTGCTTTTTAAAAACCCCTTGTTTTCAATCCAAAAAAAGTTGTGATGGAAAATATTTGTCCAACCCTTTTAATGAGCTTTAGTGCCTTTTAGCGCTAGCTGATGATGAGAGCCAGTGATACCTTGTAAAGGTGACTTGAAAAAAAGTTTTCTCAAAACTGGGTTTGTGCCGAGATGTGGAAGGTTTAAAAACGTTTATTTTTCCCAGGGCTGCCTGGGGGATGGGGCAAGTGGGGCCCCCACGAGAATATAGTATTCTATAGTATTGCATTTTTTTTATGGACGGGGCCCCTGAAATTGCTTTGCCCCAGGCCCCCTGAATCCTCTGGGTGGCCCTGTGTACACTTTCAGCTGGCCCTCTGTACAGGGGTGAATTTCACCTACAAACAGCCTCATCAAAGTCAATGGTGCTACTCCGATGAGTAATAATTTGCAGAATCAGGCCCTAATCGTGCATGTAATTGAACAAGTGTGCATTCCCCATAGTCCTGTTACTGCTCTAGGATCCTTTTTACATTCACTAAGTAGTAAATAAAGCTTTCATATCCATCCAACTCTAGCATTGGAGCTCTATGCTGAAAAAAACCCCAAGGAAGTCATAATGTTCCTTTGAAAAATTAGTACTGGATCCACAGCAGTGGTTCTACACATTAAAAATGTACTCCAGTATTTTAAAGGAGTGATCCAAAGCAATGGTCTTACAGAAGTGTTATTGTAAGTGCTATCAGGCAACTACTGTAGAAGACAATATGTGGTTTAGATGGGTTAAAAGGCAGCATTTTTAAGTACTGATAGAAAGTATTACTAGTTATTGCATATTTACGGTAAGGCATTGACAGCAGGGAGGCTTTAGAGTCTCCTGTCTCCTACCATATTGTTGTTTTCTGCTTTGCTGCTTTATGAGTAAGAGTGTGAGAACATCAAACCACAAGGCAGGCAACTGACTTTTTCAAAGTCAAATTACAGGGCAAGGCATTTCAGAAAGGGCCAGGTTTTGAGATTTTTCTCCCAGGCAAACACCAGCTGAACTCAACCCAAGAACTCAGATTTGGCTTATAATGCTGTCCACATCATGCCCTGCAGCCAGTCAGGCTGCCTGAACTTCGGTTCTGCTACAGCATGTCTGTTTCAAGACATCTAACCACTGGCCTTTTAACCACTGTGTCGTCTCTCTAGACTGCTTTGAGCGGGGTTAGATGACAGGGTGGTTAAAACACCAGTGACCAACTGGAGACCTCTCTATGCTAGCACCTCCCTGCACTGCTACCACTAATGGAACTGCCTTGGTTATAGCGGTGATGGAAAGCATTAAGGAAAAAAGCCTACTGTAGACACAGCCTAAGTTTCACCCTATGAACCAGGCAGCTGTGAACTTCAGAGTTCAGTGAACATTGGTGTTACTCAGAAGGAAAGTTCGCACATTTAGGCTTTCCTTTTTAACCCTTCACAAGGGTTCTTGTCCTAGAGCTGACCGAGAAACGGAAATTCCCTCCCATGAGAACTTTTGATACTTCGATATTTCTTTTCATCCCAAATCAGTGTGAAAACTCAAAATACTAAATCTTTCCATGGAACTAAGAGTTCAGAAAAAAATGATTTGGAAATATTGAAACACATTGTTTTGGGTTGACATTAATCTGCATCTACTTGAACTTCCATGGTGCCTCATGGGAGTTGTATTTCCAGATCTCTCAAGGCCCCATTCTCTCCTCTTTGACCCTCCCCTGCCAGACCACATCTCCCACAATGCAACACAATCATTTCTGTGGTACAGTGCAGTCCCTCTTTCTTTCTTTCTTTCTTTCTTTCTTGCCCCTACCAGTTTCTACCATTTATTTCAGTCTTGTGCTGGCTTGTTCAGGCTACTGATTGTCATGTTGTTGTATTTGGCTTCTTTTTCACATTTCAAAATCTGATTTTCATTACTGATCTAGCCTTGAGCAAGGGACTTTTTGACACGTGGGCTTCGTTATGGGTTTTATCAACGACTGTTATGTTCTTCACATGAAGCTGATCTCTTGTTTGAGCCTGCTGCACACCGAGATGGCTTCTGGTGTTCGTTTCTGTAGCAAATCTGGTCTGACATGATAGGTTTACCAGCCTCATGCACAACTTTAGCTCCACAGCTACTTATTCATTATTCAGAGTTGTCCACATGTGGACACTCCTCTGTCTGGCACCTGGGGGATGCTGTTGGTAGCTTCAGATGCCCCAAGAGTCCCACTCTACATTGCTCATATTGCTAATTGGGATCAGGGATCCCAACCAGAACCTAGTTAGAAGGTGGAGAGGTGGGAGGGCTGGATCCTGGAGGGGTCCTGCTGTGGAAAATGTTAAGAATCTCTGGCTTAGAACACTGTATAGTTTCCAAGTGATAGACACTTGGGAATCGCATGTGGGGATCAGATGGGAAGCTGGTTAGCCTGGGACTTTGCATTGATTGCATTAGGAAACCTACTGTTAGGTTAGGAATGGGGTTGGATCACAGGTTTAGTCCAGGGAAAACATCTAATGAACACTCTATGATGGCTTCCTGATTGGATAGTGTATTCAGAGTAAGATTCATGCATAAAGCCCCACTCATAAATTTACTGAAAAAATTAATTTTGAAAGTTAATTCCAACCCTCCAGAGATGTACTTTTTTTGCTTCTATTCCTTGATGTTGTACTTCATGGGCCATATCCTCAAGTGGTGTAATTCCATGTTGCTCTGCTGAAATCAGTAGCATTCTACTCATTTTCACCAGCTGAGGGTCGAGCTCCATATGTTGTATATGTGCGGTTTACTATGTACTTCTATAGATTATTTTCATAGCCTCTGCCAGGCAGACAGAGAGTAGTGCACAATACTACAATATGTTGAACACATGTGTCTATGGGGTCAATCATATGCTATTGCATTGTGAGAAATAGTGTGCGTGCATGTAATTCAAGATGACTGTAATGCATATGTACATAGGGACACATTGTTTTCTTTATCCCCTGGACTCTTCACGTCTCTTCCAAGACCCTGGCCATCCAGGTCCCCTACTGCTGCAGAAGGCCTAAGATCCAAAGGATGGAAGCTCCACTTTAAGATGGGTGCAGAAGGGGAGTTCTATTCCTGTGGAGCTTCTGAGCGCTGGGGCTAGCTGGTGGAAGTGTAACCCACACACCTTCTGAGTGTGGTGTTCTGTCCCATCTAGTGGCACCGAGACTACTAAGAGAGTGAGTTAAATGAGTCTGCTCTACAGCCTTAGAGCTTATAGCTTTTAGCTCATGTGATAAAGGCCCATGCTTTAAGCTCCAGAGGCCCTAGGTTCAATCTTACCTGCCAATGACCTTAGTCTGTTGGCGTTAAAGGCACGTGCCCTGTGGAGCTTCTAAGTGTCATCAGAGCAGTCACCCTGGTGTAATGGAGCTTGGATCTCAACCAGGTAGTTGGCTTTTCCAGCAAGTCCAGTCCACTCACTGCAGCAGGTCTGCTTAATCATGAATTCTGGGAACAGCAGCAGATGGGGAGGGAGGTGCATGGATGTTTTTAGATCTGCATGATATGCAGTGAATGGGCAGGGAGGGACACGTGGGGATCTTTGTCATTTGGATCCTCTCACTTGCAGACTAAGGTGGCTCTGCAGGCAGTGATTCTGGAGCCAGTTCACTATGAAGTCAGCTTAGGCACCCATGCCCCCAGTGCATAATTCCTTAGTGCTCTGATTCAGGAAAGCCTTTAGGCACGTGATTAACCTTAAACTCATGCTTAAGCCTCGTTGACTTCTATGAGACTTAAGCACATACTTAAAGTAAAACCGGTGCTTAAGTGGTTTCCTGAATGGGGATGGTTTCCCGAATCAGGCCCTAGGAGTCCACTTAATGACCTTAGCAACAGTATCTGCTGAACGCGCGGCATATATCATTTTCAAATGCTCTTAATTCAGTCATAGCAAAATCACTTTCCTCTTGAAACAGCTTGTGCTCTGCTCCTCAGTGAGGGCCATTCCAATGCTAGATCAGGACAATCAACTGTCAGTCATTTGGGCTCCAAAAAGTCTAAAAGATATGTTTATAATGGGAAAAGTATATTTTTCCCCATTCTCTTCTCACTCAAAAATACACCTCTACCTCTATATAGCGCTGTCCTCGGGAGCCAAAAAATCTTACCGCGTTATAGGTGAAACCACATTATATTGAACTTGCTTTGATCCACCGGAGTGCACAGCCCCGCTCCCCTGGAGCACTGCTTTACCGTGTTATATCCAAATTTGTATTATATCGGGTGGCGTTATATCGAGGCAGTGGTGTAATAGAACCATTTTTGTTCAAGATGAAAAAGATAGACAAATGCCAAGAATGGAAAATTGCAACCTAAAGATCAACACTTCACCAAGTTCTGCCCATGTGTAATAGAGCTTGAATTTCAAATGAAACTGTTTTTCAACCTTAACTATTGCACAATGGGTTGCTGAAGCTTATGTATTATCTATGTGTGATGTTTATATACAGCCTTTATAGATAGTAGTTTTACAGTAAGGGATTGGAGAAGGTTCACACTCCTGGGAAACCCCAGTTCCTATGCTCCTAAGCACTACTATTCTTGCAGAGTTCCACCTTAAGAGTAATTGCAAGTGTCTGTAGCCAATATTTTAGGTCAGAGAACTTTTGCTAAACAATGACACATTGCACTTGGATCTAGATATGAAACATCTGGAAGCCACATGTTAGAGGCAATATAAAAGGGCCAGCACAACAAACCAGTGGGGCATTTCTAAGCCAGAAACATATTCAACATGGACCTTGTTATTCTCTGTGTGTTCCTGCCACTGGTGACAGTGGCTTGGGGCCAGTATGGGGATTATAACTATCAACACTATGACTACGGGGGTAATGATGGGTGGGTCAATGTGTATCGTCAGGGCTTCAACTTCCAGTGCCCCCATGGCCAGGTGATAGTGGCAGTAAGGAGCACTTTCAGCAAGAAGGAAGGCTCTGACAGACTGTGGAACTATGCATGCATGCCTACGCCCCAGAGTCTTGGGGAACCAACAGAATGCTGGTGGGAAGAGATCAACAGAGCTGGAATGCAATGGTAGGATACTGTTAAACTATCTTTTGAAAGAGAAACTGCAATGCTCAAAGTTGGAGGGTGCATATTAGCACAGTAGTGATAGTACAAGTGCACATTCATTATCTGCTTAGCCATTACAAATGACTGTCTTAGTCATATTAGTAATGATGCATACTGATGTGATAATGATCCTATGTTACACTTCTATAGCACTTTCCCACTGGAGGAGTCCAATGCTCCTCTGCGGCAGCTCGGTATTGTTGCTGCTGATTTTACAGATGGGGAAAGTGAGGCACAGAGAGGGTCTGTGACTTGCCCAGGGCTAAACGAGGAAACAGTGACCGAGCTGGGAACAGAACCCAAAATTCCTGACTACCAATCTCCAACCCTAATCATTAGAAAAAGCTCCTTCCCAGCATAGCGTTGTTTTTTCTCTATATCTTTCTGTTGCTGAAGACTTTGGCTTGTGCCCAGTATGGGACTGTTTACTACTCACATCGGTATTACAGGGGCCCAAAATGCATGCTAATCTATGATGATGACAGTGAATATTAATTATATGGGAAAGCCTAATATGATCAGCTGTAATTCATATTTAACATGCATATATGCTACTCTGCTTCTGAAAAGGACTTGACAGAAATGATCAGATTTTAGGCGGGGGATGGCAAAGTTTCATGGGATGATATATGGCATTTCATTCTGGGGCATTACATGTTCCCCAAATTTCATTTTCTCATGATGTTTTCATGAAAAGGAAAACAGACACATGTTGAAAATGTTCATGGATTCAGTTCAAAAAATTCACACATTTTAGATTGGCTCCAAAAAATTCAGTAAAGAACACAAACTTTTTCAGATTTTGCATGAAACAGGAAATTTTTCAAAAATTCAAAATGAAATGTGAAAGCCTTGATTTTCAAGGGGTTTGAGTCGTGTTCTGAATGATTCATGCTCCTCAGTTCACCCTGTGATAAGTTCCTATGGCTGATGCAATTGCTAAGAAAAAAATTGACTCTTTATGCTCACTTTGGAATAAGACTGAAAAGAAAAAGGGAGGGGTAGGAAGGAGATAGAGATGTGAAGATAAGCAAGAGATTTAGATCATTCTGGTAATGTATTATGCAGTCCTTTTCATACTTTGATGCAATTTGCATTTATTGCATAATAATTTTGAAAGAGTTCTTTCTATTGTTTAAAAATAAAGAAAACTTTTTTTCTTCTCAAACAACCCTTGACAGTAATTGCTAAAGTCATTTCTCACAATCAGGATATTGTGTAATTCTATACAAAATGTTTTCTTATGCCATCGGAACCCTCTAGAAACATTCATCATCAGAACTATATGTACCTAGGAAGTCTATATCCTCTGCATGTCATCTATGCCTTATTTCTTTCTCATCTCTTAGATCTTTCTACCTTGTCTCTTGCACGTTCTTTCTCTTCTCTTTCTTTTCTCTCTCTCCTCTCTTTTTTTCTATCAAATACCTATCTTAGATATTTCTCTCTCTCTTTTTCTGTGTTTACCTATCTTATCTCTCCAGCATTTATTTATCTTGGATATTTTATTTAACTGTCTTTTCTGTCGGCCTTATCTATTTTGGATGTTACTCTCTTAACTAACCTGTCCTGTCTAACTCTTTTATCTGTCTGTTCTATTTATCTTATCTCTATATTGAGCATTTTCTCTTTTCCTATATGGATCTAATTCAGGTGGGATTTTCAAAAGCACCTAAGTGACCAGTGAAAGTCCTTGGGACTTGTGCTCCTATGTCACTTTCTTAGGGCTTTTGAAAATCCAATCCTTCTGTCTTCTCTTAATTTATCTATCTGCCTCTCTTTTCCAGCTCTCTATCAAGCTCATCACTGTGGTATTTGTGTGCCTGACAGTATTCTGAAAATACTTCCATTCAGGAACTGTGTAGGAACACAAATATGAATAATAATCTGTAGTTAATCTGTAGTACAGTGAGTCTCTTTCTGGCCATCTCTGTGTCCCTTTTGGACTCCTGATTGATCAGTTCTGCTTGTGAGGGACAAATTAGATGAACTTCAGTTGGCAAAGATCTCTGCTGGATTATCTAACCCATTTCTCATTGTGGTGAGATGGATTTTATTATCCTTACATCATCCCTGACTGATGGGTGTCTGGCCTCACTTGGCATATCACCAACAACAGAGATTCCACAGCCTCCATTGGCAGCCTGCTCCATTCACAAACATAAAGCTGCAAAATTCTTCCTAATATTTAATCTACATTTTCCCTGATGCAGTTGATGCCTGTTACTTCTTGTCCTGCCTTCAGTGACTAATGAGAATAAATGTATTGTTGTCTGCATGACATCCCTTTAGCATATTAGCAGGTGGTTGTTGTCACAGTTTCAGGGTAACTATACATGTATTCCCCTCTGTGGTCCTTTGAGGCCACCACTTCAGGTTTCTGGCTCCCAGTCATCACCTCTCTTGGGCAGAGACCCACGTCTCTTTCCCTTCGGAGCAGGGGTTTTAAGGCTGCAGAGCTCCCTGCCTTGTACTGAGATATCTCAAGCAAGCCAGTCTGCCTAAAGGCCAGCATCTGTGCACTGCTTTCTTGCCAAAGGCTATGAACAGTGTTTTTCAAACTGTTACACATTACCACACAGCTCTTTCTAAGCAAGCATATTTATTCTTAGAGTAAAAGCATCACAGAGAAAACAGATCAAAACAGTAAAAATTCCTATGCAAATGCTAAAAGCTTACCAGAGGTCACCCATCAGTCTTCCCAAAGTCTTTCCAATTCTTCTGCAAGGTTTGGGGCCCTTAGAGAGAAGGTCCTGCCCATTTGCTAGATTCGAAGGAAAGCCCCGAGTCAGTTTAAATGCAGCCTTTTTATGCCAAAAGCCCTCTCTTTGTCTGTTGGTCTCTGGAAAACCCAGTTTGAACCAGTATATGCAGGCCTACCCATGGTTGGTACTTCTCTGGAGGTGTTTACTAATCACCCCTCACTGTTTTTGGTTCTGGAGGAGCTGTGATAACCCGCCCCTCCCCACACCTTGCCCCCCAGAGTGGCACACAATCCCTGCCTCACGGTGATACATAAAGGTAATACAACATGGTCCCCACAGATATTAATGTGCAGTTGCAATATCTGTCACAGTTACCATGCCCTCTCTCTGTCTCTTTGCTTTCAGCCTGAACATGTTCTCCATTTGCTTAACTTTTCCTTAGAGGTCTAATTTTCCCAGCTCTTTAATCAACCTTTGATCAATTTTGCTGCTCTCCTTTGAATTCTCTCCAGTTGCTGGCTATCTTGTCTAAAACATGCATCAGAAACCCCATTCTGGTTGACACACCAAAAAGAGACCTTTGACCAATAACTCGGTATTGTCTAGTTGTGTTTTTTTAAGTAATTACCATCTCTGTACGTTGTGCAGATTTCAAAGCAGAAATGAACCCAAGAGACAGTCTTTTGAAAAAACACATGAGAGAGAAAATGGAGTGGGGATGTAAAGCTCAGAGAGGAAGAAATATTATGACTTTTCACCGTTATGACCCTGATTCAGCATGGGTTCACTTAAGTACAGGCTTAACTTTAAGTGCTTTGCTGATTAGGGGATGAGCATAAGCATGTGCTTAAAGTTAGGTATATATTACGCGCTCAGATGAATAGAGATGGGCTTAAACACGTTGCTGAATGGGGCCAGACATAAGCACGTGAGTAACTGGATGAAATTCTGCGGCCTGTGATATATAAGAGGTCAGACTGGATGATCTAATGGTCCCTTCTGACCTTTGAATCTATGAATGTGTTTAAAGTTAAGCACATGTTTAAGGACTTTGCTGAATGGGGGCCTATTTTTGAAGGGAGAGATTCTGACACCTTTAGTCACGCTGAGTAGCACCCTTTCTTCACAAGTGTCTCCACTGGCTTCTCGGAGACTGTGTGGGGAACAAGATACTACTCAATGTTAGGGCAGCAGAATCTGGCCCTTAATGACTGGTGGGTAAGCAGTGGCGGGGGATTGGAACAGTGAGAGGTCTGGGGGACAGTGTCAGTTTCTAATAATTTATAAGATAAGCCCTGGTAATGATGGCTTCGTTGTGGCAGCTCCACAGTGACCCGTTTTGAACAGGGATGTGTAAGCCAAGGAAGGGTAATGGATGTCTATCCCATTCCCTTTACAATGGAGGGGGCCTGGGAGTTCAGTTTCAAACTTTTCCACCCGAATGAAGGGAGAGTTTGGGTGATTTCTCTGCCTCTGGTGAAGTTCATTTCTTCTGTGGCCGCTGCTCAATTATCTATGCCAGAGACGATTTAAAAATATATATTTAGGAAGAACAACTGTGGATGGAATGAACCAAATTGCACCAAATGGAAGGGATTAAATAACCAAACAAACAACTCTTGTCCAAAAAAGGATGTCCCTTTATGACAGGGGTGGCCAACCTGAGCCAGAGAAGGAGCCAGAATTTATCAATGTACATTACCAAAGAGACACAGTAATACGTCAGCAGCCCCCCATCAGCTCCCCCGCCCCTTGCGCCTCCTGCCCATCGGCTGCCACCGCTGATCAGCACCTCCTCATCCCTCCCCGCACCTCCTGATCAGCTGTTTTGTGGTGTGCAGGGAGCTGGGAGGGAGGGGGCCGAGCGAGGGCATGGCAGGCTCAGGGGAGGGGGCCGGAAGGGGTGGAGTGGGGGCAGGGCCTATGGCAGAGCCAGAGGTTGAGCAGTGAGCCCCCCGTCCTCCCCCAGCACATTGGAAAATTGGCGCCTGTAGCTCCAGCCCTGGAGTCGGTCCTATACAAGAGTCGCATATTAACTTCTGAAGAGCCGCATGTGGCTTCAGAACCACAGGTTGGCCACCCCTGCTTTATGAGGTCTTCATCCCCCAGGCCCTCTTCATATTAGATAGACTAATGCTGTGCCCTACCCTCAACAAACTGTTTATTTTTCAGACACAATGTATAAACTTTTCTAACAAAGTGCGGCTTAATGTAAATTTATTGTCTCTTTTCCTTGGCTAGGATTCTGAGAAAGTGCTTTGCTGGAAGTGAGGAAAACAGATTCTGCAGTCTCTGAATCATTCTTTCCCTCTCTCTCTCTCTCTCTCTCACACACACACACACACACAACCCTGGGACACAGATTACATCATGGGCTAAGGAAGCAAATGTGTGTGGGAGTTACCTGTTCACATGTTGGAAACACAGCCCAGTACATTTGTGGAGGACTGTTCTTGTGCAGACTCTATGACCAACACTGGGAAAGCATTACACAAACCTAGGAATCAGGCTGACTGCTTTTTAGACTGCCCTTTCCACATGTTCCCATTTGTGCTAGCTGCCATAAACAAGCTGGTTTTCCTTGCAGTTGTAGGTTTATTTTAAAGGGACAGCAGGGTGCATTTTTACACAGATCCACTGTATTGAATCTAGTGCATAGATGGAAATGGAAGCAGGGCTGCTTAGGTTGGTGTATAGTCCTCACCAGTCAACCTCAAGAAGAAGTGAGACCCTGGGGAAGAGGAGCTAGCCTCCTGCAAGGACAGAGAGGTTGTGTGGGAGAGGAATGGGTCACTGCCAGTGACTCGTGTGAGGGAAACAGGGTTGCTAGTGGCATGAGCCAGATTGGACAGCAGGGTTGCCTATGGCCACAGGGAAGTGGGTGACAGGATTCCTAAGGCCCTGGAGTAAATGGATGGTGGAGTTTCCTGCAGCCCTGGCAGAAGCAGATGACAGGAAGTTGCATGACCTCAGTGGAGCTGGACATTGTGAGAGCCTCCCTTGGCCTGAGCTGAAGTGCTTTAACTGCTTTCAGCTTTGCCTCAAGCACTTACCCTTCCCTTCTTGTCCTTAATGGGCTGATAAAGAATGATGTTGGGCTGTATCGCTCAGGTAATGGCATTCTGTAAAACAAGGACGCCATCAGCAAAACCAGCGGGCACGCACTTCTGTCTTGCTGCTGCACTTGGAGGAAATTTTGCATGGAATATTAAAAATAATAGATCTTTGTGCAGCGCCACTGCAGGAAAGAGTTTTACAGGAAAACAAAATTACCTAGGACAGTCCTTTTTTTTCCTGGGAAAATATTGTGCTTGATGTTTCATTAGCAAAGCTCTGAAGAGAGAGCTTTGTGGTGGTATCATACCATAGGCTTTTCAGGCATTATTTGCCCTAGAAGGAAAACTGAGTTTTTTGTAACCCCAGGTTGTTGGTGGAGGACCTCCCTCATAACTTTTAGCCTAGTGGTTCAGTAAATTTAGCAAGCATTTCATTTTGCAAATCCAAATTCAAAACCTTGGGCAAGTCTTTTAATCTGCCTCCAAAGAATGTCTCCGTTTCCCCAAGTACAAAATAATATTGTAATGCTGTTACCAACTCTTGGGACTTTATCCCACAGTATTTGATGTTTTTATTAAAGCCCCAGCTCCTGGATTCAGGTGATTACATGAGAAACTCAACTTTCATTTTCATCAAATCAGTTTCTAGCTCACAGGATTGCAGAGAAAAGCTTGAAAATGTGACCCTAGTGAACCCTAAATGCTCAAATACCAGAGGGCAAAGAAAAAGAAGTGTTAATATAACATTTTAAAGCCAATCTTTGCCCAATTCATGATTTTTGAATATTTGGGGTTGGCAACACTGTATCATTTCCTTGCCCAGTGCTTTGAAGATGTAAATTGCTATATAAGTGCTGCTTTCTTCTTTAAAATAATACTTAATAATGTGTTTTATTTTTCCCTCCCTTTTCTCAGGTATCAGACCTGTTCAAATAATGGACTAGTGGCAGGGTTCCAGAGCCAGTATTTTCCATCTGTGCTTGATCGGGAGTGGCAATTTTACTGCTGCCGCTACAGCCGGAGATGCCCATACTCCTGTAGGTGAGTTCCACAAGATTTACTACAGCCCAAATCTACTCAGTTCTTGCTGCAAAGTGTTCAGAATTGTTATCCTCCCAATGTAGCATAACTGACCATTGGGCCTGAGAAGTTCAGTGCCCTATTGTCTTATGCATTGAGAAGAAGTTAGTCCTGTGTACTGAGGTGAAGCATGTATATTTCTGTTCTGGCCAAGCAGTATCACCTGGCGGTTGCCTGGCTTAGGGGATTTGGGAACAGAGTAGGGAACTTTTCACCTCTAGTCATCTCACACAAATCATTCTCCAATTTTTTTGTAGTACATAGGCTGTTTGGGGGCCTCTGTGGAAATGAATTAGTGATCATAGTCCAAGGCCTGGTGAAGAGATGTCTGCATCTCAGAAAAGATCATCACAGTTGGCACTTGTTGGTCTCCTTGTTGGCAGTCTCATCAGGGAGGCTAAGGACTAACTGGGCCATGGGTACTGAGCTCCTCTGCTGCCCTAGATGTGGTCCTTCTAAATCAAGGAGAAAGTTTATTAGCAGGATATTAGAAGGCAAGCTTGCATTGCTCCTGCCTGCTCTGAGGTGAAACAGGGGACTTCAGTCTCCATGGTTGTTAATCCAGCATTTTTTTCACTGGCACACTAAATAATTCTCTTACACATTTTTAAGGAAACAATGTGCTTATAGCTTTGTGATCAGAACTAGTTTTTGAAGTGCATTCTTCATTGAGATGCATGTGAGATGTTCACATGCCTGCAGGCCTTATTGTTTGGCTGGCTGGCTACCAACCAAATGCAACAGCAGTGCATTAATTTTCAGAATCCAATCTCCTTACAGCCAGGAGGGAAAGAAACTGCATTTTTTAAAGCCTAAGTAAAAGGAGCTATAGCAAAATCTGTAAATGCCCCTCTGTGATTTTCCCACTTTATGTGGTCTGCAGATGCTCCGCATTTGCAAATTGTACTGACAGACCGGCCAAGTCTCCAGCATGTGAGGGAGACTTTGTTTGGATCTCATTTTTAGGCAGATTTTAAAGTCTCCATCTCTTGTGAGGCAGGAATTTGCGTGTGTGTTTCAATGAAACAGTTAAAATCATTCGTATATATATATATATAGTCTTTACTATATATATATATATATATATATAGTCAAATCACTCTTGTTCAGTCTTGGTATTACCACTTGGCTATGCCCTGAAAATCTGAAGGCAGATTAGCACAAGATCTAAAATAATAGTCTTGGGTTCATCATGTCGTGTGGTTCTCTCCTACACTATACGCAAGCCTGAAGACTGCCCATCTGTTTCAAAAAGACATGGCATTCTCCATTTCTTGTCGTCAGCTGTTGTGTAGTGTTTGTTGCATTGTTAAAGAGCAGCGATATTCCAACACAGAAGTGGAAGCATTTTAAGGAGGGTGAAGTGCTTCCTCCATAAGCAGGGTTAAATCCTGCTTGCAGATCCATGCAACAAATCTTGGGCCCTCTGTTCTACTCTCTGTGCTCAGATTCCCCAGTGACTGGGTTAGAGATCCATTCATCTAAACAGAGCAGGACACAACAGTGGAGATCCACTGGGCAGATCTGACAAGATTTTGCCCACAGTTTGTTAAAGGTCTTTAGGATCCTCCAGGGGGTTAGGGACATTATAAAATCAGCTCTGCACTGTCTAACTTCTGCTTGACTCTGTGCTCTCATCTCTGGTCACTCACTCCAGGGTCCAGTTTGCTCTGTTCAAGCTACATGTCTAACCTCCTGCTTTCATGTCCTTCTTCCAGTCCTGTGCCATTTCCCATGTGGCTCCCTCAGCCTGGAACCCCTCCCTGGCCCAGTGTGTGATGCCCACTGACACTCTCCTCCTTAAAGTCCCTCCTTAAAATGTGTTTCTTCCAAGTGGCCTACAACCCCTAGTCCTCCCCTCAAAGTAGTGTTAGCCAGACAGATACAAGATATAGTAGTAGAAGAACCCTACTGAACCACTGCAAGGGCCTTGGACATTGATGTACTTCGATACCTCCTGTACTCTGCCTGTAGCACACAATAGTTTAGTCTCCCGAGAGCTGTAATACTTAGGTCTAATTCTGGTTGTTGGCTTGGTGTGGGGGTGGCTAGGTGGGGTTTAGTGGCCTGTGCTATACAGGAGGTCATGATCTGGTGGCCTGTTGCTACGCAGGTATACCCCGTCACCCCTTTGGGGGAAGTTATGGCCCTGCAGTCAAGTTAATTGGGGTGCCTTTCCATGCAGGACAGTGTGTCCTAGTGGCCAGAGTTGAGAGGGCTGTCCTCCTGTGCAGGGTGGTAGGGCCTAATGGCAAGAGTCAGTGGGCCCATGCTTTGGTGCAGGGCAGCACAGCCTAATGGCCAAAAAGCGAGGTGGGCCACCACCCATGGTTGGGTTGGCAGCTTGGGCAGGTGGACCCTGGCCATCCCTACTCCACCAGGGCCCTATCAGCAGCGAGAGTATCCGCCACTGGGTCAGCAGGGATCTGTCCAAAACACACTGACTGTGTTCCCGGTTCCACAACCGGATCAATGTCTGCTCCAGAGTCTGCAGGCCCTCTGGTTCTCTGGGGCACTTGGCTGGCGCAGCTCCTGACGACTCCTTCTCATGGGCTCCCATGGCTAGCCAGGTATTCTCCTAGGTCTTGGCATGCCTGGCCTCTACAGTCTGGGGCTCTGACAGTTCCTGGACAGGAACTCGCAACACATATTTTCTTCTCGGCGGTCAGAGCAGACTGAGCTGGGCTGCTCCCTTTTATAATGTGGTTCCAGTTAGAGCATGCCCGGCAGGGGAGAGGGGGCCTGGCTTTGTCAGCCCATAGCGTAGGCTTAACCTCTTCTTGCCCAGTGCAGGGCAGGTGTACCCCCTCACATGACCCATTCTGGTCTTGCACTCTGTGATTCCAACAGAAAATATGAAACTAACAAGACTGCTAAACTTCACTGCTCAGCACTTGTTTTTCCTTTACTTCTCATCCACCAGCTATTAGCTATACATGGTCTATTTAGATGCAGGGACCATGTCCTTTGAATTATCCATGAAGCATCACATCCACTGTTGGAGCTACTTAGGTAATAATAATGATAATGCAAGATTAATTATTTATTTCAATACCTGTCCAATTCTGATAACCTCTCTCCCTCTCTCTCCCCCCACACCTCTCTCCCTCTCTCTGTCAGAGGCTCCCAGACTGTGGCCTAGTCTGTGGAACAATTTCTGGTTGTCTGTGGAGAACTAGCTGTTCACATGGTGCTGGCTTCTCCTTCTTGCTTCCAGCTGCTCAATTACATTAAAAGGCCTGGACCAATACAGGCATATTTTCCTAATATTACTTTTCCATGTATGCAGTTACTGTAGTTGCCCCATGGACAATGTGTGAGCCACAAGAAAATGTGCTTCACACTACCAAAATGTTTGCGAATCCCTGATCTACTCTCATCTAAATCAAAACAAGCCCATCACTGTGGTATCTGAGTGTAGGGAGATTGCTAAGGAAAACTGATAGGAGCCAGAGATTCACAGAGTAGTTTGAGAATTAAGATTTTCGTATCACATTTGTCTGACTCGCTTTCCCACTCAAAATGTTTTCATGCCCGTTTCTGCATCTTCTCTTGCAAATCTATAAGCAATATATCTATCTCTTAGATTTTGGGTTTCACTTTAGATTGCACATGTATTTCACCTGAAGGCTCAATTATCTTACTCCAATGCTCCTCATGAAATGAGACGTTCCTTCCTAAGAGACAGAGTCTTCCCAATATACAGCGGGCCAGCATACAACTTGTTAGAATCTTTTCAACTTCTCAGCCTAAACATAAAGTTCATTTACCTTTCACTTCTTTGGATTATATATACTACTTATTAGAATACTTTTTAAAGGCACCATTATATAACTAAGACCAATGCTTAAGTGCTTTGCTGAACAGGGGTGGACTTAAGCACATGCTTAACATTGAATATATGTTCTCAGCACTAACTCCCAGGGAAATACTCTATACGCACCCCTTTGCAAGCTACAACAGTAGCCTGTTCCAGTCTCAGATTTTTGAACTTGATGTTTTTTGGGAGTTCTTGTTTTTTTCCTACCATGATAAGCCTTGTTCTTGAATTCCATAGATTTCTGCCATACCAAAGATTGTTAAATGAATTACAGGAGAGGGAAAAAACGCAATACTTTACCTGCCCGGGGAAATGCTACACAAGTAAAATACTTCTGGTGGTGGGAGACCAGGTGTCCGCCATCTCTCTGGAAGGAACCAAATCTAATTTAATTGGAAAGGCAACAAATTCCTTGCAGATGTGGACACGTCATTACTAAATAACCCCATTAGACCTCATATTTTTCTTTTCGTAGGGGAAGTGAAAAGCTTGACTTGATGCTCTCAAAAGCAAACACATGTCACCGGAGCAGCCGAAAGTCTGCACAGACTGTTTATGATTGTTTCCCTTCTCCAAACAACCAGCATTGTTGAGTGCCAGAAGGTCTGGCTTGCGCTGTGGCTGCTTTCTCTCTCAGTTAGATTGTCCAGGCAACTACACCATTTTCCAAGTGTTTACAGTTTATTGGACCTAAAGGAAGTGTCTGTTTCCTTTACCCAAGATGCCATCAAAACCATATTATAATCCATGGGAGCTTCAACTGGCACCTCTGAGATTATGAGCAGTGCAGTTACAGAGGCAAAAAAGTAACTGCAGAATTGGAAACCCACATTTACACTCTCAATACCTTCTGGTTGAATGTGGTCGTTTTAAGGCAAAAGTGAAGTTTTGTTGCTGAAATATACCCCAGGGAACACAACCCGACGAATTCAGTCTCCATGGCTATCAGTTAGCCACCTTGCAAGAGATCCTAATTCATTTAATGTTGAAAAACTACCTAACACTATTTCAGTCCTTCCCCTTTGCAGAATGGACAGCAGCTCCCAGATCACACAGAGATTTGCATCATGCCAGCATCTACAGGCCTTCAGCTGAGATTGTGGCACATTGTGTTAGACACTGTGCATGCACATGATAAGACATGGTTCCTGCACCAAAGAATTTATAGTCTAACTAAGAAGGAGAGGTGAAGTGATTTGTCTCCAGCCACCCAGCAGAACTGGGGATACAGCCTAGGACTCCTGATGCCCAGTCCAGTGTCCCAACCATGCTGCCCCTGTAAAAGGCTCACTGCCTTTGCAGCAGCTCCAGACGCCTTGTAGCTCTTGAATCCTTAGCAGCATTCCTCTCTTGGAGCTCTACTAAAACCATGGGCTAGGCTAGAGCCTCTCCCAAAGCATTACTAAAAGGAGCCCTCCCTTCGCTTTTCAACACAGCCTGCTTGCTAGGAGGGGATACCCATCGTTCCCAAAAGTGTGATTAAACAAACAATTAACTCCCATGTGCTGCAAACGTGCCACATGAAGCCATCACCACCGGTAATACAAAATTCCCCTTAGCGAAACCACATTCTTTACACAACAAACGGCACCTGAAGCAACATGGCCACCTGTGGGCCACTGCGTATCCTGAGGGACCACAGGTATAAGGTCAAAGTTCATGTGCCCTCATAGAATAGAAGGCCCCAACTTTTGGTCATGGCTCCATTGGAGGAAGTGCAGCATGATGATGAGGAAAGACCAGGTTAAAGAGCAGCTTCTCATCTCACTGGCCATATGGTTGTGTAATAAATCTGAAATTTACAAGCAAGATAAGGCATCGTTAGCAATGCAGCCACTACTGGGGACGGGGGACTGTTCTACTGTGTCTCAGAAAGTCTCATCTATGTACCTCTCTGTCTCCCTTAGCTGCTCTAGCTCAGCCACCCAGCTCTTCAAAGCCTGTACATGGTCTCTGAGGGCCCTGCGCTCCTTGCACCAAATGCACACATACGCCACCTGCCCATAGGGCAGGTAATCATACATGCTGCATTGGGTGCAATAAACAGGATAGCCCCCACTCTGTAGCTGCACTTCTGCCTGCATTTTCTTTTTACTCCTGAAGTTAGTTCCTTTGCTGAAGTTTTGTTTTTATCAGGGGGTGTTTTTTGGCTTAAGTTTAAAGAAGTTTAAGGAATGGTAAGTGTATCTAGCCCCCCTTCACACTCCCCTTCTGTAAACTCCCTCACAAAACTCCCGTTAGCCGTTTCTGTTTGCTAGCTCCTCTGGTCCCTTAGGAGCGGGCTTTTCAAAGGATTTTAAAGGACCCTTGTTTATATTCCCTGCTTATATTAACTGACTCTGCCATGAAATCTCTGTGTGAGTTTAGGTGAGTCATTTAAATTCTCTTGCCCTAATTTTCAAAAGATGCTGAGCACCTGCAGCTCCCATTGACTTTGCTGGGTTTGTGGGTGCTCAGTACTTCTGAAAATCAGGCCTCCACTGCCACAGTTTCCTCATCTGTAAAATAGACATAATGCTACTGACCCACCTTGGTAAATTGCTCTGAGATCGTGGATGAGACATGCTACTAATTACTGTTTATTATTACAGACCTCTCCCTGGGTTGAATAAAATAACGTTACCTATATTATTAACCTCTTATGCATTTATTCTTCCCCAGGAAGAACAGATCCTCCTTCCAAACTAAAATAAAAATCCTGTTAAAGATGCAGAGCCTTTAAACACATTTTTTATGCAACACATATCCTGGCCCACCCTAAGACTTGTAGAATTTAAGTCACGATACACCAAAAACAAACAAACAAAACTCTAGGAAAAATCTATGTGCCAACATGAAGGACAAAGAGAAAATTCATTACAAAATATATATTCATGTACTCCTGCCATGCTCCGCACACACACAAACTGACACCTGCTTTTCTTTTGTGCATTTCTACATTCGAACCCAGTCCTGGAGATGGATTCCACCCCCCATCAGCTCAACAAGCACAACCAGGACAGTGGAACTTTCAAGTTTCACCCCCAGGGGTGTGCTCTGCTCTGCTAATGTGCCTCAACACTGACTGAAAAGGAGATGGTAGTTCACATTTATATCCTTGGCCTTGCTTCTGAGACTGCTGCCAAGAAGCAGTGATGCAGACACCTGTTCCTGGACTGAGACCACTGAGTTATTCCACATAGGCCACTGTACAGCATTTAGATGGTAATAACTTAGATTCACTACCAGCCTGGTCTGGACTTGAAGTAGCAACCTCCAGCAATGGTGAAAGGCTCCATATCTATTACCAATGGTGAAAGGCTCCATATCTATTATCTATTACATAAGCCAGTCAGCTCAGTTTAAGAGATTTTTAGCCATTTATGTACATGACATCTCTGTTTCTGGGAGAAAGACCTGGGTACTGAAAAGGACCAGTAGTAATATGCAGAGCATGATCTCTCCATATTTTGGCTCCCAAACTCCAAAAAGGGGTGAAAGTCAAAGGGAGGATAATAGCACACCGCCCAGCAATAGGATTAATTATTAGCATCTTTCTCTAAAGGATCACATGCAATCAGGCTGACCTTGAGACATATAGGCTTACGGGAAGAGTTACATAAACGAGCACAGCTAACGTCAAAGAGAATAGAATTAGACAGACAGCCCACAAAGACCTAAGTGAACTTGAACCATGCTGTCCTAGCCCTATTTATAACATTCCTCTCCAGAACAAAAGGGGATCAGGAGTATTTGTATTCATAATAAAGCAAAACTCAAAGGCTCCAGCCTACATCTCATTAGTTTTGGTAGACTCATGGGATCGATGGTAGGGGCTTGATTCTCATTTACTCCATTCCCATATTTGGGGCAGGAAGTGTGGAAGGGGGAAGGGCAAAGGTAGCTTTAGATGACCTTTGCACTCCCCACATTCTGATGTGGTGCAAGGGCCTCCCTAGCCCATAGTGTAAGTTAGAGCAGCCTCAGGGATGTTCTGTCTTTCACTCAGCTTCCCATGGCCAGTTATGGACTCTGGGTGTAGAGAATAGTTATTGTGTGGTGTGGTGTGGCCTTGCCCCTGATGTGCCCATTCCACCTCCTATGCCGGAGCCTGGGAACTCTTATTCCAGCTCTACACCAGGGAGACTTCCTGCATGGGGATACCCTCAGGGAGCTGTTTACGTCTACTCAGGGGCTCCTTTATACGGCTAGAGTGGCTTCCTGTAAGAGTCCTTACTGTAAGTGAAAATCAGGCCCTAGATAAGATAGTAACATAAATAGTCAAGCTGATTTGCCCATGCGGCAAAGTCTCTGAGGTTGCTTAAAATAATACATATTTAGGGCTTCTGATTTTTGGTTTTAACCAATAAATACTGATAAAACACCCCTGACACAAAAAGAGAAAAAATAAAAAATGGGTATTTAGCCAGTAAACACCAAACTCCCCATCCTGAAATGATGGTATCTAAGAACTTAGCTACACAGAGCAGGAATGCAGACTGTGAGGGTGTGATTTTGAAAGCAAATCTTCTGGGAACAGCAGTAAGAATACTAACAAATAGTTTGGACTTTTATAGCAACTTCCATCCCATGATCTCAAAGCATTTCCAAATGTTGCTCAATTTAGTCTCATAACCTTCCACTGAGAGGTAGGTAAATATTATTGTCCCCATTTTATTGATGAGGAAACTGAGGCACAAAGATGTTGCGCATTAATTCCTCTGAGTAAACCTCACTGGTGTGCAGTAAAGGTTCCCTCGTGTGCTTTAACATAGTTCTGTTGGAACCTTTCAGAGAGATTACTTATTACAGCATGTACTATTGTAACGAGTAACATATGGATAGGCTAGGAGGTTGGAATGGACGTGTCAGGGCCAAGGCCAGAGCACGCTACACGTGACTATTCTCTACTGCCAGGGTCCATAATGGGCCAGGAGACGCTCAGTGCAAGGCAGAGCACTGGTGCAAGATACATTAGAATTGGAAAAGGTACAGATGAGGTCAACAAAAATGATTAGGGGTATGGAGGAGGTGGCATAGGATGGATAACTCAATAATTGCCCTGTTCTGTTCATTCTCTCTTGGAAGACAGGATACTGGGCTAGATGCACCATTGGTCTGACCCAGTATGGCCGTTCTTATGATTTTATGTGATATACGTTGCTTATTACAGTACATTCAAAGAGAAAGCCCTAAAAATCCCCAATGTTTGGACATCTACTTAAAACTCAAAAATTGCTAAAAATTCCCTGCCAATGATATTAATAAACCCTGAAAAACAGAAGCTCTAGATATATATATATATTTAAGAGCGTGAAGGCAAATGTGTCCAAAGCAGATATAATATAGTGCCAGCTATCAATCACAATAATACTCCAACTGAGTTTGCCTCAGTTTAGAGGACCGCAAGTCATATCACAAACATAGTCTAAGACAAGCTGCCATCTCATTTGGGGACAACTGAGAAGAGATTTTGCCACGTATGCCACACTTGTATTTGGGATGGATCAGTGTTCACGTCGCACTCCCTGTCAGTACCTGGCCCAAGCTGGGGAAGCTAATGATCCAATCAGCGGACCAAATTCGGCGATGAATCCTAGTCACCTGAGTAGGATTGCTAATTTCTAATCGTACAAAACCAAACACCCATACCCCGCCCCCACCCCGCCCATTTTCTGAGGCCCCGCCTCTGCTCACTCCATCCTGCCTCCCGACATTGCTCACTCTCCCCTACCCACACTCACTTTCACCGGGTTGGGGTTGTGGATTGGGAGGGGGGTGAGGGCTCTGGCTGGGGGTGCAGGCTCTGGGGTGGGGCTGAGGATGAGGGGTTTGGGGTTCAGGAGGGGGCTCCGGGCTGGGGCAGGGAGTTGGGGTGTGGGGTCCTGGTGGCGCTTACTGCAGCTCCCAGGAAACAGCCACCAGGTCCCTGAGGCTGCTAGGTGCATCAGTGAAGCTCTGTGCGCTGTGGCTACCCTTGCACCTGCAGTGTGCCACCACCCTGCAGCTCCCATTGGTCACAGTTCCCAGCCAATGGGAGCTGCTCAGCCGGCACTCAGGGCTCAGACAGCGCATGGAGCCTTCCTGGCTGCCCATGCACATAAGGGCCGCAGGGACGTGGTGGCCGCTTCCGGGAGCCACACAGAGCTAGGGCAGGCAAAGAGTCTGCCTTAACCCCGGACCCCTACTGTGTCACCGACTGGAGTTTTAACGGCCTGGTCAGCAGTGCTAACCAGTGCAGCTAAGGTCACTTTTTGACCGGGCGTTCATCGAAAACCAGGTGCCTGGCAACCCAACACTTGAGGCACATTGTGCATACAGTAAGAAGACGACTCTGGGCCTGATCCAGATCTCTTCAGGGACTTCAGCGGGAGTTGGATTGAGGCCTATCGCCCAAATCCTCTCATCCACAGAGGACATCTCTGTCTCCTTCCTTCTATCAGAAAACCCAGCTCAGTGTCATCCATTCCCCTGGCTGTGTTATTTCTCCCTTCAGACAGGTGTTCTGTTCAGTTGTCTGCAGCAGTTGCCTGTATCAGTGATGAAATGTTGTTGTATGTGGATCATCACTTAACAACACAGCACCGCAGAGACTGGGTTGATCGCCAGCTCACTGACACGGATGCTGTTACACAGATCTCATCACACACTTCTCAGATAAGACCAGACAGTGTTGCACTCATGCTGCAATCACTAATTTGTTTGATGCTGGGGTACGGTTAGGGGATAGGTGGCAGAAGAATGCCTGTGGGGTAAAAAGGAATCAGCTCCTGATGCCTTTAAGGTCTTAAACAGCAGCATCAGAATTCTAACCTGATTCTCATTTTCATTTGCCCGGGAATAATATTTTGCCAACTGTGATGTTGCACTGGGTGGTCTTTTCCTTTCATTTTCAAGAGCAGAAAATGACCTGTAATTAAGTCACATCTGCTATGTACAGAGAAAATAAACAGCTCAATAGTATGGTAAACAAAGTAATGTAAAATGCATTTAATCATACAGCCATTGGTGGTAATTTCAGAGAATTTTCACAGAAACAGTTCTGGTATAAAGCAGCCTAAGATAATATGTAAATATGATCTTTTTGAAAAATCAGATACATTTGCCTGAAAATATTCTTTCAGTTTCTGATAGTTCCCATAGTTACAGGTTAGGGCCCTGATTCACCAAAACACTTAAGCATGTGGTTAATTTTTAACATGTAAGTAATCCCAATAATACTACCCCTAGTCAGCAGAACATTCAAAGATGTGCTTAAATCCCATTGACTTTAACAGGCTTCAAGCGCATAGTTGAGTGCTTTGCTGAATAGGGAGGGGGCTATTTGTGTGTGTAAGAATGTCCTTAAGGTCTTTGCTGAATTGGGGCCAGGGGCGGCTCCAGGCACCAGCACGCCAAGCGCGTGCTTGGGGTGGCATGCTGCGGGGGGTGCTCTGCCGGTCGCCGGGAGGGTGGCAGGCAGGCAGTCTTCGGTGGCGTGCCTGTGGAGGGTCCGCTGGTCCCGCAACTTCGGTGGAGCCGCAGGACCAGTGGACCCTCCGCAGGCATGCCTGTGGGAGCTCCACTGGAGCCGCGGGCCTGGCGACCGGCAGAGCGCCCCCCGCGGCATGCCGCCGTGCTTGGGGCGGCGAAATGTCTAGAGCCGCCCCTGATTGGGGCCTACATCAGGGAACTGGGAGTTAGAACTCCTGGGGTGAAGTCCTGCTCCTATTAAAGTCAGGGGTAGTTTTGCAATTGACTTTGATGGGGACAGAATTTCCTCCTGAAACCTGATTCATCGCTATGTTATTCCAGATTCACGTTGATATAACTCAATTTACACCTGCATAAACCCAGTGATGAATCCAGCCTCTTGTCTCCATTGCCAACCTCCACCAGAGTCTTGATGGATGACCTTGGGCAAGCTGCCTACCCTCTCTGTGCCTCTATTTATTCATCTGTAAAATGGGAATAATACTACTTGCCTCCTCCCCAGGAGGGTTGCTTGTAACTATTATTTAATTAATGTTTGCAGAAGCACTTTGAGGTCCTTGGATAAATTACACTGTACACATTTAATCCAGATCATTCTTTCTTAAAGCCTGAATACAAACCAGGAGGAAAGAGAAGAAAGAGGAACACAATAGCTGTTATATTCATACGTATAAGTCATAAATAGAGACATGGTTGTATTTATTTGACTTGGAAATATTTAGGACACTTTGCAGTAGTAAACCAAACAAACTGATACTAGGAGAGTGAAAATACTTGCAACAGAAACAGAAGAAATAGACAGGCATTACATTCTTGTTCAGATAGCAGCTACTCTGGGAGCAAGGCAATGTTTAATAATCAGACCTGCTCTACACAAGCTAAATTCTTTGTAATTACCCAAAGGATTCCAAGAACAAATTGCATGCAAGAGAAACAAAACCATGTTATGTGTAGGACTCTGCATTATTATGTTGTCAATGGATAAGAACTTTCAAAGAGTAAAGACTTTCAAAGAAACAGAGGTGAAGATTCTGGCACTTGATCTGCATTCAGTCAATTCTATTTCATTCCTCGTTTCTTCCAAAAGGTAAATTGTGTTTTCTTTTCCCTTGACAAAGTATGACAACAGAACAGCCAGGACACTATGGAGAAGATATGGACATGATGATGTACACTTATGATCATTACATCCGGGGAGCAACTACTACTTTCTCTGCTGTGGACAGGTTTGCTTTTTGCTTTGTGGTGTTATTGGAAGTGGGAGAAAAAATGGGTATTTCCCCCCCATCTGGAATATAGGATTGCCCTACTGGATCAGACGATGGTCCATCAAATGCACTATCCCTCATCTGGGTAAGTCCATCATGCACCTGGGTAAATGTTATGGGCTGTACATGGGGGAGGGGAGGAATTACCCCCCTATCCTGAGATGAGATTTGATTAGTAGGCATAGCTACAAGCGTTATTAGCCGTGGGCCTCAGCCAAAAAGTTCACATGTGGATCTGCGCTCCCCCCAGATTTACTGGTGTTTGGATCTAGAGTTTTGGCTCTGGCCTACCTCTGGATACTGTTGTTTATAAAATTATCCAGATCGTTAAAATTCCAGCTTGACTATCCCATACTCCTGGAAGGACAGAGGTGCTCATTTCAGCCCACCCTTCATGAAGGCAACTGGGGAGACAGCAGGCGTGTAGAGCGCCTCAGGCCACACAGGACTGCCAAATGCTGCAAACTGTGTGCGGCGAGGTGGAGACGCATCTACTGCTCCTTCTGCTCACTTGCATGCTCAGTCTGCATGCGCCACACTGTATCAGCCGCAGGTGATCCACATCACATGTATGCTGCTTCCTGACAAATTAGAAGCCCCTTTCAGGGTGAAGTCCTGAAGGATACAATGCCCTCAATCCCCTTACGCTGGCATCAATTACCATAGCCACAGAGCCCCTGAAGACGGCATTTTGCCATCTTTAGCTTGATTAAGGTAGACAGTTGCTAGGTGCTATCACTGGGGTACAAGGAGAAGAGGACTGGGACTCCCCTTCCACTCCCACCCCCGAAACCCCGTCATAACAGTAGATTCATTCCCTCTGAAACCTCACAGCAGTCCTAATTTAACACCACCCCCCAGCTTTTATATATGGCGATTGTATGATTATTTTCTCTGACCCAGTGAGTAGAGCCTAGTGCTGGTGGCTGGCTGCTGGTTGGAACTCCTTTCAGCGGTGTGCCAGCAGGGACAGATCATTGGTCTGACCCTGTACAGTAATTTCCATATTCTTATAGACATGACTTCAGATTATTCCCCATGCCAGAAACCAATTCTTATAATTTACAGTCATGTAAAAGGGACTGTGATAAATGAAGTGGGGGGAGGGTAGCTCCCTTTAATGGACACCCATCAGCCTTGACAGGGACTAAAATGGCTGTGTTTGTGGACATTCCGGGAACTGACATTAACAATTTGAGGGGATTTCAGTTACAGGTTTTTCCATATGCAAAGAGCAACACTATATATTCAGTCTAAAATTGTTTCCCTTTGTCTAAAAAATAAAAGTAACAGAAAGGAACAAAAGTAAAGTCTTCATGAGAGAAGACAGACAGTATGTGCATCTCCACTGTTCAGGGTGATGCATAAATATATGAGTTATGCTCACAGGGAGAGTTCTTAGTAATTTCATAGAATATCAGGTTTAGAAGGGACCTCAGGAGGTCATCTAGTCCAACCCCCTGCTCAGAAGGGGCCCAGTCCCCAGCTAAATCCCTAAATGGCCCCCTCAAGGATTGAACTCACAGCTCTGGCTTTAGGAATCTAATGCTCAAACCACTGAGCTATCCCCCCCAACTTAATGGTGCAGAATATAGAAAGCAAAGGCACAACATCTTAATGTGACTGACTAGCCCCACCCCTTCAATAACTTAAAAATGGATTGGGCCAAACACTGGTGACTATTCTGTACCCTAGGTCAAGCTGGTGCATTAGCGTAAGAACCTATTCACAAACAGCTCGATGAATCAGAAGCTGAGTTTCAGGCAGAAGGACACACAGAAAAGGGAAACCCTATTAATCTACTGCGGAGTTGGATGGGGGTCTGCAAAAGCGGCCTGTAGAACCCGTGGTGTTTCATAAGGCCCAATATGGAGTGGTTTAAAATAGAGAATTTTACCTATACTGGGCCTGATTCTTCCACCCCTTTGACACAACATAAATGCAGAATAACTTCACTGAAATCAACAGTGACACTGATATAAAACAAGGCGTAAGTGAGCAGCTTCAGGCCCTGTAGTTTGAAGCATGCTGGAAAGTCAGGCGCAGAGAATTAAGAGTAATGAAATATAAGACCGATTCCTTTCCAGAGAATGAGTTAATTACTTTGTATTAATTATGCCAGGCCATTATTTATCATTAGCATTCGTTACCGCCTTAGGAGCAGGGCTCTGTGTACAATGAGATTATACAGGCATGCAAATGGATATCATTGGTCTGTTTTTGAAATTGCTGCATTATTGTGCTTCCAAATCTTCACCTTAAAATAAATTCTCTCTCTAGCCATCATGGTTGCAGAGATAACCTTCAAAATGTGAACCTAACGTAGAACAATGCAGTGCCCTGGTAACTATTTCACTGCTGGATATTTTAGCAGCGACACCAAGCCAATTTGCTAACCCACCATTATGGGATACCGTTGTAGATAATGAGTTGGGGTGTACGGAGGCAGCCAGCTGTTGCCAAGAGTGGCTGGAGAGAGGAGAATTAGGAATTCAAACGCTTTTCCCGCCCACCCACATTTACAGTAGGAGGAAAAGAAGAGCTGCCTTGGCCACAGTGACCTTCCCAGCTCCCTGGCAGCAAACCAGGGACTCCCCCTGGCCAAGGTTGTCAGCGCAATGCCACGGGAGTTGTGGATTTGCAGAAATGATAATAAATTCCCAGGCTTTAATGGTCCCAGAAATGATAGTTTCTGACAAAATTACATGGGGCTGATGATTGCTTACTGGCAACCTTGTAGCACAAATTATTCCTACCAGAGGCAGGAGTAACCGATGCAAGAGACAGGCAGTTGGATCAGAGGTGCCTCGTCTCCTTTGGGGGAGAGAAGAGACAAGACAAGACTTCAAGGTCATGGCTACACTAGGTTTTTCCCTTTAGCATTTCCCACTGCCGCTATCCCCATTGATAGTAGCCGTGGGAGCACTAGTGTAGTGTAGACAAGGCGCTGGCTGCTGGTTGGAACACCTTTGAGCAGGGTTCGATGACATGGTGCTTCAAATGCCAGCTACATTCAGGAGCCCCCTGTCCCACCAGCACTATCACTGGTGGAGCTGAACCTATGATAGCAGCAGTGGGGGATTTTAGAGAAAAAAAGGGCTAATGTAACACAGCCTGGGAATCTTTAGGGAGGCAGCTGGACACAGACAGACCTTGCTGTTTTTTCCAGCTCTCCAGTTGCCAGAATGACTAATCCAGGCTGTTCGGCCAAGTGCCACTAGTCCAGGTCTCCCTAAATCCGGGTTTGGAATCTGCAGCCACGGAGTGGGCCTTAATTATACTGTAGGGTGTTCATGTTAAAATGCATGGAGCATGCCCTCCTCTGCAATCCTTTGCCACTACAGCCTGTGTGGGAACCCAGCAGGTTTTGGCAGTGCAAGTGGTGGGACACAGAAGTCACTCCCAGCCACAGCTTTTCTGGAGCGTGCCTTATACAAAATTCAATAATTTGGTATACAGAGATTTTTGTCATCTGTTCTTCTGTGTCTTTGCTTGAGTGAACTAAATAGTGAGAAATCTCTTAACTGCTATGAGAATCATCATTAAAGACACCATTAAAGACAGCTACCTGTGTGGTAAGTGCAATAGAAATGCCGAGGAAGACACTGACTACCCAGATAGATTAGCTAAACTATCAGGTGTTTTAGGCTCCCCATTAGGTTTTGTATTTTTAATTTAAATGGAAACAGGTTATCTGAGGATTTAAATATTTCCCTGCAGTGTTGGAAACCCAAATACAACAGAATTAGATACACGAGAACCACAGCGTGAAAGTGACCAGTAAAGCTTTGCTTCCTAATTAAGCGCATGTCTACACTACAAAAACAGATATGTTCTTAACTCAGGTTAAGACACAGAAACTCAGCTTTAACTCAGGTTACAGGAGCCTGGGATTGAATTTGAGTGGCTGACTTGAGTTAGAAGCCAAGTTGCTATGTCCTCGCTGCTGCTTTAACCTGAGTTAGCTAACCTGAGCTAAGAACACACCTTTTTTTTGCAAGGTAGACATACCCTAACAGAAATGCAAGAGATTAAACAAACAGCATTAAGGATACAAAGTAAGCCCAGAATCATAGATGCCGATTCCGTGGGCGCTCCGGGGCTGAAGCACCCATGTAAAAAAAAAATAGTGAATGCGCAGCACCCACCAGCCATCCGCAGATCAACTGTTCGATGGTGGGGAGGAGGCTCTGGGGGCAGGAGGCAGAGCACCCACCCAGAAAATTGAAAGTCGGTGCCTGAATAGTCCCAAATAAAGTTGATGGGGCTTAAAATTAAGTTTGGTTGATGGATTGAGGTCTAAATTAATGTTTCAAAACTCTTTCTGTTTTAATATCACAGACAGTATTATTAATACACGAAGTAAAGAACATTTCTTTTAAACGTGCTTGATTTTTATCTTGACAATGTCTCTTAATGGCAAAGTCACTGTATCTGAGCTTTTGAGCTTAGAGCCTCCATTACAACAGGTGCTACTTTAATAGACCATAATTTTGATCTGTAAAACCTTGTTGAAGCATGATGTATCTGTATCTCTGGGTATCCAAGCGACCAAAGGAGTAACACATCTGTGATCAGCACGCATGTACCACAGATGATGATTTCTTAAACTGAATCTAAAAATAAGTTTGAAGTTATATTAGCCCTTGGCAACATGCATGTCAGCAAACAACAATCAAAACTAGCTAGCCAGGCAAAAGTGTCAGAAAAAGATTAAACCCTGCTGGTTAATGTGAGAGATACACTGTTCTAAATAACACTCCATTCAAATGTGGAAAACTACCATAATAATATGTACAGTAAATTAAAACTGAACTGAAAGGACTTTTACTTATAGAGTCCAGGGGGCAAAATTTTTCTCTCATGTACTCCAGTGTAAGTCAAGAGTAACTCAGCTGAAGTCAATCGAGTCACATCCCAGCAAATGTGAGATCAGTGTCTGTCTTCCCTTCTCTACAGCACCTCCTGTCTTTCCTGAATGCACAGAGGCATGCACCGTATGGGGCTGCCAGCAGAAGACAGACACTGTGCATGATCTGGGAAGGAAATCTCCCCTTCGCCTGGACTAGCTCTCACAATGTTACCAACCCAGCGTTCAGACTCAAGCTCAGACAATTAGCTGTATCAGAGCTTCTGGAAACCTCCAAACTTTGGAGAGCCACTCATTACTAATTTAAATCACAGTTGCCATCTGCCAATATTTTACTCTACATCTGAATTCTTTAGTTACCCAGTGCCATATGACAGCTGAAGCCAACCAACCCATTTCATGTACCGCAGATTACAGAGTGACTCATCGCCTGACCAGTGACTTTTGATCATAACCAGCCTGGCTTTTCTCCTCTAGTCCCTGGTTTGAAGCTTACTGGAGATAGATCATGATCAAAAGTTGATATCTTCTAATGGGTAATTCAGTGGCCTTATGCTCTTAAGTTTGTCAGGGGGCAGGGCAGGGCATTATTAATCTTCTGAAATATTCAGCTGCCTTCCGTAATGTAACAACACGCAGGTAACACTTGGAGGAAGACTGATTGGGCTAGTGGCAGACAGTCAGAGTTCACTAGCTGGAGGCACCTTTAGTGCAAAGTTGTTCTCATTTGTATAATTTTGTCCTCTGCGGTTGCCCTCGCATCATTAATGTCTATCTCTTGTCTCTCTTCCCCCGCAGGGATCGTCAGTGGAAGTTCATCATCTGCAGGATGACAGACTTTGACTGTCAGTTTCAAAACCTTTAGACCTACTGCCTATACCAGGCGTGGGGAAGCTGGGGCGGGGCGGAAAGGGGCAGTTAAACTCACAAAGACAGCATCAAGCAGCACCAGCTGGCGGCTGAAGTTACAGTTCTTCTCCTTTGCCTGTGGAGCTGTTAACCACAGTACCGGCCTACGGCACCTTTTAGCCTAGTCACATGATTGCAGCTTCAACCTCGGAGGACGCCCTTGAACGTTATGTGTGGCTGCATCTCACAGCTAAAACGCTTATGATATACAAACATTTTATTAGCAGTTATTTCTTTTTGTATTTATCCACTTCACACATTATTTTGCATCGCGCCTTTATGTCAAATGCCTCCCATCCCTGAACCACTGCACACAAGGTTAAAATACAGTAGAAGCTCTCCCGTGTGCACTTCATTACTCTTTCATGCCTTCTAATTGGCACACCATCCCCACTGGTCTCTCCCCACTTCCCAGTGTTTAATAACTGAGACTGTTCTGTAGAGAGATTTCACATATCCAGGATCTTGGCATTGTCCATATTGGGGATTTTCCACAATTCCAGCCGTTGGTGTAACTGCACTAGTGCAAATCCTTTGCGTTGACACGCAAAGCCACTATTTGCATTAGAAGAAGTTATTCCTGTTTGACATCATTCACCAGTGCAAATAGCAGCTTCATCTGTTTATATTAGGAGCCTGAATCTCCTTTAGACTTAGGGTATACCTACACTTAGAGCTGGGACTATGATTCCCAGCTTGAGAAGACATACTGGTGCTAGCTCTGATCTAGATAGCGAGCTAAAAATAGAGCTTAGCAACAGCAGTGCAGGCCATCAGAGGGTCAGAATCCTGGATGTTCCTAGTCCACATCAGAGTCCATGCGGCTACGTCTTCTAGATTGGCCATGCTCGCTAGATTAAAGGTGGTGTGAGTGTGCCCATACCAGCTCCAGTCACAACCTCCAAGTTCAGTGTAGACATAGCCTCAGAGTGATGTTTGGAAATGTTCACTTTCAAGTGTACGTTTTCCCTTCCCCATGTAGTCAGCAGTCCAGGAGCCTATCAGATTTCAAGAGCGTCGCCCAAAAGAATACTTGTACAGTTGCAGTCCAGCCAGACGACCTTCTGATGACTGCTGCCAGAAAGGTCAAATATGGGCTTTTTCACACATGTTTAGGGTTTGAGCCTTTGCCAAATGAAATCAAAGAGAAAGTTCTCACCATCTTCAGTGGCAGATGATCAGGCCCATAATGAAGACATGCACCAAACTCAAGATTCTAAGATCAAGAGAAACACAGACATGAACGGAGTCTATCATTCAGTTACCCCATCACAAGCATCTCTCTTATACTAGGTATCTACTAGCATACTATGAAATGTTATCATTAAAACACTTGTCAAATAAATGAATTAAGTACATTTTGCAATGTGGTAGCCTGGGTCTTTTTTAACCTGCTTGTTCACTTAACTCACTAATCTGCCAAAAACCCAGTCATTCACAGATTGCATCACCATCATTAGTGAGGTTCTGTTCTAGCCAGTTACTAGGCCAAATAATAAGTAACAGAGGGAAAATGAAATTTGAGAGGCACAGGAAAGGGAGAGAAGATTTTAGCTGACATTGGAAGAGATGGAGAGTTGATGAAACAAAGAGTGTAACACACAAAAGGCACTGCAGAGGAAAAGGCCCTCACACCAGAGTAGTGACGGGAAAGGATATGGAGTTAAATCAAACTCATAGAATTCTTGGTTTTCTACAGGAAGATCTCGCCTTGAGAGACACCTGTTACTCTCATTTATGTCAGCCCTCCTTCTGGCCACCTTTGTCTGTCTTGTCTATTTAAATTATAAATTCTCTGGGGCAGTGACTGCCTCTTACTATGTGTATGTACAGCAACTAGCATAATTAGGTCCTGTGCTTGTGGCCCCCTCTTAAGTATTTCTGTACTACAAATCATCATCATCATCATCATCTCAAACTCCTACAGCTGTCTATAGTTACAGACATTTTAAACGGACACGAGCATCATACATTTGCAGATAAAAGGTTTGCAGAAGCCAGTGCAAAGAGTAAAATGAATCACTGTGCTGCATATAATACCTAGCTCTCACATAGGGCTTTTCGTCAGCAGATCTCTGTGATGGGGTGCCCACCCAACACAAGGCCTGGAGGAGCTGAAGTGGCCAGGCAGGCCAATTAATGGCCCAGGCTGCACCTGAAGGAGACAGGGAACAGGCCATTAATTGGAAATGGGCTCAGCCAGGCAGGAACAGGAGGGGCCTGTATAAAGCCCAGGAGCTGTGAACAGCAAGGGGGTTGTAGGGAAGAGGTCTATAGTACAGGTGCTGGCTGCTTGTTAGAGGGTCCCCGGGCTGGAACCCAGTGTGGTGGGCCTGTGTTCCCTACCAGCCACTGGGAAGTGGTGCAGGGCATAGGAGTGGATAGCTGGTCTGGAAGGTCTTTGACTTGCCTAGATAGGGAGGGCTTTAGTGACCTGGCTGGAGAGCCAAGTCATGAGCAGGAACCTGCAGCTCTGGGAGCGAGAGGGGCTGCAGGGTGAAAGAGATGGCAGGTAGCGATACTGCTAGAGGAGGGAAATGCCTGGCTGGAGCTAAACCTCAGAGCCATCAGGAGGAGGTGCCATGTACGATGAGTGGCCCCCATGACAATCTCAAAGCACACGAGAAAGGATGTTGATATCATTATTCCTGTTTCACAGATGGGTAAACTGAGGCACAGAGACAGGAAATGATTTGCCCAGGGTCACACAGCAGGCCAGTGGCATAGCTAGGAACACAGCCCAAGAGGCCTGAGTCATAGTTTAGTGCCCTACCCACTAAGCCATATTCTCCTTTCTTTTTTAAAAGCTTCTAACCTCTAGCCTGCCTCATGGAACTGACCTCCCTCTACGCGCCTGCCAGCTCCCTCTGTTTGTCTAGCATTTGGCTTCTCTCACTCACTTTGTGCAATGGCCCCCAAAGCCTTCTCTGCAGGTCTAGGACTGCCTAAAGATATTCAAAAATATATTGATCCTGATTCGATGCTGCCTTGTAGCTCATGCAATCAGTTACACAAGTGCAAAATGAGGTTAAAACACTGGCCCTGAAATCTGGCTAGTCCCAGCTGGTGGACTTGCCCCTTGGGCCAATGGTCATCCAGGTGTAAGACAGAGCATCCTAATGCTGAAGGCTGAACTGTTTGTCAGTAAAGGCCATTTTTGCTTCCTGCCTGGGTCTTAGAAGCAGTGTGGTTACACCCAGGAATGGAGTCTGTAGAACACTCTGAGGTTCTTTGGGATCAAAGGTGCTATGCAAATTAATGAATGAGGGCCGTTTAGGGTTTGTCTACATAGCACTGCAGTGCAAACTAGAGGGGTGTGATTTCTGGAGCACTCTGACGTGTTGTGCTCTAACTGCCCCAGGTGGACCCCGTTGGTGCACTCTGACAGGTGCCCAGTGCACACGGATGTTGTCACATTTCACACAGGGCTATGTTAATGTGCAGTTGTGCCTTTTTAGAGAATGCTAGTTGGGTCTACAAGGGGAAGTTAGAACGCAACAAAAACCACACACTCCCTAGCTCACATTGCTGTGCTGTGTAGACAAGCTCTTAGTTGGTGATCTTGCTTCTAGTCCCAGCTCCACCACTAACTTTGCAGTGTGACCTTGGACAAGCCACTTTAACATCTCTGTTAGTGCTGGTTGGGAATTTTCCAGAGAAACAGGGTTTCACTGGAAAATGCTGATTTGTCAACCCCAAAATGTTTTGTGGAAATGAATCAGGTTTGACAAACTTCTGACAAATCAAAGGCAAGTGTCTGTTGCACATCTGCCCAGTTTCCTGCCAGTTCGCCTAGCGAGCTGCTAGAAAGCCTGGGCTTCACAGGGCTGCAGACTGCCCTGGAACTGGGCCCACTTGATGGCATCCCACCTGAGACCATGCAAGTTCTGGCACCTGCTGACTAAAACTGATATGATTCTTTTCAGCTTCAGGGCTATTTTTCAGTGGTGGGCAGCTGTGAAACTGAGAAGAATCATGCCAATATCAGTCAGCAGCTGCCCAGGTCTGGGGAGCATATTCTGTTTTGGAAACACCCTGTGCTGGTGTTTCCAAAACAAACATTTTCGAGAATTTCTAGTTCATGCGGAATTTTGATACATTGGTTTTGTTCTGAATGAGAATGAAACTAGATTTCAAAATGTCAATTTCCTGTGAACCGGAAGTTCTGAGTTTTAACCAGCTCTACTCTCTGCTTTTCATTTACCCCTGCTACATAACGGGGATAATCAGACTTAGGTGTCCTACCTCAAGAGGGCTGTGAGAGGAATATTTACATATCTATAAAACATATGGATGGATGGTGTTACCAATATGCAAGCTATTGTGTCACCGCTTCGTTTGATGCCTTGCAGTAGCTTTGGGGAGGCAAAGTCATGGGTGGGAGAAAATCCACAGGACAACTCAGAGATATAATCTCTTATTATTACTTCTGCACAGGTTGTATTCTTCTGTTTCTTGCTAGGGCAGTGGTACAGACCATGAATGACTAGAGCAGTGCATGAAGCACTGTCAAGGCTCTTCCTAGCCAGACTTCCTAGGGTAACTGATAAATTCTGAACGCTATCACACATTCCTCGGCGGGGAGAAATAACTTAAAAATGCTAGGAACCAGCAAAGATACCTCCCTGAAGTCTTTCGTAGCCAGGTTTTGTTCACAAGCCAAATGCAGATTCAGCTTCTCTGAAAGCTCAGTTGTCCCCATGTAATTGGGGGTCCTGTGTTTAAATAGGGGCCAAACATTAGTGGAGGTGGATGGGATGGTTTCCTCTGTAGGACAGAGACTTTGGTAGAGGTGCAAAGTGTCTGGTAGTTCTGTGGGTCAGTGAGGGCATTTGTCATGGGAAAAATTCCTCGATGATCCATTCACCCCCATCCTCATGGACCCAAATGAGCATTCTTCTAACCACCTGCTGACAGGCCTTGAAATCTCCTCTCCTTGTGCAAGGCCTCTCAGCTGTCCCTCCATTTCCCCCCCTCACCCACCCACAATAAGCTCACTGTGAGGTTATACCCACCTTGACCTCTTTTCTGTGTATACTTCAGGATTGAGATCCTGTGGCAACAGGGTCTTTGTTTCCAGCCATCCTTCTCCAGGACTAAAAAAGTCTTTGATGCATTCAGTATCCAGCTGTGGGAAGTGGCAGAGAGTGTCTCTTGTGGTATTGTTTTCACTGCAGAGATAACTCAAGTTATAGCTCAAGTGTTGCCCATAACTCAAGTCCCACCTCACTTTCAAACTCTTGGATATGGGTACATAAGAGCAGCCACACTGGGTCAGACCAATGGTCCCTCTAGCCCAGTATCCTGTCTTCTGACAGTGCCAATGAGGGAATGAACAGAACAGTGATCACTTTAATTGAATTGTCTCTTTAGAACTGATCCCCGACTTGGTAAGGCAACTCCCATCTTTTCATGTACTGTGTATATATCTCTTCCTACTGTATTTCCACTCCATGCATCTGATGAAGTGGGTTTTAGCCCACGAAAGCTTATGCCCAAATAAATTTGTTAGTCCCTAAGGTGCCATAAGTACTCCTCGTTGTTTTTAGTGATCATCAGGTGATCCATCTCGTGCCTATTAATTTCATTTGGTGACCCCTAGTTCTTGTGTTATGAGAAGGAGTAAATAACACTCCCTTATTTACCTGCTCTGCACAAGCCAAGATTTTATAGACCTCTCTCATATCCCCTCTTTTCCAAACTGAAAAGTCCCAATTTTATTAATCTCTCCTCATACGAAAGCTGTTCCAAACCCCTAATAATTTTGTTGCCGTTTTCTGTATCTTTTCCAAATCCAATGTATTTTTTTTTGAGATGGCGTGACCAGATCTGCACACAGGTTTCAAGATGTGGGCGTACCATGGATTTATAAAAATGCAATATGAGATTTTCTGTCTTATCTATCCCTTTCCTAATAGTTCCTAACATTCTGTTCGCTTTTTTGACTGCCGCTGCACATTGAGTGAATGTTTTCAGAGAACTATCCACAATGACTCCAAGATCCTTCTTGAGTGGTAACACCTAATTTAGACCCCCAACATTTTATTTGTACAGTTGGGATTATGTTTTCCAATGTGCATTACTTTGCATTTATCAACATTAAATTTCATCTGCCATTTTGTTGCCCAATCATCCAGTTTTGTGAGATCCTTTTGTAGCTCTTTGCAGTCTGCCTGGGACTTAACTATCTTGAGTAGTTTAGTATCAGCTGCAAATTTTGCCACCTCACTGTTTACCCCTTTTTCCAGATCATTTATGAATATGTTAAAGAGTACAAGTCCCAGTACACACCCCTGGGGAACACCACTATTTACCTGTCTCCATTCTGAAAACTGACCATTTATTCCTACCCTTTGTTTCCTATCTTTTAACCAGTTACTGATCCATGAGAGCATAGGTGCCGAGTTTCCAATCTGACCCCCCAGCTCTGCCCAGGCCCCACCCCCACTCCACCCCTTCCCCCAAAGCCTTGTCCCTGCCCCACTTCTTCCTGCCCCCGCCCCTTGCCTGCCAACTTCCTCCCCCACCCTCGAGCATGCTGTGCCCTCGTGCCTCCTACCCCTCCCCCAGTGCCTCCAGACACTGCGAAACAGCTGATCCACAGCAGGTAGCAGGTACTGGGAGGGAGGTGCTGATCAGCCAGGCCCACCAGTGGGCAGAAGGCACTGGGGGGAGACTCTGGTAGGGGCTCAGCACCCACCATTTTTTTTTCCGTGGGTGCGCCAGCCCCGGAGCACCCACAGAGTCAATGCCTATGCCTGAGAGGACTTTTTCTCTGATCCCATGAAATTTGGTGGTGCTTTTAACTCTATTTGGCTAGCCTACCAGAGGCTATAAGCTGTGACCCAAGTTAGCAAAACTCGTCAGCTGCCAACATGACCACTCTGTAGTGCGGATGCAAGCTAGCACCACTCAAGTGAGGCTACTCCTCCAATGCCTTCCCACAATCTCCCCATCCCCATGTGCCTAGAAAAGACAGACAAGTTCTCCCACAGTTCATCTGGGAAAGAATTTGTAGAGTAACTCATCTTACTGCAGTGCAAAGAACCATGGGACATGTCCCTAGAAGTCTTAGTGCCACACACGAGCAAGTGCCCTGCCAGTGTGGATGCAGCCGTTCAAGTGTGTGTGTTTTTGTGTGGCTGCTTTCACTTGAGTTAGGCTAACTCAAGAGCAGAAACTCTAGTGTGGATAACGCAAGTTAACTCTGCACTGACGACGTGGCCTGTTGTGACCCTCAGCAGCACAATGCCCCAAAGACCTACGCATCCACCTTCTGGGACTGGCCCTGAGCAAAAGAAGCCTACTGCTGTTCTAGCACAGTGCCTTTTGGAGCAAGCTTGCAGATGTCCGAGTGGTGGAGCTGACACAATCAAACTCAGAGAAGTTAAACTCTTATGAAACCACTACTGGAAGGGATGACTTGGTTGTTTTGCAATAGTCACTCCTCAGAACTATACTTTTAAATTCTACCTGGGTCCCGCTCAGCCCTGTGTCATGGTGAGGCCAATGAATTGCTTCCCACATTGTTTATAGGGAGTGAGTCTTTTGGGTGAGACTTTGAAAACCAAAATCTCTCCATGGACAGCTCCCCTTGTACTTATTTGTAAGTTACCCCGATCCTGTGCTTGGGGCAGGATTAGAGGGGCACAAATGGCTTTAAGCCACCTTTGCAATCCCAGGGCCAGGTCCTTAGCTGCAGTAAATCAGCATGGCTCCATTGACGTGAGTGGAACCGCACTAATTCATACCAGCTGAGGGTCTGGCCCCTGTATTCTTGGGCCATGAACAGGCCTGTCTGGCCTCTGGGATAAGTTAGAACAGTTGTAGGGCTACTCTAATTTACCCTCTGCTCTCCAGTATGGGCCCTGGGAAGGAGAGAATAGCTTAGTGCAGTGCATCCCAGCCACACTCCTGACATATCCCTGATCTGCCAGGGGCTAGGAGCTAGGAGCAGGGCCAGGAGACAGCTCTCTTGCTAGTTTTACACTGGCTAAGGAAATCTTCTGCACAGGAGCTATTTCCACACACTTTTGCTGCCGGGGTGGTATAAAAGGCCCAAGAGATTTTTACTGGTTCGGCGGCCCCTGCCCTGTTCTATAGCCTGATGGCTACTGCTCTGCTCCCCAGAGGTAGCTATAACTCTGTATATTGTGTGGCAAGGGCTTGGGAAGGGACGCTGCCGCAGTAAACAGAAAAGCGTATTGTACCATATCTTACTCCATTACCCTTTATTTTCTTGGAGGCCATGTACATTTTAAGGTGCATTTTCCATTTGGTCCCATCTTTTTATAATAATGGTTAGCACACCTCATCTGCAGATCTCCAAAGCAGCTACCATTATCCCCATTGCCTAGCTAGGAAACTGAGGCTAAGATGTAATGACTTTACCAACATCACACAGAGAGCTAGGAATAGAACCCATTCCAGGACTGAGTCCCAAGCCTGGTCTACACTAGGCGTTTAAATCGGTTTTAGGAGCGTAAAACCGATTTAACGCCAAAACCGTCCACACTAGGAGGCACCTTATATCGATTTTAATGGCTCTTTAAACCGGTTTCTGTACTCCTCCCTAACGAGAGGAGTAACGCTAGTATCGGTATTAACATATCGGATTAGGGTTAGTGTGGACGCTGATCGACGGTATTGGCCTCCGGGAGCTATCCCACAGTGCACCAGTGACCGCTCTGGACCGCAATCTGAACTCGGATGCAGTGGTCAGGTAAACAGGAAAAGCCCCGCGAACTTTTGAATATTTCCTGTTTGCCCAGCGTGGAGCTCCGATCAGCACGGGTGGCGATGCAGTCCGAAATCAAAATAAAAAAAGAGCTCCCGCATGGACCATGCGGATCTGATCGCTGTAAGGGCAGGCAAATACGTTCTATCAGCGCTCCGTTACAGAAGATGAAATTCAGAATCCTTTTTTAAAAATCTCCAGACAGACGCCATAGCAGGGACTCAGCGCACTGCAGCGTGACAAGCGTAACGGAAAGCCAAAGAATCAAATGGATGCGCATGGACTGGAGGACTGAAGCTATCCCACAGTTCCTGCAGCCTCCGAAAATTATTTGCATTCTTGGCTGAGCTCCAAATGCTTCTAGGGTCAAACACAGTGTCCGCGGGTCAGGGCATAGCTTGGCAATCTACTCACCCACCCCCCACCCACCCCCAGAAGCGAAAGGTAAAACAATCCTCTGACTCTTTTACATGTCACCCTATCTTTACTGAATGCTGCAGATAGACGCGATAGTGCAGCACTCAACACCAACATCCTTGCTCCCCCCCCCCCCCCGCCATAGGCGGCTGATGGTACAATACGATGGAAATCCATCCTCATCATCAGCATAAGCTGATCGTACAAAAAGATGGAAATCCATCCTCATCATCAGCCTCAGCTGATGGTACAAAAGGACTGGTAACCGTCCTCGTCATCAGCCTATTGGCCCTAATTTTTTCTGGTGGATGGATGGTGCAATATGGCTGGTAACCATCCTCATCATAGCAACAGGGGGCTGAGCTCCATCAGCCCCCACCCTTCATGTGTAAAGAAAAGATTCAGTTGCCCCTGGACTAGCAGTGGGATGCTGGGCTTCTCTCCTACACACTGCTTAATGTCCTGTCTGGACTATCATAGCAGCTGGAGGCTGCCTTCCACTCATTTCTCACTAACAAGTCAGTGTGTCTTATTCCTGCATTCTTTATTAATTCATCACACAAGTGGGGGGACAATGCTACGGTAGCCAAGAAAGGCTGGGGGAAGAACGGAATCAACAGGTGGGGTTGTTACAGGAGCACCCCCTGTGAATAGCATACAGATAATAATTTCTGCAGGCTCTGACACAGAGCAGCTGTGCTCTCTGGTTCTATGATACGGTGGTTCTCTAGCACACTTGCCTATATTAGGCAGCACTGATTCTATTTTTAGATACCAAAAAGGAGGGATTGACTCAGGGAGTCATTCCCAATTTTTGCTTTTGCGCCCCTGGCTGATCGGCCAGGGGCACTTATGACAGCAGCTAATGGTACAAAACGATGGAAGGTGCAATATGGCTAGTAACCAATCTTGGCTTTTGTGCCCCTGGCTGATTGGCCAGGGGCACTAGCAGCAAATGGTACAAAAGGACTGGTAGCCATGATCATCCTCAGTTCCAATTTATGGAAGGATTTGGATGGTGCAATATGGCTAGTAACCATCTCTGCTGTCATGCAAAAGCAAAAGCATGCTTCTGTGTAGCGCTGCTGAATCGCCTCTGTGAGCGGCATCTAGTACACATACGGTGAGAGTCACAAACGGCAAAACAAGCTCCATGATTGCCATGCTATGGCATCTGCCAGGGCAATCCAGGGGAAAAAGGCGCGAAATGCTTGTCTGCCGTTGCTTTCCCAGACGAAGGAGTGACTGACGACATTTACCCAGAACCACCCGCGACAATGATTTTTGCCCCATCAGGCACTGGGATCTCAACCCGGAAGTTCCAAGGGGCGGGGGAGGCTGCGGGAACTATGGGATAACTAGGGAATAGCTACCCACAGTGCAACGCTCCAGAAATCAACGCTAGCCACGGACCATGGACGCACACCACCGATTTAATGTGCTTAGTATGGCCGCGCTCCACCCGATTTTATAAATTCTGTTTTACAAAACCGGTTTATGCACATTCGGAATAATCCCGTAGTGTAGACGTACCCCCAGTCACGGCACTCCATACTTAGCTGATACACCTGGGTGGGGAGAGGCCTCCTTAAAAAGAGAGATGGGATGATGGTCATGGAGAAGGGCACCTCGCTGCCAGGTCTCTTCAGGTATGTCTACACATGCTGCAGTCACACCTCTGATTGCAGTGTAGACATACCCTGACACAGCAGAACTGGGGGCAGCAAATAGATTGTGGTGTCAAATCCATGGATACCAAGATGATGGGCTTGCTACAGGCACCCTTCAAAAGGTGCAGACATTTGGTTCAAATAAGCACTTGAGGTTTAATTGAATTTTAGCTGAAGTACTTATGGCTGCTGCTTCTAGTCGCGGCTGGAAACTGCACAAGAACCACCTCTCCCAAGAGAGATTTCAAAGCTTTGCATCCAGCTAGAACCAGTAAGGGCAGAGTGACATGAAAATGACGCACAAAACAAGGTCATTATCTGACTTCAAAAACTGACCAGGTTTGCTGGGAGTTCTAGGTGGCAGTGTGGGAAAAGACGGGATTTTACTGTCACAATCACAGCTGCTTAGCCCACTCTTATTGTACCCACCCAGCCTTGTTCTCCTCTCACTAACACTTGTAATAATCAGGAGTAATTCCACTGAAGTCAGCAGAGCTACAGTGGTATAAAGCCAGTGCGCATGAGATCTGAGTTAGGGTTATAGAGTGGGCCAAATTCTGCAACCCTAATTCAGACTAAATTCCATTGCAATGAAATGCTGTGCACACCTACGGTACAAGGGGTGGAGTTTACCCGTGTGGAGGAGCAGCCAAGACCTATGCATCACTCAAGGCCCACTTAATCTCATACAGTTAATATGTGTTTAAGCCAAACACTTGGGAGAAAAGCAGTCTCTGTTAAAGACCCAACACCATTATCCCTTCAGCTAAGGGCTGAGAAAGCTCATAGCCTGCATCTCTGGCAATTTCAAAACTAGGGAAGACCACCCTTTACAGACCTGCTGCTTCTACTGTAAGAAACAAGCGGGAGGGTGGGGGAAGGGGGAACCCCACTTAATAAACAATCAAAAAAACCTTTCAGGCATTTTTAAATACATTACAAAGAGGTAAAAATAATGTTAAAGGTGCAGGGAGGCATAAACCAACTTTTCCCCTATGTAGGTCTCCTTTAATTTGAGATTGAATTGAGTTTGTAGCCGAACAAACCCACTCTTCCTAGCTGGTGTTGTCCTCATGAAGACAGAGACAAGCGAGGTGGCAGGGGTGGTTGGGGAGAGTTTGAACAGTATTGCCAATCCCAAAATAATGAGTTGGGCCCTCAAAAACTCATGAGTTTGGCTTAAAAATCAAGAGACTTTTAAAAATTAATTTTGGATTCTTTCCTTTTGCCTTCTGATTTCTGAGCCTTCAAGGTGCACTCAGATCATGCTTGTCAGGCTTTTCTCTGGAATCATGAGAGCTTGACACCTACTTTTTTTTAGTAATAAAAGCTGATGTTCTCATGTAATCACCTGACTCCAGGAGTTAGAGCTTTAAACAAAACACCAAATATCATGAAACTAGTGATAAAATTGTACAATGTTGCTATGTGTCACATATTTAACCTCCACCCCACCCCAATGTTCAGTAAACCATGCTGAAATAAGGCACATTTCCTGAATGATCAAGAGGGATTTGAAACCTCTTTCAGTTAAGTGCCTGGGATTTCGTAACACGAGATGACCTTGGCACAGCAACCTCAAAGCAGAGAGACGCCAGCACAGCTGAAGGGAAACCAGTACATAGTATAAGGAAGTGCTCTGGCAGGATATCAATTGGCTCTCAGGATAACATGTTTAAATATCTAAGGGTCTTGAGCTTGCAGCCAGTGAATCTTTCCATTTTAAAATTTAAGTCTAGCCTATCTTTATCCCATCAGCCATGGGTTATTGTAGTGGTCTGCCCCTTTAAGACTACCAGACTGTTTTTAACCCGAGAGCCTCAACTCTACTGGCAATGGAATTTTGTGCCTCAGCTGTTTGCATGTGCAGTAGGCAGAAAGAGCTCTGCTAATAATACCCCAGACCTGTAACTCTGAGTGTGCCTGGATTTGCCTTCCATGAGATGGTACAATGATACAGGAGGCTATTACTTTATTCATGCTTATGTATGCGTTTGTAGTTACTTGCCACCACAGAAATCCAGGGTTATGCTTTGAGAAGCTTAGAAAAGGCTATGAGGCTGCTCACATGCTTAAAGTTAAGCACATGCATCCATTTTTCCAGGATGAGGGCCTACAGGGCTGATTCAGGCCCCCTGTCCCCCTTACTCACGTTGAATAGTACTGTGAATTTAGAAGGAAACAAATTAAGCAAGTGCTTGTTAACCCAGCATTTTTTTTGCTCATGGAATACCAAGAAGAGGAGCAAAGAGAAGAGAACTATCAAGCAATCTTATGAATTTTCAGTGGTGAAATTCTGTAAAATAACATACAGTATGGTACACTCAGATTCAAACAGCTGCGATGACCAACTTAAGTTTGAAGTCAATAAACAAGTCAAGAAATTGGCAATAATATCCCAAATAACTTTCCAAATTAAAAAGCCAACACCGTAAATTAAATATCTTCCCAAAAGATAGGCAATGTGCCAGGTGAATCCAAGCCAATTGGTAATGTTGATTTAGATTTTTTTTTTAGTCTGTATTAAGAGTGCTTGGTCACAGATCAAAGCAAATGGATAGAGAAAAGAACAGACGGGAACAAGGCAATGAAGAGGTATACATACAAGCAGGAAGAATGATCGTAAATAAGAAATGGAGACATGAATAGATAATAGAGAAATGAATTAAAGTGAAACCTTCTACCAAACACCCCAAGCAAGCAAAAGAAATGGACCTAAGCTACAAAATTGGATACAAATCTGAATTTCTATGTGTGTATGAGGCTGGCTCCAGGGTTTGATTCGGTCCACTATAGATGTATTGGCCCAGCTACAGAATTCAGATCTAGACCTGGAGCCAAATGTCTTCAAAGTTTGGAGTTGTAGAGGGCTGAGGTTTGGGTTCAGGCCCATCCCTGCTGAGCAAACACTGACCCAGCAAACTGATGTGTTCAATCAACCAAAAGAGCATGTGATAACAGCACAAATCATTCACAGAATAGTAGGGTTGGAAGGGACCTCAAGAAATCATCTGGTCTAAGCCACTGCTCAAAGCAGGACCAATCCCCAGACAGTTTTTTACTCCATCTCCCTAAAAAGGCTCTGCAAGGATTGAACTCACAACCCTGGGTTTAATAGGTCAATGTTCAAACCACTGAGATATCCCTCACCTTTGTTAGCTTTATGCTCATGCATCTGGTATCAGGTCCCATGGCTGGGTTCATGGAGAAATGCAAACCCCACCCCCTGATGAAATGTGGGGCAGTATCCACAAGGGGAACCTCACTGAGATTTCCTCTCCTACCCCAGGATTTATTAGGGAACGCAGTACATTAAATATGAAGTCAATTCCTATGGGTCTTCTTTCAGGAGTCATTAGCTGGGAGAATAAGCAGCATTCCAGACCCCTACCTGAAGGGCAAGCAACCTCTTCCTGGTCTCCAGTCAGTCTTCTTTTACTTGGCTTCCCAAATTTCTGCTCTGGAACCAGGGCCGGCTCTACCATTTTTGCCGCCTCAAGTGAAAACAAACAAACAAAAAATGCCACCCGGACTGTTCTGCCCCAAGAATGGATGGAATGCCACTCCTTAGCATGTGCTGCCCCAGGCACATGCTTCCTCTACTGGTGCCTGGAGCCAGCCCTGTCTGGAGCTGCCTGCACCCACCCTCTCCCTGGGCCCTCTGTTTGCATTGTATGTAACGCTGATTGCAAGGCTTCTGAGGCAGTGGCCTTGTCTCCACTGCCTTGGTTGCCAAAAGCCATGTACACCTACTCTATGACGCTATATAAGTAATAAAAAATTACTTACTATATAAGTAATAAAAAAATAATTTGGGACTCAATTCTCTACAAATGTGTCCCCTCTGCCTGAAGGTCTGATCCAGAGACCGCTTACCTCAGTGGGAGACTTTCCCTGGACTTCAGTGGGCCTTGGGTGAGGGAGCAGAGCCATCAGCCATGGAGAAAGTTTCCCCCTCACCCCAGTCTGCTCTGGACCCAAGTTCTCCACCAGTCCTCTAAGACTTCAGGGTATTCTTTGGTTTTCGAATGGAACAGTCCTAACCATGCACTGGGATATTGAATTCAACTATATTTGTCCTACTAAGCAAATCATCTGGGCCCTACAGATAATTCCTTTATTTTATTGTACATGTTTGGAGTGAATTCAGCACAGGTGAAAAGGTCAAGATGGACAGGCATGACATTCTCATCCCCAGAACAGGTACAGTGTGGGCAGTTGTACTATGTGCTTTTCATATGGTCCATCAGTCATACCCTTCAAGCCTGACCTGGAGAGAACCCATAGGAGCTGAGAGGACAGTTGAGTCCCTATGGATCATTCACTCATCAACTATTTTGCTGATGCTGGCAACAAAGGGACCAATTACTGCTAGTTGTTGTGGTTTCTTCACTGGAAACTGGCTTGAGACCATACATTTATTTCACATGGGCCACCAAACAGCCATTGAATGGTAATGACTTGCAGCTATTGCAGGTCTTAGGCTGGATATGTAGCATGAATGCTGGGTTTTTCAGGGATTTTATTTGCTGTGTTTCAGCACTGATCCCAGTGTGCTGGGTTTGGAAATGTTATCCAGTCTAATTCCTTTTATGACGCCCCAGGCACAAATCTGGAAGACAATGTCATTTTTTCCCCATTTGGAAACTGTTTAAAGTGGCTTCCCTGGCCGCAACATTGCTGTCTCTGATTCCACGTTATCAGCTGTGTACAGACTCTTGCAACTCCCATCGGCCATTGCAGACAGGGACTAAAACATTGCATCAGAGTCTGCGCTTAGTATTCCAGCATGACACACAGAGCACAAAGGCATTCAAACATTACACCAATAACAGGAGCTATCATTCTTGGTTACTCTCAGTGTTATTTACAGGGTGGGTTGGAGGAGGCCGGGGAGAAATGAAAAACAGTTTGGCAGCTAGAGTAAATGCATGGATAACTGTGGCATTAGTCTTTAACAATCCCACTTTCTAAGGAGGGAACATCTGTGCTCTGAGATTGTTCCTTGGGCACCGAGCACTTACAGGAGCGGGCTATCTAGAACGGAGATTCCACAGGGATTAAATGGCACAGAGGCATTGTTCATTAGACTCTCACTTCTGTAGTCCTGATTTACACCACAAAGGACAATGAGTCAGATCCTCAGCTTACTGTAAATGTGTGTAAATCCACTGACATCAATAAAGCGATCCTGGTTTGCCCTCGCTGAGGACTGTCCCCTTGACCTCTCTGAGTCTTCTCTTAGTTCCCATTTGTCCACATCACAAAGCTGCTACGTGGCTAGCAAGGATCCAGGACTGGAATAGCCAGTGATGCTGCAGGTCAGGAGTGAGTGCACTGGTAGAATTGTGAGGGCCCAGGACTGGAATCACAGGGGAGTGGTGATCTATCGATTAGGTATATTGATGTCTCTGTATAGGCAAAGCAGCTGCCTGACTCAAGCCGCTGCTATGTGCTCATCACTTTCCTGAAGCGTGGCCTGATTTCAGAGGTAAAGAGCACGCGTGGCTCCACCTAAAATCAGTGGGAGCGTGGCTGCTCAGCACATTCACTAAAGGGGATACAAATTCTGAATGCAGATATATTTTGAAGGACAAACAATTAAACCCACTTCTGCCTTGTTGTTGGAAAGCACTGCTCATTTGATTCATCCAGGAGCTGGAATGTCTTTTGTCTATGGGAGAGGTCACTGATGGGCTGAGTACTCATCCTTCTGCTCTCTATCCTGCTTGAGCTAGTTACTTGTGTTAGGTGTCACCAGCTGTCAAGGTTCCTCCCCCCACTCTGAACTTTAGGGTACAGATGTGGGGACCTGCATGGACACTTCTAAGCTTAATTACTAGCTTAGATCTGGTAACACTGCCACCATCCAGAAATCAGTGTCTGGATCACTTTCTGTCCCCCCAAAACCTTCCCCTCCCTGGGCAGCCTTGAGTGGCTTTTTCACCAAGTTCCTGGTGAACACCGATCCAACCCCTTGGATCTTAACATAAGGAGAATTTAACCATCCTCCTTCCCTTCCCCCACCAATTCCTGGTGAGTCCAGATCCAATCCCCTTGGATCTTAACACAAGGAAAAAAATCAATCAGGTTCTTAAAAAGAAAGCTTTTAATTAAAGAAAAAAAGGTAAAAATTATCTCTGTAAAATCAGGATGGAAAATACTTTACAGGGTAATCAGATTTATATAGCCCAGAGGAACCCCCTCTAGCCTTACGTTCAAAGTTACAGCAAACAGAGGTAAAATCCTCTCAGCAAAAAGGAACATTTACAAGTTGAGAAAACAAAAATAAGACTAACACACCTTGCCTGGCTATTACTTACAAGTTTGAAACATGAGAGACTGATGCAGAAAGATTTGGAGAGCCTGAATTGATGTCTGGTCCCTCTTAGTCCCAAGAGCGAACAACCCCCAAATAAAGAGCACAAACAAAAGACTTCCCTCCACCAAGATTTGAAAGTATCTTGTCCCCTTATTGGTCCTCTGGTTAGGTGTCAGCCAGGTTTACTGAGCTTCTTAACCCTTTACAGGTAAAAGAGACATTAATCCTTAACTATCTGTTTATGACACCAGCTCTGCCTCCAGACGCCGCCAGATCCATTCATTTGCAATGGGATCTGCAAATACGAGGTGTGCTTACAATAAAATGAATACCATATTTACATAATGAGTCTTATGAATGCATGCAAAGCCCAAGGCCTGCTGCTGTGGCTTTATGAAGCGGCCGTTTATCACAGGAATTGGATTAACTCTTCTGATGCCCCCCAGAAAAGAGACAGAGACTAAAAAATGCTGAGTCTTGGCCTGTTCTAACCAGTATAGTGACTTCACCCCTGGTAGGCTTCCGAGGGGACTGTGTCATATTAGCCAAGATGATGACGATGGTGGTGATGTAGTGTTGGGGAAAGGGTGGTGAGCAAGGCTCATTCAGAGAAAAAGACCCTGGGAAGTGAAGATGTTTTTGTGGCCAGACCCTCAGTGAAAGGAAAGGTGGTCCAGTGGCTAGAGTACTAGCCAGAGCCAGGGGAGACTGGGGCTCAGTTCTGTGTCCCTCTGTACCTCATTCTCCATCCATAAAATGAGGACAATAGCATTGCCCTACCTCACAAGCATGCTGGGAGGATGAATACATTACAGAGTGTGAGGTGCTCAGATACCGTGGTGATGGGGGCCATACAAGTGCCTGAGAGAAACTGGGGTAAATCAGCAATGTCCATCTACAGCATATCAGGAGCTAGTTCCTTGCTGAGGGAATACCTGTGAGTTTATCAGTGCCACTGCCTCCAAGGTTACCTAGGTAGATCAAACCGTGACTGCCTATGCCCCAGGAGGGGCATGAGACCTGGAGGGGATGAGGGAAGCCTGCCAGTGGGGGTGTGGCAAAATCTGCATCAAGGAACAAAATATAAGTGAGGTCAAACTGGCTGTAGGAATGGATTTAATATTGGCTTTAAATGTCTCACCCCTGGAGCGTGAAATCTCCAGTTAAAACCAGATTGCAGAGGCAGATTCGTCACATGTCTTTGTTAGCGAAGCTTTCAATTGTCTGAAGCTTAAGAACTGAAGAGCACTTGTGTGGGTGGAGGGTAATGAAAGTAAAAAATAATCAGAACTTGCTGTTACCCAAAGGTCAGAGGCACCAGGTCCTTTTTTTGCACTCTTTGCCTGGGCACAAGGGCTGCAGGTGATTTACCCTGGCAGAAAGAACAAGTCCATTATTCTGTCAGAGGAGCGTGTGACTACAAATGTTCAAGCAGCATTTTGTGTTCTGCATGACAAGCAATGAAAATATATGTCTGAGTCATGCCAGAGAGCGCAGGGAGAAACTGCTGTAGAAAGGAACACCCCTCCCTCCCCGCAGTCAGGGATTCCTAGTGGGCAGGCATCTGCAATGGCACTGAGAGATGATTGTTGTCCTGGAAACAGCTCAAATTGATCCCCCTGACCATTCTCTTTGTTAATAGCCCGCCTAGAAAGGATGATCCCTGGGTTAGAGCACTTGCTTGAAACGTGACAGATCCCGGGGCCATTCTTTGCTCTACCACAGCCTTCCTGTGTGACTTAAGCCGGGGTGGCCACACCGTGGCTGCGAGCTGCATGCCGCTCCTTTATAGTTAACACGCAGCTCGCAGAACCTTTTCCACCTACCAGACTGGGGGTGGGGTGAGGTGGAGCTCAGGGCTTCTGCCCTGCGATGGGGTGGTGCGGCTAGGGACAGAGATGACTGGTGCCTGCTAAGAGTATGGGGCACACTTTAAAGGTCCCCCCCAACAGCTTGAGTCATGCCCCCTCCAGAACCCCCCATCTTATGCTCAGTGGCTCCCCCCTACAGCGCCCAGGCGTTAGCTCTGCATCATGGAGAAGCAGCAGCAAACAGCTGGGAGCTGCAGGGAAGGGCCGCTGCTGTAGCTCTGCAAGAAGAGGAAGCAACAAAAGCAGTTATTACTCCCTGCATCTCCCAGCTGTTTGTCGCTGCCGCTCCCCATGGCCGCAGCTCCCAGCTTGCTGGCTCCAGCAGCTGCCACACAGGGAGGGGGCCCAGCAGCTCCATGGGACCGAGTGGGGCCAACAAACCCTGGCTAAAATCTGGGAGGGTATGTGACCCCATGTGGCCCCCACATGTCACCTCTGGCTTCTCCCAGTGTGTGTGGGGGCCGGTGGGGGGCAGAGCTTGGAGGCTTCAGCCCCACCACATATGCCTGCCAGGGCTCAGGGCTTCAGCAGGAGCAGGGCTTCAGCCCCAAGCCCATCAGGCCCCTCCTGCAGGGCTGAGGCCCAGAAACTCCTCTCCCCGCTGGGCCGAAGCCCCAAGCCCCAGGATCTTAAACTTCTGAAGATTGTCCTATGCGGCTCAGAGGCCAGTAAGTTTGGCCACCCCTGATTTAGGCCGCTCACTTAGTCTCTCTGTGCCCCTATCTGCAAAATGGAAGCAATAGTCTTCACCAGCATGTTGTGAAGATAAATGCATTAAAGACTGTGAGATACTATGGTAACGGGGGGGGGGGGGGGTGCTGAAGATAGACAGAATTAATCTCCCAACTTCTGGGGAGAAAGGTTATCCATGCTGAAATGTTAGCAAGAAACCATAAGTGTGGGGGTAATACCAACAGACCCCACTTGTCACCGGGCAGGATCAAACCTAGGACCTTGGGAACTTAATGCAGGAGCCAGATGCAGCTCCAGGCATGTGCCCGGGGTGGCAAGCCACAGGGGGGCACTCTGCTGATTGCTGCAACAGCGGCAGACAGGTTGCCTTCAGCGGCATGCCTGCAGAGGGTCCCCTGGTCCCGCGGTTTTGGCGGACCTCCTGCAGACGTGCCGCCGAATCCGCGGGACTGGTGACCTCCTCCAAGCAAGCCGCTGAAGGCAGCCTGCCTGCCGTGCTTGGGGCGGCAAAATACCTAGAGCCGCCCCTGGCAGGAGCTGCTACCACATAAGCTAATAGCCAACTGGCTGTTAGCTGAGGCTGTAAAACAGACTCATTTTTTTTCTCTCTCTCTTTAAGTGGTCTCTGCCACTAGATGGGATAGAACACCACACCCAGGAGGTGTGTGGGCATGCGAAGGGAGTTTAGTAAATAAATCAGAGCTCTGCACTCTTTCCCAAGTTTTTGTGGTTTTCCAACAGAATCTAAGATTTCCTAGTCCACGAGAACAGTTCCTGCTACCATTTGGTCCAATGTCATTTTAAAGGAACTTTATAGCCCATTGTGTTGGGATTTTAGGCTTTTCCAAATTGGGGCTTGGAAAAGAGGCCAGGAAAATAGATACAGACCAGGATCCTGATCCTCAAAGGGATTTAGGTGCCTAACTCTCATTGACTTCAACAGGGTCTGGGCCCTGGGCTGTTTGAGGTCACTGCAACTGACTAAATCCCAACATGGTCACTTGTGGAGGAGTGGACTCAAACATGTGATGATGTTTGTGTTGTATCATCACATTCTCATGCCAAGTCAGTTCTCTGGTACTTTATGCCTGGAGTATGAATAGCAAGCAAATCCTGCCTCATTTCTCAGGCTTTCTCAGCCATGCAGGTTTCTCTTAAACTGACACTGCAATGCGGTGGCATCCATACCACGATGTAGCTCAGTATTCAGTGCAATGTGTCGCACAATGCAGTGCTCCCTACTTATGTGACAATTCCTTGAAGATTAGCTCCCAGATCATGCCCATTTCTTTTAATAATGTTTTAAATAAAACAACCCATTTATTTTGTATACATTTAGTGCTAGTGAAAGATGCCCATTGATGCCTTTGTGCCTCTCTGTATTCTAAAGCAGGGGTTCTCAGGACAAAATTTTGGTGGCCTCAAAGAGCGGCCACCAACTCTTGCTGGTGGCTACTCTCACACTTTCCCCTAAAATACTTAATTAGCTTTAGGAAAAACAAAAAAAACACGTCCCAATCATTGTAATGTATTTATCGCTAGCGAGTAAGTCTGTTGTGAAAAGTGATATTAACAAACATACAAGTATCACTTTTCACAGCTGATTTACTCAGCCCTGCCAAGCCTGGGGACAAATTAAACCCTGGATGGAGGGTTGGGGGAGGCAGTGGAGGCCAGGGGCAATGGAGTTGGTGGTTGGGGGAAGGCAATGGGGGGTTGGAGCCTGAAGCCCTGTGACCAGGGCCAGGGGCCTGCTCCTGCACAGCTGGAGCCCAAACCTCAGCCAGAACCTGCCACCCTGCTGTCCCAAGGCTTGAAACTCACTGGCTGCCTGCTCCTCTGGTGTTATGCCCCAGCTGTCTCCAGAGGGGGGTAGGGCCCAACCCCTGCTGGCAGCCCCAGCAACCAACATCAAGGCAGTGCATTCAGGAGCAACAGGGAGGGGGAGGGCCTGCTATTTTGCCCCCCACCCCCACTCCATTCCAGCCCAGGAGGCTGCAAGAAAACCCCCTGGTGGCTGCATGTGGCCACTGTGGCTGCATTTGAAAAATGCTGCTCTAAAGGCCAGCTGAGGACATGCCTGTGCATTAAGGCTGCTCTAATCTTAACCTTTGCTCTCTGTGGCTCCAAGGGGCCATGGTGACAGCCAAGAGTAGCTGGAGAGCAGCAGTGCTCTGGTCATGCCCTGTTCTTTTCACCCAGCCTCTAGGCCAGGAGCTGCAAGAACAGTGGTATGGAGCTACTAGGCTGCAATCAAACTATTCCCCTAAAATGGTGTGAGTGGCTAACCCTTCTGAGGGTTTCAGACAGCTCAAAGTATAGACATACCCTGTGTTACCTATGGCAGGTATATTCCCCAATGGCCAGATCCAGTTTTTATATACATATTGATGTGCCTGGAGTTTGCAATCTGGCCCTAAGGTATGGTAAGAAATCCCTGTAAGGTTCCTTTATCTGTAGAATATCAGGGGTGAAAAGGATCTCAGGAGGTCATCTAGTCTAACCCCCAGCTCAAATCAGGACCAACCCCCAGACAGATTTTTACCCCAGTTCACTTAATGACCCCCTGCAGGATTGAGCTCACTACCCTGGGTTTAGCAGGCCAATGCTCAAACCATTGAGCTATCCCTCCCCTGCTGATTCTGTTAATCAGTCTCACTTAGTGCCTCTCATCCTGGGGAATTGAGACTTGCTGATGTCAGTATAGATGCACTCTAAACAAACTCAGACTGAGCTAACGTGTATTTGTTTTTAGTAAGGAGAGGAGAACAGGTACATCCATTAAGGAAGGATCTTTTTCTGGATCTTCTATTAAATGGATGGCTGCTAAAGACATAGTGTAGCTGAAAGTTGAATCAATCCAATCATGCTGGAAGCCTGCCAACACTCTTAGGAATTCTGCTGAGTCACAAATTGTGCCTAAAAGACGGCAACAGGATGAGCAAGGGGAGTCACAAGCCTAAGGATAGCAACAAAAGAAGTGAGGCCAAGCTTTAAATGCAGGCCCACTTTTCAAAAGGAAAGGAAAGGATCATATGATTTATAGAGAAACTTTGATCCAAATCCCTTTGTCCACCAGTAAAATGCAGCCACGGCTGGGGTAGGATGCAGGAGCTGTTTAACAGTTGTTAAGCAAATGCTGTTTAACAGTGCTGGCTGGGTGGGTGAACGTTTCATGGCACACTCCCCCACAGCTCCCAAAGTGTGTGACTCCTCCTATATGGGAGAGATCCTTGGCCTAGGAAGCATTTCTGAGAGGAGATTCAGGGCTGAGTCTGTTCTTCTGGCCCTCAAAAGAGAGGAAGGCTGAGTGATGGTGGTTCCAGCAGGAGATGTGAACTGCCTTTGAATCCAATTCCAGCAGTAAACAGATGAGGTTCTTTAGCATACTACATAGTGCCTGCGTCATTATTGTGAGGATTGTGCCTTCTCATGCTAGTCCACCAGTTAAAAAACCATGAGGGCGTGTAATGTTGGTACCAGGTGTGCATGCACCGCACCACATGGGGGACAGGAAGGAAAATTGTATCTTCCAATGGAGTATTGCTGGGACTTTATAACAGCAGCAAAGTTTCAAGCAAAGCCTCTTTAGTAGTGAAAGGAGCAAGAGGCTTCTTGTGGCCATGAGATCAGAAGCTGGCCATAAGAATCCAGCTGTAGTAATCTGATGAATTCCACTCTGGAAAGTTCTGAGCCAGTTAGAATCATAGATTGCCAGGGACCTCAGGAGATTATTTAGTCCAACCCCCTGCTCAAAGCAGGACCAAATCCCAACTAGCCCCCCTCAAGAATTGAACTTATAATGCTGGGTTTAGCAGGCCAATGCTCAAACCACTGAGCTATTTCTCTAGCTAATGTCAAGGCTGGTGTGATGTGAGGACATTGACATAAAGCTGATCGATTTGGCAGTCAAGAACATTTGAGCTTATTTTGCTTACAGTTTTCAACGTGTCTGTCTTCTCTGATAGGTAGGAATGGATGAGATTTGTCCCCCTTTCAGTGACCAGAGCACTAGATTAGGCTTTGGGGATGCATTAGGCAAAACTGAGACCTATTTACTGAGATATGGGCACTAGTTAGTGGTTAATGGTAAATGTCTGAAGAGTAAGTCTAAGTGTATATAGTCAGTGACTCTATATTGAATCATATTCTTCAGTGGGAGAGTTTGCCATGTTCTCATATGAAGGTTTTCTACTTTCAAACCATGGAATATATAAAAGAGGATAATGTATTTAAAAAATAACAATAGACCCCCGGGGGTTAAGTAGCAGCACTGGTCTTTTAACAAGCCAATCTATGCAGATATTTCCAGTATTTACTCTTCCTACACCAGGAGGCCATAAAAATGTATCCCACATACAGCCATAAAATGAATATGCTTAGAGACGCTATTGGGTCCAATCCGGTGTCAATGGAAAGATTTCAACAGGCATTGGATCAGGCTCAGAGGATCTGGGGATTACAGTGGACGAGAAGCTGGATATGAGTCAACAGTGTGCCCTTGTTGCCAAGAAGGCTAACGGAAGTGGACTTATTTAGTCTGCAGAAGAGAAGAGTGAGGGGGGATTTGATAGCAGCCTTCAACTATCTGAAAGGGGGTTCCAAAGAAGATGGAGGAAGGCTGTTCTCAGTGGTAGCAGATGACAGTACAAGGAACAATGGTCTCAAGTTGCAATGGGGGAGGTCTAGGTTGGATATTAGGAAAAACTTTTTCACTAGGAGGGTGGTGAAGCACTGGAATGGGTTACCTAGGGAGATGGTGGAACCTCCATCCTTAGAGGTTTTTAAGGCCCAGCTTGACAAAGCCCTGGCTGGGATGATTTAGTTGGGAATTGGTCCTGCTTTGAGCAGGGGGTTGGACTAGGTGACCTTCCAAACCTAATCTTCTATGATTCTATGATTCAGAGTGAGTGCATAAAAGGCAGAGCCATAGCACTGCAAGTGGTGATCTGGGCTGTTTCTGTACTGTACACTAGATAGTCAGACATGTCCAGACCTTGTGCAGGAGAGCTCCAAGGAAACCCCCGGGTGCTGCAGGAATTGTGTCGGTGATTAGGATGTTATGGCCATAGTTTTCAGACCTGAGTGCCTAAAACTAGACTCCTAAAGCCACACGTAGGGCTTGATTTTCTGACGCATCTGCTGCTCCTAAAGGATTTAGTGGGAGCTTCTGGGTATTCAACTCTCCTGAACATCAGGCTGTAAATATGGATTTTGGCACCTAACTTTAGGTAACCAAGTTTGAAAATTTGGGCCTTTGCTTAAAGAAGCAGCATTATTAAAAGCTAAGTAAATGGTCATCAGGGCAGGTGGCCACTTACTACCTGAAAAGCCTAATTCATCAGTTAGTGTAGTCAATCATACCTGTGCAAACAGGGCCGGCTTTAGGAAGTGCGGGGCCCGATTCAAACAGTTTCGACGGGGCCCCGGCAGGGATGACTAAAAAAACACGTAAAAAACCACATGGGGCTTGTACTCATCGGGTGGTGCTCCTAGTCTTCGGCGGCGGGTCCTTCACTCACTCTGGGTCTTCGGCGGCACTGAAGGACCCGCCGCCGAAGTGCTGCCAAAGACCTGGAGCGCCGCCGGGTGAGTAAAAATTAAAAAGGAGCCTCTAGCCAGGGAAGGGATTCTCGGCCACTTGCCCCCTACTTCCCCGGCGGCCCTGCCACTGGGCGCGGGGCCCTCTTAGGCGCGGGGCCCGATTCGGGGGAATTGGTGGAATTGGCCTAAAGCCGGCCCTGTGTGCAAAGTGGGTTTAAACCCCTTCCAAAGCAGAATGGAAGTGGTTTACACTCACTTTGCACAGGGAGTAAATGAGTGTACTAGAGAACCATCAAGCCACAAGTGCTAGTTCTCAATCTGAAATAGGAATCCCTCTGAATTATGCAGAAAAATAATGGGCCTGATTCTCACTGACACAAAAGTCCCTTTATACTGTCAAGGTGTTATAAAGAGGCCTTAGTGTAAATGAGAATCAGGCGTGGTGTATCGCTATTCCTTTCCGCACATAATGCTTCACCTTTCTCCCACCATTGTATTTCCAGTAAAGAGGGTATAAATAAGAGTAGTGGAGACAAAGAGGAAAATTTAGGTTGCAAAGCAGTAAAACTTCGGCTTTGGCTACACTTACACTTCAAAGCGCTGCCGCGGCAGCGCTGCCGCGGCAGCACTTTGAAGCGCTAAGTGTAGTCAAAGCACCAGCGCTGGGAGAAAACTCTCCCAGCGCTGTCCGTACTCCACATCCCTGTGGGGAATAACGGACAGCACTGGGAGCGCGGCTCCCAGCGCTGGGGCTCTGACTACACTGGCGCTTTGTAGCGCCGCAATTTGCAGCGCTGCAGAGGGTGTGTTTTCACACCCTGCTGCAGCGCTGCAAATTTGTAAGTGTAGCCAAGCCCACTAGTGTAGCCAAGCCCACTCAAGTCATTGAGATTAGACTGTCTCAAGAGCAGTGTAGGAAGCTCCATAGCTGGGATTTTAAAAACAAGCCTGATCAAGAGAAAACTACTGTAAGGAACAGTCTTCACTGATCCCTAGACAGACGAAATGACTTTGTCTTTGTTCTCCACCTGTGATGTCCATGTTTTTATGTCCATTTTCAATAAAGGGTGTCGCCACTCCCTTTTCTAGGGAAATAAATGATCCATTTCTTGGTTTTGTTCTACTTGCTGAAATGTCTCCTGGCCACTAGATGGGCAAAATTCTTCTTGCACATTTGCTTGACTCTAATAATCTGTTCTTCCTGCTTTGGAATGAGATCTAAAGCCCATTTAAGTCAATGCAGAAAGACTCCCATTCAGTGGGCCTTGGATTAGCCCATTTGTATGGTTGGTGTATGTAGTTAAGCAAATTTAGGAGAGATGCTATGAATCTGATTTACATGTATTGTGTCTTTAAATGCAAGATGTCTCCTATGGTTTCTAGGGACATAGGTGCTGGAACTAGGGATGCTGGGTGTGCTGCTGCATGTCCTGTCTTGAAGTGGTTCCCATCCTATACAGTGTTTACAGTTTGGTTCAATGGCTCTCAGCACCCCTACTATACAAATTGTTCCAATGTCCCTGTCTGGGGGCAATGCTCTGAGATAATCCAAGATAGTTATTATCGAGAAAGAGAGTAACACCTCTCTCTCAATCTCTCTCTCTCTCACACACACAGGGAGTCCTATTGTTTGTCCTTTCAGTGTTTGTCTTCTTCTGAAATAGTAAACGATTTGCTCATTGTGTAGAGAAAACATGACAACAGGGGGCTTGCTTTGATGGACATCGATTGAGCGATCACGTTGGCTGGTTGTGCTGCAGACCCAGAGAGAGCAAAACCGCTGAGTTGTGCTGTGTGGATGCGAAAGGAATATTTTGTCCGTAGCTTGGAAACAAGGAGAGAAAATGATCTGTAATTAGAATGAGCAGAATTATGAGAAGTCTTGGGGCTAAACAAGGCACAGTTTTCCTGTACTTCAACATGAAGAATAATAATTAAAATTATTATGAACGGTACAAAGTGTACATCGGGGTTCCCAGACTGTGGACTGCGGCCCGACGTAGTCCCAGGTGGGCCGCCGGCGCAACTGCATTCCCCAGCCAAGCTCTTAGTTCGTAAATCTTTAACTCCATGTGACTCATGTAATCAAAGTAAAAGCTACATAGATGTAGTGTTTTGAGCTGTGTATGTTTGACAGAGTATAGAAAAAAAGTTTATTTATTCAGTTATTTTAAAAAACCAAGCTGCAATATGTCAAGTTTAATTTTCACGAGTACAGTGCTGCGTTTCACTGCAAGGTAACCTAGCAATATACAGACAGTCTGCCATTTACAACTGTAAAAAATGGCAAGCAGTATTTCAATCTGACATGGAATGATATATTTTTTGAAAACAAGAAGGGTGCACTGGTGGAGAAGATAATGAAAGTCCCAGACCATCTACAGCTACACAAAATGAGCCAGTCAAAAAAAGAAAGTGATAAGAAAATATGATGATACATACTTGAAGTTTGGATTCTCCTTTGTCAGACAACGGAAGAGGGGGCTTTTGAGTGCAGTGGGCTTTGGACCAGACGCTAGGAACCCAGCTGGGAAAGCTGATGGTGACGTCAGAAAGTCAAAAGGCAAACCTGGGCTCTCAATCTCCCCTTGCAGTGACTCATATCTTGTGGAGGGAAGAACTGGGCCCCTTGATCCAGCTCCCACTGCAGTCAAGGAGCATTTTTCTACTGACTTCAGCTGGAATTTGATCTGGCATCAGGTGAAGACCATATTGTGTTGGAGCCAAAATAGACAGACAGAGTCTATGCTGAGGGGCTTCCACTGGGACACAGCCTTGGCTACAACCCAACTTAATCCACTGTACAGGGGGGAAACTCGGACACCGAGATGTTAAGTGACTTGACCCAAGAGGCAGATATAGACCCCAGATCTCCTGACTCCAAGTCACATACTTTAGACCATGCTGCCTCCCATCCCTTGAGCATAGAGATCCTCAGTAATCCAGCCAATGCAGCACGGAAATGGACTGACAAGTGAAAGGAAGGCAAATTATTTTGGTCTTTCTTTGAAACATGCCTGAGAGTTTTCTCAGTACAATAGTTCTGCTTTAAGCCAAAAGCAGGCTCCATACATTGATCCCCAGCTGCAGCTTCACATGTTTTCCATATTAGAATAGCCTGGTGATGCAGGAAAAATGACCAAGGGATTTTTTTTCACACTCTACGTGGAATCTCAGAATGATCACCTGTCATCTGACTCTGTTGTTACAGAAATGACTAAAGATGTCACTTTCCTAATCTGGGCTCTGATCCTGCAAAGAATGGCGTCAAAGTGACTCCAAGGGAGTATCAGGGACCATTTGTGCAGGTCACCTTTCAAGAACCAGACCTGGCCATGGACCATTCTTCCTATCCCGGGGTGCATTAATTACTACATCAGCATGCACTATGCTGCAGGTAGGAAAATACTGATGCTGCTGATTCAAACAGTTCCCAAACCTGGCTGAAAGCAGATGGGATCTAAATAAGACATTTTTTGCTGATGATCAGCATAAAGAAATATATACAATCAGCAAGTCACCTGTTTGCGTCTTTCTTACAAAAAAAAAAGAAAAAAGTAGATGACTCTATGGGCCAGAGTCACTGGTACACTCTTTTTTCCAAACCCACAGGCCTGTTGAAGTGAATGGAAAGCCTCCCGCTGCTTTCAATGGGCTTTGCATCAGGCTGCAATTCACCTGTCCGTAGCAACTGCTACTCATTTTTTTTGCAATACATTGCGTTAAATAAAACTTAGCACCATCCCTCCATGCATTTCACAAGCGTTAATGGATTCCCTGTATTAAGGGAAGTATTATACCAATTTTTAAGCTGTTGAAAATGAGTGCAAGAGTGGCAAAGGGATTTTGCTGGAGGTCACACTAAGTCAATAGATGGGCTGGGATTAGAACCCAGGAGTCCCAGCCCCCTGCTTTAGCTACATTTAAACTACGCAGTAGTGGAGAAGCACAGCAGTGTTGCCACTCATTCAGCTGGAGGAAGTGTTTTCTTGATGCTATAGTTAATCCACCTCCCCAAGAGGCAGTTGCTAGGTGGACAGAAGAATTCTTCCATTGCCTGACACGGGGACTCAGGCTATGGCTGCACTCGAGAGTTTACAGCAGCAGTGATGCAGCTGCACCGCTGTAAGCTCTCTAATGTAACCGCTCTAAGCCAACGGGAGAGAACTCTCCCAATAGCTTAACTACTCCAGTCCCGTGTGAGTGGGAGCTATGTTGGTGGGAGATTCCCCCTGACACAGCATTGCCTACACTAGTGCACACGTCAGTGTAACTTACATTGCTCAGCAGGGTGGCTTTTTCACAGCCCTGAGTGACATAAGTTATACCGCAGTAAGTGCTTGTGTAGACATAGGCATCGGGGGCTTACCTATGTTGCTCAGAGGTATGGATTTTTCACATCCCTGAGGGATGCAGCTGGGTTGATCTAATTTTCTAGTGTAGTCCCGCCCTTCTAAGCCGCATTGCCTGAGGAAGTCATTTTCTATGCAAGAACATCGTTTCATTTTGAAAGTGATTAATGAGGGTAATATGCAGTCTGAACAATTTCTGCTTTCCTCAGATCATTCCTCTTTGTATAACACATTGCAGATGATTTTATGAAATTGTATCATGAAGCCTACATGTATGTGGGTCCACGTGAGTGAGCAGGATTGTGTCACATCATGGAGAAGCCAGAGACACGGGCAGGTGATTAACGCTCAATGATTGTCTAGTCTAAAGTAAAACACCTTAAGACAATGGGTTTGCTTTAGCTGGGAGAAGACACTCCCTTCTCTTGCTTAACAGGATGGGGTGTTGGGAGCAGTAGGAAGTTATCAAAAGGCAGAACAAAAGAAGCAGGTGACTCCAGCAGGAGTCTATAGGGGGCACTATAGGGAATCCCATGGGAGAACTGGGATAGAGAGCCATTTTGCCACAGATTAAGATGAGGGAGGCTGCTGGCTGCAGGAGTAGGGTAGGCAAGGAGGTGGGTGGCAGATCTTGCCTGCCTGCCTGATGGAACACAGATGATCACCCAAGGATTCACAAGAGAAGGGGGAGTTAGTGAGGGAGAATGTGGTTGGGATGTTTTATTGTTTTTCTCTATGATCTGTGCTTTATCTGTTAAGAGCAATGGTGCTAGAATCGATGCCAATTTTGTCTACCAGTATGTGTTCAGTGCCTGCAACTGCCACATTGCCCCTGAGAGAATGAAATTGTAGACCAGAAGGTTAATATCTTTTTGGCTGAGAGGGGGTGTGTGTGTGTGTGTGTGTGTGTGTGTGTGTGTGTGTGTGTGTGTGTGTGTGTGTGTGTGTGTGTGTGTGTGTGTGTGTGTGTGTGTGTGTGTGTGTGTGTGTGTGTGTGTGTGTGTACGTACACCCACACCCCAGGGAGCCAGAAACATCAGTGCTGTGCCCTGAGGAACTAGGGTTCAAAACTCACAGAGGGTTGCCAGCGAGAAGATCTGTGCCCGATAATGTGCCTAGAAACCCCAAGATTGTGGTAGTGGCTGGACTCCGTTCAGGCTCCAGGACCTTAGCGCACCTCAGGGGCTCTAGAGCACGGAGGCTTGTATTCCCTTCACAGCAGCACTAGTGGGTGGCCAAGAAGAGGCTCTGGCTAGGATCTGTGATACTTACACATTGTCCATCATTGTGGTATCCAAGCACCAAGTGCACTTTTCAGCAGAACAAGGAGTCAGGATTCAGAAAGGAATGGCTAACGGGGTATCAGTGGGGAGTCAGGCTGATCCTAGAAATGGTTGGGACTAATTAGCTTAAGGATAGTTCTAAGCATAATTGTGTGACATTTAAAATGTAAATGTGGATTTAAATTGCTCCCATCTGTGAAGAGGAGAGTGAAAAACTGTTCTGTTCCCTTCATTCACATGGGTATCTGGTCCTATGTCAGTTTAAGTAGTAAACATGGGGCTGGATTGTCCATGGCATAGCACCCTGTTTAGTCATTTACCTGTGGGCAAACCGGATGTAAACCTGTTAGGACACTTTGCATAGGCCTATGACTGCACAGGGCACCAAGCAATGGAGAATGAGGACCAACATTTACAGTTGCACTTACTAAAGTAAAATCGCAAGAGAATTAGGATGATACCTTGTGTCTCAGGACATAAATTGGTCAACTGAGGTCAAGAAGAAACTTTACTCTTCTCCCTCAATATTAGTATGACACAATAAAGTGCACTGGCAGAGGTTTACACCTTCCTCACCATCCAGCAATGGCACTGTTGGAGACAAAACACTGAACTAGAGTGACCATTGGTCTCCTCCAGTATGGCACTGTCTTTGTTCACATTGAGGATTTCAGTAACTGAGCCAGATGTTAGGGGGTCTATTAATGGAGTGGGTGGGTGAGGTTCTGTGGCCTGCAATGTGAAAGAGGTCAGACTAGATGATCCAATGGTCCCTTTTGGCCTTAAAATCTGAGTCAATGGTGAAATTTGTCCATTGAAATTTTTTTTATGGAAAACAGATTTTTGTTGTTGTTCTTGAAATGGAAATTTCCATGGAAAATGTCTGTTTTTCACACATTTTGTCAGGTTTTCATTGAAAAAATGAAAACTGAAATTGTTGTGGTATTTATTTGTTGGAAAGTGAAAAACAATGACAAATTTTGACTCCTCCCCTTCATTTTTGTCAAAAATATTCATAAACATTTTCCCCCCCAATTGTCTCTATTCTCATGCCCATGATTACATTATTTAACCCATATGACTACAGATGTTGAATTCAAGCTGCAAGAAATCTTACTACAGAACAACAGTTGTTGTGCTGCAGTTTCTGATCAGACTTCAGAGACTGGCTCTAGCTGAATCGGTGGGTGTGATATTTCCCATAGGAGTTGGAGAAAGGAGAAACAGGTGTTGAACTGTTTATGTGATGTCGCTATTAGAGGAGTTATGTGACATGATATGCTGCAGTTGTTTCATTGGCTTCTCTCTCCATCCCTCTTTTATTTATATATATACACACACACACACACATACACACAGATTTCAGAAAAAACTGTTATCTGAACTCGGGTTAATTGAAAGTCTGGGGCCCAGTGGAATCATTCCCCTGAGCTATGTGAAGGTTGGATCTATCCCCTGAAATTTCAGTCCCATGGAGCTCCTGTACTAAATTCTGCAGGACGAGAGCTTTCATCTTGGAGAGTTTAGTCCTTTGGCTCTCCTAAACTGCACAAGATCTTCAATCCTGCATTGTATAGGAGCTCTGCAGGACCAGAGTTCTTGTTCAAGTGAGCCCACCGGAGCTCTTAAAGTCTATATTACTGCAACTCTTACATCACAGAACTTCTAAGCTCTGCAGTACTGAAGTAAACTTCAGTAAGCTTCTGAACACTGCAGGAGCAGAGCTACGGAGCAGCTCCTGAGTTGCTTTCATCATGACCCTGAGTACAGATCTCAAAGCCTCTTGAAAGTCCCAAAGACCATTGGATAAGTGGCTATCTACTGAGTAGTGTGAGGGTTTGGTTGTTTTTTTTTTTAAGATAAAAATGACAGTCGTAATTTGATATGTGAGAATGGTCAGACTTAAGCCCTTCTTAAACTGTAAGAAGTTGAAGATCACTCAGTATGTTGTTAGGTTATTTGCCCCTCGATGTGGAATAAACTGTAATGATTTGGTCTATGATCTCCATCTCGCAAGGTATTTAAAGATCATTAAACAGGTAATTCACAGACCAGACACAATCCTGACACTGTTTGTCCTCACTCTTCTCCCCAGTTTGTTTTTCTCCATCTTTTGTGTAAGCAGAGTCAGGATGAGCTCTACCCTGACCTCTGGTGGTAGATTATGGGGAGTGCAGAAAGAAGTTTCAAGTATTCGCATTAGCAATTCAGTTATTTGCATTGGCACACCCACCCCCACTTAGCATACCGCACAGCAGCCTGGGATGGTTATTTTCACAGCTGTGGGAGCCCCAATTTCGTTGTTATTGGGGCAGGAGCAATAAAATGTTGTCACCCCGATTAAGTAAATGAGGAACTACAAAACTGTCTTATGATAGAGGGTTTCATTATCAATTAAATAGCACTTGCTAGACAAGGGACATGGGTTCCAAAACCCAGTCAAGGGAGAGAGACTGGGGACAGATATCTGTACTGGGTGGTGCAGGCGCCTTGTGTGAGCCAGAAGCACCAGTTCCACCTATGCCTCTCTCCACTGTGGAATGTCAGAGTTAATTTTGATTCCCTTAAGAATCTAGATGCAGGTTACTGAGCTGAATTCACTGGTACTGGGGCTCCCCTACTATGAGCTGGAATCACTAAGAGCTGAAATCACTGAAGAGCTGGACTTGCTGAGCTGAGAGCACTGTGCTAATGAGTGGGGGAGCCTGAAGCAATACTGGCAGAGCGAAGTGGAGCAGTTTGTGCAGCCACTGGGTGCGTGGAGCTGAGCAGCTCGTGAGGACGGCTGGAGCGGATCACAGGACAGCTGGTGGACCAGAGCAGCTGGCAGAGTGGAGCAGCCCACAGAGCAAGCGGAGCTGAGCTGTTTGCGGGGACGACTAGTGGAAGCAGAACCCCACGAAGAGGCAGGGCAGTTGGCCCCGAACCACGTAAGGTGCCTGTAGTGAGGCGGCCTGGCTCCCGGCAGCCCCTGAGAGAGAGGAACCGGAACAACCCCCTCAGTGGGCGGAGCCACTGTCACCTGTTCCCGCCCCCTGGAAGTCAAGGGGCAGGACAGGAAGTATAAAAGCCCGGCCTCAGCACTCAGTTGGAGCCCAGCGGCCGGAGAGGAGGGATGCTCCTGATCGGGCTCCCGCTGGACCGAACCTGCCCCGAGCCCGGTACCCTGACGTGGACGGACCGAGCCTGCGCCGAGCCAGGTACCCTGACATGGACGGGCCGAGCCTGCCCCGAGCCAGGTATCCTGAGGTGGACTGGCCGAGCCGGCCCCGAGCCCGGTACCCCGAGGAGCGGCCCGAGCGTCGCCCTGACCCGCGTCCGGAGGAGCAGCCCGACCTAGACCATCTTCAGCCCGCTGAGGAGCCTATGGTATGGGACCCCACTGCCGCGCCCAGCGGGGAGCAGGTATCCGAGGAGGGGGAGATGGAGTGTAGCCCGGGGGTAGCCGACCCCTGTCCGGCTGAGGGCACTGACGTGCCCATGTCAGTGTGTTGCGGCCAGGATCCCCACTGACTACAGCGGATCCACGCCGCTGTTAGGGCCCCGGGCTGGGACACAGTGGAGTGGGTGGGCCTGTGTCCCCCCTGCCACCCCACTCACGGGTGGCAGACTCCCCCTCCTACCAGCGTTCCGGCCGAGCAGCCTGCACTTACCTGGGCTTCCGGAACTGTTGTTGTAGCTCAGCTCCTGCTACAAGGATCTGGGCCCTGGGACTGTTATTACTGCTCAGCTCCTGCCATAAGGACCTGAGCCTGGAACTCTTGGTTATTGCCCCGCCCTGACTAAAGGGCCTGGGCTTCCTGAGACTGATGCCGCTGCTCAGCTCCTGAAGTAAGGACCTGAGCCCTGAGACTGGTGCTACTGCTCAGTTCCTGAAGCAAGGACCTGAGCCCTGAACTGGTATTACTGCTCAGCCCCTGCTAAAAGGACCTGAGCCTTGAACTATTGTTTCTTGCCCCGCCCTGATTGAGGGTCTGGGCTTCCTGAGACTGGTGCCACTGCTCAGTTCCTGAGGCAAGAACTTGAGCCCTGAACTATTATTACTGCTCAGCTCCGGCTGTAAGGAGCTGAGCCTAGGACTGCTGTGTTGCTGACCCGCCCTGATTGAGGGCCTGGGCTTAGCTCATTAACTTTGTGGTGCAGCCTGCCGGAAGGACCTGAGCCTCTTGGACCCTTGTGTGGTGCCCAGCCCTGAGCTAGGGCTCAGGCTAGCTGACTTGGTGACTGCTCAGCTCTGGCTGCGAGGACCGGAGCTGAGAGCCGGTTTGACGCCCTGCCCTGACTGAGGGCCGGGGTTTATTGACTCTGTTACTGCTCAGCCTGCAGGAAGGATCTGAGCCTGGAACTCTTGTTGCTGCCCCTCCCTGCCTGAGGGCCGGGCCCATTGCAGTGACCGTGTGCCTTCTGTTTCAGCCCCTGCCTGAGGGGCGGGCCCCTGAGACCTTCAGAACCCGAAGGCTGATCCAGGCCGTGTAGTGAGGCGGCCTGGCTCCCGGCGGCCCCTGAGAGGGCACGGCCCCCGTACCGGACTATTACAGTGCCCCTTTCTACCTAGGCTGGGGAGGGGGACCTCTGCAAAGAGACTCTTGAACTCTGGGGCTGCACTGACCCCGGACAGAGACTTTTGAATTGTGGGACTTTTGGGACTGTGGGTGATTTGGGGGGTTGCTGGACTCAAGGGCCCAGAGAGAAGGACACGGCCCAATTTGCTGGGGTGGGTCTTTGCTCACGGTTTGACCTATGAACTCTAGTTGAGGTATTTTCCAAATTTAATGCTTGTTGTTTATCTTATGTGATTAAACTTTTTCTGCTACACCAAGAGTCTGTGCTTGCGAGAGGGGAAGTATTGCCTCCTTGAGGCGCCCAGGGGTGTGTGTAAGATTTTCCCAGGTCACTGGGTGGGGGCTCGAGCTGGTTTGCATTACGTGGTAGGGAAGGGACCCCTATGTATTGAACCTGGCCCTTGCTGCTATCGTTTCAGCCTAGCAGAGGGGTTATATTTGTGTATCATCATATGCTAATATTGTAAGCTCTCTGGGGCATGTACTGTCTCCCACCCACACTCATTTGTACAGAGCCTGGCACAATCCTGTCCTCATCCTTATAGGGGGCTTTAAGTGTTACCACAATACAATTGATAAATAGTTAACATAATTTTTTTGCTCATTTACAAGGAGTTTATTCGTTTGCAAGGATGAACTCAGTAACACCTAGAACTCATTACATTCCAAAATGTAATATTTAACTTTAAATATACTAGTTTATTGGTTGGGGTGGTCATGGATAAAGATTTTGATTTATGGAGACAGCCAAGTGGTCTTCTGGTAACTTGACTAATTTAACTTATTCCTTGTCGTTCAAGTCCATGTTGTTATTTGAAAGAATAAACCTATTCTGTATACTTTTTATGGGTTTTATACAATAAGCAAGCAGATATTAACATTTAAATGAATATATCACTAAGGCTAACACTACTAAAATTTCACTAACTTAATTAGGAATTAAGCAATACAATGATTAAATCACAATTGCAACAGAAATTGAATCAATAGATCAACGGGTTAAGAACAATATTGGAGTAAGTCATCAAGTGGTCAGATTATCAAATTACTACAGCAGGTAAACAAATCACGAGGTTAATATCACAAAGAATGACTTTTTATTAACCCAGCATTAGGAGACTGAAGGAGGCAGCTGTTTGGCTTTCATCTAAAAACCCCACAATCAAAAGATCTTGAAATGCATTTAGCTGGTGAAGGACATCGCTGTCCATTTTGGTTTTAGACCTTTACCAAGAGATATCACCTGTAAGAGCACAATCAGTTAAGTTATTCTTAAGGAAGTACAGAGACCAAAGTGGTTTCTTAAATCACATCCTCCATGTTATTCCATACTTCCTCCTTAAACCTCATGTTGTTATAGCAACTAATATTCTCTTCTTATTATTTACCAACTTATTTCAGAACAGAACAGAGGTAGTTTTACTGAGCAATGCTTACAGCTTACACTATAGCAGCTCTGGATAACACTTTTTCTTAGCTGAGGAAACACTTGGAATATTTGGTGGCAAAATTGGGATTTTCAGTTAGGGAATCTTCACTGGTGCTGTTCCCTAACACAACAATGGACAGGGCTTTCTGTAAAATAAAAAGAAAAAAGAAAAAAAGGGGGAAAATAAGATACTTAAAAGGATTTGAATTTCTTCTGTTTTGTGCTCTTGGTGTCACATGTTGCAGGATTGTGGCTACAGTTACTGGTGATGCAGGAGTGTGACTACAGCCACAGATGATGTAATAGCTTCATTGTAGAGCTCAAAACTAGCATAAGTCTGTGCTGGTTCTCGGGGCACCCAAGACTGTGAGTCATCTTGTTACTCTCCTGCCTCCCGAACGAAGGACACTTGCTTGGGCTTAACTGGGTGTCAGATTCCTGACACCGCCAGCCTATGAGCCACCCAAGCACTCTCCTCTGGGCTATGCCAGCCCTATTGTTGTCTTGCAGATTAACAGTAGGTGCGGCCCAGTCCCCGAGCTCCTGCAAAGGTTCCCCTGCAGTGTTCAGCACCTTATTCACTGAACACTCACAGACATAGCAGGTCTGCTGTCCCCAAGGAAACAGTGCATGCACCAGCTTGTATGATCCAACTCCGGATCAGCTCCTTGTGTAATACCACAGCACTGAGATATATTTATAGTGAAATCAAGGATAAGTTTAATCCAAGATGCAAGAGAGAGTGAGTAAGGATAATGGAAGCAAAAGGTTACATGTAAAAACAAAATCATAACACACTTTCTAGAGACTAAACTTAACAATCTAACCTCCTCTCTAAAGAAGTTTATCTCACCCCCAAAATCACATGCAATATTTCAACCAAGGCTGGTTGAGCTCCTGTTTTCATGAATGTAAATGCACTGCCTAGTCACTTCCTAGGTGAAGGATTATGGGGTGTCTTCTCTGTTCCTCAGATATAGTCCTGCAAACCTCCCCTTGCTGTGTGCTTCTCCTTGTTGACTTCATATCATTCTGTAGGCTTCGTGTGTAATGTGCCCACATTTTGTTAGCTTATAATGCTTAATCTATATGCCATCAGGCGAATCAACATATTTGATCTGACAGGAAACCTGTTTGTCGATTCTGCTTTGATTCAGACTTTAAAGCGTTTTTTGAGTATATGTACATAACTCCCTGCATAGTACCTATACATATTTCACGGTGATTTTAATGACCATTGTGACCCTGGCTTTTATTTGAGACTTTGCATGACATTCTTTAGTGAACCAGAATGTAAATACCAGAATCAGGAAATTCTTGTAACCCCCTTGCCTGTTGGCTTTGAGGGGGTTCATGGGTGTGATCGGGTGGACTAGGCTCAGAGGCCCCTTTCTGGAGGCCACAGTGTCCTGCCACACTTGTTCCAGGAAAGGAGCAGTAGAGAGGTCCTCCAAGCAGGCATGAGAGGCTGCAGGGAGCAGCCAATCAGGGCCCAGCAGGCCCATATAAAAGAAGCTGCAGGGCTAGAGTGAGTTCAGTCTGCTAGCAAGGACTGGGGGAGCAAAAGGTGCTCCTGGCTGACTTCAGGGGCCTCAAGGGCCAAAGCAGTTAGTTACTGGCAGGGACTTGGGGAGCGAGGAAGGAGCTTCTGGCTCGCTGCTGAGACTCAGTGAAGAAGGGCTATGGGGAAGTGGCCTGGGGAAATGTAGAGCAACAATTAGTAAAGGGATGCAGCATGAGGCCACTATACCTAAAGGGTCCCTGAGTTCTGACCCAGAGCAGCCACTTGGGGGAAGTTGCTACATCCTAAGAAAGGGAATTAGAACTGTGACACTCCGGGGAAGGGGGCTGCACTGGGACTCGCTCAGTGGAGAGCTGTGGTCAGCGAATTGAGTCTAAAAGGGGTAGCTCAGCAGAAGAGCTGGGGTTACTGAGGACTAATGTAGAGGTTAGGAGTCCCCAGGAAGAAGCCTTGGGATGCTGCTCAATTCCAGAGTAGGAGCCTTGCAACCTAGCCGGACCAAGTGAGGGTACTGTGGTGAGTCCTATTGGACTGGTTAAAGACCGAGCCCGGGGAGGGATGCAGAGAAGGACACACCAACTGAGCATACCACAACGGGTCCTGTTGGACTGCTTTAGAAGACTGAACCCAGGGAGGGCTGCAGGACATTGGGGACATTTTGGACTGTGTATCCCGTTTTTTTAGTTTTTCACACAGATTGAGTATGACTCAGCTGGAGGGCTGAGTAACTGAAGACCAGCCTGACAAGTGCAGTGGCCAAGGGGACACCGTGAGCAGAGGAAATTGAGAAAAAGCTGCAGGCACGTGCACACTCGACCAGGGGGGCACAGGCGAGAGGTGAGTGCACCTAGACCACTCAGGCTGGAAGATATGAAGGACCAAAGTATTCCCCTCTTTCTCCCTTGGGTGGCCTGCCCAAGGGGACTAAGACGGGCACTTGCTTCAGATGATGTTGATGGCCTGAGAGAGCACTCAGGCTTCCCCTTTGTCTTGACCCTTATAGGGGGCAACTCTCCCACTTACTCCATCTTAGGCCCCCACCTTCATAGCTTTGGGGACAGTTAGATGGTTCACTCTGGATACAGTCAGTGTGGCCCAATCCTCAGTAACCTGGGAAGGCTTCAGCCTTTGGCCAGTGTGGGAAGTCCCTCTCAGGATGACCATAGTGTGTGGAAAGATCACTTTGCAACTACATGCCATTTGCGCCCTCAGAATACAAAACCAGACATAGTGTAGAGCTCACTTTAGAGGAAGCTGCCTCCAACCTTCTGTCTGGGCCCACCCTGGGCATCAGTGACCATTATAGGCCTAAGCAATTTCTTAAAATTAGCTAATTGTCTAGTCATGATCTTGTCATTCACCCGTACATCCTCTTACATACTGGAAATAGATGTCATTAGCCTGTGACAAGTTGTCACATCTATGCATCAAGCAAAAAAATTTAAGGAAATAAATGATGGGCCTCAAATGTGTAAAAGATTGACTTATACCCAGTAACTTTTTACCTAGTAGCAAAAGACTGTTTTTTACATCTTAGCAACATCTGTTCCATTTAACACAAAACAATTAAAGTTTAAACCACACCAAAATTCTCATTTGGGCTATTTGTCTCAAAGGGTGTTCCACTTGTATACATTAAAGAGAAAGATCACAACTCTCTCTCTCTCTCTCTCTCTGATGAGGGAAAGGTTTACCCAGTGTGTATAACAAAACTTTGTATAATAAATCATACTAGGTGAGGCATGTTTTTCAGATTAAGAAGTTGATTCACACAACTGGGAACTGCTGACTGGTAATAGAATTACCACAGTTCCTGGGTCAAAATTTTGGAGGTATTTATTTTCTGAATCTTTTATTTTTTGCTAAAGGTATCATCCAACTTGATTATATTATAACCATCTATAAGTAATTGCATTGTAAATAGCATAAGGGGGGAGTGGCTATTTAAGAAGTCAAAGATGATCTATAGAAAATAAATGATGTAGAAATTAGAACTAACTTTTAATAATGATGTCCACGCTAAAATTAAACAAAGGGGGAACTGAATTTCAACATCAGACAACCTTTTTCTAATGATTAGGGGAACAATTAGTAAAATAATTTGGGGTACTGGATGGGTTATTAGATTTGTAATTGGTGTCCTAGAGTTGAAAAGTTCTGAAACCTGTCCAAATCTGATCAAGGTTGGTCAGGATCAAAAGTTGTTACTGTCTGACAAGCTGTTTAGTGGCCTACAGAAATTAGATGGTGACTTAAATCCAGTTCCTCCAAGTCAACATCACAAGACCACTACCATAATGATGAATGGCTCGTGGCAGCTGTATTTCCTTCTCAAGCCCTGAGCTCATTTCTCAAGACTGGGCTGAGGCACATTGGTGGGAGGAAGTCTGTAGGCTGAGGTTCATGTGCCGGACGTGTGTGGATAAAGAGAGGTCTCAGTCTGCCACTTTTCACGAGAACTAATATTCACATGAAAACATATTTTTTTAATGTCAGCGAATCTCTTCAATAAAACCTTTTGTATGAAAGACTCTAATTCAGGCAACTAGACACCTCCAGCTGAGCTCCAGAATTATTAGCGGCTGCCTCCCAATACAGTAGTTTGTCTGAATGCCAACAAATTTCAAGCAGTGGTTGCAAATAGTTTTCAATTTTCTATGGTTTTCAAGAAAGCTTTTAAAAGCAAGTGAACTCCCTGAGGGAAGAGTCCTTCCTTCCGTCTGTGAAATATCCTCCCTGCTCATTGGCGGTCTTCACCTAACCAAAAGTGAAAGTCCAACCAGCCTATTAAACTCTGCTCAGCACCATTTGTTTGTTTGTTTAGATTCTGCAAATGCACCAGCCCAGCCTTGTAGGCTGTTTAAAACCAATGTAAATATACACACAACATTTCCACATTAAAGTATGGTTCTGCCTCTGAAATTGATTTGGTAATTATGGAACTTTTGGGTGCCATGTTTATTGTATCTCAGTGACCAGATCAGATCTGAGCACTTTTCAAGTAAAAAGATGGTTTTTTTCCCCCCAACTGCTGGCCCTGCAAACTCAGCCTGGAACCTGAATGTCAAGCTGGGAACTTTCTGGTTTATGCATCATCATCATTATCCATAAAGTGTCAGTGATGAGAACTCAGTTAAGAAGCCAGTGATAATGTGTGAGCCAGAATAAAATCCAATTCCCTCTCCCATTGGTATGTTGGTTCTGAAAGTTAATGGGAATAAATATCAGTAACACTTATGTTAGTCACTAAAGTCGTCAGATATGGAGCCAGTCTGCAGAGTATTAAGGCACCATGTTATTCAGAGTAAAACAGACCCTTAAAATGCCTTTCTAACCCACAGAACCAATACCTCCTAATCCAGTCATTCCCCATTCAGCCAACATCTGCTGAAGACAGCTAGTGGAAGAGAGCATTTGCAACATACCATGCAAGTCAGTAAAAATCTCTCTCTGTCAGACTAAGGGGGAAATACTTTGTAGAGTTGAAGGCCCTCTTTTGAAATTGACCTGCCCCAGTTTGCTAACAAAATATCTAGGAACGGTCAACTCAATATCCCAGTTAATCCCAAGTGCCAGGCTGAGATACAAGGACAGAGGCAGTCACTTAAGGTAATGGATTGGTTAACCCTGCTCAGTCTACTAGTCTGAACAGAAACCATGTAGCACAAACTTCTCATGCCCAAGTCCCCAACCAGCCTGCATCAAGTGCAGAAGGGGAAAAGATGCCTCTAAAATGTACATTGGACATGTGTATCCTGGTAGGCAGTGCAGAAACCAGTCTATGGAAAGTCAGGGGCGTGGTGAAAAAACTGTATCATGATGATCTGAACATGGCAGTGAGAAACAACAACAACTACGAGAGGGGGGAAACCCTAGAAACCACTGCAGTGGCATCTGTTGATATTGGGGCTGTCTGATAATCTGCTATAGGATTCATGCTGTCGGTAGGGTAGAGAGGCTAGAGCCGGCTGTCCACTATTCCTGGGAGTTCATTGTTCAGGTACACAGGGTGTCTACAGACACAGCACAATCAGTGCCGGCATGTCTGTGCATGTGTGTAACCCGCATGCTGATATCCCATTCTTATGTGCACTTGTGTCTCTGATTATAGTCAGCCTGCCTATGGGGACTGGTGCTGGGAGCCAAATGTGGTTATAGCCTCCCATATCATGCCTGGGACAGACTGACAGAAGACCTGATTCACCTCTTCTCTGGTTAGGGGTGTCAGATTCGGTTGGGTGTATTCCTGGAGGTTTCATCACATGACATCATCTTTAATTCCTGGAGACTCCAGGACAATCCTGGCGGGTTGGCAACCCTAGCTCTGGTGCCTCTTGACCTACTCCCCTGAATAGGATCACCATAATACACAGCTGTTGAAAATGCTCCCACATCCCAAATACCTACCTTTCAACATGCTTGGAATGGGCTACATGGCAAACTGAACATCGAGGGCAGCTTGAACTTGTACTGTTCCATTTCCTTGTATGTGTTTGTTTATATGGGAGACATACAGAGCAGGTTCTTTCTCTGTCGAGGCCCCGTTTTTGCTAGAGATGCCTTCTCTTTAGATGTGGTGTCCTACTTCTGTGCCCAAGGCCAGTTCCTCTCCTGTTTAGGGAGGGAGAGCCTCACAGCTCTCTGTTTTCATGCCCACTGTGCATCTTTTCCAGCACAAAGTATAATGTGCACCATTTCACTTTTATGTACACAAACATCATGGTTTGAATTTGAGGGCCTTCTCAGAAGTAAGTTTGCAGGAGGGTTCCCCAAAATCCTAAAACTATCACTTCTACCAGGGAAATGCCTCTGTCTAGATCCATCTTCCACACAAAAAAAAATGGTGTTTTCTCACTGCTCTAAATGATTCATATCCTCAGTGCAGAAGCAGGAAACTGAGGTTGGACAATAATGGAGAAAATTCACGTGAAGAAATTCATCACATGTCGTTCCTTTATTGGCGTTACTTTTGTATCCCTCATTTGTAGTAGCAGTATTATAGTGTCTAGGAGCCTCAATCATGGACCAGGAGCCCAGTGTGCACAGCACTGTACAAAAACAGAACAAAGACCTGCCCCAAAGACCTTACAGTCTCTGACTCTTTGTCCCATGGTAGGTGCTTTTGTCCCATACTCAGGTCTCAGCAAGATAAGGAAAAAGGAGAAGAGTCAGTACTGTGTACAAGTGCGTCCCAAACTTCTTTGGTCAGCTAATATTTTACTAGACCGGGGATTAGCTGTTGAATACCAGGCACTGCCTGGTGCCCCCATGCATTTGCACAGGCTTTCACCGGTAATGTCACTTGAGATATGCCAGTCTCACGCACAATTGGCAGACTACGGTTGGGAACATAGAGGGTCATCGTTAGCTCCGGAAGAGGGAGCTAGGAGCCCAACATGGATAACTCAATGCATTGTGCACAGTGTTCTTTGCCCCATCCATATTGGCCATCTGAAACACAAGTAGTTCAGCTTATAACTTTTTTGCCAGCTAGCCAGCAAGCAGCCAGATTTTTCAGGCAATCACCCACAGCGGCTTCATAGAAAGAGCAAGTATTATCCGGCATTGTTCTCCAGCAATTATTCCAATACACATTACTTGCCACTGTTTTCACTGACTCACTCACAATTACTGATTCACTCACCACCAATAATTTCCACTCTTCTCTACTGTGCTGTCTGAGCACTGGGGACATCACCTGCTGGACAACCTTTAGATCATGTTGGAATGTCAACGGTTGTTGATCTTGGTCTTTTATTGGTTCATTTGGCAGCTGAAAGGGCAAGTCATTGGTATTATACAACATGAGTGCTCTTCTCAGGTTGGCTGCTAATATGGTTGCCTTGCTGTTCTTTGGAAGGTGTTCTCTAAATGGAAAGCATCCATATGACACTAGGCAGAGCACCAGTAGCAGCACAAGGGGTGGTAGCAAAGCATTGTGTCTCTGTCTCATGTCGGGGAGATGAACCAGAGTTACCTGCAGAACCTATGATACTGGAACCCATGAGCAATGGCTGTGGCCAGCTTTGTCTTCTGGAAATTTCCTTTAATTTCTCTTTGAAAATAGTAAATTTGAACTTTCCTTCTATGAGTAGATGAGTGAATGTGGGCTCCACCAGAGGTATATATGAGGCACAGAAATACACACACACACACAGACATTCAAAGGGGGGAAATGACATTTCAAAGGAGTGTTTGGGATCTTCTTGTGTTGCAGTCTGTTGAGTTACAGATGGTCACATCTATTAGGGTAGGTCTACACTGCAATCAGGGGCATAATCGCAGCATGTGTAGCCCTACCTGACCTACCTTCAATATAGCTAGCTTGGGTAATGCTGGTAGTGAAGCAGTAGCAGCAAGGACTTCAGCATGGACTAGCCACCCAGGTAATTATACAGAGTCCCAGGCACGCTTCTACAGCACGAGCTGAAGCCCGTGCTGCTGCAACTTCACTGCTATTGTTATCCGAGCTAGCTAGATTACAGCTAACTTGGGTGTATCTACACGTGTTGCAGTCACACACCCCGATTGCAGTGTATGCATAACCTTAGTGACAGCGAGCCCTGTGTGCCTAGGAAGCAGTGCTGGGTTATCTTGGAAATGCAGCAAGAGTGTCTCTTTCCATAGCTGCTATTATTATGATGATGTATTATTTGTATAACCATAGCACTTATGAGCCCCAGTCATGGACCAGGAATTCGTTGTGCTAGGTATTGCACAAACACAGGACAAAATGACCGTCCCTCCCCAAAAAGTTTAAAATCTAAGTACAAGACAAGACACAACAGATGGATGTGGACAGATGAGGAGTACAAAGAAATAATATTAGTCTGTATGATAGCAGCCTAAGTGTTGTCAAGTTTTTGGTAGGCATCATGGCTATTCAATCCTAATTATTTATTTTGTCTTATGTAGGGTCTTATACCCTGCCTAATACCATGTGTGATGTTCTCCTGTGGTGTTATCTGGACCAGTGATCTGCAAGGTCACACCAGTGCTTGACTCTGGGAGCCAGCCTTACCCTGCTCTGCTGTGAGAACCCCCACTCCTGGGCTGTTCACACACAGCCTCTGGCATGTAGGCTGCTCCTTGGACTGTGCAACCGAATGACACTAGCCAATATCTCTGGTCCCAGACACGCTGTAAGCTTATCTGAGTTCGTCAATTTAACAAAGAAATTGATATGTACCAGGCTTGTTACCCAAGAGGAGTCTCTGACATGCTTCAAACCAAACGCAGTGCTTCAGGTAGATTAAACAATAGATTTATTAATTATAAAGATAGATTTTGTGATTATAAGTCAAAACATAACAAGTCAGAGTTGGTCAAATGAAATAAAAGCAAAGCGCATTCTAAGCTGATCTTGACACTTACAAACTTAGATGCTTCTCACCACAGGCTGGTTGCTCTTCAGCGCTTCAGTCACTTGGTGATAGTGTCTGTAGATGTAGGTGGAAGAGAGAGAGAGAGCCTGGCAAACGTCTCTCCCTTTCATCATGTTCTTTCTTCTCTCTTGGCTTTGCCCCCTCCCTCCCCCCACTTCAGAGTCAGGTGAGCATTATCTCATCGCAGTTCCAAACTGACCAAAGGAAGGGGAGGGGGTGACTCCCTTGAGAGTCCAACAGATTATTTTGTTGCTGTCTAGGCCAACACCCTTTGTTCCTGTGAGGCTGGGCTGGGTTTGTCCCATACCTGCCCTGATGAGGTGAGAACTGCCTCTCTGTTCTCGGAGAGTTTTTGCCTGGGCTTGTTTTAAGCCATGAGGATACATTTTCAGCCTCATAACTATATACATGAAATTATAACCTATAACCTATAACATTACTGTAACAATTATTATAACATCGCTATAACAACCAAGCTCAGTGCATCATGAGCCTTCTGAAGACACCCAAAATGACAAACTTTGCACTGGATATCACACAATCATTTTACAAGGATGAACCTGGGGGTTCTGGGTGTTGCCCCGAGGTACAGAGCGTCACACAATGGTATATGAATAATGCGCCCTGGGGACCTTGTGAGAGTTGGATCCATCAGTTTAAGACAGCTTTGCACTGGAAGGGTGGTGCAAAGTAACCCTACAGAACTCAGAATGGGGCCCTGAATTCTAAACTTAATGGACACTATCCCGAATATATATTATTTGGTTATCAGAATTTTCACTTGAACCTCAATTCAAAAATCACACAGTCTCAGTTCTGACTCACATTGCCCAACTGGTGTGAACTGTGGCATTTCAATTTATATTAAGGCGAGAGCAGAACTAATCGTACACATCTAAGTGAGGGCCAGATGTGCTGAAAACAAGCAGATGAAAATCAGAAATCTTGGCACAGTAGCCCAAAACAGAACAAGCAGAATGCAGAGAAAGGCCTTTAGACACTAACAGCAGCAACAATATTTCATTTGAATTTACCTGAGAGAATTGGAACAAAGCTTGAAAATGGAGACAGCCATAATTTCTTGTTAGACAATGAAATGGGGACAAGTGAGCAGAAAGAACATTTCCCTGCTCTAAGACATCTATTCTCCTCTCCATTAAGCCCAACCTAATACTGCACTAATGCAGTGCCTTTTAACCCTTCGGTTTTCATGTCAGATATTTTATTCCAGTAGAGTTCTTAGCCTAATTTCTTTACCATCTTTGGTGCGACACCTTTGAGCCTCGGGTCATACACTGAAATATCATTCTGACGCTCATTGAACTTTAATTGCTGCACCGCCAGTTGGTGACCCTGGATCTACAGACAACATAGATAATGTTCCCTCAAAGTCCTTTTTGTGGCTGCTAAATGAATGAGTGACTGAGGACAGGTTAAAACCTCTGGCCCTGATCCAGCAAAGCACTTAAGCACATGCTTAAGTGCTTTGTTGGACAGAGGCCTATGAGCACAGTCTTAAACTTGTGGTCAGGCAGCCTTTTGCTCTGCATACAGACAGGGAAAGGGGATAAGAGAAAGAGGTGAAAAAGGAAAGGAAGGAGACAGAGAAAGGAGAGGAATGAAAAAAAGAGAGAGGGTGGTGAAGACGGGAAGAAAGAGATATGTTAGAGAAGGGGGACGGAGTGGGAGGAAGAGAAATGGAGGGAAAGTGGAAAGAAGAGCACAGGAATTCCCTTTCCATCTGTTTGGGTGGGAGAATCAGACCTCCTCACATTCAGCAGTGGGGTAGATGAGGACACTGCAGTCAGTGGCAGGGACAAGGGGAGCCAGAGCTCTTCCCCAGCCTGGAGGGGCAGTCTTAGCCACAGCGGAGTTCCAGAGCCCTTCCCCGTGTGGCTGGGCAAAAAAGTGGCAGAAGCTACTGTGGAAGGGGGTTGCTGTTACCGCCAGTGTTCCCCATGCTAGCAGTTTAGCGGGAAGAGCAAACACAGTCTTTGAGGGGTAGAGAGCTATTATCAACAAATCCACAGCAAGGGAGCCAAACAACCATCCAAGTCAACAGAATTGCACCAGTTTATGCCAGCAATGAATTGGCTCAAAGGGTGTGAAGTGAGGAGAGCTGAGGGGCAGAAATAATTTGAAAATAATCTCAAGACACAGTGCTGACAACTTATTCCTAGATTATAAAGCCAGAAGGTACCACTGTAATCATCTAGTCTGACCGACTGTCTATCACAGGCTGTAGGTCTTCCCTGAATTAATTCCTTTTTCAGCTAGATCAGATTTTTTAGAAAAACATCCAATAGACGGAAAAAAAAATTCCAGTGAGGGAGAATCCACCACAAACCCTGGCAAATTGTTCCAATGACTAATTACTCTCACGGTTAAAAATTTACACCTTATTTCCACTCTGAATTTGTCTAGCTTCAACTTTCCGCCATTGGATCTTGCTATACCTTTGTCTGCTCGATTGAAGGGCCCGTTATCAAATATTTGTTGGCCTTGTAGTTACTTACCACTTTTTAGAGGCCTCCACATTAGACACAAATAAAAGAGCTGAATAAACATTTGCACAAGCTGCCCTCGGGGACATAGAAGTGGTTTCATCTAACCCTTTCATCAGCCTTGTGTTACACTGTAGTCCTTTGATCAGCTCTGCGTTGAGAATGACATTCAAACTGTAACTATCTTAAAGGCCATGTTAGAAATGAAAGGGGGAGGTTGCCAGCAAAGGGAATACCATAGGGCCATGCAAAATTATAATACAGAAATCAATACAAGTGGGGAATGTTTTTAAGGCTAGCTTCCTACAGTAGATCCATATGAAAAAAAAAGAAATAAAGGCGAAATAAACTTCAGCACTTATGTGTCACCTATAGCTGTGCCTCACAATCTAGCAAGGCCCCAAATATGGAACACAATGTACGTAAATCCAAAATGAGGGACACACAAAAATAATTCATGTAGGGAATTTAAATACAATGGGATTCATGTCCTTAGTGGTGATAACGTTTCCCATAACCCCAGTTTCATAATTCCAATGGAAATCATTTTTAAAAATGCAAGGGAAAGGGACACCAAATTTCTGTGGAATGTAGGTTTCTTTGGGATTAAAAGGAGTGACATACCTCTTGAAGAGGGACAGTTAAGAGGTTTGTTCAGCCCCTTCAATATCTTTAAAATAATGTGAGTGACTGGAGCTGGTGAAACTTCACTGAGTGGGAAAAAGTCCACATTTTGATATCTTTTCCAATTTAACAAGAGAGATCTGTTGGGGTTTTTTTTTGGGGGGGGGGGAGATTTTCCAAAAAGAGTTCACACATTTCTGTTCCTGATTTTGGACCAGTTCAGCTTGTGACTAAATTATTCAATGAATTTGGCTCTTCTTTTCTCTTCATTGATTATCCACAAACTGACAATTTGGGTTGTTGTTCAGAACTGTTTGATTAATAGATTTGTTGTATGTACATTTTTGAGCTTCTGGGTGGAGCTTCTGGTTGGGGGGGTATTTTATTTTTAGCAATTGTTTTATGTACAAGTCCAAAAATTGGGGTTTTAGGGGCTTTCTCTTTGTATATACTGTAATGAGTAATATATATTACATATGTTACTTATTACAATAATTTATACTGTAATGAGTAATCTCTTTGTAATGTTCCCTAGTGCACTTTAACATAGTACTGTTTCAAAAATCACTATGTTAAAGCACACAAGGGAAGCTTTAGTGCACACAAGCAGGGTCTACACGAACTAATTAATGTGCAACATGTTAGTGCGCTTTAGAAATCACACTCCCATAGTGCACATTACTGCTCCATGTAAACAAGACCTTAGATACAAGTAACATTTTGGGTATTTTGTCAGTGTTTATTGGATAAACACTTTTCTTTTCTTTTATCTGGTATTTTATTAATGCTTATCAATTAAAACTGAAAATCAGAAATTCTACCTATGATTTTGGGCAAAGTGCACATAGAAAGTGTATTTGACATTCAGAATTCAGTGTTCAGTGATACCCAGTGTTTGATCTGTTTGATTGGTTTTCTATGCCACATGGTACTGTTTTGCTTCCCTGATTTGAGATTCTAATTCTTATAAACGGGAGCAGTGCTTGAGAAATCATTGGGGTATCAGATCTTTCAGGTAGAGGTGGGGAAATGCTTTAGAAAGGTAATCACAGCAGGCCTCATGCCAGTTAGCCATTTATACCACACCATCTCATGTATTCCCTATGGCTTTGTGTTAGAACTGTGCTAGTAATGAGAAAATAAATCATCAATCTTTAAAAAAATCACAAAGTTCATGTGATAAATGGTTCCATGAATATTCTTTAATCTGCTGCATCCCTGTGTTCAGCAAGGTGTATAAATAATATGATGGAAGCCAGATATTTGTATCCACAGCCACATCATATTCCATAAAATAAGTGAAAGCTGCAAAGTACCTGAACTCCTGGGGACATATTTTTAAAGATATTTAAGAATCTAAAGATACAGATAAGTGCCTAGAGGGATTTTCAGAAGTGCCAAGGTGCCTAATTCCCTTCTTCATGTTTAGGTACCTAAATACCTTTAAAAATCTGGCCCCTGTGACTTAGAGATGGCAGATTCCAAAGTCGGGCTCATGGGAACACAAAGGAATAATGGATCTGTTTTCTCTGCACTTTCTCCATGGTGCTTCAGAGAGGGATGTATATTTCCAAGGAGCATTATTGATCTCTCTCTTTTTTTGGTCTCTTTATGTTCTGTTGTTGTAAATGCATCATTCTCCCCTTCTATCTCGATACAGAATTTTGTTGTTTTGGTCTCTGTAAATTGTTTTTTTTAAACAGGGACTCTAGGTGGAATATGTTACGCTATATTCCATTGGCTTGAATGCTGGGTGACAGGTTTGACTGACAGACTGACTCTGCTAGAGTGTTCCTAAAGTAAACTAGGTAGAGAGTTTGGATTAGAACCATCTCTAACAGTTAATTAGTAAGGTCTTAATCTGCCCAAGTTTTTGCCACTCTCTGCCTGGAAAAATGTTGTGCTGCACTCTACAGACCTGCCCTCCCCTTATCTCCTCCCTTCCCTTCACTTCCACTCCTTCCTGTTCCTACAAACTCTTTGCCCCGACTTAACCTCACTCCCATCCAACCATGGTCTCTTATCTTCCCCTTCAAGCATCCCCAGGCAGACTTTTGGGGGCTGATGCTTATATCCGTGGAGGTACCTATTCCAAAGTCCATGGACTCTAACTGGATTTGGATCAGGCCCTAGATCAGGAATCCTCCTATTGAAGTCAGTGAAGTTACAATGGTGTCAAACTGGTATAAAGGAGCTCAGGATCAAGCCCTTGATGTTTTACTGATTTACTGTTGCTCTGGCTACCTGCCCCAACCGCCAGGCCTGGATCTCTAGGATGCTGCTTTAATTCACCTCACCCATCTATCCCTTCAATCCTCTCACATTCTCGGCAATCTCTTTGTTCCTTTGGCAGGTCCAGCAGCATGCAGATTCTAGAATGACTGCATGTCAGAGCAACATTTGCAGACAGCAGTTCTCTCAGATGCAGGTTGCCCAGAGTCCTCCATCCCACTGGAATGCCAGAAGGCCAGCAAAATCTGCATTTCATTCCGGCAGACCTCTAAAAACATTGACACCTTCATTATTATGAATAACAACAGTGGCAAAACCCAGAACACAGAAAGAGCTGTGTGCATCAGTGTTCTTCGGATAAGTCCGCTAGTTTTTCCTTTCCTATAGGCTCCAGCTGCTAGTCTAAATTAAAAACCCAGAAACAGGCAAGCCACTGCAAATTTGGGGCAGTCTTTCTTATCAGCTGGTTGACATGCTTCATCTGGTAGACTGTAATTAGAGCAAAGCACTAGCACCACATTGAACAATAGCCTATATTTCATTATCTCTAAACAACCAAAGCACTAAACAATCTATAAACAGTTACATCAGTGTCTGGCAAATACATAAGAATATGTACTCTAGCACAGAAATTCACAATCTTTCTGCACTTAAACTCCAAAAAACACCTACCACGTTTTCCTATGATGACCCCAACCTCACTGTCCTTTCTGGCTGCCGATTTCTAACTTTGAGCTGAGTTTTAATGAGAATAACTGCACTGGATGCTGTGATCAGGGTCCTGTGTATTCTGAAATTCTGTGGTTAAAGAATTCGCCCCTTGCTATAGAAGAGTGCTCCAGTATATAGGATTTCATCTTAAAACAATGATGTTTCTGTCTCTTATAGTCATGAAGAAAACTTTCCACACATCAATTGCTTGTAAATCAATGCCATGATGTCTGCAAGCAACCTGAAGTAGTAGAAACATAGGACATGCAGGGCCGGTACAAGGAAGTTTCGCGCCCTAGGCGAAACTTCCACCCAGCTAACCCCGCCCCCCTGCGGCAGCTAACCCGGCCCCCCACCCGGGGAGTCCACCAGTTCCCCCACCTGGGGAACCACCACCCCCCCCGCAGCAGCTACCCCAACTCTGCAGCTAACCCCGCCCAGGGAGACCACCCCCCTCCACGGCAGCTAACCCCGCCTGGGGAGACACCCCTCCATGGAAGCTAACCCTGCCCGGGCAGCTCGCCTCCATGGCAGCTAGCCCCGCCCGGGGAGCCCGCCCCAGCTCACCTCCACTCCACCTCCTCCGCTGAGCATGCCAGCGCCGCTCTAAGTCTCCTCCCCTCCCAGGCTTGCGGCGCCGATTGGAGGAGACTTAGAGCTGGGCTGTGTGCTCAGCAGAGGAGGCAGAGTGGAGGTGAGCTGGGGCGGGGAGCGGTTCCCCTGTGCACACACCCCCCGTTACTGCGGGCAGCCCTCCCCGCACCCCCGCTCACCTCTACTCCACTTCCTTGCCTGAGCGGGCTTTTAGGCGCCCCCAACCACTAGGCACCCTAGGCGGCCGCCTAGTTTGCCTAAATGGTTGCACCGTCCCTGAGGCCATGGGACTGAAAAGGATTATCTGGGTCATCAAGTACAATCCCTCATTAGCACAGGTAATTGCATCATGTAATCCCATTCATAAACTTATCCTAAAAGCAGCTTGTTTGTCTAGAAGTATGATTATTGCTTTGCATATGAAAAGGCCGGAGTTCAGATCCCAAACAAAGTCTTGTAAAGGCCATGAGTGGTCCTGTATTTTTAAAGGGGAAGGATGGGACACTGACTTAGGTTGTAGGAAACCTGGATTCTATTTCCTTCTCTGCTAGTGACTTCCTGTATGAACTTGGGAAAGTCACTTAATTTCTCTGGCCTTTAGTTCTCTGTCTATAAAATTGGGATAATAATACTACTACTGTCTGTTTAGATTTTAAGATCTTCAGCTCAGTAATTGTCTTTGACTATGTGCTTGTACAGCACAATGGGGCCCTGACCTAATTCGGAGTCTGTAGGTTCTACTGTAGTAGTAGAGATAATAATAATGCTGTTGATGGTGTCAGGTTAGTCCCCAGAGCTATGCTATATTATTAACTACTGGGAGATGGTTCAGCGTGACAAAATTTATAATGCCGTGGAGCATGGACCAACAATTGTTTCCCCTGGTATAGTGAGTGCTATAAGAACAATGATAAATTCCTGCAAAAATTACAGAAATTTCAAGGAGGAATAGGGGGAGGAAAAAAGACACTTAAACTGAAAAGATTTGGGCTGTTTAATGGATTAAGCATTGGCATTTCTTTGCAGAGTTCCAGTTCAGAACCCTGACTGTAGAAAGGAATAATTGAAAAATTATTCTAAAGGTTATGAATTAGTCAAGCGTGAGAATGTGTTGTGTGGCTGACCTACTCAGCCCTGTTTTACATAGACTTATATGTGATATTGCTCATCTGGCTTGCAGCTTGTTACATAGGTGCTCCCAATGAAGTTTTTATTCATTTATGTATGGTACAGGTCTTTATTTAATTAGAGAATAAAACGTCACTGACACAAGCATCTCAGTCACCAACAGAGTCCTAGCCATCCTGTTGGGTTACATTTCACTCCAGTCCAATAAGGTATCACATGCACAAATACTTCTGAGTAAAATGGTGACATTTTCAGGTAAGAAAGAACAAATTAAATCCATTTAAAATGAGCCAGTCTCTCTTTAGACAGCAGCAGTTATGAAAAGAATATCACAATGTACGGTAAGTGATGCCCCCCTTCAGTGACTGGGCCCAGGCACAAGTGTAATACTCTCTCTAAAATTCGAAGGATTTATTGGAACATTGCAAATTACAACGCCCGCACACACAGGCAGGAATTAACTTCTTCTAGCCACCTCCCTCCCCCCCCCCGAACAAAACAACAACATAATATCAAACGAAGACAACAACTTACCACTGAAATAAAGATACAGCACCACCTATTGGCAGAGGTGCTGGCTACACTGAAGGAAGTTCTTCTGTAGCTCCTAGAGTAGATGTCTGTGCTTCTGGAGTTGAAGGACTACGTTTTGAGTCCCAATACTAAATGGGTGCATGTAATTTACATAGTAATTGTGTTTCTTGTCTGCATTTTTCGATTTTATTGTAATATGGCCTAGATGAGCCATCCTAGGAAATTTGTGTCAAAGGTTATTTTAGGGTTAAAAACTGTGTGCCAGGACTGAGCCTGAGAGAAAGAAGCCCCATAGTAACTCATGTGAGAAGAAGACAGACTAAATGGGAGGGGCGGGCCACTGACAGTTCAACAAGGATTGTTGAACAAGCTGCTGCTCTTGCTAGTTAAGGATGTTGTGTATGGCTGCAGAAACCAAAGGGCATCCTCCTGTTACACTGGCTGGAGTGGCTCATGACTGTGAGCACCTGCCTCAGGCCAGACTGTCAAAAACAGGGCAGATACCCCCAACCTGGTGGTGTGTTCTAGAAGTAGATTTCACCAACACCAACAAATGTGATCTCCTGGATCACTATAACAGTCTTACTATGGAGTCACAGACAGTCCCCTTTGACTCTCCAGTCTGTCTGGCCAACCAGAGCAGCTGAACTTAGTGGTAAATGGTCATTTTCACCAAAAATCACACGATATTCAGGTTGCTTCCAGTCGTAAGAGACTAGTCACTCACCCCACATCGATTGGTACCCTAGATTTTACACCAAAGACAATACCTATAGCCAACCCTGTAATAAACTATCTAAAGGCTTATTTACTAGGAAGAAGAAATAGAGTTATTTACAGGTTAAAGCAACAAACATATACACACAGATGAGTTACCATCTGTCTCCTAAGAGTGACAGAGTTGTAGAGATCTGTCACTTAAAAGTGTCTTTTAGGGTGGACCCCCGAGGTAACCTCTGGGGATCTCTGGTTTCAGTTTGGTTTCTCTGACCCTGCAAGAGTTCCAACAGCAAAAGAGATGGAAAATTTTCCTCCAGCTTTGTTTTATTTCCTTCATTCAGCTTCCAAGTCCACAGGAGGATTTCCCTGCACATGGCATTTCCCAGGTGCAATGAGGCCATTCACCAATTCATTGTATTGCCATGTTCCTTGATGGCTCATCTGGTTTTTATAGTCCTTCTGGATGGGCAGGGGGATGATTCCTGTGCCCAAGTTCAGAGCCAACATTTTCAAAGTTATAAAGCAAAACGTACCTATTTTCTTATCTCCTGGAACACGGATGTTACAAGTGAGATTAATGCAGGACGCAATTTACAAGCCTTTCATAGAGTCTAAACACGAACTACATTCTTATAAGACTAATATCTATTTTGAGCAAAACTAACACAAAATGTGAAGAAGGAAATTGAAGCAAAACTGGAGGGGGCTAAGATGGGCTCAGGAAAGTGGATATTAATATAGCCTAAGGCCACTGCTGCAGAAGGATGGTCTGGTGGTTTGGGCACTAGCCTTAGATGCTGAAGCTTTGGGGTCAAGTCTCTCTTCTGCCATAGCCTTCCTGTATGACCTTACATTAGTTCCTCTCCTGTAAAATAAGCCTAGATTTAAGATTGTTAGCAAGAAATTGATATAAGCTGGCCCTCCCCATGCTTGGTGTTGGGGGGTGAGGGAAGAGATGCTGATTCCTAGGACAAGAAGAAAAACCATGCAGAGATGCTAGGTGTTCTCAGGCCAATCAGCTGTTTATTCACCACAAGTAGGGAAGCGCTGCAGAGACCCTGATAGGAATTGCATTACACACATCCCCCAAGAAAAGCAGAGGCATGTTGGGCCTGGCTCTGCTCACTCTAGTTTTACCTTCTGGGATGATTTCAGTGGCGATTTCCTGATTTGCACTGGTGTAAGGAAGAGGAGAATCAGACCTGGAGTGTTCTGTAGGGAAGAAGCTTGGCTAATCCCAGGGGCCCAAAGGAGGAAAATCATTAGAGAAAAGGAAGAAGCGGCCTCTTGGACCCCTTCCCCTTTAGGATACCTACCTCCCATACAAGCATTGCCTCTCACTGGTCAGCTCTGTCTGGTAGTTGGACCAAAGTAGTAGGAATTATTCAGCTAACACCTTGTGCCCCCAAATGGCAACAGCACCAGAGAACGTGGCCAGGGGGCTTGGGACCCCCAGCAAACCATAAGAATAAGCTCTGTAAGGGTGGACTTGGTCCTGGAAAATCTGGATGATCTGTTTTTTATTCTGCAAAACCAGGGGGTGAAGAGCGAGCCTGAGATTTGGCTCTTACTATATCTGAACTTCTGGAGCCCAGGGCATGGGGAATGGCACATGCAGGGTGTAGCTGAAAGCAAGGGGCTGGAGATGGGGCTGGCACTTGAAGAGAGGAGCTACATCTGTAATGGCTGAGGCAGCCAGTTTGTAGATTAACCAGTTATCAAGTCACCTGGTCAGGATCTCTTGGCCAGTTATGCTCTCACCATGGTGGGTTGTGAGCACTGCCTTGCCAAAGCCAAATTATGAGTTCGTGGTCTTAAATCCCACTGGGGATGCTCTGACAGGTTTAAAACAATTTCCTCCTCCTTTGGGAACCACTCTGAGCAACTGAGAAAAGCTTGCCCCTGAACACATGTTGTCTGTGTTTACTTGGAAAACATGGGAAGCTGACCTTTCCTGCAGTGCAGACCAAAGGGGAACCTCATAAGTCCCCTTGCATAGTTACAGTCAGCATGCCTGTTGTTTACAGATTTCTTTTCAAATTTAGAAACAGAGACTTTTCCCCTCTCGCGTGTTCCTGGCTAGAGAAAGGTCTCCAGCTATTTAAGTGCATAGCGGTGATGCCAATAGACACACAACACTGTTGGCAGTCCCCTTGAGCACTTGGCACTAGTTACGTTGCATCTATCTGAGTTTCTGGAACACACTTGATATCGGCAATTCTCTGCAAGGGACACTTTGATCTCACAGCATTACATAGCTGCTTCCTGAAAAACATTCAGCTTTTCCCAGATAGCATGAGAGTTGCTTCACTTTTTGCGATCCTGCTAAGTCAGCCTTTTCTGCAAGAGACAAAGAATGATTTTACATTCCCAATAATCTCTTATTTGTGATGAATGTGTGAACTGGTTCAGAGCTAATAAGACCTAAAACCTTCCCACAAAACACCGACCGAACTTAGAGTGACCAGATGTCCCGATTTTATAGGGACAGTCCCGATTTTGGGGTCTTTTTCTTATATAGGCTCCTATTACCCTCCACCCCTTGTCCTGATTTTTCACACTTGCTGTCTGGTCACCCTAACCGAACTGCTGTATAGCTAGCTATGTAACTATAATGCCTATGCTTTCTGTGTCCTGCACCTTTAAATCTGTAGAGACACTGTTGTATTCAGAGATAGGTTGCCCTTTTTTTTATTCAGTTCAGTGCAGACTGTCACAAAGGTCTAGATAACGTCAACATCTTCCATTCAAAGCTTTTTCTTTTCAATTTTTTTTGTAGTTATTAAATTTTCTGATGTTTCAGAAAAACAAAAAAAAAACCAAAAAAAAACATTTTTTTTCTGTTTTCAGGTTTTGTTGTTTCAGTTTTTTTATTTCACCCTGCTTTTTTGCCCCTGTATACACTTTATTTTCAGTGGAAAAAATGGAAAAAGAAAAAAAGGAAGAAAAAGAGGAAAAGGAAGAAGAAAAAGGAAAGAGCCAGAAAACAAACATGAAAACCATTCCATGCTCCCTTTTTTACTTTTTTGTTTTTTCAGTTTTCACTGAAAAATCTGAAAATTAAAAAAAAAAGCACAAAAATTTTGAGAAAAATTAAGAAGTTTTGTTGTTGTTGTTGTTGTTTGGGTGTTTTTTTTAACAATTTTTCACAAAACTTACTTATTGTTTTTCAACCAGCTCTGCAAAGGACACAGAGAGAGAGAGAGCGCAAGAGAGAGCTGTCTCTTGGACATTCACTTTTGTTCTTGTTTGTTGTTTTTAAATAAACTAAATAGGTATAGCTACACTGTAATAAAAACCCCACAGCTGGCCTGTGCCAGCTGATTCAAGCTCTTGGGACTCAGGCCAAGGGGCTGCATAACTGAGGTGTGATGTTCTGGCTTGGGCTGCAACTGGAGCTCTGGGACCCTTCCACCTCACAGGATCCTAGAGCCTGTGCTCCAGCCTGAGCTCAGACATCTACACCGCAATTAAAAAGCCCCTTCGCCTGAGCCCTGCAAGCCCAATTCAGCTGGCACAGGCCAGCCACAGGTTTTTAATTGCAGGTACCCAAAGTCACTCAGATGGAAAGTACAGGGTTGCCCTTCATATATGGAAAACTATAATGCGAGTCAAGCCCAGACATCTTTCCTGAAGTATGAAAATGTTGGGATATCATTTTGCCCCAATTTTTTTTTTTTTAATTTTCCCTGTGTGCTTTGGTACTTCCATATTCTAGTCAGGCTCATAGAAAGATAGGAATTGCCATATTTGATCAGACCCCTGGTCTCCCTCATCCAGTATCCTGCCTTTAACAGTGCCCAGTGCCAGGGAATGGTATTCAGGGAATGGTATTAGGAAGCCCAGAGTGGAACAATTATGGACTATAGTGTAGCTGGCTTTTGCAGGCAAGCAGGGGAGGAAGCCGGAGGGGGGAGGAGAGAGGGAGCAGAGGCTTCAGAGCCAGAGCTCCAGCCCAAACCACAACTTCAAAGCACTGTCTACACAGCTATTTTTAGACTGTGACCCAGACTGGGAGGCTCGCTCATGCAGCCTCCAAATGCAGTGTAGAGCTACCCAATGGGGCCGCAGGCAGCGACTAATGGACCTATGAAGTCTATTTATAATGTAGGTAGCTGCATGGGTGGGGAGAGCAGCTTCTGCTGGACAGGTATGTCCCCATCTCTCCCCACTATGCATGTGGCTGGGAAGGGGCATGGAATGAACAAAGCCTCAGGTCTGTCCCCAATACACCAGTCAGCATGACTGCACTGGGTGACGTACACTGTGCCGGGTATAGATCTGCCCCAGGGCACCTCCCCACCAGAGCGAGAGGGTGATGAGGAGATACAGCGTGACTCTCCAAGGCACAATCTGCCTGCCAGCTTGCTCTTGGCCCAGCATATCAATACTCTGTCCCTTGATAAGGGCCCGAGGCAGAGCCACAGCTCAGCCCTGTGGAGTAACCTGCCCATAATAGAAATATCTTCTTGAGCCCCACGAATCCGTGGCTGAGAAAGAGAAGTGATTCTTATGAAAATAATTGTATTTTTTATTCTAATGTAACTGGGGCTCTCATTATCCACACAGATATCTACTCCTTTTTGAACCTTATAAAACTCTTGCCCTCTGGCTAATGCCATCTAGCAGCAGTAAGTTCCACAGGTTAAGTTTGTGTTATGTAAAATATTTCCTGTTATCCTTGTAAATTTTGTTGCTTTTTTAGGTTTCCTTGCATGTCCCTTTATTCTTGAATTATGAGAGAGCACAAATAGGATTTCTCAATTGATCTCCTCTATATCACATCATACCATTCTCTATGGCCAAACTTACTGACCCTCCAAGCCGCACATGGCAATCTTCATATGTTCGAGAGCCGGGATGTGCCTGACAGGACTCAGGGCTTCACCCCACAGCGGGGTAGTGGGGCTTGGGTCTTCTGCCCTGTGGGGAGGGAGGTCTCAGAGCTTCAGCCCCGCAGGAGGCCCTTGCTGGGGCTTGGGGTTTCAGCCCCACTCCTGCTGAAGCCCCAAGCCCTGGCACACGTGCGCTGCGGGGCTGAAGTCTCAAGACCCCCCACCCCCACTGTGCAGAAGCCAGAGGCGGTGCACGTGGGGGGGCATGTGGGGCCACATGCCCCCCTCCCCGGGTTTTGCCAGAGTTTGCTGGCCCCACTCAGTCATAGGGTGTCACTGGGCCAGGGGCAGCTCTAGAGATTTTGCCACCCCAAGCACAGCAGGCAGGCTGCCTCTGGCGGTTTGCCTGCGGGAGGTCCACCGAAGCCACGGGACCAGCAGACCCTCTGCAGGCAAACCGCCGGAGGCAGCCTGCCTGCCGCCCTCGCGGCGCCAGCAGAGCGCCCCTCGCGGCTTGCCACCCCAAGCATGCGCTTGGCATGCTGGGGCCTGGAGCCGCCCCTGCACTGGGCCCCCTCCCTGCACAGCAGCTGCTGGAGCCTGCAAGTTGGGAGCTATGACTATGTGGAAAGGCAGTGGCAAACAGCGGGAGCTGCAGGGAGGGGCCGCTGAGAGTAAGAGAGAGGGGGTGTCTTTTTTGAGAAGGCTTCTATTCAGCAGTTACCCAGCTTCTTGGCCTCCCATAATCCAAGAGCGCCTTTGTGTTCCTTCTCTGTACATCGGTGTGATTTGAAGATGAAGGCCAGACTAGGGGGGGATGAAGAAAAGAGTAACTCTCTGGCATGCCAGCTGCTCCAGCCAGTCACCATTCTGATGACATGCAGGCTTCACTTAGTGGGCTGTGCTGGCGTTTTCAGCGTTCCAAATGGGCACGTGGAAGGCCACTCATTTCCCTGGGCCACATAAGCTGCCGGGGGTTTCTGGGTACCACACAGTACCCGGGCACTTGGCTGAAAAAGGAAACTGGGAATTCTTAGCACAGCCAATTCACACAGACTCTTCAAGCTGGGCTGGAGTTGTTTGCTGCACTTGGCATTTGTTCTCAGCGCCAGTGGATTTTCTCTGCTGGACAGAAAGGAGAGGGAAGGCTGCTACAGGGAAATATTGGAATGAAATCGGAGAGCGAGGAAGGCAGCGCGGGTACCAGGGAAGCTATGGCACTGAGGTCAAGGAGGGAGGAGGGAGCGCATCAGAGTAGAAGATAGCACGCGAATGAGTCAGGGAGACAGCAGAGGTCAGAATCACTAGAAGAAACCCCATATTTATGCTCAAAATAGGAGAGTCTCCCTCAGCTTCCGGGCATAAAGGTTGTGCACATTTCGAGAAGACCTTCAGCACAGCCCGGTACACTTAAGCCTAACTGAAAATGTTAGTCATCAGCGCTGCGATGAGTCATGCCCCCCCACCCCTCCTTCCACCCCTGCGCCGCCTCAGCGAGGCGAGTGAAAGTACAGATGAAGAGGAAGGTCGAGCTGAGGACAGCACCACAAGCCATTCGGTGCTGCGGAATTTCTCAGCCTCTCACTATGTCAACACTCATATCATGAATCTTTCACATTCAGCAGTTGGTGTATGCGGAGAAGAGCAGTGGCCATCTGGGGAAAGACATGGGAGAGGGGAATTCCTTCCTCAGGCAGCCTGCCTGGGAGGGAGACATTTTCTCCGGGGGGGGAGGGGAAACAAACAGCATCAGAGACAAGTGCCTGAAAGGTAGAAAAAGGGAGAGGTGTATTCACTTGCTGATTGTCAGATTAATCAGAAAACAAAAAAAGGAGGGGGGAGATCACCAATGATTCCCATCCTGTGTACAATAAGGGGTGAGATATCAGTTTCTGATGGGTTTTAAAACCAAGGAAAATAATAGGACTCAAATCCTGGTCCCACTGAAGTCATTTTGCCATTGATTTCAATGGGGCTAGGCTTTCAGCCTTAGTTTTGGACAGTTTTAGGCAGTGGGGTCTGGCAGAAGGTGCTGGGAATCAGGATATCCCACTGTTCTAGTCGGCGCTCTGTCAATAACTTGCTTAGTTGTGATGGGAAAAACACTCTATTTCTTTGCCTCTTTTTCTCCATCAGGTAACTGGAGTCAAGCTGTAGAATCATGTTTGGAGTTATTCTGCTACTACACAAGAATGTTAAAACTTTTCATATGAAAACCTGTTTCATTTTAAAATAACCTTTTTATAGAATAAAAATTGGGTATAAAACAGGGATAATCATACTTATTTTCTCCCATCTTTGTCTCTTTTATTATAGTGATGTGGCATCGTGACTTCTGTTTAAAGGTCAATCTTTCTAAGTCCTCTAAAGTTGACATACTTAGTCAGGTTCCTTTGAAATTTGGTGTGCATGAGTAGGGTTAGTGATCCAAATTTAGGATCATTTGAGCTAAGGGTTGTGGAGCTAAGCCCACCAAAACCACAGTTTTTTCAAAAATTGTCTAGGTTTTTCGTTTGTTTGGAGTTGGGTTTTTTTTTATTTGCACTGGGCTAGAGATAAAACTATTGATGTGATATAAGTCAAAATGGTCTCAGTCTGTCAAGTTTTACCTAAAGTAGTGCATGGCATCCATTCAATATTTGGGGAACCCAAATGGAGAATAGTATTTAAGAAAATGCACATGTTTTACAGTGTGCATATGCCAAAAGAGAAGAATGTCTAGAGGGTTTCCATTTACCCAACTTTATATGCTTTAAAACTCAACTCTTATTAGTGCTCTAAAATCGGTATGGTTATTCAGATTGCTTTGAAATATGGTGCATTTCATTGGGATTCAGGGTCGTACCAGGGATCCAAATTTGGAATCATTTGACCAAGGGATTCCCAAGTTACACCCCGCAAAAACCTGTTTTCTTCTGCTGCCTTGGACTGTTGAAGTGAGAGGTACTGACTGGAGTAATCACACAGGCCTCACTGAAACTGATGGCTGTGACCTCACCCATCAATAACAGAACTAATCATAAATTAATCCCAAGTCCCGAGCGAAGACAAAAGGAGGTTTGGACTGAGGTGTGGAGGTTGGCTACAATTTGTGAGGTATTGGGGTGGGGGGAGGTTTTTTGGAGGGAGATATAATGAAAGTATCTAAGGGAAAATTAAACATGTGAATGCCTCTGGGGAGGGGAAAGGTATTAGGGGGCTGAGGAGTGGGGGAATGGGGTAGAGGGGTAGAGGGGAGATAAATAGGGATGGGTAGTGTTGTGTATTTGGTTGTCATGGGTTTTGTTACTATGGCAACTGAGTTAGACTATTAAGGGATAGCTCAGCCGGTTTCAACCGGCTGAGTGAGCTCTCTGTGTCTGTAAATAAAATGGAGGTTTTGGTTAGCTGTCTGCTCTCTGGCCTCAAGTGATTGCTTCCTACACTGGCTGCCCCAAGGATATAACACTGGCGACGAGGATGGGATCCTGGTGCTGCTCCAGTAACAGAAGGAAGTAGAAGTCAAGGTAAAGACCAAACAAAGAAAAAAAGCTGCTTGTTTGCACTGACTGTGAAAGTGAAACTAAAAATCATGGCTACTCTGACCAGGCCCCCTGGAGCCTTTTGATGAGATGAGAATACAGAGCAGGTGGCATGTGTATACTGAGCGTTTTGAGCTTTTTGGTATTGCAAATGACATTACAGAAGCGAAGAAGGTGCCAATATTCTTAACTGTTGTAGGGGCTTAAACCTACTCTCTGCTACGCAGCTTACTACACCCTGTTAAGCCTGAGACTAAATCTTACAGTGACATTGTGGAAATCCTGGGGTCTCATTTCTCCCCAAAACCACTGGTAATTGCTGAAAGATATAGGTTCCACAAAAGAGACCAAAAGGAAGATGAAACAGTTGTACAATTTGTAGCCATTTTAAAAAAAAGCTAGCAGAACACTGGTGAATTTAAAGAGATGTTAAAATGATGCCCTGCGTGACCAGGTTAGTGTGTGGCCTCTGCAGTGAAGCTATACGGAAGCGCTTACTGACAGAGGCTCAGCTTTACATTACAGAAGGCTGTTGATATTGCTGTCTCCATGGAACTGGCTACAAGGGAGGCACAATACATCGGTGCACCCCCTAGGGAGCAAAAAGTGTCACAAGAACCGACCCACAAAACTGTGCAGAGTCAAGAATGTTACTGCTGTGGTAAGCCAGGACACCAGGCATCAGAATGCTGGTGTAAGGACCTGGTTTGTGTCGACACTGTGGCAAAAAGGGAAACATTGAGTGTGCCTGTAAACAAAAGAAAAAGAGGCCTGTGGTCTGGCCGACCAAAAAGAGGAACCTTGCATACCCTAGAGCAGACCCAGGATGATCAAGGTGACACCGCCTCACAAGAGGAAGTGCCACTGCATGTTTTGTCTTTTTGGCAGCGGGCTCACATGAATACTGGGTAACCCCTTTATTGGAGGGCAAACCTATACGCATGGAACTAGACACCGGTGCAGCTGTCTCGCTGGTTCCTGAGACTGTGTATAAGGAAAAAGCTACAGCATCTTCGCTTAAGGCAACCAAAAACTGTTCTGAAGACGTATACAGGTGAAGCTGTGCCCATGTTGGGCACTATTGATGTTAAGTGGAACTCAATGGGAACGGGCGGTAAATTGCCACTGTTTGTGGTGAGAGTGACTACCCAGCCTTAATGGGTAGGTCTTGCTTGGGAAGATTCAGCTGAATCTGGGCAGAAGTGCACCGGATGACTAAAGAAGAAACCAGTCTAACCCCTATACTAAGGAAACATGCTGCTGTTTTTGGAGATGATTTGGGAAGTATGAAGGGAATCACTGTGACATTGAACATTAAACCTGGCAAGTCCACCAAAATATCTGAAAAGCCCGAACTGTGCCATATGCCATCAGGCCAAAAGTTGAAGCAGACCTGGAGCGCCTGGTCACCAATGGAGTCCTAATACCTGTTACCCATAGCTCATGGGCCACTCCTATCATTCCAATAGTGAAGAAAGATGGCTCTCTCCGGATTTGCGGTGATTTTAAAGTCACTGTCAACCCAGTGTTGTGTGCAGAGCAATACCCGCTTCCCCGCATCGATGACCTCTTCGCAGGCCTGGCTGGGGGACAAAAGTTCAGTAAGATTGATCTGAGTCAAGCATATTTACAGATGCACGTCGATGAAAAGTCCCAAGAGCTGTTGACTATTGTGACTCATAAGGGGCTTTATCGATACTGTCGCCTACCCTTCGGAATAACATCTGGTCCCGCCCTTTTCCAGAGGGCTATGGACCAGATCTTGTGTGGCTTGTCAGGAGTTCAGTGCTATCTGGATGATATCCTGGTCACTGGAAGAAATGAAGAGGATCACTTAAAGAATTTAGAGGCTACCCTACAAAGACTGGAAGAGTATGGCCTACGAGTTCGCAAAGACAAGTGTGAATTCTTCAAGCCCTCTGTTGAATATTTGGGACACATCATCGATTCTGCAGGTCTTCATAAGGCTCCTGCAAAAGTTAAAGCTATTGTGGAGGCTCCCCCACCTCGAAATGTAAGCCAGCTGCGCTCCTTTCTAGGACTACTGAACTATTATGGAAAGTTCATCTCACAGTTAGCCACACTGCTAAAACCACTTCATGAGCTCCTTGGGCAGAACAAGGCCTGGAAGTGGACTGAAGCCTGTGATGTTGCATTTAACAAAGCTAAGGATGCATTGTTAAATTCTGAAGTTCTAACGCACTTTGATCCATCCTTACCCCTGCAATTGGCCTGCGATGCTTCCCCTTATGGAGTGGGAGCGGTCGTGTCACACATTATGCCTTCGGGAGAAGAAAGACCTATTGCTTTTGCTTCACGCACTCTAAGCAAAGCAGAAACTAACTACGCCCAAATCGAACGTGAGGCATTAGGAATTGTTTTTGGAATTAGGAAGTTTCATCAGTACCTGTTTGGGCGAAAGTTTACTCTTCTTACAGATCATCGACCTCTGACATCAATTTTTGGACCCTACACAGGCATTCCCCCATTAGCTGCTAGTCGTATGCAACGTTGGGCATTGATACTTTCTGCACACACATATGAAATCAAATATCGGAAATCCACTCTGCACGGCAATGCAGATGGCCTCTCAAGGTTGCCTTTACCGGTCAAACATCAAGATAGTGCCCAAAAGGAAATCTTCTACTTTGAACAGGTAGAGAATACACCCATCAACTGCTACTCAGATAAAGAAGGCAACCCACGTTGACCCAGTATTATCCCAAGTTATGGACCTGGTGATGCATGGAAAATCTCGACAAACCTCTCCGGTCTCACCCGACCTTGTTCCCTACATGTCCAGGCGGACGGAGTTATCGGTCCAATCTGGTTGTTTGTTGTGGGGGAGGCGTGTCATTATTTCCACCACCCCTGAGATCACAAATGTTAGAACAGCTACATTCCGGTCACTGTGGAATAGTGCGCATGAAGGAAATTGCACGAAGCTATTTTTGGTGGCCTAGATTGGACAGTGCTATTGAAGAGAAGGCAAAAGCTTGTATGTCATGTCAGGGTGTAAGGATAATGCACCCCAGTTGGCACCCCTACACCCATGGGACTGGCCTGAAAAACCCGTGGCAACGTATTCACGTTGACTTTGCTGGCCCCCTTGAAGGAAGCATGTTCTTGGTGGCAGTAGATGCCCATTCTAAATGGCCAGAAGTCTCTATAAAGCAGTCCACTACTGCAGAGAGTACTATTCAAAAACTACGAGGACTCTTTAGTCATTTTGGTCTGCCAGAACAACTTGTGAGTGACAACGGACCGCAGTTCGTCTCTCAGGAGTTTCAAAATTTTATGAAGGCAAATGGGATACACCACATCACGTCAGCACCATATCATCCGTCCACCAACGGATTAGCTGAAAGATTTGTGCAGACAATGAAAAACGCTTTGAAATCAGCAAAGGGACAACACTCCATTCAAAAGCGTCTGGATACCTTCTTACTTTCCTATAGAAACACACCGCATGCTACGACCCAGGCTTCCCCAGCCTTTCTAATGATGGGACGACAGCTGCGCACTTGCTTTGATCTGCTGAAACCTTCTGAACCCAGACAAACTGTGCAACATCAGCAGCAATATCAAGTCATCAGACGGGCACCCAGAGCAAAAGACCGAACCTTTAGCCCAGGGACAGCCAGTTTTGGCTCGGAATTATACTTCCAGAGCTAAATGGGTCCCGGCCACAGTCATCACTCAAACAGGACCTGTTTCCTATACAGTCCGGACTGCAGAGAATCTTACCTGGCGGCGACATGTAGATCAGCTGTTGCCAGGTCATGCCAGTCTTCAGGACGCATCTGCAGTTGAGGGGTCTGACTTCACCCCTCCCGGTGAGACACCGAATCATGAGTCACCTGTTCCTGACTGTTCTCCTCCATTACCGCCGGCAGCTGAGATACCCCTTTGCCCAGCACGAGCTGATACCACCTCCTCACCTATTCGTGCTGCGGACCCTGAGCCCCTAATACTTTTGGGTGCAACAACACCAGAAGTTCGCCGTAATCCACCTAGAGACAGAAGGCCTCCTCATCGGCTGGATCTTTAGTTAGGGCGAACCCACGGTTATGGAGAAAAATAATCCCCAGGGTTTAGCCGGGAATGGAGGCAGTCTACCCTCCTTCTCTAGTTTAGTGTGTGTTTTATTTTGGGGATGTTCTTATTAGGGGGGGAGGAATATGTTGTGTATTTGGTTGTCATGGGTTTTGTTACTATGGCAACTGAGTTAGACTATTAAGGGATAGCTCAGCCGGTTTCAACCGGCTGAGTGAGCTCTCTGTGTCTGTAAATAAAATGGAGGTTTTGGTTAGCTGTCTGCTCTCTGGCCTCAAGTGATTGCTTCCTATACCGGCTGCCCCAAGGATATAACAGGTAGTAGGGGAGGGGAGAGAGGTTGGGGGCTCAGATGAGGGAGGTGTGGCACTGTAAGTGTACCCCCAGCCCCTCTGCCAGAGCACCCAACCCCCTGGCAACCCCAGCTCTGCCAGAGCACCCAACCCCCTGGCAACCCCAACTTTGCCATTGCATCCCAACTACCTCTCACCCCCACCCTTTACACACCACAGCTCTGCCAGTATACCCCAACCATCCGGCACCCCACAGTTCTGCTATTGCACTCTACCTCCCAGCACCTCCAGCTCTGACAGTGCATCTCAACCACCCTGCTCCCCAACCTTCCTGCACTCCCAGCTCTGCTGCTGCTCCTTGGCCCCCTGTGACTCACAGGTGTGTCAGTGCACCCCAACCGCCTGCAGCCCACAGCTCTGCCAATGCACCACAGCCCTTTCACAACCCATTCCCACTCACCCACAGGATTCCACCTACCACTTTTAAAGGACTAAAAGGATGCACACCCACAAAAGTTGCCTATGCCACCTACCTTCCGTTCCCCTTTATCTGGCAGTAACCAATGGGAATTATCTGCATAGACTTCAGGTGCAGTCAGGGTGTTAGGTGTACTTACACCAGTGGTTCTCAATCACTTGGATCCCAATCAGCACACAGCTGTGGCCCATGTGACATCCACAGGGCCACACGGGTTGTATAAATAATGTGTGGATGCTGCCCATATAACACATAGAGACCTGCATATGCAGCCCACAATGGTAAATAGGTTGAGAACACTGACCTACACTAACTGGTGGAGGCAGTAGTTGGGACTGCTTGGTAAAGGCGTTTGTGATATGAGGCCGTGTCTGCATTCCTTTGAGGAGTGTGACAGAGCTGTGACTCTGATAGGAGGAGGTCTCTGTTCTGCTCCCTGAAGTGTGTGTGAGGAAAGGGAAATGCTGCATGGGTATCTGACAGATCCAGTATATAGTATTTCAAGACAGAACTTTGTACGTTATATAATTAGCAGGGCACAGGGGTTTTATTACAAAGGTCAGTAACAAGCGGGGATATGATAGTGGTCTAAGCATTTATTACCTCCTGGTAAAGTGAGTGTGGCCGGAGTCAGGTGCAGCTCTACGGAGTGGCTGAGGCAGTAGTTAGCTCTGCTTGGTAGAGGGTGTTTGTGAGATCTGTGGATTAGTTTAAGGTGTGCAACAGAGCTGTGGTTGTGATATGAGGCGATCTACGTTTTCCACCCTTTCACTTCTGTGTACCTTCAGGGTCCAAAATGCATCATTTCTGTCCAGAATTGTGTAGGTTAAGTCGGCAGCAGGACATCGGGTTTTTATTCCAAAGGATATTGTCAGCAGTGGGGTGAAATATGAGAGGATTCTAATGCTTAAATGAAGGTTAAGTGAAAGCGTTGGTTGAGATGGTATCCTGTGAGTAGGTGTAAGGGAGTTGTAAAAGGCTGTGAGGTGGCTCTTTAAGTGTACACGTGTGGTATACTTCCTCGGGAGTTGGCAGAGTATGTGAGTGTATGCCAGGATCTGGAACCTCTTGAGTCTTACGGTGACAAGTATAAGCAGCAAAGAATCCTGTGGCACCTTATAGACTAATAGACGTTTTGCAGCATGAGCTTTCGTGGGTGAATACCCACTTCTTCGGATGCAAGTGACAAGTATGTGCATATTAAGGCATTGCTCAAAGAGGGTAATAATAATAAAAATAAATGGAGATATCCTATCTCCTAGAACTGGAAGGGACCTTGAAAGGTCATCAAGTCCAGCCCCCTGCCTTCACTAGCAGGACCAAGTACTGATTTTTCCCCAGATCCCTCAGTGGCCCCCTCAAGGATTGAACTCACAACCCTGGGTTTAGCAGGCCAATGCTTAAACTGATGGAATCTTATGGATGAGAGTGAATTGGGTGTAAAAAGAGGTGAAGAGCTTGTACATTTCAGCACCTTTGGTTCTGGCAAAGCAAAAATATGTGTATTAATGAGGCAGATTGTGGCATTGCTAAAAGAGGACAGAGTTAGGTTACATGGGCAACCTTAACTGTGCATGTCCTGGTTTTCAGAAGTCTGAGTTTTGCTCAACTCAACATTCTGCACATCACCAAGCAACCTTAATTCTGCACTAACATAGTTTTTTCCCATAGATACTAGATAAATGGGCCATCTAGTCTAGTGTCCTGTCTCTGATCACTGTCAGATACCACGTTTCAGAGGAAAATGTAATGCCCCATCTTGCCACACCATAGTACACTTAATTGTGCAATGCTCTGTAATGTGCACGAGGGGAAGTATTTCTTCCTGACCTTAGGTGGTGATCAAATCACATCCTGAAGCATGAAGATTGATAGTATTTATAATTCTCTTGAGAACAGGTCCCCATGGTACTTACTGCTCACAGCAGAGGGCTGCATCCCAACCTCTCTCTTAGTATTTCAGTAGCATTTCTGCATTTAGGGAACAATTCTGATCCAATCAAAATAAATAGTAAAACTTACATTGACCATAACAGTGCAGGTATGCACGTGTAATGGACTCACTGATGTGTCTAGCCCAAATTAATGCACTGATTTGAATGTAGGTACAGCAGGGATGGATTTGACCAAATGGGTCTGATTCCCATTTATAGTAAGTCCCCGTAACACTGTTCTAGCCACATAACGGGGCCTTAACGTGGTTGTAAAATTTAATCTGAATTCAATCTGAGTATAGGAATAGGGTAGTATCCCTTTAAATAGTTTGTGAGCCCTCTAGTGGTTCTCATCATGTTCTGTGTTTAAGACACCATCAGAAACGTGCACAATCTGGAGTGTATACGTGTAGTTAGGCCTTGTATATCGTGAAAATTCAGTATATTTGATTATTTGACACCATCATGCCCATGTAGTTCCTTCATATTATGGTGGCTGTGTAAAGAGCAAAAGATACAACACATTTCAAGCCATCTTAAGGCCCCTGTACTCTGTCAGAGTGATGTAAAAGAGCCTTAATGTAAAGGAGAATCAGGCCCAATCTGTATTGTAATACAGATGGCTGCATTGATGTGAGCATGGAAAAATCAGGCCTGAGTTTTATCCACAGTGGACCTGTGCAATCTCACTTTGTATGTGAGGAGATGGACTGCCTGTGTGTGTCACAACCATGCTCTCTCCCTTGTCCTGTAAAGGCGGAAGCTATATGCAGACACTTTCCAGCAGTGCCAGGCTCCATGCCTCTGTACCTGCTTGTGTTCAGTGATCCTGTGATAACTACTGTCGAAAACCATGCAGCCCTGGACATGTCCTCCCATTATTATTGGTGCTTTCCCAGGTTAGCGGGGGAAATCAAGTGTAGCACTTAGCTACATTTCTATATGTATCATCTGGATTGTGGCAAGCCTAATGGTTTGGTGAGTTCTGCACTGAACTCTTGACTTTCCAAGCACTAAATATAGAAAACGTGCACTCTGTAGGGGCTATATTTAGCTTTGTTGAGGTTAAGGGGGGAGGTGCATTGTTACTCAAGCAGGGAAAGCAAAATGATCGTTGTCGGGGAAGCTTGGTTGATGCAGCAGCAGCAGCCTCTGCCTAAAATTTCCCTGTTATTTCAGCGTGAGAAGGAACTAAATTAGAACCAGCAGATGTGATTGCTCTGGTTACAACATGCTGTCTGGTAGCTGTCCTATTTAGCTTTATGGCTCTGAGTTGGTTACTTCCTCCAGACAGGACATTATGTCTCAGGTGTTCCACGCAAATACTTAGAATGATGCTTATTTAGGTAGAGGAGAAGCTTTAAATTATATAGATTGAAATTCAGAATTGCAAGGACCAAGCTTATCTCAGCTAACAAATAATATTTTGCCTAAAGACACTCACAGGTATTAAATCATGACTCTCTGACGTTAGTGGGCAGGGCTTTTCAGGAGCATCAAAGGTTCATAAACAAGGAGGACTGGCTGGTTGGCTCAGGATCGCAGCCTTTCATGCCTTATTCACCTGCTCTAGTGCAGGGGTTCTCAACCTTTTTCTTTCGGAGGCCCTCCCCAATATGCTACGAAATCTCCATGGCCCACCTGTGCCACAACAACTGCTTTTCTGCATATAAAAGCCAGGACCGGCATTAGGGGGTAGCTAGCAGGGCAATTGCCCAGAGCCCCACGCCACAGGAGGCCTTGCAAAGCTAAGTGGCTCAGGCTTCAGCTTCAGCCCCGGATGGCAGGGCTCGGGGCCCCGGGCTTCAGCCCCATGCAGTGGGGCTTCGGCTTTCTACCTTGGGTCCCAGCAAGTCTAATGCTGGCCCCGTTTGGTGGACCTCCTGAAACCTGCTTGTGGCTCCCTAGCGGGACCCTGATCCCTGGTTGATAACCACTCAGCTAGAAGTCAGGTGATTGGGGTTCCGTTCCCCCGATGTGCTATTAACTCATGTGTCCTTGGACAAGTCACTGTCCCCTCTTTGTCCATCAGTTTCCCCATCTGTGAAATGAGGAAAGTGATGTTTACTCTCCTTTGACAGCTATGGATGAAAAGCGCTACGTAGTACTCAGGCCAGCCCAGGCTACCAGAAAGTGAAAGTCTAACTGGGGCTGTCTGGAAAAATATCCATCAAAACTGCCTTTGGACAGAAAATTGGGTTTTCAACTAAACAAAATTGTTCACAATAAATTTCCACGGAAAAAATTGATTATCAAAAAAGCGAATGCCCAAAAAGCAGCTCCCCAGAAGACTCCTTCTCCCAGGATGCACTGTGCCTGTGCAACTTCCGTGAGGCACTGTTTCCCCTCACCAAAACAGGAGACAGTGGTGATTCTTGAGGGGTGTACCCTGACCAGAGACCTCAGCCAGTAGAAGAGACTAGGACCATGAGGGACCCGAACTACAACTCCCCCCGAGGTACTGCAACAGCACTTCATAATCAACATGTTTCATTTTTCAGCATTTCACCAAATTTTCCGTGGGGTTCTCCTCCTCCATCCTTCCTCTCCCCCCATGCTCCAGCCAGCTCTATAATTAACTAACTTCTGTAGTCTGTTCAAACGTGAAATAAGAAAATGGCCTCAGTGCGTTTTTCAGCGGACAGGTTACTACATCAGAAAAATCACCCCCACAGCTGGATTTCTTTGGCTTCATGCCACCAGTTGCACTCACTACTGTGTTTTGGAAAAGACACATAGCTGTAAAAAGAAATAAAAACACTGGGACAACTGTATGTTTTCTTGTCAGAACCAAATTGGAATTGTAGGAGAACCTTGGATATGTTACCTTAAATAAACCTTTCCTAGCCCAAACCAGACCCAACCTTGGGTAGTTTGTGAGATCTGACACCTTAACAGCCTGCAGCGGGATGGCTGCCAGCAAAGGTAGTGAGTACACTTGAGTACTTTGTGAGTCCTGAGGTATCTTACACCTCCTTCTATCCCCACAGCATGTTACACCTACTTAGATTCCACTCGACTTACTTAAGACAGGTCTACACTTAAAATGCTGCGGGAGGGCGGCAGGCGGCTCTGGTGGACCTCCCGCAGGCATGCCTGCGGAGGGTCCGCTGGTCCCGCGGCTCCAGTGGACCTCCTGCAGACATGCCTGTGGAGGGTCCGCTGGTCCCGCAGTTTCGGTGGAGCATCCGCAGGCGTGCCTGCGGGAGGTCCACGGGAGCCGCGGGACCAGCGGACCCTCCGCAGGCACGTCTGCAGGAGGTGCACCGGAGCCGCTGGACCGGCGACCACCAGAGCGCCCCCCGCGGCGTGCCACCCTGCTTGGGGCAGCGCAAATCCTAGAGCCGCCCCTGGCTGCAGCTGCACTGCTGCGCAGCTTCAGTGAAGACTCTACCACGCCAAGTGGAGGGCATCTCCCGTCAGTGTAGTTAATCCACCTCCACAAGAGTCGATAGCTATGTTGCTGGGAGAAGCCCTCCTGTTAACACAGCACTGTCTATAATGGGGGTTAGGTTGGTATCACTGTGTTGCTCCTGGGAGTGGATTTTTCATACCCCTGAGAAAGGCAGTTATACCGATATAAGTTTATAATGTAGACCTGGCCTAAGACTAACACCCACTTACCAGCACTTAACTCACCCAGCCATTTTACACATCACCTTGGAATTTGGCCCGCAGAGCCTAAGAAGGTGTTATTCACACACATAGGGCTTAAGCAAGAAAGGCAACTAACAGGGTGCAAGGATGTGTAAATTCAGGTGTTCATCCTCTCCATTAATTTACACCTCCCTACATCTTCTGGCTCCTTGGTGTGTGAGTCACACCAACTTCGACTCTCTTACGCATCAGCAAGTGGGTGGAAGTAGGCTTAGGAGAGCCAGAGTGTAACTGTGCATATTCCCTCAGTTAAACCCTCTCCTCTCTGTTGTAAGAGCCAGCTCTCAGTTCTGCTATTCTTTTCATGCCAATGGGAGGTTGGCACAAACAGCGAGAGGTAAATATTAGAGGTGAGATCCCATAGGTGGAGCTGGGAGAAGAAACCACCCTTTTGAAATGCTCTTCTCCTCCCAGGTGCTGTGCACCAAAATAGGCACCATGACTTAATTATTCAACCACACAATGTGTAAAGCCCTAGATTTGAAAGAAACCTGCTCACACATACAGTGTATACTGTAAAAAAAGAGCAGAGCAACATTAAAGAAACCAAATTAATGTGCTGGAACCCCATTCGCTCTTTGTCTGTCATGACTACTAGGGCATGGCTACACTTGCAGATGTAGAGGGCTGTGAGTTAAACCAGCCCTCAGAGACTGCAACAGAGAAAGCGCTGCAGTGTGTTCACACTGTCAGCTGCAAGTGCACTGGCGTGGCCATGTTTGTGGCACTTGCAGAGGCATTGGGAGCGGTGCATTATGGGCAGCTATCCCACAGAGCACCTCTTCCCATTCTGGCGCTGTGGCTTGTGGGAAGGGGGTGGGGAATTCTGGGTCCTGTCCTAATGCCTCATGGTGCATCGGTTCGCATCCCAGCAATGCCTGTACTTCCATCACATTGGGCGCTATCGTTCAATGTTTTTTGTACTGCACACTCTGTCTTCCCTTTCAGTCTGAGGGAATGGAGCCCAAACTGCTGAGGAATATGCTGATGGATCTCACCAGCAAGTCACGAATTGCAGTCGAGTTATTTTTTAAGCTACAAACTGACAGTGAGGAGTCCAACGATGATGTCGACTCGCGTAATGCATACGACACGAGATTGTTTGTGGCATTCACGGACATGCTCACCACAGTGGAATGCCATTCTGGGGCTCGGGAAACAAGCACTGAGTGGTGGGATCACATCGTCATGCAAGTCTGGGATGATGAGCAGTGGCTGCAGAACTTTCAGATGAGAAAAGCCACTTTCATGGGACTGTGTGATGATCTGGCTCCCCACCCTGCGGCGCAAGGACACAAGATTGAGAGCTGCCCTGCCAGTGAAGAAGTGGGGTGGCTATTGCAATCTGGAAGCTGGCAATTCCAGACAGCTACTGATTGGTCACTAACAAGTGTAGAGTGGGAAAGTCGACCACTGGAATCATGTTGATGCAAGTTTGCAGGGCCATTAATCACATCCTGCTCAGAAGAACCATGACTCTGGGTAACGTGCATGACATTGTGGCTGGCTTTGCACAAATGGGTTTCCCTATCTGCGGAGGGGCAACAGATGAGATACATATTCCAATTCTGGCACCAGCCCACCTAGCCTCCGAGTATGTAAATCAGAAGGGGTATTTCTCTATGAATCTCCAAGCACTTGTGGATCACTGTGGGCGTTTCACTGACATTAACGCAGGCTGGTCCAGAAAGGCGCATGATGCACGCATCTTTCGGAACACTGGCCTGTTCAGGAAGCTGCAAGCCAGGACTTTCTTCCCAGACCAGAAGATCACCGCAGGGGAAGTCAAAATGCCCATTGTGATCCTTGGAGACCCCACTTACCCTTTAATGCCATGGCTCGTGAAACCCTACACAGGGAGCCTTGACAGCAGTAAGGAGCGGTTCAACAACAGGCTGAGTCGGTGCAGAATTACTGTGGAGTGTGCTTTTGGCCATTTAAAGGGTCGCTGGCGCTGTCTGTATGGGAAGCTGGACCTGGCCAATGACAACATCCCCGTGGTTATATCCGCGTGCTGTACCCTCCATAACATTTGCAAAGGGAAGGGTGAAAGATTCACTCAGGCATGCACCTCAGAGGTTCAACACCTGGAGGTTGAATTTGAACAGCCAGAGAGCAGGGCTATTAGAGGGGCCCAGCATGGGGCTGCAAGGATTAGGGATGCCTTGAGGGAGCAATTTGAGGCTGAAAGCCGCCGGTAATGTCTGGTGCCCTGCACGGGAGTGAAGTGCAGCGGTTCCAATGTTAGTAGGAATCTGTGTTTGATACATATGATGCACTGACTTGCAGTGCCTGTTCCTTTCCTGGGCTACAGTATCTTTTACTTAATGCAATAATAAAGAATGTTTTCAAAGGCAAAAAAATAATTTATTGAAAAGAAAATTCATTTATTGAAAAGAAACACAACTGCTTGGGAAACAGAAATGGCATGACACATCTGTGCTGTGCGGGACAAGGGAAGGGGGTAGGGTGGGGAACAGGACAATCACAGATTTGTGTATGTCCTGTTATCATACTCAGCCTTCCTGTCTGGAGGGTCGTGCAATGAATGCTGCACTTCAGGCTGGTTAAAATGCATAGTGATGGGGGCTGAGTGCAGTGGGTAAGGGTTGTAGTTTGCAGGGCTGAGTGGTGAAGCTACAGGTGTTGGAGGCAGCTGGTGGTGATAAGAACCTGGATGTTGGGGAAAGTGGGTTGGTGGTGACATGGGGCACAAGGGAAAGCATTTTGGGACAAGGGCTGCGGGACGGGCGTGGAAGTGCTCTGCCAGCATTGCTACGAGCGCCTGTATCAAGTCCGCTTGGTGCTCCGTGTTGCTTAGCAGCCACTCCATGCTTTGGTGCCGGCAATCGGCATTCTGCTGGCGGACCCTCCTTCCACTCTCTCGCCACTCCTGCACTTCTTGATTTTCATTAAGGGACTTCTGCATGACTTCATGCAGCATGTCCTCTTTGCTTCTTTGTGGATGCTTCCTGATTCTTTGGAGTCTTTCGGCCGTTGATAACAAGGATGGCTGGGATCTCAAGGTTGCATCTGTAAAGCCAAAATTCAACACTTACCAGAGGCACCATTGTTCACACCAGACAGAGCAATGATTTGCCCGTACTTAAAGACAAGCACAGTGTACACAATAGCTACCTTGCTCCTGGCTTGAAAACAGCTCCTGGCTGCATGCATCTAGGGATGCCGGGCTGTCTCCCTCCTCCTCAGCACCCTCACTCCCACTTTTCTTCTCCTCCTGCCTTGTTGAACTGGGCTCTGAAGTGTCCATGGTGGTCTTCAGAGTGGAGGTGGGGTCGCCCCCAAGCATTGCATCCAGCGCTTTGTAGAAATGGCACGTCACAGGGGCAGCACTGGAGCGGCGGTTTGCGGTAGGTATTCCACAGCGCCTTCACTTTAATACTGCACTGCACTACGTCCTGGTCATGGCCCCTTTGCATCAACTCCCTCGATATCTGCCCGAAGGTATCGTAATTTCTATGGCTGGAATGCAGCTGGGACTGGACAGCTTCTTCCCCTGAAACACTGATGAGGTCCAGCACCTCGCCATTGCTTCATACTGGGGATCGCTGGGTGCATGGAGGCATGGTCACCTGGAAAGATTCGCTGAGAGCACTCCACACCTTGCTGAGCAAACAGAAAGGGGATTTTCAAAATTCTCAGAGAATTTAAAGGGCGGGTCTGAGGGCAGAGCAGTAGAGTTCAAAGTGATGGCCAGAGTGTCTAGAACAGGCACTGTGGGACACCTCCGGAGGCCGATTAGAGCGCATTAATAGACCAGGGCATCCACACTGGTGCCGCGGTGCTCCAGATGGGGCACAGAAATGTTATGCTTCTTGTGGAGGTGGATTACCAGGAGCGCTCCAGCCACGGAGTCTGGGCGCTCTACATGCCTTGCCAGTGTGGACATGTCATGAATTAGGGTGCCCGAGGCTGGGTTAACGTGCTCTAACTCACAAGTGTAGCCAAGCCCTTAGATTGTAAAAGTTTCTTAGGGCAGGGCCTGGCCTCTTACTCTGTGTTCGTACAGTGCCTAGCACAATGGGGCCCCCGCTCTAGATTGGGGGACTCCCAGCACTTCTGCAATATAAATAATAATAATAATAATTCTGTCATCCTCACTCACACAGTGGCACTACTGGTAGAGGTAGGTACCGCTCGGTGTGAGTACGGGTGTGAGAATCCATCCCTGAGAGTCTTTGTGCACCCTCCTTAGTTTCCCTCTGAGCTCCCCATCTCAAGTACTGACCAGGCCCACCCCCTTTTGAACTGTCTCTTTTGTCATTCTTCATTTGAAGGAACAGCTGGTTCCTCCAGGCATTATGTCCTGGTTTTGGTTAATATTGTGTAAGACTGAATAATCTCCCAGGTATTATATCCAGAACTTTGTGCATTAGAAATTAATAAGGGCCTGATTCCAGGAGGTCTATGCAGTAAGATACATGGAATAAGGTACAATTCCGGTTATGTCTACACTTTGAGCGACTAGCTGCCCTGAGTACAAACCCGTCCAAGATGCTAGGTGCATACTCGTGTGGCTAGCCCCACCCACGGCTCATGCCACCTCTGCGCTCTATTTTTAGCATGCAAGTTCAGTCAGAGCTAGCGCAGGTATGTCTCCTCGTGCTGGGAATCACAGCCCCTGCCTGAAGTGTAGGTGTACCCTCAGTGTGAGTAAGGGTGCCAGAGTTTCTCTATACGAAAAGAGCAATTGAAATTGCATCACCCACACAAAGGATCCAGATTCCTGTTCCGTTTCTTTTGTTTTCGTGTTAGGTTTCCATAGCCTGCAATGACCTAGGTGCAGGGCATTTCCTGTGATTAGCAGCCTTTGAGGTTGGTGACCTTTAGGTAGATCTTGGGTTAGCCTCTCATTAATTTCACCTCAGCTGGACAGTGCTAGGCTATAGCCTATCCCTCACCAGAGCTTATCTTTTTTTTTAAAGATGCCCACTCAAGATGGTTTTCTTTTGGGGCAGCAGTAGCGTCCATATTCTCTTTCTCTCTCTCTCTCTCTCTCTCTCTCTCTCTCTCTCTCTCACACACACACACCATAAAATGGTAGAAATTAGCAATGTGACAGGCCTATTTGGTTATCTAGTCTATCCCTACCATTTTCTAGAGTCTGATTATCCATTATCCTGCACCTTGTACAATCATTTACAACAGGGCAAAGTGATGTAAAGTGGGTGCCATTCTGGCCCTCACTTTGCCTCTCTTCTTGTGTATTATCTGGACTAGTGTAAAATATCTCACAGGATGAAGCTTTTCCCACTTCCCTTAGAGAGTATTCCCTGGCCTAATACATCTCATTATTAGCACGTTCTTCTTGGCATTTATCATAAAATTTCCTTTGTTGAATTTAATCCCTAGTTATAGCACCTTGGACCATCCTAAATAATTCCCTTTCCTCTTTGTTCTTTGCACACTGCACTTACTTATAAATATTAGTTTGTACTCTTAGTTGTCAGGTAGCCAAGCTATACAGTACATAGTATTGAATCTTTAAATCAATCCCTCCAGGGCCTTGCTGCCAGTGATTGACGTTTTGATTGGAAGGGGGTTGGTACCAGCACAACTCAGAAGAACTGGATGTTTTTCTATGATGGGAAACAGGTTATTGAGTTTCAACAGTAGCTTGCAGTTCATTCTTTGGGTGGAACTGTTTGTGAGTTCTCCACAGCTTGTTGCTCAGAGCAGCTTGCCTTCAGCTGGCAAGAGTTATTTCCCTGCTTTCCTTCCCCATCAGTTGCTTAAGCTAGGGCAGTACAGACAGAAACACCCGAGAATAACTGAATCCATTCTTCATTGCAGTCCCACCAAACTACAAGGGGTGCAGGCAGCACATCAGGCTCACGTGAGCCTCACTAGAGGAAAACCATTGTCAAGAAAACACTGCAGTGCCTTGTTCTATGTCATGGGGGGGGGGGGCTGCTACAATGTGTACACGCTATTGTTCTGTACTATAGCCAACAAAGGACTCTTTAGAATATGTATGTGCTTAGACCTATATGTACACGCGCCCCATATCAACACGTATCATCATGGGGATGCTTCAGTTGTTTGGGTGCTTATCTGATCTGAACCTCTCAAACCTTTTACTTTGGGGCAGGGCCTGGTTTTTTTGTTCTGTGTTTGTACAGCACCTAGCACCATGGGGTTCTGGTGCATGACAGGGACTCCTGGGAACTATTGCAATGCAATTTAATATTGTTGTTGTTATATTGATTTATAATAATAAATATTTACCCATCATTAATTCCATAGATAGTTACTGTAAAACAAGCCCTCCCCACATGTGCAATGGAAACTCACTGTAATGTCACATATATCGTCATATATAATTTGTCTGTACAGTGAGCTCTAACATAGATGGTAGGTGCCTTAGAGGTACCTAGGGAGAAAGAAAGAGAGATTCAGATTAGATTTGTAGGATTGAGGCTACCTTGCCACAACTTTGGGAGGGGAGGAGAAAGGGAAAAAGAAACGAGATGCACATTTTATCTCCATCATGTAGTCTCAGTGAGAAGGCACATACCCAGTGATGAGCTGCGAAAATCTTAGGAACCAGTTCCCTACCAGTTCTTCGGTGGCACTTCGGCGGCGAGTCCTTCAGTGCTGCCGAAGACCCGGAGCGAGTGAAGGACCCGCTGCCAAAGTGTCGCCAAAGAACCGGTAGGGAACCGCCCAGTGAGTACAAGCTCCACATGCCTCCCAAAACAGCCTATTTCCCACCCCTATCCGACCCCCACCCATGTCCTGCCCCGATTGCCCCCCTCAGAACCCGCAACCCATCAACTCCCCCCCTGCTCCTTGTTTCCTGACCACCCCCTCCTGAGACCCCCCCACCCTAACTGCCCACCAGGACCCCACCCCTACCCAACTCGCCCCGCTCCCTGACTGCCCCGACCCCACCCACCACCACTCAGACAGACCCCCGGAACTCCCACACCTACCCAACCCCCCCCCGTCCCCTGACCACCCCCCCAGAACCTCTGCCCCCTCCAACCGCTCCCTGCCCCTTATCCAACCCCTCCTCCCAGCTCCGGCACGGCCCCCCCTTACCATGCTATTCAGGGCAGCGTGAATGGATGCTGCGCAGCCCGCTGGAGCTCGCAGCCCCAACCCCTTACCATGCCGCTCAAAGTGGCAGGAGCTGCAGAGCTGCCCAGGAGCGGTCCAGAGCGCTGGCGCTGGTGGCGTGGCACACTGAGGCTCTGCGAGAGGGGGGAAGGCGGGGGAGGGGCCCGGAAAGCCTCCCCATCCAGGAGCTCAGGCGGGCCAGACAGGACAGTCCCGCGGCCCGGATGTGTAACGACAGAAAAAGGTCCTTCTCCCAATTACCCATCCCTTTAACAACCGGTTCTAAACCAGCTTCTAGATTTAACAACTGGTTCACGCGAACTGATGCGAACCAGGTCCAGCTCGCCACTACACATACCCATTCTGAGAAGTGTTGTTTCTTTTTAATGGGAGGATGTTGGTGTCTATATTCATTGAGTCAGCTGCCTGGTGCTATGAGGTTATTGTTTCTTAAAAGCAGCACAAGTAGAAAAATAGGATTTTAAAATCAGACAAGCAGAGAGACGATATGTTAAAAGTTACAGGGAACAAAATCCCACAGGATATAGTGAGGATAAAAACACTGTATTGTGACGCACTTTGAGATCCCATGATCAAAAATGCTGTACTTCGCTACCTTGATATAACGCTGTCCTCGGGAGCCAAAAAAATCTTACCGCGGTTTAGGTGAAAGTGTGTTATATCAAACTTGCTTTGATCCATCGGCGTGCGCAGCCCCGCCCCCCCAAGCGCTGCTTTGCCGCGTTATATCTGAATTCGTGTTATATCAGGTCGCGTTATATCGGGGTAGAGGTGTATAACAGCTAGATATGATGATGATGATGTTGATGATGATGATGCAGACAAGAAAGAATTCTATTCCATTATCCTTCTAGTAATACAAAGCCAGGCTGACAAAACCAGAGTTAACAATAGACTGTATAGTTTATAACAGGCAAAAATCTTTGATATAAGCTCAGGTGCTGATCAGGCAAAAATTTACACATGTGCTTAATTTTACACACAAGAGCAGTTCCATTAAATGCATACTGATGCTACTCACATGTATAAAGTTAAGCATGTGCATGTTTGCAGGGTGTAAATAAATCCATTAATTCAAAATATTAGAATGCCGTAGTTCTATTTTAAAATATGTTTAAAGTGAGGAAAATCAGTTAAGTTTCTGCTGTCAATTTTAACTCTGACCCCACATCAGTCCCAGAAGTGTGCTATATTATTGCTGACTATTCTTCTTAGGTATTTTTTTATTTCAGAAGTGTTACAACATTTAAATGTAGACATTTTTGAAACTTTCACCCACTAGAGCTAACCAGGGTGGATAAAAATCAAGCATTGTTTTTTAATTTAAATGACAATGTTTTTGGTTTTTTAAAATAAATCTGTTTAAAACTCAATCTGAATTTGACAATTTATGTTAAGATATAAACCTGCTATCATCCATTGAAATTATTTAAATAAATAACAAAGTAATATGCTGAATTAATGAGCTCTCCTCAAGTTAATGCTTTATTTTTATATTACAAATTAGTGGGAAAAGATCGTTCACTAATTTGTATGGTCAAGCTTCATAAAGAAGGCACAATATGACATGGACTAAATTAAGTATCTATATCGTTTTCAGTATTTATAATGGAGTGATTTCCAAATGTCAGCACTTTCAGTCTTTGTTGTGCAGAAAAGCTTTTGCCTGAATTACTTTTTATTTCAGTTTAGCAAAAATACCTTTAATTTCACATTTGCAGTCTATTCTATTCATCAGATTCATCAAGCATTCTTTAGCATAGCTTCTACTGTAGATGTCAACAACAGGAAAGTTGGGGTGAAAAGTATTTTTTTTAAATGTTGGTTTTGTGCTTTTTTCATTGAATTCCAATTTCTATCCAAATGCAGCTTGACACTAATAAGCTTTAATAAAAAGTTAACCATTATCTAGTAAATAAGAAATGCATCCATCACATTTTTTAACATAATGAAACATGCAGAAACTATTAATCTGAATAAATGTATGTTAAACCACATAATTGCGTGACTAAATGTGTATAGTTATAGCATATCCTCTTGGTTAACAAAAGGACGTTCCAAATCTCACAAAAAGGTTATATTTAGTGAAATGGGAAAATAAAAGTAGAAACAGAAAACAATTAAAATTGATGATTTAAATAAAAGTTTTTCTGCTTGTTGATTTAAATGATGATTGAAATCAGTCATTTAAATCAAAATGACTTAAATCAGTCTACTCTGGAACTAACAGAATAATTTGTAGCAAATAATTTAATTTGACAAATTTTCCTTAACTTTTAGTCTGAGGATTGTTCATGAGTAACATCTGATTTTCTCAGATGTATCCATCATTTGATAGTATTGTTTATTGAATCATTTTGGTCAGCAATTCCTCATGTGCAGATCATTTGCAAGTAGTTTGTTGTGAGCATGCAATATTCAGAATTTTTGAGTTGTATTGTAATTTTGATTGGACACATCATATAAGTCAGGTGTTAGGTTTCTGTCCCCCTGTTGGATAAACACAATTCCTAAAATTAGTTTTCCAACACTAATACTTGCATGCATGAATTCACATTTCTTTCAGCACAAATATTCTCTAATATTTTGCCTTTGAAAATCTCTCCCACAAACATATGTGGACAAGAAATGCTAACGAGGCATGCACACAGTTAAAACAAAGTCATTTAAAAACTGGAATAAATATTCATAGTGTGATACTGCATCCCATATGTTTCATAAAAAGAACAGGAGTACTTGTGGCACCTTAGAGACTAACAAATTTATTTGAGCATAAGCTTTCGTGGGCTACAGCCCACTTCTTCGGATGCATAGAATGGAACATATATTGAGGATATATATATACACATACAGAGAGCATGAAAAGGTGGGAGTTGTCTTACCAGCTCTCTGTATGTGTATATACATCTCCTCATTATATGTTCCATTCTATGCATCCGAAGAAGTGGGCTGTAGCCCACAAAAGCTTATGCTCAAATAAATTTGTTAGTCTCTAAGGTGCCACAAGTACTCCTGTTCTTTTTGCGGATACAGACTAACACGGCTGTAACTCTGAAACATATTTTTCATAGTGATATATCATAGACTCATAGAATCATAGACTTTAAGGTCAGAAGGGACCATTATAATCATCTAGTCTGACCTCCTGCAGGCCACAGAATCTCACCCACCCATTCCTGTATCAAACCCCTAACCTATGTCTGAGCTACTGAAGTCCTCAAATCATGGTTTAAAGACTTCAAGGTGCAGAGAATCCTCCAGCAAGTGACCCGTGCCCCACGCTGCAGAGGAAGGCGATTATTATATGAATGATTATGACATAGTTATGATGTATTTTATGCAAGATAGGTCATGCGAGATATTATTGGAAAAGTTATGATTTGCTGAAAATGATTATCCTATTTGTATGCATGTATCATTTTTGTATCTGAAGTTCTGAATATTGACTATATCTCTGCATTTTAGATGTAATTACATCTGGGGAATGCCCACTAGACAAGATGCTTTCATTCTAGACAGTGGGTGGGGAAGGGGCCTGTAACAGGGCGGTACTCACCCCTGTGGCACCTCCTACTGGTTACTCCGGGAATTAGCTCTTCTTCCAGTCCGGAGCGCCCTCTGCAGGCTGGTGATCCACCTGTTTTGCTCTCGGCCCCATGTCCCTCCCTGGACCCGGTGCCCCTTTAACTATAACTGGGTCTCCTCCTCCCAGGGGAGCCCCCACCCTACTATCCCCACTTTGCCTCAGTAGTGGCCACTGACAGTCATGGTCTAGCCCCACACCCTGGGGCAGACTGCAGCATTGGCCCACTCATCACAGGCAAAAGGGGTTTGGACCTGCTGCTTTACCTACTCCTGGGTTGTCCCTTGCAACCCCCAGTACCTCTTGCCCTTTCCTAGGCCGCAGCCTGGGGCTTTCCAGGATGGAGCTTCCCTAGCTCCTTAGCCCTTCCCCAGCCCTGCTTCACCATAGGTACCTTCTCAGCCTCTAAGCAGCCAGGCCCATCTCCCTCTGGAAGCAGAGAGAGACTGACTGCTCCTGGCTTCCCTGCCTTCTTATAAGCCCTGTTCAGTTTGGGGCGTGGCCTCCAGCTGCAGCCACTTCCCCAATCAGGCCAGCCAAAAAACCCCTTCCCAGGGCTATTTTAAAGCCCCGAAGGGCAGGAGCGGGTAGCCACCCCGCTACAGGGCCATTTGGAAAACAGTAGGCCTTAGGAGAAGCTTATCGTCCACCTGGGGAGCCTTCCTGAGCACACTACAGACAGCCTCTCAGTAATGGCTGCTAGGACTCTGCAAGGACATGTGATGAGACCACATGTCTCTAGACTCCATTTTAGGATGTCAGTAATTTTCCACCGGCCGGTCTGGGGACCAAGCTTTGAAACAAAGGGTTCCCGCCATATGCAAAAGCTATATAAGGTGGGGAGTGACATCATCTTGGGTTCTTCACTCCTCACACAAGAAGACTCCTGGAAACACCTGAGGAACAAAGACTGAACTGGGGGAAGTGCTGGGCCCAGGCTAAAGGGATTTTTAGCCTGTGAATGGAACACCTGGGGATTCCAAGCTGTAAGTTAGTGCAGCCTGCCCCTTAAGAATCTGCAGCCTACTTGTATCATCTCTTAGGGTGAGAAACTGCTATTCATGTCCAATCTACTTAGTATATTAAGTTTAGTTTGTGGGTTTTGCTTATTTGCTAGGTAATCTGCTTTGATCTCTTTGCTATCACTTATAATCACTTAAAATCTTAAAATCTATCTTTTGTAGTTGTTAAACTTGTTTTTGCTTTATCTAAACCAGTGTGTGGAAATCATAACTCAGGGGCAAAAGACTGTTGCATATTCCTCTCCACATTGAGGGAGGGGGGGAATTTTATGAGTTTACACTGTGCAGTTCCCTGTGCAGCGCAAGACGGTATAATTTTGGGTTTATACTCCAGAGGGTGTGTGTGCTTGAGGAGCTGGTAGTAGCTTTCCCCTGCAGGGGCTAGTCAGTGAGCCTGCTTGTAACTGCAGCGGCGTGTATCCCTACCTGTATGTATGCTGGTGAAAGTGCAAGCTCGAGAGCTCTGTAGCTTGTCACAGCTGTAGAGTTTGATCAGGATCCCAGGCTGGTGGGTCAGGGAGTTCAGTGGTACCCCAGTTCCAGGTGGCACCCCAGGGGGAACCCATCGCACATGGAAGATTTGTTGAAGTATTCATCCAGCTCTATTAATTACAGGTGAGAAGGAAATACTATACATTCTACAGACATGCTGACTCTCTTCATTCCTCTATGGTAAATAAGTAACATTTGGTGTATGGAGTGCTCTGAACGCTACATTATTTGTAGTAGTAGTAGTTTATTTATTTATTTATTTATTTATTTATTCTATGACCATAGTGCCTAGGAGCTCTAGTCATACACTAGGACCCAATTGTGCTAGGTGTCGTACAAACACAGAAGAAAAAAGACGATCCTTGCCCCAATACGGTTATGAATGATAAGCCTGTGGACTTCATAAAAGACCAGCTATGGTTGTGGAAATTGAAAATTTCTAGTGGCAAGGTAATTCACTTCTTGAGTACAAATAGGCACCTGCTATTTGGCTCTCCTGTCTTGCAAGCTGTGCTCAGCATGTCTGTTATGCTTCTGTGTTTCTTGATCCTGAGTTCCTTGGTTTAATTTAAGGAGCTTAAAGACTCTTCTGACTATATTGGGAGAGTTTTGTAAACTTGAACAAAAGATATTCAGTTTCTGGAGTTCAAAACTTACCTAATTTCCTTTACACAGACACTTTGGCTTTCAAAATTATCCTGGCAATTGCCTGCAGAACTTATACACTCGTTGAATCAAAGCAATTTGGCTTGAAGAGTTTACAGACTCTTCAGGCGAGGCCTGTGAAGTTTATTTAACTCCATTATGCATCATCAAGAATTGTATAAACTCCACACAGAAATTTGAGAGGTTCAAATACCTGTAATAAATAAATTCAGAATTAATCAGATAACCTTCTAAAAAATACTGCAATACACTAGATCTAGTCTGGGATCTACTCAGATCTCAAAAATGAAGCTAGATCAAATGTGGTGGTAAGTGGAGGAGACCTCTGAGAAAAACCAATGCACAGAAAACAGAAGTGTTGGTGGTTTAGTGAGAAGCTCTCTTCCTTCAGAAAAAAACATTGAACCAGCACTTCCACAAGATATTAAAGGGGGTGATGCTGCTGGCAGTTCATATTTTCTGGTGAGCTGTAAAAGCAAGTTCCTTATCATGACTGGGCATTAAAATAATCTTCTTTACTTTTTTTCATAACTGTTCTGCTTTGCTATATGCTATTAAACAGCTGCCACATTCCAACACAAAGGTGGCCACATCTCAATGGTGGGTGAAGTAATTTGTGATTTATTTTTCAGGACAGTCTTGTCCCTAGTCCTCCACCAAGGGAATGTCTGTTTTTTATTACTAGGAACTCATTTCTTGTTGGAATTCAGCATGCAGGGCAAAAAATAGCTGTGGGAAAAGAGGGATTTTTATATGTAACTGTTGGAAAACCATTCCCAGAGAGTAGTAGTTATCAGTGGTTCACAGTCATGCTGGAAGGGCATAATGAGTGGGGGCCTGCAGGGATCAGTTCTGGAACTGGCTCTGTTTAATATCTTCATCAATGATTTAGATAATGGCATAGAGAGTACACTTATAAAATTTGTGGATGATACCAAGCTGGGAGGGGTTGCAAGTGCTTTAGAGGGTAGGATTAACCTTCAAAATGATCTGGACAAACTGGAGAAATGGTCTGAAGTAAATAGGATGAAATTCAATAAGGACAAATGCAAAGTACTCCACTTAGGAAGGAACAATCAGTTGTACACATACAAAATGGGAAATGACTGCCTAGGAAGGAGTATTGCAAAAAGGGATCTGGGGGTCATAGTGGATCACAAGCTAAATACAAGTCAACAGTGTAACGCTGTTGCAAAAAAAGCAAACGTCATTCTGGGATGTATTAGCAGGAGTGTTGTAAGCGAGACATGACAAGTCATTCTTCCGCTCTACTCCGCGCTGATTAGGCCTCAACTGGAGTATTGTGTCCAGTTCTGGGTGCCACATTTCAGAAAGAATGTGAACAAATTGGAGAAAGTCCAGAGAAGAGCAACAAAAATGATTAAAGGTCTAGAAAACATGACCTATGGGGGAAGATTGAAAAAAATTGAGTTTCTTTAGTCTGGAGAAGAGAAGACTGGAGAGAATATGATAACAGTTTTCAAATACATAAAAGGTTGTTACAAAGAGGAGGAAGAGAAATTGTTTTTCTTAACCTCTGAGGATAGGACAAGAAGCAATGGGCTTAAATTGCAGCAAGGGAGGTTTAGGTTGGACATTAGGAAAAACTTCCTAACTGTCAGGGTAACTAAGCACTGGAATAAATTGCCCAGGGAGGTTGTGGAGTCTCCATCATTGGAGATTTTAAAGAGCAGATTAGACAAACACCTGTCAGGGATGGTCTAGATAATTAATCCTGCAATGAGTGCAGGGGACTGGACTAGATGACCCCCCCTCCCAGCCCCAGTGTAGATGCAGTTATGCCAGTATAAATGTGCATAGTCTGGTATAACTTATTTCCAGCAGGAAGGGGAATAAGCTATACCAGTATGAGCCCATGTATATTCGTGTAACTGCATCATCATTAGGGGTTGTATAAGTATATTGGTAAAAGTGACACCCTAACGGAAATAATTATGCCGTTATAAAAACTGTGTGTAGCTAGGGTGACCAGACAGCAAGGGGGTAATAGGAGCCTATATAAGACAAAGCCCCGGATATCAGGACTGTCCCTATAAAATCGGGACCGTCTGGTCACCCTATGTGTAGTCCTGGCTTAAAAGTCACAAGTGATTGACATCTCAGGTGCTTCTGTTTGCTATGTAAGTGACCATGTGCCCCCTAGTGGTCAGATAACTCAGTCCAGCCACTTATTTCAATCAAGGAACGAATTAGCTCAGAGCTGTGAGAATGTTGCTGTATTTGGGGAAGGCACTGTACCTCATTTTGTCAAAGCCATTTAGCTCACCTCTGCTTCTGCAGCCACCCAGGTAGCACACTCCATGGAGAATGGCTTCTTAGCACAGTATGTCTTAGTTAATTGACTCTAGTAGTTCAAGTCCAGCTAAGTGAATGCCTCTGAAGGAGAGATCCCTTCATCACAACTTGCACTGTAGCAATTTCTGTTAATAAAGTTTATTCATAGTCAGGGTAGGATTTCCCAATCGTTATGCTGGGTGCCATAATACGGCCTTTTCTTTCTAGCATTCCATAGAGGGACACTTTGCAATGACTGGTTGGTAACAGATATTCACAAGATGTAGTTCCCCAGGCAGGGAGCAGCTGAGAAACAGACCAAGGGCATTCTCCCTTTAGTAACAGAGCTGTCGAGCTGAAATGCAGACCCAAAGCACTGCAGTGAAGCATCACTAATGTGCACAGTAGCTTAGGTATTACGTTCGCTAAGGAATAAAAAGGGCAGGCAAAGAACACTCAGGCAAATGTGTAACGAATAGCTACAAGTGGGAGGAATGTCAGCTTTGAACCCTCACTCTAATAATCTCTTGCATAAGCTTTTATATAAGTAGCCAGTCTCCTCCTAGTACCTATCCTTGGGGGGTGGGCTCCCAGCATTCCCTAGGGCTGGCTACTCCTCAAGCAGCTGTCCCTCTGGGGAGCCTCTCCTTGGTATGTGAGTGAATCAGCCAGCTCTGGAGAACCCTAGAGTGCAGGTGATAGGAGAAGCACAGGCCCCGGGGAGACTGAGCTCCTGCTGGCTAGTTTTGTGGCTTAATGGCAGAATTCTAACCCTGCCAGGTTTTGCCACCTTCGACTCAAGACCACACTTTTACTTGCAATGTAAAGGAACCCAAAGCAACACAGCTGTTCTACTGGGCCGGGCCAAAGTGTGATGTGCATGGAAATATCCACCTCGGAGTGTTTCTTAGGCACCATTAATAACGGAAGATGAAAGTTTGGCGGGCTAAGATTCAAGTCAGCTCTTATATCATTTGGATCTATTTGTTCAGGCAATGCTACAGGGAGCCCCATGGATACAGTAACTAATTTTTTTATATAACAGGAGCACTTGCAGATCCCCTAGCACTAGACACACAGCATTGCCAGCTTTCATGCTTTTAACATGAGTGTGATGATATTTGGTGTGTTTCTTAAAGCCTCAGCTCCTGGAGGCATCTGATCAGGTGAGAAGTTCAGCCTGAATTTTTTTTAAATGTAGGTTTCTTGCCCTCACAGTAGTAGAGAACAGGGCCGGCTCCAGGCACCAGCCAATAGAAAGGGGCGGCACGTTCGGGTCTTCGGCAGTACTTCGGCGGCGGCTTGAGCACTCCACTTTAGTCTTTGGCGGCAATTCGGCAGTGAGTCCTTCACTCCATCTCCTTTTTGGCAGCACTTCGGCGGCAGCTCAATCAGTTTTTTGTTTTTTGTTTTTTGGTTTTTTTTCTTCACAGCTTGGGGCGGCAAAAAAGCTGGAGCTGGCCCTGGTGGAGAAAAGCTTGAAAATGTGACTGAATGTAACCCTGAAATCTCAAAACCCAGAAGGCAAAGAGAAAGAACTCCTCATCAAAAACAAATCAATTTTTTAACCCAATCTCATGTGTTTGGGGCCTCATTCATGATTTTTAAATGTGTGGGGTTGGCAATATTGGACACTGCACAAACACGTGTTAAAAGACAATCTTCTCCCCTAAGAGCTCACAGTCTCAATAGAGAAGACAGATAAAGAAAGTAGCATTGTCCTCATTTAATTTATGGAGAGTTAAGGCATAAAGAAAGTAAGTGACTTGACTGCAGTCACAGTAAGAAGTTTGTAGGAGAGCTAGGACACGAACCCTGGCTTCCTGAGTGTTAGACCAACACTTTTACTTCAAGAGCATGTGCCACTGTGCATCCAGTCTAGAATGGCTTTCATTTTAGATTAAGGAAAACAAAAAGAAGCAAAACCAAAAGATCTCCATGAAAGAGGAAAGCATGTGTGTCCCATTTTTTCCAGGCTGCATCTGCTCTGAAACCAAAATGGCTGTGATCTTCAGCTGCATGCAGACTGAGTCCCTCAATAGGTAAAGGCGCAGCACACAGGCAACAGAGGCATCAGAGTTTGATGACTTCATGCAAGTACAGTAGCAAGGAGTGAACTGCAAAGAAGTCAGAAGGTTCCTTTAAATAGCGTTGTTGTTGTTGTGTTTATTATTTAATAAAATGGACATCCAAAGTTCGGATGCTTGTCCAAACTTTATCTAAATCAGGTGTGGAAAATAGGATTGGACATTGCATGAACTCAGGCTCTTTCATGAGCCAGTACCAACACCGATGTTGGGCTGTGCTGAAAATACTAAGTCAAATTGCCTTTCTCTGCACATTTTTTAGCACCTCAGCTTCCCACCTGGGTCAGAAGGAGGAAATGCAGAGACATGCAAAAGCACAATAATGAAAATAAAAGACTGGTTCTGATTGCTCTGAACCAGGTCACCTTTCCCAGCTGATTATGGAAGGAGGCAGCATATTTAGTGGGTAGGGTAGGGGAGTGAGAGGAGTCTGGTGAGCTGGGTTGTCTCCTCAGCTCCACCACTGGCTCACTAAGTGACCTTTGTTGATTCACATCTCCTCTGTGCTACCGTTTACTCTTGTGTAAAATGGGGCAGTAAAACAGGCCACCGTGTGGTAAAGCATTTTCAAATCTTGTGATGCCAGGTGCAATCTCAAGCACCCGTGTCATTCCTGGCATTCCAGAACTCATAAATACAGGTGCAGATGACAAAAATGAAGCAACTGAAGGGATAGACTGAGAAACCTCACTAGATATGAATAACTCTGAGTGACATTTGGTGCACCCTCTCTCTTTTGTGAGCAGTTAATATTCACTCATGAAGAAAGAGCAGAACAATGTCCTTGGAGCAGATTAGATGCCATTGTGATAAGTGCCTTAGAAGTATGTAGAGAGAGGCTAGACTGGTTGGTTTATTGGGGAAAATGCCTGTGACACTGTTGATCACAGGGTGAACTCAGTGTATCCATTGATAGCTCCGCATGAGTCAAATGACTGGATAAAACCCGTGCTTGCGTTATGGGAATGTAAGTGAAAATCGCTCGGATGGGATTGACAATGGTTTCCCCCATACTTACTGATCCTGACTTTGTTCTGTAGCTGTGTCATTTGTTTATTAGGCCTCGTCTACACTGGGGATTTTCGCCTTTGGTTGCTGGCCACTGGTGTAGCTGCAAACCCCTAGTATGGATGGGGAAAATACCTCTGCAGTTTACTCCAGTTTGAAGCAGGGGTAAGATACCCCTTAGAAAGCCTTGACATTGTAGCATGCTGCTGCCACCGCAAGATAAAGAAGTCTGGATATTGTGCCCAGCTGTTGGAATGAGTTGAGGAGAGTGGGATTTCTAGTATCTCAGTACTATACATGTAAACCCGACATAATGAGCACTTGTATCAAATAATAGCTTGATAAGGCGATGACTCCTAACGCTCAGCCGCTGCCGTGTTGGAAAGAGGTTTCTACACATGCTTTGTTCTGTAGATTTAATTTTCTACTTGACCGGTTTTGAAAATAATTTCTCTCTCCGTACCAAGAAGCTAGCACGCTACCTCTGGCTGGTACACGCTGTCGATATTTAACCACCTGTGTTCCGGTTCACCACTTTCCTGTCCTGAAAAGCTCTAGTTAGAACTGGTCCCTCAGAGTAACCAGGCTGTGAAGAGCCTCCGAGGCACAACTGCTGTATCATCAAGGCCCAGAACTTGACTTTTGCTTGTTTGAACTCGATTCTCTTTCCCTCCATCATTAAGCTGCTCAGGCAAGGTCGATCCCTCTGGTCTGAAGTCGGCTGGAACTGGATTGCCACAATCCAAAGCATGCGCTGGTCACTGGTGAATGCTTAAATGAGTAAATAGGCTAAAGATCATGTGGAAGTTGCTTTTCATCGAGTCACAGAGTTTAAGGCCAGAAGGGACCATTAGATCACCTAGTCTGACCTCCTGTATTGCAGAATCTCTTAAATTTCACCCAGTTACCCCCTTATTCTGAGCCTGAAAACTTGTATTTTTCAGTCTTGATATGAAATAAGATTATTCTCTCTTCAAATCTACAATCTACATTGGTACAGGGGGTGGTGAGGGAGAGAGGAGTGAAGCTTTTTCTTTATTGCTATGTAATTTCAAGTCATATTAAACTATTCAGTCGTGCATCATACCTTTATCTACCAACCCTTCTCCACATAAGGCACCTAGTAAACAGTTAAATTATAATGATGCCGAACAAAGAAAACATGCTGAAATAGCATAAAACAAAACTTAGATAAAATGCTCATCAGCCAAATAAAACAGCCATCAACATGTGTGCTCAGCCTTCTCTCCCCCATTCCCAACCCCTATCTGCCTAGTCTAGTTAGATTATAAACTCCTTGGGGCAGAGACTTTCTACTCTCCTGTGTGCATACAGTGAACTCCATTCTTGATTGGTCCTTAGGCACTACCATAATAAACATGATTAATCAGCATCCGAAGCAACAGTGGTTATAGGAGACCTCGGATACTGAATGGTTTAATATTGTTTTCAAGGCATGTTGGTTACTATTACTGGTTTGTGCATTAATTTTCAATGCCACAGTTGCTAAATTCCTAAAGGAATTGTTAGAAAAAGAAACAGACTGCTACAGTTAGATGAATTACTCTCTGTGCAGCGAGATCATGGAAATGTTGGAGTCAATGGAGCTCTGACAATTTACACTGGCCGAGGAGCTGCCCCATGGCACCCATCTGTTTCCAGGGCTCGGTTCACCTAGCATAGCTGTTCAGCGTGTTGCCAGTATTTACCCCTGCAGGAGAAGAATGACCTTTACATGTGTGGTGTCTGACTGTGGGTGAGCGGATTGCTACACATCCAGAGGTGTTATCTGCTACTAGCGTTGGTGGCAGTTAGTGTTTTTAGAGTTAATAGCCAGGACCTCGGGTCAGGAGTTACTGCTGACTTGTTATGTCACCATGGTGAGTACTTAGGGCAGGATTGTGACCTGCCCTTACACCAGAACACAGGAGAGTGAGGGGTGCAAAGTCCTGCCATATTCCCCTGCACAGGCTACCTGCATGACAGGTCACAGCATGGGAGGGGGGGGCTACTCCCCATCCTGCTCATGGGATATAGAGACCGGACAGGCAGGGAATGGGCAGAACTCTGCCATTATCCCCCTCCAATACAGTGCTGAGCTGGCCTGGAGGGGGAATTCATCTGCTGCTGTCACAGAGCAGAAGCAAGCTACCATCCCACAAGAGCAAGGGGGAACCAGGAGCAAAATGTCTCTCTCAGAGTTGCTATTCCCTCCCTGGTCTGCTTGTGGGGCAGTGCTCCAATCCAGCTCTTAATCGCCTTGTGTTGCAGGGCCCCTTTTATTCATTATGAACCACTAGGGTGCGCATGGCAACAGAGGTGGAAATCATTTGCAACTGCCTATGTGGAAAGAGCTAGAGGCAGCGTAAGAACTGGTGTAAGCCGTGCTTCATTAAACAATGGTGAAGGCCAAGCAAGTCAGTCTTGCAGGATTATAGACATGCTGTGAAAAGCTGATGTGGACTAGGAACCTCACTCATATAGTACTTGATTCTCACTATCGCTGTTATAGTGAATGATAAACAGTATATATTGATTATGTCTAATTAATAATTAAATATTCATTACTAATAATTAATCTGTGTTAATAATTAAATGTATTAACTATGAATAGTGGGCACATATGTTAAATAATCATTCATATGTATATATAAATATAGCATAGACTAATTAGTGTAGCACCAAACTGTGGCGCCCTCAGTTACAAATTTTACATTGACTTCAGTGAGGCTAATTGTAGGGCAGTACAACGTACTATTCAATGAGAGTAAAGGTATCTGACCGATAAGAAGCATGTTGATAGCAAATTCTGCCCTGAGATGCACATGAGCCATGAGAGCTGAGGCTGCATATCGGATGCTAAATGCAGGGCACTCCTGGAGCATGAATGCTCAGTACTGCAGTCGGCCCGGCAGCCTGCATCTTCCTCTCTCAGCAGTTCACTTGGACTACAATGTTTTTATTACCACAGCTTGTTGCAGCAGCAATTTTTCTAGTATGCTCAAAATGGCAGCTTTAGATGAGAAGGCAGACACAGCTTTGTGTAGTGGAAGCAAAATGGACAAAGTTGGCTCTAAGGGCAGTATTGCATAAAGATGTTCAGCCCTCTCCTCCATCTCTGGGCAGTGGCCTCCCTTTCAGGCCTGCTGTCTGGGACAGTCAAGAGCTATTGCAGTTCTCTTTCCTCTTCTGGGCCAGTGGTTCTGAAACTTATTTGATTGCACAATATGCCACCCTTGCTTCTCTACTGCTGCTGGCGGAGCTGGGCAGCCGGCAGCCGCCACTCTCTGGCTGCCCAACTGTCACATAATCTAGGGTACAAGCTGGACTGTAGGACAGCTATGTCTCCTCAACTCTCCAACCTGGAGTGCCTTTTACACTGCTTCACTCTGAGAGCAACCCCTCCTGGCCCGCTCATGCATAGCCTCCAGCATATAAATCACTCCCAGCTATACTGTGTGAGTGCTATAGCCAGCCACCCTTGAATTACACTACAGAGCAACACCAGCAAATTCCCAGTTCCAGACTCCTCCCTGCCCCAGAAATCGGTGTCTTGTACTGCCCAGCACCCACCTGGACAATACAAGCTCATAAAAAGTCCATCATTTCATTAATAGAAAATGATATGCACAAATCCTGTTATCTCAAATGTAGTTTTCCAAACACTACAATCCAAGCACACCGGTTTAGATAAAATAATAAAACATGTTTATTGATTACAGAAAGATAGATTTTAAGTGATTACAAGTAATGAGGCATAAAAGTCAGAATTGGTTACAAAGAAAATAAAAGGTAAAATGCAACTAACATCTAACTTAACAAGCTAAGTGGATTCAAAAAGAAATATCTCTCTCACTGCATGCTTTTGCAGTCTTGCTTGTAGCCAGGATCCCTCCCTCAGTTCAGTGTTCCTTCAGGTGTTGTTGATGCCATGAGCAAAGAGAAAGGGAGGAGTAACTTGGGGTGTTTGTTATCTATTCTTATACCTTGCTCTCCTCTTTGAGAGTGATCTACAGCTGGGGTTCAGGCAACAGCAAGTTTGTTGGGATGGGAACCTCCAGTTGTTAGTTTGCCAAAATGTACATTTCTGACTCACACCATTCTTCCTTCCAAAGAACGGCGACTTAACCAGGTGATGGCCCACTTGATCTCATTGACACCTGGCTGGGGTGTTGGATAGCCTTTCCATCTGTGAGGATCTGGTGTGTGGGTGTTCCTGAGAATTGTAACATGTCTCAGTAGTACCATGCAACAGAAGCTTATATCTTTACATACAATATTGCCACACATATTTCAACAGGACAATAATGTTCACCAGATTATGAGTTTTTCAAATGATACCTCACCAGGCATACTTTGTACAAAATTTATCAAATTCTTGTAAAAAGTGTGAATATGGGAGTACAGACTATCAAACCAGTTCTGAAGGCAGTGTCGCTACCAGCAGCAGTGGAAAAATAAGAGTGTCATGGTATGGTATTCCCACCCTTACTTCTCTGCTGCTGCTGGCCGTGGCGGTGCTTTCAGAGCTGAGTGCCCAGCCAGCAGCTACCACTCTCAACTCTGCCTTCAGAGCTGGATGGTCAGAAAGCAGTGACAGAAGTAAGGGTGGTGTATTGCTATGGGTAAATGTTCACAATACTTTTTCTCCCCAAAAGCTTCTCACCACTCCCACTCCTCCCGAACACATTCCTTCCCCTAGTTTGAGAACAGTGACACAGAATGAGAGGTTGGGGAGGAATGCTTCCTGCAGTGTTAACTAGAAGAGGGAATTGAAGGGCTGGAGTGATGTGAACTCATCTATACAATATAAGGATATAGAGTATATGAAAGCTTGGATGCAAATTCCATCTATCGACTGTTAGCTATTGAAGGTGGCAGCAGATGTTTCTGGAAAAGTTATTTCTCCTAGACTGACAATAAAATCTTGGATTTGTGCTATAACCTCCATACCCCCACTGTGTGATCTCCATGAGGGTCACATACAAGCAAACACACATACCATTTGACTATAGATTTTCAAGAATTTTATTAATTTACCGAAAAACAAAGACACCACAGTTATTAGAATCCATTCATTTCTAACATGTAAAGCCCCTCAGACATGGCTCTCCACTACCTGGAGAATAAGAGATTGGTACATAGGATTGGCATCAAGCGCGGTCTCCTACCTCCAGCCATGGCTTACACATGATGCTTCAGAGGAATGCAAAGGAAAAAATAAAGCAACTGGTTCAAATCTATCGCATACCAGTGTAAATAAGGAGTAACTTCACAGAAGTCAGTGAGCTAGATCCTCCACTGGTGTAAATCTGCACCAACTCTAGACTGATCGTCACTTATACCTGTCCCAATGAATTTGCATTGTTGCAAAGTGAGAGGAGAATTGGACCCAATACATCTAGCTAATTCCCTCCTGAATCTTGCAGTTATCAGATGATGCCCTGGAGCACAAGGGTTGTTTACTTATAGCTTATATAGTTATTAATTATCACAAAATTATCCAGACTCTTTTTAAACTCCAGCCCCAGTGTCTGACACTAACCTTCTTCACCTGTATCAAACCCTCTATGAAGTAGTTTCACCCACATCCTTGTCCTTTGTAACTGTATAAACGTTCATCCAGGTGGAGGGGGGGAGGGCGGATGATTACACACAGTAATAAATAATTATTAATGAACATTTCAGAAAATAAACCTGAAAACAGTGCGGAAAAGTCCAGCTATAAAATGGAATGATTCTCAGTCATCTCTGCCCTAATGATGAATGGATGTGCCCATGTTAGTTCAGAGATTTTATTTCCAATTAACGCCTAGAAGAAATTACAAGCAGTTGCTGAGGGTCAGGCTGGTGCATCCATTTAGTTAATTGCCTTTGGGCTTGGGTTTGGGTTTGGATTTGGGCTTGGTGGTGGGTCTTCTGGTGACAGGTCTTTTATCCAGGAATTTTATGGCATTCTGCACCCATTTAAGATCAGGCTGCACGCAGATCTTGATGCCTCGTCTGGTGATGAACCTGCAGGGGAAGAAAAGGAAAACCAGGATGTCGTTAAAATTCTTCTCTCCAAACCAAGGCCTTATGTGCATGTTTCTATACTATGGCCTATGTGGTGTGGTACAAAGGTTTTGTCTGCAGGCATTTGGGATGGTTGCATCACTAAAGCATGGCAAAGCCAGGAATGAGCTGGTTCTGCTGTATGGTATGGACATCAACTCTACATACATGGCGTGTGTGTGTGTATATATATGTATATAGTGTATTCAGATATGTACATAGGCATATACTGTATAGCCAGAAATTTCAAAAGAGCTAAGCACCTGGCATACTGAGTTGGCCCCTTATTTATTCCAGAAGAACCAAAATTAAATAGATGCTCATGAGATTGAAGGACTGGTCACATCCTCTAGAAGGAGGTATAATCACACTTTGCTGTTCCGTACGTTTCACACAGCTCAGCGTAATGCACCTCGTTGCCAATTGACAGCACCGTTGGCTATTCCCCAGCATGCCACTCGAAACAGGTCTTGCTCTTTCTGAGATTTCCTCCCAATTTCTTGATCAAAAAGGTTTTTCTGTTCAATCAAAATTGTGGATGCTCCTCTGAACAGCACAAATCCTCCAGACCTTTTGAGGTTCATCCACTCACTAACAGTTACTACCTGCTAGAAGTGAAAGAATGCTCTTCAGTAGTATGTTTTGGTCAGATTGAAGACCTTCATGCTTGCTGTGATTCAGTTCTACCCCTGCCCTTTCTCTCCTGCTGTCAGCAGCATGTGTCTCTAGATTAGTTTGAAGAGTGCTCCCAATACTTACATCACAGCTTTTACTGGTATGTGCTGCATCTCATATTTAGCAAGATTTCTGATGTCCAGCTGCTGCGTGGACAGGTCTACACAGGAGCTTCTGGGCGCGATTTGACTTGCAACACTTCCTACAGGGGGGAAAAATAGATGGTAAGCTAATGCTAAATCAACAGCCATTCTTTACACAAAGTGGAAATTATTGCATGTTAATTTACAATTGAAATATCGATAGATGTACGTATTGGGATCCATTTCCTAAGTATGCTTCTTACATAGGAGCTATACAACCAAACTCCTGATCATCTGAGATCATTAAAAAGCTGAGGCAATTGTTGTAAGAGTAAATGTCTTGGCCAAATTCCAGTGTGGGTAGTAATTACATTCTGCCTTCCTAAATTGCCTTTGCAGTTTCAGTTGGGTCCATTGCTCTTCACTTTCTGTCCTGAACTGTCATGTAGCAGTGCTTCGCTATCAAAGAGCTGCTGGGTTCCCAGAGACAGCATCACTTCAGTTGAAGCAATCTGTGTACATAAAGTATCTAAAACATTGGGGGATCTTTTGGGATGTAAGGTTCTGGATTAATATGCGATACGTTAATTTAAAGTGGGAATGTGAGCAAGTGTGTGCCTGTCAAACAGCTTCACTCGGAAATTGAAGTGTATCACGTGCTTCAACCAGGTGTGTGTGCATGTAATAATACTAAGAGTTGGTGCTTGCATAGCACCTTTCCTGGGAGAATCTCAACACACTTTACAAAGGAAGATCAGTATTATCATCCTTGTTTTACAGGTGAAGAAACTGGGGCACTCTGATTTAGGGTATCCAACTTGAGACATCCTGGGCCTGATTTTCAGAGGTGTAGAGTACCCAGAAAGTCATGGAAGCACCCAAAAGCCCAGGCAACCAGCAAAATTGGCCACTTTTGAAAAAGTAGGTGTAAGAAGTAGAGTGGGATTAGAATTTGGGGACTGAATTACAATCCTCAACTGTGGCCAGTGGATTTACTGCCTGCCCATGTGGGATTATTTCCACCCTCTCACACGTGGCTCTAAAGAATATTCCCTATACAAGCCGAGCTTCTCTAAGCGGTTGGGAAGAGGTCTGAGTAGAGATCCTCTTATGCTGCTCACATCCCTCTCCGCTTTCTCTCCGTCTGCCACATACTTATGTGACTCCATTATTTTCTTCTGCCTCCTGCTGCCTTCTGTTTTCCTCTTCACTTCATTCCTCTCCCCACTTTGCTGCTGCTGCCTCTTCGCTCCTTCCCCTCCATTCCCTGGGGCTCTTACTCTCCTTCCCAGCAAAATCTTTGTCTCCCTCTGGTCCCTTTCACCAATACTTTTTAAAAAATCAAACCCACTTTGAGGACAATTAACTACCGTGAAAAAAAATCAAATACTTCGGCTTGCCTCTTTGCTCCCCCGTCCTATTCATCTGCCTTTGGAAAGTTCTGTATCTTCTGCCCAATTGCTCATATCCACAGAATCACTTCTAATGGGGCTACCACCTGAGACTTTTGATCTCTGCCCTGTCTCCTCACATATTGCCTGATGTGCATAGTCCTTCTACAGAAAGTTTCAGCTACATTTTATGGCAAATTATACTGCCAGGGACACAGGGTTGGAACAGCAACAACAAACACACACTACAGGGATGAGCCCCCTGGATGTACAGTGCAGATTATTTTGTGTTTGTGTGGGAGGGGCTGTATTTGGGGTTTGTGGAGTTTTGTGAAGGCAGTTTTTTTAATACTCATCATTGTGTAGTCTTGTGGTTCTGCATGAACTGGGTATGACTGTGATTGTGAATGCGGTTTTTTTGTTCTTGTGGCATGCATCTGTTTATGTGTATTTGTATATGTCCTTGTGTGTTTGTGCGGATGAGCTTTTATAACACACGTGGTCTGTTACAAGTGTTGTGGTGCATTCATTGTTCATGATTAATAGGAAAAAGATCTAAGTGTCGCTATGGACAGTTAATTTAAAAGACCAATGTGAAGCTGTGGTCATAAAAACAAAACAAGTGTGTAAACATTGTTAAGAAAGAAATAGCGAATAAAACTAAAAATATCATAATTTCATTGTATCAGTGAATGGTGTGATGTAGTCTTGAATGCTGTCTTCACGTCTAGCCACCCCACCTCAAAAAGGATTTAGCACAAATACACAAGGATTCCACAGAAAGTCAATGAAAATTACTAGAGTCTTGGGAAGATTTCCATACAGGGAGAGACTAAAAAGACCAAGACTATATAGATCAGAGAGGAGACAAATAAGAAGTGACATGATAAATATAAGAGCTGCCATACTGGGTCAGACCATGGTCCATCTTGCCCAGTATCCAGTCTCTGACAGAGGGCCATACCAGACCTTCAGGAGGAGAGTACAGAATAGCACAATTATGGAGTGATCCACCCCATCTTCCACTCCCAGCTTTTGGTAGTCAGGTTGCCCCAAGCTTGGGATTGCGTCCCTGACAATGTCGGCTAATAGCCATTGATGGACTTAGCCATAGAGCCCTGTGCGGATACAAAATTTGTATCCGTATCCGATCCGCAAAAATGATCCACAGATATCCGCACCCGCAGATACGAATATCCACGGATTTGCAGGGCTCTACCCATTCTCCATGAACGTATCCAGTTATTTTTTGAGCCCAGCTATAATAAGACAAAGGTATATACAATAACGAACAGACTGTAGAAAATGAATTGGGAACTCTCAGTTTTCATAACATTAGAAGACGGGCACAACCAACAAAATGAAAAGGCAACATCCTTGAAACTGCCTGAAAGACACGTTTTTTATAAAATGCATAATCGACCTGTGGAACTCATTACCACAATATATCAGTAAGATCAAAAACGGTTTAGACATTTATATGGATAATAAGAGCATCCATCGATGCTTTAGTTAGGCTCAAAGGTTTGCAGGGGATATAAATCCTCTTGGGCATAAACCAACCACCAGTTGCTAGGGGTTAGGAAGAAACTTCTCCTATGGGCAAGTTATTCCACAACTATTAACTGTCAGTTTTCTCACTCCTTCCTCCTATATATTGGGTACTGGTCACTGCCCGAGACAGGACGCTGGATTGGACGGACCACAGGGCTGATATAGCATGGCTATCGCTATGTTCCTGTTGAGTTAAACACTTACCTTTCACGGTGCTCACAGTCAAGAAGCCGAGCCAGAAAATGACCAGGATGTCTGCTGCGTGGAGTTTCATTGCTGATGGCTTCCTTGGAGTAGCAGAGGAGAAAATGATAATCGGAGCCCCTTTCACTGAGCTTTTATAGATCTTGCAATGGTCAGCTCACTTCCTACACCCAGTGAAAGGGGCGTCATGGTGGGGGTGAGCAGAGATGGAAATTTTGAGAGGCAATCAGTACTTTTTTTTAAAGGTGCAGAAAAACTCCTCTCTTACCTTGCTAGACCCCCGTTAAGGCTTTTTCCTGCCACAAACTGAGCTGTGGTTGCCTCTTGCTGACACTTTGCAAGCATGTCTTATTTTAGGCTGAAAAAAAGTCACCCTTCTGCAGTGGAAACCAATAATGTTCCTGTCCTTTGATATCTAGGCTGTGAGCATTCAGAGCTAAAACCCACCGCAGAGGCAAAGAGTGACAGCGTGGAGCTAGGTCACTCCTGGACCACTTAAAAGGGAAACATGAGTGACAAGAGCAGAGGCTTTGCTAATGGAAACTGGAATCAATTGGATTGTCCTTAGCAGTTGTACGTCAGAGGTGGCTGTGACATTACCCTGGGTACAATCTGGACTGATGGACAGCTGCGTCCCCTCAATTTTCCAACCTGTGATGCCTTTTACACTGCTTCGCTCTGAGAGCCACCACTCCTAGTCTGCACACCACAGGCCCATAGGCCCCGTGCCCAGTGCCCCAGGCCAATTTGGGGGCCCCGCACAGGCGTACCAGAACCTGTGTAGAAGTGAGGGGGCCATCAGCAGTGGAACTGTGGTCCCGCTCTACTACTCCTCTTCCCCTGGGGCCCTGCCCCCAGCCAGGCCAGGAGCCAGAGCCAGGCTGTAGTAAGAGCCACCCAGGGAGCCCAAGCCACTGTGGGGAGCCCCGGACCCTCCACCTAGGCAGGGGTCCTGTGTCCCGCCCCCTGGGGTGCAGCACCCAGGGCAGGTGTAGGGGCCGAGGCTCCTCACTGAGGCCCAGGCTCCCTAGGCGGCTCTTACCACTGCCCGGCTCCAGCTTCTGGCCTGGCTGGGGTCATGGCCTCAGGGGGAAGATGAGAAGCAGGGATTCCTCTGCCACTTCTGTGCTGCGCTTGCCTGAGGCTATTATGCTCATGTTAAAAAGTGGGTGGGCATGGCCCCCCCTTACCCCTCTCCAATTCTGGTACCCTCTGGGCCCTGGGGTGTGTGGGGCCCAAATGTTTTTTGTGCCCAGGGCCCCAGTAAATCTTAATGTACCTCTGCTGCTCACGCACAGCCTCCAGCATGTAAATCACTCCCAGCTTTTTTGTATGAGTGCTATAACCATTAGCCAGCCACCCATGAATTACACTACAGGGCAACTCCAGCCAACACCCAGTCCCAGACTTTCCCCCAGAAATGTGTGTCTTGTGCTGTCCAGCACCTTCCTGGACAATGCGAGCTCATAGAAAGTCCGTCATTTCATTAATAGAAAATGATATGCACACATCCCGTTATCCCAAATGAAGTTTCCCAAACATTTCAATCCAAACACATTGGTTTAGATAAAATAATAAAACAAGTTTATTAACTGCAGAAAGACAGATTTTAAGTGATTACAAGTATAAGAGAATTGGTTACAAAGAAAATAAAAAGTAAAACGCAATGAATATCTAATTTAACAAGATAAATGAATTCAAAGCAAAGGTTTCTGACACCACATGCTACAGCATGGAATCCTTTCAGCTCAGGACCTCTCCCCCAGTTCAGTGTTAATTTCCTTGTCCCTCAGGTGTTGTTGATGCCATGGGCAGAGAGAAAAGGAGGAGTGTTTGGGGGTATCTGTTCCCCTTTCTTATAGTTCGCTTCTTCTTTGAAAATCATCTCCAGCTGAGATTCAGGAAGCAGAAGATCTGTGGGGATAGGAACCTCCAGCTGTTTCTTTGCTAAAAATGTAGATTTCTCACTCATATCCTTTTTTCTGCCAAAGAATGGCCACTTAACCAGATGATAGTTCATTTGATTCTGTTGACACCTGGCTGAGGTGTCAGTTTGCCTTTTGCCTTTGAGGAACCGGTTTGTGCCTGCTTTTTTAAACTTGGAACATGTCTCAGTAATGTTATAGAGTAGAATATTGTAACTTTACATACACTGTTGCCACACATATTTTACCAGGACAATAATGATCAGCAAATTATGAGTTTTCAGATGGTTCCTCACAAGGCATACTTTGTACAAAATCTATTATGGTTTTGTAAAAAGGGTGAACGTAGGGATACAGACTATCACAATGGCTCTTAAAAGATATGGCAGGTTTAGTAATAGGGAGATATTCCCTGCTCATTCTGTGTGGTGGATCTTGTTAAAGGTATTTTGCTGTCCCCTTACATGCACAGGCCCCACGCTGACATCCCTAGGCATAGGCGCCGACTTCCTCTCTTTTCCCTGGGTGTTCGACACACACCCCCTGCTCTGGTCCCACCCCCACTCCACCCCTTCCATGAGGCCCTGCCCCTGCCTCACCTCTTCCCATCCCTTCCCCACCCCCATTCCAACTCCTTCCCCAAATCCCTGGCTCCCCCTCTTCCCTGCTTCCTCCCTTGAGCGCGCCATGTCCCCCCCATCCCCCGAGCTTGCTAACGACACCAAACAGCTGTTTGGCGGTGGCTGGGCGGGAAATGTTCTGAGGTAGGCGGAGGAGTGGGGACACAGTGTGCTCAGGTGGGGAGAGGAGCTTGGCTGCCAGTGGGTCCAGAGCACTCACTAATTTTTCCACGTGGGTGCTCTAGCCCCGAGCATTCACAGAGTTGGCGCCTATATCCCTAGGTGTTTGGAGCATGCTGACAGAAAGAACAAATGCACAAAGGCCTAAACCTCAACTTGCAAGATACAAGTAACTCCACTAGCTTCCACATGAGTTACCCATATCCTGTGTTGGAGAATCTGGCAAACAGGCTTTAGTCTAAACTTGTAGGGAATGGGTCCTGTTTTGGAAGAAGCAGTTTCTAATTTGGTTTCATCATGGTTGTGTCAGACATTATCAGGTTTGTCACTCCTTCACACAATGCACAGTCAACCTGTGGAACTCATTGCCAAGGGATGTTGTGAAGGCCAAAACTGTAACAGAGTTTTAAAAAGACTTAGATAAGTTATAGACTCATAGACTTTAAGGTCAGAAGAGACCATTATGATCATCTAGTCTGACCTCCTGCACAATGCAGGCCACAGAATCTCATCCACCCACTCCTGTAACAAACCCCTAACCTATGTACAAACCCCTAACCTATGTACAAACCCCTAAATGGAGGATAGGTCCATCAATGGCTATTATCCAAGATGGTCAGGGATGTATCCCCATGCTTCGGGTGTCCTGGACTCTGACTGCCAGAATCTGGAAGTAGACAATAGGAGGTGGATCATTCAATAATTGCCCTGTTTTGTTCATTCCCTCTAAAGCACCTGGCATTGACCACTATTGGAAGACAAGATACCCGGCTATTGGGCTGACCCAGTTTGTCCGTTCTTATGTTGTTATGTTGAATATGGCCTGAGGAATAGCAATAGCTGCACTCAGCCACATTTCCTCCTTCACCAGAGATGGCAGAAGCAGAAGTGACCAATATTAGGCCAAAGTGGCTTTAAAGAGTTTTAGGAATCATTTCTGTCATGGGTTCCTGTAGGTATAAAAAATGGAGCTCAAAAGACCTTCCATGTGGGGTCAGAGAGGAGAAACTCTCATTTCTCATAGGCCTAGTCCACAGTAGGAGTAGAATCCAAGTTCATTGAAACTATATTTAAACACAGTGTTGATCACAGGTTTCCCAGAGCACTGGGGACAAAGACATGCTTATATTAGATCCTTGTTAAAGCAGAGTATTACCGCCACGTGAGGGGGAATCTCCATGGTCTTCTCTCCACTACAGGTGCATCTGTTTTACAGTCCTTCATTTGCAACATTGCTCCACAACAACTCTTTGGTTTTTGTAGACATTCTACAGCCATGCCTTGGAACCTATGCTGCACCGATGGAAGGAAATGGTCATCTGTCCAGTTCACATTCATTAGCACCTTCATTTGTAGCCTCAGCAAAGAGGTCCAAGATTGTGCTAGCTATGGAGACTGAACTATGCCCTGCGGGCCCCAGACCTGCACTAGACACTTTTTCTCAAATCCCCTCCCCCTATTTCTAAAACTCCCCCATTGGTAGCCATGGTGATAACACTGGCATAGACAGGCTGCTAGCAGCAGCTGAAGCATCTTCCTTCCTGGTGGTAGGAGACTGAGGCACAAAGAGATTAAATAACTCACATAGAAAGTTTGCGACAGACCTAGGATCTGTACCCAGCTCTCCTGAGTCCCAGCCCTGTGCTGCAACCAAAAGACCATCCCTCCCCGCCAGATGAGACGCGTGGGATGGGGGACAGGCGGGGTCACCCCCCCACACCCACATTTGCTGCTTGGCTTGTAGTGACCATGCTCACATGGACTGAGCATGCTCAGCAACACTGCTGAAGCCGGCTGCCCTCACTCTGCCCCCCTCCCCTCCCCAATATAGGCAGACATGGGTCACCTCTGCTCCCCACTATAGTCTCTTACGACTAGAGGGCATATTTTTTTATCTTCTATGAATATGCATATTTATACTGAGCGCTGTAGGCCCAGTTCTCCTCTACCTTGTACCCAGTATAGCCATTTTCACCTGTGCAAAGGTGTTCTCTAGTAGAGTCACCAGCTGCCTCTGAAAGTGCACCAGCAGGGCACTGGGGAGCCAGCTCAGATAGATTAAGAGAACCTCCCTCCTGCAAAACCTTTACCCATTTTTAGACTCTCCCCTGAAATGAGGTTTGGAAGTCTTCCTTTTCCACCATTGCTCATTCAGAGCCAAAGTCTCACTGCTTTTAAGGTGTAAAGCAAAATGCATCTCTTTGTGCAGACTCTTCCCTTTCAGTGGGCATTAGTACCTTCTTGGTCATCAGTCTGTGTAGCTGGTGTTCCTCAGCTGGGATCTGTTTTCAGTGGGGAGTTTCATAGGCTGCTACAGGATGCAATGTAAAGCACAGGTTCCCAAACAATAGTCTGTGATCTGGGGGGATCTGGTAGGACACTTGAGGTTCAACTCTTATTTACAATAAGGCCACTATACACTGCCAGAAAGATGTAAAGGGGGCTTGGTATAAAGGACAACCAGATTTGTGGTGTTTCTTGTTTCTAGCTGTTAAGTTGCATTAAAAAGACAGTTACAAATACACAAAATACTTTCCCTAATATTCCTTTTCAGCCCAAGAAATCTGGGTACGTTTCATATAAGCAACCAGACTGCGGAAGGCTTCTATGAAACTTTGGAGAGTCACGCAACCCAGATAGAGCTGGGTGAAATTATTCAGCCAAAACGTTTTTTGGCAAAAAATGTAGATACAGAGACACCAACATTTTTCTGTTTCAGTTTTGCTGAACTGTTGATGTTGGGAGGGGGGATTTTTAAAAATCCCCCAAGGTTAACATTTTTATTTCAACATTTTCTAAGCAACAGGTCAGGATTTTTCAATTCAAAATTTTATTGAATTTTTTTAAATAAAAAACGTTTAAAAAATGCTCCAGTTCAAAACAAAATGTTATGTTCAATCCAACATGATTTTTTTTTAACTCTTCAGTTCACCAAACATTTCTAAAATGTTTCATTTTGGGCCTATCCAGTTTTTTCCCCCAATTTTTCAGAACAGCCAGCAACTTGAAAGGTCAGTTATTCACATAGCTTTAATCACAGTGTACTTTGAATGCTTCAGAAAATGCACTGGCATGAAGTAAAGTGACAATGTCCAGTATGTGGTACATCTACCAAAGCAAACTGGATATCCAGTAAAGTTGAGTTTAAATGAGAAGGTGGACAGAGGGAGAACAAAAATATAGGATGTGATTGCAGGACTCTTTAATTACTTTAATTGCTAGGTAGTTAATTATTAAATGCGCCTCAGCCATGATAATAACAAAATGCTCAGCAACAGCTAGGCAATTTCTGTGACCGCTGCTCAATATGGGTCTCATTGTTATCATGGGCTCCCCTTGGCTGGTTGTTGTATTCATCTGTTGTCTCTTATCATACACTCAGTTTGTCTGAGCTCTTTGCACCAGAGTGGTTTGAGCATTGGCCTGCTAAACCCAGGGTTGTAAGTTCAATCCTTGAGGGGGCCACTTAGGGATCTGGAGCAAAAATTGGTCCTGCTAGTGAAGGTAGGGGGCTGGACTCAATGACCTTTCAAGGTCCCTTCCAGTTCTAGGAGATTGGTATATCTCCAATTTTTACCTTTAGATTTTTATAGGTATTTAGACCCCTAAAGGTGCAGACAGGTGTTTTTGAAAATCCCACTAGGCACCTGTCTGCATCCTTAGGTGCCTAAACATCTTTAAAAATCTGGCCCTTTGGGAAAGGGATCCTTTTTCATTATAAATGTGTGCAGTGCCTACCACAATGGGGCTGATCTCTGTTTGGGGCTTCTAGGGACTGTGACCATAACAATTACTAATAAATAGCACTAGATAAGTAATAACGCCAATAATTAAATAACAGTGGCTAATAATTTGATTGATATCAGCAATCCATTACTTATTGGTTAACTTGTACTTGGCACTGTGCATTTTAATTCGTTGTAAAAGTACCCAGAGTGATGGATGGGCACTTATTCTAAATCAAAATAAACTGACACTAACTGAAATACAGAGACACAAACTCATGCACACACACAGCAGTCATATAAAGTGTTATAGATAGGAGCCAGCAATTGAAAAGCTCCAGATTCAACAGCGCCCTCAGAGAGCAAAAGCAACAAAATCCTCCATGACACCAAACAGCATAATCACAATAGCCACAGCAGAGAAGGCAACCTCTTAACGGCAATATCCAGAATGACTAGCAATAACGCTAATAATTCATAAAAAATTGTGCACTTCTGTAGTACCTTTCATCTTAGGTTCAAAAAGCTTTTCACAAACGTTATCAAAAACAAACTTCTTATCCCCAAAGTGAAGCAGGATAGTACCATCCCCATTTTACAGATCAGGAAACTGAGGCCTGGAATGGTGAGTGGCGTGCAAAGTGAGTGTAAAAGCCTATGTGGGTGTAAAATGCTACCCTCTGATGTGGTAACATGCTACACCCACTTTGCACTTCACAAAGGTGTGAATCGTGACAGCCCTTGAAAAGGAAATGGAAAATCAGACCCAAGGGATTAGAGTCTCAGAGCAAATCTGAGGCAGAAGCAGTAATAGACCATTCCGGTGCTATCACTATATCACAGTCCCTGCTTTGATTTTTCACTAAGATTACAAGCAAATTTGGAATAACTGTTATTTAACTGAGAGCTTCTACTCTCAGTTACATATTAACACCACCACTGAAGTCAATGGGGACATTTATGTTATGTGTAAGTGGGAGCCTAATAGGGCCTAGTATCATCATAATTTAATTATTTTATTCTGTTCTCTATAGATGCTGATACCATACTCATCACCATAGTAGCTGAGTACCTCAGTGGCCTACATTTTCCTGTAACATATTAATAAACCTGACTGACATTGGTTATTTGGTCTCTTGAGTATATGTCATAATGAACCAATGTGTGGTCAAGCAATTGACTACACACTCTATCAACAAGTTCAGTTATATTCCTCGTTATGGCATCGTTAAGTATCCATTGCCTACTTCCACATGCTTGGATTTTAATATTTAATTCCACTGCACCTGAAATTCCAGAATGTTCTTTATTGAAATCAGATATCCTGGTGCTATTCTTTTAACCTATTCCTTAATACTAGAGCTCGACAATATTTTTCTGTCAAAACATTTTTGGAAAATGGCTTTTTTGACTAAATGGAAATTTTTGCAAAACGTCTGTTTTTGTCAAAAAATTTACATTGTCAGCAAAAAAAAAGAAAAAAGAAAACTGGAACATTTGGACTCTTGGTTGCTGATAAAAATAAACAATTTTAGTTTGGGCGTTTTCAATAAAAATCAACACAATTTTGAGGAAAACAAAAAAAATCGTTTTCATTGGAAAATGATTTCCTATCAGGACTGCTTAATACATTGGATTCAAATAAATAGATAATACTTAGTGCTGCCTTGAGTGCAGGGGACTGGACTAGATGACCTCTTGAGGTCCCTTCCAGTCCTACATTTTTATGATTCTCTGATTCTATAAATAATCACAAGAACCAATCTTCTGTAATGCCATTATGTTCTCAATTCGTTTCCTCTTCGTTCTCTTCTGGATGGATTCTTTCCTTTCTATGTCATGTCATTAAATTGTCTTGTGTACAATTCAAATCTCTGCATAAAAAACATCTTTGATCAGTATTTGTTATCCACATGATTTCTGAGTAATTGGTGTCCCCCATTAAGGGTTTGATCCTGCTCCTGTTGAAGTCAATGGCAAGATTCTCATTATCTTCAACAGGGCAGGACCTGGTTGCTTTCAACTTCTTCATTAATTGGTTCCTTGTTAATTAGTTTAGGAATTCTGGGCCAGACCTTCAACTGTTGTAAATCAGAACAGCTTCACTGAAGTTAATATACCTACCCCAATTTAAATCAGCTGAGATTCTGTCCTTTTTCTATGATATGTTGATTCATTCATAGTCTCTCTCTTTCTCCCCTACTCCTCTTGCCTTCCCTTTCCACTATCTCCCTTCAGTCCTATTACAGATGCCCACATCAATTAAGTTTCTCCTTTTTCTCATTTCTTGTATCTTCATCATTGTATTTTGCGGCTGCATTATTCATTGTCAAGTTCATAACTGGTCAAATAATTATCTGAACTCTATATCAATTTTTCCTTTCTTCCATTATTTGACACCTCCAGTCAAATTTTATCTCACTGATTCTGTAAATGCTTTTAATGTATAATTCCACCTTTCCACCTTTTCTTCCCTTTCTACAAGATCAGTGCTGACATTCCATTTGTACCATCCCATCTGGCTTGTTATGCCTCACCGCTGTAGGTCCTACTCCTGATCATTTTTAGACTCTGATTCAGCAAAGGACTTATGTATGTGCTTATCTTTAAGCATATGCTTAAATCCATCCCTACTGAGCAAAACACTTAAGCTATTCCTTAAAGTTAAGCATGTGATTAAGTCTCTTGAAGCCAATGGGATTTCAGCACATACTTATGTGCTTTGGTGTACCATGGCCTTAGAAACTTTTCAGGTTCATCTTGCTTATTTGCGGTACTCCCGGCATAGAAACATAAGCATATTAGCAACTTTATTCATATTAGACACCTTTTGTTGCAGACCATCTCTTCCTCTTCCATGACATCATTTGTATTGGAATTTTGTACTATGTTTTCTTAGTCCAGCTAGCTCTCTCTCCCTCAGTGGGACATAAATGCAACAGGCACTTTTGAAAATCATTCCTTTAGGCATCCAATTTTAGGCATTCAAGTATGAAAAATTAGGCCCAGAATAACCTGGTTTGGAAGGGGCCTCAAACAGGTCATATAGTCATCTAAACCTTCCCATACACTGCAACGGGTGTCAGATCTCAGCTTTGACTGTGTCCAGTGATGGTGATTCCATAACTTCCCTTGACAGATTGTCAAGTGACTATACAAGAACATAATACTTACTGATTATATAACATTCTGTATGTTCAAAGCAATGTACTGGCATTAACATGGATTTTTCCATACCAGAGCGATCTTCAGTCTTTCTTGTTCAGTTTCAGTACCGTATCTTGATGAGTGGTGTGGCAGTCTGCTGCTAGAAGTCTGTAAGAGGAAGTCTCAGATACCTTATCTATCTAATCTTACACAATCTGAACTACTTTAGGCATGTCCAAGGTGCTCATCAGCAAGCTAGTTAAGCACTTTGCAAAACTAATGGTACAGCGAAGCAATGAAAGTGCTATTTTCTCAGTCTTCTCCCTGTTCCTTTTTTCATCCTATCTTATTCCTCTTTCTTTCTCCTCTTCCTCACCCTCATCCTCTTGCGGGGTTTCTTTCTTTCTCTCTAATTTCCAAATGAGATAGAGAAAGCAGGTTCAGTTTAATATATGCTTGCATGACTCCTCTACAATGTCTGAGATATGGAAGCCAATTTGCATCCCACTGATTTTCAGTGGGAACAGAACAAGGCCTATTGAGTGCAGAATAAAGATTGAGTCTTGGTTAGCCAGGTGTAAAGAGTTTCTGTGGAAATTAGAGATGGACGTGAACCAATACACTGGATCTCAGCATCCATGGACTTTAGAAGGAAGCTCAGACACAGATTATCTCTGTAGTAGGCGCTCTCTTCTCTCAAGATTTGTAGAAGTTCAGAACTAATTTTGCAGCTTGGGCTAATTTACAGTGCACATACCATTTATCCCCAATGCACTGAACTTTTCTTAATACTGTTTGCTAGAGTAAATTAAAGCAAGCAAGGAAAATGATTTCACAGTGTTAACTCCTTTAATAAAGCGCGAGGGTGGAGATACACAAAGGAGAATGGAAATAAATTATTTCTGGGGCTTCCTGCTCCTTATGATGTATGAAAGTGGCCTCATGAAGGGTTTTCAAAACCATTTTTTCTCTTTGTATTTTATATTAGAAATAGCTGATCCTCATATCCCTCTTTTTGCTGAAGGACTTTGGTCAACTTTTGTAGGACCTGAAAGGTAACATCGCAGCTCTAATGAGCTGCAGCAATCCCAGTTTTGAACTGAGGATGGAAGAGGTTTTTGACTGCCTAAGGCTCAACAGGCCAGACTCTGAACTCCTCTACAGTGGAGTAAGTCAGGAATAACTCTATTAAAATCAACTGAGTTACAGCAGTGTAACACCAGAGTAAGCAAAACCAGAACAACACGCAGTTGAAGGCTGGGATGGATCCACCATAGGTTGCAGCCGTGAGCTGTGATGTTACCAGCCAGATCTTCCAAAGATTTGCCAAAGTCTTCCAACAAAAAGAAGGAGACATTAGGCCCAGATTTTTACAATACAACTTACAATCAGAAAGACTTATTAGGGAAGAAGAAACCCACACATCTATGAGTCCTTCTTTCTCCTTCCTAAAGAGCACATCTTTTTTAAAATGAGTTGTTGCTTTGTTGTTCATCTCTCAAATTATGTACAAGATGAGCTGTCACACTTTCTAACCACGCCATTGATGATGCAGGCTGCCGAGCCTCATGCTGGTTACTATGAGCTGGCCATTTTGTGGCCACATCCTGCTCCACAAACTACTACAGAACGGCTAAAAACAAAACCAAGCAACTGCTCCTATCTAGTGTATGAAATGTAACTTGAGGCTCACGCTTTCTCATTCTGGACATGACACAAGGCGAGAGGAAATATTTTCCTTTCAGTGGGCTTTTTTTCCTTAGATATTCACTCTGTGAACCATTGAGAGTGCAGGCGTGTCAGTGGGAAGGCAAATGAACACAAAATGACTAGGGCCAGGAGGAAAAAATCATCCTATATCGTTTGCAGTGAACACCCACTTGTATAAAAAGTTCCACACTCTGAACTTTCCAAAAGAGAATCCTTGGGGTTTATTTGTTCTGTGGGTTTTCCCCTCATAACCACTACTCATCTGCATATAAAGGCTTTTTTAAAACACTGCGCTTCTTCGGCTCATTCACTACAATGTGCACAACACTCTTGGTGGGAGAAAACCCTTTCCCCCTTAGAAATAATGTACCTTTTATGCTCTGAACTCTTAAAGGATGAATTATATCTATTAAATGCTATTTCACCTTTTCAGCAGTTTAGCCTCACAACAACATTGTGAGGTCGGCAAACATTATCCCCATTTTACAGCTGTAGCAAACCGAGGCACAGAGAGATTAAATGACACAAGTCTGCATTGGAGTCAGGACTAGAACGCAGAGTTCCCGATGCTCATGCCTTTGCCATGCTCACGAGGCCATCCTGCATGTAATCGATGCTTACGTTGGCTGTAGATCTGTTTCCATTCTGACAGCCAGCCTCTGTGATGTGGGCAGGAAGGAAGGTGTGTGAGATAACCTATGCTTTCGAAAAGCTCCAGCAAAAGATGGTGAAATTGTTTTGAACGTTTACAAAATACAAACAAAAGCAATTGTATTTCCTCTCCTTGACTGTCCTGTGCGGACGTGGCGATAAATAGCCAGATCCTCACCACGTGTAAAACCAGCAGAGCTCCTTTGAAGTTAATGGAGTTATGACACTGAGGATCTGGCCCCATGTATCTGAAGCTCCCGATGCTAGTCTGGCACTTTGAGATGTGCTCCCCTTGCTTTTATAGGAAGAACAGCATTGCAAAAATGTTATTAGACCTTCTTGCCCTTGCGATGTCTGCACAGCATCCACCTGTGTGTTTTACAAATGTTGATTATTCTGTTGGGTTTAGATGCTTGGGATAACGCCATTAGCTCAGATCCTGCTGAAATGGTACTGCCTACAGCTGTTCCTCCTCAGTGTGAACAGGAAGCCACAAGAGCTGGTATTACAATAGCTCCGCCAGTCCTCCTAACTCTGTCTCATAGCTCAGTGCCTCAGGTCTGGAAAACATTCAAAGCCCCCATGCCCAGCATTCATGTTGGGAACTCTGGGAGAAGGAGTCCCAGAGTGCACCCATTCTAAAGCAGGCTGTAAATAGATACGCCAGAATCATTCTGTCAGAATCAAGTGGTGCCGTGTGAACATTGCTGACCAACCAAAACCAGCCCTTTCATGCAATCATTGTACCTACAGTAGTTCTCTTGGACTACATCACTACTGGCCTTTTTGGAGCATGCCTGATAGCTATTCAATGGCCTGTGTGAATTGAGATGGTATTCTCAGTCCCCTTCTTAATGGACAAGTGTCTGCATCACAAAAAATCCTCACAACTTGACAATGTGTCTGGCAGGCTCCGCAGAAGAAGCCAAAGGTTTAATCGGCCCTGGTCAAGGGATTCTTCTCATCCAACAGAAAGAACAAAATCCAGAGCTCCTAACATGTAGTCCTCTCTTCCACCCACAACCCTCTCCGGTCTATTTGCTATCAGTCCAGGCCGGAGTGGAACTAGTACCATAGGGATGAAAGTGTGTATCCTCTTTCCCTTCCCTGGATTCTTCAAATCCCCTAAATCCTTGACCTTTATCCCAAAAGTTTTGGATTATGGAAAAGAAAATTAAATCACTTTCTAAAAAAAAGGGACAAATCCAGGAAGCCAATCAGGGTCGGCTCCAGGCACCCGTGCAGGAAGGAGGTGCTTGGGGCGGTCAATTGAAAGGGGCGGCACGTCCGGGTCTTCCGTGTCTATTTGGCAGCAGGTCCCTCAGTCCTTCTCGGAGGGAAGGACCGGCCGCCTAATTGCCGCAGAAGAATGAAGCGGCGCGGTAGAGCAGCCGCCGAAGTGCCGTTAATTGCAGCTTTATCTTTTTTTTTTCTTTTCGCCGCTTGGGGCAGCAAAAAAGCTGGAGCTGGCCCTGGAGCCAATGCCCAGCCTGGGTAACAGGCTGTGTGCTGAATATTGGCCTACTGGGAGAATGGGGACACTCCTCTCTCCTAGAGGTGATGAGCTGCAGCCACTCTGTAGAGGGTACTGCAGCCCAAAGATTAACTTCGTCCTCTATGACCACAGCATGCCCCCTGAGGGAGGGAGACCTGGAGAACTTTCCCAGCAGCAGCAAATCCTCTAGTCCAGAGGTTCTCAAACCGTGGTCCGTGGACCACCAGTGGTCCCTGAGCTCCATTCATGTGGTCCACAGATAGTTCCCTCTAAGGTGCGCGCCTGGGCAGCCACACACGAGCGAATGAAGGGCCACCCACCTAATTAGTGGAGCCACACAGGAGCTCCACTAATTAGGTGCCTGGACCCTTGAGAAGACACACATGTAAGGTCAAGTGGTGGCCTTGCGGGGAATAAGGGATAGGTGGGAGGGGGCAGTGGGGTGAGAAGAGGGGGTGGGGGGAATTTGGGATTGCAGGGCTGCAGTGGCCAGAGAAAGAGGCGACTTTCCCCAGCTCCAGGGCTGCAGCTGCTGAGGAGAGACCCCCCCCAATCCTTCCCAGCCCCAGCTCGGGGGGCTGCTGCAGCAGGGGAGAGGGCACATCCATCACATTAGAAAGGTAAGACTACTGATATTAAAATGAGTTGTGTGCTTTTATTTGTAGAACAAAAAAACTTTAATTATTATTATGGTTTTTTATGTAGCGCTTTTATCCAAAGAGCTTTACAATAGTTAGCTAATGGTACAAACAACATTTGGAAAAATCATTAAGTGGTTTGCCAAGACCCTCAGCAATTTTCAAGTGGTCCGCAAAAAAAAAGGTTTGAGAATCACTGCTCTAGTCCATCCTCTGCCACTGCTCTGACCAGCCCCTATCCCACCCTTTGTATACTGGGATGGAGGTGGGATGGGGAGGAGGTGGAGCGGTAGGGAAGGGGCATGGAATGGGGAAGAAAAGGGGATGGGGGAAGCAGGAGCCCAGCATGTGGCATCCCATTGGCAGAAGCTGGAGCTCCCCTGCTAAGCAGGCCCATCGAAGCCTCACCCTGACAAGCCTCACCTCCCCTGCATCTGTACCACCCTGATGAGCCCTCCCCCAGACACCCTCCCCACTGAGCCCCAACCACCTGCACCTGGACCCCACCCAAAGGAACCCCACCTCCCCTGCACCTAGACCCCCCCATGCTGAGCCCCAAACACCTTCACCTGGATCCCTGCAGAGCCCCATTGCCCCTGCACTTGGACCCCCCCAATGAGCTTCTGTGCATCCAGATCTCCCACTGAGCCACCCTCACCCAGATTGCCCCACAGAGAACTCTCCCCCCGCCCCCCGGATCCATCCACACTAAGTCCCTCTGCACTTGGATCCTGCTGCCCGGCTGAGCCTGCTCACCTGCACCTGGTGCACCTGGCACAGGGGGGCAGGGCCCCAGGATGTTTCTGAGCCAGGCCTGGCCCTTGCCCTGTGTCAGGGTCTAGTGCAGCCCCACTGCTGAGTCCCTGTCCCGGGAAGGGATGGGGTGGGGGGAGGCTGCAGGACAATCTCCCACTTCCATGCAGCCAGTGGCCTGTGCTCCCCACTGCTCCACATTTATTTATTGACAAATAAAGTTTGCAGAATTTTAAAATATTGTGCACAGAATTTTTAATTTTCTGGTGCAGAATCCCCTCAGGAATATGGGGCGCTGTGCAGCTCTGATGGTGGGACTGTGAGGAAGGTCTATGGGCGGGGGACGCTGGGCGAGCGGTGTGGTGTGCAGGGTGCTGTGCAGTTGTGGTGGGAGGCCAGCGGGGGAGGTCTCGGGGGGGGGAGCTGGGCATAGAGATCTGTGGTGGAGGTCTCTGGGCGAGGGGATGCTGGGCCTAAGGGTGGGGCACTGGGCAGGGGGGCGGTGTGGTGCGGGCCCGCCCGGAAGGGGAAGGGGCATGCTGGCAGCACAGGGCTGGGCAGGTCAGTGTGCGTCTGGCAGCTGCAGGTTTGTAAACAGTGTGATCCTCCTGGGCTGTGCAGAGCGGGGCTGCTCCCGCCGCACTGTGCCTCATTGCCCCCAGCCCACCCTTCACTCTGGAGACTGACCATCCCGCCCCCCCCTGCACCTTGCCCCATGGGGGCTCACAAATATGTTTGGCACCGGGCCCAGAAAATGTTAATCCGGCCCAGGACCCACACCTTTTCTGCTGCTGGGTAGCTTGTGCAGCTGCAGCTGCGAGAGCTGGATTTGCCCCCACGAAAAGGCTTTCAGCCATTCACAGAGCAGCAAGGTGTCCTGCCACAAGGAGAAAACAGTTTTCTTATGATTGATTGTGGGTGGGTGTGGAATTTTAGATGGTTAGTACAGAGATGGGGGTGATTAGTTTCCGGCGGAGATTGGAATAGTATTCTGATTCATTTCTAAAGCCATTTGACATTTACGCTGATGACAAGGGGCAGGCTGGGAGGGAGCAAACGGAAACAGTGGGAGTGGTGAAGCCACAATCAGGCTTTTGCTCAGCAGATCAATTGTTTCATTGAGAAAAAAATGCATTTGACAGGTGCTCATGTTTCCTCTAATGCTGATCATGTACATTAGCCTGCGTGAAACCAGCTGGTAGATCTCATTCCAGTGCTCAGCGCATGGCTGTCCAGATCACTAACATCACCATCGGAAGTGGATGCTAGCTGGCTGCCGGGCTGGCAGCCTTGGCAAAGAGGCCAGGGAACAATGGGCCACAAGGAGAGAGTGACACTCTTGCCACTCTGTATGATCCCTGGAGGCCAGAGCATTTGTAGGGGGAGGACTCCGGGAATCTTGGACTGCCCCTGACCATGCTGTTGTGGTTCTCTAGTTAAACAGAGGACTTCTGTCACCAGGAGCATCAGTGTAGCAACTTTCACCAGTGCTAGAACTTGCTCAAAAGTAAATTTTAAAAAAGCAAGCTAGAATCATCTGCAAAGGTTATAACAAAAAAAAGTCATTGCAGACCTTACAGAAAGCCTAAAAATAAGCCCCCAGACGGTTTATGAGAAACGGCAATGGAGGAGGACGGCACATTCCATTTATGGCATGTTTGAAATGTTTTCTTAATGCAGCCCAGAATTGATTTATGACCACACCCACCCACCTGTTTATTTAGAGCTTTCAACCAATATTTAAGAGCAGTTTATTATGCTCCCCGTGGCTGATATACTGTAGCAAGGCACCAGGCATGAAATCATTAGTTAAGCCCTGACAGAACACAGACAAGACAAACAAAACACCTTAGCTTGCCATGCCGCTGACCCAGCTAGAAGAATGAGTTTAGAACAAACCAACCAAAACATGGGTATTTTTTGCCTTGCAAATCTGAGGAGCTGCTAAATGAATTAAAGTTCCCCAGAGGAACACAAAATCCTTCACACTACAGCTCAGTGTGCGGAGAGGGAGTGGAGTTAGGGTCCCTGTGTTCCAATCCCAACTCTGCCCCTGGCTGATGCTCTGTCTGGCCTCTGAGAGGTCACTACTTCTCTTTGGTTGATGCTCTACATTGGTTTACCTCTGCTCCCACTAAAGTACACAGTGAAACTCCCATTGAGTCAGGCCAATGCTGAGCGCTTTTGAAAATCCTGTCCTTTGTGCCTGGGTTTACCCACCAAGAAAATGGGGATTATAATCCTTCTCAACCTCACAGGGGCCCTGCTCTTACCCCCAACGTTCCTATTGAAATCAACGGAGCAGGGTCAGCCCCATGGTGGTATGAAGGTAACTAATGCCTGTAAACCGCGTTGACATCCTCAGATTTAAGGTACCACCATGTGGGAGAGTGAATTACTGGTATATACACCACAAAGGTAAAAACTCTCTCAAGCACCTTTGGGGTGAAATTGAGCAAAATAAAAGTGTGGGTTAAATCTCAGGTGACATGTCCTAATGGTGCGGATCTGTTAGACTGTGGAGAAATCCCCCAAGAAAGGCCACGGAAGCTCCAGTGCTTGAGTCATTTAAAACAGGACGGGGGCTAAAGCTGTGAGGAATATGCTGTTGGGAACAATCTTGGGTTCACCAGAGGATGGACTAGATGAAACTTAATCTCTAGGGCAAAAGTCCTGAGGTCTTTACTCAATGTTTACTACGTCCTTACTCAAGCAAAACTCCCATTGGCATCAGTGGGAATATGACCAAATATAAAGTGCCTAAGGACTTAAGGATCTGGCCCAACGGCTTTAGGCGTAAGTAGCCAAATTCAAAGGTTCCCTTCACCCAGATCCATCCTTTAAAGCCTACAAAAGCAGACTAGCACAGGGACTGAATGATCAGTGAGCCATTGAAAGCTTATGTAAAATGGGACAGTGAAGAGATGCCTGGCCAAGATAATACTGCAAGGAACAGCATGTAATGTGAACACTCCTTCCCTCTCACTAGCTCCAGGTCAGATGTGCTCAGATGACAAGTCAAAAGATGATGGGTCAAATTTATCCCTAATGTAAGTCCATTCAAGTCAATGCAATGGATGCAGTGCCTTACCCTACCCACAAATCAGCCACTGGACCAGATTCTCTGGTGTAAAGGGTCATAGCTCTATTGATTTCCGTGCATAAGCTCATTTACACCTGCTGAGAATCTGACCAACTGGCTTAAAGTCACAGTTCCACACACACACGCCCTCCCAGGGCTTCAGTTTCCTTTTCTTCTTTTTTCTTAATTATGAAAATGTCTGTTAATGTCGCAGTGTTCAACACAGACACGTCAGGAAATACAAAGAGCATCCTGCAGGAACATTTCACACTTCAATCTCTTGCCAAGCTACAGGTCTAAGCAGCCAGTGCAGCTGGCAGGGTATAGGCATCTGGGACTTGCCGAGGCATAAGCCCTCGAGTGGCCCTGCTCCCGTGTTTTGGGCTAGCTGCAGCCCTCAGTGGATTTCAGGAAGAGCTGGTCAAACATCAGAACAAACAAATATTTAGCAACTACTGGGGTTTCCAATTGGTTCACCTATATTCAAGCCCTTCAATACTTGTGAATTCACACAGCTTCAAAACTGCTCTGCATGGCTCTGTCAAACACACACAGTCAACACTGAATACATGTGTCTTACCTATTGAAACACTTGGGTGAAACAACCTGGAAGCACGTATGACTGCATTGGAGGGTTCATGAATAATCCCTAGACTTCTGTACCATCAGGGGAGCTGGAACAGTTTGTATAGTGGAGGTGCTAAGAGCCATTGAACCAAACTGTAAACCCTGTGTATGATGGAAACCACTTCAAGCCAGGGGGTGCGGCAACACCCCTTTCACCCATAGTTCCAGCACCTATGTGTACTTTCCCTTTGCTGAAAATTTTGAATAGATAAGCAAATAATAGGTCTGGGTCGCGCATGCTGGGAGAAGCTGAAATGAAGCCAAAATCTGCCTAATTTTGTAATGAGTGGTGGACGCTGTTTGACCAGGTCTAGTTTCAGGAGTAGCCCTAAACAGAGTGCAGTGCAGAATACTAGCCAACAGCAGAGTGTGCTCTAGCCTACGCGGTTGTGCAGGGCCAACAGGGAGTAAAGGCCCCCTTGCATGGCCTGTGTTAGCCCAGGCTGGACTGAAACGTAGGAGAGAACAAGGGCTGCTATGGCAATGCTTCCAATTGGGGAGCAAGTGGATGGGCGTAGACGAGGTGGAGCCGGGGCTCTGCCTCCTACATGCCACCAATGCAACTGGCTGGACATGGACGGGGGAGTGCCCTGCATTCCATAATGGGATGTTGCATGTTAATCCCCGTCCCTGGGGCAACAGGGTTGCTCCTTCCTGGAGGCACTTTGCCTCTCTGAGTCTCTCAGGGATCCCCTAGGGTGATACATAGACACATTGTCCCTTGTTCAGGGCTATTCCCTCGAGCCACAATCTAGCCACTAGACCCCAAGTGTTTCACTTGAGATTTCCTATTGTTCATTTGCCCTGTCAGCTGAAGCAATGATCGGTGGGAGTTGTAGGAGTTACACTCTGCTCTCTGTGTCACTGGTGCTGCTGGCCCTGGTGTCACTGAGTGGATTTTTTTGCCCTGAATTACTACTAGACTCTTGCTAAATACTCCACTGGGGTTCTCCCACTCAGAGCACAGCATGTCCCAGATGTGATGGTGGTGTATTATTTGTGAAAACACAGCATGCACCTGACCGGATCTGGTGCCAATAACAAAGGAGGAGGAGGAGTGTTACAAAGCACAACCTGCTGTGGATGCCAAAAATAGCTGATAAGAATCCTTTGAGCAATGGAGAAATAACGAACTCGTATCTTAGTACCGGCAGAGATCACTGATTAAGGTGCGGACTGGCACACGGGGTGGCTGAGGGGCTGGTAATGGGATGTAAAGATTTTCATCACAGTGTCATTGGTATGAATTCAGCAAGTCAACAGTGACTGAAATTCATTACAAGCTGACAGCCCTTCACTGTGAAATAATCTGGGTGCCTCTGGCCAATTGCTACTGAACAGGTGGGTATGTCACCAAAGCCACCATCACATTTGAGCCAAGGGTCCAAAACCTGTACAGACTAGGGAGGCTGAACTCCACTCTTGTTCCTACAGGGGGTTTCTCTCAGACAGGGCTCAGGAAATGCTGACAGGGCCGGGCAGGGGACCAGCCTTGCTGTCACACGTGCTGTACTTACTCTGTGGAGGAAGGAAGGTCTTCAGGGCTCTCAGTCTAGGACCTTTCAACAGCACTAAATTCAATTTAAAGACCAACCGACTTTGCAAAGGAGCTATTTTCTGTGGTCATTGCCTGGTGACTAAGGGTACGTCTACACAGCACCTGGGGGAGGGGTGGGTGACTGCAGCGCATGTAGACCTGCCCGAGCTTGCTTCAATCTAGCTAGCTTGGGTGCCAAGAGCAGTGTAGCTATGGCGGCACAGGTTTCATCCCAGCCTAGCTACCCGCATACATGCTCCGGGTCCTGGGCAGGCTTGTACAACCCGTGCTCGAGTCCGTGCTGTGGCGGCTTCACTGCTGTTGGTACCTGAGCTAGCTAGATAAGAGCTAGGTCAGGTCTGTGTACACACACCCTGACTGCAGTGTAGCTGAACCCAGAGAGGGAGGGCATTGGAAGGCTGTGGAGGGAAAGATGCCAACAGGGTCCTTACAGCCATCTTCAGCCACTCATCCCCTTTGCACCCGAGAAGGCGGGCTGGCACTCGAGGAGCTAGCAATTCAATCTGTACTTGCTTTGTGAGTGTGAAGTTTCCCAAGCCGCGCTCCAGTGATTGGAGACAGAATGCTCTCTCCCTTCTAAACCCCGTGATGTGCTTTAGGGAGTGGCTGGTCTAACAAACATGAATTGGATTCTTCCTAATGAGAAGCAGGAAAGGCCTTTTGAACAGAATAATAACTCCATTTGCAATTGTTTGCCAAAGGTGGGTAAGCTGGTGTTTCCTTTGTCAGCTTGTGGAATCGCTACTGAGATGGTGTCCCAAGCGTTTACTCCTCCTGCTTCTTAACTCCCTCCAGTCCAGTGTTTTTCCTCAGTGCTGCAAACCCACGCCTGTTCTGCTAGCTTTGTTCTCAGTGTTCTCCATTGTTCGGCAGAGTCCAGAAAACAGGAGGCTCTAACTGCCATCAGGCCTATGCTATGAACTCTTGTACAAGATGCCTTTACTACCAGTGTTTTGCATTTCTACAGCATCTTTCACCCCAAACACATTAACAAATGAAGTCTCAGGGTACGTCTACACTACGGGATTATTCCGAATTTGCATAAACCGGTTTTGTAAAACAGAATTTATAAAATCGGGTGGAGCACGGCCATACTAAGCACATTAAATCGGTGGTGTGCGTCCATGGTCCGTGGCTAGCGTCGATTTCTGGAGCGTTGCACTGTGGGTAGCTATTCCCTAGCTATCCCATAGTTCCCGCAGCCTCCCCCGCCCCTTGGAATTTCCGGGTTGAGATCCCAGTGCCTGATGGGGCAAAAATCATTGTCGCGGGTGGTTCTGGGTAAATGTCGTCAGTCACTCCTTCGTCTGGGAAAGCAACGGCAGACAAGCATTTCGCGCCTTTTTCCCCTGGATTGCCCTGGCAGATGCCATAGCATGGCAATCATGGAGCTTTTTTTGCCGTTTGTGACTCTCACCGTATGTGTACTAGATGCCGCTCACAGAGGCGATTCAGCAGCGCTACACAGAAGCATGCTTTTGCTTTTGCATGACAGCAGAGATGATTACTAGCCATATTGCACCATCCAAACCCTTCCATAAATTGGAACTGAGGATGATCATGGCTACCAGTCCTTTTGTACCATTTGCTGCTAGTGCCCCTGGTCAATCAGCCAGGGGCGCAAAAGCCAAGAGTGGTTACTAGCCATATTGCACCTTCCATCGTTTTGTACCATTGGCTGCTGTCATAAGTGCCTCTGGCCGATCAGCCAGGGGCGCAAAAGCAAAAATTGGGAATGATTCCCTGAGTCAATCCCTCCTTTTTGGTATCTAAAAATAGAATCAGTGCTGCCTAATATAGGCAAGTGTGCTAGAGAACCACCTGCTCTGTGTCAGAGCCCGCAGAAATTATTATCTGTATGCTATTCACAGGGGGTGCTCCTGTAACAACCCCACCTGTTGATTCCGTTCTTCCCCCAGCCTTTCTTGGCTACCGTAGCATTGTCCCCCCACTTGTGTGATGAATTAATAAAGAATGCAGGAATAAGACACACTGACTTGTTAGTGAGAAATGAGTGGAAGGCAGCCTCCAGCTGCTATGATAGTCCAGACAGGACATTAAGCAGTGTGTAGGAGAGAAGCCCAGCATCCCACTGCTAGTCCAGGGGCAACTGAATCTTTTCTTTACACATGAAGGGTGGGGGCTGATGGAGCTCAGCCCCCTGTTGCTATGATGAGGATGGTTACCAGCCATATTGCACCATCCATCCACCAGAAAAAATTAGGGCCAATAGGCTGATGACGAGGACGGTTACCAGTCCTTTTGTACCATCAGCTGAGGCTGATGATGAGGATGGATTTCCATCATTTTGTACGATCAGCTTATGCTGATGATGAGGATGGATTTCCATCCTTTTGTACCATCAGCCGCCCATGGCGGGGGGGGGAGCAAGGATGTTGGTGTTGAGTGCTGCACTATCGCGTCTATCTGCAGCATTCAGTAAAGATAGGGTGACATGTAAAAGAGTCAGAGGATTGTTTTACCTTTCGCTTCTGGGGGTGGGTGGGGGGTGGGTGAGTAGATTGCCAAGCTATGCCCTGACCCGCGGGCACTGTGTTTGACCCTAGAAGCATTTGGAGCTCAGCTAAGAATGCAAATAATTTTAGGAGGCTGCAGGAACTGTGGGATAGCTTCAGTCCTCCAGTCCATGCGCATCTATTTGATTCTTTGGCTTTCCGTTACGCTTGTCACGCTGCAGTGCGCTGAGTCCCTGCTATGGCGTCTGTCTGGAGATTTTTAAAAAAGGATTCTGAATTTCATCTTCTGTAACGGACCGCTGATAGAACGGATAGAACGGATTTGCCTGCCCTTACAGCGATCACATCCGCATGGTCCATGCGGGAGCTCTTTTTTTTATTTTGATTTCGGACTGCATCGCCACCCGTGCTGATCGGAGCTCCACGCTGGGCAAACAGGAAATATTCAAAAGTTCGCGGGGCTTTTCCTGTTTACCTGACCACTGCATCCGAGTTCAGATTGCGGTCCAGAGCGGTCACTGGTGCACTGTGGGATAGCTCCCGGAGGCCAATACCGTCGATCAGCGTCCACACTAACCCTAATCCGATATGTTAATACCGATACTAGCGTTACTCCTCTCGTTAGGGAGGAGTACAGAAACCGGTTTAAAGAGCCATTAAAATCGATATAAGGTGCCTCCTAGTGTGGACGGTTTTGGCGTTAAATCGGTTTTACGCTCCTAAAACCGATTTAAACGCCTAGTGTAGACCAGGCCTCACAGTCCCTTTTGAGGGCCTATAAGCAAAGGATTACTTCTTCCACATATATCCAGTAGGAACCGGTTCTCCCACCACTGAAATTCAGCAGCTGTTTAATAGTGCACCGCAGCAGCACTCAACGTCAGTTTAGGATGCAAGGTGAAGGAAAATGCTAAGGGCCAGCTCCTCAGCTGGTGTAAAGCAGCATAGCTCCACTGAAGTCCGTTCTAATAGAAAAGGGTGCTCTGATTTAGGTTGTAAGGTACTAGTTATACTAGATTGAATTTCTGTAGCATCTCTCATCTGAGGTGATCACAGTTACTCCTGAGGGCATTCTGCACCAAAAAATTAAAAATTCTGCGCACAGTATTTTAAAATTTTGCAAGCTTTATTTGTCAATAAATAAATGCAGAGGCTCCAGCATGGCAGTGGGGAGCACAGGCCACTGGCTGTACAAAGGTGGGAGATCACCCTGCAGCCTCCCCATCCTCCACCCCCAGGACACGGACTCAGTGGTAAGGCTGCACCCTACCCTGACACAGCACAAGGACCAGGCCTACCCCAGACACACCCTGGGGCCCTGCCCCTCTGCGCTAGGTGCACCAGGTGTGGGACAGGCAGGCTCAAGCAGGAAGGATCCAAGTGTGGAGGGGCTCAGTGTGGGGTGAAAGGATGCTGTGTGGGACAATCTGGGTGCAGGCTACTTAGGTGGGGTTCTAGGTGTGGGGGAATTTGGATGCACAGAGGCTCATTGGGGGACTTTCAGGTACAGGGGCAGTGGGACTCTGCAGGGGCTTCCAGGAGAAAGTGGTTGGGGCTCAGTGGAGGGGTCTGGGTGTGGGGATCTGAGCAGGGGGATCTGGGAGAAGTGAGGCTTGGTGGGGTGGGGGTCTGGTGCACCTCAATGGAAGCATCCCCTTTCTGTTCTTTTATCCAGTCCTGTCGATCATGCAGCTCTGCACAGCTCTCTACCTTGCAAGAAGCTGCGTGGGCGGGTCTCTGCACCCACAGGGCACCCCTGTGCAGTGAATGGGGCTTTGTGTGGGTGCAGGGCTCTGCTCACATGGAACAGTTTGCAGGAATGGGGGGCTGATGTGGTCAATCGCACCTTACAGCTTCTCCATTGTTCAGCGTGACACACAGTCTGCCTCAAGCCGAGGCTGCTTCATTTGTTCGCCTTATTTCCCTGTAGCTCTCTTTCTGATCATTTAATTTGAACTCCTCTTTGTTGTCTTTATTTGTAGATTTTCTCTTTGATGATTTGTGCTGGCCAATGCAAAGACAGGCACCCACAGTCAAACCCTGAGCTCCTTACTCAGTAGCTTTTACTTAGTCTTTCCTCAGGCAAACCTCCCATGAATTCCCCATCATCCCTCGGTGATCTGCACAGGGCTCTGACTGGGTGAATTCCTCCCATGAATTCCCCATCATCCCCCGTGGCAGGTAACACCATGTGCTCCTTTCCCCCCCCCCCCCTTCATTGCTCTCTGTGAAGGTCAGAGCTGCATGGAGGGCACTGACAGGCCTATAGCACAAGTGGGGACAGCATGGGATGGGGAGACTCACACCCAGGGCCAAGGCTGGTGAGCATATCCCTGCTGCAGCATTCACAGTCCAGCTCTGTGCCTGGTGCCTTATCTGAAAGGTCAGACAAGGGAGAAAGAACAAATAGCACCAGTAAAATATTAAACCACATTCCCCAGATAAGCAACTGGGGCTGCTTCATTAAGGAAACTTGCCCAGGGAAACCATCTGGAGTTGGCTGGAGAAGGGACTTTTAGCTGGCAGGATCCCCACCCTCTCACAGATCCCAGAACACAAGCCTCCCCTGACTTATATTCACTTTAAAAAAGAAGAAGCGAGGAGCCGTCAAACAATGGTCAATCAATCCCATTTGTTCTGCTTAACGGAGAACAAACTTGCAAGCTTGGACTGGTCAGTTATTGCTCCAGGTACATTTGTTCCTTCACCATTATGTTCGCCGGGGCAACTGGATGATTCAGGATGATGGTGGTTTACATGACCTCCGGCTGCATAAGGCACTGCTGTTCCAGCAGCTCTGGAACACCTGCTAGTCAGAGAGCCATCCTCGATTCCCTACCTCCATTTCTGTTAGCCTTAAGCATGTGCTTCAGTGCTTTGCTGAATCTGGACCTATATAAGCAGAAAGGCTGGTGGTTATCTGACACACCTTAAAGACTAGACTCACCAAGGGCCAGACTATGATGATGTATATCCAGAATAGTCCTGTTGAATGGAGATCCTCTGCATTTGTACTGGTGTAACCTATTAGAATTGGTCTTGAGGACCATGGGCCACTCGCATCTCCAGGGACACTCCACTCAGCCAATGGGACTACTCACGTGACTGGAGAATGCGCAGAACCCTTAAGTTGCAAGCGCCTCAGGGAAGGGGCCCTACCTTTCATTTGTTTGTGAAGCACCATGCACTTCCGTACTGATTTTTATATATATATATATAAAAGAGCCAGATCCTAGTCTCTTGAAGTCAGTTGCCATTGATTTCAGGGACACCTAGATTTGATCTGAAATAATAAGTACCACAGAGCATAGCTGGGGGGACACAATCATGTACACAGGTTTCAGACACCGCTTTTCAGGCTGTCTGTGGCCCCACAATAGCTACAGTGACAACAAAGAGAAGCACTAAATAGAGCTGATTGGAAAAGACCAAGTGTCGTCCTCTGGAATTTTGGGGGGGAAATGAAACATTTTGATTTTTCCAATTTTTTTCACCAATATTTCCCAGTTTTCTTGACAAAGAATTGAATCCCGAATAACTTTCTGAAAACTGGAACATTTTAGAACCAAGTGAAGATTTTCACAGAAGATTTTCCATATGGATGGAAGACTTTCAACCAGCCTATTCATAAGCATGTACCCCCTCCCCCATCCTTTCAAGGTTTGCTGAGCACACAAGAAAAATCAACAAAATAATCTGGACAAAACAGCTCCAGAGAGAAGGACAAAGAAAATCGCAATGGTGACAGAGTTGGCCAATTCCATCTCTGCTGTAACTTCATCCATTGAAATGGCTTTACACCAGGAATGGTTTTGGCCCCGGTAAGTTTGTTTCATTTTCCAGAGCGTTTGCTCCATGCAACTTTTTTGAATCCATGATTTAATGGCTTTCTCTACTGAGAAATAAAATCTGAAGACCGGGAAACTCTCTCCTGAGATCCATCCCCCTCTGGATGCTCTAGTCAGCCTTGTTTCTTTTCTGAACGGTTCTCAGGCATATTTTAAAATGTCACGCACTCTATATTCTTGCATCATCGCTCTCACTGTCACCTCCACTGCTAGGAGTCTGACTTTCAAGAACAGCCTTAGAAAGCAAAATGTGCTATCAGTGTGTGGGTTGACCTGCTCTACTTATCAGTAGGAAAAACACAGTATAATCCCTGACAGGGCTGCAGACAAGAGCAAGATCTGTGGCTGACTAACACCGCATGGATGAGCAGTTTTATAATAAGGTGTCATAAGTGGAAGAGGAAGAAGGAAATGCTTTGGACTGAGGAACCCCTGTCTCCACTCCTCAGTTACAATACAAATGTAAAAAAAATAGCCATCTCTGGGAATATGACTCCTGGACACAACTGTGAGTTTCACACTTGGTTCTTTACCAAACAAATTTTAAAATATACTTTTCTAGCATGCAAACTAGAGAGGGGCCCAAGATGCACAATTCAGATCCGGATACCAATTCTGAACATCCCAAGAACTATCTAAAGACAAAGGCTAGTTCAAAACTCAGATCCAGATCTCAAGTACTCTAAAGCTGGGAAGTGTTGAGCTCTCTATTTTAATTTAAGACCAACACTAGTACTTACATGACAAATGTCCTCATTTAGGAGTTTGCAGCATTGTTGTAGCCATGTTGGTATGAAGCTATGAGAAAGACAGGATGGGTGAGGTAATATCTGTTATTGGGCCACCTTCTGTTGGTGGAAGAGAGAAGCTTTCGAGCACCACAGGGCAATTCTTCAGGTCTGGATAAGGTAGCCAGAGTGTCACAGCTAAATACAAGGTGGGACATATTGTTAAGCATAAGGGTCAACTCACGTAGCAATAAGCGGGTTATTAACACCTTTTCAGTCATAGGACAAAGGAGGGTTAGCAGGTTACAAATTGTTGTAATGAGCCATAAAACTAGTGTCTCTGTTGGGACTGGTTTCAGAGTAGCAGCGGTGTTAGTCTGTATCTGCAAAAAGAACAGGAGTACTTGTGGCACTTTAGTCTCTAAGGTGCCACAAGTACTCCTGTTCTTTCTGTTGAGACTATGATTTTTAGTAGCTAGCAGAATGTGGTGCTTTGCTTAGGACACTCAGTACTGTAAACCTCTGTGTTACCCCTCTGCCTTAGCAAAAATGAGCTTTACTAGAGATTAGCCTGTGTGTGTGTCAGTTCCCTGCCACACCAGTCTGTCTACCTTACCAGCAAACTCCTCAAGATTCTGCCAGTCTTTACCTTGCCTTGCAAGTAACAATCATTGAACTCCAATTCCTGAGTTCCTCAGAGACAGCTGTCTGCCATGGCCAGTCCCTTTCACTGAGCACTCACAGAAAGGATTAAGTTTGCTGCCTTCAAAGAGGCAGAGAACACGCAAGCCTGTTAATTTTGCTTTACTTCAATATAACAGCACTGAGATGGTTTACAGTAAATCTAAGTTTATGAACAAAGAACAGAGATTTAAGTAATACTAAGCAAAAGAAAAAGAGACAGGTGTGGTTACAAACAACAAAAGAAAACATGCTTTCCCGTGACTAGAACTTACTTTTAGCAAGTTGCAATCTGTGCCTGAGCAGTTTTCTCACTTACATCAAGATATCGGCAACTCTACTGCTCCAAGCCATGGGATCCAACGTTCACAGAATCTGAGGGTGCTGCTCCCTTGGTTTCCTAAGTGATGGATCACTAGCATGTCTTTTTGCTCTCTTTTCCCCTGCAAAGTCCATTGTCTTTGTCTCAAGAGCCAAAAAGACTTCCTGGGGGTGCAAATTCAGATCACCAGTGTTGTCACTAAATTGTTTCCTCCACAGTTTGTTAGCTTGATGGCTTTGATTACCTTATGTGTAAATGTACCTCAGTGTCCTCTGCCTATAATCAAGCTACTCAGCCAGGTAAATCCATGTTCCTTTTTTGAGGGCAGATTTAATTTATGCACTGCCTCCGAAACATATTTTAAGAATATATTTCCAGCACACATACATAACTTCTTATACCCAACCCATACATACATCACACAATGATTTTTGGGACCACTGTGACACCAGTTTACATATGATACCCTACATGACACCTCTTACCAAACTATTATGACAACAATGTGCTGGGGGTACTGATTGTTTCAGCCTTGATATGAATTACCGTACAGTGGGATTTTTGCTTGTGGGCATTGAGGGATGCTTAGGGATTCATAGAGTTATGAATTCAAGTTCCCAAGCTCATCTTTTGAAGGTGTGCAAGTTTCTTTTTAGGATGAGAACTGATAGGTCAGATATGGAGGTACTTAATGGTGCCTATTGCTCAGCAAAGTGCTGAAACTTGTTTCACCGTGTTCCTCCTTAAAGCTCTCCTCCTCAAATGTATCTCAATTGAGTTAAACAGGGTGGGTCCCTCCATTGGGTTCAGTTTCCTCATCTTTTTTTCCAGATATTTTGATTGTATCTTTCAGATGTTAGCAGGTTTGAGAGGGATCTGACCAACCACTGGTACCTGGGTACCATTTTAGATGGGTGAAAAAGTGTAGAAGCTGCCCACCCCTCACCTTTGGTCATCCCCATTAGTTGCCTGTCTGTTGAGCTCAAAGAGCAGCAGCTAAGTCTGTATGTATCATCACAAGCTGGTATGTACAGTATTTGGAAGACATTTTTCTGGAGCTGACTACGCCAAATAATTTTTTTGCCCACCCCATATACAAATGGCTATTGGAAGTGCATATTTCTCATCCTCTAGCAATATTTAAATGGATCCCCTGACTTGTTTGTTCTTGAAGCATCAACTTTTCTCATAACCTGAAATCATCCTGGGGATCACACCAGTAACACATCATTCAAAACTGGAGGAACCCTCAGGTGGTTGGATTTTAATTCCTCAATAACTACATTGCATAACTGTAAAGGCCCAGATTTTCAAAGCCAGGCACACAAACATACATGCACACAGAACAAAATGCCTGATGCACACTCAACCAATTGGATATTTACACACATTATCTAGTTATGAGCATCTTTGTGCAGATGTGTTTGAAAATATGGCCAAAGCACATAATATTTGCCACAAAACAAGAGTCATGTAGACAATATTTGATAGCAGAGCTGGTCAAAAAATGGTGGGAGGGCCCATGTGGAATGCTTGGGCAAAAAATTAAAAAAATATATTTAATTTTCACTGGAAAATTTCAACTTTTTATTTAAAAAATTGGCCAAGACCCCAAAATAAATAATACATAAAAATCCGTTAGGGTGCAGGGGTTGGTTTTCCAATTAAAAATTAACCTTTTTTGAGGAAGGCAGCCCTTTTTTGTGAAAAAAATTATTTTGTTGAAAACCCAATTTTTCATTCAAAAAAACCCCAACAACGTTTTGACAGAATATTTTCAATCAGCTCTATTCCATGGAGCATCAAGCAAAGAAAATGTCCTCATTCGCTGATCACATTTGGCCAGAAATAATAACATGCTATCAGCACATCTTCAAAGCATGCCTCATATACAGCATGGGACTATTCCCTGAAAATTTCTGCTTTAATCTGTTGACTGCAGTGTTCCTCTTGGTTTACGCAGCTGCTTCCAATGTACTGCTTTTTCTACTGACATTCATCTAACCGTAACGCTGAATAGGCTTTACAGAGATTTTTAAAAGATATCATCCCTGCCACAAGAGCCTCCAGTCTAAATCAGATAAAGAGAGGAAATGAAGGCAACACATAGAAGAGGAAAGGCGGAGTGAGAACTGAGACAAAGATAATATCAATGATGTCATACAGTAAGAAAATCACTGACATTCTGATGTTTTTAAATTGAGGCAGAATTAGGACAAGCACAGAGGAATCGCCAGCACAGGAGTCGGAGCCAGCACCACCACAAAGGTCGGGAAGGATTTGAAGGAGAGATCTGAAGAAGGTGACTGAGGCCAGCTGAGGCAAAGGAAGTCAAACGTTTCAGGCACATGGGGAAGCGCTAGCAAAGGCAGAAAGGTAAGAGCTGGCGGAGAAGCCCCATAGAGCAACAAGATGACAAGAGCAGGTGCAGGGCAGGGTAGAAGCATGACTGCCTTCTTGTTCAACATTGGGGATTAAACTAGGGAGCCTTCAAGGCTGAAAGCATCAGTCCATTCATCTTGAGATAAAGAGACAAACTTTGAAGGAGAGAGTTGTCACAGACTATCCCCTCTGTGGAGCAGGCTTGGGGCAGGGAGGGGACACGCAATGCACACTGACCAGACAGCTGCATTGTCAACCCCAACATTAAAAAATAATGTTAGTCCCCCAAAAAGCATGATATATTTTTTAAATATATTGGGGGTCTTTTTTCTTTGCCTACTGGTTTGAATTTTTAGGGTTCGCTTGGATCACATTTTTGAGCTATTCTTCACAACCAGGAGGGCAAGAAACTAGATCTGGTTGGTAATTTTTCAACAAAACTTTTTTTATTGAAAAATGCCAAATTATCAAAACCAAATTTTTTCACAAGAAAGGGTCATTTTTAACCCCTCCAGAAAATTCAAAAAATGTTTGAATCAAGGAAAGTTTTGCAGTTGTCCCATTTTGACATTTTCCAAAATGAAACATTCCAGTTTTCTGGCTTTAAATTACTTTTTGTTTTGAAATTTAACTAAAATTTTAAAAAATTGTCAAAATCTAAATGAAATGTTTTGCAACTATCAAAACAAAATGTTTCAATTGTCCCAAACCAAAACAAATGTTGGATTTTTGGTTCACAAAAATTTTGAAGCTTTTGAATTTTCATCCTGATTTGTAACCGATTTTTGTTTGTTTGTTTGTTTGTTTTGCAAATCTCAATTTTGGTGGGACAGGAAAATCACTTCCTACTCATCTATTAGAAATTTACTTTTTTTTAAATGAAAGCTGAGATTTTCACATAATCACATGACTCCATCAGCTGGAACTTTAAGAATAACATCCAATATGATGAGAGTAAAATTGCCAGAGTTGGCAACATTGAGTGGGGTACAGTAATGCTAATGAAGTCATGACACATCTCATTTCTCATTTCCTTCTGTAACCTACTCAATGTTGCCAACTCTGATAATTTTATTCATCACCCATAGTCAAGAAACATGAATTTAAACTGGAACAGGTACAGAGAAGAGCTACAAGAATGCTTAGGAGAATGTAGGGCCTGTCTTATGAGCGGAGACTGGAAAAACTTGGTTTGTTTAGTCTTGTAAAAAGAAGGCTGAGAGGACATATGATTGCTCTCTAGACATACAATTGGGGGGGTGGGGGGAGGAAGGGGGTATAAATACCAGGGAGGGTGGAGAGCTATTTAAGCTAGAAGATAGTGCTGGCACAGGAACAAATTGATAGAAACTGGCCATGAACAAATCCAGGCTGGAAATTAGAAGACAATTTCTAATGATCAAAGAGGGTGAGGTGCTAGAACAGCTTCCCAATAGAAGTTGTGGGGGCAAACAACTAAAAATCGAAAAATAGAGGAAAAACTATCCTGGCATTTCCAGCCCTACTTTATACCCCAAAGAGGCTCGGATGGATTGCAGATGCTTCTCAGCTAAAACTTCTGACCTTTAAAATTGTATGTACGTTTAACATTCACTAAAACGGCTGGACTGTCACCCCTCGAGACTGAAATCTTCCCTGGTCTTCTAACATGTCTCAGCACTGTTAGGTGGGTTGGGGGTAGAATCCCATTCTATCTTTCGCCTGGCTAATGAGTCTGCCAAAAATGGTACAGGGTTCCAATTGTGGTGATAGGTGGTTTGTTTATGTGGATACTTGGCCACTGGAAACTTAAGCAAGACCCGGGCACTCAGCTCCCCCAGTGATGAGTGAGATATAAATGCCTCAAGAATGATAGATACATAAACCAACCTACCCAACTCATTTCTCATAGGTCACTGGGCTGAGCTCAAACCAGTGACTTAGACAGGCATTAGGCTATTATCGGTTCCCTGAGCTAACCAATTCCCATTCCACTAAAGCTTCTGAGATTTACTCAGTGATGACAGAACCCTTTCTTAAAGCGTTTGCCCAGAACTATATTTTTTGCTTGTTGAAATGAGGCAGAAAACTTCTCCCCACACAGAAATTACCTTTTCTTGGCAGGTGTGTTTTGCTCACTCTGAAGTGACATTGTCTACAAGTAGCCAAAAACAAAAACAAAAAAGGTAAAGTTAAAATAAAATAAATTACATTAAATGTTGGTGAATAATCCGTGTTCATTTATAACAAGGTGTGTCATATTAACTGAGCACAAGCACATACATCAGGGAGGGCAGAACCTGGGGTCAGGTAGCAATGCAGTTTGAGTTGTGTGTTTTATGCTTTAATATCTTCCAACTACACTGTAATTGAAAACATTGCTGGAATTTTTTCATACATGGTCCATCTGGATTTATTGTTTGTATAAAGGGCCTGATCCAGCTCTACTGAAGCCAATAGGAGTTCTTCCATTGATTTCCCTGGCAGTTGGATCAGGTCCGATGCCTTTCAGAAATATCTCTTTAAAGGAAAAGGAAAAAGAACTGCTTAAAGGGACACGGTCAGCTTCACTTGGGTTTTGTTAAGAAAAACACGCTTTACTAAACCTCATAAATAAAACATCTTCACAGGATTTTTAACAAATTAAAACGAAAACAGTTTGGGAATTGGGGATGGTCCTAAATTTTCCCCTACTATGCTGGAGACCCAAGCACAGGGCTAGTGCTTGAGAACCAGAAGCTGATGAAACTGACTAGCATTATTTGTATAATTGGAGCACCTAGAGGTCCCAACCACGATCAGGGCCCCATTGTGCTAGGTGCTGTACAGATGTATAGTAAGAGACAATCCCTTCCCCAATTAGCTTATACAGTCTAAAAGGGGTTCTCAACCTTTTTTCATTTGCGGACCCCTTTGGACATTTCAAATGGAGGTGCAGACCCCTTTGGAAATCTATTGTCTGTATATATACACCTCTACCTCAATATAACGCGACCCGATATAACACTAATTCGGATATAACGCAGTAAAGCAGCGCTCCGAGGGGGAGTGGGGCTGCACACTCTGGCGGATCAAAGTAAATTCATATAACACAGTTTCACCTACAATGCTGTAAGATTTTTTGGCTCCCAAGGAGAGTGTTATATCGAGGTAGAGTGTAGTTGAATTCTGTTCAGTCAGTTTTCAGTCTGTGTCTTTTGCGGACCTCTTAGACATAGTCCACGGATCCCCAGGGGTCCATGGACTACAGGTTGAGACCCACAGGTCTAAGACAAAACAGACAGTGAAAAAGAAACAAAGTGGCGTGTCCAAGATCAGACAGATATCAGGTCTCATGAATCCTATTGCCCAGTGCTCTAGCCACTGGATGACACTGCTTTCTTAACAAGGCATGAAAAGTAAAATAGACCACACTAGTGTTACTGTCCGAGGGGGGGAGAGTGAAGCACAAACAGGTAAAAGAAAGAGCATATATGGTAAAATGTGAATTTTCTGTTTTTTTAAAAGCTTTCATTTGTAATAATATGCACATAATCAACCAGGTGAAGATTATCTCTAACTACAAAGCCAAATTCATCCCTATGAGCTCGAGTTTTTGTCCTGACAGTGTCTGTATAATGATGAGTATTCCGGGAGCATAATCTTTTGTAGCACCCTATGAAACTGACGTCCTTCCTTCACTTTATACACATTCTTTTCATTTGAGAGCATTTCCAAAAATAACCATGGTTTGGATGTTCATTGTTCTGCATAAACAGACTGCTTGACTGAGAGACCAAGTGTAGTATCTGACAAAGGCTCGATCAGAGGACTGTACTCCTGGCATTGCCTGGGGATGGGTGGGATACCCCTGTCTCTCCCCACTCTAACCACTGTGATGCAATGTAACATGCTGGCCTCGAGCATTAGGGAAGTAAAAAATCAGTGGAGAGAGGTACATTTGGAGGTCAGAAAGAAAATAATTGGGGCCTCTCTGTGCCAGCTGCCTGCAGGTGACTCAGTTCCTCCTCTGTCTGCACCCTGATGGCAGGAGACTGCATTGACAGATGTGTGGAGGAGCCAACTCAGGTGTAGAAAGAGCGAACACTGTAGCCTTGGTCATGTCAGTGACAGTCTGGGTGCCTCCCACTCCCAGCCTCTAACCAATCCAGACTTTTCTTTCCTTTCCTGAAAAATAAAGGAGACCATGGCCATCATGAGGCTTTCACACAGGTCAGCTCTGTGCAATGTGCAACTGTGATGGGACAGGGGAGGTGAATAACCCATGAGGTGACCAACTTTACCCTCTAGAGATAGGATTCATTTTTGGAGGCTTCCTCCACAACCTGAGACTCACTATATTTATTTACTATGATGAAGGCTGAGATTAGTGCTGACCTCCAAAGGTTCCCCAAAATCTATGATCCTGTGCTTTGCAAGTCCCACAAGCCAGACCTCAGTTCCAGAACCAGGAACAGAGAGCAGTAGGCTGGAGCTCCAGTTCTTTGCTTCTAACACTCCCCATGCTTTGAACACATTGGGTGTTTAAAAAAATAAGCAAAACTCAAACCTGCTGTACTCATACTAGTGAATTGTGTATTTACAGTATTTAGAGGTTTGCTCCAGGCCATTGCCTTATGTTTCACATTGACTACAATGACTTGCTGGTTATTTTTAATGCTGCTAATGAGCACTGTTGAATCAATCACAAAAAATACTGCTAACGTAGCATGTTGCTCAATGGCTCACTTGATTCTCCATTGTTTTACTGAATGTAAGTAAAATATTGTTATCACTGGACTAGAAATAATTGTTCAGGTGACGGCCTAGTTGGACCGGCCCTCTGACATCATTCAGCTGAGCTTCCCAACCCCCTCCCCATTAGCTGCAAATAGACAAACCCATATTCAAAGCAGGTGCCAAAGATGGCTTGTTCTGCACTATACACTTGGCTTCTTCACTGTGGCACTCAGTGGCATCAAGTTTAACAGGTGGCAGAGCTGTCATTTCTTTTGGTCAGTCATGACTGATGCATGTCAACTGATTCAACATACATTAAATCCTCAGCGTGTCTAGGTGATGAACTCACAAGGCTCCAATATGAGCTGAATCAGCTTATAAAGATCAAGAGGATTCAATTAAGAGTGAGTTTAAAGAGCACAAATGCACCCCAGACACCTGAAACATGTGAGATCATCAGCGATGTGTGGAAAGGCCTCTAGCAGGGCAGTGTATGAAGTTACAGGGAATGCAGAATTCCAGTAAATCAACATGAGTGAAAATGAGTTTTGTTGAACCAAAAGGCCTTTGCTTAACTACCCTTTCTTCCTCCCTATAACCCTGCATGACAGATTCACAGATTCTGACAAGTAGATAGTTATGCTTACCATTTGGTAGCTAGGAAGACACTGGTCAGTAGACAGATCCCTACTGGTAAGTAACCAGACATCTGCCTTCAGTTAGATACTGATATACTGTATATCAACTAGCTCAGGGATGCAGTTGGATGAATAAGCAACTTCTATAGGCAGCATTTCAGGGGTTGCCTCCTCCTGGCCAAAATACAACTCAGGACTTCTCCAGTAGAGCTTTAACCCTCTTGCTGCTGCTACCCCAGCACCCACAGTGTGTTGGCTCCAGTTAATTTCTCCTTTTCCTCATCTCTGTTCTTTGCCAGCGAGTGAAGTTCTATGCTGTGAAAAGGCAGTACAACTGGCTTTGTGAGGTGCTATGTTTATTTTCTCTCACTGACTCCAGATCAAACTAACCCAAGTAAAACCATGATTTTTTCTATCATCCTTGCAAACTCTTCTGGGTTTTGGCTACTCGCCTATGTTTTCACTTGGGCCTGAGGAGCTGGCACGAACAAGCGTTTCTTAGAATCATAGAACTGGAAGGGACCTCGAAAGGTCATCTAGTCCAGTCCCCTGCACTCAAGGTAGGACTAAGTATTATCTAGACTATCCCTGACAGGTGTTTGTCTAACCTGCTCTTAAAAATCCCCAATGATGGAGATTCCACAACCTCTGTAGGCAATTTATTACAGCGTTTAACCACTCTGACAGTTAGGAAGTTTTTCCTAATGTCCAATATAAACCTCCCTTGCTGCAATTTAAGCCCATTGTTTCTTGTCCTATCCTCAAAGGTTAAGAAAAACAATTTTTCTCCCTCCTCCTTGTAACAACCTTTTACGTATTTGAAAACTGTTATCATGTCCCCCCTCAGTCTTCTCTTTTCCAGACTAAGCAAACCCAATTTTTTCAATCTTCCCTCATAGGTCATGTTTTCTAGACCTTTAGTCATTTTTGTTGCTCTTCTCTAGACTTTCTCCAATTTGTCTACATCTTTCCTGAAATGTGGCACCCAGAACTGGACACCATACTCCAGATGAGGCCTAATCAGCACGGAGTAGAGCAGAAGAATTACTTCTCATGTCTTGCTTACAACACTCCTGCTAATACGTCCCAAAATGATGTTCGCTTTTTTTGAAACAGCGTTACACTGTTGATTCATATTTAGCTTGTGATCCACTATGACCCCCAGATCCCTTTGTGCAGTACTCCTTCCTAGACAGTCATTTCCCATTTTGTATGTGTGCAACTGACTGTTCCTTCCTAAGTGGAGTATTTTGCATTTGTCCTTATTGAATTTCATCCTGTTTACTTCAGACCATTTCTCCAGTTTGTCCAGATCATTTTGAATTTTAATCCTACCCTCCAAAGCACTTGCAACCCCTCCTAGCTTGGTATCGTCCGCAAATTTTATAAGTGTACTCTCTATGCCATTATCTAAACCATTGATGAAGATATTCTTGCTAGATACAAACCAGAATTAATCTCACTAAGCATCCTTGGTTTTAGTTCAGATGAGTATGCTGTAACACAAGAAAGACACACAGGTTATTGGTGTGGTGGTACAGGATTTCTGAGGTTATATTGTAAATAACGAGGGTGTTTTTTTTTAATATATAAATCTTGCCCTCCTCTTTGGTGTCTTGTTTATTACAGGTATTTATTTTAGAGGTAGTATTTCATTCAATGGCATTAACTTCTTTTAACATCTGTGCTGATAGACTTTTATTTATTTTGGTTTATAATAAATACCACAAAAGAAATCAGTTTGGGGGTCTAGCTGCCTTTGCCAAAAGTTCAATATAAATCAGATCAGACAAAACCGCAGCTGCTCCTTGACCCCAAGCCAGCTAAAATAATTAATTGCAATAAAAGCTAATTCTCCCTCCAGGAGAAACACAATGGGCCAGATCCTCAGCTGATGTAAATCAGGGTAGCTCCATCGAAGTCAGTGTTGGCCAGCTGAGGAGCTGGACCTATATTTTCAGCCTATATTATCCTGACCCAGGTTCACTGTGCTTTTCCCCAGGACCTAGAAATCCACTCATTACAGATGCAAGGACAACAAGGTAGGAAGTGCGACTGTGCCTGTGTTTACCTGCATCTGCCTATGGCTCTGCTCCTGCAGGTGCCATACTGATCTTGAGCCACAGAACCATCCCATATCCCCTGTGCGTGATTCTGTCTAAGTCTATTGTCAGCAGGACAGAGCAGAAACCAAGCTCTAATATACTTCTCAGCTCCTCCTTTGAAAAGTGGCTTTGCTGTAGGTGTCCTGGCCTGGCTAGTGAGGGAGAGGGAGCTAGAGGCTATGGAGCCACAGAAACACATGAAAGTTTGGGTCTTTGTCATAGCCTTACTGGGACTCACAGAAGAAGACAGCGAGAGGAGGTGTCATGGGTACAGAGAAGTAATAGGAGTCCCAATCAGAAGTGATAGGGGACTTAGATGAGACCCTATTCATAATACTTCACACAGAGCCTTTGAAAATATATGGCCAAACTTGAGGGGCGATTCATAGGAGAGATCATCTTCCTCTGCCTTCTGCTCATACTCAGCAATAGGATGGGAAATTATGATGAGCAGGTGGAGTGGTCCAGGACTTTAATTAAAGACGTTTCCTCCTTCTTAAGGAGCCAGGTAAGAATACAATCAGTTTCACAACACTAACAACTCCGGTCCCAAGAGTATGGGCTTTTGATAGCCCCCAGGACTGACTCTTCCATTTAGCCACTATACAGGCACAGTAGCAAAGCAATCTTACCTCTGACTGTCCAACTCGCCATCACCCTATTGTTCTGGGACCATCTCTAGGTTGTCAGGGACCTACCCTAACAAGTAAGTAGTCTGGAAGGGAAAAAACCAAACCATGGTCCTAGCCAATAACACCCAAAGGAGTTCTGCTGTTTACAGAAAGGCTGGGAATTGTCCATGTTAGAGCTGGTTGGAAAATGGAATTTCCATTCTGTGGGAAATTCTGACATTTTGAAATATGTTCATATTCCAGATTGGAACTAAAATTTTATTGTTTGATTTTTTTCACAGAAGGGAAATTCCCCCAAAAATTCAGTTTGGGAACATTGAAATGTTTTCTTTAGATAAGGTAAAATATTACATGTAATTATATATAATATATTACAATTATAATATGCAAAAGTCTAAATGAAACAAAATGATAGAATGAAATGTTTTTAGTTTATCAAAATGAAACACTTTGACATTATTGAAATGAAACAGTCTGACTGTATCAAAACAAAACGAGAAAGCTGACACAATTTGCTTCAACATTTTTCCATTGAACAGTTTTGTCAAACTTGGCCCATTTCCACAAAGCATCATTTTGACAAAACTGCATTGTCCTACAGAAAAGTGGTACATGGAAAATGATTTGCCCAGCTCTAATCAGGCAAGGATCAGATTTGTTTGCCATGATACAGTCTCACTGGCTTGAGTTGAAGCCACTTGTGATCACTCAGATGCCATCAGTTCAGGAATCATATTTCATGTTTGTAAGTTCTGGCAGATAACGGTAGTTCTCTCTTTCCTCCTGGCTCCCATCTCTGTTTCCTTACCTCGATCTCCCGATTGCCATACCCTTTCCCTTTTTGAGGGAGTGAGCAGACTTCATCCTTTAATTCATGCTTTTAAGATGGACCCTGAATGTCCTCTAGCCACCTAGACTCATAGACTCTAAGGTCAGAAGGGAGCATTATGATCATCTAGTCTGATCTCCTGCACAACGCAGGCCACAGAATCCTACCCATCCACGTCTATAACAAACCCCTAACCTATGTCTGAGTTATTGAAGTCTTCAAATTGTGGTTTGAAGACCCCTCAAGCTGCTCTAGGTTTCTTCCTGCAGTGGAACTCATACAGAGTCACGGTGCCCCATGAATTGTGGCTTAGGTGTATGCTGTGACAATCAGGGTCCAGAAGCCTCAAGGGGAGAACAGAGGGCTCAGCCCCAAAGATTAAGCAATTGAATCAACCAGGTGTACATAATGATAGTGGGTATACAAATATGTTGAGTAAGGTCTTTTATGAAAGCTTGTAATGTTCTGAACTTGATGGTCATTATGCGATCTATATAGACTGTAGTTATGAATCTGTGTACAGAATACTATTCTCATGACCTGTACTACAATTTCAACTACACCTCACAGCAGAGAGGGGCTCCTTCCAAGCTGGGTGTTTACACAAAACCAGATGCAAGTAACTATTCATGGTACAACCCAGGAAAAGACAAATGAAGGACCATTACAGTTAAAGGGGAAGACACTGAGATGCCCTGGCTATCAAGTCAAGAGGGATCCCTCTTCCTCCTTCCCCTTCCACCCCACAATCTGAATAACTATGAATTACCGTAGTCTGAGAAAAAGAAAAAAGCCCTGCAGCCCTGGTTAAAAGGGAAGAGGTTTGAAGTGAAAGGTATCCAGAACTGAAGGACAGTCTTGAAGGCAGAGGACTGGCTGTGAACGCTGGATCCTCTCTGTGACAGGGGGCATGTTGGGAAACTGCTCAAAGGCAATGGCTGGCTTATATTAGACAAGGGATTTTATCAGATATAGAGATATAAAGCCTGAGATTGTGTCACTATGTTTATTTTCTCTGTTTGCTTCCCCTCCTATTTCATCTTGGAAGCTGTAATTTTCCTATTAAATAAACTTTTTTTTTTAATTTGCACCCCAAGCAGGTCTCTGTTCGTGCACACTGTATGGACTGTGTGTGTGCCAAAGTGAGCTGATAACTGGCGGGCTGGTTTCACACCTTCGAGGGTGGCAGTCTGAGCAGCTTATTTATTTAATTTAATTAATTTATTTATTTATTTTGCTTGGGGCAGCAAAAATGGTAGAGTTGAATGAAATGGGTTGTATGAAATGTTTTGTTTGACCCAAAAAAATCTGGCGGAGGGGGGAGGGGTTTGGGTTGTTACATTTTCAGGTGTTTTTATGCCCTTTTTTAAACAAAATGAAACAAATCTAGCTAAGTTTTGAAAGAAAACGTTTCAAAATGAAACATTGAAATGTTTCATTTCCCAAATGTCAAAATGGCCATAATTATTCATTGAAATTGATGAGAATTTGTAAACAGTTTCTGTGACAGACTGACAGTATCCTCAAATGTCCTGCGCAAACCCTATGGAATAAAAATAAACGTTATTGAATTAAGTAAAACCTTATACAATTAGAATGAATACCTTTGGGGTACACTGTATTAAAAATGCAATTGCGTATGTGTTGCTGAGGCATTGTATGTACCTTCTCTAGTGGGGAGGGCTGCTACTGAACTTCCTTTGTTATCAGCCTTTGAAGCCACCCCCTGGAGTGGTGGTTTGCATAAACTACTTCAAACTGGATTCTCCAGGGACCAATAGACAAAGAAAAGCGTTTTGGATAAAACAAAGCCTGGGTTTTAAACTGACTGAGAGCCTTCTTCCAAATCCAGCAGACAGGTCTCCTGGTCCATGGGGACCCCCAATCCTTGGGATAGGATTAGAAGGACTTGACCTACCTAGAATCCATGTTAAGATAAATTCTGGTAAGGTTATTAACATGTGTGTATGTTCTTTTCTTGTGTTTTCTCTGTAATGCTGTTTACCTTAAGAATAGAGCAGACTTCCTTAGAAAGAACTGTGTGGTAACTTGTATCAGTAGCATCACTCTTCTATCAGTCTCTGAAGCCAAAGCAAGCAGGTTTGTTTGGGCAGGTTCTCTTTGCTGGAAATACAGTGTAGGCAGGAAACTCTTCAGCCTGGACTATCCAGTCAGAAGGGAGTGAGACATGGGTCACCACCCTGAAAGGGAACAGCTGAGGAACTGGGACCTGAGCTTGGGTGCCCTTGCTGGGCCACTGATGGGAAGCAGAGATGCAGTTGCCCTGAACTATGACAGTTTCCATCATCCCCAAACTGCATTTTTCAGCAAATTTACTATTTAACTGAAATATTTCTTCCCACTCCACTTTATAGTCACTTAAACTGACCTATGAATTTGGTCCTTCACATTTTAAAGCAAAACCTGCTCATTCTAGTGGGAAGCCATTTCTCTTGGATTGGCTGGTACCATTGAGTTCTTTAGCCAACGGCTCTTCTAATTTCATTTTACAGGTTGTCTTTCAAAGTCTGTCTTTTCAGGACTAGCATTCTGGCTGCAGTCTCGTAAATACATAGAAGGCTAGAGCAGCCAGACACCGCAATATGGCTCTGCTGCCTTTCGATAGGTTGCTGGCTAAAGCAAGGATTCCGATCCCATAACTTTGTGAGCCGGAGGGACTCACTGGCAACTAATGGTCTATAAGTTACATTTACATTGATTTTTTTTAATTAAAAATAACTGCCCACAGCCACCTTTGCTTATACTTGTATCTGCCTTAGAAGAGGGATAGAAATGCGTGGATTTGTGTTGATCAGCAGTATAAACCAGCCACTGCATAGCTCTCTCCTCACCTGGCAGTTTCAGGCACAGAGCAGCCAGCAGTGACATTTGAGGACTGTCAGTGCCATCTTTGGCCTTTCAGCTGCACCACGGAATAAACTCCAGATCTCTCTGCCCCAGACAGATTAGCTGGATTCCATACCAATCAATGCCATGCAGCCACGTCGCAAGTGTACAGCAGCCGGGGCCGCCCAGAGGGGTGGGGGAAAGTGGGGCAATTTGCCCCAGGCCCTGGGCCCCGCAGGAGCCCCCACAAGAATATAGTATTCTATAGTATTGCAACTTTTTTTATGGATGGGGCCCCCGAAATTGCTTTGCCCCAGGCCCCCTGAATCCTCTGGGCAGCCCTGACAGCAGCAATATCCCAGCAGTGCACAATGTGCTGCACAAGGGTGGGGAGAGGAGACATTTTGGCCGCAAGGACTATGGCAAACTGTTCATCTTAGGACGAGGTCCATAAGACCCTGAGGGATCTGGCCCCAAGTGACTTTCTCAAGGTCACACAGAAAATCTGTTCCAGAGCAGGAAATTGAACCCACTTTCTCGGCTAGTTCCCTAAGCTCTGTACACGGAAGAGTGACTGCAAGAAAGGGCTTCTTCAGTGATGGGCCACACTGCTTCGGAGTGAGCTTCCCTCTTCTTCTGCTGTGAAATAGCCCGAATCTGTTCACCTTCCACACAGGCTGCAAGCTTCATCTTACCAGGGGAGCTGCTGAAGCAGCAAATATTGCTAGCGGCGATGGTTAAAGAAAAACAGGGATTCAGTTTATTTTTGTGTTGCCTGGTTACTTGAGTGGTATTCTGTGCTAGAGGCTGGTGTTTCTCCCTTTGATACGTTGTATTTTTAAGTGTGTGTCAGAGGGGCCTAGTGTTTTCAGGAACGTGCCTCTTACTGTTATTTTTATAAAGCTAAAGACTAAGTGATTTGGATTTGTCATCGACTACTTCAAAATGGACTGGACACGTCTATGGATAACCATAGCAATCTGAGTTATACTAGTTAATGCAAATGTGTGGCGCTCCCAATCCAGTGCTGTGAATGCTGGCCCTGCCCTACTGGCAGGGGGACAAGCAGATATGGGAAGTTGGTCCGTCTACCCCTACAGAGCCCTTGGAAGAGCTGGCTGCAGCTCCAGCTCTACTTCCTACTGCCAATTCTCCTATGATTTGAAGACACGATTTGCCATTTTGGAGACAGGGATGCACAGCCTGCCAGAGAGGCCATGTACTGCAGCTGCAACTAGCACACAGCAGGTCAAGAACACTAGTACAGGGCGGAGGAAACAGGTAAGGTTGCCAGGCATCCGGTTTTCGACTGGAACGTTCAGTCGAAAAGGGACCCTGGCGGCTCCGGTCAGCACAGCTGAGCAAGCCATTCAAAGTCCAATCGGCGGTGCAGTGGGGCTAAGGCAGGCTCCCTGCCTGCCCTGGCTCCGCGCAGCTCCTGGAAACGGCTGCCATGTCCAGCTCCTAGGCACAAGGGTGGCTATGGGGGCTCCACATGCTGCCTCTGCCTTGAGCGCAAGCTTCGCAGCTCCCATTGGCTGGGAGGCAAGCGCCACCCGGCTGGAGCCTGCACCCCAACCCCGTGCCCCAGCTCTGAGCTCCATTCCTCATCCAAACTCCCTCCTGGTGCCCACACCCTGCACCCCTCCTTCCCCCCCAGCCCTCTGTCACAGCTTTGAGCCCCCTCCTTCGCCCCAGGCCCCTCATCCCTGACCCCAACCCCAGAGCCCACACTCCAGCCCCCTGCCCCAGCCCTGAGCCTGCTCCTACACTCTGGACCCCTCGGCCGCAGCCCATTGGCCTCTCCTGCACCTCAAACCCCTCATCCGCAGCCCCATCCCAGAGCCTGCACCCCCAGCCAGAGCCCTCACCTCCTCCCACACCCCAACCCCCTGCCCCAGCCTGGAGCCCCCTCCCACACCCTGAACCCTGCAATTCCGACTTCACCCTGAAGCCCACCCCGAGCTGGAGCCCTCACCCCCTCCCACACTCCAATGAGAATGAGCGACGGGAGGGGGGCATGGAGGAGGGGGTGGGGTCTCGGAGAAGGGGTGGGACGGGGCAAGGCCTCAGGGAAGGGGCTGGGCAGGGGGCAGGGCAAGGGGGTTCAGTTTTGTGTGATTAGAAAGTTGACAACCCTAGAAACAGGCCCAGGGAGCAGTCTGTCTTTGTTGCCCCTGGGAGCTTGAACCGCATGTGAGAATCAGCAAGAGCCCAAAGGGAAGGAGGGTCCCTGATCAGTGACTGAGGGGCTGATGCCAGAGGGCACTGGGGCTGTCTGTTTGCTGACCGAGGGGACTGTTGCTGATAAAGGTGATTATTACTCGTAAAGGCATTGGAGTGATTTCTGGGTGAAAACCTGTCTCCCCAGTGGCTATGGATGGGGTGGAGACAAGGGGCAGGAGTTTGGTTCTAGCTACCAGCTGAGGGGAGCCCTAGCATGCCATGCTTCTTTATATGGGGAGTACAGTTCTTTGCTTGCTGTTTCTCCTCTGCCTCCATTACAGTTGCTCTCCTGACCCAGACATTAGTTAGCTGCAAAAAACCCACCAACACCACTCTCTTCACAAACTGAAAGCTCTCTTCTGAACTTGCCTGCACACTGCCATCTGGATGCCATCCCCCACACATGTAACACGACCCCACCATCTACGCTCCAACAAACACAAACCGCCCCCCGTCCATCTCACCGCACACTTCATTCCGTAAAGAAATCTATTTTCTAAGCCAATAGGCTGCTCTGATCTTTAAACCTCACTCGTTTCACTTTTTGTGCAGGTGTTATCAACTACTTTCCTTGCTGTGCCCACAGCTTCCGTTTTGGCCTGCTTCTGTCATCCCACTGAAATGGATGCTTGCTGACATTCGCAACCAGTCCACACAGAGCTCCTGCCTATTTACCACCTCGTAAAAAGACAGAAAATAGGTATTGATATTCCAAATGAATTAGAGTGATGGTGCAAGGAAACTGAAATCCTTCACCAATACACAGCCCAGGTACAACACGAGGAACCGCAGTGTGAGGCCTCCCACCAGTAGGCCTTAAGCATGACATGAAGGGACCGTTTCTTGGGGGGACAGGTTAGTTTAGTCTCTATGGCTTTTTCAATCCTTGGCCTCTTGGCTGCACCTGTTAGTGACAGTGCCATCGTTGCTAGTTCTGGTTCTCTATGACCCCACTACCTTAGGGTCTGAGCCCTTCACAACCTTTAATGTATTTATCATCCCAGCATCCTGAGATGAAGGAAAGTGCTATTATTTCCATTTTGGAGATGGCAAACAGAGAGACTAAGTAACATGCCCAAGATTAAGTATGAAGTCTGCAGTGGAGCAGGAAACTGATGCAGGTTTTCCCAAATCACAGGTTAGCACTCTAACCACTGGACCATCCTTCCTTCTCGGCTGTACACACCTTTCCATTAAGAATCAATCAACAGCCACAAATTCATTTCACATAGGCTATAAAACAATCAGCTGGTGATGACTTTCACTCACGATTGATCTGGGTGAGATGCCATGCAACAACCTAGAAGCGAAAGACTTTGTTTCCCATTCCAAGGCCCTGATCCACCCAGTCCCCTCTAAAATATCCCTTTTTGGCTCTTTGTCAGGAGAATGGCTTATGGAACAGTAGAACACTTGAGTCATAAATCACTGAAAGGCTGGCTGTGAATCTTATGGTATGGGAGATAAAATTTCACGTGGAAATGAATAAATCATTGCTACCTGCAAATGATCTGAAATGCTATCCTTTACCTTTTCGTCTGGATGAATATTTTGCTGTTGATTGGCTGGCTCAGAAAAGGTGAATTTTTCTCACAGTGTTGACAATAATGCTAGCAAGAAAACCTTGGGCTTTGCAGACCCTCTTCTGCTAAAAATAGAAGTGACTGAAACAAACGATATGGTTCTGTATGTAAAATATATGTGTGTATAAAGCTGAGACATCTATGCTAAGCTTCCAAGTCATTCACTGGAGGAGGGTTCAAATAGCCTTGACAACTAGGTTTCAGACTGAGAGATGGCATGGAAACCGCCACTGGTGAAAATCTCACTTTGGCACTGGACAAAAGACAAGCATCTCTGAATGCAGACCAGGCATTATCAATCACAGAGTTCTGATGTCTAGAATACAAATCACTGAGCTGCCTCTGCTCCCTCCCCTCAGACAGATCCCAGAGAGGCATGACAGCAGCTTGATGAGCCTTCTCACATAGAGTCTTGCAAGGTTTAGCCTGTCTAATCTCCTAGTCAAAATATGAGCTCTTTTGGAGAGGACAAGATAAGACACCGCAGGCTATAAAGCTAATAACTGGCTTCCCATGTCTGGCTTTATTATTTCTTTCTAAGCAGATCTAGTCAAAGCCATTTTCCAGATATCCTGGTAGGTCATGGCTATCTGTCAGACCAACTCTCTCCCCACGTACCATCACAGCAGTTGAGCTTCTCAGAGGAGCTTGAGCTAACAGCGCTAAGATTTCAGTATCTAAGAGCTGAGTGGCAGAGCAAACACTAAGTGGAGGGCCCTTAACTCTGGAATTTGCCTCCCTCAATGGTCCAGCAGAACCTTGATCTCCAGAGCACCATGCAAGGCTCTTCTCTCAATAACTTGCCTAAACTGAGCTTGGGTGTTATTTTGCTTTTGGTTTCTGATAAAGAGGCAAACATTTGGTTGCTTTTATTAGGCTTTGGATATGTGCCCTATGAGACGGAAGCCTTCTGCTCTTGTACAGAATGGATACAGTGCCAACTGCAGCACTGCAAGCTTCCCCAATGCTGCCCCTCTTCCAGCAAGTAAGATTTATCCCACAGCTAGGGGGAAAACCCCCTACAGGCCGTGTCTCGACTAGCAAAATGTGGACCCATAATTCTCCGCCATTGCAGCTCTAGGGTTGGGAGCAGTGGTGGAGTGTAGACAGGGAATAGGCATTTTTACCACCATGTCTCAGAATAGGAGACAAGAATGCCTGTTCCTGCCTCCTCTACTGCCTCTGCCATTGCTATCGCAAGTGCAACAGCGCTGGTGGAAAACGACACATTCAGTTTTTCCTAGGGTAGGCAATGCCTACGGGTGAGAGAGGAATTCATTCTCCAGGTCCATTCACTCCTTGGCCTTTCTCCTGAGACTTCCGGCAAAAAAGTAAATAGTACCAGCTGCAGCAGAGGGTAGCTGCCTACAAAGTGTGGCTCCAGAAGCAGGAACTGTACCAGCAACTCTGTTGGAATTCCTAGCTGCCTCTTGCCAAAACCTGCACTCCATCACAATTCTAACCGTAAAGAACAAAGTGACAGAAAGACCTTTACCGCTGCTGATCAGTGTTCCAGACACACCAGGAAAGTAATAGGGTTGGCTGCAGGAGATCATATTGGAGTAATATTTGTTTCCACAATGAGAAGGAGACAAATCTAGGTTACTTGGCTGCACTAACATCTTGAAAGGTGTTAATTAATGATCAACCTGTTACAGGCCTAGAACCCTGGGGATTTTACACGAAATGTGGTTGATTAACCAATATACCTTATGTGGCTTTGATCGCTCAGCAGGTATTTTAGGGTATGTCTACACTGGAGTCAGAGGCGTGACTGCAGCACGTGTAGATCTACCTAGGTGAGTTTTGATCTATTATCTCAAACACACCCGGGGTGCCTGGCAGGTTGTACAGCCCATGCTGCTGCAGGTTCACTGCTATTGTTATTCAAGCTAGCTTGGGTACATCTACACATGCTGCAATCACATGTCCAGGGATTTTCCTGCACACACCTCCCCGCCGCCGCAAAATTTCCCCAACAGACAGTTACATTGCAGTGTTGCCAGTTTAGTCATTGGTTGGAAATTTGAATTGCAATTGAAACATTAATACATACTTTAAAAGCATACACAGTATATGAGAAAATACTTGTACCTGAGAAAGCATAATGGGTTTGAAAAGTATGACCAGACTAGCTTCCTCATACAGCTGTTATTTATCACAATGTTGGCACATTTGTTTCAGCTATATTGACCTACCTAATAATTTCAAATGATGATTTGTAAGCAAGGTCTGAATGAGCTCTCCCTGACAGCTAGTGATGAGCCGGGGTGGGGCGGGGAAGGCTTCAGGCCCAGACTGTATTTACATGAACACACCTACTCTGCCTAGGTATCCAGCAGATTGAGCTGTGCTGCCGAAGTGATCCATTTTGGCTGGTGTTGGGTTACAAATCACTTTAGTATTGAATGTGGGGATCATGAAATGTTGTTATCCTTATTGTATGAGTAAAGAGCAGCAGAACTGTGCTTAGCCTGCCTGATGAGGGGGCCTTCCTCAGTGCTTAATTTGAGCTAGGGCCCGGCACCTCTAGGTTTGGCAGTTCATAGCCCCGGGACCTCTGGGCTTGCTGCATCAGTTATAAAAGTAACAACCTTGCTTCAGCCCCGACACCTCTTTCATTACAAATGAAGCACTGGTTACTCTCAGCTGAACTGCACTCCCTAAGCAGGAGGTTTGGATGCCATATCCTAGTGACGAGAGAGGGGGTGGGTGGGACACAGGTGTTTTGCTTGATCGTGTGGGCTCTGCCTAAGAGTCACAGGCACTATTTGATCTGCCCCGCTCTCCTGTTTAGAGACAGAGCTGATTAGGCTCCATAGAGAGTCTTCTGGTTTGTTCAGTGACCACTGGAGCTGAAATCACTGATAACCAGATCTAAGTGCTTAGACCTGCTGTGGGACAGTGTTTCTGTGGAAGAGATGGACCAGTCTGCACTAGCAGTGAGGTTCCCCCACTGAAAGCTGAAATCATTGAGAGCTGGTGGAACCTCGAGAAACTGACTCGCGGAGGTCACAGTGGCAGCTGACTGTCTAGAAGCATGTGGTGCAATGGTGAAAAACTCGGCAGTTGAAAAAGTGAATAACTCACTCACCATATTCAAAAAATGTGCATACATGGCTGATGAATGCACCGATGCAAATAGGCATAAGTATTAAGTCACTGTGTATGTTATCTTGATGTCCACGGTAGGCCAGTAGATGCATTCTAGATATTCAGGTTATAGAAGACACATCAGCTGCATCTGTGACATCTTAGAAGAGTTAAATGTTTGTAAATTGAACTCTAAACAGATGGCTGCTTGTCAGGGCCGGTGCTACCATTTAGGCCAACTAGGCGGTTGCCTAGGGCGCCAACATTTGGGGGCGCCACAAAGTATGAGCTGCAGAATCTTCAAAAGATATTAAAAAGCCATCAATTTAATGGCTTTGTTATACTCTTTTTTCAGCAAGAGTCCAAAAGGACTGAACGTCTTGGAAACACATAGAAGATACACTGGCACTTAAGTGATTGCAGTGTAGACCTACCTCAGTGATGAATGGCCCAATCCTACATACTAGCAGGTGTAATGACATGAGCAGCCTATTGGTTTCAACACTACTATGTGCAGTGGTGAGCACAATACTCAGTTGTAAGTGTTTGCAGAATCAGAACCCAGGGAGTCTCCCAAGCTCATCAGCAGGATGTGAGAAGTTATTCCCACGGCCCATTCAGCATCAGACCTCTCTAAGGGTATGGCTACACTTGCAGCTGCACAGCGCTGCCACGGGAGCGCTCCCGCGGCAGCGCTTTGAAGTGCGAGTGTGGTCGCGGCGCCAGCGCTGGGAGAGAGCTCTCCCAGCGCTGCAGCTACTCCACCTCCCCAAGGGGATTAGCTTACAGCGCTGGGAGCGGCGGCACTGTTTACACTGACGCTTTACAGCGCTGTAACTTGCTGCACTCAGGGGGGTGTTTTTTCACACCCCTGAGTGAGAAAGTTGCAGTGCTGTAAAGCACCAGTGTAGCCAAGGCCTTTATCTGAGCTACAGTTGCAGCTCTTGATCTGCAGAGTAGTCACCCAGGCTGCTGTGACCATCACTTTGCTGCAGGTGCAGGTTACAGATTCTGCAATCAGTATAGCTAAAATGTTTCAAAAAGCACTAAATTAGCTTTTCTTTAAACAAAACTAAACAAAACAACCCAACCACATAGAACTCAGCCACAATCAAATAAGAGCCATCCCTGTAGCAGTTCTGGGAGTCCTTGTGCCTCAGAGACACCCTGACTGAATCACAGACTTTCTCCTGTTTCCTTGTTGCTTCAGCAGGGTAGTTTTCTGCTAGCCGGTTCTAGCAGCATGTTACAACATCCCCAGCACTAGCTCAGCTGTGCTGGCCAGGAAATAGTAGAAGGGTGTCAAGGCTTTGTCTCTTCTCTGCTGGTTCTCTGTCTACCTGCTCCAATGACAAAGTCAGAGGCAGCATAGCCCCACTTCCACCTGCATGCCCAGATCCAGCAACAAGGTAGTCCATGTAGGGTCACAAGGAGGTTTGAACAGGAATTATTTGGGGGAAGTCCTATGGTCTGTGTTGTCCAGGAGGTCAGACTAGATGAGCACAGTGGTCCCTTCTGGCCTGGGAATCGAAGAATCTATAACTCTCCCTTATTGCCCTGCTTGGGCACAGAAAGACCACAGTCTAGCCCTATACATGTAGCCTTTTGACCCCGAACCTTTGGGATGCTGAGTGAGAATAACCCTATGCCATACTAGTCTAACCTAATTCCCCTTCCAAAGCCTTTTGCAAGATTTTGAACAAGAGCCTTATAACAGCGTGCTCTTTTATGAGATTCCTACAGTACAAATTTCACAGGAACATTGCAAAATAAAGGAAAGGGAAGTAAAACACCTTCACTAAACATTTACTAAAGAATACAGTCCTGCTGCAGTCTACAGGTTTTCTGGAGTCCTTCCAATGCCAAGCAGTGTGCAGCAGTACAACAGCATATAAACAACAGGTAATAATATGAATCCATAAAGATCCAGACTAGTTAGGTGAGGCTGTGGGGATCCTAAATTTGCACCCCCAAATCCTTCCCCTTTGGGTAAAGCTTTTCTATTTTTTCTTCCTTAATTCAAGAAGTGTTCCCCTTTAAAGGAAAGACACAAAAAAAGAAAGAGGCTTCCTAAAGATAGGGTCGAATCCTTAGCTGGTGTAATTCCATTGGCTTCAATGCCAATTTACACCAAATGAGAAACTAGACAAATCCCTTTGATTGGTATCTCAGCTGAATCAGGCTCTAACCTACACCAAGGACACCCTCAGTATTGTCCCTTAATAAAATGCATACAAGCTGCAAATGATGGATGTAGGACACACACACACACACACAGCCCTGAATATGTGTGAGCAAAAAGTAAGCAACTTCCTGTTTTCTGAGAAAACAATTAGACATACTGGGGACTCCTGGGGACTTTTCTTCTTAGAAACAAACTATATTAAGGGCCAGGTTCTCGAAACTGCTCAAGCTCCCTTTCAGGCACCTACATGAAGTGGCCAGGTTTACAAGAATGCTCAGCACCCAGCAACTCTCATTGTCTTCAGGGGGAGTAGCTGGGTGTTGGGCTCTTTTGAAAATCTGGCCCTGAATGTTCTGTATGACATTGAGGTAAACCCATGTTAGCACCTGGTGACACCGTTCAGACAAAACTTGGGGAAAGGATCATTAATTATGGATGCATCCATTTGTGGGTGCCCACCCAGAAATGCCTGGGACCTGATTTTCAGAGGTGTGGAGCACCTGTAACTCCAGTTTGAAATCAATCTGAGTTGAAGTGCTCAGCACCAGTCAGGAGCATCAGACCTCAGATCAGTGACTGAAAATGTATTACCCTCTGACAGCTGTTGAGGGGCCTACATGAGCTAGGCTGGTGTCAGTCCAGTTCCTAGAGACCACATCACAACTCACCTTTATTCTGCAAAGCTCAGCACAGCAGACAAGGACTGACCCTTGACTGAACTAGTATGCCCTCCCCAGAAGAAGTCCTTGCAGGGCAAGGCTAAGACACACTGGCTTCTGTTGTCCTATGGAGAGAGACCTTCACCTCCATGACTGCCAAGAGGGCACCCTTCACCCTATTCTCACCTATAAATTAGAAGGAAAAGCATGTGGTTGCCAAGTGGGATGACCTGTGCCCTGTGGCTACAAGGGACAGTGTTTGGGTTGGAACGCAGAAATGATTTTTGTAAGCCAAGTAACTGCCAAGTAAGACGGCCCAGTCTCATTTGATCATCTTATGGGAGACCATGTTGTGTCTAGTGTGTATGTGAAGGGGCGAGGTAAGCCTGTGTTTCAGAGGAAAACCTTTGAGTGTCCTGGTTATGTGGGTTTAAAAGAACCCACCCTGAACAGTCCATGCACATATAGCAGAAGAGTTCTCCCTTATCCCAAAGTTTCCTTCTTCTCAAAGCATTTTCCAGGTTTCATTTCAGTCGTCTCCAAGGGCATAAAAATCTCCCTTTGATCTTAATGAGAGGGGACTAGGACCCAGATTTATAAAGCTATTTAGGCACTTAATGATGCAGATTGAAAGTCCCACTAAGCATCTATCTGAATCTTTAGATGTCTAGATACCTCTGTAAACCTGGCTCTGGGGCCCTTTGGGTTAGATCCTACAAAGTGCCAAGCACTCTCACTTCAGTGGGAATTGAGGGAGCACAGCTCCTTGCAGGAATGGGGTCTTGGAGGCAGCTCTGTTACACATATTTCAGTATAATACCCCCATGAAAATACAGGAACATAGGGTCCCCCACCAGTGGATCAGTCCATCTGATGTGGTTCTTGCCTCTAGCACTAGCCAACACCTGAGGCACCAGAAGAAAGTAAAGTCCCCCACCTTCCCATAATACACCTAGACAATGTTGTTTAACGGAGTGAGTGTGTGTGGTGTGGTGTGGTGTGGTGGAGATGGGGGAAGGGGGCTGGGGCAGGGGCAGGGAGAATTGCTTCCTGATTCCTGCAGGTAATCAGTCTGTGCCCTGGAGTGGGAGGTTTGAGTGCCCTTATCACTGCCTTAGGCTAGGTCTACATTAGGAGCATGTTGCTGGTGTAGCTGTACTGGTACACTCTACCAGCAGGGCACTCTTAGCACGGACCCAGATTATACAAGCAAAATCTATGTTTTTGCTGGTATAGTTTATTCCAACCCCCCTCAAGCAAAATAAGCCATCCCGGCAAAAGCGCAGTTTTGCCAGAATAGCTGCATCTACACTACAGGTTTTGCCAGCTCAGCTATATCTGTCTCAGATCATATCTCATCACATAGCTATGCTGGCAAAAGTGTGTAGTGTAGACCTGGCCTTAGACTGCAGCACGACAGGAATTATTAGTGGCAATAAAATATCCAGACTTTTTTAAAAATCTACCCAGCGTGTTTGACTCTGATTGTCTGCAGCTATGCATTCCACAGGCTGACCACACACCGTGTAATGAAATATCTTCCTCTTAAGAGAGTTGGACCCAATCCAAAATGTCACAAATTTGAACACCCGCTTACCTGGATCCAAACTTCCCAACTGGCCTCCACCTCTAAAATGAGCCATGCCAAAACCTGAGATCCAAGCAAACCCTGAACTTCATGAGTGAGGCCCATCTCCTCTGTTGACATGTTTCTCACTGTGCTGCCCTTTAATGCATTCAATATTCCCCTTGTTTTCATTCTGTTGGGCAGACTGATCCGTTTTCATTGTCACCTTCACTGTTTTGAATAATTTAACCAAGACCCTTCTCATTCTTTTCCTTTAAAAACTAAATAATCCAGTTCATATATCAGCCCCATCTAATCCCCTAACCGTCAGCTGTGTTGTCCTTCTCAGAACTATTTTGGTCTCCACTATACCTGTCTTAAGGTAAAAAAAAATGGAATTGAGTACAGGCGCCAAAGGATGGCAAAGTCATTAACATGGCAGGTCAGCGATGTTTAATATGTCATCATGATACATGTGTAGGAACACAGATAATTGCTATATTGGATCAGACCAGTGATCCATCCAGTCCAGTATCCTGTTTCTGATGATGGCCAGTACAAGAGGTGTCAGACGAAGGTGTAAAAATACCTGTAATGGGCAATGATGGAATAGCTTGTCTCTAAGGAACCTTTTTTCCTTACCTCAGACATGGGTCATCTTATGCCCTGAAGCATGCGGACATCACAATCTTATAAATATGCATCCTGTGTCATGCAATTCTGGATGTTCTTATTATCCATACAGACGAATAACCCTCTTCTGAATCTTTCTAAGCTCTTGGACACAATAATAGTGGCAGTATTAATTATGCATTGTGTATTCTCATTTATCTCCCAGGTTTTCCACTGTCATATCTAAGCATCAGTGTATTTGCTCAGTGTTAATCTCTATCCCTATTTTAAAGCAGCCAAGCATCCTAGTTTCTTTTTTGAAACTGCAGTTATACAGGTCATTAAGCTGCCTGCAATGACTCCATCCTAACCCTTTGTCTTTAGAGGATCCTGCAAGTCCAGGTGTAGAGAAACTTAGATTACCTTTGCCAGCAGGCATTATTGGAGCCTGCTCTATGTTAAATTTCATCTGACGTTGCCCTGCCAAACCATCAAGATGTTTAAATCCCTCTGGAATTTCTAACCATCATCCACAGCTTTCGCTAACTGAAACACATTACTGTAATGAGCAAAATTCCCCAGCTCACTGTCTATTTCCTTCTCCAGATACCGAATGCATGGAGTGAATACCACCAAGCAGACCCTGGATTGTTGATTCCTGGGGGCTGCACACCATTAATCTCTCTTTGTTCTGAGAGAGCAGTGGAGAAGGCTGCTGAAATACAAGGTGGAAGGATTACAGGGGTCTCCTGTCTGTGGTCTGGTAGCCTGCTGGTCTTGCTGTGGCAGGGGGCAAGAAAGCCTCTGTGCTTCTAATCTGTCCAATTGGATGTAGAGGGGTAAGTGGGAGGGGCCAGGTGGGAAGGGGATGTCAGCTACATCTGGGCTCGTAGGTGCTCAGCTGATCTCAGGATTTGGCCCTCTGTCAGTTGGTTGCCTGGCTGTAATTCCTGGTGTAGCGGGCCGGTGTGGCTCCCCTCCTCCCCTCAGAGGGTTGAGCCCCGGACACAGGAAGGGGCGGGGCTACAGCGTGGTGAGCCCGCCCCTCAGAGGGTCAGACGGACCCGGAAGGATAAAAGCCGGCCCTTCCAGCCCAGTCAGTGCCCAGCCACCGGGGAGAGCAGACCTGCCTGAGGGAGCTCCTGACGGGGGAACCGCTGGAGCCCTGGGCAGCTGCCTGGACTGGCCGGAGAGCACCCTACCCCGCTACTGGGAAGACCTGCCAGAGCTTCCCCGCGCCACCTACGACGAGGAGCCCGTAGGAGCTTCCCCGCTACCGTGCTCTTACCCCGAGGAACCCCCGGAGCAGGATTGGCCGGACTTCCCCGGGGAACTACCCGATCTACCCCCCAGCCCGGGTTGTGAGGAGCCCATGCAGTGGGACTTCCCGGGACCAGACGCCGTGGACCAGGTAGGACCAGAGGGGGATATTGGAAGTGGCCCGGGGGCAGCCGACCTCAGTCAGGCTACTGATCAGACAATACCCATGTCAGTGTGTTGCGGTCAGGATCCCCACTGACCGTCAGCGGTAATGACCGCTGCCTAGGGCCCCGGGCCGGGACACAGTGGAGTGGGTGGGCCTGTGTCCCCCCTGCCACCCCACTCACGGGTGGCAGTCTCCCCCTCATCAGCCTGCTGCAAGAGGCCTGAGCTCCCTTACTGTTTGTACGGCTCAGCCTGCTACAAGAGGCCTGAGCTCCTGTACTGTTTGTACGGCTCAGCCTGCTACAAGAGGCCTGAGCTCCCTTACTGTTTGTACGGCTCAGCCTGCTACAAGAGGCCTGAGCTCTCCTTGTACTGCTTGCTGCCCAGCCCCCGCACCAGAGGGCCTGTGCCTTTCCTAGACTGTTTGTACTATTTGCCGCTCAGCCTTGCAGCAAAAGGCCTGAGCCCCAACTGACTCTGTCTTTGTTGCCTAGCCTTAAAGGGACAGGACAGAGGCCCCCGTGAGACTAGCGGGCCGGTGTGGCTCCCCTCCTCCCCTCAGAGGGTTGAGCCCCGGACCCACCTGTTACACTGGGATCACTCTCAGTTCAGTTTTGAAGATGGCTGTAAGCACCTGTTAGCAAAAGGTTGCTACAATTTGATTTTGTTCAGCGTTGTTCATGCAAACTCTAGTTCAAAGTGCAGCCAAACAATACTGTCTTGGAGCTCTGTGTGTGAATAATAGCGTTCTGGAGAATGGAGATGATGGTAGAGATGGAGTTCAGAGGGTGGCGCCTCTCCTGCCTCAGAAGTCTCACTCTCCATTGGCAGGCATGGTTCTAGGCTTGGCATTGCCGGGGTTACAGAGGGTTGGGAAAGTGAGTCTCATCATTCCTCTTCAATGGGCTGGAAGGAGACTAACAGGCTACTTGGTGGGGGACAGAAAGGGGCTTGGAGCAGCAACTTGGCATCCATAAAAAACAAGAGATGTTCCTTCCTGCTCATCTCTTGTCACTTCTCCTCTCCTAGCCCAGATTCTTAAAGGCAGTGATCAGAGGAGCTCTGCCTGCCCTATGCAGGCGAGCTGTGGGTTCGCAGCCCGGCAAGCGCTCTACACACTCAGGGCTGAGGCCAAGCGAGATGCAATCGAAACAGAGAAGCAGTCATTTCCCTGACATGATGAGGGCCCACCAGGAGCTGTTGATAGAGAGGATGGGGCAAGCACACCCTTCCCTCCAGTTTTAATAAGCTGTTCCCCTAATGGTCTGGGTTAGCTCCTCTGGGCAGTCTGGCCTCCTTGTATAGGCAGGATGTGCCTGGGCCTCCTCATGCACACAGGAATGAAACTGAGCCCTTTGCTGTAGTAGCTGTAACTCAACTCGCTATTCTACCTCAATTTGTGTTTGCCCAGGTCCTGTGTCTATATGTCTACCTGAGCATCGTACACCATGCACCATAGGTTCTCGTCAGGAGTCTCTCTGGGACCCTGGGGAAACTGGCTGTTCCCCAACCCTGCTTGGAAATTATCTTCCAGCAGTAACTCAAGCCCAGCATGGTTTGGGGGCCCAGAATTTCTGACTGATCCATGCCACATTTCACTTTAATCCATCCCGGGCAAAAGGCTCAATTGACCAATATTCAGCTACTTGCCTTTCAGGCACTAAATGTTGTTTTAGTGCTTGTTGACCAAGAAGTGAGGCCCATGGAATTTTTTGCTGCTGGATTTGGATAGTAAGCTGGGTTTGTCGCAGCCCCACAGCAGTGATATAATATGCACGGAGGATGTGGGTGTAGGCTTGACCAGGATGCAGCAGTTGGTGTTATTTCAATACTTGGCTCACCATTAAGTTGCAATGCTTTTAAGCTGTCCTTTGGCTGATCCGATACCTCTCTGTTTTGTTAGGCTGTCATTAGACACCCTGGCACTTCCTCATTCATTAATGACTCGTGTTCCAACAACCTAGCTATGAAAGAGGCTCCACGCTCACCTGCAGTATCATTCCTGAAAGCCTGGCTACTTGTAAGCAGACCCCTCCCAAGTGCAAGTGGACATCTTGTCCCTACCCTAGCACACCCACACAGCCTTTGCAGGAGCTGCAGCGGCTACCATTGGCAGGCATGAAGAGCAATAGAGCTGTACGCCAATCATCGTGTGTTGTTTGTCCCCCTTCATAGCCAACCCACAGGCAATGTGTCTGTTGCAGCAGTCAGCTACAAGAAGTGGTCCTTTAGTTCAAGCTGCAGAGGCTCATTTTTAGCTCAGGAAGTTCCCTCGTTCAGTTCACCGTGTTGGATGAGATAACGCAAGTCATGCTTCTTCCAGGCAGGCCTGCCTATCCCACTCTGAGAGACAAGGTGGGTGAGGTCATACTTTGTATGGAACCAATTTCTGTTGTCAAGAGAGACAAGCATATGAGCTGACACAGAGCTTTTCTCCTGAGTCGGGAACACACAAGCTTTACCTGGTGCTGTGAGCAAGCCATCCGCTTAGCTCCGAGTCAACATTTTCAGAGATGCCCAGCCTGCAATACCATGGCAGGTAGCTTGCAGCTCAGGCTGAGGTGCACCACCATTGCTGTGTCACGCATTCTTCAGCTTCGCTCGAGTCCTTGGGCATTTCTACATGGTGCCATCTTCACAGGCTGTAGGATATTTAAGCAATAATGGTCACCGAGGGGAGGTGTTTCCTGGCAGACAACGACAACTAGGTGAGGTTAAATGCCTGTAGCCATCTATGAAGTGCCCAATTAACTGCCTCATGCCCACCCTAGCATGTCTTATTGTTATTATTAGGGTCTCACCACTTAATTTAACAAGACTTAACTAGTTGTTATATTTTGGCCACATCCCTTCCACCTCACCCCACTCCCACCTAAGCCTTCCTCCCCACCCTGAGTCACATCACCCTTCCACCTCCAAAGACCTGTTCCCCCAGCCATTCGTCTCCAACCCCATCACCCCCTCTCCCCCCATGACATTCTCTCTCACCTCCAGATGCACGCCCCCTCCCCAAGCTACCCCATCACTTTAAAACAACCTTCTTACACCCACACAGCCACCCTAGTCACCTTCCCCTCGCACTCCTCTATGACACATCACCTCAAAACCACCACCTCCGTTCACCTCGTCACATGTCCCCTTATTTCCCATGCCTCAGGGACAGATCCACCATCTGACTCCCCCATAATTGTCAGTCCCTCCCTCCTGCCACCAGGGCTCCCACCCCAATCATGACAATCTTAAGAAAAGTGTCCTGGTTTGGTGGAATTCAAAATCTGTTCACCTTTAGCTGTTAAAATGTCTTTCACTTTCCTGAGTACTAAAAATGCCTGTGGAGATCAATCACACAGAGAGAGAAAGAGAGAGAAGCAAAGGCATAAAAGGCAGAGCAGAGTGCATTTAAGCCACGTCTGCACTTAGAGCTGGACTCCTTGGACATGTACTCAGGGTGGCTAGCTTGTGCCACTGCTCACTACTGCTTGTAATACTGTGAATACACTGCTATTTTTAGCGTGCTAGCTTTGACGAGAACTAATGCAAGAAGGTTTACATGAGCTGAGAATCCCGGTCCTAGCTCCAAGTGTAGGCATAGCCTTAGGGGGATTTGGTAAATAGTGTAGGCACAAAAATTTGACCTGCCTTCAAACTATTAAGATCTTGTGCAGAACAACCCACAGATTGTCAGTATCTGTAGATGATGAGGTGGAAACTGGCAGGTACAGAGCACAGAGGAGAGACTGTGCAGCCAATGTAGAGAAAGAGACACTTTCTACTCCAGTGTCCCTAATAGGAGGAATTCTCTCCAATTATCAGGAATCTTAAAAGAAGAGTGCTCACCAAAAAGTTATTAGAAAAACCAGTGCCTGACCCTGGGAGATAGGAGAGAGATGCCAAACATGGCATCATGCCTCCAGATCAGGAGTGGGCACTAATGACAAAGGGGGATCAAACCCCAGACACAGTGTGTAAGCTATCCTGGGTGGGTGGTACCTGCCTTCAACAGATACCCCAGGGGTCTGTCTTTTCCTTACCCTTTGCCTACACTCATATAGCTTGTGCTGCCAATAAAGTCTCAATGAATTAAAGTGAATGGAAATGGACTGTTTGTTCATATCTAGCTTCCTCTTACTGAGCAGCCCCACATGCCCTCTGGCTCCCTGTCACACAGAAATCAGGGTACATGCCTTGACATGGACTCGCCCCCATTAAGGCAACAGGACCTTGCATTGGTTTTGCTCAGTCAAGGCAGCTATCCAGTCAGTAGAGGGAGCTTCCGTTAATTTCTTTGTCCAAATGAAAAGGACAAACCAAAAGTAGGGGCACATTATTCTTTTCAAGCTTCTAAAGAATCACAAACAACGGAGGGTATGAATCCCTCAGCTACTATCTGGGCTGGGATTTTCAAAGGAGCCTGACTGAGGGAGCGAGGCACCCAATTCCCATGTGGGATTTGGGCTGCCAAGTCATGTAAGGTACGTCTACACTGCAAACCTGCTGGGCTGAGCTGAGCCCCATGAGCCTGAATCAATTGACCCAGGCTCTGAGACTTGGCACCGCAGGATTTCCTGTGCAGTGTAGACATACCCTTAGCCTCCTTTAAATATTCCAGCCTGAGTGCACCTATCTCAGAAACCTGACCACGTAGAAATAGCCTCTTACTCAACATATCTGGTGCCTAGGTCAGAGGCTCCTCGGAGCTTTGCCTGCCCTGCGTTGAGTCTGGTACAGCTTGATCTTTACCCCATGCTGTAAACTGGCTCCGATCACAGTTTTGTGTGTCAGTTTTGCCTTCCCACTTTCAGATATCATCAGCCTCTCCCTGAGTCCCTGTGCCTCTTCAAGTCACATTGGCACACGGTACTGACCAAACATGGGCTCATTATCTAGCTTTGTATACTGCCCCCATCACCACAAGCAGCTGAGCACCTCATGAGTTTTTATAACCAATTGAAGTAAGTTTCTCTCTTTGCCTGTAGTTGGGAGAAATTCTTGTTCTGATTAGAGGGTGTGAGGGGTTTTATCCCCCTTTTAAGTGGGAAAAAATTATGGTGGGGAAGCTAAGTGGAAGAAATGAGCTTTGCATTTAGTTCTGAAAGCCCTGAAGTTTTATCTTCACCCTTGTCCCTCACACAGAATAGTGCCCTAGTGAAAGTCCCATCTCCTGCACTCACAGGGCTCCCCCTAGTGATCCACCACTTCATTGTTACCATGGAATGGTGCTGTTATGGGGGGCGGACATGGTTAGGAAGGGAGTGGTGATCTCACAGCTATCTAAGGTCAGATCCCTAATGGGTTTTAAATATTAATGTAATGTATAGAAAGTGGGTAGTATCCCTTTAAATAGTTTGGGAGCCCTCTAGCCTGACATTCTGTTGCTGAAGCCGTGAGAACCTAACAGAACAGCAATGTAGCTAAGCCTTGTGTGTTGTACATAGTAAACAAGGCAATTTGGAACCCAGCTGCATCCATTTGGTTATCGCATATCCTTACTGTTGTGTAAAGAGTAAAGACACAACAATGAGGGAAGAGACCTTGGATTTCACTGTGCTCAAAGGGGAGCCAGTGCAGAAAGCAGAGCACTAGCCTGATATACTCCAACTAGCCCAGATGATCCGCATAATACAGCTGTGGGAGAGGGAACTGAATTCTGTGAATTCTTGTCACCAGTGGAATTGTCAACTAAGTTCCAGCGGCAGAATTTGTGCTGCTGGTGGCAACTTAAGAGACAGAAGAGCCCGTGGTGGGGTCAAGCCATTCAGAAACAATAAAATAAACAGCTTTTGACTCCAACAGAGCACATTAGAGGGGGAATATTTGAGAGAGAATAGAACTGGGACTTCATCATTCCCTTTTTACAGAGTCCTTCTTCCATTTCTTCCACCAATTGCCCCCATGCAACGCAAATGACTCCGTGGGTATAACTGAGAGCAGAGTTTAGATCTACAACCGAGCTTCAACAGTATCCCTTTTAATAGTGATCAGATGACGTTTATTAAAGTTACAGTGTAATCTGTAGCAATGAGCTATCATCAGAAAGTTCAGTTTGGTTCAGAGGAGCATCCAAAGCCTGAATGCTTATGCAAACCTCTTTGATTTTGAAATCTCACAATAGCTGGATAGCCTTGGGCTGTCTCTAAGAGCAGCTTTTCCTGGGGTGTTTTGCTAGTGTTTCTCAAAAGAGTTACCAAGCTTTCTTTGAATGGCATATATGAGAAGAGGGTATACTTGACTTTGTCGTAAGCAACATGCAGGTGTTGGTTCAGGGCCACTGGCAAACAGCAGCAAAATCTAAATAAGTAATGATAACCTCGTGGTTTGTACTGTTTGTTCTACATTGAATGGGGTCACACAGGTGCATCGGAGAGTAGAATTTGGCCCTCATGTTCTAGGGTATTTTGCTATGTTTTTAACTATGCTGTACAATCCCCTGAATGCTTCACTTTAATAACAAAAATATTGTTAAAATGAAGAAGGGGGAGGCTGATTCTCCTCTCACGCTAGTTTTACTTTGACGTAACTCCACTGACTTCTGTGACATTTCTGCTGATTTATACTCATGTGACTTAGCTCACAAGTGGGGGCCATTCTATTTTTTCTGATTGTCAACTAGTTGATGTCGCAAGCCTATTTCACTTGGCCAATCAGAAATGACTGTTGTAGTTACATTATGGTAAGGAATATTGACTGAACCCCTGCAAGAAAACTGGGGCTCTCTCCTTTTGTTTGGGACAGGTAACAAGGGAGGGTGCAGGAACTCCAGGATACATATAAGGAGAGAGACGGTGGGGTTGGCTCCAAATTGCTGGGACAGGGAAATTGGCGAGTATAAGGAGGACACAGTGAGTGCCAGGACTGTAGGGTAGCAAACCCCCAATTCACCCCGCCCGTCTAACATGAACTCCTCACAGCTGTCAGACACCCTAGATTCTGCTGGCTAGAGATAACAACTTCCACTTTTGACCCCTCTACATTTCTATGGGCTAAATTATGGCTTTGCCACAAGCCCTGTCTGACAGAGTAGCATGCAGCTGCACAGGGAAGGATTTGTGCACCAAAGGCTTCCTCTACACTGCATGCTTCTTTCAGTGGTGTGTAGAGTACATACTCCGCTGGCCACCCTAACACGCGTTTAAGTAGCAGTGTAGACGGTGAGACATGCTGAGTAGAGCACAGACACGCCTGAAGGATGCGGGTATGTATCTGAATACGTACCTTACATGACTCTCTACTCACCCAAGCCATGCCTTCCCGTGTGCACAGCTATTTTTAGCCATGTAGTGTCCCGCTGCCTCCCAACTGCTGGAGCCTTTCCCTACTGCAGGAAAAGACTCCAGCAGTGGGGAAAGACTCTAGCAGAGGGAAGGCATTGGGGAAAGACTCCGGCAGCTCCCCATGGCTGGAGCCTTCCTCACTGCAAAGAAAGACTCTGGTAGAGGGAAGGCATCAGGGAAAGGCTCTGGCAGCAGGGAGACAGAAGGGGAACACTGCAATATGGACACAGCTTGCTTTTCACTGCTACCTATAGCTACACATACCCTACCCACTGCAGAAAGAAGCATCCAGTGTAGACGTAGGAGGTACAATCCCTCCTTGCACTGAGGGGGTAATTATTTGTGCTAGCCTATGCCAGCAGCAAATGAGACACCCCTGGCTCGGCTGCACTGGCTGGCCCGTTGTGGGATAGAGCCAGGGCTCTGCTGACTACCTGCCCACCCACCGTTCACCTGCTCCAGGGCAGAGTAGTGAGTGCAAAGTGTCCCCACTTACTCTTGACCATCTGGGTCCTAGGTCCAGGTAGCCCGTGAGCAGCAGATCTAACTTCTCTTCACACCCCCACATGGCTATGCAATCCAAGGCACAATCTAGCCCCAGGTGTTTTGCCCAGTCCAATTCTAAATGATCCAAAGTGATGGGGCATCTACCGCTTCCTTTTGGAGACGACTGCACTGCTTAGTTACTGCAGTGATGGGTGTGGAGGAGCTACATAGTTTAATAAAACTAGACAGATCTCCTGGTCAGGAATGTTCCTGTTACATTCCGCCTACATTTTCCTTGGATCACTTTCATCCCATCGCTCCTAGCTATGCTCCTTGTACCGTTCTGAATAATGCCTCACCCTCCTTGTCCCATCTTAGTTGTCATCATTTAACTGAGCCATGCAGATTTCTTCTTTTTCACTTTTCCTCATCAATCAATCTCCATGGATTGGTTGCTTGCCTTTTCCACACAGGGAGCCACCATTATTTCCCCAGCTTGGCATTTATTTATTTATTTTTGCCCTTTACGGTGAATCTCCACATTAATGTTTTCAACGAAGGAAACCCATACATATTTTAGTGACTCAGTCAGCAGTTTCCAGCAAGCGCATGCATGACCTCTGCAGTTACTAGTGCTGAAGTGCTGCATACACTCCAGCTGCTGAGATCAGAGCCAGCACTGCTGGGAGGGCTGAAATAAAGGAGACACAGCCCCCTGTGCTAATAGGAGTCACTTACAGGGTTACTCTCACCAGGGGAAAGAAGGAAATAACAGGTGAACAGAACAAGATCTTGTCCTTTAAGAAAATTCAGTAAGGAAATGGGTACTTACGCCAGCTACTGGGTAAATTCCAATTCAAGTAATTACATTCTGCACACCTAAAGTCAGCCTGAAGTTTCTTTTGGCTATGATCTAATGGAGTGTGCTAGGGGCGAAGAGCGAGGAATGACTGAATTCTAATCCCAGTCCTGCAACTAATTTGCTATGTGGCCTTGGGCAAGTTACTTAAAACCTCCAGTCAAGGCTCAGGGAGAGCTCTGCTTTGGAAGGCTCTGTACAGTGCCTAGCACAATGGGGCATTGATCCTTGACTGGAGTTCCTAGGTGCTACTGCAATACAGATCACAGTAATTAACCAAACTGCATCAGTTTCTCCTTCTGTAAAATGGGACACAATAGTTGTTTATCTACATCCTAGGACTGTTGGGAGGATTATTATGATTTAACTGGAGAAAGGGAGGTCTTTTAGTCAGGGCAGTGGATTGAGACTCAGATGATGTGGGTTCAGTTTTTGACTCCACTACAAACTTCCTGTGGGAAGTTGGGTAAATCAATTCATCTTTCTGTTCCTCATCTGTAAAACAGAACTAATAACAGTTCCATTGTCCCAACCTGTATCCGCCTTGTCTCTTTAGGCTGTAAGCTCTTAGGAGCTGGGACTATGTCTTACTAAGCGTTTGGACGGCTCACAGCACAGTGGGGCTCTGGTCTCAGCTAGCGTCTCTAGGTGCTACCATAATACACAGTCAGAATTCACCCCAGTTAATATTTGCATAATGATCTGAAAATGGTACATGCTAATTATTGTTATTATCCTGCATGTTCACTTCACTGCCTGTTCCAAATTGTGGGCTTGGGTTGCTACGCACTGTTAAGCACCAACTGTGCTCTGTCCCAGAGTTGTCTGCATTTACTGGAGGGTGAAATTAGCCTTTCATGTAGACTGTAGGGAGCTTTGGGATCCTTCTGGCTGAGAGGTGCTGCAGAAATGTAAATTGTTAATAACAGAGGTGAATGCAAAGCTTATGGCAACGACTCCCACTGTGCACTCGGTGCTCTCGTGTCTTTTGTAAGCATCACTGGGGAGGCTGTTGCTCGGCAGCTTTCTGCCTCCAATATCTGCTTTTTCCAGCAAAACCTTACTACAGCATTCAGAGCATAAATCCTAGCAGAGTGCAAAAGGACATCTGCATCCCTGAATTCAGCTGTCAAGAAGCTTCACTAGCATCCAGCCCCAGCAGTGGAAATGGCAATTAAGGACCCTGGGCACGTCATCACTAAACTGAGCAATAGCCTAGAGGGTCTTGATAAATGTGGTATGGCTGAAGCGATATGTGTGAATCACAGGACAGCTGGTTTCCACTGAGTAATAAATCCCCACACAGAAAACTCTAAACTGAGAGGTAAAGTTGCTAGACTGTATCTTACTGACATAAACCCTAAAAACCAAAGAAATATGCAGCAGAGTCATTCTACACCCCCATCTACATTCCACTCATCAGTCGCCCTTCTGATCTCAGATCCCCACCCTCACCCTCACCCGCCCTTAAACTCAGGCCTGTTTGTGGGTTCTATGTACAGCTATCCGACGAATGGTCATTGTCTTCAACTTGTTTTCCTGCCTTCCCCCCTTTTCTTTTTATTAACACCTTTCTCTTTTCCTCCCCTTTTCTAGTGGCAAAACGGGGGGGGGGGGGGGTTGGGAGGAAGAAAGGAAGGAAAAATGGAAAAACCAAAAACCTATAACTTGACCTTGCTAAAATGGAGCGAAAACTGCTACCCTGCATCTACGCTAGGCAAAGCGATCGAGTTTAGATCAGGCTTAGCTAGTGTGCCAAGCCCACCTCAGACCTCAACCACCTTTCCTGAAGTAATCAAAGCCTAAATTGTTAAAGAGTTTGGGTGGCAATTTCCCAGGTTGTTTTTAAGAAGTAGAGCTCCAGGCTGGTGGTTATTCACATGAATAGCTCTCGTCGATATGTATCATCCCTTTGCTACCTATAGAGCCCTGATTTCTTCCCTGGCCCCTGGGGAGCTGTACTCTTTCCCTGGGTCCTACCATACAACAGATTGGACCCATGTGTCCCACTCTGCACAGCCCTGTTCCCCCCTTTGCTGCACCTCAGTATATCTTCTATATCCCTATTATATTCAGCTCTTAACTATTCAAGAGTACTTGAGGCACCTTAGACACTAACAAATTTATTTGAGCATAAGCTTTCGTGGGCTACAGCCCATTTCATCAGATGCATAGAATGGAACATATAGTGAGGAGATATATATACATACAGAGAGCAACTCGTAGTCGCTAAGGTGCCACAAGTACTCCTGTTCTTTTTGCGGATACAGACTAACATGGCTGCTACTCTGACACTTAACTATTCAAGTGTTTCAATCCTCCTACAGATTAAAATTGTGCTGGTAAATAGAAAGACAGCCAGCTCAGGGTCATGACTGCCAGAAGACAAGCACCTGAAGCAAGAGTGTAAAGGCATGATCGTAAGACAGAGATGAAAACAAAAGACAAGGGGAGGGAACCAAATAAACAAACAGGTACAATACAGGGCCCAAGTGAGGAAGTGAAATTGTTGTCTGTAGTGTTTGAGAGTGAGGGCATTGGTTCTGTACTGACTCAAGGGGAAGAGTGCCACCCGCTGATCGCAAGCAACGCTGCCTGTGGCATCCCAACCTCACAGAACACTAGAAAAGCCCTGTTAGCTCACCCATTAGTACTGCCACTGCGGTTGGCAAAAGAGCTGCATTCTATTCTTAGCACTGCTCCAAACCTGTGGTGTGAGTGAGGCAAGTCACTTCCTTTCTACACCTTGGTTTCCCTCTTACTTTTGATCATTTGATCTACGTAGGCTGTAAGCTTGTTAAGGTGCGGAGTCTTTTACTTTATGATTGAACACTGCCTCGCACAAGAGGCCTTGATCTTGGTTGAGGCCTCTAGGTGCTACTGGAACATGACTAATAATCTTCAGCCAGCCCATTGCCCTGGGAGCTAATGCAGGATTGTTCCCTACAATTATTAGTGTTTAGATCTGTTTAAATGTAAAATTTCCAAGAGATGGGACTACCACCATGTATTCCACACCTAAATACATGTAATTGTCTAGAAATCTTCCCTGCTATTAAAAACATAAGAACTTCCATACTGTGTCAGACCCAATGATCCATCTAGCCCAGTATCCTGTCTCTGACAGGGGCCAGTACCAGAGCTTCAGGGGGAGTGTACAGCATGACACTGGCAGACCAGGTGCCAGCTCATGGCAAGGCCCATAGGTCCCAACTGAACACTGATGAATACATAGCTGGAAACCAATCTGGCATACGTGTGTTAGTATTGTGAAAATTTATAAAAATGTGTTTAGTGTTTAGACTTTATGAAATGCTTGTAGGATGCTGCATGCATTCATCTCACAATGTCTGTGACCCACATTATGAGATTATATTCAATGTTTGCTCTGAAACTGCAACACACACACCCAGTCAGGAGAGACGCATTACTAAGTGTGAAATACTAGTTTTCCACAAGAGGTGTCATTTCCTGCCCAACAAAAGAAGGCCCATAGACACCAGACAAGCCATTGTGTAACATCAGTGGCCAAAAGACTTTGGTGATTGTTCCCCCCATCACCCATGAAGAGGAGACGTTTGCAGCTAGACCCATCCGATCAGCTTGAACTCTGGGGGAAATGAATAAAAATCCCTGATGAGAAGGAACTGTAGCTCTCTAGGCATTATATTATACAGGCATGCTCAGCCTAAATTTTCCCTAACTTAATTTCATCACAGTCTTCCCAGCTATAGCCTCATGTACCACACTACGGCTACTGCTACACTTGGAGCTAGGGGTGTATTCCCAGCTCACACTGACATACTCACACTAGCTCTCATCAAGCTCATGTGCTACAAATACAAGTGTAATCATGGTAACATGGGCAGCGGCAAGCAGTGGCGCAGGCTCGCCTCCCCGAGTATGTACCCATGGGATCCAGGCAGGTTTGTATGCAAGCCACCACTCAGCACTGCCCATGCTACCACAGCCACGATCTTATTTTTAACATGCTGGCTCAATGAGGTCTAGCACAAGTCTGTCCTCTCAGGCAGAGAATCGCACCCGGAGCTCCTAGTGCAGACAGTCTCAATAATTCCTTTCCCTGCCTGTGCTAATCCCATTCAGATACTTGTAGATTGTTGTCACGTCCCTCCTTGGCTGTCATTTATCCAAACACACACAGTTAGCTCTTGTAATCATTCCTCTTAAATCAAACCTTCCATCCTCCTGATTACTTTTCTTGCTCACCTCTGAACTTCTTCCACTTTGTCAATAGCTTTCAGGTCACATGGTGCCCAGAACAGAATGCAATATTCCCTCATTAGCATTCTAAGAGTGGCCTGGCCAGATGAATAGCTTTGTCATAACTTGCTGCCAGCTGACCGTGTTGAAAAGTTCACCTTTTTAAAACGCCATCAGATTAAATCATATTAATATGGCAGCAAAGAGTCTTGTGACACCTTATAGACTAACAGACGTTTTGGAGCATGAGCTTTCGTGGGTGAATACCCACTTCGTCGGATGCATGTAGTGGAAATTTCCAGGGGCAGGTATATATATGCAAGCAAGAAGCAGGCTAGAGATAACGAGGTTAGTTCAATCAGGGAGGATGAAGCCCTCTTCTAGCAGCTGAGGTGTGAAAACCAAGAGAGGAGAAACTGGTTCTGTAGTTGGCAAGCCATTCACAGCAGGGCTGCCCAGAGGATTCCGGGGGCCTGGGGTCTTCGGCAGCGGGGGGCCCTTCCGTTCCGGGATCCGCCGCCGAAGTGCCCCAAAGACCCGCGGCGGGGGCCCCCCCACCACCGAAGTGCCCCGAAGACCCGCGGCAGGGCCCCCCCGCCGCCGAATTGCCGCCGAAGTGGGACCCGCCGCCAAAGTTCAGCTCGGTCTTCAGCGGTAATTCAGCAGCGGGGGGCCCCCCGCCGCGGGTCTTCGGGGCACTTCGGCGGCGGGTCCCGGAACGGAAGGGCCCCCCGCCGCCGAATTACCACCAAAGACCGAGCTGAACTTCGGCGGCGGGTCCCGCTTCAGCAGTAGTTCGCCAGTGGGGGGTCCTTCCGCCCCGGAGCGGAAGGACCCCTGCCGGCGAAGACCAGGAGCGGAAGAAGCTCCTGGGCCCGGCCCTGCAAGAGTTTTCCGGGCCCCCCGGAGCGAGTGAAGGACCCCGCTCCAGGGGCCCCGAAAAACTCTCGTGGGGGCCCCTGTGGGGCCCAGGGCAAATTGCCCCTCTTGCCCCCTCCTCTGGGCGGCCCTGATTCACAGTCTTTGTTTAATCCTGAGCTGATGGTGTGAAATTTGCAGATGAACTGAAGCTCAGCAGTTTCTCTCTGAAGTCTGGTCCTGAAGTTTTTTGCTGCAGGATGGCTACCTTTCAATCTGCTATTGCATGTCCAGGGAGATTGAAGTGTTCTCCTATAGGTTTTTTTTTATTGCCATTCCTAATATCTGATTTGTGTCCATTTATCCTTTTCCTTAGAGACTGTCCAGTTTGGCCGATGTACATAGCAGAGGGGCATTGCTGGCATATGATGGCGTATATTACATTGGTGGACATGCAGGTGAATGAACCGGTGATGGTGTGGCTGATCTGGTTAGGTCCTGTGATGGTGTTGCTGGTGTAGATATGTGGGCAGAGTTGGCATCGAGGTTTGTTGCATGGATTGGTTCCTGAGTTAGAGTTACTATGGTGCAGTGTGCAGTTACTGGTGAGAATATGCTTCAGGTTGGCAGGTTGTCTGTGGGCGAGGACTGGCCTGCCACCCAAGGTCTGTGAAATTGTGGGATCATTGTCCAGGATGGGTTGTAGATCCCTGATGATGCGTTGGAGGGGTTTTAGCTGGGGACCGTATATGATGGCCAATGGAGTCCTTTTGGTTTCTTTCTTGGGTTTGTCTTGCAGTAGGAAGCTTCTGGGTACACGTCTGGCTCTGTTGATCTGTTTTCTTATTTCCTCGTGTGGGTATTGTAGTTTTGAGAATGCTTGATGGAGATTTTGTAGGTGTTGGTCTCTGTCTGAGGGGTTAGAGCAGATACGGTTGTACTTCAGTGCTTGGCTGTAGACAATGGATCGTGTGGTGTGCCTGGGATGGAAGCTGGAGGCATGAAGGTAGGCATAGCCGTCGGTAGGTATTCGGTATAGGGTGGTGTTAATGTGACCATCACTTATTTGCACCATGATGTCTAGGAAGTGGACCTCCCGTGTAGATTGGTCCAGGCTGAGGTTGATGGTGGGGTGGAAGCTGTTGAAATCGTGGTGGAATTTTTCCAGAGTCTCCTTCCCATGAGTCCAGATGATGAAGATGTCATCAATGTAGCGTAGGTAGAGAAGGGGCGTGAGTGGACAAGAGCTGAGGAAGCGTTGTTCCAGGTCAGCCATAAAAATGTTGGCATATTGTGGGGCCATGCGGGTGCCCATAGCGGTGCCACTGATCTGGAGATATATATTGTCATCAAATTTGAAATAGTTGTGTGTGAGGATAAAGGCACAGAGCTCAGCAACCAGGTGTGCTGTGGCATCATCAGGGATACTGTTCCTGACAGCTTGTATTCCATCAGTGTGTGGAATGTTTGTGTAGAGAGCCTCTACATCCATGGTGGCTAGGATGGTGTTTTCTGGAAGGTCACCAATGCATTGTAGTTTCCTCAGGAAATCAGTGGTGTCACGGAGATAGCTGGGAGTGCTGGTGGCATAGGGTCTGAGTAGAGAGTCCACATATCCAGACAGTCCTTCAGTGAGAGTGCCAATGCCCGAGATGATGGGGCATCCAGGATTTCTGGGTTTGTGGATCTTGGGTAGTAGATAGAATAACCCTGGTTGGGGCTCTAAGGGTATGTTGATTAGTTCCGGTGTTAGTGTAGGGAGTGTCCTGAGTAGATGGTGCAGTTTCTTGGTGTATTTCTCAGTGGGATCTGAGGGAAGTGGCCTGTAGAATTTGGTATTGGAGAGTTGTCTGGCAGCCTCCTTTTGGTAGTCAGTCCTGTTCATGATGACAACAGCACCTCCTTTATCAGCCTCTTTGATTAGAATGTCAGGGTGGTTTCTGAGGCTGTGGATGGCGTTGCGTTCTGCACGACTTAGGTTATGAGGCAAGCAATGTTGTTTTTCCACAATTTCTGCCTATGCACGTCGGCGGAAGCATTCTATGTATAGGTCCAGACTGTCATTTCATATTAATATGGTTCCTCTCACAGTGTTACAGCAGCCGTGCGTTTCAGTCCAGGTGTACATGGGGAGGAGAAAGGCATCCGAAGGCATCAGTTGCTAGTAATATTGGAACTTTCTACAGGTGCTGAAAAGAGTCAGAGCACTTCCAGCATCTCACTTGGTAGAATTCTACCCACAGAGTGCTGGGGAGCCTCATTCAGACACCCATCTTCTGCAGCTGCATGGCTCCGTAGCAGATCTAACCAGCTTTAAATATTCACCACTGCTATGGGGTGCCATTTGTCTCTCATGGAGTTGAACAGCAAATGTGCGGGCATTCCTTCCCTTCCTGGCACTTCACCATGATGGAAGGCCAGGCGGAATGGCCTTCCATCAAGCAATAATGAGTGGAGACTGGAGAATGGCCGGCTGGCAACTAGCTTCATAAGCCATTTCTCTGGTTGTGGAGGGTATGAATACCCAGAGATGGAAAATCAACCACTGATTATGGTTAAGACACGTCTATTATGGCAGCACCCAAAGGTCCCAGTCATGACTGCGGTTGCATTGTGCTAGGCGATGTACAAACACAGATAAACAGGCTAGTGATGTTCGCCTAACACCCACTATGCTTGCATCCCACATAGCAGAGAAGAACTATTATGGGACAGAAAAACTACTCCAAATAGGCTATAGCTATTGTTGTCTGCAGCGTTGTTGTAGCCGTGCCGGTCCCAGGATATTAGAGAGACAAGGTGGTAATATCTTTTATTGGACCAACTCTCACCACAGAAGCTGGTCCAGTAAGAGATATTACCTCACCCACCTGGGTCTCTTTTTAGCCATTGTGTTATTTGTAGAAAACAAGTAGTGCATCCAGTGCAACAGTCCAAGTATATTTATTTAGATTTATAAGCACACACCAAAAAGGGCACCTCTCCATACACTCTCAGCACCCTTGACATAATTTAGAAATATCCACATGAAAAGTAACACTCCACCATGCAGTGCGGCAGTACCATTCAATGTAACCTATAATGAGCACAGCATTCGCATCAAAAGCTAAAACCACCCTCCCTTTCCAAGAGTTCGCCAGTATGTTTTTAACCACAGTCGAGAATTAATTAAACCTTCTTGGATTTATCTGTGAGCATACAAGCAGCAGGATGGATGAATTTCAGTGCAGAACATTTTATCATTTGCAATTTATTAGTTTCAGCGGTAGCTCATGTATCAAGTGGTTGAGGCAAAACACATGTCAAAGAAGAAGAATGGGCCACTGGTTAGTGCGAGTCTGAGATTTTGAAGACCTACATTCAGTTCCCTGCATTGTCACAGGCTTCCTTGAGCTCTCATCACAGGATCGCTCTGTGCCTCAGTTTCACACATCGATAATGGCACTTCCCTTCTTGATAGGAAGTATTGTGAGAAGAAGTGAATTAAAGACTATGGAGTGTTCAGATGCGGTAGTAATGAGATTGTCATAGAAGTACCTAAGATAGATAGATCCAATTCTGTCAATGTAGTATGCTCCAGCTAAATTGGCAAATATTGTATTGGAGAAGGCTATCGTGTTCCATGCTGACACACAAGTTTTAGTTGATATGGTAGAAGAGAAGAGGTTGATATTTACTAGCATTGTACTCTGTTAAGATGGCCAACATACTAAGTAAGAATTATATGAACAGACAAGATACTCGCCTTCCTCCAAAGGGCAGTGGAAACAATGCTTTTGAGTCAGATTCAGCCCTCGTTTACTACAGTGTAAACTCAGAGTAATGCATTCTGGATTTCTACCAACATCAATGAAAGCAGCCTCTAGCCCTTCAGGAGCTAGGACATTGAGATATTTAATTGCTTCCCCCAGTTTACCATTAGATATTATGCTTGATTCAGCCATTGTTAATTTGATTCTGCCTTCAGGTACCCCAAACAAACCTCTAGACTAGCTCCTTTGACTACCATGTAACTGAGACCAGGTTTTAAAAATAACAGCCCCTCTGTGCTTGTTCTGTAACTTTAAATTCTCCCTTAAAAAGATTTTCTGGCATCAAGGACACTTTTTCTTGTACCCAGCATCATAACTAATGGCTGGTGTCAAAAGATTAGTTCAGTCAGTATGGCAGAGTGATCGCTCATGTTTCAGTCCCATGCTATTGACAGATCCTGCCCCGTTTTGCTTCTAGTTCCAAGTGTGATGTTCAGAAGAGTTCATCACCCAACCAAAACATTCCCATCAAGAACACTGAGAGCTGCTGGGTGCATAGGTGCTACAACTGAGGTACTGGGGGTGCTGCTGCACCCCCTGGCTTTAAGTGATTTCCATTATATCCAGGGTTTACAGTTTGGTTCATTGGCTCTCAGCAACCCCACTATAAATATTGGTCCAGCGCCCCTGGCTGGGTGTTGCTCACTTATAAAAATCTGGCCATTTAATTTAGCTCCTGAATGGGAGCTGAGCCATTTTGAAAACCTGGCTCTACATCTTCTAGTAGGGCTAGAGACTGAGCAATAGGGCTGGGCAAAAATTTTCCATCAAAATTGGTTTTTGATGGAGAATTGGGTTGTTGGCTAAATGTTGTTGTTTTTTTTACTGAGAAGTGTCTATTTGCCATGGAAAATTTCAAGTATTTATCAAAAACTTTGGGGCTTGGGCCAAAAACGTTCAGTTTTTCAGTTAAAAGATTTCCGCAGAAGAAATTCAGTTTTCTGGCCAGCTCTTCTGAGCACTGAAAACAGAGATGACCAGCTGGACACTCCCATAATGTGAGAACATTCCCAGATCCCCAGTTAACCTCTTTCAAACCTCCTGAGTAAAGTCCCACCTATTCCATGAAGCATTCCAGCTATGGCTACACACCATCTTGTTCTGTATCCTATCGAACTGTGTTTTACTGACTTGGGCCTTTAGATTTGTTGCTCTCAAGGCTAGGGTTCTGCTATTCATTCAGCACTTTTTTTACCCCTGCACAACACATGTGGCCATGGAGACACTCTACATGCATGAGAAACACATGAGAAATCTTTTTATCATAAGAGCTATCCTGTGGTTGTCAGTTTTGCAGCTTATTGAGTGACTAACTGGGCAACATTTAAAAGAAAAACCCTAACCATTGTACTGATATGTGCAGATAAGAATAACACCTGCAGAAGTATTATTTTGCTATGACGTCAGGAAGGCAGGATGCCTGGCTACTTGAACTACCAGTGTGTTGTGGTGTAGCAGAGTGACAGGAAAACAGATTAGATCAGGGGTTCTCAAACTGGGGGTCAGGACCCCTCAGGGGGTCATGAGCTTATTACATGGGGGGGTCACGAGCTGTCAGCCTCCACCCCAAACCCTGCTTTGCCTCCAGCATTTATAATGGTGTTAAATATATAAGAGTGTTTTAACTTATAAGAGGGGGGCGTCGCACTCAGAGGCTTGCTGTGTAAAAGGGGTCACCAGTACAAAAGTTTGAGAACCACTGGATTAGATGGCCCGTTGCTCTGGAGCGATGAGACAATTCCCGTATTCCAAATTCTCTTCTTTCTTGCTAGCATCATCAAATGACTCTGCTGTGGGCTGGAGGAGTTTCTCCTTTCATTGGTGTTAAACGCCTTCAATGGGCTTTCCTTGCTGGTGCTGTGCTGGCAAGCGCAATTTGACGTGCTGCATTGCTGCGCTACTCTGTGCATTGCAATGTGGGGAGCAGCGCATGCCAGCTGACGGGTGCTAAAGACTGCAGTGCAAACTGTCTAGCCTGAGGTACCTTGTGCTAGTGCTGCAGCCCTTTGCACTCACATACTTCCTGTCTGCACTTTGATGCCTATGAGCTATGATAAGCAAACTTTTTTCCTGTTTGGGGTCTCCTCCTGCAACCAATTCCTTTCGTATTTATTATATGTCTCCAGACTGATGTCTCTCAAAGGACACCCTTTTCTTAAATCCAAGAGCATCTCGTAACTGTTGTGTTTTTCCTTCTACAACTGTAGAATGCTAATCGGTACCTCTATCGCAAAGGATCGCAAAGCACTTTACAACTGTGAATTCCTCCCCACAGCCCCCTCTCCCTAGGAAGCAGGTCAGATATTATCCTTCCCTGTGGCAGAGTGAGGCACAGAAAGACTAAGGGCCTGTCTACACTAGAAGCGTTACAGTGGTGCAGCTGCACCGATGTTGCACATCTGGTGAAGGCGCTGTATGCTGACGGCGCTTAGGCCAGTGTAACTTACGTCACTCAGGGTGGTGGCTAATTCACACCCCTGAGCCACATACATTTTACCGACATAAGAGGTAGTGTGACCAAGCCCTAAGAGTCACTGCACCAGAGGTTGTGCTGCCGGGGCTGTGATCTGAGCTGCAGAGGCTGGCACTCTGCCCTGGCACAGCACGGCTCATGTGCAAGGTGAACACAGGGCCCACCAGAGGCAGTGAAAGGGTTATAGAGGCAAGAAGTCTGCAGTTGTGCCCCTGCCATCAGTGCCCTCAGTGCTGATCTACTGCTGCCCGTGCTAGAGTGAGGCTCCCCCTCTTGACCTATATCCAGCAAGCAGAATAGTAGTAGTACCACTGAGGGAGAAGGAACAGCAACAGACCTATGCACAAACCCCACATCCGCGGAGTGCCATCTTCCTGGTTAGCTAGGCAGTCGTGTGGGGAGATTCATTCCCTGTGCCAAAGATCCTGCGCATGTGAGATAAGACCACCAAATGGTACAGCCATATAAGCAATGGTCTGCTTTGCCTAATGTTCATACACCCCTAATGCATAACCATAACTTCAGTCTGTCTCAGTGGGAAACAATGACCTGGAAACCAAACAAAATGGCAATTTGCCAACTGACGTGTTACTCATGCTCTCAAGTACACATAGTACAATAAGGCCTCAGGTTGTCTTAGCATCTACAAAATGTAACACTTTCCACTGAGCAGACTGACACATTATTGCTCGGCTCACGCGCACCTCAGCACACAGCAGTGGTTACTAGTGTCTATGCACAATCAGCCTTATGTACAACTCAGAAAGCCAGGAGAGCTTTATTTAACCAAAGTGATGCCGCGTCTGGAAACAGAAGGGCAATTGCTGATGCCCGGCAGCATTACAGTCCGTTGAATGTATTTATCAAGGTGCCCTGCTATTTATGTTGGGTAAGAACGATTTTATTGTAAACATGACAAAAAAGCAATAACATCAAGCTTAAATGACAGCAGGCGACATGAGCAGTGTCTTTGCTATCTGTTCAGTATATGCCCATGAAGCAAATCATCTGGGCCGGACACACAGCTGTAGAGAGGAAAATACTTTTTTTAAAATGGCTCCTGCTTTCCCTAGCTTTATCTCCCGGAACGTGTGCTACACAGAGGTACTAATCATCAGTAGGATCCAAAGCGGACCACATACGTATTACTGGATCACTGTGTTGTTTACAGGTCGCCATCGAGCACAAAAGTGAACCACAAAACGTACCAGAAAATGATGACCGCAAATTCCCCTGTCTTTACATTAGAAAATTGCCAGCTATGGAAGTACGATCCAGTGGTTAGGGCACTAGCCTACAAGTTGGGAGACTTGGATTCAATTCCTTGCTCTACCACAGACTTCCTGGGTGACCTGGGGCAAGTCGCTTAGTGCCAGATTTTCAAAGGGATTAAGCTGCAGAGGAGGGCTAGATTCACAACAGTTCTTAGGTGCCGGGCTGCCTTGTGGATTTCCCCAGCAGCCAGGCTCCCAATGCATCATCTGGCCTGGGGAGATTTAGGTGCCTGAGGAAGGGGTTCTCAGAAGCCAGGGAGCTGCCTAAGGTAGCCAGGAGTGAAATGCGGAGAAAAGAAGTGGGACTTAGGCTCAGCTCTGCAAAGTCAATTAGGTGCCTAACTCCCATTGATCTGGGCTTTAGCCCTCTCCTCTGACTGATGGGCCAGAGGGAGGCACCTCCCTCTGCTTGGGATTCTCAGCTGCAAACCCTCTTCTGGAGTTAGGTAGAGAGAGGGCAATGCCCTCTTCTAGCCAATAGGCTGGGGGTTGGGGTACTCCCCTGGGCTGTGGGAGATCTGTGTTCTAGTTCCTGCTCTGAGGCAGAGGAGAGTTTCAGAACTGGCTCTCACACATCCGCGGTGAATGCCCTAAGCACTGTTGGGCAGGCTGTTGTACTGTTATACTTGTAACTATTTGCAGGTACTGGGACAGGTGGGTCTAGGCCCACCCAAAGCTAGAGGCCAGCAATCCCTTGTGCAGGGCCCCAGCCTGTAGGTACATTCAGAGCACACCTACAGGATTAGGCCCTGCTGGCAAGACAGACAGGGGAACACAAAGTTTGAGAATCCTGCTTCAGGGCAACCAGGCTCTGAGGCGCTCATTAGCTGTGGCATGGCATAAGGATTTAGGCAGTTCTGTGCACACCCATCAGCGGAAACTTATGCCCCTCCTGGGTTAGGCAGCAGCTTAGTAGTGGTTTTGAGAATGTCACTGCTGCCTGAATATTGGATTTAGGTGCCTAAAGAGGCAGTTTGGTGCCTAAGTACCTTTGTGAATCTGGCCCTAGTGATATTTTCAAAAGTGCCTTAGTTCCTAACTCCCATTGGTTTCAGTTAAAGACACCTATCTGCCTCTGTGCTTAGCTACCTTTGTACAACTGGCCCATAGTCTTTCTGTGCCTGAGTTCTCCATCTGTATAATGGGGATCATAGCACTTCTCTACCTCCCAGGGCACTGGGTGGGTAAAAACCTTAAAGATTCTGAGGTGCTCAGGTCCTTTGATGGTAGAGGCCATGTACGTATCACATACACTTTAAAAAATTGCCTAAATGGTAAGATGCTGGGCATTAAGTAACAGGTAGGTGCTTAAATTCCACTAATGAGGCTGGTTATTGGGTTAACAAAATCACAAGAGGCACCGTCACATACTCTAGCCCAGGGGTTCTCAGGACAAATTTTTTGGTGGCCTCAGAGTGCGGCCACTCTCACACTTTTTCCTAAAATAGTTAATTAGCTTTAGGAAAAACAAAGAAATATGCACATACACACGTCCCAATCATTGTAATGTATTTATTGCTAGCTAGTAAGTCTGCTGTGAAAAGTGATATTAACAAACATACAAGTATCACTTTTCACAGCCAACTTACTCAGCCCTGGCAAATCTGGGGACAAATTAAGTCCCAGGTGGGGGTTGGGGGAGGAAGCAGGGGCCAGGGACAAGGGGATGGGTGGGCGGGGGGTCAGGGAAGTAGCAGGGGGCTGGAGCCTGAAGCCCCACAGCCAGAGCCTGAAGCCCCATGGCCGGGGGACGGGGCCTGGGGATGGAGCCCGAAGCCATGTGGCTGGAGCCTGGGACCTGCAGCTGTGCAGCCAGAGTCAGGGGATGGAGCCCAAAGTCCCATGGCTAGAGCCTGCTTCCAAAGCCTGAGCCCCACCACCCCTGGGAAGGTGGGGAAATCACTGGCTGCCTGCTCCTCCAGCATTGTGCCCCAGGTGTCTCCAGAGAACCCCTGGTGGTGGCCCCAGCAACCAACACCAAGACGGTGTATCCAGGAGCAACAGGAAGGGGAGGGGCCGGCGCTACTTTACCCCTCCCCCCACCCCCAATCACAGTCCATGAGGCTCTGGCCGCAAGAAAAGCCCCTGGTAGCCTCATTTGAGAAACACTGCAGTTTAGCCACCTCTTACAAGTAGTTAAAACCACACTCAGTACAATTAGTGTAAACAAAAGAAATAGCAACAGTCTCACAAAACAGGAATAACCACATCTGCCATCCTGTGCATAAAATACAGAGAAACAACCCCACCCTTCCTAAAATTCATTTGCAGGCAGCGTTTCCCTCCCCAAAAGCAGAGTAATTATGCACCCATCTATCTACTCATGCCCCTGAAAAGCTTTGAAAATTCCTGTTCAGTGCCTTAAATTAGTGAATGCAAAGTTGCCCAATCAGCAAGATAGCAGGACAGACAGCAGGCTGCCATTGCATTCTTGCTCAAACACGTATCACTGTGACAGAAAGGAAAATGCTTATAGACTAGCTAAACACGATACAGCAGCTGCTGATCCAATGGCTCTTTGAGTGGTGATGTGTCAGAGATGTATGAATCATAGGATGCTTCTGGCTATTCTGCCTATATATTCCATATGACAAAAATAGCATCAAAAGTTATCTGCATATTCATAGCATGAGAACTCTTCTTATTCCTATACATTTCCTCGAGCTAACTAGAAGCAGTTATAGTGCAACCAATGGCAGTGATGACATCAAGGAACCCTGCTGTGCTGTTTCTGAAGAATACATATAGGCTGCCATATGGTTCTCCATGGTATTGAAGAGTTTTGTGAAGGAGTGATTTCCCCCCCCATCCCCTCTTCCTAGGGTGACCAGATAGCAAATGTGAAAAACCGGGACAGGGGGTGGGGGATAATAGGAGCCCATATAAAAAAAGCCCCAAATATCGGGACTGTCCCTATAAAATAGGGACATCTGGTCAGCCTACCCCTCCCAAGCATTACACTGAAATCCTCTGGAACCACTCCAGATCCAGAATGACTAAGAAGACCAGAAGAAGAGCTCTGTGTCAGCTGGAAAGCTTGTCTCTCTCACCCACAGTAGTTGTTCCAATACAAGATATTACCTCACCCACCTTGTCTCTCTAACAAGGCCAACCCCATTTCTGTAAAGCAGGCAGTGCATGGAGTTGACTCGACCCTCAGCTCCCAATTCCCACGCAAGGCTGCTGTTGCACCCAGGGTACTCTGTCTCTCCTGGTGGAATTTTGGATATGCCCTGTGTCTGGCAGATCCAATGCTCTAATGCATTCACCAGACGTGCCTCAGAGTTGCATCACATTCCCTTCTCTGCCATATGTGCCGCCAAATCGGCACACATCATGTAAAGCCACCGCGTGGCACTGTTGACAGACTTTATACCAGCAAAAGACTTAGGGCACATCTACACTGCCCCGTCATTTGGACTACGAGGGTGTGACCCGCAGTGCGCACCAAAGTGTTCCGCTGTAACTTGGGACCTTTAAGTTCGCGCCCACAGTGTCCGCGCAGGGGAGTTACAGCACAGCACTTTGGGACTACTGCAGCTCATATCCCCGCAGTGTCCGCGCAGGGGAGTTACAGCACAGCACTTTGGGGTGCACTGCAGCTCATATCCATGCAGTGTCCACACAGGGGAGTTACAGCACAGCACTTTGGGGTGCACTGCAGTTCATATCCCCGCAGTGTCCACGCAGGGGAGTTACAGCACAGCACTTTGGGACGCACTGCAGTTCATATCCCCGCAGTGTCCGCGCAGGGGAGTTACAGCACAGCACTTTGGGACGCACTGCAGTTCATATCCCCGCAGTGTCCGCGCAGGGGAGTTACAGCACAGCACTTTGGGGCGCACTGCAGTTCATATCCCCGCAGTGCAAATGGCTGGGCAGAGTAGACATGCCCTTACTAGATGGAATAATGCCGCCCTGAAAACCTAGCATACCATGAGCAATTTCACTAATCCATGCAAATATTTCATTCCATGGATTGTCACGCCATTTTCATTGCAGTTCTTATCAGATTGACCCAAGCCTGTTGCCGATCATAAATGTTCCTCACCATAAAACAGCATATTAACTTCATGCAACACATAACATCGTTCATATATTGCACTATTTCAGACTGCACAGCTATGGACACATACGAACGTATGGCAGGTGTGGTATGCATCTAAAAGACTAGAATGGTCCCTGAGTACTGCAAGTCCCAATGATTGTAGTGCAAAAAAGCAACCATACTTTGAAAGGCAGGCTGCCAGGACATCAATCCCTGTGCACAGAGCATGCTTATTAACACATACAGTGTTATTTCTCCATACCGATGAAGGTATTGTTAGCCTCTATTCACTATAAATGGTCACTAGTGACCTTTCCCAAAAGCCTAATTAAAAACCCTCAGCTGGATATTCTTGACAAGCCATTAGACTATGACAATCTGTTCAATGGTTAAAAACACACCTAACAAGCAAGGCAGCATTATTCATAAGAATTTGTCGAAGAATGAAAAGCAGGGTATTACACTCATTAATATCCATGCTCAGGCAACATCCTCATTGCTGAATGCTATATAGATCATGCAAAACATGCAGTCATTGCTGTCCGCACATGAGCGTAACTATTCTTGAACCTTCTCACATACACGAATACAACAAATGACGCTTAGCATTTCACTGTGAGACAGATACTAATACCTTTTCTCCCACTGAGTAGTATCTTACTCCATGATAGTCCTATTGATCACATTGGCACTACTGAAGTGAGTTACTCAACATGAGTGACAGTATCAGAATCTGATCTACACATTATTATAAATTATTGGTCTGGTGATAACACTTAGCGTCCCCAGTCCCCTCGTGCCAGGCGCTGCACAAACCCATCACAAAAAGATGGTCCCTGCCCCCAAGAGCTCACAATCTAAATATAAGATAAGAGACAAGTGGTGAATTCAACAGATGGGGAAAGCACAAGGAAACAATTAGATGACTCTGAACAGCAGTGGTCACAGCACCCCAGCTGCCTTGCTTGGCTACACACGTATTCGGTCTTGCTTAGATTCATAGACAGAGAACACACATATGCAGGCCCCGTATTTCTATATAGACACAGAGACATAAATACATATTGCTATCAGAGTACATAGGTTTCCATGCAGATGTAGATATTCATAGGTACCTACAGATCCTCCCACAACTATGCTCCCCCCTAGTTCAGAAACATATTGGGCTCAATTCTCCACTGGGGGCCTGTGCGGAACTTGGGGGGGAATGGGGCTGAGAGGGAACTGACTGTGGCTCCCTGATTCTCAGCTATCCAGCCCGGGTGGAAGCTAAAGCGCTAGGGATGCAGCTCTTACTTTTGCCACAGTCATAAGCTCTTATGCCAGCTGAGGATCAGCTTTGCTGCACCATGCCCACTCTCTCCTCCTCCTCAGGCACCTCCCTTTTTCCCCTGAGCTACCTCTGCCTCCTCTCCCTGCCCCCAACATGCCCCCATACCCATACACCAGGTGGCAAAAGAAGCAGCAAGTGGCAGACTTGATATAGGAGGCAGCATAGCTCCCTCCACCAGCTTTACGCTGGCTGCTCCCATGTGCAGAGAACTTAGCAGACAGGATAATCCAGCCATTATCTATATCAGGGGTGGGAGAACTACAGTCCGCAAGCCGCACCACATGGCTCGGCCCCGCGCTGGCACTCCAGCCGGGGCGCTGGGTTGGGGCCAGCACCTGCTCCGGCTCCTACACACTCCAATGGGAGCCGCAGGGGTGGTGCCTGTGGATGGGGCAGCGTGCAGAGCTGCCTGGCTGCGTCTCCGCATAGGAGCCAGAGAAGGGACATGCCACTGCTTCCAGGAGCTGCTTGAGGTAAGGGCTGCTTGGAGCCTGCACCTCCCTGAGCCTTTCCCCACACCCCAACCCCCTGCCCCATCCCTGATCCCCCTCCTGCTCTCCAAACCCCTCAATCCCAGCCCAGAGCACCCTCCTACACTCCAAACACCTCATCCCCAGCCCCACTCCAGAACCCACACCCCCAGGCAGAGCCCTCACCCCCTCCCATACCCAAATCCCAATTCTGTGAGCATTCATGGCCTGCCATACAATTTCTATTCCCCAATGTGGCCCTCGGGCCAAAAAGTTTGCCCACCCCAATCTACATAGTTACACACATGCACGATGAGTTCACTTACAGCTAAAGAAGATAGACTGCATAGCCCACCGACATGACTCCTGAAAGCAAGTTAATAAGCAGTTAAGTTATTCAATACCCAATTAACAGTCCTCATATCAATTCCTCTTCTCAACCTTAGCGACCTCCCACTGCCCATATTCTCTATCAATCTCTTTTATGTTGGGATTGATTCAGTAGTTGCTCAGGGTGAAGAACCCCATCTGCTAAATCACCTAAACTGCTTCTTTCAGCGTACCAGGTTTTCCTGGGAGATCTCCTGTCGTGCACCAGCCCAACCCAGCTGAGCTGATGAGATCTCTCAGTTTCACATGCTGAGGTATTATGGCCACAGGCTATGCAGGGACACATACGCTCTTATACCCAGCCAAACACTTTAAGCTGGTGCTAAGCGCATATCAGTAAATAAAACATCATCAAAACATTGTAGTTACCATAAAAAAAAGTAGTAGAAAGCTGAGTAATTCAGAGTGAAGGTTCCATGGAAAAGAACCCCAAAATTTTGAAAGTATGGAAATTACAGGTAAGGCTACAGCTCTCCCCCTGCCCTAGCAACACCAACTCCCATCTTCCCTTCATGACTGCTTTATAAAATCCAGTATTTTGGATCGAGACTACCTCCTGCAGTGTGGCTCCTGAGTTCCCATCACCCTGATAATATTGTAATGGACACTCATACAGAGGACTCGATGTGCAGTTTGGAGGAGGGACACGAGTGTGCTCTCTCTGCACACAATGGCATGAGGTTGTCACACGGGCAAGGCTGGCCAGAGGAAGGCTGGCCCAGTGGTTAGGGCATTGGCCTAGGTGACTGGGTTCAATCCCCTGCTCTGCCATGAACTTCCTGTGTCACCCTGGCCAAGTCACTTAGTCTCTCTGTATCCCCGTTCCCCCTTTGGAAAATGGGGAGAACAGCACTTCCCTACCTCACAGGGGTGTTGTGAAAGGTTATGAAATACCTTGAGAGCTACTGATGAAAAGCATTTACCAGAAATGGGCATTATTATTCAGAGATAGGATTTGCTTTTTAGACCATGAAAGATTTCCCTCTCTCCTCTATACCTAAGTGAAGGGGACCCTGCCTCTCTGGGCTTTGCTAAGTAGTCAGATGAGGTATGATATGCAAACTATTTCTTCTTAATCTGACTCTCTTTTTTAAAAATACATCTTGTTTTAAAGGAAGCTATTCTTGTGCGGGCGTTTCACTGAGTCCACTCAATGTAACACCAGGGAGTATGGATCAATGTTCATGTTGCACTTCCCATCAGTACCTGGCCCAAGCCAGGGAAGCTAATGATCCAACCAGCTGACCAAATTCGGTGATGAATCGTGGTCACGTGCCACTTGAGGCACGTTGCGCATACACTAAGAAGACAGTCCATTCCCAGAAAGAGCAAAGTCCTTCAACCTCTAAGGAGAGGTAAAGAAGGAAAAAGGTGTGTCTGGAACCTAACCCTCCACCCAGTCTTGGTCAGAAGGGTATGGACAGAGCTTTCCTTTCCCAGCAAGGGGTGCTGCAAAAGGCTATAATGTGCATACACAAGAGGAGAAAGCCTAAGGACCTAATGGGGAAACACTGGTAGGAAGGGTGCAGGAGACAGTAAGGTCTACTCAAGTGAAGCTCTCCTCAGCATTCCAAGCACCGAGAGCCATGTCATTACTTCAAGCACCTGTCACCCTGTTGGCACACCAAGGTCCAAATCCACAAAGATATTTAGACCCCTTAATCTCAGTGGGAGTTAAATGCTAAAATAGCTTTGAAAATCTGAGCCCAAGTGACTAGAGCAGCATTGGTGCCCTGAGTGTCTGGGTTAATGTATCCTGTGCCTTGCAGGGCTTATCAGTGCCTTCAGTACCTGGGGAAGTATATCATACCCTGGCATCTTGTAGGAGGCTTTTGGGCACCTAGAGAGTCTCAGGAGGCTCATCTGTCCCTACAGTGCCTTATAAGCTCTGCAGGAGGTAAACCAGGCCTACAAGACTTTGCATATGTGGGGACTTCTGAGAATGTGTGTGGTTGAGTGCTCTGGTTTGCTGCCGCTAGGCTTGTGGTCTAGCAAATGCAGTGATGCTCCCTAGTACTCCACCTAATTTTCTAAGCATCTTCAGAGCCCCAATGCCTCTCACAGAGGCCTCCAGAGTCCAACATGCCCCATGTGACATTGCTAGTTCAGCATTTAATAACATTTAAAATCTGATGTGAGGATTCAGATGCTTGTTTCTCTGCCCCCATGGGTGGGTCCAAGAAACTTGATTTTAATCCTTTCCCGCTTTCCATTCTAAGGGTAGAATCTGGCAAAAAGCCCAGCCACGTTTTCTAAACGCTTGGCTTTTTTTCTAAAAGTCCTTTTAGAAACAGCTCACCTCAAAGTTGGTGAAAACTCCCCACTGCACACAGACTGGGTTTGAAGCTGGAAAGACTTTTCTTGGGGACTTCAAAGGTGGGACTTCCTAAATCAGTCTTGTGATGGAAACCAAGAATCCAATTGAATTATGACAAAGCTTCGGCCCCCCCAGGATAGAAGAAGGGGGGCTGCATCAAACTAGTGGAAGATTTGTGGTGACCGTGGTTATAAAAGACCAAAGAAAGGTTTCCCTGATCATATAACAGGACATTCTAAGAGTTAATTTTCTGAAACCAATATGCAAAAGTCCAGATAAAGCTGCTTGAGTCGATCATGGGTTTCTTGTTTGCGGTGCCTTAAATGTACTCGTAGGTTTTCACACTTCTAACTTGGCGGGAGGGGATATTTTAAGTTATCTGGTTCATCACTAAGAGACGGAGCACGAAGTCACACCCACAATGGTCAGATGTGCTGCAAGCTCACAGGAGCCACAAATGATCATTTCAGTTGTTTACCTGGGTCTAACATGAGTTGTTTCTCATCCACTTTTCACTTTCACTTCACTTTCTTCTTGATCGTTTCTTTACATTCTTTTAATGCAAACACGTCTCTCTGCTTGCAGCAATGACTGGCTCTCTGCGTCTCTGTCTCTTCTTTTATTGCTCTCTTCTCTCCCCGACTGCACAACAGCACTGTCACACCGTCAACCCCACTTCCCCCTATTTATTTATGCTAGCAGTAATATCAGTTTAGGCTTGAACTCACTAAGCAAGGCCTGGCAAGGTCAGTGCTTTCATGGTAAATAGTTCAGTGCAGCAGGAAAATAGGGTTGAAGATTCAGAAGATGGAAGTCTTCCCTCTCCATCAGTATTGATGCAGCAAATTCAGTACCAAAAGCTATGCAAATGGAATGGACTGTCTGACAATGTAAACACACAAGAGTCAAAAAATTAAAGGTTAATGTTCCAAGAGCCGTAGCTCAGCTGCGGAGATGATACTATTGAAAAGCGGCTCTGCTCTGAAAAGCGAACATGTAAAAATGGCCCCTTCCAACTCCACAAATCTGCTCCTTGTGAGACTCAGATTATGATTAGCTGCTTTATGGCAAAACTTAAGTGTTTACTGCTTACTACTCCTGTCAGCCCTGCAGACTCAACCCAGCTCGAGTGTATTACTCATCAACAGATTTGTTTAATAAGTCCCAATCAATTACACCTGTTGAAACCCTTTGACAGCAATGGGTGTCACATGTGCCCAGTAGAGCCTTCATTATTATTGGTGATGATGCATGAGAAGCAAAGAAATCTGGGCTGACTCTAAGGGCCTAACTTTTAGGTGCTTGTAAACAGGTGCAAACTCACTCAGCAGCTCCTGCTGGTCATCTCAGGAATTAGCTCACCAGTCGTTGGAGTGCCCTCTGCAGGCCAGGTGCCCTTGTCTTGGGTGCTGCCCCCCCTGGCAGTACCCCATTCTCTCTGGGTCTCCCCACTCAGGGGAACCCCCACCCCCTATCCCCACATCGCCTCAGTCGTGGTTACTGCCAGTCACCATCTAGCCCCTGCACCCTGGGGCGGACGGCAGTCTATCAGCCAATCATCACAGGCAACAAGGGGTTGGCTTCAGGCTTCCACCTTCAGGCTTCCCCTCTGCAACTCCCATACCTATGTGGGCCTAGGACCAGGCCCTGCAGCCTGGGGAGTTTCTGGCCTAAGACTTCCCAGCCCCCAAGGCCTTTCCCCAGCTCTGCTTCACTCTAGGTCCCCAGGTGAGTTCCCCAACAGCCAGGCCCATCTCTCTCTCCAGTCAGAGTGAGACTCCTTAGCTTCTGGCTGCCCTGGCCTTCTTATAAGGCCTAGTTGCTCAGTTTGGGGCATGGCCCCAGCTGCAGCCACTTCCGCCAATCAGCCGGGGTTTTGCTCCCTTCCGCAGCCCCAGCCCTCTGCAGGGCTTTTCCAACCCCTGCAGGGCTGGAGCGGGTGTTCACCCCACTACAGTGCCCTACTGCTGAGTGGAATCCATAACCGAGTGGAATGCCATGGCTCCCTGTAGAATGCATGGTGAAAGTTAGGCACCTAAGAATTGGATTCGCAGAAGCCAGCACTCTGAGTGGGGAGCTGCCCAAGCTAGCCTGTCAGCAGGGGCGGCTCCAGGCCCCAGCACGCCAACCACGTGCTTGGGGCGGCAAGCTGCAGGGGGCGCTCTGCCGGTTGCCGTGAGGGCGGCAGGCAGGCTGCCTTCGGCGGCTTGCCTGCGGAGGGTCCGCTGGTCCCGCGGCTTCGTGGACCTGCGGGAGGTCCGCCGAAGCCGCGGGACCAGCGGACCCTCCGCAGGCAAACCGCCGAAGGCAGCCTGCCTGCCGTGCTTGGGGCGGCAAAATGCCTAGAGCCGCCTCTGCCTGTCAGAAATACTGAGGAGAGGGGTGGGGCTTATGTTTAGGCCCCACCCTCAAAGGGAGTTAGCACCTAGCTCTGAGCCAGAAAGAATCACCAGCTGCACTTAATTCAAAGCAATGAACCCTCTCCAGGAGTTGGGCACTTAAGCCAGGTCAGCTCTTTCTAGCAAAAAAAAAAAAAAAAAAACCAAGGAGGCAACCCCCTCTGCCTTATACACAGTAGCCCAGTGGTGAGGGCACTCATCTGCAAAGTGGGAGAGCTTGCTTCAAGTCCCTGCTCTGGAGCAGGCAGGGACTGGAACCAATTGGCCAGTAGATAGGCCACATCCTAAAGGAGAACCCTAGCCACTGGGCATGCAGGCACCAGCCTTGTTGCCTGTTATGTGGGGTAGGCGTGCCCTGGGCATGCCTTCCAGATCAGGCCCCAAAGGCAAGATAGGGAGGGAACACCTCGTTTGTGAATCCTGCTAGGGCTCTGAGCAGCTTGGCAGCATCAGAGGATGTCACTGGTGGAAACTTAGGCACCTAGAGGGTTGGCAGAAGCTCAGCAGGGGTTTTGTGAATGCCAGCAATATCTAAATGCTGCGTTTAGGCACTGTGATGGGACTCCTCTGGTGCAACCCGGACTATGGGACCGCTGAGCCCTCCTAATGCACCAACCTGGGCTGCCTCTCACACTGTGACACTGATATCAAGCTACAAACCTCTGACAGGAACTGCACTTCCACAGCCATCCACAGGGAGGCACACACCCAACCGAGCTACATGAATGACCTCCCAGCCACGCATGAACTGTCAGTAGAGAGGCTCCAGCCAATTCCCCCCAGCTCTCCAGCCTTGCATCCCAGAAATGTACCATCTTGCACTGCTCAAGGTTCCCTCGGACAGTGCAAACTCATTAATAAGTTTGCCACTTCTTCATAGAAAGTGGACATGCACCAGCCTTTGTAACCTGAGCTGAGATTCCCTTAGCATTTCAGCCAAAACCACACCATTTTAGGTAAAATATAAAACAGATTTATCAACTACAGAAAGATAGATTTTAAGTGATTATAAGTAGCAAGCATAGGGATCAATGTTTGTTACCCAAGAAATTAAAAATAAATTTGCAGTCTGAATTCTCACTTAAACAGACTAAGCAAGATTTGAATCAAGTAGTGTCTCACCATTACGGATGGCACAAGCAGGTTACAGTTCCTCAATACCAAACTTCTCCAGTTCAAAGTCTTTGTCTTCCAGATGTTCTTCCAGGGGTTGAGTGAGGTGTGAGGGGGAGACCAAGTGATGATGTTACTCTCCCTCTTTTATACTTTCTTCCAGCTGCCAGAAAGATTCTTGCTGTGACATGTGTTAGTCTGATAGAGGATGGTCATTGAGGAGCCATTAAGGCCTGGATGGCTACTCCTTTGTTGCAGCTGAAAGGCTGGCTGTGGGTGTCTCCCAACCTCACAAGATATTACAGTAACACACACACAGCAAAACTTCATAACTTCACATACAATTATAGCACATATGATCCAACAGGATATTAAAGCTCAACCAATCATGACTTTTAAAATGATACCCCACAAGGCATACTTTGTACAAAACGTATAACTATATGACAGTGGTGAATATGGGGGTTCCAGGGTGCTACTTTGAGGTACAGAGTGTCACATGCGCCTAAAGGGGCAGTTAGGTGCCTAAATCCCCCTTGTGAATAGCCCTTAGAGCTCCTTAGCGTTCAAATATTTTGAAGCCGAAAAGCATAATATTAAGTCTTGGAGGTAAAATTCCTTGGCAACCATCCCTTTAACTCACACCACAGCCACTGCACTTTGTCAGTAAATGCTTGGACCCTATGAGGCAGGATAGGGGAGTTGGTTACCTTCCAAGCAGTTGCCTGGAGCCTGGCTTTTGCTTATCAAGGTTTGTCCTTGAGCGCTGCATTCCCAGCGGAGTGAGTTCATTTGTGTTTCATTCGCAAGACACAAAACGGTTATTTCTCATGGCGCAAGGGAGCTGAGCTGCAGCATGTTCCCAGACTGTATTTGTTAATGGTGGGAACAGCATTAGGGGGCAGGTTTTGGGAAGCTGCCATCCCTTGCGTACAGACACCTATGTCAGGTCCTAGGCAAAGCAACTTAGCAGGGGAAAATGGGGCTGTGCCCTGTTTGCTTCTTTATGGTGTGTCAGTAAGGCTTGAAAAGTGATGCTGGTTGGCTGGATTTGAACCAATAACCACAGGGAGGTGAGCAGGGGCACTCGGCCTGTGGGGTGCCAGCTTCCAGGAGGTACTGCACTGCTGTTCCATTCAGCTTTTTTTAACCCTTCATGCTCTGGTTGGCCGGCCGTTTTTGCTCCATTGATTGGCTGGCTGTTTTTGGGGGGGGGGAGGGGGTTGTTTGACCCACTTGGAGGGTGGGGGGAAACCACAAACATTTTCCTCTCTAACCAACAAAACAGCTAGGGCTGCTCCTGCCAGTGACTGGGTGGTAAAAGGCCTTTGAGCCTTCCAGCCCCTTTGCTCTGGCCTAGATCATTGCAGCTACAGCTGCTCACGAAGGAGGTGTGAAGATGCTGTACTGCACCAACCACCCACCCACCGTCCGGCTCAGGAGGGATTTTGGTTCATTACGCCAGGCGCCAGAATTCTTCCTGCTACCGAAGCTGCAGCTCCAACCATCTTGGGGCAGGGTGGCACATGTGCTCACTTCATGCCCAGCCAGCTCCACTGGCCAATGTGGCGAGGCTCACCCTGCATCTTTTAGTGCCACCACTGGTGCTAACTAGTATGCAAACGCTGTGCACTCCCCACTCAGACTGCAGCAGCCCCCGGTGCAAGGTGGTGGCGCTCACTGAGTCCTCTCCCCATCATCCTGGGCAGAATCAGCCACAGCCTCACCCTGCGTATGTAAGAAACACTGGCATGAAATGCTGTCAGCTCCATTCCAGGCATTGGGACATAGTTTGTCAACATGGAATTTCCAGTTACTGCAGTGTGGCCTGGTGCGCTGTGTTAACACTGATAATCAGCATTTGCCCACAGCTATCATGCAGTGGTATCTGAGATCTTCACAGCTTATCCTTAGACTAGGAGATACCTTAGTAACTATGTGGAAACAATTGGCGAGTGCTGCATTTTTATGGCCTTAATGTGTGGCTGGCTTCTGCTTTCTATATGATTTGGAGCAAAATGGAGTCTGGAAACCACACTGTGCAGCAGTAATAGCTCCTCAAATCTGAGTGACTTGGCCATTTTTTAAATAATTTAATTTAAAATAAAAAAGGGTTAAATGCAACATTTCAGATAAATTCTTACAAAATTCTTACAAAACAACACCCACACCCACACAAAACCCCTTCATTCCAAAGTCAATACAAAGAATGTGTTATAAATATTCTAAAGATGGCACTCACAGGAACATTTGATATGGCTGGAGAACAATATTAATAAAGCTAAATGAAAAAGCCTGTTCTGACTTAATTATAAAGGGGCCTCTGTAATAATCTCATGCACTCCCAGCAGGATGAAAGGCTGCATCTGTAGCTCAGTTGTAAAGTGTTTACCTGCAAAGAGGGAAATCTAGGTTAGATCGATCTGGGCCATCAGACAACAGCAAGCCTCGATTCGGTCATATATTTCGCATCTCTGATCTGCTGAGTTGTCACCGCACCTGCAAAGGAGCAGGGTGAATCGGGCTGCAACTTCTGGGAGGATTTCTACCAAGCCAAAAGGGAAAGCTTGAAAATGGATTCTGCAGTTTAGGAGTCTGCAGGCTGCTTTAGGACCTGACCTTGCAAGGTGCTGTGTGGCCTCCACTCTCACAGACTTCATAGGAAACTGAAGCTGCCTAGTACTCTGCAGGAGCAAGCCCTTATACTGTAATGTGCATTTCCCGGACATCCCCTTAATTAGAGATGGGCCTTAGAGACCCAGGCCCCTTAATTAGAAAGGAGAGTTGCAAAATTCAGATCTGGTTTTCCAAATTCCCCAAAGCGGGGAGTGGGGGAAGAGTTTCCACATTCAAGATCCTAGTTCAGCAAATTATGGAGCTGGAACAAAGTTCAGATCTGAATATGGATTCTGGAGGAAAAGATTCTGGGCCTGTTCAGTGGTTCTCAGTGATCATGTATGATACTTATTTGGCTGGTACATTTGAGTGCTATTTTTTTAAATGTTCATTATGGCTAATTTAGTGCTGGTGAAAGGTGCTGGACTAAGAGCCTTGGAAATGGAAGGCACAGAGCAGGGCAACAGCAGAGCGGTTTTTCCTCATGCTCTCTCCCTGCCAAGGTGCAAACAAGCTATTACCTCCATTGATGCCCAGTTTCAACATATTCAGTCGAGATGAAAAGGGTTCAAAATGGACATTCCAAAATACATGTGTTCTTACACCTGAGTGCTTCACAATGACAGGCCGCTTGAGTAACCATTGGGGTGGAAGAGAGGGATGGATGGACGGGTGGGTGAGGGCTTTTCATGAGTGCTCAGTGTCACAGCCAAAAATAACAGCTGTCACAGTTTAAAAAAAACCAACACCCACCTTCACTGAGCTTCCTGGATGCCTTTTCTACCTCTATTCAGCAGGCAACCACTTAGCCATGATGGTCAGCACCCAGCTTTACAGTTAACACCTTTTAAACAGCAGAAAGCTCACCACGCTCATGGGGACAATTTGTTCTCAGCACAGGAAGAGAGCTAAAGATGACTGCATACCCCACAGAGGCTACTTACTCTTGTGACAATAAATGATATAGCTGCTGGCCCATTGCTGGGAAACTGCCCTCACTCCACCGTGCCCAGCCAGTGGAGGGCTCCAGAATCTCCATACATGTGAAGGAAGTTCTAGCCTAAGGTCAGAGGGGACCAGGCTCAGCAGAAGCTGAGTGAGAGCAGGTGCAGCAGGCAGTCTGAGAACAGCAGCTGAGAGTTGGCCGGAGACACTCCCTGATGCAGGCAGGACACAGGGCAGCAGTGGGCAGACAGAAGAACAGCATGAAGGGGTTTGATGGAGACTCCTACCATTACACCCCTCTGCTGGACTGTCCCTAGGGGTTAGGTTAGGGACTGTGGTTTTGCTCTTCATTGTTTTTGTAACAAAGGAACTGTGTCTAGTTTCAGGCCACCCTAAAAAGGGTGCTACTTCCTCAGAGCATGTGAGTGTTTATGGGAATCCACAGAGGTCTAGCACCTCGGTAGCCTACTGCTTGGAGTGCCTACAGCACCTGCCTTTGAGCTTGTGGTAGACAGAGCACTCTAGCAGACATCTAGAGGGGACGGGTGTACTGCTGCACTCACAGGGACACCCTGCAGTAAGATTGGTTACATCCTTACTATTATCTCGTTCCCCAACGAGCCTTTACGCATTTGTCCACCTGTTACAGCTTGTCATGTTCCTATATTGTGAGTTCTTGGAGGCAGGAACTGTCTTTGTTTCACTTACTGAGAAGCACCAAGTACAGTGGGGCCATGACCCCTGAGTGGAACATGTAGGCCCTGTCACAATAAGGAAAACTAATCTGTTCAACCAGAAGTCCTAAGGTCACATTTTCTCCCTATGAAAGCTTAGATTCTGAAGCATGCAGCAAAATATGTGGGAAGACCTTAAATCCACTGCTTCTGTGGCGTGTCCCCATTTCACGTCTTTCTGCAGGTACCGCTAGTCACCTCCCACAAGATAAGCAGGGTCAGGCTTTGCCAGAACTTCAATGGCAGACCTCCAAGGAAATCCCACTGTGTTTCAGGAAGTTGTGTTGGGGAGTCAGTAGGTGGCATTCTTACCTCTAAATCGGTACTGAACCAATGCCTCAGAACAGTGGGGCATTGAGCACTTACTGCAGAGAGAAAATTAGACATGAATTTACCATGTAATTTGGTAGCCAAAAATGCTGGTGCGCTTTTGGCATGCAAACACACGGCAGAGAGAAGCATAAAGTTCTGGTGTGACTGCACCTGAAATACAGCATTCCATTCCATGCACCTCAGGACCAGAAAAGCCTGGATAAGCTGGAGGGACCTCAAAAAAGAGCAGCAAAAATGATCCCTAGCATGATTTCACTTTCTAGGATCTTAGAAACCCGAATACCAGGGAATCTTGACTACAAGTGAACAGGGCCTCAGTGTTATGTCTCCTCCAGAAAGAGACAGCCCCCGAAACACTAATACCTTCTACATATAAATCTAAATTAAATGGAGAAATAAATCCCATAGATTCATTGAAATTCTACATGAAATAGTCTATTGCTGGGCTATCGCTTGATCACATGTCTATTGAAATCAATGGTAAAGCACTTATTGACTTCACTGCAGCTGGATCAAGAACGTAATTGTTGTGTATTTGGTTGTCATGGTTTTTGTTCCTATAGCAACTGAGTTAGATTATTAGGGGATAGCCCAGCCGGTTTCGGCCGGTTGGGTGAGCTCTGTGTCTGTAAATAAAATGGTAGTTTTGTTAGCTGTCTGCTGTTTGGCTTAAGTGATTTCTTCCTAAACCGGCTGCCCCCAAGGATATAACAAGTGGCGACGAGGATGGGATTCCGGTGCTGCTCCAGTAACAGAAGGAAGTAGAAGTCAAGGTAAAGAACAAACAAACAAAAAAGCTGCTTGTTTGCACTGACTGTGAAAGTGAAACTAAAAATCATGGCTACTCTGACCAGGCCACTGGAACCTTTTGATGAGAATATAGAGCAGTGGTATGTGTATACTGAGCGTTTTGAGCATTTTGTTATTGCAAATGACATTACAGAAGCGAAGAAGGTGCCAATATTCTTAAGTGTTGTAGGGGCTAAAACCTACTCCCTGCTACGTAGCTTACTACACCCTGTTAAGCCAGCGACTAAATCTTACAGTGACATTGTGGAAATGCTGGGGTCCCATTTTTCCCCAAAACCACTGGTAATTGCTGAAAGATATAGGTTCCACAAAAGAGACCAAAAGGAAGATGAAACAGTTGTACAATTTGTAGCAATTTTTAAAAAGCTAGCAGAACACTGTGAATTTAAGGAGATGTTAAATGATGCCCTGCGTGACAGGTTAGTATGTGGCCTCTACAGTGAAGCTATACAGAAGCGCCTACTGACAGAGGCTCAGCTTACCTTACAGAAGGCTGTTGATATTGCTGTCTCCATGGAACAGGCTACAAGGGAGGCGCAATACATCGGTGCATCCCCTAGGGTGCAAAAAGTGTCACAAGAACCAACCCACAAAACTGTGCAGAGTCAAGAATGTTACCGCTGTGGTAAGCCGGGTCACCAGGCATCAGAATGCTGGTGTAAGGACCTGGTGTGTCGACACTGTGGCAAAAAGGGACACATTGAGTGTGCCTGTAAACAAAAGAAAAAGAGGCCTGTGGTCTGGCCAACAAAAAGAGGAACCCTGCATACCCTAGAGCAGACCCAGGATGATCAAAGTGACACCTCATCGCAAGAGGAAGTACCACTACATGTTTTGTCTTTGGCAATGGGCTCACATGAATACTGGGTAACCCCGTTGTTGGATGGGAAACCTATACGCATGGAACTAGACACCGGTGCAGCCGTCTCGCTGGTCTCCGAGACTGTGTATAAAGAAAAGCTACAGCATCTTCCGCTTAAGGCAACAAAAACTGTTCTGAAGATGTATACGGGAGAAGCTGTGCCCATGTTGGGCACTATTGATGTTAAGGTGGAGCTCAATGGACAGGCTGCTAAATTGCCACTGTTTGTGGTGAGAGGTAACTACCCAGCCTTAATGGGTAGGTCTTGGCTTGGGAAGATTCAACTGAACTGGGCAGAAGTGCACCGGATGACTAAAGAAGAAACCAGTCTAACCCCTATACTAAGGAAACATGCTGCTGTTTTTGGAGATGATTTGGGAAGTATGAAGGGAATCACTGTGACATTGAACATTAAACCTGACAGTCCACCAAAATATCTGAAAGCCCAAACTGTGCCATATGCCATCAGGCCGAAAGTCGAAGCGGACCTGGAGCGCCTGGTCACCAATGGAGTCCTAATACCAGTTACCCATAGCTCATGGGCCACTCCTATTGTTCCAATCGTGAAGAAAGATGGCTCTCTCCGGATTTGCGGTGATTTTAAAGTCACTGTCAACCCATTGTTGTGTGCAGAGCAATACCCGCTTCCCCGCATCGATGACCTCGTCACAGGCCTGACTGGGAGACAAAAGTTCAGTAAGATTGATCTGAGTCAAGCATATTTACAGATGCACGTCGATGAAAAGTCCCAAGAGCTGTTGACTGTTGTGACTCATAAGGGGCTTTATCGATACTGTCGCCTACCCTTCGGAATAACGTCTGCTCCCACTCTGTTCCAGAGGGCTATGGACCAGATCTTGTGTGGCTTGTCAGGAGTTCAGTGCTATCTGGATGATATCCTGGTCACTGGAAGAAATGAAGAGGATCACTTAAAGAATTTAGAGGCTACCCTACAAAGACTGGAAGAGTATGGCCTATGAGTTCGCAAAGACAAGTGTGAATTCTTCAAGCCCTCTGTTGAATATCTGGGACACATCATTGATTCTGCAGGTCTTCATAAGGCCCCTGCAAAAGTTAAAGCTATTGTGGAGGCTCCCCCACCTCGAAATGTAAGCCAGCTGCGCTCGTTTCTAGGACTACTGAACTATTATAGAAAGTTCATCTCACAGTTAGCCACACTGCTAAAACCACTTCATGAGCTCCTTGGGCAGAACAAGGGGCCTGGAAGTGGACTGAAGCCTGTGATGTTGCATTTAACAAAGCTAAGGATGCATTGCTAAATTCTGAAGTTCTAACGCACTTTGATCCATCCTTACCCCTACAATTGGCCTGCGATGCCTCCCCTTATGGAGTGGGAGCAGTCGTGTCACACATTATGCCTTCGGGAGAAGAGAGACCTATTGCTTTTGCTTCACGCACTCTAAGCAAAGCAGAAACTAACTACGCCCAAATCAAACGTGAGGCATTAGGAATTGTTTTTGGAATTCGGAAGTTTCATCAGTACCTGTTTGGGCGAAAGTTTACTCTTCTCACAGACCATCGACCTCTGACGTCAATTTTTGGACCCTACACAGGCATTCCCCCATTAGCTGCTAGTCGTATGCAACGTTGGGCATTGTTACTTTCAGCACACACATATGAAATCAAATATCGGAAATCCACTCTGCACGGCAATGCAGATGGCCTCTCAAGGTTGCCTTTGCCGGTCAAACATCAAGATAGTGCCCAAAAGGAAATCTGCTACTTTGAACAGGTAGAGAATACACCCATCACTGCTACTCAGATAAAGAAGGCAACTCGCGTTGACCCAGTATTGTCCCAAGTTATGGACTTGGTGATGCATGGAAAATCTCGACAAACCTCTCCGGTCTCACCTGACCTTGTTACCTACATGGCCAGGAGGACGGAGTTATCGGTCCAATCTGGTTGTTTGTTGTGGGGGAGACGTGTCATTATTCCACCACCCCTGAGATCACAGATGTTAGAACAGCTACATTCCGGTCACTGTGGAATAGTGCGCATGAAGGAAATTGCACGAAGCTATTTTTGGTGGCCTGGATTGGACAGTGCTATTGAAGAGAAGGCAAAAGCTTGTATGTCATGTCAGGGTGTGAGGAATGCACCGCAGTGGGCACCCCTACACCCATGGGACCGGCCTGAAAACCCGTGGCAACGTATTCACATTGACTTCGCTGGTCCCCTTGAAGGAAGCATGTTCTTGGTGGCAGTAGATGCCCATTCTAAATGGCCAGAAGTCTCTATAATGCAGTCCACTACTGCAGAGAGTACTGTCCAAAAACTACAAGGACTCTTTAGTCGTTTTGGTCTGCCAGAACAACTTGTGAGCGACAATGGACCGCAGTTCGTCTCTCAGGAGTTTCAAAATTTTATGAAGGCAAATGGGATACACCACATCATGTCAGCACCATATCATCCATCCACCAACGGATTAGCTGAAAGATTTGTGCAGACAATGAAACACGCTTTGAAATCAGCAAGGGGACAACACTCCATTCAAAAGCGTCTGGATACCTTCTTACTTTCCTACAGAAACACACCTCATGCTATGACCAAGGCATCTCCGGCCTTTCTAATGATGGGACGACAGCTGCGCACTTGCTTTGATCTGCTGAAACCTTCTGAACTCTGACAAATTGTGCAACATCAGCAGCAAAATCAAGTTATCAGAGGGGCACCCAGAGCAAAAGAGCGAACCTTTAGCCCGGGACAGCCAGTTTTGGCTCGGAATTATACTTCCAGAGCTAAATGGGTCCCTGCCACAATCATCACTCAAACAGGACCTGTTTTCTACACAGTCCGGACTGCAGAGAATCTTACCTGGCAGCGACATGTAGATCAACTGTTGCCAGGTCATGCCAGTCCTCAGGACACATCTGCAGTTGAGTGGTCTGACTTCACCACTTCTGGTGAGACACCGAATCACAAATCACCTGTTCTGACTGTTCTCCTCCATTACTGCCGGCGGCTGAGATACCCCTTTGCCCAGCACGAGCTGATACCACCTCCTCACCTGTTCGTGCTGCGGACCCTGAGCCCATGGTACTTTCGGGTGCAACAACCAGAAGTTTGCCGTAATCCACCTAGAGACAGAAGGTCTCCTCATCAGCTGGATCTTTAGCTAGGGCGAACCCACGGTTATGGGGCAAAATAATCCCCAGGGTTTAACCGGGAATGGAGGCAGTCTACCCTCCTTCTCTAGTCTAGTGTGTGTTTTATTTAGGGGATGTTCTTATTAGGGGGGGAGGAATATGTTGTGTATTTGGTTGTCATGGTTTTTGTTCCTATGGCAACTGAGTTAGATTATTAGGGGATAGCCCAGCCAGTTTTGGCCGGTTGGGTGAGCTCTGTGTCTGTAAATAAAATGGTAGTTTTGTTAGCTGTCTGGCCTCAAGTGATTTCTTCCTAAACCGGCTGCCCCCAAGGATATAACAGTAATCTAGCTCCCTCACACTGCAGGATTGATCCCCGGAGACAATACTTTCTAGTGGTTTGTTCTGTCTATTATTATTACTGTTATTAATTAGTGTTGCAGCAGGACCCAAAGACCCCAGTCAGGACTGGGACCCCATTGCGCCAGGCACTGTACAAACACACAGGTAGGGACAGTCCCTGCCCCAAAGGGTATGTTTAGCTACACTGAAATAAAAGACCCCACGGCACATCCACGGCTGGCCCAGCTCAGCTGACTCAGACTCAGGGGGTTCAGGCCGTGGGGCTATAAAATTGTAGTGTAGACATTCAGGCTCAAGCTGGAGCTAGGCTCCATGAGGGGGGAGGTTCTCAGAGCTCAGGCTCCGGCCTGAGCCCAAACGTCTACACTGCTATTTTGATTCCTGGAGCCCAAGCCCTGAGAGCCCGAATCAGCTGACCCAGGCTCTGACACTGGGTGCTACGGCTTTTCTATCACAGTGTAAACATACCTTGAAAGCCTCTAATAAATGGTTTTCAGTCCCAAGCAACTGGGCTTCCACTATTTCCCTTGGCAAACTATGGCACAGATCAATATATCCCTCTGTCAGGAAATACCACAGGGGAAACGGATGCTTTTATTATAAGACGTTTAAGTATTATTAATCACACTGCCATGCTCTTTCGCTTCAGAGCCTACAATCTTAGTCCAGTTCTCAGTGGGCAGGCATCCACATGGCAACAACCAATTAGAATTGACCACTTTCTCCTTGGCAGTCTCGGCAGAGTGGTGCCAGAACTGCACCGAAGAGCGCTGATGGCTAAAGGTAGTCTCTGCAGCTGCGGTTTAAGACACCTACATTGGGGGAAGTGGGGTATGGACGTGTGAGGTTCACATTGCTTTGTCTTTTATCTTAAATCAGTTCTGGTACTAGGAAGTGGCAGGTGCAGCCAGAGAGGGCTGAATCTTCTGACTGAATGTAGGAACCTTCAGTGCCCTGTTTTGTTACCACTGGTAGTACACTGAACACATCTCTGAAATGAGGCCTGAGTGTTTACAGAACCACAGGGATGACTTGAACTACAGAATTCCAACTATATCTGGATTTAAAATACTCCAAACTATGTGACCGTTCAGGGCTGGGGAGGGCGGTTTGGCCCATTATAAAGAGAGGGGACATTTCTGAGATTCATTTCTAGCTCTAGGCTTGGCTTCCAAGCGCCACTTAGCTGCCAGGGGTTTGGTTCAGGCCCATCTCACAGCTCTCACGTTATTTAAACCAGGACATATTTCATTTGTGTCAGTTTCAGATAAGAGAATAATAGCTTCTCTGTGCTTATTCTGCAGTGTTCTCTGAGGAGACCAAGGAGGCTGGAGCTCTGTAGTGTCAAGGGCGGCTGCAGATCACGTTCACTACCCAAAAGATGCTTTGCCAGCTCCTCGCTGTGCTGCAGAACGGGCCAGCTCAGTGGAATGTCACCTTCGCTAGCAGCCGTGATGGATGAGGCTTCTATTCCTCCAGCTTCCAACCTGCCAGCTGGCTGGCGAATCACGCACATACTGAACGAAACTGCTCACGGCTCAGAGCAATCCCTCGTCACACCTCTCTCACACTATTGTGCCACCGCAAAAGAGCTTGGTTCTCTGTAAATCTGATAACAATCAGACTCAAATTCATATCCGCAATGAGTGTGCAATTTAACGTTAATTTGCACGGTTTGTGACTATGGGTGGGGACAGAGTACAGAGTCTGAGATGAGGGCTTGATCCTTCGCTCCCTAACCAGGATTGGCTAGGAAACCAGACTATGCAATCCCTGGGGTGTAGAGGGGAGAGGAAACACCTTGTGTCACTCTGCAGTGACCCCTCTGGCTGATGCAAGAATTACTCGGATGGGCTTTGAAGGGGGTCATCATTGTCACCAATCCTATGCCCTGGGCCTGCCGTGATGCAGAATAATCAAATCCAGGGATACTGGAAGGGTGTTAGCTGTTAGGTAGGTGCACTGAGAGGGGCTCCAAAAAAAATTTTCCCCCAGGGAACAAATAAAATAAAATCCTGTTATATACTTTGAGGGGAAATAGAGGCAAATGTGATTGATTGTCATTTGTGAAGCACCCCAAAGGTCTTGTGGATGGGGAGGGAGGCACTTTTATTAATCATTCATCATTTTTCACGGAATCCCGCTTACTAATAACTCCTCCTTCTTACAAGAACAGATATGAAGTGAGTGGGAGTCAGGACTGCTGTGTTCTGGTCCCTCCTTAAAAGCATGCTATTGTCCAGCCAGTCCTAAAGAGTCCTTCACTGGATGCTATGGACCTTGCCAGTTCTTGCCCAAAGTCAAAACACCCCTTTCCCAAGAAAGCTAATTGAGAAGCTAGCATAGAGCTGCTTCCAAATAATTCCATCCACAGCCAGGACCCTACATCCTTCTCAACCAGGTTTCAGACAATGAAAAGGGTGTACCCATGTATTGTACTGTACATGAGAAAGTCAGCAGATCTGCACTAATAGTAATTTACAATTAATATTACAGGCTCATTGCTGCATGGGTTCAAGTCTTTTTTTTAGCATCCAAACCAGAGAGCACTCCATCCCCTTTCTGGGAACTGTGAAATGCATGTGCTCCTTTGATGCCTCTAAGGATTGTTATTTTTTGCTATGCAGATTTTTTTCATAACTAAACATCAATGGAGCTATTAGTAAGTTTCAGTGGCAATGTTTCCAGCATTAATCTGACGGAGCAAGCCACTCTCTCTTTCTCTAGGAGACTAGTCACACTAGTCTGGCAGCAAAAGAGCCCTGTCCATGATTTCAAGATGGATGAACCCAAACCTTTGGATCCTCTCCTTTCACTCCATCCTTGGAGCTTTGTGGCACCAGCAAATTGCACTTTGCTGCTGGAAGATCCTCCTTATTGACCATCCTGTCATTTAACTTTAGTCCTTGCAGAGGAATATCACCTGGAACAGTCACAGCACCAGAAGTAATTATCTTCTGAAACTCCAGTACGGTTTGCAACGTTGCACACACCAATTATATCAGACACCCAAAACATGCCAGTGACATAGGACAGTTGCACAGGGATTGAACCCCAGGACCTTGTTCATTAAAAGCCTGAACCTGGATTGCTTGAGTTAAAAGAGTAACTCTCCTGGCTGGCAGCCATAGCATCCTCATTAAGTTCTTATGTGAAAGAAAAGGGCTAGACCCATACTAGGGTAATGAGGCTTATTGTGGCAGCCAGCCTGGAGAAGAATGGCCCATGCCATGGGCTCTGCATCAATCTTTACACAGTTAAACAATAAACAGACTCAGAACTTGGGTATCTGTTCCCCTAGCCGGCACACAAATATAAAAAGTAACTATTTAGCCACAGCACTTTAAACCAAGGTTCTGGGCTAACACTGACGGGTTCTCCTCTGTCCCAGCATCACCCAGCATTTCCCCTTCAGAGAAAGCAGGCAAGCCTTTTTAACTGGCCTGCTGGTTCCCAATTGGTCAGTGTCTCCTCATGGCCCTTCTAGGCCTCTGGAGGATTAAGTCTTTTTAGTAGCCTGGCCTGAGCAGATTTTACTTAAACAGGGGGGTGTTAGGATGCTGATGCAGCCAGTAAGGGGCAGAGAAGGCCTGCTAGGCCCCGCCACATCATATATTCATTAACTGGTAACCACCCCAGCTAGAGGTAGAAAACAAACATGATGAACGTCTTCCTGATATACATGATCTTGGTGGTCTGTGGTGGGGTTAGTCATCAGTTAATTACATCTGTGCAGCCAGGTCAACTGTCAGTAGCTCCTGTCTACTGAATGACCTGCCAAAGTTAAACAACCAGGTGCAAGGCTGTATTTTGTGGCAAAAGTTGGTGGCTCCCTCCAGTTCCCAGTGGACAGGTGTCCACATTTCAGAAACCACAAATGACATTAACTGCTATCCTTTGTAATCATTCTTATGTATTACTAGTATTGCAGCAATGCCTAGAAAACCCTGCAGAGAATGGGGGCCCATTGTGATAGCTGCTGTACCCACACATTGTAAGAGACTTTCTTTATGTCCAAAAGCCTTCAATCTAAGCAGCTAAAACATGAGAGAAAGGCAGCATTATCCCTATTTTAAAGATGGGGAACTGAGGCACAAAGAGAGTAATTTACCCAAGTTCACACAGGACATCTGTGACAGAGACAGAAAGCAAACCAAGGTCCGCCAAGTCCCTATCTAGTGCCTGAACTACAAGACCAGCCTTCCGCTCGGCCTCATCACTGTTAGTCTCAACGGCAGGGTAACAGATTGAATGGGACTCCGCTCCACCGAATGAGCAAAGAACTGCATTCCTACCCCTAATGACGGATCCTCTACGTCAGTGGTTCTCAAATTTTTGTACTGGCGACCCCTTTCACATAGCAAGCCTCTGAGTGCAAGCCCACTTATAAATTAAAAACACTTTTTAAATATATTTAACACCATTATAAATGCTGGCGGCAAAGTGGGGTTTGGGGTGGAGGCTGACAGCTCGCGACCCCTCACGTAATAACCTCACGACCCCCTGAGGGGTCATGACCCCCAGTTTGAGAATCCTGCTCTACATCAAGTTGGAGTGAGAGGGAAGCTGACACTTCCGCTGCCTATGTTGTATCTGTTCTGGGGCAAAGAGGACGTCAGTCTCCAGAGTTGTTAATCTGATACTCATAGACTCATAGACTTTAAGGTCAGAATGGACCATCATGATAATTTAGTCTGACTTCCCGCACATTGCAGGCCACAGAACCTCACCCACCCCTAACCTCTGGCAGAGTTACTGTAGTCCTCAAATCACGGTTGAAAGACTTCAAATTACAGAGAATCCACCATTTACACTAGTTTAAACCTGCAAGTGACCCGTGTCCCATGCCACAGAAGAAGGCAAAAAAAACCCCCAGGGTCTCTGCCAATGTGACCGGGGGAGGGGAATTCCTTCTCGACTCCCAGATACCTTTAATCAGCACTAAAACTCACACCAAATAACAAAAAAATATGTATAAGTAATGAAAAAGGGAGACTACCTTGTCGAAGTGCATTTGTTGACTATAGATCACTTTGCCCTGGTTAACTGCCTGTGCTGAATACAGATTACATTCGAAGGTTGCACAGCCCTGATAATTGCTACAAAGGAATGAGGTGAGGGTGACATAGTCATAACATGGAGAAGCCAGTCCAGGGTTAGTATAAGAAATATGATGCCAGTGGGGGCTGGGTTTGGCTTTTGCAGCCTGCAATTTCTAGTTCTATTTTTACTCTCTTTGGAGGCTCCGTTTCACTCCATCGAGTGGTTCATCAGCATTATTCCAAGCCGTCCCTGTGACGCCATCCGGGGTAAGCACTGTGGAGACCTGGTCTCTGCATCACGTAAGGCTGCAGCGTGCGTAGGGCTGCAAAGGGGCGGGGGGGTGAGAGGAGGATTTCTGCCTTTCAGAGTGAGAAAAATAAATAAAGAATAAAGATCTGGATTAAGCATCTGGAAAATTACTGCAGCCTCACAGCTTTTGCTGCTTGCTACCCAGGATGAGTCATCTGCCGGTTGTCTAGGCAACGGCTATTTTCCTCCTGCTGATCAATTTAGTCTGTACGAAGGTCCCGTGAAACCGTGAGCTGTGAAGACAATGTAACCGAGGGAATGTCTTCCCTGCAATGTAAGCGCAGAGTTAGTAGAACTCGAGTTAGCAGATCCTGGCTCTGTTAACCTACGGCTTGAGCACCTGAACTCATTTGTAACCCGAGGTTAGAAAGTGTTGAACCCTGGTCCCAACGTGGCAGGGCCATCCCTATCCATACGCAAAGTACGCAGCTGCATAGGGCACCAGGAAATTTGGGGCACCAAATTCCTGGTGCCCTACGCAACTGCGTGCTGCTCCAGTCTCTGCTCCGCCTCTTCCCCATGGCCCCTGCCCCGCTCCACCTCTTCCCAGCCTTGCTCCATCCCAGCCCCACCCTCCACTCCACCCCTTCCCCAAAGCCCCTGCTCTGCCCCCGCCCCACCTCTTCCCACCCTTGCTCCAGCGTAACCAGATGTCCCGATTTTATAGGGACAGTCCCGATTTTGGGGTCTTTTTCTTATATAGGCTCCTATTACCCCCCACCCCCTGTCCTGATTTTTCACACTTGCTGCCTGGTCACCCTACCTGCTCCATCCCAGCCCCTGCCTCCACTCCACCTTTTCCCCTGAGGACTGCTACAGGGGTCAGGCCTGCACTCACTGGGTGGTGGTAAGTGGAAAGACTCGGCCCCAGCCCGCTCTGTGCCACCGGTTAGTGCTGGGGGGCGGTTCCCCTCTGCCCCCCCAAGCCTGCTCCTGCCCCATGCAGAGGCCTGGGGCCACACACACACACCCCCGGGTGGGCTGCATAGGCCACCAAAATGGCTAGGAACGGCTCTGCAACCTGGGGCTCCAATGTCTACACAATTATGTGGGACTGAATCCAACTATCTACTTTCACCAGACTTCCTAGCGCCCGGCCAATATGTGGCCACTCTCGCCCTTTGTTCGTGATGCAGTGTGGGAAAACTTGACTGTCCAGAGGACATAGAAAGTGAGCCCATGTGATTGTGGGATACTTTTGGTGGACTACCAGAGCACGAATCCAGTGTGACTGTATCTACATTGCAAAGCAATAGGGCTTGGACCCTGGGTCCTGGTTTGACTCAGGCTCAGTCCCTCGCTCTAGGGGTTAGTACAATTTATGTGCAGATGGAAGGGGAATGAGGCTTGAGCCTGAGTTCAAATCCTGGGCTTACATTTCAAGGCAGCCATACCCTTGAAAAGTCACAGAAACTCCTATCAAACAATGTTTGCATTCTGAGTGTGCCAAGCCATGGGCTCTTTGAAAAACAAACATAAACACACCACTTCTGGGGATTATACTCATTTTTATCCAGGCTGCATCCCCCCGGGGCATGTAATATTGGCGATGTAACACCCAGGCTGTTTAATGACAACTCCAGAGACCTGGTCTGGAAATGGAATTCAACGTCTCATCCTAGAAACTAAATTAAGTTTGGCAGCATCAATACTGGATGTTTAATGGTCCAGTGCATAAACCACGGGTGGACAGGGAGTCAGGAATCCTGGGTTCTACGCCTGCTTCTGCCACTGACAGATCATGAGACCTTGGGCAAGTCACTGCACTTCAGTTCCTCCCTCTGTGAAATCTAACCTACATGGAGGAAGATGATACTTAGGAACCATCTTTTAAGTGCTTTTCAAACTAGAGATAAAAAGGGCTAAGTGCTAAACAATATGAGACTCCCTGGAACTACAGTTTTGCATCCTAACAGGGTTTTCCCCCGTCCTTCATCTTTCTGCAGTAGATGCATGGAATGCCGTGTAGTTTCAGATAAAACCTGAAAGCCTGAATTCCTGCCTGTTCTGCATGGATATTCAAGACCCCACTAAACACTTTTCATGAGGTTAGAGGTTCACCCCAGTGTCCCTGGCTATTTTTTTTTTCATTTTGCCATGAGCCTGGCTTCTAACCTGCACCCCAGAGGTAGCTGAAAACACTAACCTCTGCTGGTATCTGAGTCTCTGACCCAGCTGGTGTAGCGGAATGAATGGTCCAGGGCCTACATGTGACTGGAATTTGGAAGAGGGAAAGGTGGCAAAGGCTCACTGCAAACAAAAATGAGGCCCTGGTGGGGAAAACGGCCTGACCAATCAGTGGGAATGATATCCACACCCTGCCTGAGGATCATGGCAGCCATTTGTCACACAGTTTACAGCTAGGGGGTCTTATTGGATCCCGAGCTGCTCCTGCGTGCTCAGGTAGCCGCTCTGGTCAAGAACAACTATTTTCTACCTAAGCCTGCTGAGAAGAGTGTGACCAATTCTCCCCAAATACAGACCTTGCTACAGTCATCCATGTACTTGTCATCTTGAGACTGTGCTATTGTAATGCATTCTGTGTGGGGCTACTTCTTGGCACCATTCAGAAACTGAAGCCAAGCAGCTGCGTTGTGCACTGCATTGTTCATCACTCAGGGATACCCTTACGTCAATGTTCTAGGGACTTTTCTGGCTGACTTTTAGCTTCCCACTTGGGTTCAAAGTATTTGTGATGGGCCTATGGAGCCCTAAATGGTTTAGAAATTGGTTACCTAAGGCAGTGATTCTCTACCTTTTATGGCCTGTCGCAACCCAGTAAATATTCTGGGGGTGGTTTTGGTTGGGTCCTGCCAACCACAGGGCTTGAGTCCTGCCCGGCACTCACCCCACAGTGGTGGCTCCTGCAGCTCCTGTGCCCTGGGGATGGCTGGGCTGGGCTCTCCACTCTGGGCATTGCAACCTCCAGGACTGCAGTGCCACTCAGGTTTAGCCCCCGTCCCCTGACTGGACCAAATTTGTGTGAGTGCAGTTGTGAGCTGGTGCATGGGGTTGCAGTGCCACTCACTCAAATTTGGCCTACCCGGGCTCCCATCTTCATGACGGCTGGGCCAAAGCTGCGTGGCGCTGGGACCCCAGAGGCTGCAGTGCCTGGAGCAGGGAGGCGAGCCCAGCCAGCCCTGCAGGACAGGAGCTACAGGAGCTGCCACACAACCCTTTGAAACATTCTGGCGACCCAATTTTGGGTCTGTAAGGGTCCGGTGTGGGGGCTCGGCCCTCTCAGGTGCGGCTGGGAGCCAGGCCGCCTCACTACATGAGGCTGGGCGAACAGTTCAGTATCTCAAGTCCAAGCCCTAGATCAGGGCAGGGCAACAGGCAGTAGTCCTGGGCTCAGACCCTCCGGCAGGGGCTGAGCAAATAAACAGTAATTTAAGCCCCAGCCCTTAGTCAGGGTGGGGCAACAAACAGCAGTTCTGGGCTCAGACCCTCAGGCAGGGACTGAGCAAATCCACAGCAGTTCAGGGGCTCAGACCCTCAGGCAGGGCTGAGCAAATACACAGCAATTTAAGCCCCAAGCCCTAGGTCAGGGCGAGGCACCAAACAGCAGTTCTGGGCTCAGACCCTCAGGCAGGGTCTGAGCAAACAAAACAGTAATTTAGGGGCTCAGACCCTCAGGCAGGGGCTGAGCAAACAAGCAGGAGTCCAGGGGCTCAGGCCCTCAGGCAGGGGCTGAGCAACAACTGGTAAATCCAGGCTTCTACGCCTGAGCGTTGGGGTGAAGGGGGAGACTGCCACCCGTGAGTGGGGGTGGCAGGGGGGACACAGGCCCACCCACTCCACTGTGTCCCAGCCCGGGGCCCTAACAGCAGCAGTCAGTCTGCTGCTGTGTCGGTGGGGTCCTGACCGAAACACACCGACATTGGCTCGAAGTCTGCTGCAGCCAGACTGGGGTCGGCTACCCCCGGGCTACTTCCATTCTCCCCCTCCATGGGTACCTGTCCATCCCTAGCGTCCTCCGCCAGATCCCACACCATGGGCTCCTCGTGGGGCTGAGCGCTGGGTTGGTCAGGCAGCTCCTCGGGGTACCGGGCTCAGGGAAGGCTCAACCCAACAGGAGCTCGAGCATCAGCGTCTGTCATCTCCAGTGGCCGGGTGGCAACCGGGCGCTGGGGCCGGGCCTTTATACTTCCTGTCCCGCCCCTTGACTTCCGGGGGGCGGGGACAGGCGGCGGTGACTTCGCCCACTGAGGCGGCTGTTCTGGCTCGGCCCTCTCAGGGGCGACTGGGAGCCAGGCCGCCTCACTACAGGGTCCCAACCCAGAGGCTGAGAAACCCTGACATAAGGGACCGTTTCACCCACCAATTTTGTGAAGCCTACCACTGACAACATCCACATTGACCCTCAGTATCCAATTGTAAGTAAACTCTTTGGAGCAGGAATTTTTTTTGTCTGTGTAGATTTTAATTACTATAAAGAATGGAGGTGACCCGATGAAAGACCTGAAGCTGAAACATATAGGAACCTTTAACTCATACAAGCTACCTACTAGGCATGATTGCTATTTCAATGGAAGGCAGTCCGTTCTGCAGTTTGCTTCCCAAACTGGCCTGAAACAGCCCAAGTCTGGGGACCTTCAGGGAATGATGTAAAACACGTCTTAGGCATTTGCCTACATTTGGGTAGAGTGGATGGGCCATTTTTCAGTCTTTGTTTTGGGGGAGGGTGGAATGTGCATTTCAGTTTTGCTCTATGTATGTGAAATATATGCAGTGGTGTTGAAGTAGTGTTGGTCTCAGGCTATGAGAGCGACAAGATAGGTGAGCTAATATCTACTGCACCCCCATATTCCTCATAGTTGTGTTATTATTATATAATTATTACATAGTTATGATGCATTTTGTACAAGATGGGTCATGTGATATGTCATTGGAAAAGTTATGATTTGCTCAACATGATTATCCTATTTGTATGCATGAATCATTTTTGCATCTTAAGTTAGGAATATTGACTTTGTATCTGTATTTCGAATGTGCTTACTTTGGAAAACACCCGCAGCTAGCCTTTCAGATACAACTATAGTGAAGCTAGACAGTTTTAATGGCTCTTCAGCAAAGACAATGGACTATGATATGGTTTAGCCTTTCTGTAACTATTTCAGCCAGCCTGTAACTCAGGGATCAGCAACCTTTGGCACGCAGCCCGTCAGGGAAAGCCACTGATGGGCCGGGCTGGTTTGTTTACCTGCCGCATCCGCAGGTTTGGCTGATTGCAGCTCCCACGACGCAGTTCGCCGTTTCAAGCCAATGGGGGCTGCAGGAAGCGCTGCGGGCCGAGAGATGTGCTGGCTGCCCTTTCTGCAGCCCCAAGTGGCCCGTTAACACCCCTGCAGCCATAGGACTGGAGATGGGGATTAGTGGGTTACAGATTGTTATAATATGCCATAAATCCAGAGTGAAAAAGTGGGTGAGATAATATCTTTTATTGGACCCACTTCTGTTGGGGAGAGAGATAAGCTTTTGAGCTTACAGAGCTCTTTAAAAAGCTCGAAAGCTTGTCTCTCTTCCCAACAGAAGTGGGTCCAATAAAAAAATATTACCTCGCCCACCTTTCTAATATCCTGGGACCTACACGGCTACAACAGCACTGCAGAAATCTAGTGTTTTTATTTAGACCATGATTTTGAGTGCCTAGCAAAGTAATTAATTTAAGCTTCAAGGTTCATCTTTTGAAGATGTTCAGGTTTCCTTTGAGGATGAGGACTGAGAGGTCAGATATTGCTTTGTGAAAAGTGTTCACCCAGGGGTGATATGACGTTTTTGTCTTTTATCATTTTTCTGTGTGAGTTCATTTATAGTTTATTACAACAGTCTGTAACCCACTAACCCCCCTTTTTTTGTCCTATGACTGCAGGGGTGTTAACGGGCCACTTTATCTTGAATAGCCCCTGTGACGTTATGACTGTGATATAATATCTCATTGAAAGGGGAAAGGGCCAGAAAGAGTTAATTAACTCATAGACTGACCTGACCCATGGGTGAACCTTGAGGACGGGTTAGGAAGATATGTAAATGACTAGAGCTTTGAAATGCAAGTCTGCATTGTTAGAGGTAGAAGGGGAAATGTTTGCTCAGGTCTTGTGATGCAAGCAAACAAGTCTTGTCTATTGCTATAGTTTTAATTCAAAGATCAAAAGAGGAATATTAACATTTATGATGATACTTGAGTGAAATAGTATTATTGTCTATGTGTCTCTTTGAAGGTTGTGCTAACCTGTATCTGAACTGTTTAATGGATAAATTACTCTGTGCTAATTGCCAGGATGTTTGGGAGAAGGAGTTAAGCCTATTGTTTTCTCAGGCCGAAAGGCTGCTGGAAATGTATAAGAAGCCTGGAACATGATCCTGCTTCATCTCAGATCTGCTTTGGGTTTCAAGAGGGGGAAACCTTAAGCCATAAGGATTGAGATCCCCAGTCATTGACTGGAGCCACCCTGAATATGGAAATTGGACTATAACCTATGGACTATTTCTAAAAGGACTTTTGGCAACTACAAGCTTATCTCTGCTGTGTATCTGAATCTCAAGAATTGAATTCAAGTCTGTCTGTAGATTAATCTTTTAACCAACACTCTCTCTCTTTTCTTTTTAAAATAAATTTTAGCTTGGTTAATAAGAATTGGCTATAGCGTGTATTTTGGGTAAGATCTAAATTATAATTGAACCTGGGTATGTGGCTGATCCTTTGGGATTGGAAGAACCTTTTCTTTTATATGATGAAGTAAGATTCTTAGGAATCATCATCATATCTGACAGGTGTGTCTGGACGGAGGCCTGAGGCTGGGCACTTTAAGGGAACTGCATGGTTTGGACTTCTAAGTGACCAGTGAGGTACTGTAGAAGCTGTTTTGTGCTGGTTGGTAAATCTAAGTATTGGAATAACCACCAGCATTTGGGGTTTGTCTGCCCCGTTTGGTTTGCAGTTCACCCTGATTGAGTGACCTCAGCTGGCTCCCACGGGCAGCACCGTCACAGCCCCTTAGAATATGTGTTAACTACTTATGCTAAACAATCTCTTCCACCTTGTATTTAGCTGTGACAATCTGAGTACCTTTCCCAGACCAAAAGAAGAGCTCTGTGTAAGCTCAAAAGCATCTCTCTCTCACCAACACAAGTTGGTCCAATAAAAGATATAACCTCCACCAACCTTATCTCTGAAATATCATATCTCGTTTCATTTTAAATTCGATTCTGTATTTGTGTTGGAGATGGAATACAGAGAGTGTGTTTCATGAAGACACGCACACGCACACACACACACAAGACAGCAGGCACCACCACAAATGAATGAAATAAAGTTTCCTTTTATACTGCACTGACCCTCTCACTTGATTGTCTTTTGCATCCCAAGATCATAACCCAAGTGGGTGGGACTTTTGCCATGTGTTCTGTCTTTATATGATTCAGCTTCATATTCTGATCTGTGTTTATAACATACTACCTAATTTATAGTGAAAAATAAGCAGATCATGAAATATCCTATGGCATGAGGATGAGTAAGGCTTACAGAATTCTCTCTCGGACTCATAAACATTTGGTGACACAAGCATTTAAGATAATGGCAGCTTTAAAAGACTGCTTTGAAATAACAAAACAAACAACAACAGTGTAAAGATGTTGTGTAGGTTTTTGGCCATGGGAAGACTGTAAACCAGTAACGTGCCATCACTATCTTCCAGCTGTTGTCCTTAGAATACAACAGCGCAAAAGACTGAAATTCTCTTCTCCTCTTGTGTTAACCTGGGGGAATCTGTTGCATATAATGCTCATCAGAAGGGGCCAGAAAACAGCAAATTGAAATTTTGTTTTCTGAAACGCTTTCCAACTAGCTCTAATTTTAAGTATTGGTGCAGCAAAGTGATGCAAAACCAGTGAACTCATTGCCACTGCGAAGTGCATGGGTCTGGTCAGGTCCACTCTAGGGTTTGGTAAAGAAACCTGGATCAGCAGAGCACAAGAGTACAAGTCCACTATCTGAAGCCAGGAAAGCAGTTCCTTCTCTAGGCCTTGATCAGGTTGCTTTGTATCACTGATGGAGCAAAGCAGACCTGAAGCTAAGGAACCTTGCTCCCCTTACAAGTCACTCAGCATAGGGCAGGAGTTTTCAACCTGGGGATTGTGACCTCCTGCTACATAGGAGGGGGATCCAGGTAGGATCCCCAAGGTGGTCCTGGTAGGTAAAAGGGGATTGTGGTGTGGGAAAGGTTGAGAACCTCTGGCATAGGGCAGTCATCAGGTGCTATACCCCATGCTGATCCCCCGCATAGTGGTTATGGCCAGGGGAAAGAGGACATGACTGGGAGGTACTTGCAGAACACAAAGCAAGATTTGGTCTACAGTGTGCATAGCACTCTGGGATGAAGATGTAAGACTCCACTGACTAAAATTAGGGATGGACTGTCAGGCCTTAGGACCTTGTATGAAGGCACAGATCTATTCTGCTGACTCATCCAGACAGCCGGAACAAGTGGGCCTCATTGGATTCAGCTCAGGAATACAAAATTTGAAGGGCTCCTCTAGATGGGGAAATTTACCAGCAAAAATATACTTGTATAATTATAGTGCTACAGTTATACCTGTATGACTCACAGTGCAGACACCCTCATTTTGGAATACGAGTGTTTCTTTCCAATATAGGTTATGTCACTTTGAAAGTGGTATAAGATGTATTGGAAAAAGGCACTGTCATTCCAGAATAACAGTGTCCACAAAGGGAGTTATACTGGTGCAACTACAGCAATATAATTATATCGGTATAAGTCCCAAGAGTCTTTGTCAGGACTTAAGTGTCTGCGTAAAGGTAAGCACACGGTGAAACACTTTGTTGAATAAAAATGGATTTAAGTATGTGCTAAATGCTTTTCTAAATCAGTACCATAGTACATTAAAGTTTGTCACCCTATTTCCAGTTGAGTCAATGGAAAAACTCCCATTGACTCTAATGGATTTTGGATTTGGCCCTGTCATAACTATAAAGAGAAGGGTAACAACCCTCCTGTATACAATTTTATAAAATCCCTCCTGGCCACAGGCAACAAAATCCTTTTACCTGTAAAGGGTTAAGAATCTCAGATAACCTGGCTGACACCTGACCCAAAGGACCAATAAGGGGACAAGATACTTTCAAATCTTGGATGCGGGGGAGGCTTTTGTTTGTGCTCTTTGTTTTGGTGGTGTTCGCTCTTGGGACTAAGAGGAACCAGACATTAATCCATGTTCTCCAGATCTTCCTGCACAAGTCTCTCATATTTCAAACTTGTAAGTAACCGCTGGGAAAGGCGTGTTAGTTTTGTCTTTGTTTTCTCAACTCATAAAGGTTCCTTTTGCTAGAGGGTTTACCTCTGTTTGCTGTAACTTTAAACCTAAGGCTAAAGCGAGTTCCTCTGGGCTCTTTGAATCTGATTACCATGTAAAGTTATCTCCATCCTGATTTTACAGAGATGAACTTAACCTTTTCTTTTAATAAAATTCTTCTTTTAAGACCCTGAATGATTTTTCATTGTTTTAAGATCCAAGGGTTTTGGATCTGTGTTCACCAGGACTAATTAGTGACGGTATACTCTTAAGCCTACACAGGAAAAGGGTGTAAGGATTTGTGGGGAGGAAGGAATTAGTCTCAAATCTGCCAAGGAAAGCGGGGGTTAGGGACTTGGAAAATAGTTAGGGGATGGAAGAGTTCCAAGTGGCTCTCCCCAGGGCCGGCTTTAGCAAGTGCGGGGCCCGAATCAAACACTTTCAACAGGGTCCCAGCAGGGATGACAGAAAAAAAAACAGACATAAAAAAACACGTGGGGCTTGTACTCACCCTAATCCTAGGGTGGGGTGCCTTACCCACTGGAACCCTACTCTTAGGAATCCTAACTCTAGGGCGGGAAGCCCTACCCATGGGAACCTTAAACTTAGCTCCAGTGCCCTAACCAAAGGAACCCTAACCCTAGCTCCAAGCTCCAAGTGCCCTACACACAAGAACCATAATTCTAGCTCCAAGTGCCCTAACCTTAGGAACCCCAACCCTAGTTAAAAGTGCCCTAACCTTAGGAACCCTAAATTTAGGGCGGGAATCCCTACTCATAGGAAGCAAAACCCTAGCTCCAAATGCTCTACCCATAGGAACCCTAACCCTAGATCCAAATGCCCTACCCATAGGAACGCTAACACTAGGGCTGGGTGCTCTACCCATAGGATCCCTAACCCTAGCTCCAGGTGCCCTACCCATAGAAACCCTAACCGTAGCTCCAAGTGCCCTACCAAAAGGAATCCTAACCCTAGCTCCACGTGACCTACGCATAGGAACCCTAACTTAAGGGAGGGGCACCCTACCCATAGGAAACCTAACCCTCGCTGCAAATGGCCTACCCATGGGAACCCTAACCATAGGGTGGGGCACCCTACCCATAGGAACCCTAACCCTAGCTCCAAGTGCCCTACTCTTGGAAACCCTAACCCTAGGGCGGGAAGCCCTACCAATAAAAACCCTAAGCCTAATTCCAAGTGTCCTACCCATAGGAACCCTAACCCTAGTTTCAAGTGCTCTACCCATAGGAACCCTAACCCTAGCTCCAAGTCCCCTACCCATAGGAACCCTAATGCTAGCTCCAAATGCCCTACCCACAGGAACACTAACCCTGGCTCCAAGTGCCCTAACTTTAGGTACCCTAACACGAGGGCGGGAATCCCTACCCATAGGAACCCTAACCCTAGCTCCAAGTGCCCTACCCATAGGAACCCTAACTGTAGCTCAAAGTGCCCTACCCATAGGAACTCTCATCCTAGCTTCAAGTGCCCTACCCATAGGAACACTAACTCTAGGGCGGGGCGCCCTATCTATAGGAACCATAACTAGCTCCAAATGTCCTACCCTAAGGAACCCTAAACCTAGGGTGGGAAGCCCTACCCAAAGGAACCCTAACCCTAGCTCCAAGTGCCCTACCCATAGCAACCCTAAGCCTAGCTCCAGGAGCCCTACCTTTAGGAACCTTAAACCTAGGGCAGGAAGCCCTACCCATAGATACCCTAACCCTAGCTCCAAGTGCCCTACCCTTAGGAACTCTAACTGTCTGGTGGGAAGCCATACCCATAGAAACACTAACCCTAGGATTGGGTGCCCTACCCAAAGGAACCCTAACCCTAGCTCCAAGTACCCTACCCACAGGAACCATAACCATAGCTCCAAATGCCGTACCAATAGGAACCCTAACCCTAGCTCCAAGTGACCTATGCACAGGAACCCCGAGCCAAGATCCAAGTGCCCTACTCATAGGAACCCTAACCCTAGCTCCAAGTGCTCAACCCATAGGAACCCTAACTTTAGGGACGGGCATCCTACCCATAGGAAACCTAACCCTTGCTGCAAATGGCCTATCCATGAGAACCCTAACCATAGGGTGGGGCACCCTACCCATAGGAACCCTAACCCTAGCTCCAAGTGCCCTACCCTTAGAAACCCTAACCCTAGGGCGGGAAGCCCTACCCATAAAAACCTTAAGCCTAGTTGCAAGTTGTGACAAAGTGGGAATGTTCTTAATGTTTGCTCTGAATACTGTGTTGGTGCCTCAGTGTCCCCTCTGCTGTTCTTAATATCTAGGTGGGGGGATCAGGGTGTGTGATTGCTGCTGAGGAAGGGACCAGTGCACCTAAATGCCTCGCACTCTGTCACCTAGCAACTAATGGCCAGGCCCTTCCCCGCCTGCAAGGGGATGCTAAAGGTGTTGGAGAACAAAGAGATCAGCTGACCTCCTGGCCCAGGAAAGAGACAGCCCAGAGAGGAGGGGCTGGAGGGGGTTTTGGGAAATTTGGAAGCTGGCTGAAAGATGGAGGGGAGCCCCGAGGAGGCTCAGGCCTCCCAGCGGGGCGGTGGCCTCTCTGGGGCCCCCAGATCGACCTAACTAAGGGGGGTCTTGTTGTCTGTACCGGCAAGACCTGTTGTGGACTGTGTTCCTGTCATCTAAATAAACCTCTGTTTTACTGGCTGGCTGAGAGTCACGTCTGACTGCAAGGTGGGGGTGCAGGACCTTCTGGCTTCCCCAGGACCCCGCTGGGGTGGACTCGCTGTAGGAAGCACATGGAGGGGCATATGCTGAATGCTACGTGTGAGCTTCCTGCCCTAAAGGTAGCCTGCTCCAAGGGAGAGGAGGCTCCCCGAAGTCCTGCCTGGGTTTGGGGGGAGCAGTTCCAGAGCATCGTCCGGGGACTCCGTGACACAAGTGTCCTACCCATAGGAACCCTAATCCTAGTTTCAAGTGCTCTACCCATACGAACCCTAACCCTAGCTCCAAGTGCCCTACCCTTAGGAACCCTAACCCTATGGCGGGAATCCCTACCCAAAGGAACCCTAACTATAGCTCCAATTGCCCTACCCATATGAACCCTAACCCTAGCTCCAAGTGCCCTACCCATAGGAACCCTAACCGTAGCTCCAAGTGTCCTACCCATAGGAACCCTAACCGTAGCAATAAGTGCCATACCCATAGGAACCCTAACCCTAGGGCTGGAAGCCCTGCCCATAGGAACCCTAAACCTAACTCCAAGTGCACTACCCACAGGAAGCCTAACCCTAGCTCCAAATGTCCCACCCATAGGAACCCTAACCCTAGCTCCAAGTGCCCTACCTTTAGGAACCCTAACTCTAGGGCGGGAAGCCCTACCCATAGGAGCCCTATCCCTACCTCCAGGTGCCCTACCAACACGAACCCTATCCCTAGGGCGGGGAGCCCTACCCATAGGAACCCTAACCCTACGGTGGGGCACCCTACCCATAGGAACCCTAACTCTAGCTCCAGGTGCCTTACCCATAGGAACCCTAACCCTAGGGCGGAATGCCCTACCCATAAGAACCCTAACCCAATCTCCAAGTGCCCTACCCATAGGAACACTAACCCTAGGGCGAGGTGCCCTACCCATAGGAACCCTAACCCTAGCTCCAAATGCCCTACTCTTAGGAACCCTAACTCAAAGTGCCCTCCCCATAGTAACCCTAACTCTAGCAAAAGTGCCCTACACATAGGAACCCTAACCCTAGGGCAGGGAGCCCTACCAATAGGAACCCTAACCCTAGGGTGGGGCACCCTACCCATAGGAACCCTAACTCTAGCTCCAGGTGCCTTACCCATAGGAACCCTAACCCTAGGGCGGGATGCCCTACCCATAGGAACCCTAACCCAATCTCCAAGTGCCCTACCCATAGGAACACTAACCCTAGGGTGAGGTGCCCTACCCATAGGAACCCTAACCCTAGGGCGGGGAGCCCTACCCATAGGAACCCTAAGCCTAGCTCCAAGTCCCCTACTCATAGGAACCCTAACCCTAGTGCAGGGTGCCCTACCCATAGTAACCCTAACCCTATCTCCATGTGCCCTACCCTTAGGAACCCTAACCCTACGGCGGGAATCCCTACCTATAGGAACCCTAACCCTAGCTCCAATTGCCCTACCCATAGGAACCCTAACCCTAGCTCCAAGTGCCCTACCCATAGGAACCCTAACCCTAGCTCCAAGTGCCCTACCCATAGGAACCCTAACCGTAGCTCCAAGTGCCTACCCATAGGAGCCCTAACCCTTGGTGCGGGGCACCCTACCCATAGGAACCCTAACCTTAGGGCGGGGCGCCCTATCCATAGGAACCCGCCTCTCTCCTAAGATTTGAAACACGCTTGGTGGTGACAGCTTACTATTAACCTAAGCTGGTAAATAAGCTTAGAGGGTCTTTCTTGTGGGTCCCCACATCTGTACCCTAAAGTTTATCGTTGGGAAAGAACCCTGACAGGCCGAAAGGCAGACGTCCTGAAATTGGAGTCTGTGGTTCACAGAGCTGCTTCTATCCCTTTCGTGAACCTCCTATCCATCTTTATGCAGTGATGCCAGCAGGTAGTTGTAGCCTGGTCTGGAAATCTTTTAGTTTCCTAAGGCTTTTCCAACTAAATTAACACAAGACACCTACCCAAACCTCTTTGCATCTTGCACACTTATTCATGTATTTCTTTCTTGAGTTTCCATTTGGTGCAAATATAAACATCACCAAATTTTCAGATGCCACCAAAACTGAAGGAACATAAAACACACAAAGGGAAAGGACCCAATGGCAAAGTGACCCCAGAGAGACCAGTGCAATAGATGATTTTTGTAACAAAGGGAGCTTCTTTACTAATTATATAAAGTTCCTATATCATGAGAAAAAAGAATGAGGAGTACTTAGAGGCACCTTAGAGACTAACAAATTTATTTGAGCATAAGCTTTCTTGGGCTAAAACCACGAAAGCTTATGCTGAAATAAATGTGTTAGTCTCTAAGGTGCCACAAGTACTCTTCATTCTTTTTGCTGATACAGACTAACACGGCTACCACTCTGAAACCTGTATCATGAGAGGAAATAAAGAGCATGGGTACAACAAAATGGATGGGATGTACCACAGTTGCACCCATCCCAATAAAGAGATTTGTTTTCATCTTCTCTACAGTAACTTAATACAACAGCTGCCCCAGGGAAGATGCAGAATCAGGAGGTTAGGAGGGAAAATGTCCACAATAGGATCTTTGTCTTAAGAAGTGGTCTGCAGTCCAAGAAAGACTGTAAAACATTCCTTTAAGGCAGGCCTGCACAACATATGGCCCGCGGGCCACATGGAGCCTCACTGTGCGGCCCGCGGGGGGATTCTAAATCCAGAGGTGTAGCGAGCGCCCTCCGTACCCTCCAACCGGAGGGGGCCCCGCAAGGAAGGGGGGCCCTAAAAGTGGCAAAAAAAATGTAAGGTATAACTAGGTAAGTGACATTTATTGACGCTATTGCACAATCCATGTCGGTTTTACTGACAAAACCGTGAAGTCATTATGATACATCATAATGCTATTGGCTACATCAGTTGTCTGTCGGTCAGTTTCGAATTTTAGTTGGACCCATTCAAAGATTGTGTATTTGCGTTCATAATGGCGGTCGGCGGATAAATGTTATTAATTTAGTTGTTTAATTTTTTATCGTTTCCAACGCAGAAGCGTGCTTTGTGATGTCTAAGAGAACGTATAAGAGCGGAGCTAGTAAACGAAAGGCAGCAAAAGATGCCGAGGAGGAACTTGAGAAAATTCCAAAGTTGTCAACGTATTTTGCGCTGCAATCCAACGTAAAGGTACAGGCACATGAAACGGACAGCGCTAGCAGCGACGAATCGTATCCAGAAGTATCCAGAAGTGCTTCAAGTGAGGTCAAAGGTGAAACCAGTTGTTCTACCAAACAAACTGTGACAGATATTCCAGCTGCTGCCGGGAAAGAAGTATCTGAATCTGAACCACTGACTGATGATCCAGGAGATTGGCCGTCTATAATATCGGACAGGCAAGTGTGTGACATTGTTGCACGTGGCCCACCGCAGCAGAATTAAAGTTACGAATTTCCATTTAACGAGGAAAGACGGAGGTTCACAAGTACTCATTTCTATCGAACCATGGCAAATGGCGAGAAAATAAGACATTCATGGTTAATGTACTCAGTTCAGAAAGATGCCATTTTTTGTTTTTGTTGTAAATTATTTGGCACTGGCGACATACCGCTACGTCGTGGAACATCTGCTTGGAAAGCACTGTCAAAAAGACTTCAGCAGCATGAAACAGGCAAAGGTCATCAAGACTGTATGGTGAAATGGTTTGACCTTTGGTCAGGCATAGTAAACCGTACATCTATTGACCAACTCGAATTGCAGGCTTTTCTGAAAAAAAGAGATTTCTGGAGAAATGTTGTCAAACGCATGGTTGATGTCGTTATTTTCTTGTCCGAAAGAAACTTGGCATTTCGAGGAAGTAATGAAAAGCTCGGCGATCCTTCGAATGGCAACTTTTTGGGACTGTTTGAATTGCTTGCAAAGTATGATACTGTCCTCAGCGAACTTTTACAGAGGATTAAGAAGGCAGAGACACATGTTCAGTACCTCAGTCCACAGATCCAAAACGAGCTGATTCAACTTGTTGCCAGTAACATTCAAGAGGCCAACATAGCGCAGCTTAAAAAAGCAAAATATTATTCAGTTATTTTGGACTGTACTCCCGACGTGTCACATGAAGAACAGATGTCTGTGGTGTTACGCTTTGTTGAATGCAACGGTGAAGATGGTGTCAATATTCGTGAAGCGTTTGTTGGTTTTCTTAATGTTCATGATACAACTGGCGAGGGCTTATTGGAAGCATTTCTTGAAAAGGCAAACAACTTAGGAATAGACATTGCTGACATGAGAGGCCAAGCTTATGATAATGGCGCAAATATGAGAGGAAAGAATAAAGGAGTTCCAGCCCGCATGCTAGAAATAAATGACCGTGCCTTGTATGTACCATGTGGAGCTCACACTTGGAATCTTGTGATCTCAGACGCGGCAAAGTCATCGAAATATGCCGTTGACTTTTTCGGTCTGATTAACAGAATATACGTTATCTTTTCTTCGTCACCTTCACATTGGGATATACTTCAAGAACATATGCCAATATCTGTTAAAGGGTTATCGTTGGGAGTCGAGAATTGATGCTGTGAAGCCATTGCGTTATCACCTTGAAGAATTGTGCAATGCTTTGTCATCTTTGCGAGAATATGCGCTCGAAAAGAAAGATGGCAATACAGCAACAGAAGCCGGTGCGCTTTTAGACCATGTTACTACATGGCCTTTTGTTCTGACTGTGTACACGTGATACAATATACTATTTCACGTCAATAAAACCAGCAAATTAATTCAGTCACCAGATGTGTCAATTGACGTACTGCAGGCAGAAGTCGGTGCTACAATGAAGTTTTTGGAAGACTATCAAAATACAGGATATAACTCTGTGGTCACAAATGCACGTGAAATAGCAGAGCATATGGGTATTGAGCAGGTGTTTCCAGAAACCAGGGTGCGACGTAAGAAGAGAATGTTTGATTACGAATGTGCTGATGATTCGAGTCGTCTTTCTGCCGAAGAAAAATTCAAATCGCAGTTCTTTCTTGTTCTCACTGATCAGGCCATATCTTCTGTTTCGTCGCGATTTGACCAACTCGTGGAGTGGTATAAGTTGTTTGGATTTCTGTACAACGCTAACAGCCTGAAGCAGTGTCACAGAGAAAATGAACTGGAGAATCACAGCAAAAATTTTGAAAGAAAAATGGGAGACATTGATGCCAATGAACTCATAATGGAATTGAATCGTTTTATTTATGTCATCGAGAAAGAGAGAGGACTTGTCACGGCAAACAATTTTTTAACGTACATATACAAGAACAGCCTTCAGGAGATATATCCGAATCTTTGCATTTGCATCAGAATTCTTCTGACCACACCAGTTACTGTCGCCGGTGCTGAAAGGAGCTTCAGCAGAATGAAACTGATCAAGAATATCCTGCGCTCAACCATGACAGATGACAGGCTTTCTGCGCTTGCAGTTATCTCAATCGAAAACAAGATTGCCAGATCTCTGGACTATGACGCATTGATTAACTAATTTGCGGAGAACAAGGCTCGAAAGAAGTGCTTTGCGTAAATACGGAATACATGTACACTGTAGGCCTATGTATACACAATATGAACCCTGTATATTGTATAAAATAAATACAGCATTCCAGTTTCTGCATTGTAAGGGGCCCCGGACATATGTTCGGAGGGGGACACATTCTTTGTTGCTACGGCCCTGTCTAAATCCCCCCCACACGGCGCTCTGTGGGCAGCCCAGAGCCCTTTGAATCCCGGCCACGGCAGGGAATCAAAGGGCTCTGAGTTGCCTGCAGCCGCGGGGAGCCCTGAGCCCTTTAAATCCCAGCCGTGACCAGGAATCAGAGGGCTCTGGGCTGTCCACAGAGATTCCCAGCCGCAGCTGGGATTTAAAGGGCTCAGGGCTCCCCGCAGCTCCCAGCAGCCCAGAGCCCTTTGAATCCCAGCCCGCGGCCGCTGATTGCCCCCTCCCCGGACCCCTGCCCCAACTGTCCCCCAGGACCCCCACCCCTTATCTAAGCACCGTTGGTCCTTGTCCCCTGATACCCCTCTCCCGGGACCCCTGCCCCTAACTGCCCCCCAGGACCCCACCCCCTATCTAAATGCCACTGCTCCTTGTCCCCCAATTGTCTCCTCCTGAGACCCCTGCCCCTAACTGCCTCTTGGGACCCCAGCCCCTATCTAAGCCTTCCTTCTCCTTGTCCCCAACTGCCCCCTCCTGAGACCCCCCCCAACTTCCCTCCAGGACCCCACCCCCTACCTGTCCCCTGATAAACCCCTGGGACTCCCATGCCTATCCAACTGCTGCCTGTCCCCTGACTGCCCCCCCGAACCGCCGCCCCATCCAACCCTCCCTGCTCCCTGTCCCTTGACTGTCCCCCGGAACCCCCTACCCCTTCTCCAACCCCCAAACCGCTTACTGTGCCACTCAGACCAGCGTGTCTGGCTCCGTGCAGCTCCAGACAGTTGCTGCCATGCTCCCCCATGGAGCCCACAGCCCCCCCTCCCCCCTCAGCACCTGCCTTCCAGATTTGAACACCTCAAAATTCAGGAGTGCTCAAGCTCAGTTTGGGCAGCTGTTACTTCATTTCTCCCAAATCAAATATACTGATCTACTGTAACTTGCTGTAGAAAAAGTAGGATAAAATTGAGCAAGAAATGCTTATTAGGACTGGAATTGCTATTTTCAACAGCCATTGCCTTTTTGTTTGTTTGAAAGGAAGACAGTGATATTGCATTGGCAAATTCCCCATAGAAAGAAAGAGTGGAACAAAAGAATAATAAAGGCACCTCAACTTTTCCTCATTTATGGAGGACAGTCTTATAATATGCATCCAGATATCCTCCAATCACACAAGCTGAAAATTGTTCCATTTTACTGCAGCTCTGTAACCATATGGGAACCAATCCTGTCTGTGTTTTGTGCACATCCAAAATTCCTGCTGAATGACCCGCCCTGGGAGCGAGTTACCAGTGACCCAGGGCTGGGGCGGCAGGAGGGTGGGGGGAGGGCACTGGTGAGGAGGAAAGGGGGGGAAGCCCAGCGCTGGGGCAGCAGGGTGTGTGTGTGGGTAGGGGGAGAGCCCAGGACTGGGGCAGCAGGGGGGTACAGGAGGGAGCCCAGGGCTGGGACAGGGGGCAGCCAAATTTTTTTTTGCTTGAGGCAGCAAAAAACCTAGAGCCGGCCCTGCCGGGTTCCCCCAGCCGCCGGAGCCCCGGGCCCTTTAATTTGACCCTGAGGGCTCCCAGCTATCTCTTCAGCTGGGAGCCCCTGGTTGATTTAAAATAAAGTATCACCTCCCCACCCCCAACCTTCCTTTTTGGCCCACAGCTGTTTTGGTGGGGCGGCGCTGGGGAAGGAGGGTTTGTTTCTGCAGGGCTGGACGGCACCCATCCACATGACAAAGCCATTTTTGTCGACTTAAAGGGCTCTTTAAATCGATTTCTGTATTCCTCCTCGACAAGGGGATTAGCACTGAAATCGACCTTGCAGGGTTGAATTTGGGGTAATGTAGTCACAATTCGATGGTATTGGCCTCCGGGAGCTATCCCAGAGTGCTCTATTGTGACTGCTCTGGACAGCACTCTCAACTCAGATGCACTGGCCAGGTAGACAGGAAAAGCCCTGCAAACTTTTGAATTTCATTTCCTGTTTGGCCAGCGTGGCAAGCTCAGAGGTGACCATGCAGATCTCATCAGCACAGCTGACCATGGAGTCCCAGAATCGCAAAAGAGCTCCAGCATGGACCAAATGGGAGGTACTGGATCTGATCGCTGTATGGGGAGAGGAATCTGTGCTATCAGAACTCCGTTCCAAAAGATGAATGCCAAAACATTTGAAAAAATCTCCAAGGCCATAAAGGGCAGAGGCTATAACAGGGACTCGCAGCAGTGCTGCGTGAAACTTAAGGAGCTCAGGCAAGCCTACCAAAGAGCCAGAGAGGCAAACGGCCGCTCCAGGTCAGAGCCCCAGACATGCCGCTTCTATGATGAGCTGCATGCCATTCTGGGGGGTGCCCCTACAACTACCCCAGCCCTGTGCGTGGACTCTGTCAATGGATTCTCACACAACAGGGATGCGGATTTTGGGGACGAGGAAGATGATGAGGAGGAGAAGGTTGAAGATAGTGCACAGCAAGCAAGCGAAGAAAACGTTTTTCACCCTGTATCTAGTACCCTCCCAACCCCCTGAAGGCAGGCTCCCGGACCTAGAAGGTGGATAAGGCACCCCTGGTGAGTGTACCTTTGTAAATATAATCCATGGTTTAAAAGCAAGAGTGTTTAATGATTAATTTGCCCTGAAGACTTGAGATGCATTCGCGGCCAGTACAGCTACTGGAAAAATCTGTTAATGTGTATGGGAATGGAGCGGAAATTCTCCAGGGACATCTCAATGAAGCTCTCCTGGATGTACTCCCAAAGCCTGTTAGCCACGCGGTGTGGGGAGGGGTGAAGCGATCATCCCAGATAACTGGGGGGGGGAGGTAGTTGGGTTTGTGTTGCACGTTAACCTGAAAACCGCAGCCCCTCCTTTTAAATGGCCAACCCATTTTAAATGGCCAATTCAATGGGTGCTTGGTATGTGAAATGAGGGCACTGCTGTTTGAAACCATTCCCACATGTTATGAAGGTTAAAGAAGCCAAAAGACTGTGGCTTACCATGGCTGCCTGCAAGCCGAATTCTGTTGCCCACCCACCCTGCATGTGTGATCTCTCATACCAAACCGGCAGGCCCTCAATATAAGAGGCAAAATGCAACCTTGTAAAGAAAGAACACGTGCTATGTAATGTTAACAGCTTGGTTCATGGTGAAAGAGTGTACTCATTGTTCTCTAAGATGCGTCTTTTTAAAGACTACTCTCCCATTTTTTGCCTCCTGCAGCTGCAAATGTTTCAACGCTCCCCATATCATCTCCGTCCCAGAGGCTAGCGAAGATTAGAAGGTGAAAAAAACGCACTTGCAATGAACTGTTCTCTGAGCTCATGCAGTCCTCTCTCACTGAAAGATCCCAGCAGAATGTGCGGAGACAGACAATGTCAGAGTGCAGGAAAGCACAAAATGAACGCGAGGACAGGAAGGACGTGCAAGAAGAGAGGTGGCGGGATCAAGAGGAGAGGTGGCGGGATCAAGAGGAGAGGTGGCATCAGTGTGATGAGAGGAGGCAGGAAGCAATGCTTAGGCTACTGGAAGATCAAACTGATATGCTCCGGCGAATGGTTGAGGTGCAGGAAAGACAGCAGGAGCACAGACTGCAGCTGCAGCCCCTGTGTAACCAACCGCCCTCCTCCCCAAGTTCCATAGCCTCCTCACCCAGACGCCCAAGAACGCGGTGGGGGGGCCTCTGGGCACCCAGCCACTCCACCCCAGAGGACTGCCCAAGCAACAGATAGCTGGCATTCAATAAATAAGTTTTGAAGTGCAGTGTGGCCTTGTCCCTCCCTCCTCCACTACCCCACCTGGTGCTTCCCTCCTCCCCCAACCCTCCTGGGCTATCTTGGCAGTTATCCTCCCATTTGTGTAACAAATTAATAACAAATGCATGAATTTGAAACAACAATGACTTTATTGCCTCTGCAACCGGCGATCATAGGCGGGAGGGGAGGGTGGTTGGCTTACAAGGAAGTAGAGTGAACCAAGGGAGCAGGCGTTCATCAAGGAGAAACAAACAGAACTGTCACACTGTAGCCTGGCCAGTCATGAAACTGGTTTTCAAAGCTTCTCTGATGCACAGCGCTCCCTGCTGTGCTCTTCTAACCGCCCTGGTGTCTGGCTGCGCGTAATCAGCGGCCAAGTGATTTGCCTCAACCTCCCACCCCGCCATAAACGTTTCCCCCTTACTCTCACAGTGACTGTGGAGCACACAGGAAGCAGTAATAATGATGGGAATATTGGTTTCGCTGAGGTCTAACCAAGCCAGTAAACTGCGCCAGCACACTTTTAAACATCCAAATGCATATTCTACCACCATTCTGCACTTGCTCAGCCTATAGTTGAACAGCTCCCGACTACTGTCCAGGCTGCCTGTGTATGGCTTCATAAGCCATGGCATAAAGGGGTAGGCTGGGTCCCCCAGGATAACTATAGGCATTTCAACATCCCCAACGGTTATTTTCTGGTCTAGAAAGTAAGTGCCTTTCTCCAGCTGTTCAAACAGACCAGAGTTCCTGAAGATACGAGCATCATGTACCTTTCCCAGCCATCCCACACTGATGTTAGTGAAACATCCCTTGTGATCCACCAGTGCTTGCAGCACCATTGAAAAGTACCCCTTTCGGTTTATGTACTGGCTGCCTTGGTGGTCCGGTCCCAAGACAGGGATATGCGTGCCGTCTATTGCCCCACCACAGTTAGGGAATCCCAATGCAGCAAAGCCATCCACTATGACCTGCACATTTCCCAGAGTCACTACCCTTGATAGCAGCAGCTCATTGATCGCATTGGCTACTTTGATCACAGCAGCCCCCACAGTAGATTTACCCACTCCAAATTGATTCCCGACTGACTGGTAGCTGTCTGGCATTGCAAGCTTCCAGAGGGCTATTGCCACTCACTTGTGAACTGTGAGGGCTGCTCTCATCTTGATATTCTTGTGATTCAGGACAGGGGAAAGCAAGTCATAAAGTTCCATGAAAGTGCCCTTACGCATGCGAAAGTTTGGCAGCGACTGGGAATCATCCCAGACCTGCAACACTATGTGGTCCCACCAGTCTGTGCTTGTTTCCCAGGCCCAGAATTGGCATTCCACAGCATGAACCTGCCCCATTACCACCATGATGTCCAAATTGCCAGGGTCTGTGCTTTGAGAGAAGTCTGTGTCCATGTCCTCATCACTCTCATCACCGTGCTGCCATCGCCTCCTTGCCTACTTTTGAAGTTTCTGGTGCTACATATACTGCAGGATAATGCGCGTGGTGTTTACAATGCTCATAACTGCCACGGTGATCTGAGTGGGCTCCATGCTTGCCATGGTATGAAGTCTGTGCGGAAAAAAAGGCGTGAAATGATTGTTTGCCATTGCTCCCATCGAGGGAGGGGCAACTGACAACATGGCTTAAAGGGTTGGCTTACAGGGAATTAAAATCAACAAAGGGGGCAGGTTTGCATCAAGGAGAAACACACACAACTGTCACACCGAAGCCTGGCCAGTCATGAAACTGGTTTTCAAAGCCTCTGTGATGCACAGCGCGCCTTGCTGTGCTCTTCTAATCGCAAACAGCCTAGTCAGCAAACAGCGCCAGTGAGATTTTAAACATCCAAAGGCACATTCTACCTCCATTCTGCACTTGCTCAGCCTATAGTTGAACTGCTCCATACTACTGTCCAGGCTTCATAAGCCATGGGAGCAAGGGGTAGGCTGGGGTAGGTGCGACCGCTCGGTGCTGCCGGCTGGGAGAGCAGCCTGAGGCAAAAGCCTTCAGCTGGCATGATATTCCAGGCAGGACTGACAGGGTCGGCTCTATGTTTTTTGCCACCCCAAACACAGCAGTCAAGCAGCCTTCAGCGGCGTTTCTGCAGGAGGTCTGCCCCGGTCACACGGATTCGGCAGCTTGCCTGCGGGAGGTCTATCAGTCCCGTGCCTTCAACGTACCCACTGCTGAATTACCGCCGAAACCGCAGGACCGGCGGACCTCCCACTGAAACGCCGCCAAAGACTACCTGACTGCCGCCCTCACAGTGACCGGCAGGCCGCCCCCCGCAGCTTGCCACCCCAGGCACGTGCCTGCTGCGCTGGTGCCTGGAGCCGCCCCTGAGGACTGAATCTCCAATTAGACGAAACTTAAAGAAGAGAATGATCTGGAGTCATTCCCATTTATGTGCAGGTGCCCCTGACCGACCTCACCAAGGCCGGCCAGGAGCACCCATGTCCGCCAAGGCGCCCCCAACCGACCTCACTGAGGCCAGCCAGGAGGAACCAGGAGACAGCAGCAGACGGTGCAATATAGCTGCTAACTGTCTTGCTAACTTGCAAAGGCAAGGAGCTGCTGTGTAGCAATGAAGTACCATGTCTGCCAGCAGCACCCAGGAGACGTACGGTGACAGTGAGCTGAGCGGGCTCCATGCTTGCCATGGTATGTCGTCTGCACTGGGTAACCCAGGAAAAAAGGCGCGAAACGATTGTCTGCTGTTGCTTTCACAGAGAGAGGGAGGGAGGGAGGGGCCTGACGACATGTACCCAGAACCACCCGCGAAAATGTTTTTGCCCCATCAGGCATTGGTTGCTCAACCCAGAATTCCAATGGGTGGCAGAGACTGCGGGAACTGTGAGATAGCTACCCACAGTGCACCGCTCTGAAAGTCGACGCTAGCCTCGGTACTGTGGACACAGTCCGCCGACTTAATGCACTTAGAGTATTTTGTGTGGGGACACACACAATCGACTGTATCAAATCGATTTCTAAAAAATCGACTTCTATTAAATTGACCTAATTTTGCAGCGAAGACATACCCTCAGAAACCAGAATGCTGGGTCAGCTCTAGGCTCCGAAGCACTCTGTCACATATCTAGAATGTGGGAAATTTTAAATAACGAGCAGGGTGCTGTACCTTCCACCACTGAAAACAGAAATAAAAAAATTTCTCTTCCTGTGGAAAATAATGCTTCAAAATATGGGAAATAGCAGCGTTTAGGTTACGGTCAAGACATGCATACTATTGAATAATCTAGGAAATGGCTGCATACCTGGAGCAACCAGAAAACATCTTGATTCCTTCAAGACAAAAGCTGCTGATGCCAAAAGTACAATGAAGATCAACAATCCTGTCTAAAAATAAAGCAGGGTCTGATTTCATGCAGCGCCTGCCATACCTGGAGCCTTTCAAAGCCTTTTACTAAGCAAAAACTGGTCATTTGTGGCCCATTATTGGGATGTTGCAGTCACACTGCGAAAGAAATAGACATTTAAAGAGATACCATCTAGAAGTTTTGGAGCATTACTTATATTTTGCAAAACCAGAATTGTTGTAGGAAGGGATAATAAACCAACACTCCTTGAGCCTTAAAAATCCACTTCTATCACTGGAAGGGAGTTTCTTTCGTACAGGAATGCAATAACATTCTGCTGAATTCACTCTGAGGAAAGGAAATTCCCTTCAGTGAGAGATGGACCTTTAAAGTGCCAGCATTGTTATGCAAATAAAACAGAAACATTTTCTTAAATCTGAAACAAAACTCCAAGGGAAGCAAGTTTTGTCGGTTCAAACCTGCTCTTATGTTCTTGAGAACCCAGCACAAGGGCATTGGGCTAGTGCATGGGAATCAGAGAGTGAAAGTGACTATAAACAGAGAGTGAAACTAACCAGACTAGATTCACTGGCCACATTGAGTGAAGAGCAAAAAAATAAAATAAACAGCATGAATGGTGAAAACATATTTGAATAATAGAAATTGTTATTAAAGTGACTGGGGAAGAATGTTTAATTTTTTTAAGAATATTGGCTTTTATCTTGAAAGAATCTCTCTAACGTACAGACAGGAAGTATTAAAAATAGCATTCGGATGCCTGAGCAATAGCTACATTTGATAGTATTTTTAAAGGGAGTTTAGTGCTGGTGAAAGATGGCCTGGAGACTGAAGCAATCCACCAACCAAGTAGATGCGGCCTGGGCAGCAGCAATACAAGCTTCCTGCATTGCCCTGTCAAGATCCATCAGCAATTAAAGGAGGCCATTTTAAGGCCTAGTCTACACTAGAAAATTAGGTCGGTTTAACTGCGTCGGTCAGGGGAGTGCGAAAACTGTCCTAAGTCCCAGCACTAGGTTGACAGAAGAATTCTTCTACTGACCGAGCTACCACCTCTCGGGGAGGTGAATTACCTTCGCTGACAGGAGAATCCCTCCCATCTAAACACGACAAGTGATCAGAGACAGGAACTTAAGGCAACAGGAATAAGTGCACTAGCCGCTGATGCACAACACTGAAGCACTGCAGTGGCACAGCTGCAGCACCACTATGTAATATTTTAAGAGCAGACAAGCCCTTAAGGGTGAAAAGGATGTCCATTCCTTATCAGTCCTTAGCCTCTTTGCTGAGACTGCCAACAAGGAGGCCAAATACTGAGGGTGGCCTTTTGTCCTCTAACATATGGCCTGAGATCAGCACACTTTTCACATAGGCCATGGAACAGTCAGTGTGTCCTTGGTATCAGTCAACCCAGGCTAGTGCTGAATTGGTGGTGGTACAGTTTTAAGGTCCCTTAAAGGCTTTGTATCCCTTTGCGAGTCCCTAGCGCCATCTAGTCCTCCAGATCCTTCGGACGCAATAAGCAGAAATCCAGCACATCAAAAGGGACACACTAGGCGGCTGACCTGACACAGCTCAACTGGTTAAACCCATCTCTACTATCTTGTAACATTCTGTCATGAAGGCAGCTCCCTCTCAAATTGATAATCTGGGAGATTAGCACCTACTGTTGAAAATCCAAATCACAGCCTGGGTTGCTTTGTTACCATGACAACAGTTAAAGGTTCATCATAACTTTTTTGCTGTCGAGGCTTAGGAACCATTTCAGAAGGCTCCAGTCCCCCTCAGCCCATATAGTGAACTACAGGATACTCAACCTAGATACCTTGGAAGGGTGAAGAGCTAAATTGCCATGAACAGGATTTGAACCAGTAGTTCAAGGGAACGAGGGTACTACAAAGCTGCTGCTCAGGTGACTAACCCATCCCCTGTAACTAAGGGCTTGACTGTAGGTGCACAGAATGGGGGAGGGGGGTAGAAGCAACCTTTCCTTGTATGTTCCCCCTCAACCCCCCCCCCCCCCCGCACACTCAATCAAGGACAAGGCAAAAATCACAGTCACTCTGTTTGGGAGAGCCTGGAGACAGCCCCTTCCTAGCATGGCAGAGATGCAAACCATCCCAAGGAACCAGGGATCAGCAAGGAGGAGCATGGTCATAGCCCTGCCCCCTCTCCATGCCAGACAGGCAAGTTGGCCAGCCAAGGAAAGGAGGGCCCTGTACACCAACAGAGGGGATAGCACAGCTTTCCCTATATGGTGCTTGTCATAAACAGATAGTTAAGGGTTAAGGTCTCTTTTACCTGTAAAGGGTTAACAAGCTCAGTAACCTGATGAACACCTGACCAGAGGACCAATCAAGGGACAAGATAATTTCAAATCTCTGTGGAGGGAAGTCTTTGTCTGTGTTCTTTGTTGGGTCTTTGTTCTCTCTTTGGATCTAAGAGGGGCCAGACATATCTCCAAGTTCTCCAAGTTTTCCTGAAGTATTTCCTACTATTCAGTATAGTGAGTGTTAGAAAGGCGGATTAGTCTTATAATTAATTTCTGCATTTGCAATTGTGTGTTTGCGGGAGAAATATCTTTATTTCTGTTTGCTGTTACTTTGATTATTCTGAGAAAGGAGGGGGGGGGGAAGTCTCTCCAGCTTTATAAGCTAGACCCTGTATATTTTTCCATCCTGGTGTTACAGAGCTAGTGTACTTTCTTTCTTTCTTTTAATAAAATCCTTTTCTTTTTAGAACCTGATTGATTTCTTCCCTTGTTTGGATTTTCAGGGGAAGGGGAGGGGGGAAAAGTGAATCCCTCTTTGTTTTGATTCAAGGAGTTTGAATCAAGGTGATCTCTCCCAAGGACTAGGGGAGGGGGAAGAAGGTGGGGGGAATGGATTATTTCCCTTTGTGTTAAGATCCAAGGAAGTTGGGATCTGTGTTCCCCAGGGAAAGGTTGGGGGAACAGGGAGTGTGCTAGACACTGGAATTTCTAGCTGGTGGCAGTGTACCAGATCTAAACTAGGATTTAAGTTTAGAGGAGCCTATGCAGGTCCCCATCTTGTGAACGCTAAAGTTCAAAGTGGGGAATAAACCTATGACATGGTAGGCAGTGGTGGGATGTTTTAAGAACCAAGAGCCATTGAGAGCTATTCTCTCCTTCTAGAGCAGGAAAGCAGGCTAGCAGAGGGGGGGAGAGGTATTCAGTTTTCTAACAAGGTATTGTTAGAAAGAGATTCCCACTGAGAGAGCATTAGCAGTTGCTAGAAACAGGACAAACCAGGTTTTTTTTGGTCTTTTCTCAACCAGCAAAAGACATTTGCAAATGAAAAGTTTTGTTTTCTTTTTATTCAGTCGGGAATAGAAAAGGTTAGCAAACTGTAAACCAAACAGCCTGAGCTAAAGCAACACAGTCAATTCACTGACTGCAGAGGGGTGTGGCCAGCACCAGAAAGCCTCCTGAGGCACAATCCCGCCATGAGTTGCCCCTGGAGCAGCACAGAACCACACTGCCCCTAGAGGGGCCAGAATGGAACCTGCACAACCTAACAGTTTGTAGGGAGCTTTGGGTCCCTCGGGGGAAAGGTGCTATCGAAACATCAGTCATTCTCACTCCTGGGTGTGGATTTTATGTAATATCCTTCATAGCGTACAGGAGAATTACAGTGTCCTGTCCAGTCAAAGGACCATGGTAGCAAGGCAAAGCAGCAGTATTTCAGTCGCTAAGGAGCGCTGTTCTGCAGTTCCCTCCTTTTCTGTGCCTCTGGCCAGGACATTTATATACCCCTTGTGCTATTCTTAGGGACTGCTCAAGAACAAGTATACCAAAGGGAATACATTATGCCATCATGAAAAGCTGTCACTTTATAAAACAAATTTCTTGCTGTTGCAAAAATTATGCCTTTGACTATCATATCAGGGCAGCTCAGCTAATGTTTTCCATTTTATTAACCATTTAGCACAGAGATGAATTTGGACCTAATCCCTGCCTGCATCTAACCCCACCCTCAGGGAATGTGAGGTATTCAAAATCCAAACATCAACACCTAGACCCTAGTTTTACAAAGGACCCCATTTGGACAATGGACTGGGAAAGAGGTGGGCTGCACCCGACCCATTAACTACAACTGAAAATCCTGTCATAGCATCTCATGAAAGGAGTCCCATTATAGGCTTGTAGCTAGAGCTGGGCAAAAAAAAATTCAGCTAGTAGTAAATTAACCAAAAAAATGTATAATTCCAAAATTATTTCCAAATTTGGGTCAAATTCGATGAATACTTTCAACCTCCCAAAAACTGAACGTCAAAAAGTTTCATTTAAAAAATATTGATCCAAATAATATTTTGTTTTGAAATGTTGATTCAAATCAATACTTGGTTTCAAAATGTCATTTTGAGTTGACATTTGCAACATTGCCTTTGACCTGAATGAAATTTTTGCTGTATTTCATTTCAGCAAGAAAACCAAAAAATTCAGTTTAGGTTCAAAATTAAACACATTTTTTTTGCGGATTTTTTGGTTCAGCCACTGAAAACAAAACTCAGTTATTTGCTCTGCTCTCCTTGTCATCCAAGATCTAAAGACTCTAATACCCCCTCAAAGAAAATGTTGATGATGGTGATGTTGGCGGGGGAGGAGGTTGAAATCTGCACTCAAATATTGCAGCTTGTCTCTCTCTCTCTGCTTTTTAGATCAATCCATCACATGACCTGCCACGCTGCCTATTCATCCCTTTGAAATCAATGACACATAACAGGGGTAGTCAATTATTTTTTGTCAAATTTCTTGGTCAAGGTCCAGACTCCAGAGAAAATATTTTTAAAAATAATAACAATAATGATAATAATCATAAGTAAATAAAAAGATTTCGGGGTCCGCTCAAAAGTGTCTGACAATCTGGATTTGGCCCGTGGTCCACTTATTAACTACCCCAGCACATAAGGGTGTGCGTAGTACATTCATCCAGGGGCAATCTACCTGGAACTTCCAGTGGCAATCAGATTCACTTAATGGGCGCTCTTTGCTACGAAGCATCTGCATTCTGTGATCCAACCCTGTTGAAGGCCTGTATGAGACGCATCCTGAGGCTGACAGTACTGAGTTACCTTTTAGCCAAGCTGGACCCACATCTGAACTGTTGACCTCAGGGTGAGAGGTTCATAGTCTATCACTCGCCCTGTCCCACCTCTTTTCTTTGGGAGCGTGGAATGTGCATTTCTCACTCACAGCAGCACGCTGCAGAGGCTGTCTTGCTGTGTCACTCTCCCTGCTGCAGGGTCGGACAACTAGAAAAACAAACAGGGATTTTTTATTTCTTGCTCCTATTTCATTAGTTACTGTTAGGAATCAGAACAAGGACTATGGCAATGAGAAATGGTAATGGACAAATAAAAAAAATCACAGTCTAAATTAAGGTTACATGAATTCAGTGGCTCAAGAGTAACATAATTGTTACCGAAATAGCTTTCACATAATCAAGCTGAAAGAGTGTCCTGTTAACCTCTTGGGAAAGAGACATAAAATACCACAGAGCCAGGCTCTGGGTGTGATGAATAGCAAAACTAAGAAGCAACCACCCACAATAGCTAGGCTAGTCGGATGCACACACACAACACAATTGAAGCAACAGCACGTCTGGGCTTTCAAATTCCACGCACATCCTTGAAAACTGGCAGATTTCCTCTAACATCTTTCAGCTCTATCAGCAGAATGATCCCTTTTCCTTTTCGAGCCCCGTGTGAGTCATTAAACAGCCGTCTGACACCATCTGCTGGACCGAGAGGAAAAAAGTGCCAGCAACTGGCTGCCAAGGAGAAAAGAAATAAAATGTGAGGGGTTCCCCACCACCCCCAATTGAACAATGATTTAGGCTGTGGGATTTGGCATACATTCGCTGTCGACGGCAATCAGTCCTTTGCACTGGATAGTGCAAATTGTGGGGTGGGGAGGATACAGTCAATGTAATTATGCTTCAAAGCAAGAGCTTAGGTGGTGAGCCAAACATATGCTGTTTTTCCCTTTCCAGGGCGACAAAGGGAGAAGAAAACAGTTAAAACCAGCCTCCTGCAATGTCAGGTTCGAATTCCAGTAGCAATGGCAGAGAAGGGAGCTGGGTTTTTTAACACAGTACCTCAGAGCAGTGATGAGTCAGCCACTGCGTAGGCAAAGGAAGCGGCCATTATACATTCAGCAATAGCTTACACATTACACCCTATCTGCATTGCGTGTCATGTAGAGGATGTGGGTCAAAACACTCAGGTTCTTTTCCCCAAAACACTCTCTCTCTCTCTGCATTGTGTGTTTTGTGGAGGATGTGGGTATTCACACACACACACACACACACACACACACATAGGCGGCAGGTTTGTATAATTTTTGGTGGGGCCCAAAATGGTGGTGCCCCCCCACTCCCGCCCTGTAAGCCGATATAAAATGAAGCTATAACGCGTCAGTGCCACAAGATTACAAGGGTCAATTAAAAGTGGAAAGTCAGAAGCAGCACTTGCCTACTTCAATATACAGTATTATATTTTGTTGCACCTGTTGTGATGAAGTGGGAATGTTCTTAATATTTTCTCTGAATACTGTGTGGGTGCCTCAGTTTCCCCTGCAAGATGCCAACTGAAGGTGTTGGGGACAAAGAGATCAGGTGGCCTCCTTGTCCGGAAGAGACACAGAGGCCAGAGGAGGGAGTGTCAGTTTGGAGCTGGTTGGGGAAATGGGGAGAGACCCAGCACTTGGTTCTGGGCTCCCCACCCCCAAGATGGACCTGACAGAGGGGTTCTGTTTTCTGTACCAACAAGCTCTGTTTAAACTGTGTTCCCGTCATCTAATAAACCTTCTGTTTTACTGTCTGGCTGAGAGTCACATCTGACTGCGGAGTTGGGGTGCAGGGACCTCTGGCTGCCCCAGGACCCGCCTGGGCAGACTCGCTGTGGAAAGTGCATGATGTGGAAGGGCATGCTGAATGCTCCGAGGTCAGACCCAGGAAGGTGTAAGCTTCTTGCCCTGAAGACAGTATGCTCCAAGAGAGGAGGCTCCCCCAGAGTCCTGACTGGCTTTGTATGGAGTTGTTCCAAAGCATCACAGCATCCCCTTCCACACCGTGCACTTCCCAGAAGTCCGCACAGGCACTGACACTCCCTCCTCCGGCCTTTGTCTCTTTTCCAGGCATTAGGAGGCCACCCGATCTCTCTGTTCTCCAACACCTTCAGTTGGTACCTTGCAGGGGAAACTGATTTGGGAGAAATGAAGTAAAAGCTGCCCAAACCGAGCTTGAGCACTCCTGAATTTTGAGGTGTTCAAATCCGGAAGGCAGGTGCTGGGGGTGGGAGAGGGCTGTGGGCTCCATGGGGGAGCATGGCAGCAACTGTCTGGAGCTGCACGGAGCCAGACACGCTGGTCTGAATGGCACAGTAAGCGGTTTGGTGGTTGGAGAAGGGGGTAGGGAGTTCTGGGGGGCAGTCAAGGGACAAGGAGCAGGGGGGGTTGGATGGGGCAGAGGTTCGAAGGGGCAGTCAGGGGACAGGCAGCAATTGGATAGGCATGGGAGTCTAGGAGGTTTATCAGGGGACAGGTAGGGGGTGCGGTCCTGGGGGGGAAGTTGGGTGGGGTCTCAGGAGGGGGCAGTTGGGGACAAGGAGAAGGGAGACTTAGATAGGGGCTGAGGTCCCAAGGGGCAGTTAGGGGCAGGGGTCTCGGGAGGGGGTAATCGGGGAACAAGGACCAGTGGTGCTTAGATAGGGGGTGGAGGTCCTGGGGGGCAGTTGGAGCAGGAGTCTGGGGAGGGGGCAATCAGCGGCCAGGGGCTGGGATTCAAAGGGCTCTGGGCTGCCTGCAACCGCAGGGAGCCCAGAGCCTTTTAAATACCAGCCGCGGCGGGGAATCAGAGGGCTCTGCGCTGCCCGCTGCGGCGGGGAGCCCAGAGCCCTTTAAATCTCAGCCGCGGCTGGGAATCAGAGGGCTCTGGGCTGCCTGCAACCGCGGGGAGCTCAGAGCCTTTTAAATCCCAGCCGCGGCCGGGAATCAGAGGGCTCTGGGCTTTCCGCAGCGGCGGGGAGCCCAGAGCCTTTTAAATCCCAGCCGCGGCCGGGAATCAGAGGGCTCTGGGCTGCCCGCTGCGGCGGGGAGCCCAGAGCCTTTTAAATCCCAGCCGCGGCCGGGAATCAGAGGGCTCTGGGCTGCCCGCTGCGGCGGGGAGCCCAGAGCCTTTTAAATCCCAGCCGCGGCCGGGAATCAGAGGGCTCTGGGCTGCCTGCTGCGGCGGGGAGCCCAGAGCCATGGCTCTGGGCTGCCTGCAACCGCGGGGAGATCAGAGCCTTTTAAATCCCAGCCGTGGCTGAGATTTAAAGGGCTCTGGGCTCCCCGACGCAGCGGGCAGCCCAGAGCCCTCTGATTCCCGGCCGCGGCTGGGATTTAAAAGGCTGTGGGCTCCCCGCGGTTGCAGGCAGCCCAGAGCCCTCTGATTCCCGGCCCGCGGCTGGGATTTAAAAGGCTCTGGGCTCCCCGCCGCAGCGGCCAGTCCAGAGCCCTCTGACTCCCGGCCGCGGCTGGGATTTAAAGGGCTCTAGGCTGCCAGCAGCTCAGAGCAGGGGAGAAACCTAGCTCCAAATATTGCTGGAGCAGAGCCCCTGTCTGGGAATATTCCTGGGGCTAAAGCCCCAGGAGCCCATGTAAGTTGGCGCCCATGCACACACACACAGACACACACTCTCTCTCTCTCTCTCTGCATTGTGTATTTTGTGGAGGATGTGGGTCAAAATACCCAGGTTCTTTTTCCCAACACTCTCTCTCTCTCTCGCCAAAGAGTACCGGAGGATCTTTAACATCCACTTGGATACCTGCCACCAGGCAGCAGGTTTATGATGTTATTTAAATTAGAGGGGCTCACACTTCATAGCTTCTAGAGGCCAAGTTCATTGCACATGCCAGGGGCTCCTTCCATCCCTCCATTTCACCCCACAAGGTCCCTGTGTCCCACACTCCCATCCCCCTCTGTTTCAGGGACTGCCTGAAACCCCCAAATCCTGTATGCCAGGGGCTTAGTGTACACTCTTTCCTCCCATGCCAGGGGCTCTGTGTCCACCATTCCCCCTTCTTCCTCAGGCCAATGGCTTAGTGTGCCCCACATTCTCTGCTCCTCTCCCATGCCAGGGTGTCTGTGTGGGCTCATCTCCCCTTCTCTCACATATCCATCTCCCCCCACCCCCTTATTATTTCTTTTCTTTCTGTCTGGGAAATAAGCCATTCAGGGTATCAACATTTGAAACTCCATTAGGACAATGGGCAGAGCTGAGTGGTGGGGGGTTGTTATGCTGGAAGGTGTTAATGGCTGCCATCAAGCAATTATTTGATCAGCAGAGAATTATAGCTCTGGTTGCATCTGCTGGGTCTGCTAACCAGATGCCAGGGGCTCTGTATGTCCTCTGTCTCCCCATTCTAGCACCTTGATCGTCCAGTGTACCCACTGATGGTTTGACAGGCTTCCTGCTGCTGATGCACTTGAAAAAACTTCTGCTGTTAATTTTTGTGTCTTTTTCTAGTTGCTCTTTAAATTCTTTTTTGACCTGCGTTATTATACTTTTACACTTGACTTGCCAGAGTGTATGTTCCTTTCTACTTTTCTCGGTAGGATTTGACCTCCAAGTTTTAAAGGATGCCTTTTTGCCTCTAACTGCCTCTTTTACTCTGCTGTTTAGCCAGAGTGGCATTTTTTGGCCCTCTTACTATTGGTTTTTTTTTAATTTGGGATATATTTTTAGTTTGACATTTCTGTTGGGGTGTTTTTAAATAGTCTCCATGCAGCTTGGAGGCATTTCACTCTTATAACTTTTCCCTTTAATTTCTCTTTAACTCACTTCCTCTTTTTTGGGTAGTTCCTCTTTTTGAAGTTAAATACTGCTGTGGTGGGTTTCTTTGGTATTTTCCCCCCCTACAAGGATGTTAAATTTAATTGTATTGTAGTTGCTATTACCAAGCTGGTCAGCTATAATTACCCGTCGGCCCAGATCCTGTGCTTCACTTAGGACTAAATCAAGAATTGCCTCTCCCCTGCGGTTCCAGAACTAGCTGCTCCAAGAAGCAGCCATTAAAGGTGTCTAAAAATTTTATCTGTGTACCCTGTCCTGAGGTGACATGTACCCAGTGAATATGGCTATCGGTGAAATCCCCAATTATAACTGCATTTTTTGTTTTTGTTTTGAGCAAGTCAGAGGGTTGGTAGTATATTCCTACTGCTACACTCATATTATTCCAGCATGGAATTTTTATCCATAGAGATTCTCTGGTACTGCTTGATTCATTTAAGATTTTTACTACATTTATTTTATTATGCTTTCTTTCATATATAGTGCCACTCCACACCAGCACGACCTACTCTGTCATTCCTATATATTTTGTACCCTGGTATTACTGTCCCCGATTGATTATCATCATTCAGTCACGTTTCTGTGATGCCTAGTGTGACCATGGAGGCTTAAGCCAACTTCAGGCATATGTATCAGCTGAGAATCTGTCGGGCTTAATGCAGGTGGAATGTTATTAAAATTAACTTGTTAAAATTACAGTAAAATATGTAGTGTTTGGACTTTCCTAAATGCTAGTGAACAGATGACTGTAACACTCAGATGCTAATCTCTGTATTTCTCATGTTCAGAAGAATATCTGTACACGTGTGTTACATAACCCTCACATGGCTGGGACAGACTCCATGATGACTAGGCTCATTAATCATTGCTGAGTTTCACCAATAAAAGCAGCTACAACCCTTGGGGAGAGAGTGGTCAACTGATACTCATTAAAAAGCAACATGTCCAGAGGAAACGCCTCAATTCTCAATATAGTAGATAGAAACCAGTACAGGGGACAATTCAGAAGGGGGAACTCCTACCCAGGGATGAGTCACACAGGATGACTTCACTGAATAATTACTTCCTGGACTTCCCCACTCCCCCGCCATCTCTATCACCTTTTGCATCTGTGAGTCGTAGGGTCAAAACAGTCACGTGGCAGGGTTTTCAGATAAAAGCTCCCTAGTGAAAGAAACAGGGTTCTTTTTTACCAGATTGGATCCAAAGAGGCAAGGACTTTTTCTGCCAGGTAAAGGACCCCTAGCTGCCACAGCTGGGATAAGTCGCCAAAGTTGATTGTGTAAGAACTTTGTTACTTTGAACACAAGTTTGATAAGATAGTAACCTAAGTTTGTCTTTTCCTGTCTGTGCCTTTAGTACGCTTAGAATTGTGCAAATATTTCATGCTTCATTTTCATTTAAGTAATAACGCCTAATGAAGTTTATTACAGGATCAGGCTGAGCATTGCATAATTGTATAAAGGCGGGAGACCGAAGGAAGAACTGACCTATGGCATGTGTCTGGTCCTTTGAAAACAGAGGAACTTGGAGTTTCCTTGATATTACAGTGAATAGGGCCTACTATCACAGGCATCCACTTACTTGGTGTCAAGAGAGCCTGGGGCTTTCAAGGAGTTTGTTTAAAATCTATATTAAGGCTGGACAAAGCCTAGGGAGTTAATAAGCAGTGCGGATAGCTGGTATCTCTAAAGCGTTAGAGTCACAGCTGGTACTGGGTTAACTTCCCTGTTATTGAACAGTCTGTCCTGAAGTGGAACTCAGGGTCTTGAAATACCAAGGGGCATGACGCCTGTTATATCAATATCCTCATTTAATACCAGGCATTCAAGTTGATCCATCTTAGTATTTAGACTGCTCGCATTTGTATACAAGCGCTTATAAAATTTGTCAGTATTTGAGTGTTTCTCTTCAGTTCCTACCTGTACTTTACATCATAGTAAACAGGAGAAGACAGAAGTTGAGAGAGTATCTCCTTTAATAAATCCTCTCCTAAGGGATGTGTCTATCCAAACCCGTTGGCTTTCCCGCAGACTTTAGTTTAAAAACTCCTGTACAACCTTGTTAATTTTACATGCTAGCAATCTGGTTCTGTTTTGGTTTAGGTGGAGCTCCTCCTTCCTGCACAGGCTCCTCCTTTCCCAAAAGGTTCCTCAGCTCCTAATAAACTAAATCCCTCCTCTGAACACCATTGTCTCATCCACGCATTGAGACCCTGCAGTTCTGCCTGTCTAACTGGCCCTGCACATGGAAATGGAAGCATTTCAGAGAATGCTATCATGGAGGTCCTGGACTTTAATCTCTTATGTTGCAGCCTAAATTTGGTCTCCAGAACCTCTCTCCTACCTTTCCCAATGTAATTTGTATGTACATTTACCATGACCACTATCCTCCCTCCTATCCCACCCCCACCCCACACTGCACATATGTCTATCTAGATGTCTCAATAGGTTCTCAACCTTCACACCCACTAGTCACCACAAACCCAACTATCTTTCTAAAAACTGAATCCCCCATTACTATCACCTGGGTATCTTTCTAATAATTGGGGTCCCCATATCCTCAGTGTGAGAGGATACCATGACATCATCTGGAAGGAGGGTCCCAACTATGGGATTGTTTCCCTTCACTCCAGCTTGATGTTCTCCGTCCCTGAGACTTCCATCCTCCTGAACAGCACAGAGGCTGTCAAACTGGGGCGGAACTGCTCTAGTGTGTCCCTGAAAATCTTGTCCATGTACCTCTCCATCTCCCTTAGCTCCTATAATAGACCCACTCTGGTCTCAAGAGCCCATATGCAATCTCTGAGGGCCATGACTTGCTTGCACCAAACGCACACACATGCCACCTACCCACAGGGCAGGTAATCGTACATGCTGCATTCAGTGCAATAAACTGGATTAGCTCCCACTCCGCTGTGGACTTCTGCCTGCATTATTTTTTTTACTCTTGCGGGGGGGGTTGTGTGTGCATCTGTTTGTCCTTTGTGGGGTTTTTTTTGGGGGGGGGGTGGTTATTGGCCTAAGTTTAGGATATGTTTGCTAGGTATCTGGCTCTCAAGCTCCCTCTCTAAACTCCCTTGCAAAACTCCCCTGGACGCTAGCTCCTCGGGTTGATTAGAAACTGGCTTTTTAAACCCCTGTTCTCCAAGGATCCCCCTCGTCAAAGGATCCTGAAGGGATGAGGAATCAAAAGATAGCGGGCTAGAGCCTCATTAGAGAGCTCTCAGCCTAGCCTAGCCTAGCAGGACACTTGGCTTGGCACACAACACAAATTGCCCGGCAATGTAGCAACTTCTTTAAAAAAATCCGCAACTAGTTTAAAACAAATGTTGAAAGCTGAAATGTTTCATCAAAACAAATTGAGGAACTAGTGCTTCCTCCCACATGCAGTACCTTATAGCCAGTGATGAGCTGCCAAAATCTTAACCGGTTCCCTATAAAAAGTTCTGATTTAAGGGAGGTGCCACAGTATGTATTTTTTGTACAGGGTTAGGGTTACCATACGTCCATATTTCCTGGGAGGATTTTTTTAAATTTAAAATTCCTCCTGGCCGGCGATTTAAGAACCAAAAAAGCCTGACATGTCCGGGAAAATACGAATGTTTGTTAACCCCACCTAAAGTTCTTTTTTTAAAAGTTGGGCCTGAACTAGAACTGAGCTCCGTTTCACATGTGTGGGGCCCCACCACTCCCTGGGGGTGTGCTGGGGTGACCAGATGTCCCAGTTTTATAGGAACAGTCCCGATTTCTGGGTCTTTTTCTTATATAGGTTCCTATTACCCTCCACCCCGTCCCGATTTTTCACACTTGCTGTCTGGTCACCCTAGGGTGTGCACATGTGTAGGTCCCAGCTGCTCCCCTCATTGAAGCAGGTGTGCAGGGTTACTGCCCTGGGAACTGCAGGGCACCACGGGACATGGGGCCGGCTGCATACAGGGGCACGGAGCAGGGTTAGCTGGAGGCAGGGAGTGCAGGGCTGGCTGCAGGCAGGGCAGGGGGTGCAGAGCTGGCTAGAAACAGGAGGGTGCGGGGTTAGCTGGAGGCAAGGGGGTGTGAGGCTGGCTGGAGATGGGGAGTGTGGGGCTGGCTGCAGGCAGGGCAGGGGGGTGCAGGGCTGGCTGGAGACAGGGAGGTGTGGGACTGGCTGGCTTTGGACAGGGCCACAGGGGGGTGCGGCAGGGGTTGGCTGGAGACAGAGGAGTGCGGGGCTGGCTGGCTTCAGTTGGAGGTTGGCTGGAGACAGGGCAGGGGCTGGCTGCAGCCAGGGTGGCGGGTACTCACGGGGAGAGCGGCTCGGAGCAGCAGGACCCAGCCGAGGCCCAGCAGAGCACCCGGGGACCCACCCAGCAGCAGTGGGAGCCCCAGGGCCCAGGGGAGCAGCAGCAGCAGCAGCAACAGGGCCAGTGCCCAGGGCCAGGTGGCAGCCTACATAGGTCCCACAGTGCCCCCGGCGGCCAGAGGAGGAATTATATCACCTCCCGGGTGCAGCCCATCAACGCCACAGCGCCTCCTCACAGGGAAGCGAGTTAACAACCACTTCAAAAACTGCTTTAAAATTTAACAACCAGTTCACGCGAACCGGCTCCAGCTCACCACTGCTTATCGCTCCATGAAGTGAGCGTTAGCTAGGAGGCCAAGCTGGCAAACTCACAGGAGCAGTCCTTACACACACACACACACACACACACACACACACACACACACACACGTCAGTGGGATGACTGGCATGAGTAAATCTGATCTCAGTAATCCTACTCATCTTGGACAGTGGTGCTAGATTGCTCGGTTTCACTGTTGCTTCTAGTCAGTTTCATTCACTCGCCCCCATATTTAATGGGCTTGTGCTTCCAGCACTGCAGGATGTAATAGACATGCTGGTGAGAGGCTGAACTTTTATTTCCTGTATCCAGTTATATGATTTGGATCAGGGTTACAAAGTGAGCCCCCCCACCACCCCTTTTCAGCAAGGTACTTACATGCCTAACTGAAGCATATGCCTATTTTCTACTCAAATACTTAGTTAGGAATGTGCTTTAGTACCTTGTTGAATCAGGGCCCTGTTACGTGACAGACGTCAGTATCCATTAACTCCAGTGGTTACCAGTGCACAGGGGAAAGTTTAACTCAAATAATCTTGTTTTCATGAAGATGGGTGGTTATTTTTTTCCATGTCACGAAAATACTATATATACACACAATGGCTAAACTTTCATTTTGGGCCTGTACTAATTTGACAGAAACAATTTTAAAAAGAAACAGTGTTTCCTAGGCAGTATAATACAAGGACAATAATGTTACTAACACTCAGTACATTTATTATAGTGCATTTACCACCAGCAAAACACTCTACTAATACCAATTAAAGCCCCACAATACCTTTGAGAGGGAGATCAATACCCCCTTTTTATTCCCATTTTACAGGCATAGTTCCTTTATCACCAGACTTGTCCAAGATTACAGAATCAGTGGCAGAGCCAGACACACTGCTTTCCAGCAATCCCCATGTAAAGGGCACACGCTGGTAAAGTTGTCCACTTAAATCAACCCTTTTAACAGACAAGTCATTGAAGAGACATACGGGCTCCCAGAACTACAGTTCTTGCTATGGGCAACCTTGAGAAAATCTGTTCCAGGTTGCTGAAGTCTTGAATTTAAATGGATACAGACAAGGCATTTCACTGTACGCTGACATGAGGTACCTAGAGCAATATGTCTCCCTTCTGTAGGACTGGCTGTTCAGCACAGAACTGATAGGCGTACAGCAGCATATGTTACAGAAATTGATTTTCTGTCCTGGTATTTGGTTATACACAGAGGGACTTTCATAGGAAGGGGCAGAGAGGGAATGGGGGACAGTCAATCACATCAGACTTGGAACTGGGTCATTTTCCAGACTGCCAGCTACAGCTAAGTGAATGGTTAGGAGGACAGATGATACACACACACTCAACTTTTTGGTCTTCAGTGGGTTAAAGGGCAAGAACCTCAGTAGAGGTCCCAAAGTAACATCTGTCTCCAGATTCTAGGGGCCTGATTCTCTGTTGCGCTGCACATTGCATATTCATTTACAACGGTGCAAAGTGACTGCAGAACGGATGTAAAATGCTACCATTCTGATGTGGAAGAAATTTACACCCACCTGGCACCAGTGTAAACGACTGCACGAGATCCAGGGCAATAGAAAATCAGGCCCCAAGAAATGCAAAGATGCGCAACACAGAAATCAAAACCATAACTGTTACACAGCTACATACACAACCCAAGTAGAGCCGGGGCGGGGAGGAGGGGGAACCTCTCTTACCTGTGCACAAATATTTGCATTTGGCTCCCAGAAAATGACTGACTGTGTAATTTAGTTAGTGGCTTTGAAACTGCTGTCATTCCTTTCAAAGTTGCTGCAGTGTGACAGTCTCTTTAAACATTTTTTCTGTTCATTCCACAGTCAATAGAAAGGAGTTATGCCTCTAACTCCCCCCAAAAACCCATTTTTAAAAATTTTACAAATCATCTTCCTACCCAATGAATAGATATATAATCTGTGGGAAAGTAATCTACATTTTAGAAATGGAGTTCTACTAATTGATTTTATCCTTATCAATACATTAATACAATTCTAGCTATATATATATGTGTGTGTGTGTGTGTGTGTATGTGTGTGTATATATATATATATATATACACACACACACTATTTTCCACACATACTACCAGTATAAGGAGACAGTTAATATCTTATTACATTGCTATTAATTTGCTGTGAGCTGCCTAGAGGCCCCACTTGAGATCATGGTCCCAGTGCACTAGGCACTGTACAGACACATAGTAAGAGAGAGTCTCTGTCCTGATGAATGTACAGTCTAAATACCCGCAGCAGACTAATGGTGTGGGAGCAGAGGCAAAGGCCTATCTACAGTCCCATTGCAGGTCAGTGTAGAGCCAGAAAGAGAACCTAGTTCTTCTGAGCCTCTCAACCGAGGGCACAGTGCAAATTCCACATCTTATAAGTCATGATGAAATCGATTTGGGGAACAGTCATCTTCTTGAGCAGGGGATGGATTTCATCATGTAATGGGCCTTATCTATATCTATTATGATCCTAACACTCCAATTACATGTGATTTGAGCATCACCTTCACCCCGTATGTCATAATCAAGGACAATTTAAAGTCTGGCCATTCTGAAGGCCCAGTTACCCTTTCTGTACATATGTACAGACAGACAAGTATGAAGTTATTCAGAACAGCACCAGGATTGCATTGTATAGGTGCTCACTTACCACAGGGACAAACATGGTATAAATAAATAGATAGAGCAGATGGCTAGTTTATGCCATATTAAACCATAACCCACAATATTTCAATGTGATTTCTGCTAACCTCTCATCATCGGGAAGTTAAAATTCTATTTTTTGTCCAGGCCATGTTCATCCCTTTCTAAAAAGAAATCTTGCAACAGGAAAAACACACAAACAAATGTCTGTTACGAATCATAGCGATCAGTAAGCAACATTGCAAAGGCATTTTTACAGGGCCATCCAGTTTGTTAGAGCCAGAGCACCACCTAGAGTTTTAGATGATATGGTAAAAAGAGAACAAGTGCTTTTTGGAAGGGCTTCCCTCAGTGTCTGATTCAAGGTGTTTTGGTGTTCCAGCTGTCCCAAGGATGCCTTTTGGTTTCCATGCACATGCTGTATCCTGTTTGTCATGAGCAAATCCAAAACGTCACAGAACCACTGTAAGCTGAGAGACTGTCGAATAATATAAAGTAAAAAAAATGGGACTTTCTAAGGGCAGACAGAGCACTCCCTGCACTTCGGCACTGCAGAGTTCCTAGCGACTCTTTGTTTCCTTCTACGTGTCCTCCATCCATAATTAGGAGATTTCCACACTGGGAGAATAAAATAAACATCTCACTTGCAATAAACACGGTAACCCTGACTAAGTAAATAATCATCTGCCCATGGGAGCACGTGCTTCAACTGTCTCACCCCCACCCCCAAAAGTTTAGTCTTGGAAAATAAATGATCAACATGAGAACTTAGGAACTGAATGTCTTATGGTGTGGGTTTAATGAGCCATGTCTCTCAATAGTGGGAAAAGGGGCAGAGGGCTGCAAGAAGGAATCACCAATGGTTGTGTTAATACTTGCACAGTGCACACACTACAAACTGATACAAACAAGGACTCGGAGTGAGTCACAGGCTGGGGGGTGGAGAGCAAGGTGCTGCTAGAAGTGATGCTGGCGACTCAACAGCTGGTGCTTTTCCATCTTGGTCAGTACTTAGGAGATGACCCAGGATGGTGCGGAGGGCACCGTGCAGATAAAGAAAGATGATTTATTAGGTGCACCCTTCCCTCTGTAGCCCTAGCTATAATACAAGTGCAACCTGTTGTGTTCACAGCATCCGCACAGAGAAGCTGGATAAAAACATCAAATGTTCTCACTGGAAGTTGCAATGTAACACTACCTTATTTCTTAGAATTCAGAACAATGACACACAAGAGCCAAAACCAGAGCAGCAAGACGCAGCAGGCTGCTCCCTAAAACAGAGAGGCACAACTGACTCCACCTTATTCTAGGCTGGCTGGCTACAGACTGATTGCTAGTCGCATGCTTCCCTGCAGAGCTCCTTAGGCTGGATGCAGGACCAGGAAACCCCCCTGCTCTTAAAGTGATAGCTTGCAATTTCAACAGAGTCCTCAATATGCCACACAACCACACTTCTGGAACCAGGTCCTGACATCAGTGTTGTGTATTTGGTTGTCATGGGTTTTGTTACTATGGCAACTGAGTTAGACTATTAAGGGATAGCTCAGCCGGTTTCAACCGGCTGAGTGAGCTCTCTGTATATCTGTAAATAAAATGGAGGTTTTGGTTAGCTGCCTGCTCTCTGGCCTCAAGTGATTGCTTCCTACACCGGCTGCCCCTAGGACATAACAATCAGGGCCGTCCTTAGGCATAGGCAGAATAGGCAGCCGCCTAGGGCACCACTAGGTCTGGGGGCACCGCTCTGCCGGGAGCCCGGACAGACGGGAAGCAGTGGAGCATGTAAGAGCAGGCTGCTGGGTCCTAGAGAGAGCCGAATGCAGCACAGGCTGAGGGAGGGGATTGGCTGCTGGGGTCTCTGGGAAGGGGAGGGGAGGGAGGAGGGGTTGGGGAAGGAGCTCACCTGTGAGTGTGACTCTTTCCCCCTGGCTGAAGTGAGGTGAGGCAGGCTCTGCAGCTCTGGAACCAGTATCCTTGTCCCCCATAACATCCATTCTTCTCCCCCCCCCCCGCCCCATGGAGCACCCCCTCCTTTCTCCCTCCTCCCCAGGAGCATCCCTCTCTCTCTCCTCCCTCCCCTCCATCAGGGCTGGGTTGGGTGAGGTGCTGGGGGGTAGGTGGGGGGAGGAGGCTGGCTGCCTGCTGAGGAATGAAAGTGAAAGTAACTCACTTCCTCGGCCAGGATTGGAATGTCACACGGGGCTGGGCTGGGGTTAGCCAGATGTGTGAAAAATCAGGACAGGGGATTGGGGTAGGGTGAGCAGATATCCCTATTTTATAGGGCCAGTCCCAATTTTGGGGTCTTTTTCTTATATAGGCTCCTTTTACCCCCCACCCCCTGTCCTGATTTTTCACACTTGCTGTCTGGTCACTCTAGGTGGGGGTAATTGGTGCCTATATAAGACAAAGCACCAAATATCGGGACTGGCCCTATAAAATCAGGACATCTGGATCCAGTCACCCTAGCTGGGGAGCGCCTCTCCCCTGGGCTGGCAGCTGCCAGCGATCCATCTCATCCGGAGGGAGCTGCACTGGGCAGGATTAGCTGCTGTGGCTCCATGGGTGACCTGTCCCTGAGATCAGATGCTGTGCTAACTTCACCATGGTCCGTAAGGCTGGTGGTGGTGCCCATTGGCGTGTGATTGGACCTGAGGGTTTGTTGCTGCTATTGCCACTCTGCACCCCAAGAGGTGGATTTTGGGGTCTACTGCAGCTGTTGGACCAGCAGGCTGGGGGGTGAGCCAAGCATGAAAGCAGTACTGTGTTGCCATTTAGATTGTCATTTAACAACTTTGTTTGCCAAAAATTCTTGCTAACAATCCTGAATCCAATTTCAATATTTTTTTTTTAAAAATTAATATCTTAGCCAAAAACAGAAAATTAAGTTGTTGACAATTATTAGTGACAGGTTTGGTTTGAGGCAGGGAGTGGGCCAGTTTTCATCAGAGAAACAAAAAATGTTTCCTATAGCCTGTTACTCCTGATAAGAGCCCTCCAACAACTGTAATATGCTCATCTCCTTACTAGTGTATAAAGCAGGGGTCGGCAACCTACGGCACACGTGCCAAAGGTGGCAGGTGAGCTGATTTTTGATGGTACGCAGCGGCAGGCTGAGCGGCTCAGCCCATCACTGCTCTGGGGTTCCAGCTGCTGCCCTATTGCCAGCTGGGATACCAGCCGCCGGCCGCACTCAGCACCTGCTGCTGGCCTGGGGACCCCCAAGGAACCCCAGACTGGCAGAGGGCTGAGCAGGCCAGCTGAACCACTCAACCTGCTGTCAGCCTGGGGTTCCATTCATTCAGCCGGCAGCGGGCTGGGGGGTTGAGTGGCTCAGTCTGCTGCCAGTCTGGGGTGCCGGCAGCACTCAGCCTACTGCTACTCTGGGGTTCTGGCTGCCGGCCCCTTGCCAATCAGGAGCCCAGCCGCCAGCCCCACTCTGCCTCCTGCCAGCCTGGGTGAGCAGAATCCCAGGCTGGTAGCAGGCTGAGGGGGGTTGGCGGCCGGGATCCTGGGTGGCAGGAGTTGGTAGTCAGAACCCCAGACCGGCAGCGGGCTGAGCAGGGCCTGGGATCCTTGTCTAGGGTTCCAGTCACCAGTCCCACTCAGCCCGCTGCCGGTCTGGGGTTTCATTTACTCAGCTGGTAGTGGCCTGAGCAGGACCTCAGATAATAATAGTTTATTTATATAATATAGACATAGAGAGAGACCTTCTACAAACATTAAAATGTATTACTGGCACGAAAAACCTTAACTTACAGTGAACTTGGCACACCACTTCTGAAAGGTTGCCGACCCCTGGTATAGACTGACCATATGTTGTACTAAGATTCTCCTGTTTGTTTGTTTGTTTTTCCTGTGAGTCAGTATAGCTTTTGCCAGCCCAGAAGTTGGGCAGCCAATGTTTTACATTTTCACAATGTTTTCTCCAACTTTCATAAAGTAAATACATAGTTAATATGAGTTAAAAAGGCCAGGGACACTTCCTTGTGAAGAATCTGTATAGCAGATCATGCTAGAGCTGTGAAAATGTCAGTTTTTGATGGAACTTTAGAGACAGTGATTTATCATGTATTTTATCATGTGAATGTGCTGCTAGTGCCAATGTCTTTCCAAACAAAAATAAGGCACAATAGGACTTCTGTAACATTTCTGTGCTATCTTAATCTAGATGAGATGATTCTGTGCTGACTTCATTTTGGTCACTTTGTGCTTTACCTAGCAGTAAAACTAGGGTTATATTTTCCCACTGTTTGGAAACCCAGCTTATTAAACTGATTTTGCAGCCAAAAAAGCCAGAAAGATTTGTTTTTAATTAAAAGCAATCTTTGTTTCAATACCTCTTCATATAAATTTCCAATAAAATTTTGACAAATTAAAAAAATTATATTATTTGCATCATTCTGTCAAATCAGAATTTTTTCTATAGGGCTACTTCTTTAGTGCTAGTGCATCAGCATTACAGTGTGCTTAATTAAGTTAAACTGGTTTTAATAACGTGAATGTGGCAAGTTTTCCAATACTGTATGCTTATATTTGTGTTGCTAAGAGCAGATTAGGCACAGGGGCACCAGTTTAATAATCTCACCTAGGGCACCATAAATCCTAAGGACGGCCCTGCCTGACATGCTCATCTAAGCCAGTTACAACAAGCGTGGCTGAATTGTGCCACCACACAATTGTTCCCACAACAGAGCCATATGTCAGTCATGGCTCCATATCCATGCTTTTCATGCTGCCGCGCCTGCCTATGTTTGATGAATGCATTCTGGGAAAATCTGGGCACCCATCCCATTTTACCTCGGCAGAAGACAGAATGTCTACAGAACACACACACACACACAGGCATCAGCAACACTTGATAAGCTGTAGAACTGAGGTCCTGACCAATTGTGGCTGTTCATACTCTCCTCTTGAGTTGCCTTTAAGAGCAAGTGCCACTTCAAAATCTTCTCCCCATTTGCACAACATTTCCCTGAGGAATAATACACCTTGACTGCTGGCACGTTTAACCCAGCTGGTATTACTGGGGAAATCCATTCTGTGGGAAACAGCTATCCTTACACAAACTGTCCAGATCTCCCAAGTAAAAGAGGGATACCCCCTGCTTGGCTCAGGTCTTATCTTCCACCAAATATTACATTTTTTAGAAAATGGCACCTCAGTCCCATGATGCTAGCTGATTCAGGGTCGTGGAGCTCAGGCTAACGGTTTGTTAATTGTGTCGTAGATGTTCGACTGGGACCCTTCCACCTTGCAGGGTCCTAGGGACTTAGATAGGAGATAAGGAAGCAGCCATGTGCATGCCCAGAGGCAGCAATTTAAGGGCGGAGTAAGTTTAGGCTCCTACAGGATTTGGTGGGAGTTTTGTGGATCACAGTGCAACCAGCCCTGGGACTTAGGTGCCCAAGTACCTTTTGTGGATGTGGGCCTATGTACGTAATCACTCTGATCCATATTTTTCTCCTCTCAAACCTGTAGAGCTAACACACCTATGGGGAAGTTCGCTGCATTCTGTCCCCGCTTCCACATCAATGAAATAAAACCGCAGTTTGTATAACTTCTTGTGATGGTGACAGCATAGCCAAAGCACAGCTCAATGACTCAAGAGCCAGTATGTGGATCTGGCAAAAATAGCAAGTTAGAAGATGTGTTAACTCATCCTTCGTCATCTAACTATTTGGGGAGAACAGCAAATCCTGTAACACTGTGGAGTCACTGGTTACCCTCTGCTAGGGTGACCAGATGTCCCGATTTTATAGGGACAGTCCCGATTTTGGGGGCTTTTTCTTATATAGGCTCCTATTAATCCCCACCCTCCTGTCCTGATTTTTCACATTTGCTGTCTGGTCACCCTACCCTCTGCAATATCCATAACCACACAATGTAGCTTTTGTGCTGTGAAAGGGGAGCTGAACAGCCAGCAGAGGGTAGCACAAGTTAGTAAATAAACCTATCCCTAGAGGAGATACCGCTGCAGTGATCAGAAGGGCTCCGAACCACTTGTTTAAAATCTGTGTCTACAAACCAGAAACTTAAAACTGAGAAACTTAATTATCACGCTTTGAAGAGGATTTGGAAAACAAAGATGAAAACTCACATTCATCGGCACTTCAAGTGCAGATCATTGCAGGAAACTAGAGTGAGGTGACAGACTTCATCACCTTTTACCAAAGTCATTAGCTCCCGTTTGACCAAGTGTCTTGTAATGAAGAGTCATTAGCTGATGGCTGGCTTGTGGCCTTAATGAAGTAACATGACGGTTTCAGTTCTGAGGGCAAAGGGTCCACCTCAAATAAACTAATGGCAGTGCTGAGTCAGATGGGGGTGTGGCCTTGACTGGAACACATGTTGAGAGGAAATGACGTGTCTCAGCAATACTGAGAGAATCTGGAGGGGACAGCGCAGGGGTGTTGGTACCAGAGTGTTTCATCTTTAGCTTAGTCAGTTGTACACCAGCCAGCCTGACTGAAAATGCTTCCACTCTGACAGTTGCCCTGGGGCACCTGAATGAGACTGGTTTCAGTCCAGTTCACGGTCAACAGAAGACCCACCCTCATATTTGACACCAGTTGAAATACTTGTGCAGAGACACCAATGTGGAGTAGTCATGGGGAAGTCTGGTCTGCCCTGGCCTCTTATGTAGCTACAGTGGGGACTTAAGCCTGTAGTGCTGTTAATCCAGTACCTCTCATTAGTCAACAAGAATTGATTACTGGTTTTAAAGAGAATTTAAGGACTGTCGTGCTTTCCTTTTATCCATAGTACAGATGGCCACCTCTAAAGCAACAGTCAACTAACTACACTCTTCTCTGTGTATCTCAGATTTGCTGACCTTCAGGGAAGGCTACAAGGTCTGTCTTCTTAGGCCTTGTCTACAGGGGGTATATGCCCTGGATAGCCATCCACTGGCATCGCTACAGCTGCACAAATACAGGCCCCTCCTGTACTCAAGGATATTGCAATTCAGTCTGGTGCAGTTTACTGCTGCTTGAAAGCAGGATAAATGGCACAGCATGAGCTGTGGCTTTCCCTAGCTACACCAGTGGCTGGTATCAGGGTGGAGCAAGGCCTTAGGCAGGCTTCGGGGTATGAAGAAACTTGATGGAAGCTGGTGTTTGGGAAGTGTGGGGAGACGGTCTGCTGGGGCAGGAAGCTAGTAGTAGTTGTGGTAGTGCACTAGCAGCTAGATGTCCCACGTGAGATCACAGCCCCATTTTGCTAGGCACTATACATAGCCATAGTAAGGCAATCCCTGCCCTGAAGAAGTTACAATCTAAATAGACACGACAGGCAAAATGAGGACGTAGGCGAGAGAAGGGAAGGGACTGCCCCAAGGTTATACAGCAGGTCAGTGGCAGAGCTGGGAACAGACAGTTCCTTTCTGGGTTGAGATTTGCTGCTGGTTGAATTGTTTTGAACTTTGTGTAAAGCCTCTACAGTAAGAGAGGTGCTTTTTTATTATTATTATTTTGGTAAGACAGTGAAACTAAGCCAAATCATTTCATTTGTGGTTTATTTTTACTCTGTCTGCACCTTGAAGCAAAGTGGAAATGCAAGATTCTAATATTCTCTTTTGTAACTATTTGCTCAAAAATAATAATAAATATATACCACTTAAAGAACTTACATCACTTTACAAACTCTGTATAGGAACCACTTCAACGCTGAAATGCAGCCAATTTTTTGGCAGCCTTGCTAGGTTTTCTTATAGCACACAAAGATTACACAACAGCTGTAGGAGAGGAAGGGAAGAATACCACCCTATGCAGGTGAAACTAGAGGGGAGTGTCTTAGGGAGACAGAAGGCAATTTCCTCCAAGTTGGAAGTTAGCTTCAAGAATTTTAAGAACTTCATAAAACAAGTATTTTAAAACACTAGGGCATTTCGAGGCAGCATTTCCACTTTAAAACGCTGCTCAGGGACTGTATGAGGATGTCATGGTTTCTGGTAGTTGTTATGAAGTCCCTGCCAGCAATCTAATTGTGACTGGCCTAAGTTACAATACTTATTCCTTTGAAATCCCATTAAAATACCCAGATGCCACTTCTGTTCCACTGGGACCTGAATCTCTGGCCCCTTTGCTTTGACATGGAAGCAAAGCTGACTCTAAAGACATGGATCAGTCACTGTCTGCTGTAGTGCTGAATGGTACAACAAGAGGCCAGCTCCCCTCTAACTCTTCCCCGTCCTTTGCACTAGGCCTCTTGACTCAATCTTTCATTGCTCATTTGGAAATGGAGAGGTGCAAGGTTTATCATGGAATCTGGTGCATCGCTGAAATAGGTTCCTTGTGCACATGTCCCCTCCCCACTCTGAACTGTGATCGTAGGAGGCGTTCTTGTCCTGTCAGGCTTGCTCGGATCCTGCTGAACATTCCTAAAGAGCTTCCCGCCCATTAAAACGAATGCAAGGATGTCCAGGCAGAATCAGCTAGTCTGGCTAGAGTGGGTTCCCCTGGTGTTTCCATGTTGCTGGCGGCTGCTCCCTGCAGAGGAATCGAGGCAGAAGTGGTGGGCAAAGGGATGTTACCTCGCAGGAACGTGCCTGGAGCGCTGCCATTCACGTCACTCCCCGGGTTGGCAACATTAAGGGCACTGTTGCTGACTGTCCACAGACAGGGATAGTGGCTGGAACAAAGCAGCATAAACCACAATAGAACTTAAACAGGTATTTCAAAGTAGATTAACACACACACCCCCTCCCGTTCCCATGGCACAATGTGGCAAAGTAAAGTGCATTACCCAGTACTGGCTACTGTCCGTGAGAGCATTCCAGACTCAACGGGCCACTGGTCTCAACTGGCAACTCCTATGTGAAAACCCAGTAAGAGCTAGGGCTGGTTTGGGGCAAGGGGAGGAAATGTGAAGCTAATTTTGAAATCTGAAAAGGTTTATCGTTCTAAATTTTGAAAATAGTTCCACCAGCTCTGCAGCTGATCAGCCAAGGAGAGGACATTTTAAAAAAATATGTTTGCTCCAGTGACTTTCAGAATTTTAAAATTAAAATCCGCATCCAAACTTCTAAATTCAAAACATTTCAACTTCTCTGTTAACAATACTTGATACCTTTGTAACTTCTTATGAACTGGACTTCACGATGCCCCAGTGAAGCCAAGTATTTTCAGCCTCATTTTACACAGCGAGATTAAGGCCAAAATATTTTAGTGTCCACTAATTTGGGCTGCCTGAGTGTGTATGTGTTGAAAGGAGATTTTGCCTTTCAGAAGTGCTGAGCACCTGCAGCTCCCACGGATGTCAGCTGGAGTTGAAAGCCAGGCATAGAACTCAAGAGTCCTATCGTCCAGTCCCATTTATATAGTCCCTGGATTAAATGTCTTTCTATTGCTGGAAGAAGAACCTAGAAGTCCTGACTCCCATTCCTACACTAAGTACTGGCTCACACTCGCTCCTCTCCTTCCCTTGACTAAAGTATTCTCTTAAAGGTTAAATAATAGACTGAAAGGACTAACTGTGCACTAGCTAAAGGGTGGGGCTAATACTAATTACCATTTATTTAGTGCTCTCCATTTCAAAGAACAGCACAAAGATTAACTATTTAAGCCTCACAAAACCCTGCTGGTAAACATTATTGTCTTCATTTTACAGATTGGGAAACTGAGGTAAAGTGATTTGGGCAAGGCCATGCAATGAGGCAGTGGCAGAGCTAGGCTTGGTCAGAAAGTCCTGAGTTCTAAACCCTTACACATGATTCCAAGCCATGCTGCCTAATCATAGTGAAGGAGAAACTTCTGGGCTTGTCCCTTTTCTAATATCTATGGTTCCACTGTAACCTTACCTAGGACCCGCAGTGGCAGTTCCCTTGGCATGTGGTACTGAAAGTAAGTTGGCATGTGGAGTGGATGGTAAAGAAGTCCAGCTATCGTGTCCTGGAAACATCTGCAGATTATTGCTTGAGCTCTCAATCAAATTCACTTTGGAGGAAACACAAAAGTTTGCTGACTATACCAAGTTATTGCAAGGCAATAAAAGAATGTAGAAAACAGGCAGGACTGAGAGAGAATTTAATTGGCTAATAAAGGTTCCTCCCCATGGGCTTGCAACAACAAGCACACAGGGAAGAACAAACTTACTTTACTGATGGTTTTTTCACTCAAAAGGTGAATCACGACACTAGTCTGGATGGCAGAGGAATGGTAACAGGACCAGAGCTGGCTGAATGATTTTGAACAGAACATTTTTCCATTGGAAAGTACCGTACTGTTGATATCAACATTTTCCATGGGAACATGTCAATTTGGACTAAATTTTGTTTGGAAAAAAATGGTGAGCGTTTTGAAAAGGTTGATGTGTTCCGTGCCGACCTTATCGCCACAGAACGGTTCAAATTTTCATTTCAAAATGATTGTTTGCTTAGAAATGTATTTTATATTATAAATAGAGCTGAGTGAATAGCTGGGTGTCCCAGGGCTTCCAGGCTCCTGTTTCCAAAGGGGAAGCTTGGTGGGGCTATGCACCCTGAAAGCTCCAGGGATCCTGACCCCGGGGCAGTCTGGCAGGTGGGTCTGCCAGAGCCATGAAGCGGAAACCCTACCAGCCCAAGAGACCCAGCTCCAGCCAGCACACCAGGGCTGGCGGGCTCCCAGGCAAGGAGCTGTGGACAACGGAACACCAGCTGGTTTCCACTGAAAGCTTGCTTGTGTTTTGGCAATCTGCAAGAGAGTCAATGAAACGTTTTGGTCCAGACAATTGGCATTTTCCAAAAAAGCCAAGTTTCAATGAAAAATTTCCAACCAGCTCTACTTATGACTAATATTATAATTTAAAAAGTCAAAATCTCAATGAAATTTTTATTTTATCAAAGAATTACCATTTTGGCTGACCCAAAACAAACAAAAAAAAATTTAAAATTTTGTTTTGTGGAAACTTTTAAATTTATTTTTGTTTTTCATTCTGGTTCAGAATGAAACCAAATTTGGAAATGTTAGCATTTCCCGGGGAACAGAAATTCTGGGTTCTGACCCGCTCTAAATGGAATGTAGAACCTTTCATCTCTAGCATTGTCAGTTCAAATCCAGCCTAAGCCGACAATGAGCAAAGTTACTACCAGTTGCTGATTGTTCAATGACCTACGTGAAACAAACTGATGCTCTCAGTCCTGTTCCTGGTGAACATGTATCCGTACCAGAGAAATTGCCACCATGATTGGTATTAATTGGCAGTCACGACAGGAAGACGAAGGACTGAATGGGACACGGTAGAGCACCTCAGAGAATTTACAGGCAGAGGGGGCTCTAAAGACACACTGACAATACAAAAACCTGTTTCCAAATCAGCTCTTAATATTCCCTTAAGGGCTGCTTTAGACTCTGGAGGAATAATACTGTTTCATTACTTGGAGTGAAAGGAAGGTCTGAAATGGTTCTGGGAGTTTTGGTATAATTAATAAGAAGTAATTTAAACACCATTGCTCTCCTTCTCCCATTCTCATCTATCTTCACCTACTTAGCCTTTGTGACATATCTACCTCTGTAATTTTTATACTTCTGTTTTCTGTGAACTGCACCTTTACATTTCTGAATACTCTCCTTGTGTGTGGAGTTCAGGAGCTATTTTATCCTCTGAGTTCAGTGCAGACTGTTAGAGAAGAGACACACACTGTGCTCTCTCCGCTGACTTCTGATTTTTCTTGCTTTGCTGTTTCTTTGTGTGAGGAGACATTACAGCCTTACCTGCTGGGGAGTGATTTCTCTGCATGTACGAAGCAGGATATGGTGCAGCCCGATGCCCTCGAAGGGCTGCATAATGCTCACAGCCATGGTGGGAATGCGGGGCAGTCAGAGACAAAGCTCCTCCATACTGATAATTAGAGTTTCCTGCTGCGCACACTGCCTCTGGATTGGAAATCAACCAGCCACCTACTGCAAGGGGAAAGGAAGAAACGGCAAGCAAAATTAATAAAATCTAAATAAGGAAAGTAACCAAGCTTCCTAAAAATGTACCCTGCCAGCTCACAAGAATTCCAGACAGTTGGACACCTGCTTGTTGCCTGGCGTTTGTTTTGTACCAAAGAATGAGTTCCAAGCCACAAAAAAGACATTTAGACACCAGATGATAATATCGCCAATGCTTAGATAGCATCTTCATCCCAAATGATTCCCCCAGCACTTTACAAATTTTAGAAAGGAAGCCATTCACTCCCCCAGTGAAATGCAATCTAGGCTGGAACATGGCAGCTTCTTATCAGCACAGAGCAATACTACACAGCAGCTTAAGGCAAGATGTGAAGAATACTACAGTATTCAAATGAAGGGGGGAAGATTTAGGAAAACAAAGTTAGTTTCCTAGCGGTATAATTTGGCCAGCACACGGAAGTGATGCCCTTACTCTTATGAAAAATACCATGGGATCTTTAATGAGCACAAATGGTCAGGACCTCAGTTTGCCCTCTTATTCAAAAGATGATAGCAAGGTACCAACCCCTAACAAGGTCTGCCAAGAGTGAGAGATCTTGGCTATTAACCTGGCACTTTCATGTATTGATTGTCCACTCAGATTTTAGAGGGGTGCAAAACACTTGCTAATGCAGAGACTTTTTCATACCATGGAGTTCAAACAGCCCAGACAGAAGCATGTCCCCTATGTTTGTTGTATATTAGGTGTTATGAGCAAAATTCAGACAGGCTACAAATCAAATTTAATCCCCAGGATACACATCAGGAGTTGAGTTTCATTTGTCATTTTTTTAAATGACACCATTTCCTGTTACTTATAATTAACAGGGAATGTAGTTTTAGTCAAACAAATCAGTATCTATATTGAATAGAGTTGTCTTCTAGGATTGCTTCCCGACCCCTCACTCCAACTTTCACTTCCCTCAAAAGTCCCACAGAAGACTCATTTATTCCTCTGTCCGAGGAGAGCTGGATGTGCCTCCTTCTGGAATCCACCCAAACTGCACCTGAGTTTGGCATTTCTCTAAAGAACAATGTAACTTGACGCCTTTACGCCTATCCACAATGCTGAGCTCACTGCCTCTCAAGCAATTCCATATGCTGCACATCCATGGGCTACATATTCTGTAACACTCACCATGTGCTGTACATACAGATGCCACAGTTGCCAGCTACCCATATATGGTAAGGGAGACCGTGAACCCAGGGCCTTCTGGCACACAAACAGAAGTACCTACTACTGGAAATAAAGAGGCTCGTCTTCAACCAGACTGAAATAGAAGAGTTGTACTCGGTAGGCCTCCGGACACTGGAGGGCCGTGATGCACAAACACCCAGTATTAATAATACTGAGCAGATAGCTGTGACTTTCTTGTGAACTATTGAGCAAATGAAATATCTTGTTGTAGTTTGCTATGGTTGGGACCTCCTAATGCAGTTTGTTCATGGGCATTTGTACAAACTGAATTTCATTCGGGAACAAAACAAGTAAGATGGGCAATCCAAAGTTCATTTAGAGGTGGGAACAGAATTGCCAGTGTGACTGATTATAAAGTACATGGTGGCAATTAGAAATAATAATGGGAAATGAAATCAAAATAGTTTGTGGAACGGGCAAGAAGCAAAAATATGTGAGTAAAAATGTTTCAGTGAAAAATCTGGAAAGAAAACATTTTTCACAAATAGAGTTTATGAATGGAAGAAAAGCCAAATTTCAATAAAACAAGAACAACTACCCCTCCTATTTTTTATGAATCATTCACCCGGCGATAATGATGGGACATTTGTAGGGATAACAAGAGTTTCCAGAGTTATAATACTAAACAAACAAAAAAAGAACACAGCTTTGGAAAGGTTATAAGTCTCAAACTGCTGGGCTCAAGCAAACCTCTAAATATTGAGGATTATAAAGAAAATGTCCTTGTAGGTAGATTATCCCGTAGCTGCCTCCTACATGGTTTCTTGAACCTCCCTTTGAAGTATTTCTAGTACTGGCTTCCATCAGTGACAGGATTCTATAGTGGCCATCTAGTCTAGCACATCCTATGTCCACAATACCTATTATAATACATAATACTTCAAGTTCCCATGAGTAAAAATGATGTTGGGAAACCTTACGGTGAGAATATGTCATATGTTGACCTTCCGAAACATTTTCAGGAGGATCCCGGGGATGGTTTCTGAAAGAGAAAATAATGAGTGGTTATGTTGTGCTGTATTCAAAGGAAGGTGAAAGGGTTAGGGAAATGGAAATTGAAAAAAAAACCTGAAAATTGTTCAATTTTAGGTTTCATCAACAAAGGAAAATGAAGATAAAAAAGAAAGTCCACCATCTTCAACTGATCACTAGAGAACTATAGAAAGCTCTGTACTATGCAAGATGTGCAGTCAAGAAGACAGGAGCTCCAGCCTCATTCCATGTGCAACAATGCCCCTGGCTCTGTCATTTTTGGGGATTGAACCCTAGCGCTCTGGATCTAAGTACATGAGCCTTTTTTGCTTGAGTGAAAGGACCAAGCCCATTAACTTCAAGGCAGTAGCAGACTCATACACCTCTATACATGGTCCAGCCACCGGAGGGGGACAAAGAGCCATATTTTCTTAGCATGGGTGGCACATACAAACCATTTAAAGATGACAAATAAATACACTTCTTTTCTGACAGTGCATGTCTCTCTAACTTCTTAAATACAGAGATCTCCTATGGAGACTATTTTAATGAAATGGGTCACACTTTACCATAAAGGTATAGTAATTACAGCGTAGTAACATTGCAATTTGACTGTAGTTAGGTTGATATCTGTGGTTACTACTAATTCATATAACTGGATAGTTGCATGAAATGAGAATATCTGAGAATAATTAAAGTGTAAATACAATGGAGCTTACATACCTAAAATCTAACACTATATGTATGAAATGCAACATTAAAGGGTTAATAAGAAGCACAGTCAGTGTGTTAAACTTCTATTTCTATGAATTAGTGGTAATTATATACTGAAAAGCAAAACCAAAGATAACCGTAATGTAACTATACTGTAATTATAGTAGTCTTCTTATAAAATATGACCAATAAATGATATTTCAGCATTTTGTATCAGCAGTGCATTCACCCATGTAGGACCAAAATGTGATGACAAATACAATGTGATGACAAATCTGGCATTAAGACCACTGACTTCAATGGAGTTACTCTGGATTTATAGCAGTGGAGAGGAGGACAGGATTTGCCCCTTATATTTCTCAGGGTATTGTTACAATTTTAACTGTAACAGCAGCAAAAGTCATTAAGCTGAGTAAAAGCCGAACTCACCTTTCCTTTGCATCCAGGAAGGCTTTGGCAAAGGGATTATACTTGATTTTGAGAGCTGTTATCTTGGGTTTACAAAAAACAAGGCATGTTAGTGAAAGTAATTTTAACAGAGACTTGACACAGCATTGTCCAGAGTACACTGAATGGACTGAGTTCCGCCTCAGTTAGTGAAACAAAAGACAGGCATTGTATCTACCATGTGGCTATATGTCAGCCAGGTGCATTGTGTGGGAGCATTGGTCTCCTCTGAAGCATCAGACATTGGTCCGATCCAGTATGACAAATTCTGTATTACTGTGAATACTTCTCCCAAAGCTGCTGAATTGCATAGAAATATGAATATCTGTAGTGACATTAACTAGGAAAAAAGGGACAAGGGCCACCAACCCTCATGCTGCAGGGCATAGCCTGGTTACAGTTTGGGGTCAGGAAGAAATTTCACCATGGTATAGTACAATAGTCTGGATGCATTATAGGAAGAGTGGAGGGGTTATACTTCCACTGAAATATCCAGCACTGGCCAGTGTTAGAGACAGATACTGGACAAGACAGAAAGTCAGTTTGTTCCAGCAAGGGGATGGGCTACTGATACAGATAGACCAATCCAGTATGGCAGCAGGCAGAATACCAGACTAGCCTGACTATTCACCTGTCCTGGTACTGCAGTCAGATTCTAGACAAGGCGGACCAAGGGTATATTTTGTTCCAGCAAGAAGACAGAGTATTCGATTAGATGGGCCTTCAGTCCACTCTGGACTGACAGGGAGACAGGATACTGGATTATTTTCACCATTGGTGTGTGCTGATCTGGCAGATCTTAGGTTTTTAATATTTCTCACCCGCGATGACCAAATTGTGTGACATTATTACCCACCTACCTCTTCATTTTGATAAGCAGTGACAGCTATGAACTGAGTCTCTGGAAAGGAGCAGTTCATCACCATCCTGTGTGGGCCTCCCACACGAACAATGTGAACCTGAGGCTCATATTTATGCAAGGAATTCAGCATTATCTGCAGAAAGCAAGAAGGAAGAGAGATGGAATTAATAGGCAGCAAGTTTAAAAACAAACAAAAGGAAGTATTTCTTCACATAGCACACAGTCAACCTGTGGAACTCCTTGCTGGAAGATGTTGTGAAGGCCAAGACTATGACAGGGCTCAAAAAAGAACTAGATAAGTTCATGGAGGATAGGTCCATCAATGGCTATGAGCCAGGACAGGCAGGGATGGTGTCTCTAGCCTCTGTTTGCCAGAAGCTGGGACTAGATGATAGGGGATGGATCACTTGATAATTGCCCTGTTCTGTTCATTCCCTCTGGAAAACCTGGCATTGGCCACTGTCAGAAGACAGGATACTGGGATAGATGGACCTTTGGTCTGACCCAGTATGGACATTCTCATGGACTGTCACAGCTCCATCAGTAATATCCAGCCTGAAACAGCTGAAGAGCTATGTTTGTCACCAAACAGAGCCCCAGAGGAATTACAAGCAATGACCTGACCTTGGCCTTGTGGTATTTGCATCATATCATTGATACTCATTGTCAGTCCCATATTGAGGAGACATCATGTACCAACATCACAGTGCAAGCCCTGTTCTGTCAGCACAGCTCTCCAGGGTCATCCTCTCTGTGATTCCACACTACACTGTCCCCTTCCCAATTCCTGGTTGCTGAAAGAGAGAGAGAAGGATTTCTCCTCTCCTCCCTCCGTCCTAGCTGTGGGTATGGACAGGGACAGACTCCAGCTGAATTACATTAGATGCTTCTAATGCAGCAGTAAATATTTATATTATGATAGTGCCCAAAGAAGATCCCAGTCAGATTTAAGGCACAACTGTGCTGGAAGCTGTACAAACAGATGAGACAATCCCCACCCAGAGGTGCTTATGGTCTAAAAAGCACTGGGACCATGCTCTTTTTCTGTGTTTTGCACAGTGCTGAACAAACCAGGGGTCCTCAGTGAACAATACAATTATTTGTTATTATAAAATACTTCCCTCCAGGTATCACATTTTGATTAAGAAGGGGAAGCAGAGCCTCAGACAGATTTGTCTGTCCATCATTTTTTCCCACCCTTCAAAAATATCCTCCCTTCTGGGGGTTAGGAAGGAAGGATGGTCTTATAATTAAGATGCTGAACCAGAACGTGGCAGCCATTGGATTCCATTCAAAGCTCTGCTACTGACACCATGTATGACCACGGGCAAAGAATGTCTCTTGTCTATGCCTTTGTTTCCCCATCCATAAAATGGGGATAACAATTCCCTACCTCATAAGAGTGCTCTGAAGCTAAATTTTAAGGCTTGTGAGGTGCCTAGGTGAGCATAATAGAAATGACAACAAACAAATTAGAAATACTACAATAAGGAGATACTACTCAGGACTAAGGTTAAAGTAAAGAAAATATTTATAGGTTTGGCAGAATTCAATTTTTTATACATATATATAATTTTGACAGATAATATTGATGTTTATTTTTAAGCATTTTTTCTATTTTTGTGCAACTGTGAACTTTATATATATATATATATATATAAAGTTCACAGTTGCACAATATTATGGGCATGACAGACAACGGGAGGTGGGTCAGATGATTATTATTTAATGACAGTAGATGTTGAGATTTGAAAAATTAAAGCTTTATAATTGTTAAAACACAAATTGTCAACATCATGTCAAACCATGCTTAAATCAATACCCTTAAATCAAACTCTAATATGTTCTCAAGCAGCATTTTTCTTACTTTGCCTATCTGTACATTTTGATTATCATTAATTGAAATATTTTTTGTCAGCTTGTGTGTATACCTAGTAAAATTGACATTTACTGATAAAAATCAAATCCTTCCAAGCCTAAATATTTACTTGAAAGGAATTGACTCCCGGCTGACAAGTAGCTTCCAATATAGGAGTTTTGTACAAAAACAAACAAACAAAAAGATCTTGTGCAATATTTTACTTTCAGATACATCTTTAAAAAAAGCAGTCCAAACCAATTTTTCTGTTTGTATTTTTAAGGGGCTCAAAGTGAATGTCACTTATTTCTAGTACATGCAGTTTCCTTCCAAAGGCCAAAGCTAACTCAATAGAATATTGATAATTATCATGAGGCAGAAGCAGACATAGTAATTATTTCATTTAGGAGCAGCCTTTTATTCTGGTATCTGACTCTTGCCAACATTCCACTTACACCAAACAACATGGAGAAAAACAACAAAAAACCTAATACCCACAACCATTTTTTCCCCTTTCTCTAAAGTTCTATGTAAAAAACCCAGCACATAAGACAAACTATGAAAAGCCCCCGATGATTAAGTAACCCACAGCACTCTCTGTCTCTCTTAACATCAAGAAGTCCATTAAAATCTGAAAGTGCCAATTAAGACCTGTTTACGTTTGGGCTCCAGAGAATAATTGGCATCTGTGGGTGAAGAGGGCCCCTCTAATTGCATAAATGCACCCTTGATATTTCTTGATTGGTAGGTGCTTGTGATGGAAGACAAGAGGTGTATGGGAAACATCGTCCTGTACCTGCCCGCTTCCATTGAGCTTGTTGGTAAGTTTTACTTTGCTGAAGGAAACAGAGGCTTTCATCCAGTGTGCCCCGAAGTTGGGAGAGTCTGGGTGAATGTAGACGCAGCTGTGGCTTGGTGGCTCTGGTTTCCCAGCGGGCACCCATTCACCGTTGACGTACTTCCAGCGGTGGCCGTCGGTCGGGGCAAAGTCCAACAGGAAGGAGTACATGGCGTTGGGATCCAAACCTGACACGCTAATCTTTAAAACCGGGAACATCCGTCTGTAGTGGAAACAGAAGGCAGGAGTGGGAGAAGCATCATTAGTCCTGCTATAAAAGAGGCTTGTTAGTATGTTTCTGCAAAGACACTCCCTGAGTTGCTCAAAGAACAAATTACCCTCACTTTGGCTGAACCAGAGATGATGTTAAAGGGCTACCATCACTTTGTTTTCATTTCCTGTTGATCAGTCAGAAGCAGTCACAAAATGCTTTTATGTTTCACCTGAAATATGGAATTTCACCCCAAAATCGCCCTGATTGATGGGACCAGAACTGATAATATTGTCCTGCACTAGTCACTCTCTTAGGGCTACTGGCTTTATTCCACTGGAGAGGTGGTTGGAAATCCCTATGCCACAGTAGTACAGAGCTAGAAGACAGCGAGAATTCAGATCTTACAATTGTAACATCTCAATTTCTAGAAAACTATTAAAAAATCATTCACACGTCCCCACTTGTATCCCTGATCAGCCAATGGGGAGCCATAACTCTGACCATAAACAAGATATATCAACACAGGCAGATTAAAATTCTTCCTTCACTACATAAACATTTTGGAAAAATCATTAAGATGGGAGGAGTTGTTCAATCCAGCAGAGAAAGGTGTAACACAATCCAATGGCTGGAAGTTGAAGCTAGACAAATTCAGACTGGAAATAAGGTGTACATCTTTAATGGGGAGAGTAATTAACCACTGGAATAATTGACCAAGGGTTGTGCTGGATTCTCCATCACTAACAAATTTTTAAATCATGACCGGGTGCTTTTCCAAAAGATCTGCTCTAGGAATTATTTTGGGGACGTTCTATGGTCTGTGCTATACAGGAGGTCAGACTAGATACTCAAAATGGTCTTTCTGACCTTGGAATCTATGAATTATATAGGACGCTTGAAGGCAAATATGGAACATACATACATACATACATAAGAACAGCCTCACTGGGTCAGACCAAAGGTCCATCCAGCCCAGCATCCTGCCTTCCAACAGTGGCTAATGCCAGGTGCCCCAGAGGGAATGAACAGAACAGATAATCATCCAGTGATCCATCCCCTGTCGTCCATTCCCAGCTTCTGGCAAACAGAGGCAAGGGACACCATCCCCGCCCATCCTGGCTAATAGCCACTGATGGACCTATCCCCCATGAATTTATTTAGTGCTTTTTTGAACCCTGTTATAGTCATGGCCTTCACAACATCCTCTGGCCTGGAGTTCCACAGGTTGACTGTGCGTTGTGTGAAAAAATACTTCCTAGCTTCTGGCGAACAGAGGCTAGGGACACCATCCCTGCCCATCCTGGCTAATAGCCATTGATTGACCTATCTGCCGTGAACTTACCTAGTTCTTTTTTGAACCCTGTTATATGGAATAAGGCCAGGCTTTAAAGCCACCTGCATATCTATATGGCTGATTAATGTGCACAGTGAATGAGGAAGATCATTTCAATTAGGGCCTGATCCAAAGCTCATTGAAGTCAATGGAAAGACTCCCATTGACACTGGTGGGCTCTGGATCAGGCCCTTGGTGCACAAAAATGCACACTTGTTGCGTGTGCATCTTGAGCGGGAATTCGTTCTACTGATGTCTAGCAAATAGCTTTGCATTGTGGAATTTTTGTTTTCTTGTTGTGTGTGGAGATTGTTTTGGTTTTTTTACATTGTATACATCATACAGTTTTACTTACACATATACACACACACACACTCCATGTTGTAAATAAGCCTACTCTTGCCATGGTCCCCCCAACACATATTGCCCCCTTGGCTTCACCACAGCCCCACTCATTAACATCACTCCCCACACCTACATCGTCACTCCCCCTTGAGGCTCACACTTCTCTCATTCAGCTTGCAAGCTATGAGATGCGCCAGCTGTTAGCCATGTCAGTGATACATGGCAACATTTAAAAGCTGCAGGAGGGAGACAAGCAGGGAGGCTGTGGTGGGGGGAGGGGCTGTGCGGGGAGCATGTTGGAGAGTAAGCCTGGGGGTGATTGGGAGAGTGCAGAGGTGGGGAAAAGAGGGTTTGGGGGCAGCACTCTGGCCTGTCCATGGAAAAGTGGCCTGGTGGCAGAGTGCTGTTCTGAAAATGATCAGGAGGGGAAGTGAGTCTGGGGGTAGACGGTTGGGGGCAGGGGTGAAAGTAACTTACAGGACTTACGGGTACTGCCGGAGTCCTGAGGGGGGCGTGGCCTCAGCCAGAAGAGGCAGGGCCTCTCAAGATTTAAAGGCCCTGGGGAACCAGCTGTGGCTGGGAGACCCAGAGCCTTTAAATCAACCAGGGGCTCCCAGCTGCAGAGGTGGCTGGGAGCCCCCCGGGTCTCAGGGGCAAATTAAAGGGCCCCGGGCTCTGGCCGCCGGGGGCAACCCCGAGCTTTGCGGGACCGGGGCAGGGATTTAAAAGGCCCAAAGCTCCTGCCACTGAGGGAAGCCCGGAGCCCTTTAAATCCCCGCCCCAGCCCAGTCGCCGGAGCCGAGACCGGGATTTAAAGGGCTCTGGGCTGCCCGCAGCTGCGGGGAGCCCTGAGTCCTTTCAATCCCCGCCGTGGAAGTCAATGTGGTCCAGCACGGTGTACTGGCTCTTGCCGGTATGCCATCCTGGACCGGACCGGCTTACTTTCACCTCTAACTGTATGTATGCGTATGAATGTGTCACAAACAATGCAGCTGCAGCCTGCCACCGACCAGCAGCAACCCCAGCAACCGGCCCCTATGGGCTGCTGCCTGCAGAGAGCCAGCAGGTGCCACGGGGCTGGGTCTGCCAAGGAGTAAGTAACCAAGGCAAAAACCACAGCAGCCAGCCAGGGAGGGAGCTGGGGGGGGGGGGGAAGTCAGGGGTGAATGAAGGACAACTGGAATAGCCTTCATGAAATATACAAGATATTTAGAGAAAGTTTTGTCAATTTCAGCCTCTGCACTCTGCAGGCAGGACAAAACAAAAAGAGATCTGAGATTGCACCCGATGTCCTAAGGACATTTCAGGTGTTTAAATCAATATATAAAAGAGGGTGGATTGGAATGAAAACTACTATTTCTTTCAAAGGAGGCACAATAATTTCCCTGAATATTCAGTTTTCCCCTCCAATCCCTTTGTGGTTTTGTCTATGGGGGCTATTTGCTTTCCCTGTGAATCTTTAGTTGCTTTAGCAAAATTGCTTTGCCCAAAATAAACCCTAATCATCATGACACATCTTTCCACCATGTTCTCCATGCTTTTTGTGTTGTTTTTTTTAAACAGTTACATTTCAAAGAGGATCTGCAAGCAGTTTGGACATCACAACCATGATCCTGTGCTGGGGAGGGAATGGGATAGATTTGAACTTGGAAATGTTTCCTGATTTTGATTGTGTTTAGGAGATCCCCTCATCCCGGGGCAGAAAAGAACTGCCCCTGCCATGGTCATACATACCCAACAACAACTGGGAGTGAAATTAACAAGGATGCCAGAAACAGCTCCTAACTCTGGGCACTGAACTGCACAGGGAACAGTTGAGTTTAAACTGTTCTTTTGCAGGCAGCAGCAGCAGGCATCTCAGCCAGTGTCCCTACTGCAAGCTAGAGCCTAGAGGAGAACCCCTGCTGGGGGGGGAGGGGGGGAAGGAATGCAAAGCTTTGTCGGCAGCCTGGCTGGAGGAGGGGGAGGGAGGAGCCGAGAAACCAATGTGACAGTGAGTTTTCCCCTTCCACCTGCTTTTATCAGCTCTGGATTTAAGCTGTGCAGCCAAATGCTTGTATTTGTTGTGTATATTAGTATTGGAGAGATCCCCTCATCCCGGGAGCAGAAAAGGACTGCCCCTGCCATGGTCAAACACACCCTCCCCTCGACCCCCTCCCCTCAGCTACTGTGAGTGAAATTAACAAGGATGCCAGAAACCTAGCCCTGGGGGCTGAACCATCAGGGAACAGCTGAGTTTAAACTATTCTTATGCAGGGAGCAGGCTTCTCGCTCCCTCCCTCAGTCAGTCTCCTTTTCTTACCGGTCCTCTGTACCGGCCCGTACCAGCTTACTTTTGCCACTGATTGGGGGTGAGAACTCAAGTTTCTGTAGGGATAACAACAAGGAGTTTGGTGGCACCTACTGATAGCTGTACATGGGAATGACTCTCCATGTTGATCCATATTAATTGAAAACCTGGGAAAGGCACACAACCTCCTCCCCCGCACCCCCAGTTTGCACTGAGGACAAGTTGCTAGACCGCTATGTCCTACCACTGCAAACCTTAGAAAGCATGCAGTGAGGTTGACAACAGGGGCTGCAAACTCTGCTTCTTTGTTATGTTTAGGAAAAGCTGTATGACAGGGTGATCTATGGGGTTAGCGGGAGGGGTTCTACTATTGTTGTAGTAAATTCACCTCCCTAGTAAGCAGTAGCTATGTCGATGGAAGAATTCTTCTGTCGACCTAGCATTGTCTGCACCAGTGGTTAGGTCAGCATAGCTGCACCTCTCGGGCATGGGGATTTTTCACATCCCTGAGAGATGTAGCTATGCCAATGTAAATTTTCAACATAGACCAGCCCTTAGTCTTTCTGTGCCTCAGTTTCCCAGCTATAAAATGAGGATGATAGCACTTCCCTACCTCATAGGGGTGATATGAAGATAAATGCTTTAGCGATTCTGAGACACTAGATACTACAGTGATGTGGGGGCTATACCTTAGATAAAACTTTTGAAATCAGGAGTTAAGTTATGGTTAGGATACGGAAACAGCTCTAACATAAACAGCACAGAATAAAAACAGTGGTGACTCTCACTGCATCAGCATCACAGCTCAGCTGCGTTTCATACTATTGCGAACTAGGATTAGGTGGCGTATCAGTTTAATAACTGGTATGTCCAGCCCTTCTTGTGGCAATCAGAGTGCAGACGCCCCAAGGAGAGAACAGATGGATTAAACCCCAGAAATGAATGGTTGATTTAACTGATTGTAGACAATGATATTGTACTATAAAAACATATTGAATACATACGCTCAAATAAATGTTAGTCTCTCAGGTGCCACAAGTACTTCTGTTCCTTTTGCGGATACAGACTAACACAGCTGCTACTCTGTAACATATCGAGTAAGGTCTTTTATGAAAGCTTGCAATGTTCTGAACTTGATGGTCATTAGGAGATGTGTACACACCAAGGTTAGGAATGTATGTATGAGTATAGATAGAAAGTTGTAAGTTGTAACTGTGATGCAACTTTACTTCTAGGTGATGCTAATCAGGCAGGGAGGGGCTACCTCCCAAGCCAGTTGTGTACATGATTCCAGCTTCAAGTACCCAGCCATTGTCCAGCCCAGAAAAGGACAATGGTGAACCATTAAAGCTAATGGAAAGACTTCCAGACAACTGGAGACAGGGGAGCTGGAACAGTTTGTATAGTGGGGGTGCTGAGAGCCATTGAACCAAAGTGTAAACCCTGTGTATGACGGGAACCACTTCAAGCCCAGGGGGTGCTGCCGCACCCTCAGCACCCCTAGTTCCACCACCTCTGACTGGGGATTTCCCCAGTCTGAGTAACCATGAATTACCTAGTTTGAAAGAAAAAACGGGGAGTGGGGGAAAGGGAAGCTTTTTAAAAAGGAGGCTTGAAACTGAATTTTTCATCCAGAAACAGGGACAGTTGGTTGGCAGGTGCTGTCCATGAAACTCTGGCTGCTCCTTATGGCTAGGGTGTACACTGGGAAACTGTTCCAAGGCACAAGGAATCTTGTATTAGACAATATGAAAATGGAAAGCCTGAGATTGCATCTTCCTGTTTATTGTCCGTGTAACTTGTATGTTTGTTTTGTCTCCCTTCCTCCTCCATCTTTGGATCTGTGGCTTTTCTATTAAATAAACCTTTTGTTTAGTTTTACCCCAAACAAGTCTACAATGTGCAAACCACGTGGGGTGTGCGTGCCAAAGTAAATTGCTGTCTGAGGGCTGGTTTCACGCCTTCCATGGGGAGAAGCCAGAGGGGAAAGCCCAAGTGCCTGGAATTCATGAAGGACGGATTTGGGGAGTCTCAGAACTGGAAGGAACATTCATGTCACCCTGCAGGGAGGAACGAGGCTGGTGGAAGCCAGGGTGAGACTTTGTGCTTGTGGGCAGGCAACTGGTGTCAGGGGTCTGAGCCATCGCAGCACAGCATAAAGGCACCCCAGGGTACAGAGCAGGCAGTGACAGAACTCCTTCCTGGGCTGTGTGATCCCCAAAACATCACAGGTATCCATCTCTAACTTCTGAGAGTCTCTATAGCCTGCTATGCCAGTTACATTATTATAACGGAGCATCACATTGTATCAGATACATATATCAGCTATATCAAAGTCTCTAATTCTGACTTGATATTCACTGTGGGCACTTGGAGTCACTATGATTCAAGCACATTTGGGGAAACATCAGTGGCTACTGGAGACTAATCTATTAGAAATTGTTACATTGTACATGTTATACTTGTGCTGCTAAGTCCTAAACTTTAAGGCTATGCAGCCTTACATTTCTGGTTCTATTCGTACCACTGCCTTCGATTGGGTAGATGACTCTGGCCAAGTCACTTCAGCACATTGGGCCTCAGTTTCCCCAGATAACAACACTTACTGATTTGATAGTGTGTTGTCAGGATTAATTCCTGGGTGTTCATAAAGCTCTTAGGGTGGGATTTTCAATATTGCTCCGCGTTCCTCCCTTTGAAGTCAATGGGGGTTTTAAACAAACTTCAGTGGGAGCAGGGTTAGGCCAGTGTCATGAGAATAGAGTATTCTATAGTATTGCAACTTTTTTTTAATGGAAGGGGCCCCTGAAATTGCTTTGCCCCAGGGGCCCCTGAATCCTCTGGGCGGCCCTGTTGGATTCTGCAGGGCATTGTCTGTTTCCCCAGCGTGTACTCTGGTTTTAATTAAAATATACTTTTAGAAATTCAGAGAGAGGCCTTTTTACAAAAGCCTACATCAGGGGTCGGCAACCTTTCAGAAGTGCTGTGCCAAGTCTTCATTTATTCACTCTAATTTAAGGTTTTGCGTGCCAGTCATACATTTTAACATTTGTAGAAGGTCTCTTTCTCTAAGTCTATAATATATAACTATACTATTGTTGTATGTAAAGTAAATAAGGTATTTAAAATGTTGAAGAAGCTTCATTTAAAATTAAATTAAAATGCAGAGCCCCCTAGACTGTTGGCCAGGACCCGGGCAGTGTGAGTGCCACTGAAAATCAGCTCACGTGCTGCCTTCGGCACGTGTGCCATAGGTTGCCTACCCCAGCCTATATGATTTTATAGTAACAGCCCCAAACCCTCTAATAACATAACTGTGCTTAGGGCCATAAACCAGAGACTTTTGAACTTCAACTTATTTATAAGACAACTTACGTTTTCTATTATAGAAAGGACCCAGTCCTGCTTCCACTGATGTTAGTGACAACTCTCATTGACTTCAGAGGGGGCAGGATCAGGTTGATAATGAAGGCAGAGTTTAGAACAAAGCAAAAATATTGAGAATTTGATCAGTGGACAGCTATCCATAGCCCACCCAAAAGTAACCATGAACACCTGATAACAGACCCATCAAACTCCCTTTTCCCCATGGCAAAAATCATTATCCACACATATACTCACTTGTATGCTTTACCTCTGGTAAAATACTAGTCTGTGTAGGGATAAGCAGTATAGTCTACATTGATTGTTTACCGGCTGGTCTACAAAAGGAAGTTGCATTGGTTTAACTGAGGGTGTGATTTGTAACCAGTTTAGTTAAATCAATGCAAAGCCCTTTTACCTGAGTTTAAACAGGCTTGCCTGGGTTTGGCTTAAATTGATTAGGAAACAGCTTAAGCCAAACTGAAATAAGCCATGCTTACAGCAAAACAAATGCCCACACAGGAGTTGGCTCTGCGTTAATGACATTCATTTAAAAACCAATTGAATTTAAACAGGCACAACTTCTGAACGTAGACGAGGCCTTTAAAAGAAACAGATGTCTGTTTCTTCATACAGGTCACTACAGCCGAGTCTCATCTTGCGCTGGGGTTACGTTCTGCTGTCAGCGCGTAAAGCGAAAATCGCGTATAGTCAAAATTACATTGAGTGGAATGGCAGGCGGAATCGCCCGCACTACAGGTACAGTATTTAAATTGTTATTTCTCTCTCTTTTTTTTTCTGACCGTGCAAAGCTGAATTTGCACATGTTAAATGTGCATAAGATGAGACTCGCCTGTATTGGGAATGAATACAATACTAGAGTGGTATCAGTTCAATATCTGATAACTCAGGAATATCAGCTGTTTTTGCAGGGAAGTAGGCTTCCTGAGTGAATACATTTTTTTGATCTCTAACTGCTATGATCCATGACAGGTGCTAGCAGCTAGTACCACAGTTCAGCCGACGTCCCCTGTTCTGCATCAGAAAATTGCTGGTCTTAATCTCTTTCTGCAAGATTGACACCTGTCAGCCCTTCCGTTTGGCTCTTTCTCCCTCTTTGTTCCAATCCTTCCTTAATATGCACATCTTCTATGAAATCTCCCAGTGACAATCCAGCAAAGGAAGAACTGTGTGCTCTTAAAAACTGAAATCTCTGTTCTGCTTTGTGACTGGACCTTCCTCTAATCACCCCCTGTGTGTTACAGATCTAATGGCACAGTCTGCCCAGTTTAGAGTGGGAGCACCTTGGGCAGGGCCGGCTCCAGGCACCTGCATTCCAAGCTGGTGCTTGGGGTGGCAATCTGCAAGGGGCAGCAGTCCCTGTTGTTTTGTCCCCAAGCAGCGCGCTGAATTGCCGCCGCAGACGGCGGGGGCAGTCCGTGTGCCCTTAGGGCGGCAGGCGTGTTTCCGCGGTGGCAGCAATTCGGCAGCAGCTTCTATGTTTAGCTGTCCGCGGCAGCTTCAGCTAAACATAGAAGCTGCCACCGAATTGCCACCGCCACGGAAATGCGCCTGCCGCCCTAAAGGCACATGGACTGCCCCCGCCGTCTGCAGCGGCAATTCGGCGCATTGCTTGGGGCGGTGAAAACTGTAGAGCCGGCCCTGACCTTGGATGGACAGTTCTCACTCCCAGCTCAGCAGAGTGCTAGACTTTTCCACTCAGTAAGGCTCCAGCTTTAGCACTGTCTCCTCCTTGGCATTTTGTAGAGTGCCCCCACACACTGACTGTGCCCAGCAGCTAAGAGGAATCATGAGCAATGCAGGAGACATTTTGACTTCCTTAGGTCTTGTGAATAAATCATTTACCAAAGTTCCATCCAAGTTTCCAAGTTCTCTGCCAAAGACGATGGAGCAGCTGCACTGTTAAATCTGTACCACACCTATATGCTACCAACGGGCTTGTCTTGCGCTCATTTCTAGCACAAATTGTTTATACAGGACTGCGTATCAGGGCAACAGACACAGGAGAGAGAGTGGCTGGGCCAACAGGTTGGGAGACTTGGGTTCTAGTCTGAGATCTACTATTGACTTGTGTGATCTCCGGTAGAGGACTCATTTTCCTCAGCTGTAAAATGGGGATAATGACACTGCTCTGCCTTTGTAAAGCACATTCAGCCCTACAGACGAAAAGCTACTATCTAAGCATTGAGTATCGTTATAATAAGCAGCGTTCAGAGGGAATCATTTGCAAAGCCCTTGCAGTGGGGTTGGGAGGTGGAACTATCCTTCCCCTGGGAAATGTTCTTTACTATTTTGTTCAGTCCCAAGGCAATAAATATCTTCTTGCAGTCTCTCTTACCATCAGGGATAAAAGGGCACAGAAATGGTTTGTCAGTATTCAGAAAGGAACATGAACCCCCTCCTTAGTTTGTAGGCTGTCTCTGAGACTGCCTTTCCCTCCCTGCACAGGATATGGGGATGCACACACAGCACTAACAACATTAAACCATGGCTACAATTTTCTTTAGCCTATGTAAACAGCAGTTGCTAATATTCCCCATATACCGTGGGATACGCTAATTACACTGGGGACAGTACAGCACTCACCTGCCGTTCTTGGTCACGATCATCTCGTTAGTGACGTCCCTGAACCTCTGCCACAGCGCAGCCTCCTCCAAGACAACCTGGAGTTGTTTCTCGGTCGGGTCCCCTTTGTCTCTGCCAGCTTGGAGTTCGCTCTCCACGACATTGAGCAGCCTGGAGACGGTGCAGTCACTGGGCTTCTTACATCCCAAATCAGTCATGGTGTACTGTCAGAAACTTCTCAGCTGGCTTAAAAAACAAACAAACCCTAAGCATACCTCAACCTAAGCCAATTAATTAGCCACACTAACAAATCTGCTCTCCCTGATCTTTGGCCATCTATTTGTTCCTCCCCCCGGAAGTCCCAATGGGACAATGACACCAGTGTGTTAAGGTTGACACACATGCACATACAAAAAGAGGACTATCTCCTAATTACTCATCAAGTCAGGTGGGAGGCAGCCTGATTACGCAATTGGCTGCCTCGGAAGAAGAGTTCTCCATCCAAATTAATGGGCTTTTATCTTTCTTCAATCTGAAGTGGGACTAATTGTTCTGTTTGAGAACCAGGTTTCCATTAATGAAAATTGTTTCATTTCCAGATTGAAACAATGCATGGAAATTGTGCTTGTGCTGATGCAAACCCCAGCCAAAGGGGTAAGAGTCAGCTAGCAATGTTCAAGATTGGGGTGGAGAGATGCTAGTCTTGCGAGCTTTCCATCAGAAATCGCAATGTGCTCCCCCTTTTCTTAAAATAAAACAACAACAACAAAAGGCCCCTCTGCACTTAAATTTTGCCCATGTGGTCTTGTGCCTGGAGGACAATTTAGTGCATGTTCAAAATGTCAGGAGTCTAGGACAAACCACGGTTCAGATCTATGGGATTTTTTAAAAGGTACAGTTCTCTTTTTGGAAAGTATACTAATAATTTCTGGTCACCCAAAAATGACATGACAGAGAACCTCATGCTTGTTTAATTCAACAGCCCTTGATGCGCTTTTATGCTTATGATTTTTTCTGAGAAGTTGGAAGGGCGTATTTTTGGAGTTATTCATTTCATTGTAAGAAACACATTCAGCCCCTGCATTGATAAACGTCTGGTGCACTTCATAATGAACGTTAAGGGTCTGGCAAACTTTCGACAGTCTGCAGGATTTAATAAGGTCCATCAGACCCGTGGCATGTTTACAAAGTCCACCAGACTTTACAGGACAAGAAGCCTGATCGGTGTCGTGCTCCTAAGCACAAAGGGCTGGATTTCCCACCCTTTTGTGTTGAATAGTACCTCATTCTGCAAGTAGTCCCTTTGATTCCAGAAGAGCAATGCATAGAATGAGGCTATTGGAATCTAGCCCCAAAGGAGGGGAGCTCCAGTCTTGCAAAGATTTCATGCTGTACCAGACTGAAGAGACTTGTTTACACTAGAACAAATTAGGACTCTCAATTCCCAGCAGCAGTAGCAACAGAGGAAGCTGTAATTTAGACAAGGCTCAAATGTTTTTGCCACTGTGCCACTTAGCCCTGCTATTTTCAAACCTTGGTTTTGTAAAGTATTTTGCTTCCTATAGAATCATAGAATATCAGGGTTGGAAGGGACCTCAGGAGGTCATCTAGTCCAACCTTCTGCTCAAAGTAGGACCAATCCCCAGACAGATTTTTACCCCAGTTCCCTAAATGGCCCCCTCAAGGACTAAACTCACAACCCTGGGTTTAGCAGGCCAATGCTTAAACTACTGAGCTATCCCTCCCCCTATAGATTTTTTTCAGCCTTAATGTACCATATTCTGATCAGCTTTCCTGTGATAAAGAAGTGAGTTAGGTTACCCTGTCAGTTCCAAGAAGTCAGCTTCCTTTCTCAGTTGCAATATTAGGGCCCATTCCTGCAGTTAATACTACCCACTGTATCCTGATTTTCAGCATGATGGATTCCTGCAGTGTGTGTTGAAGTCAACGGGATTTTGGGGTGCTCAGCTCCCTCTGAAAATCAAGCCAGGAGGTTTTTGATGAGATGGGTGGTGATGAGGGTTAGCGAATTTGTGAAGAGTAGGGTATTTATAAATTAATATTTCGGCTGGTTGTTTCTGCTGCATGGAGAGGATCAGTTGTTCTTTTTGTATGCACTGCACAATGTCAAATGTTGTAACAAGCACCTAGAGGATGGGGCAGGTGGCTTTTAGTTGTTTATATATAAACATGGAAAAATACAAAAAATAAATTAAAACTAGTTGAAATCTTTTGAAAATGCAACATTGATACAAAGTTTTTGGGAAAAATCATCAGTTTTTCAACCAGCTCTAAATACATATATACAGATTTCCTGCCATTTTTTTAAATCTTTCTTATTTCATGCCAAGGAGATTAAATGCAAACATTATTTAGATGCAACCTTAATGTTAGGAATTCAGTTGCTCAGAACTCAGGAGTGTCAAAGATGGGGACCTGCAGCAGTGATGACTCAGCCACATAATGACAGTATTATTTCTATAGATGTAGTTTGGCATGTTCCTTTGACGGATAAATAAGATGACACGGGACTTGATGTTCATAGATACTGACTGCCCATCAGGCCCACAGATTTCAACTGGAGCAGTACCTGCTCAGCTGCACCTCTGAAAATCAGATCCAAATTCCCAGCATCAAGTTGCTCAGATCTCAAGGCAAATCAATGTACACACAGAAATAACAGATCACAGTGGTTGGAAAGGGAAGGAAGCAGGACAGCAGTAGGGGATACTGTCGCTGAATCTCTAGAGGCCAGTTATTTGCTGGTCACAGGCAGATGATGGATTTGATTAATGTTTAGCAGGCTTATTTGTGACACTGGAACAATTCAGGGGGCATGAGGATGGGTTGGGGGGCTTGTTCGTTTGTTTTTTGGATGCAGCAAGTTAGTTTAAGCAACTTTCTTTGGTGTATTATATTAAAGTGAGCACCACATACAGTAATGCAAACTCAGATGCCTAGAGCCAGCACGTAGATCCATATTTAGGCCAACTAAACCAGTGGCCTGATTTTCTGAGGTCTTCAGCATCCAACACTTCCACTGAAAACAACAGAAGTTGTGGGTGCTGAACACTTCCATAGCAAGCACTTTAAATGGACCCTCAAGATGGATCGAGGTGCCAAACTTTTAGTACCCACATTTGAAAATGTCAGCAAAGGGAAATACACTTCAGGTGCTCAACTGTCCAGACATTTGCACAAGTAGAATCTCAGTCTTATAGCTGCATTAATATAGCTTTGAGGTTATTGAACCATCAGCATTTTCCAAAATGCAGGGTGTGTCCCTCCCTGACTAGTTGGAGGGGTTGAAGTGGGACAGACAAACCTCTCAATTAGCCTCCAGAGTCCCAGCTTTTATTTTACCTTTTAAAAATTAGTCTCCAGCTGTTATGGTTGCAGAAAATAAAAACAACAACCACCAACCCATCAAACTGTGGAGTGAGTGTAACTGAGCTAGCAAGTCTGCCTGAGTTTGCAGACAGCCTGAAAAATAGCTCTGAGGTGTGAACTCAGGGATCAAACTCAGATGCCAGCAATGGTACTTTAAATGTCAATGCTGTTAATTATTTCATGGCTTATCAATGTATATAAGAAAGGGACTGCAGGGCCATGGTAGGAAGATCTACACCAAGGTGTGGAAGGACCCAAAGGACCCTGGAAGGACCCAAAGGACAAGCCAGGGCAGGGGCAACGAGGATGTATTAAGATGGATGGCCTTTAACGACATAAGGTTTCCGGGTGGGGTGGTGATCAGTTTCATTTTTGTGAGGCGGAGCTCAACTTTTAGAAGTTTGGCAAATGCTGCATTCAAGGCAAAAATAGAACATTTTTCTTCTGTATCTGGTCCTCCGGCAACTTTCTCATTCTCCCATCACGTAACAACTGTTCTCACAGCCATCGAGAGATGCAACAGCAACCCCTCACTGGGGCTCCAGCATCCTGTAAGGGAAGCAAGAGTAATGCCTTGAACAAAGAACAACATTGGCCATTCTGTTCTAGAGCCCCTTGTCACCAGTCATTATCCCATGAAAACAGCTTTGAGGCCAAAATGTTTCAGACCATAGCTCTGCCCAATGGAGAATTTGACTGTTTATCAGCGAAGTTGGAACTAAATGGATCTAAATCTATGTGAATTATTGAAATGGCAAAAATACTCCTTTTGTTCAAATTGGTCAGCTGGGTTTTTGGATGCGAGCTAATGTGGCTCATTTTTAAAATGACTAGATAGTGACTCGTGCTCATTGTGACAGTCCATCCTAAGTGTGGTGATCTGCACTGGTCACTATTCTAGGTTTGGAAAAAACAAACAGCTGAAGACACACCTAGGCTGCATGCCAAAAATATAGCAGACAGAGCACTCAGGCCAGAGATGATCGGTTTAAAATCTGTATCTCAAGTCTCATCTTGCTCCAGCTTCTTCATGCTTTACAAAATCTGCATACCCTGAGACCCACTTTATAAAGCCTTTCGGGAAGACACAAACATCTGCATGATCTAGCTCCCCGGATGGAATGAGTTGTAGGCCAGGAAGCAGATCATAGACTAGGGAACAGAGTTGTTTGGGGAAATTTAAATTTGTCTTTCCACTTTAACAGTGTTTATAACAGAACTGGATAAATTCATGGAGGTTAAGTCCATTAATGGCTATTAGCCAGGATGGGTAAGGAATGGTGTCCCTAGCCTCTGTTTGCCAGAGGGTGGAGATGGATGGCAGGAGAGAGATCACTTGATGATTATCTGTTAGGTTCACTCCCTCTGGGGCACCTGGCATTGGCCACTGTCGGTAGACAGGATACTGGGCTAGATGGACCTTTGGTCTGACCCAGTACAGCTGTTTTTACTTAAAAAAAAAATAAAGAAAAAAAGGTGGAACCGTCATTTTGGATTTCCAGGCTGCTGGGGAGTCAGAGGCTGAATGTGGGAATTCCTGATTCCCTGACCTGTTCCAAACCTCTGCTGAGTCTTATTTCTAAGGGGGAGGGAGAGAATAGCTCAGTGGTTTGAGCACTAGCCTGCTAAAACCAGGGTTGTGAGCTCAATCTTTGAGGGGGCCATTTAGGGATCTGGGGCAAAAAAAATAGTTGGGGATTGGTCCTGCTTTGAGCAGGGGGTTGGACTAGATGACCTCCTGAGGTCCCTTCCAACTCTGGAAATCTATGAAAATGGCCCCATGCCTGGTATTTGCTTCTATATGAAGCTTCCTTGGTAAGGGAACACAGAACACTGGTTATTTGTGTTCATCAATCGTTAAACACATAAAACTGGTCAACTCCATCTTCCTCATGTAGTCATAGGGAAAGGATGGCTGCAGGAGTGACATTCATACACTTTTTGCATTTACTTCCTGTAAATACTTCAGTGCACAAATTTACCACCAGAGATACTGGGCAAAACAATGACTATGCACAAAAAGCTAATATTTAGCTTCTAAATTTGAGTCTGCATTGAAAACCCAATTCTAGGAGTTATATTCATCCAACCAGGGAGCAGAAACAGTATCGTGTGACTTGCATCCAATCAAAAACTAACCAATGCAGCTCAAATGTCAAATTATTGGACAGTCCTAGTGAACAGCTAATGCCAAATCCAAAATTTATTTATATAATTATTTGGTGAATAATTTTAAATGAATAGACCCAAGAAAGTCAGGAAAAACAGCAAAGGGGAAAGAGGCTAAATCCATTAAAAAACAAACAGACATTCACTAGGACTTTTTTTTGCTGAGCTCCAACAATGAGCATGCTCGCCTAGGCATTGCTTGGATTATTTCTTTGACTGTCTGATTAAACTCAAACCCTTTTTGGCCAACAGCTGCTGAGACATAGAAGGAAAAAATAATTAACAAGGCTTGTTCTCCATCTGACATTCGATAGCTGGTTTTTGTCTTCAGGCCCACGCCTGCAAATAAAAGAGAACCCTTCTTGATAAAATGAAATCCACGAGAACGAGAGTCACTCTTTCCATCTCCCCAGTATCCACTGAACCACCTGAATAAGTAAGCCTCTCTGAACATTCAGTCCCAGCAGCCGCGGGAAATTGAACACCTCACTCGCCATGACACTAGCAGGAAATCAACACCCACTAAGTATGGAGTTATAATTAAAAAAAGAACAAGACAGCTGCTTTCAGCAGTGTTTTTAATCATGGATCTAGCACCCTAGGAGATTATTGGACTACAAGAGATTTAGGAAAGATTAGTCTTTTCATTACCGTTGGGGAGGGGTTAGTTCCTATGCAATGCCAAACAGACGTGTTTCTAGTATATATGTAGACAACTTGTGCTGTTGGTACCTGATTGTCTGGAATTTCAGTGGAGATCATAGGCAACAGGAAAATGGAACTACTTATTTCTATTTTGGGAGGGAAAAGAAAATTGAAAACAGATCTGATCTGACTAGACTGATTAAAAATATTTTGTAAGGTAATTATTGTACTTTCCCTCCCTTCTTTAGCTTTGAGGATCCCCAAGCTCTAAAACAATCATGAATTTGTCTCCACAACCTCACTTGTGTGGTGGATTGATATTATTGCCCCACTGTTACAATGGGGAAGCTGAGGAACAGAGGTTAAAAATTACTTTGGATTTTTTTAACCCTTAGATTTCAGAGCCTTCTGAGAAGTGAAAGTAGGTGGGATCTTTTACACTGGGAAAGAAGAGTTGGGATTTTGGCCTGGCTACAGTTAAGGCACTAAATCCATACGTGGGGCACCTAAATTGAAGTGGACTTATTTTGCAGAAGGACTGAGTCCCCCAAATCCTATTCAAAGCAAACAGGAGCTGCAAGAGAGCATCATCTTTGAAAAATAATCATTTTTACCTCTTGCCCCTATCCCATAGATGGCAGACTCAGCAGCTTTGGAAAATGCCCTCCTCATAAAAAAGAGTCAGATCCTCCTCAGGCAGGACATGAAGAATTAACAGGTGCTGACGCTGGTTTAGCAGCAGTGGGAGAGAATCCACCTCATGATGCCTCCTATAGGAGAGGGACCCACACCCTGGCTAGGCAAGGTGGGCAATATTGTATTAGATGCAGTCTGAGGAGATAGGGGGATGCGTGTAGGAGCCCTTGTACATTTAAACCCAAATGCAATCACAGGTGCACTTCCTGCACCTTTGTTTTACCCTGCACCAAAGACTAAGCCAGAGACGACCATGCAAAATAGGCCCAGCAGCATCCATCATGGTGAACTTGCAAAGTTGAGGGGTCAGTTTTCAATAAATTGTGTATAGTAGGTACCTTAACCTCCGACCTTGCACTAAAAGGCATGAAAGAAAGCCAGGGCTTTTGTCCCCCTACAATCCCGTCATCCGGACAGATAGCTAAGACAAAGCCACTGGGACAGTCTTGAAACATCTGCTCCAGCCTACAACTCCTATGCACTTTATTTCTGCCATGTCATCATTGTCCAATGCTTGCTACCACAAAAATCAAAAGCCCAAGCCCTCAAAGCTACCCCTTCATCCACCTGCCTGAGGGAGCACCTCCAGCAGGCTGCCAACAGAACTAAAATATCCCCATTCCAAATCTTCCCCTCAATCATACCTACAGCAAGTGCGTCAGCTCTCAGTGTATTCACTCCCTCTCTCACATGATAAAGTCTCCCGGGAGTAGAAAGAAAAAAGGAGCAGAACCCTATTTCTTAAGCGTCTCCTGTTCTTGTTGGATGGGCAATCACCATCATACACTAAACCTCGGGCTGCTGCTACACAGACTGGAACAATGAGGAAGGCACACACAGAAATTAAACCCTCTCAGATCCTAACCACTCCCTGACACTGAATTTCTCACAACACAGGGAACTCCCCCTGAGCAAATCAAAATCTTAACAAAAAAACAAGGGGGGGAAGGCAGAGGGAGTTGGGGAAAGAGGCAAATCACTCTTCTCTGAGTCTCTCACCCCCAACAGGAAATACGCTACCAGCCCACCACCTATAAAAAAGGGGACAGTCTCTGCCCCAGAACTTAAGAAAGGCATAATGAGATTCCACTGTCTGGAAGCTGAAGCTAGATAAATTGAAGGCTAGATATGAGCAAATTAACAGTGAGGGTAATTAACCATTGAAACAAACTTACCTAGGGATGTGTTTGATTCTCCATCGCTCAAAGTCTTGACATCAAGACTAAATACATTTCCAAAAGACATGCTCTTGCTCAACCAGACATCATAGGCTTGATGCAGGAAACGCTTGGTGATGTTCTCTGGACTGTGTTATGTAGGAAATCAGACTAGATGATCATATTGGACCCTTCTGTACTTAATCTAGGGACTTGATAGACAGTAAACTCTTTAGGTCTGGGTCTTCATGTGTGTTGAGATAACACTTGAAGACAGTTGTTTGGGCCCTTGCTGTCTGATTTTCCAACAAGAAAAATTCACTTTCTGGACAAATCAACATTTTCTCAGAAAAATGTCAATGCTGTTGGAATCTCTGATTTTCCACTGGAAAAATTGTTCTCAGCTCTGCAACTCCCCTGCTGCTTGGCAGCCTGCCCAGAGGGATGCTGGGGAGCTCGGGTTTGCAGGCTCCTTGGCTCCAGGGCAGTCTTCCAGGCTGATTGTCCCAGATTGGGGACTGCCAGGGCTTCCAGCTCCTCAACCCAGCTCCCAGGGCTCCTGGCAGCGCAGGGACCCTCAGAAACATTTTGAAAATGTTGAAACCAAATAACAGAGTTCGTGTACTGCAGGAAATTTCCATTTTTGTTCATTTTGGAAAAAAAATAATTTTTTGAAATTTCAGAATTTCCCACAGCACAGGAATTCCAGTTACCAACGTTCAAGGGCTCACTAAAAAGACTGTGGAACGAATTCCTCCAGGAACTAAGGACCATCACAAACCTTACCACTTTCTGCTGTAAGAGCAAGGTGCATTTCTTTGACATTGCCTTCTCTAACATAGCCACATGTGTATATATTAAAAATCCTAAATGTGGATCAATTGTATAGTCACTTGCTTGAGCACACGGTGGTTTGTTGTGAAATATACTCAGGAGACCCAGTAATCAACGTCAATCAGGTTTATTAAAACAGTACAGAAAAAGGTTCTTCTATACACCAGTCTCCGAACAGCAGTCCCATGAAATGATGTTACATTCACCTTACACAGGTGTGCTCCAAGAAGTTACATCCCTAAAGCCATCTTTTTATACACTACTTGTTTGCCAGTAAAAAAGGTACAACATTTGTCACCTGAAACTGAATTTAATCAATCACTGTTTTCCTTGTTTGTTTCTGGCATCATGATGTACCAGTTTCTCTTTTGTTCTGAACCCACGCATTCCAGGTCATTATGCACCCCTATCTTTCTTCTGAGCACATGCATTCCAAGTACTAAGAGGCATGAAGACACCTTCTAGGTTTCTGTGAGTAATGCCTTTCCTGTTACCGTGAGGAAATAATCGTATGTACTGAGACTGACAGTTTTCTTATCTACTCGAGCCCAAGCTCACTTCAAGGTGTTATGGGATACTTAGCATGTGTGTACAGGACTATAACAAAAGGTACAGGCCAATTTGGCCTCTATAACTTCTATACTAATGCTTAATAATATATTCCAAGCATTTAAGTATATATGTTGCAGATAGTATTATCAGAATAATACACAGGTATGCTAACCAGCATATATTAGTCAATATAAACAAAACACTTTACTGCACACAATTCTCCCCCGGGGAGAGATGAGAGAACACATACGACATATTAGCCATCTTGCTTAATGCACTACTGAAAGGCACTCATACTACAGTATGCAGTACAAGAACCTATATAGAATAGCACATTGTGGGTGTGACCAGACATGTAACTGTTCCTTTTATTCTAAAGAATTGTATACAATTCTTTAAGAGTGTGAGTAACTACAAGCAGCCCAAAAAATGAGGGCATATCAGCATTTTCAAAAACTGTCTCTGCTTTTAGATCAAGGGACTTGACCAAGATCAGAGAAAGAGTGTCAGAGACAGGATTAGACCAAGTGTCCCTGGCTCCCAGGTTTATATTCACCCTATAGCTCCTCACCCGATCTTCCCCTATTTCTCTCTCTCTCTCATACACAAACACACACACACGCTGAATTTAAAATAAAAGAAGCCCTTTTGTACTATTCTATTTTCTATGAACTACTTAACTCCACTTGTGGTTTCACCTGAAAACTCTGCATCATTTAAATTAAAAATTAAAAGCAATTGAGAAGCAACAGATCATTTACTGCAGTGTCAACTTTATTGAAAAAACAATGATGTTCACATGTCTTAGGATCTAGCTTCATTACAGAAATTTTTTTGCAATAAGTTAAAAACGTTTACTGAACAATTACGAAGTCAGACAAAGCAACCAGGATATATATAAAAGGTCCAGAAGCAGCTTATAATACAAAACAGTTATTGTAGTGGAGAATTTCACAAAATGTTTGTTTTACAAAACTCAGTTGATAAAGCTATTTTTAAAAAAAATCACATTTACATTTCAAAGCTCGGCACGAGATTTTAAAAATGGAATACCCTCATATTTAGCGGCTGTGCTTCCCGTCACAATCTGGTTAAGATTTACTATGGCCTTAACATGTACACATTTGCATTTAGGACAAAAACATGGTTTTTTTACTGAATAGTTTTTAGAACCTATAACAAGAATATTACAGATACCAATGGTGTTGATCTTGAAAAGGAGGTATTAACATGATGAAAATAAGGCAACTGAACTGACTGCAAACTATGTTTAGAAATTAAACTAGTTAAAATGACAGATTGCAATCACATACAAGAAAGTGTCATCTCTTGGTACACAAAGGCTGGCCAAATGCGTTTCCCCCCCAGAGTTCTACAATGCAGTTTATGGCCACCATTTTTAATAGAAAAATGTGGACCATGGTAAATTGCATGCTGGGAACAGTGGGTCATACATCTGCATTAAACATAAAATAGACGCAATCTGCTCCCAATTTACACAAATTTGGCACAGAGCTTCAATTCCCTGAATGAAACCTGCCCCGGGATGCAGCACAGAATTCTGGTAGCTTTGCTGTATTCTCCAGAAATATCCATACTGACAACATGTGAAATTTGAAAAGTAATTTTCACAAGATATTTTCTGTATCTAAGACCTGGTACAGAGTACAAAACACACATCCTTGGGTTTCAAGATTGCCCATCCAACTTGTCTTTAAATATTCAATAATAATGAAATTACTAACAAGACTGGATATTTTGTTTCTTTTTCTAAAAATGCTGTTATCACTAAAAAAGCCTCAGGCAGTGTCAGAATTCAAAGTGCACTTCATTATGTGTCATTAAAGTCAGGCTCCACTCAGAAGAGTGATTAAAAATTGCATATAGGCTTTCCTATTTAATGTGCCCCAGACACTCCAGAACTAATGTGCTTTCTTTCCAGGTGAAAAGGTTTTTCTAATTTCTGTTCCTACTGAATCTGACAAGTCAGGCATTTTTTTTGTTTCTTTTTTTTTTTTTTTAAGTTATTTTCCAGGCTAGAATTGCATTTTAAGGCCTTTTTTGGTTAAAGTAGCATTGCATTAACATGTACTGCAGTTTCAGCAAATGAAAGACAAGCTGGTCTGAGACTTTCAAGCCTGCTTAAGGGAGCTAGATGCTCAAATCCCACTGAGTTTGTTACCCATGTCCCTTAAGCGTCTTTGAAAATCTCAGCCCTTGTGGTTGCGTGCTCTGTAAAATTAGGAAGGAGCTTGGCAAGGGGAAGAAGCTTTGAGATCCAACACGATTTATTTTTTTTAAATGAAAGACTATTTTCTGTGTGTTCTTGACGTACTACACACTCAGCAGAAAGGTGCTGAACGGGGGGGAATTGTATGCAGGAATCTGGTGGCTTTAAGACACCTACCTACCTACCCACCCATCAATAGCCACCCATCAAAACAGAAAACACAAGGAAGCTTGTTTCACAACAAAAATAACTGCCTTTTCAGTGCAAATGAGTTCACATGGAATGTATTCTACTGTCCAGTTTCATTATTTCCACATTAACTACACTATTATGTTGTTTGATACCATAGTGGATGAAGTGTGTATGCAAGGGAGGTAGAATACAGTGACTACTGTAATAGGCAGGCATACAAAGAGGACAGGTGAATTACAGGCACAAATATGGGAATGCAACATATTTCAGTAACAAGGCAAGTGTTCAGTTGCAATCAAACATAGCAGCAACCTGAACAGAGGTGTTAACAAGCAAGTAGAAGTCACAAGCCTTTGTTTCAGTAGAATGAAGCGGTTTTATTAGGCAAAGCCATTTGGAGGTGAACCCACAAACCTGAGTGTTTCTCATATTGGAGACGGTCTGGGTGGAGTCTTTCCTACCCAGTTAGCCCCTCAGCCACAAGAGTAGGATTCATTCATAGAAAATTTTTGCAATCCCAGAGGATAATATGAACACTATTGTCACTAAAGTAGTAATTATGCCTCCATTCCCTCTGCCCTCCCCTTTCTTTCAAAGTTCTGAGTCCCCCTCCCGTACCTCCCTCCATTAAGGACATTCAACAACCCTACATGAAATACAGTTTACTAAACTTATTGACTTGAGAGCTGTAGGGCTGAAACTCGCCATTTAAAATAATTAGCTTGTGGATCTGAAATTTAAGACACCCAGACAATCTGTGTGTTGGCAACAAATTACTGTACAGCTCCAAACCCTAAATTCCCTATTTATAAAATTAACCATTCTGCCAAAAAGTTAGCAGGAAGGTTCTAAGTAGCTAATATGTAGACACAAAAGTTCTATCCAGTGTATAAAACTGAGGTTTGATTCTGGTGCTCCTGATTGGGTTAGAAAGCAGTGTGCTCTGGTGCAACATTCCAGTGCAAGTGCTAGCCCTTTATGAAGGCAGTGACAGTCAAGAAATGAGTGATCTGAAGTACAGGAACAAGCAATCCAGCATGGCAGGATTTAATTGCTTATGCTCCTACAATGATGGACTTGGTTAACAGCACTTTTGGGGGGAAAGGAAGCATATGCTACTTACATAGAGCTTTCTAAGAATTCACACAGAGACGCTAGTGCTAATATAAACTTGGGCTTGAGCAAGGCATTAAGGGATAGATTTTCTAATTGCCTCTTACAGAGGCATTTTGTAAACATTGCAAAGACTTACAAAAAACCTGGATAGGACCTTCAGCAGCATATAGACTGGGAGGTGACTCAGTTCCCAGTTACACTGAGGCACACAGGTTAAGTGACTTGTCCTAGCCAGGAAAAAAAAACAACCTCCCAGCTTTCTGCTTTAACCACTATATCACACAGCCTTAAGGCATAATAAACCAGAGAGCCATATTAAAAAAGGCAGCTCCCTGGAAATCAGAGCTCAGAAGCAGCTGAAATAACAAAGCCACTAAAGGAAGCCAAACTGCCCAAACCAAAATGTGATGCATTTGTGAGAGATGGACAAGGCTTTGTATGTGTGTAAACAGAGTTGGGCTTTGTTGCAGCCTGAAAGCAAATGAGAATCATCTCCCCAGAGAAAACTCAGTTGCTGGACAATGATTGGTGTCCACCTGTCTGCAAATCATGTGAAAAGTGGGATTTCATCACCTCCAAAGGGGGGGAACTTGGTATTCTAACAGAGTTACAAAACGACCAGTCAAGCAGCAGCTTCAACACCACCAACAGGAGACAATGTGAATGGGGCAACTGTCCCTAGTTTTCCCCAAGCTCTCCACTTGCAGATGATTTGGGAGGGGCGACCCTAACTGAACAGAGCCTAGAAGATTACACTTGCCACCCCCTGATGGATATTTAATGAGTGTCTGCTGCTGCGTCTCTCAGTGCCTAAGGGAGTCTGCTTCAACCCTGAGAGGCTGCCTGCTTAGCAACACACTGCCCAGTAACTAGAGACCACAGTCAGAGGTTACAGTTGTGTATAGATTCTGGCTCAAATCAGGAGGCTACTGTGGTTTGAAAAGTCAGCAGTCACACTTCTACACCCCTCTAGTCCCTAGGATCTAGACTTCAGGTGGTGGTACAGCGGCTTCAGGACCTTAGTAGCATAGAGCTGAAGCCAGAATTGCTTTCATAGTGGAAGTGGAATAGTTTAGTAATATCTTGTGGCCAGGACCCCTGGAGAGCTGGTGTGCATATAGAGGATAGCAGCAAGGTTGTTGTTAGAGGAATGTTCCATAGTCTCCACCCAACAGGACTGCAACACAGAGTAAGACAACAGATCAGGGCATCTGCCCAGGCTGCAGAGCCTCTTCCCAGGGAAGGAGAGAGATGAACGCTATTTGTTAAAACCTAGGCGGCCCAGGGAGGCTACTGCTTTAAGGTATCATGAAATCGGATTTTAAAAACCATGGGGGTACAAACAGGAAAGTGTCTCTTGGGTCCTTCACTGCTCCTTCCTTTCAAGGAATAAGCATGGAAAAAATAATGGCATCAGCATATTAATTTCAATGTTAATTCCCCCATTCCTTTTCACTCATAAACACAGATTATTTTATGGAGGAACCTGTTCTCTACAGCTCTCCCATACTTCCAAGCATAGCTGGGGCATTTTTTAAGGTCTGTTCTGTTCCTAATGGATTTCTAAGGAAGTAACCTTAGCCACAAGAAGCCCATAGATATCCTGTTAAACTGGATGATGGGCTTTGAAAAGGATCCTGTGACAATGGAATGCACTAAGTGATCTAGAACGACTGAAGGACAAAAGGGTTTGTTTTTTGTTTTTTTAAATAACTCATGGCATCCAGAAAGTTTATTAGAATCTGTGAAGGAAACTGTGCGAATGATGCACTGTTTTGTTGCTGGCCTAGTTTGGTTATGAACCACGGGTAAGGTCCTAGCTATGCTACAAATCGGAACCACGTTTGCCCCTAGGTTACAAGTTGTGACGGGCTCCCTGATGTGGTAGTCTTTGAGAGGCAGGTGGGCCTTAAAGAACAAAGGATGAACCCTTCCAAAAACACCAAGATTTTGCAAACACTCGTCTACAAAGCCTCACTGATCATCATCTTACCAGACCTTGTTCCTAGCCCATAATGTGAAAGATAAGCGTTTGTACAAGTAAGGTAAGGATGCATTAAAAGGAGAAGTGGTAAAGCAGTATCTCACACAGCATAAGAGTGTCCAAGGGCTGAACTTATACCAAGTTTGCCAATGAGCCACTATACAACTTGGAGCCGGATGACTCTGTATTGAGCTCACACAAGAACTTGGCTAAGGATTCAGAGAAAGAGGATGCTAAGGTGGTCTTGGAACTTGTTGGCATCATAAAAATCCCAGCCACTAGGTAGAATTTGTTCAAAGTTAGCAGCTTAATCCTGCATACATTTCCTTAGCAATAGCAAGTACAGCTTACTATCACTCTTCTCAGAATATAGACACTTAAAGATCATATGCTTGTGCATTTCTTCTGGTCCACAGAGTGATATTTGAACCGCAGGGGGATCTCTCACCTCTGTGCAGAGAAGTGAGAAATGTTACGAACCGATGAGAGCGGTAAGTCAGAAGAATAGTGTCTCTTCCTTTTTGAACACTAATTCTGCCACCCTCTGTAGAGGATTTTTTATTTTAAAGGGCGTATAGAAATGCTTTCCTACTTTAAAGTAAGAGACATTGACCATTTAGAAAGAATCTCTGATAGAATCTGTGCCCAGAAAACTAATTGAAGCTCAGTTTTTCCTTTGCTTACCTACCAAGTCCTGGGTTCTGTTTCTCCCATACTAGAGCATACAGGATAGGCACCTAACCTGATGTGAGAAATGCAGCTTCCTGCCCTGCGATGCTGCTAGCTGCTGCAGGCAAGTTGCAGAAATCAGGTCCGTAGCAGGTAAAGGGCCTCTTAATTTACCTTGGTTGTACTGAATTCCTAGCACTTTCCCGTGGTGATCAATGCTCTTTTTGAGTTATTATTTTACAGAGACACTGTCAGTAGTTTAAACCCAAACGTTAGAAGTTGGGTAAAGAAATGAAATTTTCAAAAATATTCAGCCAAAACAGTTTTCCCATTTAGACTGAAACTTTCCCTGGTAGAGTTATAAACCCCACCATGCAGCACTGAGCTCTTGCAAGAGAGCCAGGAAGTAAGAATGGATCAGGAGAGTTTCATTGTCCAGTGAAAAAATTAAACAAATCTAAATGGTGAGACATTAGGGCTTTAGAAGTTATTTCAAAGCTAGGAGGAGGTCAGAAAGTGCAGGCTTGGTGTCTTACTATGCAACAGATCCTCAGCTGGTGTAAACTGACATAATTCCATTGAAGACAAATGAGCTGTGCTGTTTTACACCAGTGGAGGATCTACTCTATTATTTTTAGGCTAACAGTGTCTCTTTAAATGTTATTTGTGTTTCACTCTGCATGATTTGTGTAATTTATCTAAAACAAAAAAACTGAATTCTAGATGTCAGTCCAGCTGGGCTAAATGTTACAGAATGCATCACTTCATTATTCTGACTATCATTGTTTACAAGTAACCACATATGCTGGATTTTAATACAAGCCTCCCACTACAAGCTGTAAGGCATATATTTAAGACACAAGTAGGAAGGTACATACAAAACCGTTAGCGTAATTCCACTGTACTTCCTAGAGTGTCACAAAACAGCACATATACCTGTTATGACAGACAAACAGTAAAGCATTTCTTCACAGCATCCCTGTGGAGAGAGAGAAATACTGACGTGACTGGGCTGCTTCCCCAAAGATTTCATTGCAGTAACACTATTTAAAGACTTAGACATTTATTCCTGCACAATGTACATTTCCATATATAAGGCTGCAGCATTCCCCCTGCATAACATATGTGTATGCAACCTGTGTGATGATATGTACATAGTGGAGACAACTAAGTTTCGTTTAAATGAGATGCACCTATGTACTTGTCGGGGGGGGGGGAGGATGCCAGAATTGGACACACGTTTGTATACATACACACTAAAACAAAAAAAAGTATTAAAATAAATCTTAAATGCATACAAGAAAATCTAAATTAAGGTTCCACAAGACAGCTAGTTTAGCTCCATAGTTCATCTGCAATATTTTGGATTATTGCTTATGTTTTCCAAAGGCAATTCTTAGGATTCCATTGCAGACTATGTACCACATAGCTAAGGACTTGACTACTTGGGAACACTCAGTAAAGTTATGGCAAATCAACTAAAGGTGTGAAGTAAATGCACAGAAATGAAAACATGCTAAACACCCATGTGGATGCTCTCATTCAGGGGTAAAGTGGCTTTAGTTCACGGAGATGAAGGCCAGGTCTGCACTACAGACCTATATTGGTATAATTGTCGCTCGAGGGTGTGAAAAATCCACCAACCTAATGTTTTCTACACAAGGGGTTAGGTCAACGGGAGAGCTTCTCCTGCCAACATAGCTAGTGCCTCTCAGGAAGGTGGATTAACTATACCGAAGGGAGAGCTCTCTCCTGTCGGCTTAGAGTGTCATCATTAAAGTGCTGCAGCTGTGCCGATGCAGCATTTTAAGTGTAGACATGCACTAAGTACTAGGTAGAATGGATTGGTAAGCATAGGAGCTAGGACATGTTGCAAGAAATCATTCCAGGTGAAGCAGATATTTAACACCTCTGCAGTCAGAGGACAAAGGACATCTCCCACATTTCACTGGGCAGCGTGGAATGATTTCTGCAGGTGTGAAGGCCATTGAGTTTGTCACAGGGGACCTGGGTGGATTTGGCAACTGACAGGACAAGCTTGTCATCAATGTTCTGGAAGGCAGCAGTGTTTGAGAATATGGGGGAGTTTAATAACTTGTGAGATTTATTGGACAGCATATTCATACAGTTTCATGCACTTTACATGCCTCAGAATGCAGTGTGCCTTTCAGTGCACACAATATTTGAAAAAAAAGTAGTGGATGAGTTTCAGCAAAAAGCCAGCAAACATGCTGGGAACTCTGATGTTTCCTGAAAAATTTACTGGGAGGAGGGGAAGAGAGAAAGGAGGGGGATGGTAAGAACTCCTAACCCCCTGCTGCCATGTCCCACCCCAGAAACAGCTGCATTTCAGTCACATATAAATTCTTAGGTGTTTAGTTTGTAATCAACTCTAAGCTTATTCAGAAAAAACGGCAGCATATAACCATTGTAAAGTCATACAGTTTATGAAGGAGTTAATTGTAAGATAGAGTTTAATAAATATTCACTAATATAATAAGGAAAAAAATATCAAGCTTACCTTGCAAACGGTATGAAAGAAATGCTGTACCTAAGAAAGAAACAGAACATTAAAAAAAACTGAGTTACCATCCACTTCAGATTACATTAGAGTCACACATAAAAGCAACAACTCCTCCCCACACCACACTGAAACAGAGACAGAAGTGTCTCAGGGCAGGTCTTCACAACCTGCTTGATCGGCGGGTAGCGATCGATCTATCGGGGGTTAATTTATCGCGTCTACACTAGACGCGATAAAATTGATCCCCAATCGCGCTCCCTGTCGACTCCGGAACTCCAGCTCGTGAGAGGCGGAAGCTGAGTCAACTGGGGAGCGGCAGCGGTTGACTCGCCGCCATCCTCACGGCCAGGTAAGTCGACCTAAGATACGCCGACTTCAGCTACACTATTCGCATAGCTGAAGTTGCGTATCTTAGGTCGACCCCTCCTCGCCCCCCGCTAGTGCAGACCTGGGCCAAGTGTACATAAAGACAAAACTCCAGTTCAGGCAGTGGAAAGGCATGCAAGCCCCTCCTCAGCCATCCTCCTGAAAACAACTTTGTCGAATCCACAAAGTGCCACAGCAAAGCTATGACTCGCTATAAAAGTGTTTATTAACAATAATCCTCCTCTCTCTGAAACCCTACATGCACCAAGCCCTGGGGCAAGTAGGATTGGTCAGCTGGCTAGTGATGTACTGGGTGACTTGGATAAGGACACCTAGTCAACCTTCTGTTTCTATAGCATCTGTAGCAATGAACCTGGGAAGCTGTACAAAAGTTATAATAATGAAAAGGAAACTGGCCCTAAGCAATCCTGATCTAAACCACACAAAGCAAAGAGAACAGTCAAGAACAATATAATCCAGAAAGGAAGAGCTAGTGTAAAAGGGAGGGCTGAATGGGCAAAGGCAAACTGATCCAAAACAAGGGAACCTTGGTGCTGGTTCCAAAAAGAGCAAGAGACACTCTGGGAGGGAGTCCCAGTGAGAGAGAGTCTGCAGTAGAAGTGCTCTTCCCCCAGCCCATTCCAAGTAGAACTCCAGAGCAGAGAGCAGGGACAAGCCACCTGATGTCAAACACCTTGTAGGACAGTCACTCATGAAGATCAGGTTATTAGGATTAATTTGGCTAGATGGTTAGTGTTTAGGTGGCGAGAGGAAAGGGAGAACTCCCCTACCATAATTCATATAACTTCACAGTCCTCTGACAGCCTATCAACTAAAGCTAGTTTTAATCCAGGTTACTGGGTGGGGGACGCAGAGGCAGCTTTGGCAGGGGTTCATGGGTTCAACTGCACCCACAGAAACCATCAAACCAATGGTGCCAAACCCGAGTGACGCTGCAGCCCTGCGTGCCAGGTTGAAATGCCTGAAACTGCAGCCAGGCCCAGGAGCTGCTGTTGTGGTCCAGGCTTGCCCTCTCCTACCCCTTTCCAGGACCTCCCCTCTGCACCAGGCCAGGATTAGGGTGGCAGTTCCAGGGGAAAGGGTGCTGCTGCAGGTGGCTGGTGCCCCCTTGACTATAACTCAAAATCCATCTCCTTAGAAGAGTTCAGTATAGCATACCCATTGAATTCAGATGCTACACCTGCCCCTATTAGGGGCGGGGTGTGTGTGTGTGTGTGTGAAGTTACCTACCATGCCAAGGCAAAAAATTGCAAAATGCAGAAGATGAGAGCAAGCCCCTTGTTGCGCCACTGAAAGAAGAAAACAGACAATAATGCAATCAAATAATGAGCATATATATTTGTTAGTGCGCACTGGCTATATACAAGATCCAAATACTCACCCAGAAAGCAGAACACAATGTTAGAATGAGACACAACTAGAAGAGAACAGAAAATTTCAGTTAAAATAGAGATTACTCCACAGTTAAAATATATTTATTTTTTGCAAATATAAAGGAAGACTGAATGGAAATGCAATATTTTACCTGATCCAATGTAAAAACTGCTATTTAAAATGCCCTATCTACACTACTTCTGAATATGAAATAAAGCAGCAAGCTGGTGAACGTCACAAAAGGAAGATCACAGCTGCAGTCAAGGAACAGCAGAAGGCTTCCACAGCTTGTGGCAATTTCTGTAGGTTCCTACTTTTTCCGAAGCCAGTTTTATTAGTTAGTGTACACCGTCAAGTATACTACTTCGCTTTCTTATCTAAATAGAAACATAGAACTTTCCAGCTGCTCTCTGTCTCTGGCTGCAGCTCTGATTTGCCGGTCTCTAAACATGCCATGAATCTGTTTCCTGTTGAAATCACTAAAACAGCAGCCCTGGGGTATCACACAGCTACCCAGTTCATATCAATTGAGATTATGAAAAATGTTCAGGTACTTTTTAGCTACTACTTTATTTATTTATTTTAAAATGTTACAAGGCCTGAATGTAGGAATGATCCATCCACTTCAGGTATCTGTAATGCCTACAACCTACATCTACTATAAAATAGGAGCTGCACGGTTATGACATTTCTGGAGAGGCTTTTTGCTAGACTCCTTAAATTTACAGCTGAAGACTGACAGACACTTTCACTTACAGGTCTGTAGTGTAGACCCAGCCAATCGGTACAACTACGTTGGCTCAGGGGTGTAAAAAATCCACACCCTTGAGTGATGTAGTTATTCTGACCTAACCCTCCGTGTAGATGACGCTCTGTAGATGGGAGAGCTTCTCCTGTCAACAGAGCTACCGCCTCAGGGAGGTGGATTAAATACACCATGGGACAGCATCGTCACTAAAGCGCTGCAGCTGCACCGCTGTACGTGAAAATAAGCCCTTTGTTGAGGCGCTTCAAAGACGGAAGAGCCTACAGACTAGTAATCACCTAGATCAGTGGTTTTCAGCCTGTGTCTAAGAAGTCCACAAAAGGTTGTCATTACCATAGAACACTGGTTTTCAACCTGTGGTCTGCAGACCCCCTCAGGATCCGCCGACTACACCTAAGATTTCCAAAGGGATCCGCACCTCCATTTGAAATCTTTTAGGGGTCCACAAATGAAAAAAGGCTGAAAACCACTAACCTAGATGCATTAGGCTAAGCAGCAAAATTCCCACAAAAATTCAATTATACATGAAGCTGTAAGTCACCTGAGGATGACTAGATGTTATGAAACATCATCTACAGGCATTTTAGCAAAGAGTGAAACTAGCAGCTGGGGTAAGTAGAAATAAGAGATAAAAATAAGAGGGTTGACACTCTAACGTTACATTTCTGTCTGTCTACATCTCCACTTGTTTCATCCCAAACCCTCTTCTAAATAAGTCCCAGTCCCCCTCCTGCCTTCACATTTTCTTTCATGTTGAGTGTGAGTGTGAGAGTGTGTGAGAGCGATTTCTCCAAAACCACTTCAGCAACACCCATCAATCCCCAGTGATGATGATTCTACTTCTTCATGCACTTAAACCACTGCCCCCTGTACTGTATTGCCCTGATTTAGGCTATGCTCTTCAGAACAGGGGACCTGTCTTTTTCAGTTTTCTCTATAAACTATATAGATCTCTAGTGCTATAAGAACAGGAATAAAAGCAGCACAGTGAAACCTAACTAGATCAAAGCAGTATTGATGACTTTGTACTGGAATTTTGCACTGAATGAGACCAGTTAAAACAAGATCCTTTGATACTTACTAGCATAACAATAGTAGCTATCAAACGAGTAGGCTCAAACATTCTTTTCAACTGTCTCATAGGTCCCATAAGGAAAAAAGTGCTGTAACAAGCAAAACAACAGACACGTAAAACATCTACATACAGCAACAAAATTAGTTGTAAAATGCCCTAATCAAGCATGCTTACTGTGCTGTCATAAATTGACGTTCTGTCATAGAGGGTCACTACTGTACTAGATACCAGTGCCTATGTTATTATGGTGATTGGTGCTATCTGTATAGCAAAGACAGCCAGGCAGTACTATAAAATAAAAATCAGTATTCTACTGACAATGGGGAAGATACATACCAAGAACTGGGCACCAAACAAACTAAGAGTCTTGAGAAGAAGCAATTGCTGACATTTGTAATCTGGATTTGAACAGAGATGGAGTCTAAACATTCCAAAAGAGGTGTAGGGACAAGCTTGGTGGAGGTCAATGGGTCCCATCCCAGGTCTCCATTCTGATTTGACGAAAGTGATCCCTGAGATACCTGGACTGCATTTACACAGACAAGTCAATGAATTCAGTTCCTACCAACGTGCTAGACACAGTCATAAAGTGCCATCGGACTCGGCTGACTTTGTAGAACAGTAAGGCTCAGATTAAATTGATCAAATTTTCATTTATTTATTTTAAATCTTAGCTTGTTTGGTCCAGCTAATTTACGCATTTTCTCTCTGGTTCTAAGATGACTCCTCTACTCCCACATGTTCCTGACAACGGGCTGCCATTGCTTCAGTCAAGAGCAGCCCAAGATACAATATAATGGAGGAGATGGGGTGGTGGGAGAGAGAAGAAAGCAATCCCAAGCCAGCCACAGATGATGAGAGAGGAGTAGTCAAGTAGAGTATTCCTGTGAAGATCAGCCAGATGGCATATACCCAGGACAGCCACACAGCCATTGGCATGCTTAATTCTACTGCATGCCAGAGATGATGGGAGTCTCACTAGTCTCCCCTCCCTCCCAGTCATGTGGCAATGAGTTACACAGTCAAATTACACACTGCATGAAAAAGTACTTCCTTTTACTGGCTTTGAATTTCCCAACTTTTAATTTTACTTAAGTGTCCTCTGATTCTTATGTTACGAGACAAGGAGAACAGGCTTTCCCGTGCTAACCTGTCTAGAAAATTCATTACTTAGTACTTGTACCACATTCCCTCTTTCTAAGGTAAACAATTCCAATCTTTTCAATCTTCGGTCTTAAGTTTTTCCATGCTTTTGATCATTCTCATAGCTCTTCTTAAATGAAAAAGAAATCTTTACATGATAAATATTGCAAAGTCCAGGTTAAAAAAAAATTAAGGACCCACATATCCTTGAACATATCAACTCGTGTCCCACCTTAAAAAACAAAGCGTTCTAGCTCGAATTTGTAATATGCTGTTTGAGATGGGGTGACCACCCTGGCACACAGCATCACAGATGAGGCTGCACCTTTGATTTATGTAATGGCATTACAGCAGTCTCCATATTATTTGCCACCCCATTCCTTACAGATCCAAAAATCTTGTTTGTTTTTTATGTCAGCTGCACATTGTAAATAGCTCAATGAAGACCTCTTCCCAATGATGGCCAGGGTCTCTTGTGAGGCCAGCGAGACTAGCTACATAGATATGCCTCCAGCATGGACTAATAGCTGATGGTTCAGAGGAAAGTGTAGAAAGCCACAATGATGCACCAAACAATACATAAGTTATGTAGATGTCTTCCTGACCTCTGCAGGAAGCATGAGATTTGATTCCTCTTATTTCAGCAAGTATATCCAGACAATATTTTATTCAAAGAGTAAAGACAAAATACCAGTTGAAACCTCTTCATTTCCCAAGAACTGGACTGTTTAAATCAGTCATGTTTGTTCCTCTTCTATTATTTCTCAATTTTAGAGATCCGTACATAGAAGTGAACATTCAGCCTCACATCCCATCATTTCCACCACTCAGACAAGCATGTATACATTCACACACCCTCATTCCGTTCCCTTTTTCTGCCTTTGTATCGGATAGCTAATTTACAGAAATGTTACCTTCCAAGGGATGCAATATTCCCCAGAGTGTAAAATACTGCAAAGAGAACTAGTCCTTTCCTTGGCACCCATAGCAGGCAAGTACCCTGAAAAGGAAGATAAGAGAACATAAGAATGGCCATACTGGGTCAGACCAAAGATCCATCTAGCCCCATATCCAGTCTTCTGACAGTGGCCAGTATCAGGTGTCCCAGAGGGAATGAACAGAACAGGTAATCATCAAGTGATCCATTCCCTGTCGCTCATTCCCAGCTTCTGGCAAACAGAGGCTAGGGACACAATTCCTGCCCATCCTGGCTAATAGCCATTTATGGACCTATCCTCCATGTATTTATCTAGGGTTTTTTTTTTAAATCCTGTTATGGTCTTGGCCTTCACAACATCCTCTGCCAAGGAGTTCCACAGGTTGACTGTGCGTTGTGTGAAGAAATACTTCCTTTTGTTTGTTTTAAACCTGCTGCCTAGTTATTTCATTTGGTGACCCCTAGTTCTTGTGTTATGAGTAGTAGTAAACACTTCCTTATCTACTTTCTCTAGACCAGTCATGATTTTATAGACCTGACTGGATAAAGATTGTTTCATGTGGAAACAAAAATAGCCCCAAAACAGTGTTTTTAGTGGCACTGAAGAAGCACTAAAAAGCTTAAACCCGAATGGCAGTTACAAAAGTTGGTTTGTGTTTGTTCACATTCTTTATAGTGATCAGAGCATTACACTTTCTGATAGAATCCAGCTTCCTTTTTTATAAAAAGGGTTTGAGAATCTTTTGCTTTCATCAGGGATGGGACAATCCCCAAAACTGAAATCAATTTCTGCACAAATAGGCAATTTTGCCATATTTGTGCAAATCTTATTCTTTAAGCAAAAGTAGCAATATCCGATACATGGATATAGTACAAAAGGATGTAGTTCCATCTACAAGGCCAGTTTTACCATGTCAGGGACCATGTTCATAACAAAAGTGCGCCTTCTGACTCTGTTATAACAGTTTGATCTGACCTTCATAGACTGATTAAATCACGTTACCACACAATCCCTCAATTTACCTATGTAGACGAATCCTTAGTATTGCCTGGCTCAGTCCTCCTGCCTGGCCTGAATCCTATTCCCTTCCTGAACCCCAGCACTAGTTTACCAGTCCCATCCCATGTAGCCAACCTCACATCATTCCTCTTGGTACTTGAGAATCACGTTCCATACAAGTTGCATATTGATCCACACATCACCCAGTCCTCCACAAATCAAAGAGGGAAGTGAACTGATCATCTTCTTGATTTTTAGTTTATGTTTAGTTTAATGTTATAGCTGCATTTCAAAGTTTTCCTTTCCCAATCCAGATGCCTGCTCAAAATCCCAAGCAATTAGCAGAACTAGGGTCAGTTTGTACATCATTTTGTTATCCACTTTGGGGTGCTATAAAAAGTAATTGCAGTGCTCGAATCGCAAGCCTCCTCCTAGAGCAGAAGTTGACAGACAAAGAAGAACTTACCAGGACAGAACACAGAACTCCTAAGGCAAAACAAGCGATGAAGCCTTTCACTCTTGTGCCCCAGCTTAATGAAGTTGTATCAACTATCTGGAAGCCAAAAACAAATAAAGACACATATCCTTTAACACAGTGATTCTCAAACTTTTGTACTGGTGACCCCTTTCACACAGCTAGCCTCTAAGTGTGACTCCCCTTATAAATTAAAAATGTATTTTTTTATATTTAACCCTATTATAAATGCTGGAGGCGAAACAGTATTTGGGGTGGAGGCTGACAGCTCGCGATCCCCAAGTAATAACCTTGCAACCCCCTGAGGGGTCACAACCCCCAGTTTGAGAATCCCTGTTTGAACACATCAACTTGTGTCCCAACTTAACAAAACAAACTTTATAGCTCTATTCCCATCAGCAGCTTAAGCACCATGTGAAAAATATTCCACTAGAACACAAAATAAATAAAAAATGAATCCATATACAACAGCAATATTGCTAACAGAGAGCTCAGTTTTGAAACTACACTGCAAACAGAACTCCCACTGAAGTAAATGAGAGCTGTATGTTATTACCTACAGAATGAGGCCCCTATCAAGTCCTAGACACCTACAATAAGTGAATAGCTTGCCAGAATACTATACAGTCTGTTTGTTCTGCTATATCCGTACCTACATACCTAACCTCTCCTGTTCTTCTATTAGCAGACACATACCCCCCCAGCGAGCATAGGTTCTTCACCTCCACATTAAGGTCTGGTCCTACACCTAAAAGTTAGGTCAACTGAACTACCTCACTCAGGTGTGCAAAAATATTCACACACCTGAAAAATGTAGTTAAGCCGACCTAAGCTCTGGTGCAGAAGGTGCTAGGTCGACAGAAGATTCTTCCATAGAATTAGCTGTTGCCTTTTGTGGGGGTGGATTTACTACAGTGGTGGAAAAACCTGTTCCATTACCGTAACAAGTGTCTACACTACAACACAGCAGCAGAGAAGTTGCAGCACCACAGCTGTGACATTACAGCACTTGTAGTGTAGCCCTCCTCTCGGTTATTATTTATCAATTTCCCCTCTACCACCCTTAATTTCGATATTCACTGGAAGTGAAATCAGGCAGATTCCATTCAAAATTTTCATAGAAAAAGCAGTTTATAAAAAGCACCACAATTTGTTTTGTTTTCTATGTTGCATTCATCTAAAAAACAGACCAGAACTATAATGCTGCTACTTCATCCTTCTAGTCAGAGTGAAGTCCTTGCAACATATTTCCTACCCACTCACAAACATCTAGTTGGATACATTGAAGAGCAAAAAGTTACTGAACTCTAAAATTTATGAATACGTGAGGATGTTAGCCCTTTACACACTAGAGCTTATTTAGTTTTAGAGACATGGGATGAAGGTGAGGGAAAGAAGTTGGATGGGACTATGAAGTTGTTTTCATGCATTCAGTTGGAAATCATTTAAATATATACCAGACTAGTTTCTAGTGAGTTTAGTCACCTTTCCACATATAAAACATTCTTAAAAAATTAAGCCCCTTTATTTTAAAAGTTGCATGGCATCAAATCTGGCTCAAGATTTAAGCTTTGTGGGAAGTAGCTTTTTATAAAATCCAAGAACAAAAATGTTTACACTATTTTTGTAAAAACAAACCAATTTGTTTAAAAGAAACAAATAACCATTCCCCTGCAGTGTTTGAAACCCAAACAATGCAGCACTCAGAACCTGAAAACAAAACCATAAACCAAGGCGGAACTGATTTACATTGTCTAAGAGGAAAGAAATGCAGTGAGTCAACAAAGAGCACAAACAGTGAGATACACACTGGGTGGCTAAAATTCTTTCCCTTTAAACACTCTGACAACGTTTAAAGTTATTGATAGTACAGATAACATTTGTTTACAACATGAGCTCTGACCCTGGTTAGCACAATATCTGTGTGGCTAGAACGGGAGTTAGGATTGAGTCTGAGCTCCGGGTTACACCGCAGTGAAGGCGTATCCTAGGTCAGTGGCGCTCAACCTTCCCAGGCTATATCTCCCCTTCAGGCGTCTGATTTGCGTACCCCCAAGATTCACCTCACTTAAAAACCACTTATTTACAAAATCAGACCTAAAAATACAAAACTGCCACAGCGCACTGTTACTGAAACCTTGCTTCCCCTCGCATTTTTACCAAGTAATTATAAATCGATTGGAATATAAATCTTGCAGTTATACTTCAGGATACAGAGCAGCATAAACGAGTCATCCTATGAAATCGGAGTTTGTACTAACTTCACTGGCGCTTTTTCTGTAGCCTGTTGCAAAACTAGGCAACTATCCCGAGGAGCTGAGGTACCCGCCCCGGAGGTACCGGTATCCCTGGCTGAGAACCACCGGGCTAGGCGGCGAGCGACCCTGCAAAGCTCGCACGTGGGACCGGGGCTCGCTTCCCAGCCCCTCGGACAGTAGCCGGAGCGCGGTGCCCTGCCGAGCTCCCCGGGGCCGGGCCGGGCCGGGCGGGGCTGACGGGCCGGCACCGCTCCCCCTGCAGAGCCTTCACGGCAACTCGGCGTTCCCGGGCTGGCCGCGGGGGGCCGCGGGGTTCGCCCCCCCGCCCCGCCCCGCCGGGGCTCGCAGCAGGGCCCGGCCCGGAGCGGGCCCGCAGAGGGACAAGCCGCGGTGGCCCGGCCAGCAGGAGCGGGGCGGGGGGCTCGTTACCTCGCTCAGGCCGCCCTGCTCCTCCGCGTCCTGCCCGTTCAGCACCCGCTTGAGCTTGTCCATCCCGCCCGGCCCGCCGCCCGCTTCCGTGGCCCGTCTGCCTTGCTGCTGCTGCCGCGCCCCGCCCCCGGGACTACAACTCCCAGCGTTCAACGCGGACAGGAAGTCGCCGGTTTCTAGCCAACCCCGCGGCTAATCCGGCGCAGTGCCTGATGGGAGATGTAGTCCTGACCCGCTCGCGCGGTGCGTGCTGGGAGCCGTAGTCTATATTGGCCTCTCTGCTCAAAGGTGTTGCTAGAGCCCCGTGGCACTTGGCTCCTAGGCCAAGGCAGCTAGTATCTATTGGGTTTGCAGCTAGTAGCGAGGCATCAGCCTTCACTTATGGCATGCTGCTCCTTTTTACACACTCACAGTGCCAATCAGAGCAGCCTCCAACACAGCATTCCCAGATCAAGCTTTTATGGCAAATCTCCCACTATTTGGTGCTTTCCCTAAAGCCCCAGCTCCCGGAATTGTGAGCATCTAAACTTTCATTTAAAAAGTTTCTAGACGTTAGCAATGTGGAGAAATGCTGGGGAATGGGACCGAAGTCTAATCCAAAGGCTCAAAAAACAGAACACAAATGAAAAAAGCAGCAAACATTTATTATGTTCAATATCGTATTTTTAAAGCCAATCTCACTGGTTTAGGGCACCTGCATGATGATTTTTGAATGCTTGGATTTGGCAACATTTCTTAAGTCATTCTCCTGCACAAAAGGGTCCGCTGACATTTCTTCAGCCATATTTAAGGTGACCTATTACTACAAAATAATATAAATAGCATGCCAAGTGCCTATATAAGGGCAAGTGCTATTTTATTATTTTTCTTAAAATGGAGCATATTCACCTTTTTTAGTTTTCTCCCTGATCCACTATTGTTTAAAAACCACCATTGTACATAGTGTCTTATTTCTAATCACCTTTAAAAAACTCCAAAAAACAGTGTTCTGTTAGTCATTTCTTCACTACTTTCTTTGGGTACATATTTGCTTTCCTCTTTTATTTAGCTAATGCTTAAGGCGGCTGTTTATTTGGGCTTCCAGAATATCAATTATTTATATAGCAAGATCATTGAAGACTTGAAACATTAAGACTATAAGCAACCATAGTTGCCTTTTTGGCCTGCTCCAGCAAATTTTTTAGTACATGCTTTATGCACTATTCACATGCATATAGATGTGCAGAAGTGTTTGCAGGATCAGACCCTAGTATGCAAAAGATGTTGGCAACACATAGGACTAGCTCCTGCACCCAGTGAAGTCGATCATAAAATTTCCATTGATTTCAAGAGCACAAGATCAGGCACTTAGTTACTTAGTATGCTGTAAGCTATTAATACAAGAACAGCAATATAGATGCTTTCATAATGACACTGCTCTCTCCTCTCTGTTTTGCAAACAATGCATTTGGAAACATTTCTTCAATTCAGAATTGTAAATTCCATTAAGAATATTCCACAATGCTAAACTTTGAAAATGTCAAGTTGCACTATTTTAACACATACATGTCTTAAAAATGTCAAAGCATTTAATAACTTCAATTACACCAAATACATTCTTTTATGGTCTGTACTAACATCAGTTTAAGAACCCACCAAAACACCGGTGCAATGAGCAATTTCTTCATAGCTCTGGACGGAAATAAGTAAGATTACACTCTTGGAAGTGCAGATCCAGTTTCTGCACAGTAAATATAGGTATATTCTGATGAAAACATTCATTTTTCATTTTTTTAAACAATTGTACCTTATCTTCCAAGACTTTGGACTCTTTCTTCAAACAGCTCATTGGCTATTCCACCCATTCTAAAAATTGGTTTGTGGCACTGGGAAATTCAACTAGGGCAACAAAACAGGGCATGTATAAGTGACAACATTGTGCCAGACAAACTAGCTTCAAACATTCATGATCTGCACAGACATGAAAGTAGATCCATAGACATGTAAAGCAAGAACTGTATCTTTAGTACGGTGTAGCTTTTTCAGAGCCCTCATGGATTTCCTGTTTTTTTTTAATTTAATTACCATCCAGTAATTTTCTTCAGACATGAAGCCGGCAGTAGACAGGCAGTGTTTTGTCTTGTTTGGATTTTTTTTTTTTAAGGGCTGTTAACTAATTGCAGAGGTAACTCAGGCGATTAACGCAAAACAAGTTAACTCAATTAAAAAAATTAATCAATTGCAGTTTTAATCACACTGTTAATAATAGAATACCCATTTAAATTTATTATAAATATTTTTGGATTTTTTTTACATTTTCAAATATATCGATTTCAGTTACAACACAGGTTTCAGAGTAGCAGCCGTGTTAGTCTGTATCCGCAAAAAGAACAGGAGTACTTGTGGCACCTTAAAGACTAACAAATTTACTAAAATTACAACACAGAATACAAAGTGTACAGTGCTCACTTTATATTATTTGTGATTAGAAATATTTGCAAAAATGAAAAACTATTTGTCTATTCACCTCATACAAATACTTCAGTGCAATCTCTTTATTGTGAAAGTGCAACTTACAAAGGTAGATTTTTTGTTACACAACTACACTCCAAAACAAAACAATGTAAAACTTTAGAGCCAATAAGCCCATTCAGTTCTACTTTTTGTTGAGCCAATCGCTAAGACAAACAAGTTTGTTTACATTTATGGGCGATAATGCTGCCCACTTCTTATTTATTTCACCTGAAAGCGAGAACAGATGTTTGTATGGAACTTTTGTGGCCAGCATTGCAAGGTATTTACGTGCTAGATATTCTAAACATATGCTAAACATGCCTGTTCTCACTTTCAGGTGACACTGCAAATAAGAAGCGGGCAGCATTATCTCCCATAGATGTAAACAAACTTGTTTGTTTTAGCAATTGGCTGAACAAGGAAGAGGACTGAGTGGACTTGTAGGCTCTAAAGATTTACATTATTTTGTTTTCGAGTGCAGTTATGTAAAAAAAAAATCTACATTTGTAAATTGCACTTTCACCATAAAGAGATTGCACTACAGTATTTCTATGAGATTAATCGAAAAATACTATTTCTTTTATGTTTTACGCTACAAATATTTGTAATAAAATAAAGTGAGCACTGTGCACTTTGCATTCTGTTGTAATTGAAGTCAATATATTTGAAAATGTAGAAAAACATCCACATTTAAATAAATGATATTCTATTGTTTAACACTGCAATAAATCACAATTTTTTTAAATCTCACAATTAATTTTTTTAACCGTTTGACAGCCCTAATTTTTTCAAGATTCACTGAGAGATGCAGTACTGTGATTCTTTAGACTGCTTTAGTTTCAATGTTATCCCTGAACATTTAGAACTAAAGTGAGTTTTAAATTTCAACACATATACACAATTTGCATCAGTTCTTGGAGAGTGGAAAGAGTCAGATGTGCTAAGAATTCCAGCTCAGACTGACTTCTAAGGAAGCCAGGAGTGTTCATCACCTCTGAAAGTTATGCTCTAATACAGTACTTCCCAAACTTTTGAAACCCGAGCCCACGCACTTGCTTTAGAAAAATTAAAACAATCACATCCTGCCTTCAACCCGCCATGGGCTGTTAGAGGTCTAGCTATCTTAGTTTATAAACTAGGCCTTTGGGTTCCCCTCCCTACATAGCAGCACTTTGGGAATTGCTCCCCTATTTGTTTTCATATCTAAAGTGGTGTATCATGAGATACAAGTATCTGAAAAAAGGTCTAATATACATTATCCAAGTATACGGTTATTCCTTTTACGTTTATTTTTCTAATAAAACTCAAGACTTAGACAGAACTATAAAATGTTGCATACATTTTATTTAGTGATAGACAACTACAAATATAGACCATCACATATTAAACTGACCACAAAACTGCCAGAGAAGCACTTCCTCCATCCCTCTGAGGCATACAACCTGTGCACATCACGTAAGACTGGCACTGGCTTCTTTCCTCTGGGAAGCTTGTATCTGAGCAGCATCCAATACACCGATTTCACAGCCTTTTGTGAATTTACACAACATAACACATTTAGAGTGACAAGAAAAAACACCCCATACTGCATTTTATTTTGCAGGGAAGTATAACTTTCTAATAGGACCCTGTGATTTCTCCAAGGTGCACGTTCCATTTAAATGCATGGTAGTCAAAAAAGATGGATCTCAGATGTGTACATATTCAGAGATAAGTGCGAACTCCACAGCTCTGTTTTAAACAAATCACAAAAACACTAGAAGCAGTAATGGAAGGGCTATAACACACAATATATGCTAAACATGCAATACACCCCTTCTCAATACTAGACATGGACTATGTGGATTTTTCTCCTCCATCCTGCCTCAGTGTGATGGAGCTGAACATTATCACTGACCAAACCTGAACCATAGTATTTTGAGCCAGGACACAGGTATGTTTCCTATGTTATCAGCATCCCAACTCTCCTCTCCATCACTACCAACCACAATGCCAAAATGTCTGATTTTTTTTAAGCCTCTTAAGAGGCATCTAAAATGGTGTATGCCTTAAATAAAGGATGCAGTAAGATTTACTTACCCGCACAATGGCCCTCCCTCTTTGCTCGCTGTTGTTCCCGTCCTTTGCCTTCTTTTCCCCCCCTCACTGAATGAGACCTGAATGTGTTTCCCCAAATTAATTTACTGTGCCTGCTTCCATGTCAAATTCCTTCCCTGCCAGATTCACTCTGTCTATCTAGATATGGGAGGCTTGATTAGGAACCAAGTGCGGGGAGAAGAAGCTTGGAGGTAGCTGGGGCCTGGTGCTGGAGAAAGAATAAATTGGGATTTTTGCATATGAGGGTTTACCTGCCTCTCGGTGGTCACATTCAGTCATCCCACACTCTAGATGTGTCTGGGTAATATCTACCCGGAAATTAGCTCTCTTTGAGTAGTTAGTTATATTTTAAACTCAGTCCTCTTCTCTAGTTGAATCAAACTGATAGTAAACCATTTAATATGTTTGTGTTGCATGCTAGTCTTTTCCAAATGTAAGGCTGCAGGTGATTCAGGAATACTTTGCACTGATATAATACTTTACAAATGAATCCTCACAAATCCAGTGAGGTAGGAATGTATTACCCCCATATAGATGGGAAACAGAGGCACAGAAAGGTTGGGTGGCTTACCCATAGTTATACAGTGAATCTGTGGCAGAGCCAGGACTACTGCTTAGGAGTTCCTGCCTTTCAGCCCCATGCCCACTCCATTAGACCATACTGCCTCACTGCACTAGTGAAGCCAATCTTCAGAAAGACACCTGCCATCACTATCATGGCAGAAGCTCTCTCTAAACTTCAGTGTCATCTTAAACCAAAATAGCTTTCATTCTTTCAAGTCTCAATGGTTTTCTTAATTTTTTTGTAAAACATTTTATCACTATCCGTCAACTCTAAATTGCATATTTTGATGCGGAGAAGAATTAGAATATATACATTTCTTAATAAGATTAAAAGTTTTCTTCCCTCACCTGAATTATTGCCACCATCGTGGATTATTAAGTCAGTTTAACACTTAAGATTTACTTTTTTGTCATCACCTGCATTTAATTCTTGCACTTCATTCAATATGGGCATGAAACCAGATTTGTCAGTTTAGGTTCTTGGTTCTCATGCTATAATCACATTGATGTGTTTAGGTTTTACGACTACATAGAGTAAATGTTTAAATCCACAAAGGTGTAAATTGTGTTGGAACAGAAGCATGAATATATACACACAAATACACTTTTAATCTATTAGGATTTGTAGGATTTAAGAAATAAAACCTAAATTTCAGGCCTAGCATATTTGACAGTGTCCCTTTAAAGCTAGGGAAACTTCAGTCTCAAAAAACCAATACCTCAACCCTTTAGGAACTGAAATACCTGGGACTTAGCAGTTTGATTGTCAGGCCACAACCTACTAAATGGGGTGCTGGCTGGGAAGTCAATGCAGTACAATGCATTTTAATGACTAGATACTACATTAGCAGCACACCTAATCCAAGTAAGAGCCAGATTAGTGTTGTCAGACAGTCCAGCCCCACTAGATATCAGGTGAATTGGTACTTGATAAATTTACCATTGTGTGGGCCTCTGTTAACTTCAAGCCATTTCCCTGCTCTGAGTTAATGGCTCCCGAACAAGGTGATATCTTTATATTGTGTCTGAAATTGTAATGCTTTGCACATTGCTATCTTTTTAAAGCTATTCATGAGGGAAGAATAAATATCCTCCAATAAAATGTCTAGGATTAAAATTCAGAGAAATTACCTAACTTGGATATTAGCTTACACCAAGGGGAGCCAAGCAAAATTTCTAATGTACAACAGAAGGTCAATCATCATATACATCACAGGGAACAAAACCTTTTATTGTAGAAGAATTCTACATAGAGTTGTTAAAAACTGCTCAGTTTTGTGAATTACACTAGCTTCTTGGTACCAAGAGCCAAAATTCTTGATCCAGGGTGCTAGTGGTTGAGGGTTTAGACAATATAGCTGCCAAATGCTCAAAACAGAACAAAAACAGCTATTCATGGGAGGGGTTTATTCTCCAAGGCAATTCTCCTGTTTGTTACCAGTCTATCATTAATTCCAAACACAGGTTTGAAATAATAATAATAATAATAATAAAAAAGGACAATATATACATTAGTGAAACCTGTCTGAAATGAGCTTTTTGCCCCCTTAAGGCTACAGAAAAATTAGCCAAACAAATGATCTTTAGCCCATAAATAGTGAAACTACCCCATTGGTAATGGTCAAGTGATCATATGATCTCCAGAAGAGGGCCCATTTCAAGTCCACAAAGTCACATTTATTTAGATTCCATGCATGTGCTTTCTGATGAGGCTGTAGGCTCAGGATCCAACTTCTCTGGGAATTCTAGCTTCTCACAAACAGTCTCCTTTACAGGTAAATACTGAGCGATCTCATTAGGCTCCGTGAACAGGGAGGGTGGAACATGCTAAGGAGCAAATATTTTAGTTAGAAATAAATCAAGAGACAAAGGAAGATTTTCAAAGCAAAGTTTAAAGGGAACCAGTCAACTTAAACTCCCACCTGTATGAAATATTCACTGACTACAGTTAAAACACACAAGATCAGACAGCTATTCATTCAATGTACTTTATGCATTTAACTGCATGTTGTGTACACTCAGTTTTCCTTGTCCCTGTGAGTCTTTCAGAACAAAAACATTTAATAGAAAAATATAACTAAGACCACAAAAACTGGCAGGGACAGTCAGGGGCAAGTGTGGGGTACTCAAAACTACATTTCACTTTTTTAAACTGATTGTATTTTTAAATTGAATTTCTGCTCCAAAAAGTGGCTGAAAATGGTATTGTGGAGTCCTATGTTTAATGTCTCCCAATGACTCCAACATCTTCAATGGAGTAGCTCCGGTGTAACAGACTAGCACATCAACAATTCTGTTGATAATGTCAATGCACTTCCCCTTAGCTCTGAAGAGCCCAATACAGCTACAAGTAAAAGTTTTAGACACTGAAGTCAGCAGATAGAATTCTGAATACACACAGGGAATCAATCTGTTCAGTAAACGAAACTACCAAAAACCCCTGCATTTTCAGAGCAGAAATGCACTAATTCTAAGTGTTAAGAAGTGTTTCATTGAATTGTTTGGTTTTAATTTAAGATGCTTGAATGAAAGTGGCATTTTACAAACTCTCTCTTCTCAATAGGTGCTTCCAGAGACTACACTGCCTCGTTACTTACAGACGTTTGGAGAGCTATTCTGAGAACACTGACTTCAAGCCTTATAAAGTAACTTACATCTAGAAGATTACTCAAAAGTTGCTAGAATGCATCCCACATTGCAACCTGTTCAGGCTTTTATCAAAGCACAGTGCTGTTGAATTTTGAAACTGGCTCTTAATGTAACATGCTGGGGTTCATACTGCTTTCTCTGAATGAGTTTTAGATCTGATGTTCCCAATTTACAAGTCAAAAGCTGATTTTTTCCGAACAGGTATAGCTTTGCAAACTCAACTAGGGAAACCCATTTGTGCTCTGTCCCTTTATCAGGACCACCAATAAAGATTCTGTAGCTTAGATGATCATTTTGAAGCAAGTGGCAGAACAGCATCCAGCTCATTCCGCTAGCTATGTGGACTCTACAACATAAACTTAGATTCTGTCATTAAACAGATTTAATTCAGATATGCAGGGATCATATAATGTATGCTGAATAAAAAAGGGTCATTCTTATAGCATAATCCCCTACTTTTAAGGATATCCAATGTTTAACAAACAAAGCCCCAGAAATTCCCCCAGAAATTAGTGCGGCATTAGCCTCATTTTACAGATGGGGAAAATGAGGCAGAGAGACATTAAGTGATTTGTCCCAGGTCCCACAATGAGTCAGTGGTGGAGTCAAGAATAGAACTCAGTAGTCCCAACTCTTAGTTCCTACCTCTAACAACTCAGTCTTGCAGCTCTCTCTGAACGCTTATACTATTGTACAAATGCACTTTAGTAGCATAAGCCCATAGGCCTTTCAGTTTTAAAGGCCAATTATAGCATTTGCATCAGCCAGTCGGCATCAGTCTATGCTAGTAAATAGACCTCAAATATTGCTAGCAGGGTAGGCAACCACTACCCTGCAGAATTAATTGCCACAGGAGATCAAGGGGTCTTAAATTGTACATGAATAATTCTGTCAATAACCTAATATTTATAACCATTCAAACAAAGATGAAGAGTAATCTAGTACCATGTGTCACCTTATGCACTGATTATCGACAAGGGCCAAGAATCAATCTTCCTCCAAATAGCATTGCACAATGGTCAGGAGGAGTTTTGCCTCCCTTCAGGTCCAGGCTAAACAAGCAGAGCTCTGAACGGATATGGCACTTTCTACACTAGACATAAGACACTGAAGCTAGTATACATGGAAAACATGTTCAGAATGCATTACCGTTAAGCTTGAAATTTTGCTTTCTTTAGATGTGTATTCCCGTAACATGTAGGGCTTGTCAGCCTAATAAGAGAGAGAACAGTTACAAAAAATATATTCTCTAGTATTCCATGAACTGAACTTTGTAAATAAACTGAATTTGAATACATCTGGATTTTGTTGGCTAAAGATTTTTCAGTGTAGAGACTAGGATTTAAGTTTACTGGGGGGAAAAAAATGAAGTTTAGCAATTTCAATCTAGCTCCCAGCAGTCATTTTACCTGCAAAACAAGAACTATGATTTAATATATTTGTTAATCTCTGCTCAGTTGAAGCCCAATTATTGGCATCCTCAATGGCATTGAAGGGAGGAACAAACAATACATCCCAGAAGTGCCCTGATCTCATTTCATGGGATGCTGGGGCTGAAGTGCAATCTTAGGAGTTTCTTGCATCTTGGTCTGGCAACAACGTCACAAAAATTGCACTCTCCAGAAGTCAGCCATAGAGCAACAAGGCAACAGGATATTTTTCAACAACAGAGACAGGGAAGAAGCAGCAGAATATGGCAGCCCACTTTTAAATACTGAGGAAGGGGTCAAATTTAGATGCCTCAGGTGCCTCACCATCGCAAGTTCCCTTCTCCTCCAAATGCACGGTTACAGGTCTGAGGAGCTGTATGGCTTGAGAAAAAGAAAATTCAGACTTCAAGGCAATTTCTCAATTTGTAGCTACAGTACAGTGGATTTTGACTTCCACAGCAGGCTGTCTTATTCCAAAATGATCTGCCTGCCATGGAGCCAGTCACTATGTGCATGTGACTCAAATGGCTGCACAAAATAATGCTGAATTATGTCCTGTACTGAGCAGTACACATATAACCAGTACCCTTTGCAGCAGCAGCTAGCCCAGTGGTTCTCAAACTTTTGTACTGGTGACCCCTTTCACATAGCAAGCCTCTGAGTGTGACTCCTCTTATAAATTAAAAACACTTTTTATATATTTAACACCGTTATAAATCCTGGAGGCAAAGCGGGGCTTGGGGTGGAGGCTGACAGCTTGCGACCCCCCATGTAATAACCTTGCAACTCCCGAGGGGTCCCGACCCCCAGTTTGAGAATCCCTGAGCTAGCCAGTCCTGGTAGTCATATAGCTTTCTACCTGGTTTAACGGAGTAGTAAAGGAAAGAGACCTCTAAAGCACATACTATCCAAGCATCTCAAAGTACTTTACAGACAGTAATAAAGATTCAATATCATTTATTCGGTAAGTTATCCACATTTTAGAGATGGGATACTAAAGCAGAGGAAAACCAACTTCCCCAAAATCACAGCATGAGTCAGAGAGAGAACTGGGAATTCTGACTCAGATCTATATGCAAGTCACTAAAATTTAGTCCCTCCTCAAAAACTGGAAAAGTATGTAAGATACATAAACAAATGAGATAAGTAAATGCTGCTGTGAGCCACAACAAGCCACCAGGAGATGCCTGGAAGTTAGGAGCAATTAGCATAGAGAACAAAATCATATTATTCACTTTGTATGTTCTACTTCTTTCCCTTACCCTTTGTCCGTTTAGACCGTAAGCTCTTCAGGTCAAGGACTGTCTGCTACTCTGTGTTTGTACCGTGCCTAGCACAATGGGGCTCCATTCTTACTGGGTCCTTGGGCATTACCGTAATAAACATGCATAAAATAATAAATTTGAAGTTCAGTTCAGCTAGCCTCTACTTTCCCTAACACAACATCAGCCAGCATTGCTGTGACTTCTGCAATTCTTCTGACAGAAAGTAACACTAGAGAGGCAAGGTGGGTGAGGTGATATCTTTCATCTTATCAACTTCTGTTGGTGAGAGAGAGAAGCATTTAAGCTCACATAGAGCTCTTCTGCAAGTCTGGGAAACTTACTCATTTTAGCTGTGACACTCAATTAGTTTCCCAGTCCTGCAAAAGAGCTCAGTGTAAGCTCAAAAGCTTGTCTCTCTCACCAAGATAAATTGGTCCAATAAAAGATATTACCTCACCCACTTGGTCTCTCTAATATCCTGGGACGGACACCGCTACAACACCACTGCATACAATGACAGTAACACTGTACAGGTCATATTCTGCCACATGGAAGATGAAACAGACCTCAGGGATATTAGGTGTTTACCTCATGGTAAAGTCTTGTATCATTCATCCTGATAAGTACACCATCAACTCGCAAGAAAAACCTCAACAACACAAAGAAGCTGGAAGGCATTACTCTCTGCAAAAAACAAGATGTTTAATTGAACACGTTATGACATTTTACTGTAAAATACGCAGCTATTTAATCCAGAAGTTCAGAACCATTAGTGCTAGGAGCGCTTGGACTGTTCCAAGTCATGGTCTTGTGAAGAGTATAAGTTCCACTGGAGCTGCACAAACTGCATAGGAGGCAGTGATCTTTAAATTGTGCAGTCAAGGTCTGTGCCTAATGATCTGCTATAGCTGCCTCAAAAGATTTGAGAAAATACCAATGTACATAACAAACATCATTCAACAGATTGTTACATAACATTTATAATGATCCTGCCCTGCCTAGTGCAGTGACAGGGGAAAAGATTGTTCCTTGTAACCTCTGATACCAATATCCTTTTCTTCTACAAGATTATGTTTTTAGAAAGAAATACAAAAAACCTTACGTTTTAAATATACTGGCCAGTTGGGGCATTAAATGTCTCCTAAACAGACATAACTCCTCAATATTATGATCCAGACCATCATGTAAGACAGGCCTCACCCCCAACGGTAATTCGATTCTGCAGTTGTGAGCGTGCTTCCCAGCAGTAGAGAGACATGCACTAGCTCGGTTTATATTAGCATGCTAAAAATAGCAGTGTGGCCGCAGTGACATGGACAGCAGTTTGAGCTAGCCACACAAGTACAGTCACACCCAGCCCTCTCGGTATGTACTCTGGTGGCTAGCCCAAGCCACTGCCCATGCTGCCATTGCCATACTATTGTTTTTAGTGGGCAAGTGTGTCTCTCTCTACCCGGGCTGTGAAGCACACCACCAACTGCTCTATAGACACACCCCTCGAACCCAAGCAGTGGGGATAGATCCCGTCCTATTCATTTAAGGGGCTCCCAGGATTTTGTAACAAAAGAATGAACACTAGGATGTTGATAGTAATTGATACACGCTTCTACTGTATTCACAAGTGCTTTACAAATTTCAGCCAATTAATTCTCAACTCCCCTTGTGAAGCAGGTGAGAAACTACAGAAGCAAACTGTTATTATAGAGGGACAGAGTCAAGGTAAATCCCCTTTAGAAATGTTCCTTACCTGTAACTCTAAAACCACCTTGATTATTTACACTGAAGGAATTTTTAAATTTTAGTTTATTGCACTATTGCCACTTTGGACCCAAACAGCTTGTGAAAGTTCAGGGACCTGTGGGTTGTTCCCGTTGGGAGAAAACACTCATGATGGAGTCTGGTATTTTTGTTTATTTACACAGAATGTACAAAGTCCTGTTTCTTCAAATGCAGGAGGAACAAAAAACAAAACAAAAAAACCCACAGAAACAAAAAAGGAGACTACTTCTTTGCTCACAAAACCAAACTTTCAGCCAGTACTCTGACCCAAAACCTCTCCTCTCAGCATGTCGCAGAGCCACACTAATGTGGTTCCAGGCTATGTCTGCTCACCACTCTCTCTCTGCTTCAGCTTCTCTGTGTGTGTGTGTGTGTGTGTGTGTGTGTCTCGCCCTCTCCCCGCACCCACAAAACACCCCTCCATTACTCCAAAAACAGTACTCAGTTAAAAAAAAACCCTCCACCAACATCCTTAGAACTCCTGTGTGATCTTGGGTGTGCCTTTGTCTTGGAGGCCACAATTGTCTTACATTTAACCTGAAAGGCAGCCTGCTGTTCAATTTAATGGGTTTTAACCAAACCTATAACAATACATTAAGGCCTTGGCTACACTTGCAAATTTGCAGCGCTGCAGCAGGGTGTGAAAACACACCCTCTCCAGCGCTGCAAATTGCGGCACTGCAAAGCACCAGTGTGGTCAAAGCCCTAGCGCTGGGACCGCGGCTCCCAGCGCTGTACGTTATTCCCCACAGGGAGGTGGAGTACGGACAGCGCTGGGAGAGCTCTCTCCCAGCACTGACGCTTTGACTACACTTAGCGCTTTGAAGTGCAAGTGTAGCCAAAGCCTAAGTCTGCTTTTTACTTTACCTTAACTTCAGCTTAGAGAAGATTTTGGGGGGGGGGGGAGGGGGGTGGAGATGATGTACATAGGAAGTGATTAAACTCACTATTTTTACACTCAGGCTTGAAACACCATGATCATGAAGCTCATCTTCAAACAGTAGAACTTCTTCAAAAAACATAATCTGTTCCCGGGCTTTCAATTTCTCTGTATCGATATGATCAGTTGTAGGAACAACCTAGGAAAATTAAGTTTAAGAATAGTTAGCATAATTTGGCAGTGTTGTTGTAGCAGTGTCGGTTCCAGGATATTAGCAAGACAAGGTGAGTGAGGTAATTACTTTTACTGGACCAAATAATTTTGAGCTAAAGCTCATGCTAAAATAAATTTGTTAGTCTTTAAGGTGCCACAAGTACTCCTGTTTTTTTTGCAAATAATTTTAGTGGACCAATTTCTCTTGGTGAGAGAGACAAGCTTTCAAGCTTACACAGAGCTCTTCTTCTCACCAACAGAAGTTGTTCAAATAAAAGATATTACCTCACCCACCTTGTCTCGCTAGCATAATTTGGCATAAGATATCTGCAGACTATGTCTTCCGCTGAAAACCCTGTACTCTTCAACTCCCTGGTTTAATACAGCTTTACTTCTGTGGTGCTCAGCCAAAGGTCTCTGAGCTTCTCATAGAAAAAAATTGCTAAAAGCTAAATATTCCAAGAGGAAACATGGCCAAACAAGACAAGAAATCCAAAGTTTAGGATTTCCCATGAGCTGTCATCTTGCAGATTGGGGCTGGCTGAGCATGGGTCTTGCTAAATTTCACTTGAAAAAAAAGTATCTGCAAACAGTTTTGACTGAGTTCTAGATTTCAAACAGTCGGGGAAGTACTGAGTGTATTTGTGATGCTGGCTGGCCAGGTGCCAGCTCTTGCCAAGACTGCAGGCATTAGCGAAGAACTAACAAGCTCATAGCTGGAGACCAGACCAGCTCATTTATGTGTTAGTGTTGCTTAAAATAGGTATTAGTCTTATCAGAATGTATTTAGTGTTTAGATTCTATAGACTGTTTGTAAGTTATAAATAAATAAAAATAAATAAATAACTGGAGATATACCAATCTCCTAGAACTGGAAGGGACCTTGAAAGGTCATCGAGTCCAGCCCCCTGCCTTCACTAGCAGGACCAATTTTTGCCCCAGATCCCTAAGTGGCTCCCTCAAGGATTGAACTCACAACCCTGGGTTTAGCAGGCCAATGCTCAAACCACCGAGCTATCCCTGCATGAATTCATCATATTTGTAACATCTGCATTCCATGCTATCAGGAAATATGTACGTTTTGCTTTATAACTTTGAAAATGTTTGCTCTGATCTTGTGAACTCAGATGGGAAGAGTGATCCCTCCAGCCTGTCCAGAAGAACCATCAAAATCAGATGGGCCATCAAGGAACATTGCAATACAAAGGATTGGTGAATGGCCCTATCACATCTTGGAAATGCCATATGCAAGGAAGGTCATTCAATGGACATGCAGGCCAAACGAAGGAAATAAAATAAAATAAAGGCCAAGTAGACACTACAGACCTATAATGGTATAACTTTAGCAATCCAAACCCCTGAGCGATGCAGTGATACCGACCCACTGACACAGCTACTGTCTCTCAGGAAGTAACTATGCCAACAGGCAAAGCTCTCCTGTCGATGCAGCAGCGTCTTCACTAAAGCGCTGCAGCTACGCCGCTGTAGCACTATACATGAAGACAAGCCTAAAGACACATGAAAACTTTCCGTCTCTTTGCTGTTTGAACTCTCACAGGGTCAGGGACACTAAACTGAAGCCAGAGATCACCAGGGGTTACCTCTAGATCTGCCCTGAAAGACATTTTGAACCAGGGCTTTTGAGCTGTGCTCCGGCTCTGCTCCAGCTCCAGGCGAAAACCTGCAGCTCCACTGTTCTGGAGCTGCTCCGTGCTCCAGCTCCGCGCTCCGCTCCAAAGCCCTGTTTTGAATTGACAGATCACAACTCTGTCACTCTTGGGATTTTTATTGCAACTTATTTGTGCGTGTATATTTCCTTGCTTTAACCTGTAACTAACTCATTTTTTTTAAACCTTTAGATAGTTTTTACAGGATTAGCTACATGCATTGTCTTTGGTGTAAGATCTAGGGTACCAATTGATCTGCGGTAAATGATTGGCCTCTTGGGACTGGAAGCAAACTGAATATTTTGTTATTTTTGGTGTAAATGACCATGTATCACTAAGTCCAGCTTAACTGGATGGCAAGATAGACTGAAGAGTCCAAGGGGACTGTCTGTGACTCCATTGTAAGACTGGTATAGTGATCCAGGAGTTCATACTTGTCACTGGCTTGGTGAAATCTATTTATAGAACATACCACCATTTTGGGATATGTGTCCTGTTTTTGTCAGTCTGCCCTGAGGTTGGCAGTCATAATCATAAGCCAGACCAGACAGTGGGACATGTATTAATCGATATTTCTGAACAGTATTTTGGTTATAAATATTGTAAGCTTCCATAATTTATATGGAACACTAATATCTTTTACAGATAAATAATAAAAAATGCTTCTTCTTAACTGCACAGAAAACTTGGGCATTCTTCTCACTTCCCAGGTCCTCTCGTTCTAGGAACACACTCAAAGCTATCATTCTTACCCTCTCTGAAAAGGTACCAGCCAAGTGCCATTTGGCCAACAAGAGAAGTTTTATATTTATATCAGAATGGAGAGGGGTAACTAGTGGTGTTCCCCAAGGGTCAGTCCTAGGACCAATCCTATTCAATTTATTCATAAATGATCTGGAGAAAGGGGTAAACAGTGAGGTGGCAAAGTTTGCAGATGATACTAAACTACTCAAGATAGGTAAGTCCAAAGCAGATTGTGAAGAACTTCAAAAAGATCTCACAAAACTAAAGTGATTGGGCAACAAAATGGCAAATGAAATTTAATGTGGATAAATGTAAAGTAACGCACATTGGAAAAAATAACCCCAACTATACATACAATATGATGGGGGCTAATTTAGCTACAACGTGTCAGGAAAAAGATCTTGGCGTCATCGTGGATAGTTCTCTGAAGATGTCCACGCAGTGTGCAGAGGTGGTCAAAAAAGCAAACAGGATGTTAGGAATCATTAAAAAGGGGATAGAGAATAAGACTGAGACTATATTATTGACCTTATATAAATCCATAGTACGCCCACATCTCGAATACTGTGTACAGATGTGGTCTCCTCACCACAAAAAAGATATTCTAGCACTAGAAAAGGTTCAGAAAAGGGCAGCTAAAATGATTAGGGGTTTGGAGAGGGTCCCATATGAGGAAAGATTAAAGAGGCTAGGACCATTCAGCCTGGAAAAGAGGAGACTAAGGGGGGATATGATAGAGGTATATAAAATCATGAGTGATGTTGAGAAAGTGGATAAGGAAAAATTATTTACTTATTCCCATAATACAAGAACCAGGGGTCACCAAATGAAATTAATAGGCAGCAGGTTTAAAACAAATAAAAGGAAGTTCTTCTTCACGCAGCGCACAGTCAATTGTGGAACTCCTTACCTGAGGAGGTTGTGAAGGCTAGGGGCTTGGCTACACTTACAAATTTGCAGCGCTGCAGCAGGGTGTGAAAACACACCCTCTCCAGCGCTGCAAATTGCGGCGCTGCAAAGCGCCAGTGTGGTCAAAGCCCCAGCGCTGGGAGCGCGGCTCCCAGCGCTGTCCGTTATTCCCCACAGGGAGGTGGAGTACGGACAGCGCTGGGAGAGCTCTCTCCCAGCGCTGGCGCTTTGACTACACTTAGCGCTTCAAAGCGCTGCCCCGGCAGCGCTTTGAAGTGCTAAGTGTAGCCACAGCCTAAGACTATAACAGCGTTTAAAAGGGAACTGGATAAATTCATGGTGGCTAAGTCCATAAATGGCTATTAGCCAGGATGGGTAAAGAATGGTGTCCCTAGCCTCTGTTCGTCAGAGGATTGAGATGGATGGCAGGAGAGAGATCACTTGATCATTGCCTGTTAGGTTCACTCCCTCTGGGGCACCTGGCATTGGCCACTGTCGGTAGACAGATACTGGGCTAGATGGACCTTTGGTCTGACCCGGTACGGCCGTTCTTATGTTCTTATTTATATAGCACAATTCATTCCAAAGGGACCTAAGAGTTTGAGGGTTTTTAAATAACTATAGTAATGCTAGGGGATTAACTAGAATTCATCTGCCTACTAGAGGTAGGGGGTTGAGGGATTTTTTTTTTTTAAATTGTTAACATCAAGCAGATGCACTGGATATTTCAGGGCTACTTTAAAATGGTTGCTTATGATTGGGGAGAGGTTGTCATAAATGAGGTATGAACACAGTTATTACTGTATGTAAACACAGCGCCACTGATTAACAGCCAAATCTGGGGTACAACATCACAGCCAACTGACACGCTGCATGCTTAGGGTACTACAGAATTACAGGAGACCATCGATCCTCATGTATCTGGGGAGTTCAGGACTTCAGTGGCAACCCAATAAGCATTAAGAACCCCCACACACAGCCGTATATTCCAAATACAAGGGACTTTGGGGGCATATTTATATGTAATTCAGAAATTTAAAAAAGAAAACCTCAACATTAAATTACTCAAAGCGAACTGTGATTTGCTTAAAAAAAATACTGAAGACTCCATAAACCCCAATTATACTTTGAAAGCAGATCTCTTCAAAACTACGCAACCTTATTTTGGAAGGCATGCTTTGTTTTTCAGTAAATCTATACACAATGTGATGCAATGAGCATTTAATGAAATAAGACTCACTTTTAACTTTACAGTATCTCCTAATAGTGTTCCTTTGTAGTCTGTCGTATAGGTCCAATCATATGGTTTAACGACTTCTTTCGTGTGTTCAGCCTCAGTCCTCAACAAAGGAAGAGAAAACACCACACTTTGTAATAAGTGTTTAACATTACAATACTACATACAAGAGACATATATCCTGGTCCCAACACTGATGTCCTTAAACAGCCAAAACTTCCTGGAAATAGTGGTTTTGCCTCTGCAAAGACTCTAGTGTCAGGCCACATCTATACAGTACTGCTTCTCATTCACAATATCCACGTTTATCTAGTAATTTTGAAGACCATTCCAAGCATCAACTCCCATAGCATAAGTGCTTCATTCATATGATTTTAGACAGAAGCCCTTAGTTTAATGTCGTCAAGTGTTGTACAGTTTAAGTTTGCCTGCTCAACCCAAGGATTCTGCTGGCAGAATGTATCTGATATTAAACTGATACTCCGCTTCATCTTATCGCAGCATGAGCTTTCGTGGGTGAATACCCACTTCTTCGAATGCAACATCCGAAGAAGTGGGTATTCACCCACGAAAGCTCATGCTGCAAAACGTCTGTTAGTCTATAAGGTGCCACAGGATTCTTTGCTGCTTCTACAGAACCAGACTAACACGGCTACCCCTCTGATACTTCACTTCATCTTAGGCACTTGGACAGTTTTGAATCTTCTGTGCCTCGCTTCATATACTGCCAGCATTACTGCTAACCTGATAAATATACAGTAGAATTCTGTATCAAGACTAAATGCACTACAAAAAGGAACCTCCAGTAGCAACATTTTGTACTTGCATAGCACCTTTCACCTTAAGATGTCAAAGGGCATGATCTTGCAACATTCAAATCACAACAGGAATTTTTCTATTGACTATAATGGAAGCAGAATCAAACCCAAGTCCTTTACAAGTGTTAAGTAAACCACAATACTCCTGAGAAGCAGGCAAGTATAACTATCCCACTTTTACGGATGGGGAGACTGAAGCACAGAAAGCTTAAGTGACTTTCAAGACCACACAGTAAGTGACAGAGCCTTGGCTGCCAGTCTTCTGCATTAGCCACCATATCACACTCCATCCCCCATCACATTAATGCTCACCCTGGTATTGTGGTAATACTGCAGTGCTCACCTGCTCTCTTGCCATTCCTCTGCACAGGCCACTTTAATCATACCTTGATAGTTATTTACACATTTTAAAGCATCTGTTGCATTGAACTCAATTCCAAAGCCATAATCATGCTGAATTCTTAGGATGTTGTCTCCAAACATCATTTCTGGGAGGGAAGGCATGTGCAATTCATCAGCTAATCTGCATGCGGACAAAGAGGTTAAATCAATAAGGTTGCAATCTACATTTGCAGGACTTTGTAACTGTGCCCACAAGCATAGTTTAATTTGAGTGATCATTGTCCCCTCACACTACAGAACATTCCAATAGTCTCCTCTCTTCTTCAACACTGTCAGAAGATCTCTTAAACATAGAGAAGTTCAAATTTTCTACAGTAGACCAGCCATAGCTGTCGACTTCTGATCAGCCTAATCAAGGCTTTGGAGCGGCGCCTGGAACTGGAGTGCAGAGCAGCTCTGGAGCAGTGGAACTGCAGGTTTTTGCCTGGAGCTGGAGTAGAGCCACAGCACAGCTCCAAAGCCCTGGATCTAATTAGATCATCACCCCTGAGCAACGTATTTAAGCTGATCTAAGTCCCTGTGTAGACAGTGCTAGATCAACGGAAGAATTCTTCCACCGACACCACTACCGCCTTTCAGTTTTACTACAGTGGCTGGAGAACCCCTCCTGTCACCTTAATAAGTGTCTACACTGAAGCGCTCAACTGTGCCGCTGAAGCATTTTAAGTGTAGGCATAGCCTTACTACTACTTACCACACAGTATTACTTTAGAGCAAGATAAAGATGCACAGGGAACCTGCATTTTTATTAGTAGTTGTACTGTGGCAACACCTAGGAGTGACAGGCATGGACCAGGACCCCACTGAGCTAGGCACTGTACAACAAGTGTAGTATTACTCTTCTGAACTAACAAGACAACAACTCACCAGAGTTGAGATATTTGCTTCAGAAGCACTTAAAGGCAACATGGGCAGTCTGCCCATTTGAAAAAATAGCTTCAGTTGAAGAAACGAATGGCTCAGAGGATCAGTACAGTGAGATGCAACCTTTCACCTTGAGGTTGGCAGTTCTAAACCTGCTCTGATTGGTAACTGATGGAAGTTTTCATTATTTAGCAGGTGTTCAGTTATCTATGAGGAGTTAATATCTCAATGAGAGAAAAATAAGTGTCTACAAACAATTGGCACTCTTTTGGGGTAGTCTCAGCAGACATGCCAAAGACTGAGTGGGCAATGTAGACTAAAATTAGATTCTCTCCCCTACAAGTGGCCAATGTACCATGAGGAACATTAGTACTAATCTAAGTCCCTGTGTAGACAGTGCTAGATCAACGGAAGAATTATTCCATTGACATCACTAACGCCTTTCAGTTTTACTATAGTGGCTGGAGAACCCCTCCTGTCACCTTAGTAAGTGTCTACATTGAAGCGCTCAAGCTGACAAGCTATTACTATCTCTGGTGAATCTGCTCTACAGACAAAAGGATCAGAAAGACAAGAATCCATCTCTCTCTCTCTTCTGTAATTGTGATCCGTTGTAATTGTGATCATTGTGCAGAGCTATCAGGTGAAAAATGCAGTAAATGTTATTTTAGTCACTAAAGCAAGCAGCTATAAGACAGATCAGGAGCAGATAGAATGAACCAGGTGCCATTTTTGCAGTCACTTTTCAAAGTACAGGGGAATTGCATTTGTACAGTGCCCTGCACAGTGGGGTCCGGCTTTATGACTAGGGCTCCTAGGTACTATGATAAATAGTGTCCAAACTTTATGATTTCATCTGCCTGCATTTACTATACACTTTACTACAAAATGCAATTAAATAACCCAAAATTTTCTGATTTAAAAAAAATAAGATTGTTTTTTGTGAAGTCCTGAATGAACTAACATTTTTTCAACATGACACAGTCTTATATAAAAGAGCTTTTTAAGAAATAAGTTTATGACAAACTAATGAATCACACAAAAATAAAAGCAAGACAAACTGAAAGTCACATATTGGCTATCTACATTAGCACTTATGTCAGTGAGTGGTGTTTTAAAAACAACAACAACAACAACAACACTAATGACCGACATAAGTTTCACCAACAAAAGACGCTCTCTCGCCAACACAGCTACCGCCGCTGGTTGGGCGGGGTAGAACTACGCCAACGGGCGAGCTCTCCCCCGGTGTGTGGGGACAGCAGGGGGGTTTGGGCTCAAACCCCAGCCTGAGCCCAGGTTCACAGCGCAGACCTGTCAGAGGCGCTCCCCGGCGCGACCGGACCCGCTGAGCGGGCACAGGCAGCCCCCGGCCCCCACCCAGGGAGGGCCCGACCGGTGAAACCCGAGCCGGGTCTGTAACCGCCTCTCCCCCCCCCACCACCACCACACACACCCCGGCCTGGAAACAGAGTCACCGGCCACGACCCCCCGCCCCCCCGCGACCCCACCTCTCGGCCTGGGCCGATTTCATGATGTGGGTCCGGGCGGCGTTGAGTCTCCAGGGCCCGAAGGTGAAGTCGCGGCTGGTGCTTTGGAACACGGGGTACATGGCGGGGCCGGGGCAGGGGCCGGGACGGGGAAGCGGCGGGAGGAGGAGGAGGAGAAGGAGAAGGTGGTTGCCGGCCTCCCCGCAGCAACAGCGCCGCCACCGGAACCGGAATCCACCCCCTGCACTTCCGCTTCCGGGGCCACTCACCTGGGCGCGCGCCAGAAAGACTCCGGCATCGTGGCGGGAGGCTCGCGCAGGGGACGGAGCGAGGGAGCTGGGAAGATGAAAAAGAGGCGGGGAGAGGGCGCAGTCACGTGACAGAGGCCCAGGGAAGCCGGGGACCAACATCTCCCAGCGACCTGGCCGCGCGGTGCCCCAGGCGCGCGCGCGCTGCGGGGGGGGAGGGGGGTGCAAGCCTCTGCGGTGCCAACCAATCCTCGGGGCGGGCGGGGGTCGCTCCGCGAGGGAGACGGTCCTGCAGGGCTGGGTCCTGCTCCGGGCGTTGCGACCTGGCCCAGGTGCCCGCAGTTCTGCCCCAGGTTGGCACATCCGTCCTCCCTGGGGGCTGCAAGGCTGAGGCACCTTGCTACCACCTGCCCGTAGCGCTGTCTGTAGCCAGGGCCGGTGCAAGGATGTTTTGTGCCCCAGACGAAACTTCCATCTTGTGGCCCCCCCCCTACCCCCCAGTGCCACTGCCCTGAGGCGCCCCCCCTCCTTGCGGCAGCTCCGCCCTGAATCCCCCCCCCCTTGCAGCAGCTCCCCACCCTCCGCCCTGAGGCACCCCTCCCACCCAGGGCCGGCTCCAGACCCCAGCGCTCCAAGCGCGTGCTTGGGGCGGCAAGCCACGGGGGGGCGCTCTGCATGTCGCCAGGAGGGCGGCTCCGGTGGACCTCCCGCAGGCGTGCCTGCGGATGCTCCTCTGGAGCCGCGGGACCAGCGGACCCTCCGCAGGCACGTCTGCCGGAGGTCCACTGGAGCCGCGGGACCGGCGACCGCCAGCGCACCCCCTGCGGCGTGCCGCCGTGCTTGGGGCAGCCAAATTGCTAGAGCTGCCCCTGCTCCCACTCCAGCTCATCCCTGCTCCACGCACGAGCACCCCGAGCATGTCCTCCCTGCTTCAGTTCTCCCGCCTCCCAGGCTTGCGGCGCCTAAGCTGATTGGTGCCTCAAGCCTGGGAGGCGGGAGAAGTGAAGCAGATCACCCCACCCCGCCTCTTCCCTGAGCACGCCTTGGCTGCTTCACTTCTCCCACCTCCCAGGCTTGTCGCGCCAATCAGCTTAGGCGCCACAAGCCTGGGAGGCGGGAGAAGTGAAGTAGCCAGGGTGCTCAGGGAGGAGGTAGGGCAGGGGTGAGCTGGGGCGGGGAGTTCCCCTGTGTGCCGCCCCCCCCTTACTTGCTGCAGGCGGCCCTCCCCGTGCTCCCCTGCCCCAGGTCCCTCCGCCTAAATGCGAGCGGCGAGCGGGGCAGCTGAAAATCCAGCCGCCGCAGTCGCTGATGAAGAAAACGGTGCCCCCCAAATCTCAGCGCCCTAGGCGACTGCCTAGGTCGCCTAAATGGTTGCACCAGCCCTGTCTGTACCTGCTGGCAGGGGTCAGCTCCCCATCTCCATGGGCATCGCAGGCGCTTCAATCCTCCAGCCTCTCCCTGGACTGACCAGCCCCTCTTCTGCTGGACACCCAGAATTCATAGATCTGCTGCATCCAAAGAAGCAGCACACCCCTGCTTACCAGTTCCACTTCAGATACCCACTCTGTTTAACACATGGCACTTCTCTGTTTTGAAAACAAGTGTAGAGCGGTGGTTCTCAAACTTTTGTACCAGTGACCCCTTTCACATAGAAAGCCTCTAAGTGTGACCCCCTCCTTATAAATTAAAAACACATTTTTATATATTTAATACCATTATAAATACTGAAGGAAAAGGGGGGTTGGGTGCAGGCTGACAGCTCACTACCCCCCATGTAAGAACCTTGTGACCCCCTGAGGGGTCCCAACCCCCAGTTTGAGAACCATTGGTGTAGAAGTAGCAAGTCAAAGTATCAGAAATGAATGGTTACATGTAAAATAAACTTATAACCAGGGATCCTAGTTTTCTATGGTAAAAAACCCAAAATTTTCTGGTTTAAAAAAAAATCCATGTTTTTCTGTGAGGGAAGAAAGAAACAGTTGTGAGAGGATGAAGGTGCTGAGCAGCTCGTCAGTGAGGACAAAGTCCCAGGCAGGTGTTGTGGGAGGAGCTGTGTAGCCCCCAAAGGCCTGTTGGGCAAGAGCATGTGAGAAGGGCCAGGTCTTTTCCCAGGGCTGTTGCTGCAGCCAAAGCAGTAGCGTAGCTAGCAGGGTTCAGTGGAAGCAGCCGCTTCCCCTCAGGATGGCAGGCGCAGAAGTGGCGCCTGCCGGCTGGCGCTGCCAGCAGCACAGCCGGAGGAGCCGTGGGGCAGCAGACGCGGCCGGAGGAGCAAGGGGGCCGGATCCTCGGCTCAGGGCTCGGCGGCCAAGTGCTCCCCGGCCCCCCCGCCCCTTGATAATGCGGCGGGCAGGGGGAGGCGAAAGGGCCCCTGTGCCTTTAAGGCCGCCTGGCTGGCGAGCTCGGCGTGGAGCGTGCCGAGCGCTGGGAGCAGGCCGGGGACAGGCAGCGGCGCAGAAGGGAAGGTGAGCGGGGGAGTCCGATCAGGGGGTGTGGCCGGAGGAGGAGCCAAGGGAGGGCGCTTTTTTATGTTTGCTCCCCCTACACTGAAAACCTGGCTACGCCACTGAGCCAAAGCCTTTAGGAATGAAAAGAGAGCCAGGGGTGTTGTTGCTTGGTGAGGCCTGTGTGGTGTAAGCTGCCCATAGCTGGTGTCTTGTGCAAGGCTATGCCCCATTCCTTGTTGGTATCGTGGTGAGTATCCTTACCTATCATGTAGGAGATTAAGGTTTGATTCCCCAGTGGGGAGGGTAATGCATTCTGAAGGGGGGAGAAAAAAGATGCTTTGCTCAGCCAGCTCATTTCTTCCTTCTATGGCAACTTCCATTCACACCCCACACTGCTGATTTTCATCTCTAGAGAAACAAGACGTCTACAACACCCCCACCTGCTTGCCCTAGCAAAAGCCTGTACATCACCTTCTGCCACTGGGCCCAGCTTCAAGACCTGCCCATTTCAGAGTCACAAAGGGAACTACTCTGGCCAAGGACATGAGGACAATCACCCAGCCTAACAGGGTGGCAGCTGGTCAAGGGGCAAGAAAGAGAAAAAAGCAGACAGGGATTAGGCTGGCCTCCTGTCTTTTTCCTTTTGTTATGATTTTAACTGTGACTGTAATGGGGAGACTTGAGAAATACTTGTGGCCATAGGTGCGGTAGGTGGCTGCCCCAGAAGTGCAGAGCTGAGCAATTTCCACGAAGCTGCTGTGTCACCCGGCGGCTGGGAACCCTGTGTTCTCCCCTTGGAGTGTCTGGACCGTGATTATCATGGTTAGGAACTTCAAAGAACTTTTTGCAACAGTGTAAACTGTTAATTGATCAGGTTGTCTAGGAAATGCCTGGGGTGAGGGCAGGGCTTAAATTCAGCTGGAGCCCACCAGAGCAGAGCTCCATTAAATATTTTCAAACCCATTGGCAGCATCAGGGTCAGCCCCGTGGCGTGTGCCAGGGCTCAGGGCTTCAGCCCCACAAGAGGCACCAGGGCTCAGGGCTTTCCCCCTTCGGGAGGCGCTGTGGCTCAGGGCTTCAACACTGGCATGTGCTGGGGTTCAGGGCTTCAGCCCCGCAGGAGGCACCATGGGGCTAAAGCCTGGAGTCCTGAATGGGGGAGGGGAGCTCCAGGAAATAATCTTTGAGAATTTAAGCCCTGGGTGAGGGAATGTAAATGACCCACCTCTTAAACTGTGTCTGGCAGATTACCTATTCACGGTTTCTTCAAAGCCCAAACTGGATACATGAGTGCCTCACAAACTCATGAATGTTTTTGTTCTGGGCAAAAGGATGTTTTGAACTTGTAAACTCCTGTGTGGGAGTCTGAAGGATTGCTCATCTCCCAGAGCCCATGCTGGAGTTGGCATAATCTTTGGTAAACTTATTAGCATGCATAAAGGTTCATTTATTGTTTTAATATTTTGTCTATGTTGTCGGAGAAAAACATAGTTCTCAACTCTCTGGTTGGGTGCAGCAAAGTCAGATACTTTATTTTCAAGCAATTGCATAGAGGGAGAGAGTGCACTAGGACACAGGGTTTCCCCCTTCTAGGCAGGTCTCTCACGTAAACAATTACAGCAAGCATTTATACCTTTTGTTACATACAATAATAAGCAACAGCTGCATTTTGTTTATACATAGGTTATTTTGATATTTTATTTTTCTTACTTATTTAGACTTTAGTTTACATTTTATATTTATTTACACAAGGTTGCAACAACTTTTTACACTGTTCTTTTCCACTTGCCTCACACACTTCTCGCTTCTACAAATGTACTTCCTTAGAAAGAGCTGTGTGGTAACTTAGAACTGTGGCAAGTACACTGTTACCCACCTCCGAAGACAAGACAAAAGAAGCCTGCTTAAGCAGCCTGTCTTTTGCTGGGGAAATCACAGGATAATCACAGGATTGTGCAGCCAGGAAATATTCCAGTCAGAAAGGAGAGGGACGGGTGTCTCCACCTAACAGAGGCAATGGCTGGGGAGCCAGAAGTCTAGAGGAGGTGCCCATGCTGTTCCACAGCAGGGAATAAAGGTGCAGTTGCTCTGAGCTATAACAGCTGCAACCACACAGGCCATGTCACAATGCCCAGAGTGGGGGGCAGGTCCAGGCCCATGGAACAGGAGCCATGGCTGCAGGGTCACCAACTTGATTTAAGTTCACAATTATCATGAACACTGTGACCTATGCTCTAAAATCATAGCCTTAACTATAATTATACCAGTATAGATTAAGCAATATACATCCCATAGACTAGAGTGGATGAAGTTGTACCAGTACAAAAGTGCTTATACTGGTATAGCTATTCCCATAGGGAGCTTTAACCAAATTTAACCTTTAACCAGTTTGTGCTCTCTCTCTCTCTCTCACACACACACACACCCCCCCACACACACACACCACCAGCAGCAGCAGCAGCAGAGAATCTGGCACTTGGACTCTGTCCGAAGCTGACATTGTTTTGAAGGTAGGTTGAGCAAAATATCTATGATAGTGTAGTGAGCCTAAAATATGCAGTGCCAACATATTGATTGATAGGATTGGTAAGATTAGATGAAAATGTTAGATCGTCAACTGAATAAAATGAGATGATTAGATGCTGGGTCAGATTGTGGCTGCTCTAGGCTGCTCTGTAGCATAAATGGGCCAGAATCGTCCTGGGAATTCCCCAGCACAAGGGAAGCATAGAGTTTGCATAGCCTTATGTGTCCTTCCTTACAAACTATAGTGTAGGGATGAGACAGGTGACAGCGCATCTTGGGGAGAGGAGCAGTGGCCAAATGCAAAGGGCTCTATCTGTTCTAAACTGTGGATCAGCTAATAGTTTCATGAGGCTGTAGTACAGGGGTGAGCAAACTTTTTGACCTGAGGGCCATATTGGGATTGCAAATCTGTATGGAGGGCCGCGTAGCAAAGGCTGTGCCTCCCCAAACAGCTTGACCCCTGCCCCCATCTGCCCCCTCTCACTTCCCGCCTCCTCAGGACCCCTGACCCATCCAACCCCCACTGCTCCTTGTCCCCTAACCGCTCCCTCCCAGGACCCCCACCCCTACCTGCCCCCCAAAACCCCACCCCCTATCCAACCCCCCTTCTCCTAGTTCCCTGACTACCCCCCAACCCCTATCCACACCCCCGCCCCCTGACAGGCCACCTGGGACTCCCATGCTTATCCAACCCCCCCCCCCCCGTTCCCCATCCCCTGACAGCCCCACCGAACCTCTGCCCCTTATCCAACCCCATGGCCCTGGCCCCCTTACCATGCCGCTCAGAGCAGCATGCCTGGCAGCCGCATCACCCTGCCAGAGCCAGACACGCTGCCACGCTGCTCTGCAGGAGCGCGCAACCCTGCCATCCAGAGCGCTGCCCATGCGGGAGCGTGGATGCAGGGGAGGGGGGACAGCGAGGGAGGGGCCGGAGGCTAGCCTCCTCAGCCAGGAGCTCAGGGGCCTGGCGGGACGGTCCTGCGGGTCGCTGTAGTTTGCCCACCTCTGCTGTAGTATGTAAGAGCAGCCTGCGGGGTTGCTGTAATTCAGTAGTTATCAAACTTTTTGTACTGGCAATTTCTTTCATACAGCAAGACTCCTTTGTGCTCATATAGATACCCCCTCCCTCCCCACACACTTAAAGTTACATATGCCAATGTCTACAGGAGTCTAAATTAGGGTACTGGAATCTAAGTTACATATCACCTCTGAATTTGGACCTGTGAGTATGAAGGGGGGCAGGGAGAAAAGAATCACAGAGAAGGTGAGAGGGTAGACAGAGGGTCAAAGGAATAGGAGGAAAGGGGTTGTGGCAGATGGGGAGGTGGAAAGAAAAGATACCTGTCAGGAAAGAAAGTGAAAAGGGGGATGGCTGATTGGAGAAACATGGGAAGAGAATTGGAAACTGATAGAGGAGAGAAGGGAAGGTGGGAAAGAGAAGGGAGGGAAGCAAAATGAATGGAGGAAGGAGGGTGTGGAAAATAGGATGTTGAGGAGAAGATCTGGGAAGGGGGATAGAAGAGGAAGGGGATGGAAAGAGATGGATAGAGGTGGTGGAAAAAGTAGGATGTGGAAAGGAGGCTGGATGGAAAAAATGTGAAAGGGAAATGGATGGTGGAGATATGGAAAGGGGGCTAGAAGGAGAAAGTTAGGAGGAGGGATGTGAAAGTGGACATAGAGCAGAGGGTCTCAAACGGGGTTGGGACCCCTCAGGGGGTCGTGAGGTTATTACATGGGGGGTCGCGAGCTGTCAGCCTCCACCCCAAACCCCGCTTTGCCTCCAGCATTGATAATGGTGTTATTAATTAAAAACACTTTTTAATATATTTAAGGGGGGTCGCACTCAGAGGTTTGCTATGTGAAAGGGGTCGCCAGTACAAAAGTTTGAGAATCACTGACATAGAGGGACTAGGCTAGGCAGAGGAGGAATGTGGAAGGGGGCTAGAGGAAGGAGGAAAGGGTGGATGGAGGAAGAGGAATGTGTGGAAGGGGCATAGAGGGAGGAGGGGAGAAGGGATGTGAACGGAGAGAGGAGGAAAGGGGGATGGAGGAAGGAGGTTAGGAGGAGGAATGTGAAGGAGGCTGGAGGGAGGAGGAAAGGGGGATGGAGGGAGAAAGTTAGAGGGAGGGATGTAAGGGGGATGGAGGGAGGAGGTTAGGAGGAGGGATTGAGGGGGATGGAGAGATGTGAGGGGGATGGAGGGAGGAGGGATTGAGGGGGATGGAGAGATGTGAGGGGGGTGGAGGGAGGTTAGGAGGAGGGATCGAGGGGGATGGAGAGATGTGAGCGGGGTGGAGGGAGAAGGGTCGGGCAGTTGCTCCGGGCCTCTCTCTTGGCGGCAGCTGTGGGGGGTCCGGGGCGCTGTAACCCGAAACCTCCCGCCCCTGAGTGCAGCGAAGGAAGGAGGAAGCGGCTCGGGCCGGCGGTGAGTGTGTCCCACACCAAGGGGGGAGCGCTCCGGTTTGTTCACTGGCGCTTATGGCAGCTGCAGGGGGTGTGTGTCTGTGCCTCCTTTGCGGGGCTCTCCCGGCCCCGGGTGGGATCTCGCTGCCCCCTGCTCCTGCGGCCTCCCCCGCCCCACCCTTTCCCGAGACTTTGCCTCCCGCACCAGCCTTTGTGTGCGGAGGAGGGACAAGCCCGTGCCGGGAGGGCGGCTGGATTTTAGGGCAGAGGAGCAGCCGAGCGCTGCATCTCTGATTGCAGAGCCGGGGGGCCCAGCCAGCGGCGGCGGGGGGGGGGTGTCCTGCTTCTCGCGAGCCCTGCGAGCTGCCCAGGTCCCGATCGGGGCCGCTGGGCCCGGGACAGGCGCTGCGATTTCCCGTGCCTCAGTGCGGCGCGGGCGGGCGGGGGCAGGAGCGGAGCTCGCTGCAGCAGGCTCGGGTCACGCGGGACCTGCCCGCGCCGGGGCTGAGCGTGTGCCTCGCTCGGACGCCAGGGGGCCCGGCCAGAGCAGCAGGCGAAGGAAAGGACAGACGTGTTATCCCGCTGGGACAATGGGCCTGGGCAAGGAGGCTCGCAGCTCCTCTGCCACCCCATGCTGGTCTGCCCCGGCTGATCGGCCGGCAGCAGGAGCTGCTCGGCGCGCCCCTGCTTCCCAGTTCCCTCGGCTCCCGGGACCGGGCTCAGACCTACCCGGTGCAGGGTTAACTCAGCAGCCGCCACCTGCTTTCCCACCTGGGCTCCACTGCCCTGCCCTGCAGCATTACACAAGTTCCCAGCTCCCGTTTGCTCCATAGACTGAGAGAACTGGAGGGGACCTCACCAGGTCATCTAGTCCAGTCCCCTGCACTCAAGGCAGGAGTAAGGGTATGGCTACACTATGAAATTAGGTCGATTTAATAGAAAGCGATTTGATACAGTTGATTGTGTGTGTCCCCACTAAGCGCATTAAGTCAGTGGAGTGCGTCCGCAGTACCATGGCTAGCGTCGACTTTCGGAGCGTTGGATTGTGGGCAGGGCCGGCTCCAGAGCCCAGCGGGGCAAGCACCCGCCTGGGGCGGCCCTTTAACGGGGGGGCGGCAGGCTGGGCCGGCGGACCTGCCGCAGGCATGCCTGCGGGAGGTCCACCGGAGCCCGGGAGCAGCGGACCTGCCGCAGGCATGACTGCGAAGGGGACGCTTGGCCGGCGGCTCCAGTGGACCTCCCGCAGGCATGACTGCGGACGGTTCGCTGGTCCCCCGGCTCGGCTGGACCTCCCGCAGGCATGCCTGCGGCAGCTCAACCAGAGCCACCGGACCAGCGAACCGCCCGCAGCTGCGGGAGGTCCAGCCGAGCCGCGCGACCAGCGGACCCTCCGCAGTCATGCCCGCGGGAGGTCCGCTGCTCCTGCGGCTCGGGGGCGCCTCCCGGGCATGATTGCTTGGGGTGGCCAAATTTGTAGAGCCGCCCCTGATTGTGGGTAGCTATCCCACAGTTCCCACAGTCTCCGCCCCCCCATTGGAATTATGGGTTGAGCTCCCAATGCATGATGGGGCAAAAACATTGTCGCGAGTGGTTGTGGGTACATGTCGTCAGGCCCCCTTCCCTCCCTCCGTGAAAGCAACGGCCTTCTTTCCTGGGTTACCCGTGCAGACGACATACCATGGCAAGCATGGAGCCCACTCAGCTCACTGTCACCATATGTCTCCTGAGTGCTGCTGGCAGATGCAGTACTGCAGTGCTACACAGAAGCATCCCCTTGCCTTGCAGACGGTGCAATACATGCTAGATGTCGTCATCATCCCGTGGGTGCTCCTGGCCGACCTTGATTAGGTTGGTTGGGGGCGCCTGGGCAGACATGGGTGTTCCTGGCTGGCCTCGATGAGGTCTGTCGGGGGTGCCTGGACAAAAATGGGAATGACTCCAGGTCATTCTCTTCTTAAGTTTTGTCTAATGGAGATTCAGTCCTGCCTGGAATATCATGCCAGCTGGAGGCTTCTGCCTCAGACTGCTTTCCCAGTCGGCAGCACCACGCGGTTGCACCTACCCCAGCCTACCCCTTGCTCCCATGGCTTATGAAGCCTGGACAGTAGTAAGGAGCAGTTCAACTATAGGCTGAGCAAGTGCATAATGGTGGTAGAATGTGCCTTTGTACATTTAAAAGCTCGCTGGTGCAGTTTACTGACTCGGTTAGACCTCAGTGAAACCAATATTCCCATCATTATTACTGCTTGCTGTGTGCTCCACAATATCTGTGAGAGGAAGGGGGAGATGTCTATGGCGGGGTGGGAGGTTGAGGCAAATAGCCTGGCCGCTGATTATGCACAGCCAGACACCTGGGCAGTTAGAAGAGCACAGCAGGGCACGCTGTGCATCAGAGAAGCTTTGAAAACCTGTTTAATGAGTGGCCAGGCTACGGTGTGAAAGTTCTGTTTGTTTCTCGTTGACAAAAACCCACCCCCTTGGTTCACTCTACTTCCCTGTAAGCCAACCGCCATCCCCTCCCCTCTTTGATCTCCGCTTGCAGAGGTAATAAAGTCAATGTTGTTTCAAATTCATGCATTCTTTATTAATTCATCACCCAAATGGCGGGATAACTGCCAAGGTAGCCAGGGAAGGGTGGGGGAGGAGGGAAGCTCAGGGGTGGAGTAGTTGTAGGGGCACCCCCTAGAATGTAGCTCATCATAGAAGCTGCATGTCTGTGGCTCTGACCCAGAGTGGCCGTTTGCCTCTCGGGTTCTTTGGTAGGCTTCACACGGCACTGCAGCAGGTCTCTGTTATAACCTCTGTCCTTCATGCCCTTGGAGATTTTTTCAAATATTCTGGCATTACGTCTTTTGGATCAGAGTTTGAATAGCATGGATTCGTCTCCCCATACAGCGATCAGATGCAGTACCTCCCATTCGGTCCATGCTGGAGCTCTTTTGTGATTCTGGGACTCCATGGTCACTTGTGCTGATCAGCTCGCTACGCTGGCCAAACAGGAAATGAAATTGAAAAGTTTGTGGGGCTTTTCCTGTCTACCTGGCTAGTGCATCTGAGTTGAGAGTGCTGTCCAGAGCAGTCACAATGGAGCACTCTGGGCTAGCTCCCGGAGGCCAATACCGTCACATTGTGTCCACACTACCCCAAATTTGACCCAGCAGGGTCAATTTCAGCGCTAATCCCCTCGTCAGGGAGGAGTACAGAAATCCATTTTAGGAGCCCTTTAAGCAGACAAAAATGGCATCGTTGTGTGGACGGGTACAGGGTTAAATCGATCTAACGCTGCAAAATTTGATCTAAACTCGTAGTGTAGACCAGAGCTTAGTATTATCTAGACCATCCCTGACAGGTGTTTGTCTAACCTCCCCTTAAAAATTTCTAATGATGGAGACTCCACAACCTCCCATGGCAATTTATTCCAGTGCTTAACCACTCTGACAGTTAGGAAGTTTTTCCTAATGTCCAACCTAAACGTCCCTTGCTGCAATTTAAGCCCATTGCTTCTTTTCCTATCCTCAGAAGTTAAGAAAAACAAATTTTCTCCCTCCTCCTTATAACAACTTTTTATGTACTTGAAAACTGCTATCATATCCCCTCTCAGTCTTCTCTTTTCCAGACCAAACAAACCCAATTTTTTTCAATCTTCCCTCCTAGGTCATGTTTTCTAGACCTTTAATCATTTTTGTTGCTATTCTCTGGACTCTCTCCAATTTCTCCACATCCTGAAATGTGGTGCCCAGAACTGGACACAATACTCCAGTTGAGGCCTAATCAGCATGGAGTAGAGCAGAAGAATTACTTCTTGGGTCTTGCTTACAACACTCCTGCTAATACATCCCAGAATGATGTTTGGTTTTTTTGCAACAGCGTTACACTGTTGACTCATATTTAGCTTGTGGTCCACTATGACCCCTCCAGATCCCTTTTCGCAGTACTCCTTCCTAGACAGTCATTTCCCATTTTGTATGTGTACAACTGATTGTTCCTGCCTAAATGGAGTACTTTGCATTTGTCCTTATTGAATTTCATCCTATTTACTTCAGACCATTTCTCCAGTTTGTCCAAATCATTTTGAATTTTAATCCTATCCTCTAAAGCACTTGCGACCCTCCCAGCTTGGTATTGTCCACAAACTTTATAAGTGTCCTCTGTATGCCATTATCTAAATCATTGATGAAGATATTGAACAGAACCGGACCCAGAACTGATCCCTGTGGGTACCCACTCGTTATGTCCTTCCAGCATGACTGTGAACCACTGATAACTACTTTCTGGGAATGGTTTTCCAACCAGTTTTGCACCCACCTTATAGTAGCTCCATTTAGGTTGCATTTCCCTAGTTTGTTTATGAGAAAAAGCCCCATCAGAAGCCCTTACCTGAAGCACTAGAAGAATTTCTCTCCCCTGTGCTCCCTCACCCTCAGCCCCTTGCTGCAGTAGCAATAGCGTTCCCTCGGGATTTTCTTCCCAGTCCATGCTCTGGTTGCACAGGGGTGGAATAAGAGAAAATGTATTCTCTGCAGGGCCCTGCCTTGATGTTTTGCCCTTACCTACATGCATCTCTATGCCTGCTCAGTGAGACCGTGTCTACATTAAAGAAATGAGGGTAATAACCAGCATTTGGAGCCTCCTCTCCAGCACACCTGTAACATGCAGACCTTGCAGACATGCTACCAGTGTTGTGCTTGCTCTGCCACACCTAATCACCTTGTCAACCCCCACCCCGCAAGCCAGTTGCCATTATTGCAGTGCCTGTGTGGATAGCGAGTGATGGCATATTAGCTCTAACAGTGCAAATAGTCCTCCTGCTACTGTCCCACAGTGAATCGGTTACTGCTTAGATGGCTGGTCTGCTCATGTTTCTGTTCTCTGTTGCTTGAGGGTCAAAGGGGGATGCTTTTTTGCCTTTTGGATGTTTAAAAATTTGCAGGGAAGATTTGTACATGTGCCACGAAGAGGGCATGTGTCCAGGAATATGACTGCTAGTGGAATGGTGAGCACTGAGTGTTCCAAATGGATTGTTTTAAACTAATTGATGGATCCTACTGTCAAAGTCAGATTCAGGACTCACAATTTATCAGACCACTCTGTTTATTAGCAAAGCCCTCTGCTAATACACCCAGATAATGTGAGCACCATGGGAGACACAAATTATCTTATTTATACAGATAAAAGGGTGAGAACTTAACAAGATAACAAAGGAAGCAGAATCTGATAGGTTTACCTGGGCTAGACATGCATATCTTATTTTTTTTACTAACAATTACTGATCTCCTGTTAATGTCCCACCATTAGCTTAAGTGGACCCATTGTTTCGTACCTTAATGTTTCTCTTCTCGATAGCTATATTTCAACATTCCTTATTTCTGCTTAAAGGAACATACAGCATTTCTTTAATCCAGCCTTATTTTTACAATATAATTCATTCTACTTTCACACTACCATGATGTTTAAAACGCTTTTACAAATTAAAATTCTTCTGCATGTTTAATTTGTTAGTTAGATATTCTTGCTACATTTAAAAGGATGGTTATTTTATTTCTCTGGGGTAGTTTAGAACCAAACAATATAGGGTGTATATTTTTTAAAATCAGTTTAGAGTTTTGTGGCATTTAAAACTAGTGAAAATGGATTTTTGTTAGGTTTTAAACATCCTCTTAAAGTGCTAGCAATTCAACCATTGCAGTATTGTGCTAATGCTTGAGCACCTGAAAGTGAAAATGACAATAATAATTGTTGTATGCAGTGTAGTTATAGCAGTGTTGGTCGCAGGATATTAGAGAAACAAGGTGTGTTGTGTGTCTCAAAAGCTTGTCTCTCTCACCATCAGAAGTTGGTCCAATAAAAGATGTTACCTCAGCCACCTTGTCTTTGTAATAAACAAAAAAGAAAGGATAAAATCCTTGTTTGTGGCAGATGAGTGCTCTGCACAGCTGAAGAGGGGATGTGCAAAGGTGACTTTAATCTACCATTGGACTTCTCAGATCCTGGAGTTCTTCATCATTCCAGCACTCTGGCATAAGTTAGCGTTGCCTGGAGGCTGTTCTGATTTGTGCCAGCTGCCAAAAGCACAAAGGGACCCTTACAACAGCTAGGGTTGCTGAGATGCCAGGACACTCCTGCTCAAACCACATCCATGTCTCTGTGCCACCCAAGGATCCTCCTACATAGGAGAGATCCTTCCTGAGTAGCCAGGGAAGCTGGCTTTTGGCTGTTTTATACCAATAGAGTTGTAGCCAAAAGCAGCCAGAATCTTATGCAAAATGTTCATGGTCTGTGCCAAATGAAATGCAAACAGTAAACAATCAGCTTCTCAGGTGGTGAAAAGTAAATGCGATTTTAAAAATCCTTTTAATGTCAGTAAATTAAGATTTCTTAGAAACACATGGAAGAAAATTTGGAAAAATGTGATTTTTAGGTTGGCAGTGCCCCTTTAAACTCTAACTACTTCAGCGATGTAGGACACTTTCTGGATATTCGTGCCCAGCTGGGAAGGGTGGATGACCAGAGTCCCAACCAAACCCAACCCCTGCGAGTCACCAGTCCCCAAGAAATGCTAACACCAAGTTTGCATGAATTTGAAACCAATCCTTTTTTGACATTCCCTTTTTATTTTTTCAATTCTTGGTCTGGATTTTGGGATTCAGTATGTGTGTGGCTTCACTGACAGAGCAGTGAGAGGGCTGCAAATTAGGTTCATCCAATTCCCTTTCCAGGGCTGTGGAAAGAGAAAAATCTTCTCCAGTAGTGGGAGCACCAATGCTCATGCCAGGGGGAAGGTGATTAAGCAGGAGTGTTACTTTTGAGGCCACAGGGTGGTATCAGCAGTCTTGTGAGGCAGCCGGCTGTGGAAAAGCCACTAATCAGGCACCCAGAGGAGTTGGTGTGGGCCTTCTGGAATGAAGGGTTAGTAGTCAGGAATACCTCTGCTGGAGATGATAAGGGGAGGTCACAGTGGCTCTCAGGGGAACCAGGAGCAATATTTTTGGCGCCTGAGGGGGAGATAGTGTTGGTCAGCTGGGAGAAGTGATAAAGCCTTAGGTCAAGGGCTCTCAGACGTTTTCATACCGTAGATGAGATCTTAACAAAGAAATTGCCTCTTGGACACATTTCCCATTGACAGTCACACAGAGGACCACCTCCCCCGGCTCACTGGCAATACAAGAACATTCCTGTGGCAACCACAGTCATTGCAAAAGTGATATTAGGAGAACGTTTTACTGTATTATTATTAGATTGTTTTTTTTAATGTGATTTAGCAGCTGCAAATGAGGAGGAGCCCGTGCCATGTGACTAGCCAGCTCTCTGTGAGACACCAGCAAGTGCTCCACAGACCAGAGTAAAATACCACAAACTGTCACCTGCATAAAGAGAGATCAACAAAGACCATTTATTACTCCATTATTGTTTCTTTTCATAAGAGCTTTTTGGCATAGATGACTGGGAGTTAGAACTCATGGGTTTGAAATAATGCCCCCCTTCCACTCCTGGAAAATATTAAATGAAATGTTTGCAGAATTTCTCCCCTGTTTTCCAGTCAGCCCTGTTCTTGGGTTCTGTGCTTGGCTCTGCCATTGACTTGTGTGTGACCTCGGGAAAGTCAAGTCCCTGCTCTGGGCCTCAGTTTCCCCATCTAAAAATGGTTATGTGCCTCCTACGGGTGTTGTGAAGCTTGATTAATGTTGGTAAAGGGCCTCGAGAGAAGAGATATGATAGACATGGAAAATATGATGTTGTTTGGGTGAATGTTTTCATGTGTTTTTCTTCTTGTTCCAGCTGACCAGCATGTACTGTCTGCTCTGTCAACGTGCGCTCTGACAATGAGCATCAACTCCTCCCTCAGCAATGGGAAGGGCCTGAGAAACCTCACAGCGCAGGAAGACGGGGCAGTCAGAGTCACCGAGTCGATTGCTATTATCGTCATTGCTATTTTCATCTGCTTGGGCAATTTGGTGATTGTCGTCACCCTCTATCGGAAGTCTTACCTCCTTACGCTGAGCAACAAGTTTGTGTTCAGTCTGACACTGTCCAACTTCCTTCTGTCTGTCCTGGTGCTTCCTTTTGTCGTCACCAGCTCCATCAGACGGGAATGGATCTTTGGAGTAGTTTGGTGCAACTTTTCTGCCTTGCTCTATATGCTGATCAGCTCGGCCAGCATGTTAACTCTTGGTCTCATTGCTATAGATCGGTAAGCTCCTCTTTTTGTTATGAATAGCAATGATTAATTCCAAACTGGGCACAAACAAACAATATGTGTTTTAATACAGCTAAGTGTAAATATATACATCTGGGAACAAAGAATCTAGGCCATACTTATAGGATGGGGGACTTGATCCTGGGAAGCAGTGACTCTGAAAAAGATTGGGAGTTGTGATGGAAAATCAGCAGAATGTGAGCTCCCAGGGCAACGCTGTAGCCAGAAGGGCTAATATAATCCTTCAATGCACACATGGGAATCTCAAATAGGAGTGGAGTGGTTATTTTACCTCTGTATTTGGCACGGGTGTGACCGCTGTGGAATACTGTGTCCAGTTCTGGTGCCCACAATTCAAGATGGATGTTGATAAATTGGAGAGGGTTCAGAGAAGAGCACAAGAATAATTAAAGGATTAGAAAACATGCTCAAAGAGCTCAATCTATTTAGTTTAACAAAGAGACGGTTAAGGGATGGTTTGATTACAGTCTATAAGGATCTACCTGGGGAACATGTATTTAATAATGGGCTCTTCAATCTAGCAGAGAAAAGTATAACATGATCCAATGGCTGAAAGTTGAAGCTAGACAAATTCAGGCTGGAAATAAAGTGTAAAATTCGAACAGTGAGAGTAATTAACCATTGGAACAAGTTACCAAGGTTGTGGTGGATTCTCCATCACTGACTATTTTAAAATCAAGACTAGCTGTTTTTTTCTAAAATATCCGCTCTGGGAATTCATTTGGGGGAAGTTCTAGAGGAAGTCAGAGTAGATGAACACAGTGGTCCCTTCTGGCCTTGGAATCTATAAATCTATCAATCTAAAAAGTTTTGGTAAGATAATGTGACGGTTCCAACGGTAAAGCAATGAAAAGTCAGAGTTAGGGTTGCATGAACACAATTACATACTATTTTCAAACAATACAATATAACATGGGTTCTCAACCTGGGAGTCAAGATCTCCCTCCTTTTCTTTTGGGCTAGATGGATGGTCAGGGGTTCCAGCATAGGCGCTGACTCCATGGGTGCTCCGGGGCTGGAAAAAAAATTAGTGGGTGCTTAGCACCCACCGGGGAGATCAGCTGTTGGCAACTACCAATCAGCTATTTAGCATGCGCAGCAGCCCTCATCAGCTCTTTGGCAGGCTGCAGCCAATCAGCTGTTTGGTGTGAAGTCCCCACCTATCAGCTGTTTCCCTTGCTGCTGCTGAAGCTCCCAGCGGGCTCCCACCACCCACTGCAGGCAGATGTGTGAGTCCTTTTAATTTTCATGTCAGAGGGAGCTGGATTAGGGGGGACAAGCAGCCAGGGCACGGAAGCTTCTGGGCTAGCTGCGGAGGGGTGGGCAGCCTCTCAGCAGGAGGCTGAGGGGAGGCAGGCGGGCAACTTCTCGGCTGGCCCCAGGGGGCTACTGGGAGGAGTAAGGGCCGGGGGGTTTCTCGAGGACTGAGCCAGCCATTCTCAGCCCACCCTGGTGTCTCCCTCAGGACCTGTGCCCCCTCCCCCCAGCCAGGAGAAACCAGCTGCGGATCCCCTTAGTGCTAGGCAGGGGGACAAACAAAAGGGCATGGCTCCTTTAAGAAAAGTTTGCCCTTGTGTCTGATGAGTGAACTTGGGCTGGGGCCAGCAGCTCACCCCGTCCTCCTCCTCCCCCACCTGTCCAGCCAGAGGCCAAAGGTGAGAGGGGCTTCACTGCAGCCCCAGCCCCAGGTGCAAATGAGCAGCCTCCCCTAGCCCGGACCCTGCCTGTGCCCGGACCCCTCCTACGTGGGCTCTGGGAGCTCCCAACCCCTATGGTTCTGACCCAGGTCCTGGGGCTCCACATCCCTTCCCCTGTGTGTGGAGGGACAGGAGGGGGCAACACACCACTGGTACTTCTAGCCGCATCCTCCCTGTGGGCTCTTCTCCATGGCCGGCTCTCATGCCTGGCAAAGTAACACTTGCCTAGCTCAAAACTGTCCCCCCCCCCGCCCCCGCTGCCCAGATCAAGCCTGCCTGAGGGGCTCTTCCTCCCAGAAATAAACTTCCTTCCTCACCCCCCCGCCCCAGATCAGCATCTCCTCCTCCCCATGTCAGGAAGGATTGATTTCCTTCCCCTGGATCTACACACACCCCCTGCAGCTCCCAGGGAATTCCTTCTCTTGCATCCACCCCACCCCATCAGCTTCAAGTCAGGAGAAGTTGCCTTGCTTCACCCTGGGACACCTGAGCTCATCTTGCTTCAGTCTGCTGGGCTGCTGCAGCCCGGTGGAGGAAGCAACCCCCCCACCCTCGCCTTTGGCCATGGTCCCACCAGTGGTTCCCCTCCCACAAAAGTTGCAGAGTTTGTGAGGGAGTCAGTGAGCGAGCTTCAAAGTGCGGGTGGGCTGCAGCCCTGGGGACTGAGAGGAGCTGGAGCGACACAGCAGCCACACAGCAGGATGAATGAATGGGCCATTTCTATGCTGGGCTGTTGAATTAAATTTCTCTCTGTCTCAGGGCGGGCAGTTTCTGGGGGGTGGGGGGGGGGCTAGGGGGAGACAGAGCTGCTTTGAGTGCGTGGGTGGGAGTGAGCGCTAAACAGAGCCACCGGGAGGTGGGAAGCAGAGAGAGATGGGAAAAGGGACACAGGTGGAGAGCAAGAACTGGGAAACATCAAGAAGGGGAGATACCAATGATAGACGCACTTTCAATAACTAGAATGAAAGTGTATAAATATGCTGAAAATAGCCTCCCCTCAAAACTGGCAGAGCACCCCTCCAGCACACGCAACTCGCCCTTAAGGCAGGAGGGGGCAGAAAGGAGTGAGCGGCAGGTGGGAGGCATTTAGGGGAGAGGGTTGGCAAGAAGAAGGCATTCCGGGGGGTCTGAGGGATGGGGCAGGAAGAGGTGGGGTAGGGGCAGGGCCTTGGAGATGGGGGCGGAGCCAGGATGGAGCACCCACTGGCAAAACCAAAAGTCAGCACTTATGGGTTCCAGACTTTTTTCTGTTGTAATGTGGGGTATGGTATGGAAAAGGTTGGAAACCACTGCAATTATAGTGATTAATAATACCTAGCTCCTGGATAGCACTTTTCATCAGAAGATCTTGAAGCACAGGAGGGAGTCAAAAGAGGTTAGTATCATTATCCCCATTTTGTAGATTGGGAAACTGATACACAGAGAGGTGAAGTGACATGCCCAAGGATACCAAGTAGGCCAGTGGCAGAGCTAAACCTTGGTCCCCTGAGTCTCTGTCTAGTGCTCTATCCAGCAGGCAACACTGCCTCCCAATATAATACATTTTCCCTGCAATTACATTTAAAATCGTGAAATAGAAAGGTAGATATAATTAAATTAATATTTCAAGATGCTGCACATGCATCTAAGATTGTTAAAATCAATTGATGCTATAATAACATAGCATTTGAGTAGCTGTATGTAATCATGTATAATTGTAAACATCATTACAATAATGCATTCACACCAGGATTAATTCTCTCTGAAGCATCTGGCATTGGCCACTGTTAGAAGACGCTAGGTGGACCATTGGTCTGACCCAGTATGGCCACTCTCATGTTTTTATGATCAGTAGGCAGAATTAAGGCTGCATATGCAGCTTGATCTTGGGCACTTCTTGACTTTTGAGCTCTTGACTGCAAATAATTTTTTGAAATATAATTTTTTTAAGTGTCCCTCTAACCCCATTTGAGGTTTGGGGAGCGGAAGTGAGGAACTTGTTCCCTGGACTCCTAGGGGAGTTGGATCTTCATCAGTAAACCCAGTTCTTTGCTTACTGTACTTTTCTATGATGCTACTGATGTCTCCTTTTGTGTTTCCCAGGTACTATGCTGTCTTGTATCCAATGGTGTATCCAATGAAGATCACAGGAAACAGAGCAGTTGTAGCCCTTGTTTACGTGTGGCTACACTCCCTTATTGGCTGCCTTCCTCCTCTCTTTGGCTGGTCTTCCTTGGAGTTCGATCAATTCAAATGGATGTGTGTGGCTGCGTGGCATAAGGAGGCAGGCTACACAGCCTTTTGGCAGATCTGGTGCGCTTTGCTGCCCTTCCTGGTTATGATGATCTGCTACGGATTCATATTTCGCGTGGCTAGGATTAAAGCGCGCAAGATTCACTGCGGTAGCGTGGTCATTGTAGAGGAGGACACTCAGAGGAATGGGAGAAAGAACTCTAGCACCTCTACCTCCTCTTCGGGCAGTCGAAGGAATGCTTTCCAAGGGGTTGTCTACTCAGCCAATCAGTGCAAAGCTTTCATAACCATCTTGGTTGTCATTGGTGCTTTTGTGATCACATGGGGGCCCTACATGGTAGTAATTACGTCAGAAGCACTTTGGGGGAAAAATAGTATTTCTCCTGCTCTGGAGACATTAGCAACATGGTTATCTTTTTCAAGTGCCATTTGCCATCCACTGATTTATGGACTCTGGAACAAAACAGTGCGCAAAGAACTATTAGGAATGTGTTTTGGGGACCGGTATTACCGGGAGTCATTTGTTCAGCGTCATAGGACAGCCAGATTATTCAGCATTTCCAATAGGATCACAGGTAACAAACATTTAGATAAAAAAAATACTCTTCTCTTGAGGCTGATACTTAGTACCTGCATTCATGTGGCATCTTCCAAGGGCTGTACAAATACTAACTAGTGATGTGCTTGAGAGAACTCTCAAGAGACCGTTTTTCAAATTGTATCTCCCATCTGAAGGAAAGTTGTGATGAGTTCCCTGCCTTTGATGGGAATTCCCCTCCCTTTCTTGATGCAGTTGATTATAACATCCCAAACTTTTAGCTATTGGGCTAAACTTTTCTAGGCCTGGTCTAGGCCTGAGGTCAAAATATTTTGGAAAGTTAAAATGATTCTGTCTGTTTTTGAGAATGAGAGAGGGGGAAAAACACCACCTGCTGTATGAAGGGGCAATGCAAGCACAGTATGAAATTGCCCAACCATGCAGGGGAAACTGACTAGACACGAAGTGCTGACAAATGCAAGGAGTGAACAAACAGAATCATAAAAATATTTTTTCTCTAATATAATTTGGTTGCCATAATCTTAGGTGATCCTTGTAACAATACCAAGTAAAACATGTACACACAGAAGTGGAAGTTTTAAATTAATGGTAGTTCCTTTAAAAATCTACTTCCACCAGGGTCCCAAACAGTAAGTTTATAATTTAAAAAACCCACAAAAATTGTGATCCCCATCTCTAGATATCCCAGTTCATCACATCCTTTTTCTGGTCTGCCTTTTAGATTGTAAATTGTATGGGACAGGGACTGTTTTTATTTTTGTATAGCGTACAGCACCAAGTCAGGTGTTGGTGGTAAATAATAATATACTCCATTCCTCACCAAAGTAGTTTTGTATCAAAATCTCAGAGAAAATCTTTCAGATTCCTAGGACCACTCTCTATCTGATGAAGTGGGCTGTAGCCCATGAAAGCTTATGCTCAAATAAATTTGTTAGTCTCTAAGGTGCCACAAGTACTCCTGTTCTTTTTTCTCTAATTGCCAATGCTTCGTAGTGTTAAAAGTATTCTATGTTCTGGGAAGTCTGCTAGACCAATCTGTCTTTGCTGGCAAGCAGTCATGTTTGCCTTGGTATAGCAGGGTAGGCAAATGTGCTCTTGATACACAAATTTTATTACTCTCTGCAAGTGTAAAATTTGTATTCAGCTTAGAAAAAGGCAGAACATTCCCTCTCCTGATGATGAGCCTGATCCAAAGCCCATCAAAATCAATGGGAATCTTTCCATTAATTTCAATGGGCTTTGGGCCCGGCCTAATAAGAGTTTATGGATGTTAGGCACCAGCCTTTAAATTCTCTAGCTAGGGCAAGTCCATCACCTCCCTCTCATCTGCAATAACCCTCCACTCCTTAGGACTAAGTGTTCTGGTATATGTCAACTAGGTACAGGGTTGAAAAATCCATCGTGTCTCACCAGTGGCAATTTTTTCTAGTGACTTCAAAAAATGTGAGTGCTTGTTTGTTTCAATTAAGTTTCTAGTCCTTCTGGTTGTGAAGAAAACCGTGTAAATGTAATGAAACCATTCCAGTGCAATAGTGTCTTCTTGAGTCTGCAGACAGGCACCACCGGTGCCTCTACTGCTACTCAGAGTTTTGCCATGTTGTAGCACTGTGAAATTAGCAAGATTCTGATAATTTTCATGATTGCTAATTCAGCATTCTTTGAAATCTCCACTTTCATGGTACTGCTTGGGAGAACTGAATGTATAGGCAGGCTCTGGAATTATTAGTGGGGAAAGAGAATGCAAAACATGGAAGGAAGGTGAGGGCATTGGAAACCTCCATCCCCATTGCAGAAGCCAGGTAGCTCTCACAGATGGGCTCTGGAAGGATTGGAAGCATAGCTGGGGAAGAAAAGAGAGAAAGCTTCTTTCTCCTTCCATCTGCAAGAGTAGGCTGGGCAGCTTCCAATTTATCAGACCCCTACTAACCAGAGGCTGATAGAAAAGGTGGAGCCCCCGAGCAGGATCCTAAGACTGTGCCTTAGTAAGAATTCCAGTGTTTTCCCCCTTTCTAGCATCTGAAGGTTGCAAAGAAGATGGAAACTAGCTCATTAGCCAACCCTCACTAGTTATTATCCCATCAATACACTTGTCTTTTATAGCTACTTCTGGCTACTAGATTTAATCCTTTGGCTAGAGGGTGTCTGATAAGTTTTTCCAGCCTTGAGTGCATATATTTCTAAATATAATTAGCCCTCCTGATAAACTGCACATACTTGCAAATTGCTGGGGAGAGGTAGACAGCAGGCTTGCCATGTGGAAAGAATCCAGGAGCATGTGGCAGCTGGTGACATGATATTTCAAGATGGGAAATCCAGGTGGTTTGGCAGCTGGGTCTGGAGGGTGGTTTTTGTTGTCTTGTCATAGGAAAAATAGGGAGAAGGGAAAGTTGGGAAAGCTGGAGGGTGGAATCGGGCACTCGGATGTGGTGGTTATTTGAAGATGCTATCATTACAATAGATCTATCATGCAGAGCACAACTCAGTGATGATTAAACTGTTTTGCAGATCTGGGACTATCTCCCCATCTCACAGCTCTCATGGCAGGTGGGCGGCCTTTAGGACACAGCAGCAGCACAGGGGACACTGGTTTCAGCTGCTCTCAGGATTCAGGTAACTCTGTTGTTTTCCTTTCTCAGACAGAAAGATTTTACTTGCAGCTTACTTTCAGAATTCTGTGAACAGTCTGTATTTATGTACAGATATCTTTTGGTAGGTGAACAATAATATTAAACGTCTTCTATGGCAGTGGTTTTCAACCTGTGGTCGGCAGACCCCTGGGGGTCCACAGACTATGTCAAAGATTTCCAAAGGTGTCCGCAATGCCATTTGACATTTTTTAGGGTTTGCAAATGGAAAAAGGTTGAAAACCATTGTCCTATGGTACCCTGAGCAGAACTGCCTTAGCTTCTCCTCTGTATTTTTGAACTTGCAGTGTCTACTATGAAAATACTGTTCAGCCTAGGAGAATAATTTATTTCCCTAGTGCACATTTCCTAGGAGCATGATAATCTGTTTGTCCCATTCCTTTATTCTCCTTCCCTCTTCAGTGATCTTCCTGGCCCCACAAGGAGCTAAGAAGCAAACTGCTGGAGAAATAGGTCTCTTCACTTCCTGCTTATAGGAGATTTCATTTGGTCACTCCATGCTAGAGCCTCTTGTATAGAATGGAAGCTTCCCATCTTTGTCATGGATCTCTTGAGCAGTAGCCTAGAAAACGGTATGGTGATCTGCCAGTAATTTTCCAGCACTGGTGATAGGAGGGCTGTGGTTTTAACTACCAATAGAGGGAAGTTTTCCAAAAACCTCCACCTGCAATTTATTTTAAAGAGCATTTCTGCTCTACAGACACCAGAGAGCACTCTTCTGACAATTGCAGCTCTGCATTGCTCTCTGACTGGGAGAGTGGGAGAAGGAGGCTGACAAGGTGGGATTTTTCATGAAGGCAACACTATTCCACTAATTCTGTAGGTGAATTGCTGACTTACATGCAGCTATAGGTGATAAAGGGTAATGGAAAACTTTTCTCTTTATAGAATCCTGTGTTATCATCCTTGAAGAAAGGCACTAAGAGGCCTCCATAGCTGATCAAATCAAAGATATACGTTGTTAGGAGCCCCAGCGTTTAGGGAATTTGAATTGAGAAATATCCCACTTCACTGAACATCCTGAATGACAGAAGACCGGCTTTTCAGATAGTACAAGCCAAAGGAATTGTATACAGAGAAAAGATCAAGGGATGCCCATTACAGATCAAGTATTTAATGAGGCAGATAATATAGGATCGCTCTTATCCATCCAAAACACTATCTTAGCATCACTTAAAGACAGGGATCCACTTCTGGGCAAGAATTAAGGCCAATTTCCTTACTCAACGTAGTTTTTAAAATATATGCTAAAATATTGTCTCAAGGACTAGAGTGTCCTCTTCCTAATTCTACCCATCCATTGCAGGCTGGCTGGGGTTCCAAGGAGTAGGGCTTTCATCTTGTACCATTGATGTCAATACCCCAGATGACCCACAGAACATTAAAAGTATCCCACTCATTTAATATGTGAGGAAGGTAGATCACTCTCTCATTACTAAGTATTTGGAGAAGGCATTTGACAGTATGGAATGGAAATAGTTATATATCACAGTTCAATTCTGGACCATCCTTCGTTTAAAAAAAATAGGTTTCCCTAAATAAATCATTGGTAAAGGTCAGGTATATAATATGCGACAGTGGCTTGTCTCATGGAACTCATCATGGATGTGTGTTGTCACCTTTGCTATAAATTGGTCCTGGACCCTCTGGCTATTGCAATAAGAATAAATCCAGGAATCAAATGAACTCACGTGGGTGGAGAGGGCACAAAGCCATGGTCTGCAGAGGGTGTAATCTGACCAATGAATGATTTGGGACAAGCTACAAAGCATCGAATGGCTGTTGTAGGAAGCTTTCGATCCATCGTCAGAGTACAAAAGTATTTGGGCAAAAGTAAAGTGTCACAAGCATACAGGGGAGCACAGGCTGTGCCTTTCAGCAGCAGCTGTAAGAAGCACTGACACAGCACGTTTCCCTAGTGCTCCCTGAGGTGGCCTGTCTGCCTCTATGCTAGGGAGGCAGAATGCCTCTTTGACTGTCATAGGGTATGCCTACACTGCAATTAAAAATCCATGGCTGGCCCATGCCAGCTGACTGTGGCTCATGGGGCTTGGGCTAAGGGGCTCTTTAACTGCAGGGTGGACATTTGGGGCTCTAGAACCCTGTAAGGTGGCAGGGTCCCAGAGCTCAGGCTGCAGCCCAAGCCCGAATGTCTACACCGCAGTTAAGCAGCCCTTCAGACCGAGCCCCGTGATCCTGAGTCAGCTGGCACAGGTCAGCCATGGGTGTCTAATTGCAGTGAAGACATACTCTTAGTGGCTGAGTACAGACACTAAAACTGCACTGGAGTGAGGAGCCAGGCCACAATTTGGCCCTTCATGTGATAGCATGGCAGATATTGAGTTTAGTGTTCCCCACACAGTGACAGGTAAACTTTATTTTATACCTAAATAATATGGAGGAAACGCAGGTAGATGAAATAGTGTTCATGAGATCAATACCCATAAAGTGGTAGAATGACTCAGCAGAAAAAAATACAGGATCAGTCAGCCAGGTGTTCTCCTTAAGGAATAATGTTTGTGACAAGAAAGCAAAATTAGTCAACAAAGGCAAAATAGAGAGATCAGAACATTCCCCAGCTTGGCTTGCCATCCATTCTGAGTATGGAATCTGATCTTCCTATAGGCATCCCCCACTGTCTGTCTCCCAAGAAGCTAGTTTGTAAGGGCTTGTCCACACTTGACAATTAATTCAGGTAGCGTGTGACTGTAAAAGGCAATAGCTATTCCAGAAGAACTCCATGCGTGGACAGGTGCCTATTTAGTTTGATCCACTTTCGAAGAATAAGTGTGCCCACCTATGGCGTTATTCAGGAATAGTTATTTTGGAGTAGCTGTTGTTGAATAATGCCATCTGTAGACAATCCTTCTCTTGCTCAGGACAAGCAGGGAACTGTCCTCTAATTAACCTCTGGTTAGCTGAAGACCAGGTAATAACTTGGCCCTGGCCCTGTCTGAAATCCCATCACAGTTGAATGCAGAGTGATAATGCATCAGCACATTTTAGGCAATTTTTGAAGAGAGGCGCTCAAGTCTATGAACTCAAAAGTTCATTCCCCCCGATAATTTTAGGTTTGTCTGCTCGGGTCGTTATTATTTTCAAACATTTTCTGCATTTCAGGGACAGATGTGATGCTGCTTGAGGATTATAGTTCGGATGGTGCTCACCACCCACATTGCGTTTATCCCTATCGACGGAGGAGTTCGGTGACATTCGAAGACGAAGTGGAGCAAATCAAAGGTGTGTTTAGGGTGGATACTGTAATGCTGCTCACCTGGGATTACCCCCCTGCACCTTCATGATGGCTGCCGAGCATAGCTGTTCCCTTCTTTAACCTTAGAACACAGAGGACAAGTATCACTCCTGGGCTCTTCATCCTTCCCCTTCTGATAGGTGCTCTGACTCTTCCCTTCTGCTGATTCCTCCACAACCTTCTTGAGAGGCCCCAACTTCTGCTCACCCCATCCTTTAATGCTGGGTCACTCATTTTCACCACTGCTGCCTGCTCTGACTTCCCACTAGTTACCTCATCGACCCGTGTGGACACGCGCTCCCATGCCATCTAAGCTACTTCTGCCTGCTGTTTTCCATCCTGATGCTGCTGGTTGGTAGGTGGGTGGAAGGGAGGGAAATGCACGTTTTCTGGAACCAGGGAGGTGAGGCTGGACAGGACTCACTTGCAGGGTATATTTTACAACTGTCTTTCTGCCATCCATCCACTTCCTTTTAAGATCTGCTCTTTCTTTTCTTCTTATTCAGGTAGGCACGACGTGAAATCCCTGACAGATGTGTGGTTTGATTTAACGGTATCTGCTCTTGCACCACACCTTAGCAAACCAATGTAGGGGACAGTAGAGAGCTCTTCAGAACTGTATGAAATTCTTATGGGAATACTAGTCAGCTTGGGGTGTACCAGTAAGCCAAAGTGGTGCATAACATATTTCTGCTAGAGCCCGCATGATATTAGTTAATTAAAACCAAAGGCCTACACGAGGAGTACAGCATTTCAAAGATGGGCCTGGATTCTCTGCACAGCTAAGGCCACTTTGCACTGTATAAGCCTTCAACTGCCTGGAGATAGTCGGTGGAGAATTTCCCCTGTGTTGGAGAACTCATCGTTTGCAGAAAGCTGGCAAAGCCAGCCAGCTCTGCCACCCCTTGTGCTCTCAGCATAAAGGGATGGAGAAGGTGTCGGGGTGGAACAGAGATGGGGAGGAGGCGTGGCGGAATGGAGCAGAGGTACAACCCATCCTTCATTGGTGTAAGGTCCTTGGATGACCTTACCCCAGTGTTGACCTTATCCCAGGCTTCCCCTGTGTAGCACTAGCATGCTCTGTGGTCAGGCGTGTGCGCACCCCCCCGCCACACACACACACACAGCGCTATGACAAAACCATTGGAGATAATAGATAATAGCAGTTTCCAGTTCAAAATATGAGTAACCCTTGATTTGGGGGTACACTATTTTTTATTCAGGGATAGCCAGTGCCCTGGATAGAAGAGCTTAATAACAGGCCTTCCTTCTGATAGGTAGTTCCAGTCTAGATCGAGGATCAGAAACTGGGCTTCCCTACATGGGCCTCATTCATGCAGGGACAATAGCCTTATGTGACCCTGCCTTTCCTTGGGTTTCATCCATTTATGTTGTCTACTACTCTCCATTGGATTTTTTCTCCTCTCCTCCCTGCAATGACTCCACCACCTTGATGTGTTTTTGCCCTCCCAGGCTTTTATTTTCTCCATATGCTGCCCGCCTCCTGTCTCTCCTGTCCATTACCTGTCTGTGTTACTTTAAATTCTTTAAACTGAAAGAATGTATTTATCTCCATTTATGCTGTTTGTTTGCTCCTTGCATTTGTCTCAGCTGGGACAGGGAAACTAGACAAATCAGTTTCACTTCTAGTTTTCTAGTTAGGCTCACATGTTGGTTCTCAATACTAGCAACATGTTGCTGGGACTGGCTTTAAAACACTGCAGGGTTGATTTAATCTGAGCAGATCCTCTTTAATTTGGGCTAATAACTAGGAGGCCAATTGCAAGTGATTGAATTTACTAAATCATAAGTGAATGAGGACAATATAAAAACAGCCACAATGCATCACACAATGTACTTGTTATTACCTTTGATTTTATTATTAGCATTAATATTTGAGACTCTACAGTACACACATACTGGAGTATATTTAGCCAAAAATAATGCAGTCTTATTAATATGAAGGCTTTTCTGAAGCATCATCTGTAAATCATCTTAACAAAATTCTACTCACATATTCACCCCAGGGGTCTTGTTTGACAATTATCATTACTTTTTCACTCTCCGCCCCATAATGATAAAAGGTAGCCACGGAGCTTTTGTGTGTTGCCTCACAGACATTTATAGCAATTCTGCAAGGCTGTTTAAATGGATTCCTAAGAGGTAGGCGGAGGCTACCAGTTTTTTGTGCAGCTCAGTGACGTGTAGAACGGGGAGGTTCTGCTGTATATACAAAGTTTGGTGTTCACCAAGTTTAAAACATACCATGAGCTATGTGACTTCTTGTGTTGTCCCCCTTTTTATGTAAACAAAATGTAAAATTTTGGTCTAAACTAAATTGAGAATCCCCTTGTGTGCAAAACTAATGGTTAGCGTACAAGGGGCTGGGAATTGGGACTCATGAGTTTTATTCCTGGCTCTGTCACTTATTTCGTTCCCACAGTCATGTAATTCCCATAGGACCTAATTCTGTGCCAGATGTAATAAGTGGAAGTTTTACGCTTTGGCAGGATCAGGCCAATAACTTTTTCTGTGCCTACGTCCCAGTCTAGCAAAGTATTTAGCATGTAGTCCCATGTAAGCATGTGGGTAATCCATTTGACATCAGGTTAAGAATGTGCTTAAATGCTTTGCTTCATTAGTCCTTAGTTTTCCCATCTGTAATTTGGGGATAATTTCCCTACCTGACATGATGATATTGTGAAGATTAGTGTTTATAGTGTGCTTTGAGATCCTTAAACAAAACATGCTGTGGAAGCATAAAGTACTATTAATAGCAATAGTAATCATTTGTAGAAGACATGATCACACATTTGCCCTCAGATGTTTGCACAGCCATGGTATGTTATTGTGAATTGTTCTGTCTTAAATTTTTTTTCTTTAGAAGCTGCAAAGAATTCCATTCTCCATGTAAAAGCTGAAGTCCATAAATCATTGGACAGTTATGCATCCAGTTTAGCCAAAGCTATTGAAGCTGATGTGAAAATCAGCTTGTTTGGAGAAGATGCTTTACCAGGATCTTTGTTTCCTTCACGAACTGTACCAGGCGCCAATGTGGGTGCACGGCGTGGTGGCAGAGCCCAGGCTGGCCAAAGACTTCAGCTTCAAAGCATCGATGAAGGGAATATTTGACAAGAGCACTGAACTAGAAGAAACCACTAAGTAGGACCCAGTATAGTAATAATTATTTTAAAAGAAGCAGAGTATTCAGAATGGCTTAACTTCAGTATTTTAGTCAAGAACACTTGAAAATACCTGAATACTTGTCTTTAAATACATACATCTACATTTTAGAACAGTATTTACTTACTGTTCAGGATACTGTAGATGTGTTTGTGTAATGTTTTTATCCATTATACAGCACTGGTCCATCAGATCAAGTATCCTTCAGTGGCCAATTCCTGATATTTCATAGGAAAGCAAAACAAACAAACAAAAAACCCCATGCAGCATTATACATGGTGTTGTAGAGATTTTTCTTCCTGACCCATGGGGCTATCAATGTAATCCCTAAAAGAGGAGATTTGATGGCTCTACTTACTGGGAACTTTAAACACAGTGTTATTTTGGAGAACTGTAAAAAAATGACAGGAGCATGGATTTAACTAAAGCACAAAATCTGAGCCTAGTTTTCAGATTTCCAGGATCCCTTTCATCCAAACAGGGCCGGCTCCAGACCCCAGCGTGCCAGCGTGCAGGGGATGCTCCACCGGAGCCGCGGGACCAGCAGACCCTCCGCAGGCACGTCTGCAGGAGGTCCACCGGAGCCGCGGGACCGGCAACCGCCAGAGCGCCCCCCGCAGCGTGCCGCCGTGCTTGGGGCGGCGAAATTGCTAGAGCCGCCCCTGCATCCAAATTACTATCCTGCTCACCTTTGGTGGTGGATTATATTTTGGACTGTTCAGTCGTAGGAATACTAAATATGAGGCCATATTTATTCCTTTTATTCCACTGGACAAATGTTGTACTGCAGAGAGCAGATGCATCATTCTCATATGTATAATGGGTAGAGGCAGACAAGCACTGGAAAGATGGCAGAAAGAAATGGTTTTAGAAGATGGACATGCGATTTTGTTTGGGGTTTTTTAGTTCTCAATGAGAATTACGATTTGCTTTCCTTGTTTTGTTTTTACTTAGAGGCATTGTACAGCCACTGAGATTAAAAGGATGAGATAGAACATAAATACTGTATTGCCACTTAATATTGACGTTATACAGGATTCATCTTTTAGACACAGAAAATTTTTGTGAGTTGGATTTTTACAAGGGAGTATGTCTTTTTGTGGTGTTAAAGCAATAGCTACCTCAGTGCAAGTATTTCTTGGAGTTTAACTCGTTAAATCTTAAAATAACAATATTTAGCACTTATATAGCACTTTTCATGTTCCAAGCGCTGTACAAACATGAATTAATCCTTACAGCCCACTAGCACCAAGAGGCAGGTAGGTGGGTAAGCAGTATCATCCCCATTTTTGCTGAAGCATTAAAGTGAAAGGCCAAGTTTGTCCAGAAGTTCACTCATTTTGTGTGACTCAGTTTTTGAGTGCCCACGTGGAAGCTGCAGGTGCTCAAAACCTCTGAAAATCAGGGACAAGGCACCTCAGTTTGGGCACTTAAAACCTGAGAATTACTGAGCTCTTGTGACAATTTGGCTGTGTGTGACTTACCCAAAGCCATAGACAGAATATCAGAGGGTAAAATCTCTGGATTTCATGAAACTCAATCCCATTCTTAAACCACTAGATCACCTCTTTCTCTGGCCCCAGTTCAACAAAGCATTCAAGCACATGCGTAAATCCCTCCCTATTCAGCAATGCGCATAAGCACATGCCTAATTTAACTACTTGCTTATGTCCCATTGAAGTCAATGGGAATTAAGTTTATGCTTGAAATTAAACATGTGATTTGTTGAATAAAGATGGACTGTTGACTTGAGACCTCTACAATCCATGAAATGGGGTGTTTTGCATAGTTACAAAATATTCAGGAATGAAATAGTTAATAACAATGGATTGTGAGGAGCTGATGGCCTGAAAAGTAGCCTAGCGACCCCAGTCACTCATTCATTTTACTTTATTTAATTTTTCAATGTATAAAATGTATCTTTTGACAGCTCTGGGCACATGTCCAAGAATCTATAATCCCATAATTGCCAGGAAATGCCCTGCACCGAGGTCATTATTGCCATTGTAAGATGAATATGCAGGGAGAAAGCTAGGCCACTGGATTTCTTTTCATAGGTGATGCTGTTTTAATTGCTGTTTATATGAACACACACACGGTATAATAGCCCATCCGATTGTTAGGGTATGGCTACACTTGCAAATTTGCAGCGCTGCAGCAGGGTGTGAAAAAACACCCTCTGCAGCGCTGCAAATTGCGGCGCTACAAAGCGCCAGTGTAGTCAAAGCCCCAGCGCTGGGAGCCGCGCTCACAGCGCTGTCCGTTATTCCCCACAAGGACGTGGAGTACGGACAGCCCTGGGAGAGCTCTCTCCCAGCGCTGGGGCTTTGACTACACTTAGCGCTTCAAAGCGCTGCCGCGGGAGCGCTGCCGCAGCAGCGCTTTGAAGCGCTAATGTAGCCATAGACTTAGAAACAATTTCTTAATGTTCCACTTATTTTGTAACCCTTGAAAAACAAGTTGACCAAAATGCCATTGAGGGAAAAGGGAACAAGGAGACTGAATTAAAGGGGCAACCATAGGATACTTCGGATGGATTGGGTTCACTCGTATTCACCATTAGGTTGCGTTGAAGTAATTGTCAAGATTTTGGCTCAAAGGCATAAGCATAGGGGGGAAAACCCCCAAGCACGTATGAAAGCACAAAATAGTTAGCATTACATAAAGAGCACCTTACCCACCAAGACACTGACCGAAATTCAGCCCCCCCGAAGGTCTGAGGAGTTGCACCTGCTTACACCAGGGTTGAATTTGGCTCACAGTGTTAATTTCACTAACCTATATTATTAGTAATATATTTACTAAATAATTTATTTACTAAATGAAACACATCTTACACCCTCCCCATAATGCTGTTGTTGATATCAGTGTTTTCTAGTTTGAGGTGTTGTTAGAGAAATAACTAATTAAGAAACACACACATTTTACAAAGTTGTTTACAGAGTACAAGGAAATGCATTGTTTCTAGACAGTGAAGGTAAGCAGTTTAGTTTAATTCTTCAACCTGAGTGAAGTGCCCCTTCTTTAATTCTTGATAATCCAAGGTGTTAACATAGCAGAGGAATTTTTTTTAAATCTCAACAATGTGCCATTAAGAAAGTCATAGTTCAAGACTAAAACAAAAGCATGGAACATATTGTATAAGGCTGCAACTATGTCCTTAGTCCTCCAGTATTAGTTAACAGTAAAAAGATATACTGGACTTGGAAAAGGTTCAGAAAAGGGCAACAAAAATTATTAGGGGTATGGAATGGCTGCCGTAGGAGGAGAGATTAATAAAACTGGGACTTTTCAGCTTGGAAAAAAGATGACTAAGGGGGGATATGATAGAGGTCTACAAAATCATGACTGGTGTGGAGAAAGTAAATAAGGAAGTGTTATTTACTCCCTCTCATAACACAAGAACTAGGGGCCACCAAATGAAATGAATAGGCAGCAGGTTTAAAACAAACAAAAGGAAGTATTTTTTCACACAATGCACAGTCAGTCTGTGGAACTCCAGGCCAGAGGATGTTGTGAAGGCCAAGACTATAACAGGGTTCAAAAAAGAACTAGATAAGTTCCTGGAGGATAGGTCCATCAATGGCTAATAGCCAGGATGCACAGGGATGGTGTCCCTAGCCTCTATTTGCCAAAAGCTGGGAATGAGTGACAGGGGATGGATCACTTGATGATTACCTGTTCTGTTCATTCCCTCGGGGACACCTGGCATTGGCCACTATCTGGATACTGGTCTAGATGGACCTTTGGTCTGACCCAGTATGGCCGTTCTTATGGTTTAATTCTCCCCTCCTGTGAGAAACCCCCTGGTGAGGAGAGGCAGCAATTATGATCAGATTTGTTCCATGAGGAGGGTACGTTTTTAGCCCCCACCTTGGAACAGACTGTGCCCCAGCCAAATTTACATGCATCCCAGGGGACCAATGGGGGGCCAGGGCCAAATGCACAGAGGCCCCCTACCTCTCTACTGTCTCTGGGTGTGCCACTTCACCCTGGAAGCATGGCTCCAGGGCCATTTGGGTGCCCTACGCAACCCCCCCGCAGGGGGGCTGTGTGGGGCCCCAGACCTCCCCCCCCACCCAGTGTCTGGAATGCAGGAGCATGTAGTTCATCCTTATACAAAGTGGTATTTAATTAGGCAAATAAAACTTTCCAAAATATCTAATGCCCCACTATAGGAAGACACTTAAGCATATGCCTTTAAGTATGGGAGTAGTCCCATTTACTTCATGGGACTACTCACGTGCTTAAGTACCTGCCTGGATCAGGGCCTTCGAAAGTCCTTACTTTGTATAAATTGCAATGTCTGACGCCCTACAGATATGTTTTCCTGAGACCATGTTTTACAACCTTTTATGAAATATGTTTTCTAACTTTAAAAAAAAAAAAAGACCGAGTGGTACAGAATCTACTTTTAGTTAATTCCCTGTCAAGAAACTTGATTGGTTTCAATAGAGTTAATGCAGATTTACACCAGTGTAGTGGGATCAGAATCTAACCCAATAACTTTAAAGTTTGAGTCATCATTTCCATAAAAATATGACATCTTTTCCTCCTCCTCTCATTCTTCAAATAATACAAATCAGAAAGGAACAAATTAGGTGTGTCATGCTAGGCATGTATTTTCATCCATTACTATAGACCAGGGGTGGGCAAACTTTTTGGCCCGAGGGCCACATCTGGGAATAGAAATTGTATGGCGAGCCATGAATGCTCACAAAATTGGGGTTGGGGTGCGGCAGGGGCTGCGGGCTCCAGGGTGGGTCCAGAAATGAGGCGTTCAGGGTGTGGGAGGGGGCTCTGGGCTTGGGCAGGGGAGTTGGGTGCGGGGCAGGTGTGCGGGCTCTGGGGTGGAATCAAGGAGTTCGGAGGGCAGGAGGGGAATCAGGCAGGGCCGGCTTTAGGCAATTCCACCAATTCCCCCGAATCGGGCCCCGCGCCCAATGAGAATCTCTTCCCTGGCTAGAGGCGCCTTTTTAATTTTTACTCACCTGGCGGCGCTCCGGGTCTTCGGCGGCACTTAGGCGGTGGGTCCTTCGCTTGCTCTGGGTCTTCGGCGGCACTTCGGCGGTGGGTCCTTCAGTGCCACCGAAGACCTGGAGCGAGTGAAGGACCCACCGCCGAAGTGCCACCGAAGACTCGGAGCACCGCCCAATGAGTACAAGCCCCACGTGTTGTTGGGTTTTCTTTGTCATCCCTGCCGGGGCCCCGTCGAAACTGTTCGAATTGGGCCCCGCACTTCCTAAAACCGGCCCTGGAATCAGGGCAGGAGTTTGGGGTGTGGGAAGGGGTACAGATTTTGGCTGGGGGTGTGCGCTCTGGAGTGGGGCTGGGGATGAGGGTTGTGGGGTGCAGGAAGGTGCTCCAGGCTGGGATCGAGGGGTCCACAGGGCAGGAGGGAGATCTCGGCTTGGGCAGGGGGTTGGGGCGTGGGAAGAGGCTCAGGGGTGCAGGCTCTGGGCGGCACTTACCTCAAGCAGCTCCTGGAAGCAGCGGCCATGCCCCCCCCCAGCTCCTATGCAGAGCTGTGGCCAGGCGGCTGTGCGTGTTGCCCCATCCTCAGGTGCTGCCCCTGCAGCTCCCATTGGCTGCAGTTCCTGGCCAATGGGAGCTGCGGGGGCAGCGCTTGGGGCAGGGGCAGCATCCAGAGTGGAACCCCCTGGCTGCCCATACACATAGGAGCCAGAACGGGGCCAAGCCGCTGCTTCCTGGAGCTGCGTGGAGCAGCCCCCGACCCTGATTCCCAGCTGGAGTGCCGGAGCGGGGCAAGCCCCAGACCCCGCTCCCCAGTGGGAGCTCGAGGGCCGGATTAAAATGGCTGGCTGGCCGAATCTGGCCCGCGGGCCGTAGTTTGTCCACCCCTGTTATAGATAAAGGGGGAAATTTTGTCCTTAGTTACACTGTTGTAAATCCATGGAAGTCAGTGGGGCTATATCAGCGTATAACTAAGAGCAGAATTTAGCACAAAGCATGTATATGTTCATATCCCTTCTCCATCTGGCCCCCCCCCTCAATTAATACAGAAAAATTTATGAATATGTTGATCACAAACTTTAAATGTTTTGTTCTATTATATATTTAATTTCAGTTTACTATGAGAGTAGTCCTTTAGTGTGGTACAGTACTTTATATTAGTGATAAATGTGTTTTAAAAAAACAACATTCACCGTCTGTTTGAAACCTTTCTGCAGAGAAAAGCAGATATTCTTAGCATTTACTTCTTCTATCCCACTGGAATAAATCAGAGGTAACTCCACTGAAGTCAAGGGAGTTACACTGATACAAAAGGAGAATCAGGCTCTAATTACTATATTTTTTCAAAAAAAGGTTTCATCATTTCAAATCAAAGGAGCTATTTTGACTGTAGATTTATGGAAGTAAGAGGACAATCTAAACTATCTGTAATCACTGTTGGCCAATGCTAACACATTATTGTATACGGGCAAGTCTCATCTTACGCGTATTTAACATGCGCGAATTCAGCTTTGTGTGGTCGGCAAAAACAAAACAAACAAAAAAAGAGAAAAATAACAATTTAAATACTGTTGCTGTAGTGCGAGAGATTCTGCCCGCCATTACACTCAATGTAATTGTGACTATACGTGTTTTTTGCTTTACACGCTGACAGCGGAATGTAACCCCAGCATAAGATGAGACTTGCCTGTAATTTTTATGGTACTTTATGTCATTAGGAGGCACAGAATTGTGTAACTGAAATAATATTCAGACAAAGAATACTTTTGTTACTTTTATATTCATTTTGTATTCCCCTACTCCTCTAACGCTAAGTATTAAAATGAATACATTCACTTTTTTGTTAATACTTTGAAAAATAAAAATGGACGTACAACGAAAATTTTCTCACTTAAAGCACAGTTTCAGCAATAACAAGAGGTATTTCCTTGATGATAGTTTGGCCCATGCCTCTGGTAGGGCTCATGCTATTGTAGATGCTTACCACAGATGGTGTTTTGCGCCTGGTCTACACTGGGGAGGATAGATCTAAGATATGCAACTTCACCTATGAGCATGGCGTAGCTGAAGTCGACATATCTTAGGCCTTGTCTACACTACAAGACTATTTCGAATCTACTTAAGTCGAATTTGTGGATTCGACCTTATGAAGTCGAATTTGTGTATCCACAATAAATACACTAATTCGAATTTCTGAGTCCACAGTAACGGGGCTGGCGTCGACTTTGGAAGCGGTGCACTGTGGGAAGCTATCCCACAGTTCCCGCAGTCCCCGCTGCCCATTGGAATGCTGGGTAGAGCTCCCAATGCCTCCTGGGGGAAAAATGTGTCGAGGGTGCTTTTGGGTAACTGTTGTCATTGAACCGTCAATCACGCCCTCCCTCCCTGAAAGCTCCGGCGGGAAATCTGTTTGCGCCCTTCTCTTGTCAGTTACAGCGCGTATGCCACAGCACTGCGAGCATGGAGCCCGCTGCGATCATCGCTGCACTTATGGCCGTTGTCAACTCCTCGCACCTTATCGTCCACCTCTTCCACAGTCAGCTGCTGAGAAATCGGGCGAGGAGGCTCCGGCAGCGCGGTGAGGACAGGAATTCACAGAGTGGCGCAGACCTCTCACAAAGCAGGGTACGCCGCGCTGTGGAGATCATGGTGGCAATGGGTCAAGTTCATGGTGTGGAACGGCGATTCTGGGCCCGGGAAACAAGCACGGACTGGTGGGACCGCATAGTGCTGCAGGTCTGGGATGAATCACAGTGGCTGCGAAACTTCAGGATGCGTAAGGGCACTTTCCTTGAACTCTGTGACTTGCTGTCCCCTGCCCTGAAGCGCCAGGACACCCGGATGCGAGCAGCCCTGAGTGTGCAGAAGCGAGTGGCCATAGCCCTCTGGAAACTTGCAACGCCAGACAGCTACCGGTCAGTAGCGAACCACTTTGGCGTGGGCAAATCTACCGTGGGGGTTGCTGTGATTGAAGTAGCCCACGCAATCGTTGAGCTACTGCTCTCAAAGGTAGTGACTCTCGGAAACGTCCAGGTCGTCATAGATGGCTTCGCCGCGATGGGATTCCCAAACTGCGGTGGGACTATAGATGGGACTCACATCCCTATCCTGGCACCAGCCCACCAGGCCAGCGAGTACATTAACTGAAAGGGCTACTTTTCAATGGTGCTGCAAGCACTGGTAGACCATAGGGGACGTTTTACCAACATCTTCGTTGGGTGGGCGGGCAAGGTTCATGACGCGCGTGTGTTCAGGAACTCTGGTCTGTTTAAACGCCTCCAGGCAGGTACTTTCTTCCCGGACCACAAAATAACGGTTGGGGATGTGCAGATGCCTACAGTGATCCTCGGGGACCCAGCCTACCCGCTAATGCCCTGGCTCATGAAGCCCTATACAGGCGCCTTGGACAGAGAGAAGGAACTCTTCAACTACCGGCTGAGCAAGTGCAGAATGGTGGTGGAGTGTGCTTTCGGACGTCTCAAGGGGAGATGGCGGAGCTTACTGACTCGCTCGGACATCAGCGAAAAGAATATCCCCGTAGTTATTGCTGCTTGCTGTGTGCTACACAATCTCTGTGAGAGCAAGGGCGAGACCTTTTTGTCCGGATGGGAGGTTGAGGCAAATCGCCTGGCTGCTGTTTACGCTCAGCCAGACACCCGTGCCGAGAGAATATCCCAGCGGGAAGCGCTGTGTATCGGGGAGGCTTTGAAAGCAAGTTTCCTCGGAGAGCAGGGTAACCTATGACTCTCCACTTGCTTTCAAGAGAAACTGACCCTGGGCCTGTGTCTGTATGTGTCGATTTCGATCTGCGGTTACATACCCCGTTCTCCAAGTGTCCCCCACTTCCAAAGCACGTTTTAAAGCAAATTAATTGTTACACTCATTATTAATAAATCTTTGTTTTACTTTGCATTTCTGTTCAGGTGTTGAAACATGGACGCATACTGTGCTGGGCACGGTGTGCACTGATGTACAGACCGCTTGTTCCATAGAGGAATGACATCCTCCTGCTCCTACATAGGTCTCTGGGGTGGGGGACGGTTGCAAGTGGTTGTGCATGAAGGGGAGGGATTGCAGGAAGGGGTGAGTTTGCAGGAAGGGGCGAGTGGTGCCTTCTTTGGATAGGGGTTTGGATGATGGCAGTGGGCTGCGGGTTTGGGCGTAGGAAGGGGTGAGGGGTGTGGGGGAAGGGTGAGTATCTGTCCGTGGATGAGGGCTCTTGTTGGGGCTCAGGGCAGCGGAGAGGCTCGTTGCTACGGTGGAAGTGCATGGTAAGGGCAGCGTGCCTTAACATTAAGGGGGTGGCAGGCGCTAGGACCCTGGACAAGCATACACATACAGAATGACCCGGGGCAGCATACACCACACAGAGTGACCCTGGTGCCTACTGACTGCAGTGTGTGTGTGCCCTGCAGTTGATCATGCCCCCAAGTCTGTACCCTGGTAATGTAGGCTATACCGTGCAATTATAAATCCCCTCCCCCCCCCCCATACACCAAAAAGTCCTCTGACACGAAAGACGTGACCGAAACAGTGAATAACAGCAAACAGCTTTTAATAATCTAATACACAGTGGGGGGATGAAACTTGGATTTGGGACTGGGTGAGCCTGTAAGGGAAGCACTTCTACAAATTTATAGCGTGAGAGGTGTGTGGTACATTAGCGCTATGCAGTGGTGCAGTGACAGTTCTCACGGCCCCTACCGCCCCTCCGTCTTGTACTTTTGGGTGAGGGGGGGGCAGGACTTCTTGGCGGGGGAGGGCGGTTGCAGATACACTGCAGGGGGGCTCTGTCCTCCTGCCTGCGGTCCTGCAGAACATCAACAAGGCGCCGGAGCGTGTCCGTTTGCTCCCTCATTAGCCCAAGCAGCGTTTGAGTCGCCTGCTGGTCTTCCTGCCGCCACCTATCCTCCCGTTCGATGTGTGTGCGATGCTGTTGACATAGGGTCTCCCTCCACTGTCTCTGCTCTGCCGCCTCGGCTCTGGAGCAGGCCATCAGTTCCGCGAACATCTCGTCCCTAGTCTTTTTCTTTCGCCGCCTAATCTGCGCCAGCCTCTGCGAGGGGGATGCCGGGGCAGTCCGGGAAAGAGCCGAAGCTGTGTGATGGGAAAAGTAACTGATTTCCTTGAACAGATACATGTTTGCGAACAGTGAACACAAGTCTAGTCAGTTTCTCTGAACAAGACCATACAGGGCAACAAGTCTCACGAGATCTCAGGACAAGTTCGAGATTTCGGAATACGCTCTCATTGGCTGCGGCATTGCACAGGAGAGCGGACAAGTGGGGAGAGACAGCTGAATCCGTCTAGCAGACAGTCCTGGTAAGCCTTACAGTACATTCTGCTTATCAGTTAATGGATAGCTGTGCCCTCCCGCTAAAGGCAATCTAGAAATCATATACTCTGACCCTTTTCCAGCCACTCCCGCCAGTGCATGGGAAAGATCAATGTATGCTTTTCCTATGTGGCCTACAACATGTGGCTGTTAAGCGAGGGTCATTGTTATGCAAAGTAAAAGTCAACCATTCACAACAGTAACAATACACTAATTGACCTAATTAGATGCAGCATTTCATGAACGAGATCACCCTGATGCGGGTCCCTCGGCGTCACAAAGAGCGGATGCTAAGGGAAGCCCTGCAGAGACCAGGACCATATGCGGCCATGCTGGTGGAGGTGATGATTCCCATCTACATAAGGATGTCCTGGCGCGGAAGAGTGTGCTTCCATGGAGCACCCAACAAGGCACCTCTCCCCAGGAACCTCCTGCGGAGGCTTTTCGAGGACCTAAATGAGACCTTTCTTGAATTGTCCCTGGAGGATTATTGTTCAATCCCTATATGTGTGGACCTACCTTTCATATAGTTTTTCATTGAAAATTTTATATATAGTTGTCATAAACAGATAGTTAAGGGTTAAAGTCTGTTTTACCTGTAAAGGGTTAACATGTAGTACCTGGTGACCACCTGACCAGAGGACCAATCAGAGATAAGATTTTTTCAAATCTCTGTGGAGGGAAGCCTTTGTCTGTGTGAGAACTGTTTTTGGGTCTAACAGAGGACAGTCATGTCTCCAAGTTCTCCTGGAGTAGTTTCTACTAATTAATAGTGAGTATTAATTAGAAAGGCAAATTAGTTTTATGATTTGATTTCTACATTTGCAATTGTGTGTTTGCTAAAGGAAATGCTTTATTCCTGTTTGCTGATATTGCTTTTACTGAGAAAAGGGGGAGAGGGGATTCTCTCCAGAGATTGATAAGGTTATACCCTATGAGTGCCCAGCTTGGATTCATAGAGATTCTGTATTTTCTTTTGTTCTCTTAATAAATTCTTTCTTTTCTTTGGACTTGGTTAATTCCTTCCCTTGGGGAAATTCAGGGGAAGGGGAGGGGGAAGTGGGCTGCTTCCCTGTGTGTAGAGATTCAAGGCGTTTGAATCCAGGCACCTCTGTCTCCAGAGCAGGCTGGAGAGAGGGAGGAGGGGGGAGGTTCCTCCTCTGTGAATTGATCTGTGTTCCCAAGGGGGGAAACAGGGGTGTCCCGGCCCACGGAATTGACCGGGTGGTGGCAGCCGAAGGGGAGACCTACCCTAGGATTTTGGGGTGGGGGAAGACATGCGGGTCCTCACTTTGAAACCGCCCAGTTTCAAGTGAGGGTAGACTCCTGACATAGTATTTCTATTTTTTTATACCTGTTTTATAAAAAATAAATGTTTACATGTTTATAGCACTTACCGCCTGATCCTTCCCCTGATTCAGAGTCCGGGTTAACGGCCGGGGAGGGTTGGTAGGGGATCTCTGTGAGGGTGATGAAGAGATCCTGGCTGTCAGGGAAAGCGGTATTGTGTTCGCTGTCGCCTGCGCCGTCCTCCACAGACCCTTCCTCATCTTCCACATCGTCGAACATTGAGGAGGAACTGTCCAGGTTCACTATGCCATCCACTGAGTCCACGGTCACTGGTGGGGCAGTGGTGGCAGACCCACCTAGAATGGCATGCAGTGCCTCGTAGAAGCGGCATGTCTGGGGCTGGGCTCCGGAGCGTCCGTTTGCGCTCTGACTTTTTGGTAGCCTTGTCTCAGGTCCTTGATTTTCACGCAGCACTGCATTGCATCCCGGCTGTATCCTTTCTCTATCATTGCTTTGGAGACCTTCTCGAAGGTCTTTGCATTCCGCTTGCTGGAGCGCAGCTCCGACAGCACAGACTCCTCGCCCCACACACAGATCAGATCCAGGACTTCCCAGTCTGTCCATGCTGGGGACCTCTTTCTATTCTTGGATTGGCCGGACTCCTCTGCTGGAGAGCTCTGCATCGTTGCAGGTGCTGCGGAGCTGTGACGGTGCGATTCTGGCGGGACCCAACTGAGAGTGCCAAATCAGGACCGATTGCTCAAATAGGGCAGTCACAGCCCTAGGCTGGGGTTTTTCCACCTCTAAGGCCAACCAAACCAGCCAGACAAAAAGGACTTTGGTCTCACCCCACTGGCTAACCACAAGTCACACAAGCAATTTCCTTAGACACTCCAGTCTCCCAGCATCACCACCAGTGCACTCGTCCTGGGGATGAATGGTTATGAAAACCAACACCCCAATAAAAGAAAACGGTTCCCTCGATCCCAAAGGACCAAGCCCCAGACCCAGGTCAATATACACATCAGATCTTACCCACAAATCACGCTGTTGCCAATCCTTTAGAATCTAAAATCTAAAGGTTTATTTACAAAGGGAAAAAGGTAGAGATGAGAGGTAGAATTGGTTAAATGGAATCAATTACATACAGTAATGGCAAAGTTCTTAGTTCAGGCTTGCAGCAGTGCTGGAGTAAACTGCAGGTTCAAATTGAGTCTCTGGAATACACCCCCGCTGGGATGGGTCATTCAGTCCCTTGTGTAGAGCTTCAGTTTGTAGCAAAATCCTTCCAGAGGTCAGAAGCAGGATTGAAGACCAGATGGAGATGAAGCATCAGCCTTATATAGGCCTTTCCAGGTGTAAGAATCTCTTTGTCTTCACTGTGGAAATTTACAGCAAGATGGAGCCTGGAGTCACATGGGCCAGTCCCTGCATACTTTGCTGAGTCACAAGGCGTGTCTGCCTTCTCTCCATGGGTCCATTGTGTCCTTAATGGGCCATCAAACAGGCTAGGCAGAGCTAACACCAGCTTGTCTGGGAGGCTTCCCCCAGAAGCACAGCACAAACTTGAAATACAGACAGCATAGAGCCAACATTCATAACTTCAACTAAAAATGATACAGACATATAGACAGCATAATTATAATCAGCAACCCAGAACCTGGTCTTAGACACCTTATATGACCCCCTTTACTTAGGATTTGGTGCCACTACAGGACCTTGGTTGCAACCCATGTTCCATATGGTCCCCATTTATATCAATAACGTCACACCCCCAACGCAAAATTGATGCAGGAAGGGATGACAAAACATCGCAGACTGCATCCCAAGAGCCCCCTTTCCTTGGGTCTGTCTCACTACAGCTAGTGTTGGGCTAGAGGCCGTACCAGTGTATAACCGAAATGGTTTATCAAAGTCCTGTTCAATAACATGAATGGATCTCTTTACAAACTTAAGGTATAACTTGGTTAGCTTTTGCAGCATGGTTCCTGTATGTTTCAGGTGATCTTGCCAAGAGCTAAAGAAAACAGCTACTTTATCCATACCAGCTTTGGCCAATGTTTTGAACCCAATTAACATTAAACCAATGTAGATATTGATGTTGTTCATAGTACAGGACTTTCGGCATTTAGCCATGAACGCAATATGGTAGTGTGCCTCAGTTTCCCCTTTCATACAGCACATCAGGTCTGGAATGTATTTTCCCCTGTGAAAAGTTCCAACACTGTTTACAGGCATTAACTGTGAAACATCTGTATAGCAAGGCCCTTTAACATAAAGTGGGTTTTCATGTATTCCTTTCAACATGTTCAAGGGATTTTCCAAAAGATTAGGCACATTGTACATTGTTACAGTTCTTGGCCATAGCAACACATTAGTTACAAAAATTAGCATTAGCAATAACAACAAATTCATTGCAAGTGTCCATTTACAATCATGTTTGTCATGCCACACCCTTGGCTCAATACCATTGGAGTTTGGGCATTTTAGGGTTAACCTGTGGCTTCCCTTTGCAAAATTCAGTCTTCTCTTTCCTTCTGGATTAAACCCTGATTTCTCTTGCTTAACAGAATTCACTGGCTGATGGGGCGGGCCCTCTGTGCTAACAGCTATTAGCAATTCTGTCTTCTCCCTGCCAGCCAAGTAATTCGCATCAACACAGACACTAGCTTTTAACTCTTCAGCTGCTATGGATTCCAAGGCTGGACTTTGTCTCACAGAGGTACCACACAAATCCAAAGAGTCTGAGGGTGAGAGCTGGCTTGCTCTCCCCTGCCTCCTCAAGCATTTAGCCATACAACTGTTCTGCTCTGAAACACCAGTAACTGAATCTGTCCTCAGATCCTGAAGCACAGACTGCTCACTTACAGATTCAGCATGGAGACATTCCTGTCCCAACAGCATTGTCTCCCCACCAACAAGCTGGCCACACACAGCCAGGTGGTTATAGGGCTGCTCAACTTCCTTAACAGCTTCTACTCCACCCGAGACCTTTTCAAAGCTGCCCACACTGGATCTCTCAAAAGGAAAGTCAGTGGATCCATTCACAACAGAAAATTTCTGGCTGTTAGGAACTGAAACTTTCTTGATTAAATCACTTTTACACCCTTCAGTTGCAGTAAACTGCTTGCACAGGCTACCATGAGGATTCCTTTCCCTAGGAGCTTCTCTAAGCAGCAATTCACCCCTCACAGAAATTCTGCCCTTCCCCTCTTCACCTAGGGCTTGCTCTACAGGAACACTTCCCTGAGCAACCACAGACGCTACAGACTTTCTAGATAACAGGTTAGAAACAATCTCCTTCCCTTGGCCATGAACAAGTTCAGGAATCTTTTCCTTCTTGCTACAAGTTGTCAAACTGTCAGTCGGTAACACAATTAAATCACCTTTATGCTCTCCTTGTGCCCTGGCTGGGGTATCACCCTGATCAGACAGAGTTGCTGCACCCTTTTCCAACCACACATTAGCAACTGGCAAACCACAAGCACCAGAATTGTCTGTTCTCTGGGGTTTTGCTAAGACACTAACTGGATGCAACCTAGTCACAGTGCCATTCTCCCCAGCAGACCCAAACTCAGGACCATTCCCTTCCTGGGCTTTAGCTGTATTTACAACCAACTTCGAGACAACTGAATCACCCTCAACCATCACAGGCTGACAGGCCCCTTCTGTCTGCTCCACAGACACAGAAGAGCCGGAGACACATTCTCCTTTACCAGACACACAGCTTGGGATTTTACTTCCCTTGTCCCAGCACACAGGGCTGTTCACAGACAACTGCTTGGAGACTGGGGTAGCTTCCTTTACAGGCAAGTCAATACTCCTGACAGACACAGGCACATTCCCTCCACTGTCGCATTTCTCCACACAGGAAACAGGTAAGGGATATGGACACTCATCTTCCACTATCCCTCCCTTCCCAAACTGCTGATTAGACAAAGCCATCAGCTCACAAGGCTGCCTAGGCTCCTCCAAACTTTCCCTGCCAGGCACATTGCCTCTCCCAACAGATAAGCTGCTGCTCTTTTCACTACACTGAGCTACTTTTAGCAAATCACAGTTACCCATTTCAGGTTCACTTCTACAAGCTGCACTAGCCACCGATCCATCACCTATCACAAATTTACCCTCTCCTTCCTCAGTTAGGGCCTTAACCTGACCATTTACTTTAATCTGCTCCTGAGAAACCTTTTCCTCACCAATGAGATCTTTCTGCTCTTGATCTAACTCCAGATTCCCTTCTGAGACATCAGACAGACATTCAGAAACTTCATTCCCAGACACACTGCTTATTTGCACAGACAAACAGCTATTTCCCACCAGGTTAGAATCCCCCTCTCCATAGCCATAGCAAAACGGGTTAAACACAGAGAACTGCCCAGAGTAATACCACATATCAACACAGTTATAAACTGGATTTTCCAGAGGATACAGTCTCTGCCGTTCTTCCACTGCTTTTTTGACTTGGAGCTGGAGTCTAGCAGTTTCTTGTTGCATCTTGTGAGTCTCCTCCTCAGCAGCCAGCAGCTCCAGACGTCCCTTACGAGCTTTTTCTTCTCTCTTAGCAGCCTCTTTCGCTCTCTCCGCTGCCTCTTTCGCTCTCTCAGCTGCCTCTTTCTTTCTCTCGGCCGCCTCTTTCTCCAGCTGGGCCAAGACTTGCTTCTCTTCCATTCGAATTTCTGCCAGTTTTAGCTCATATTCAAACCGCAGGCTGGCTCTCATGGTCACTGATCTTTAACCAGCCAAACTCTCAATCCCAAATTTCAAATTTGGATAGCGTGGGGTTCTGACCCAAAGCTTAATTGACCTGGTTCTGTGGATCCAAGCACGACTACGCCACTGTGACGGTGCGATTCTGGCGGGACCCAACTGAGAGTGCCAAATCAGGACCGATTGCTCAAATAGGGCAGTCACAGCCCTAGGCTGGGGTTTTTCCACCTCTAAGGCCAACCAAACCAGCCAGACAAAAAGGACTTTGGTCTCACCCCACTGGCTAACCACAAGTCACACAAGCAATTTCCTTAGACACTCCAGTCTCCCAGCATCACCACCAGTGCACTCGTCCTGGGGATGAATGGTTATGAAAACCAACACCCCAATAAAAGAAAACGGTTCCCTCGATCCCAAAGGACCAAGCCCCAGACCCAGGTCAATATACACATCAGATCTTACCCACAAATCACGCTGTTGCCAATCCTTTAGAATCTAAAATCTAAAGGTTTATTTACAAAGGGAAAAAGGTAGAGATGAGAGGTAGAATTGGTTAAATGGAATCAATTACATACAGTAATGGCAAAGTTCTTAGTTCAGGCTTGCAGCAGTGCTGGAGTAAACTGCAGGTTCAAATTGAGTCTCTGGAATACACCCCCGCTGGGATGGGTCATTCAGTCCCTTGTGTAGAGCTTCAGTTTGTAGCAAAATCCTTCCAGAGGTCAGAAGCAGGATTGAAGACCAGATGGAGATGAAGCATCAGCCTTATATAGGCCTTTCCAGGTGTAAGAATCTCTTTGTCTTCACTGTGGAAATTTACAGCAAGATGGAGCCTGGAGTCACATGGGCCAGTCCCTGCATACTTTGCTGAGTCACAAGGCGTGTCTGCCTTCTCTCCATGGGTCCATTGTGTCCTTAATGGGCCATCAAACAGGCTAGGCAGAGCTAACACCAGCTTGTCTGGGAGGCTTCCCCCAGAAGCACAGCACAAACTTGAAATACAGACAGCATAGAGCCAACATTCATAACTTCAACTAAAAATGATACAGACATATAGACAGCATAATTATAATCAGCAACCCAGAACCTGGTCTTAGACACCTTATATGACCCCCTTTACTTAGGATTTGGTGCCACTACAGGACCTTGGTTGCAACCCATGTTCCATATGGTCCCCATTTATATCAATAACGTCACAGGAGCTCGCCCCGATGTCCAGCCAGGACGTCAGATTCAAAGTGCCCAGACAGGAAAAGGAATTCAAATTTTCCGGGGTCATTTCCTGTGTGGCTGGTCAGAGAATCCAAGCTCGGACTGCTGTCCAGAGCGTCAACAGAGTGGTGCAGTGTGGGATAGCTCCCGGAGCTACTAAGTTCGATTTGCATCCACACCTAGCCTAATTCGAGCTAGCCATGTCGAATTTAGCGTTACTCCACCTGTCGGGGTGGAGTACCGAATTCGAACTAAAGAGCCCTCTAGGTCGAATTAAATGGCTTCCTGGTGTGGACGGTTGAGCGGTTAGTTCGAATTAACGCTGCTAAATTCGATTTAAAGTCCTAGTGTAGACCAGGCCTTAGACTGAATTAGAATCACTTACTTTGGGTCCTCGTTGTCCAGGATCAACGGCCACGGCTTCCCCATCGACTTTGCTTCTGCGTCTCGCCCAGCTGGAGTTCAACAATCGATGGGAGAGTGCTCGGGGATCAATTTATCATGTCTACAGTACATGCGATAAATCAACCCCCGATAGATAGATTGTTACCCACCAATCAGGAAGGTAGTGTAGATGTACCCACAGAGGTCAATCCATTCAATAGTCCTACCCCTTATCTCATTAGTATAGTAGTAAGTATCCCCGCTTGTCACACGGGAGGCCGGGGTTCGATTCCCCGATGGGCAGATTGACCCCTTTTGAAGGGGGGACCAAGAAAGCCCTGGCCTGCCCACCACATGCCTTGCATTCTCCTTCTACGGACCCTTCCCTTCGCACCCCGCACTGATGACTTTCACCTCCAGAGAGACAATGACCGCGCAACGACAGGCTGGCCCTAGCCAAAGCCTCTCCCTGGCCTGCCGCCCCCGGGCCCAGCTTCGGGGTCTGCACGTGGGGGCACGTTTCCGAGCGGCAAAGGGAAATAGGCTGGCCAGGGGCATGAGGACAATGGCCCAGACAAACGGGGAGGGACTTGGTCCAGGGGTGGAGGAAGACAGAAAAAGGGACAGGCGTGGGATTGGCTTCCTGTCTTTTTTCCTTTGCTCAGGATTTTACCTGTGACTGTAATGGGGAGACTTGAGAAATACCTGTGGCCGCCGGCGAGGTAGGTGGCCGCCCCGAGAGCGCAGAGCTGAGCATTTTTCGCTGGGCTGCTGCCAGCACCTGGCCGTGATCGTATAGTGGTTAGTACTCTGCGCCGTGGCCACAGCAACCTCGGTTCGAATCCGGGTCACGGCATTTCTTTTTGGTGGGGAGGGGCTATCCTGCAGCACGCCTCGTGGCTCAGCCTGACGGCGTCCGTTTGCAAAGAGAGCCATCAGCCGGTCCTTAGTTTCTGCTTGGGAAAGGAAAGTCCGGGGGGTCCATCGGTCAGAAAAAGAGTACCAGGACTTCCTGCTGGGCGCCAGGGTCCAAAAGCAGCGCATTCCCTCCTGGAAAGGGCTGTGTTTGGAATGTCCGTCCAGTGCGCGTTGAAGGGAAGGATCTGCGTGCCTGGGAAGCTGCGTCCCTCCAGAGGCGCTTGAGAAGCCAAAGGGGCCGTGGGTGAGTTTGTGATGAGGTGAGTGTGAAGTGTGGAAGGGGGAGGGTGGCAAGAGGAGGTTTTTTTGAGGAAAATGGGTGCTGCTGAGCTGGTAGGTGAGGGCAAGGTCCCAGGCGGGTGTTGTGTGAGGAGCTGTGTAGGCCCGAAAAGGCGTCCTGCTGGGCAAGGGCAGGTGAGGAGGGCCAGGGCTTTTCCCAGGGCTGTTTGTTGCTGCGGCCAAAGGCTTTGGGAAGCAGAAGAGGGCCAGGGGTGTTGTTGCCTGCTGGGGCCCATGCGACGGTGTAGGTGTCCGCTGACCATAGCTGGTGTGTGGGAGCTGGGGCCACTCACCGTGCCCCTTTCCTCGTTAGTATAGTGGTGAGTATCCCCGCCTGTCACGCGGGAGGCCGGGGTTCGATTCCCCGACGGGGAGGCCGACCCCTTTTGAAGGGGGGACCAAGAAAGCCCTGGCCTGCCCACCACATGCCTTGCATTCTCCTTCTACGGACCCTTCCCTTCGCACCCCGCACTGATGACTTTCACCTCCAGAGAGACAATGACCGCGCAACGACAGGCTGGCCCTAGCCAAAGCCTCTCCCTGGCCTGCCGCCCCCGGGCCCAGCTTCGGGGTCTGCACGTGGGGGCACGTTTCCGAGCGGCAAAGGGAAATAGGCTGGCCAGGGGCATGAGGACAATGGCCCAGACAAACGGGGAGGGACTTGGTCCAGGGGTGGAGGAAGACAGAAAAAGGGACAGGCGTGGGATTGGCTTCCTGTCTTTTTTCCTTTGCTCAGGATTTTACCTGTGACTGTAATGGGGAGACTTGAGAAATACCTGTGGCCGCCGGCGAGGTAGGTGGCCGCCCCGAGAGCGCAGAGCTGAGCATTTTTCGCTGGGCTGCTGCCAGCGCCTGGCCGTGATCGTATAGTGGTTAGTACTCTGCGCCGTGGCCGCAGCAACCTCGGTTCGAATCCGGGTCACGGCATTTCTTTTTGGTGGGGAGGGGCTATCCTGCAGCACGCCTCGTGGCTCAGCCTGACGGCGTCCGTTTGCAAAGAGAGCCATCAGCCGGTCCTTAGTTTCTGCTTGGGAAAGGAAAGTCCGGGGGGTCCATCGGTCAGAAAAAGAGTACCAGGACTTCCTGCTGGGCGCCAGGGTCCAAAAGCAGCGCATTCCCTCCTGGAAAGGGCTGTGTTTGGAATGTCCGTCCAGTGCGCGTTGAAGGGAAGGATCTGCGTGCCTGGGAAGCTGCGTCCCTCCAGAGGCGCTTGAGAAGCCAAAGGGGCCGTGGGTGAGTTTGTGATGAGGTGAGTGTGAAGTGTGGAAGGGGGAGGGTGGCAAGAGGAGGTTTTTTTGAGGAAAATGGGTGCTGCTGAGCTGGTAGGTGAGGGCAAGGTCCCAGGCGGGTGTTGTGTGAGGAGCTGTGTAGGCCCGAAAAGGCGTCCTGCTGGGCAAGGGCAGGTGAGGAGGGCCAGGGCTTTTCCCAGGGCTGTTTGTTGCTGCGGCCAAAGGCTTTGGGAAGCAGAAGAGGGCCAGGGGTGTTGTTGCCTGCTGGGGCCCATGCGACGGTGTAGGTGTCCGCTGACCATAGCTGGTGTGTGGGAGCTGGGGCCACTCACCGTGCCCCTTTCCTCGTTAGTATAGTGGTGAGTATCCCCGCCTGTCACGCGGGAGGCCGGGGTTCGATTCCCCGACGGGGAGGCCTACCCCTTTTGAAGGGGGGACCAAGAAAGCCCTTGCCTGCCCACCACATGCCTTGCATTCTCCTTCTACGGACCCTTCCCTTCGCACCCCGCACTGATGACTTTCACCTCCAGAGAGACAATGACCGCGCAACGACAGGCTGGCCCTAGCCAAAGCCTCTCCCTGGCCTGCCGCCCCCGGGCCCAGCTTCGGGGTCTGCACGTGGGGGCACGTTTCCGAGCGGCAAAGGGAAATAGGCTGGCCAGGGGCATGAGGACAATGGCCCAGACAAACGGGGAGGGACTTGGTCCAGGGGTGGAGGAAGACAGAAAAAGGGACAGGCGTGGGATTGGCTTCCTGTCTTTTTTCCTTTGCTCAGGATTTTACCTGTGACTGTAATGGGGAGACTTGAGAAATACCTGTGGCCGCCGGCGAGGTAGGTGGCCGCCCCGAGAGCGCAGAGCTGAGCATTTTTCGCTGGGCTGCTGCCAGCGCCTGGCCGTGATCGTATAGTGGTTAGTACTCTGCGCCGTGGCCGCAGCAACCTCGGTTCGAATCCGGGTCACGGCATTTCTTTTTGGTGGGGAGGGGCTATCCTGCAGCACGCCTCGTGGCTCAGCCTGACGGCGTCCGTTTGCAAAGAGAGCCATCAGCCGGTCCTTAGTTTCTGCTTGGGAAAGGAAAGTCCGGGGGGTCCATCGGTCAGAAAAAGAGTACCAGGACTTCCTGCTGGGCGCCAGGGTCCAAAAGCAGCGCATTCCCTCCTGGAAAGGGCTGTGTTTGGAATGTCCGTCCAGTGCGCGTTGAAGGGAAGGATCTGCGTGCCTGGGAAGCTGCGTCCCTCCAGAGGCGCTTGAGAAGCCAAAGGGGCCGTGGGTGAGTTTGTGATGAGGTGAGTGTGAAGTGTGGAAGGGGGAGGGTGGCAAGAGGAGGTTTTTTTGAGGAAAATGGGTGCTGCTGAGCTGGTAGGTGAGGGCAAGGTCCCAGGCGGGTGTTGTGTGAGGAGCTGTGTAGGCCCGAAAAGGCGTCCTGCTGGGCAAGGGCAGGTGAGGAGGGCCAGGGCTTTTCCCAGGGCTGTTTGTTGCTGCGGCCAAAGGCTTTGGGAAGCAGAAGAGGGCCAGGGGTGTTGTTGCCTGCTGGGGCCCATGCGACGGTGTAGGTGTCCGCTGACCATAGCTGGTGTGTGGGAGCTGGGGCCACTCACCGTGCCCCTTTCCTCGTTAGTATAGTGGTGAGTATCCCCGCCTGTCACGCGGGAGGCCGGGGTTCGATTCCCCGACGGGGAGGCCTACCCCTTTTGAAGGGGGGACCAAGAAAGCCCTTGCCTGCCCACCACATGCCTTGCATTCTCCTTCTACGGACCCTTCCCTTCGCACCCCGCACTGATGACTTTCACCTCCAGAGAGACAATGACCGCGCAACGACAGGCTGGCCCTAGCCAAAGCCTCTCCCTGGCCTGCCGCCCCCGGGCCCAGCTTCGGGGTCTGCACGTGGGGGCACGTTTCCGAGCGGCAAAGGGAAATAGGCTGGCCAGGGGCATGAGGACAATGGCCCAGACAAACGGGGAGGGACTTGGTCCAGGGGTGGAGGAAGACAGAAAAAGGGACAGGCGTGGGATTGGCTTCCTGTCTTTTTTCCTTTGCTCAGGATTTTACCTGTGACTGTAATGGGGAGACTTGAGAAATACCTGTGGCCGCCGGCGAGGTAGGTGGCCGCCCCGAGAGCGCAGAGCTGAGCATTTTTCGCTGGGCTGCTGCCAGCGCCTGGCCGTGATCGTATAGTGGTTAGTACTCTGCGCCGTGGCCGCAGCAACCTCGGTTCGAATCCGGGTCACGGCATTTCTTTTTGGTGGGGAGGGGCTATCCTGCAGCACGCCTCGTGGCTCAGCCTGACGGCGTCCGTTTGCAAAGAGAGCCATCAGCCGGTCCTTAGTTTCTGCTTGGGAAAGGAAAGTCCGGGGGTCCATCGGTCAGAAAAAGAGTACCAGGACTTCCTGCTGGGCGCCAGGGTCCAAAAGCAGCGCATTCCCTCCTGGAAAGGGCTGTGTTTGGAATGTCCGTCCAGTGCGCGTTGAAGGGAAGGATCTGCGTGCCTGGGAAGCTGCGTCCCTCCAGAGGCGCTTGAGAAGCCAAAGGGGCCGTGGGTGAGTTTGTGATGAGGTGAGTGTGAAGTGTGGAAGGGGGAGGGTGGCAAGAGGAGGTTTTTTTGAGGAAAATGAGTGCTGCTGAGCTGGTAGGTGAGGGCAAGGTCCCAGGCGGGTGTTGTGTGAGGAGCTGTGTAGGCCCGAAAAGGCGTCCTGCTGGGCAAGGGCAGGTGAGGAGGGCCAGGGCTTTTCCCAGGGCTGTTTGTTGCTGCGGCCAAAGGCTTTGGGAAGCAGAAGAGGGCCAGGGGTGTTGTTGCCTGCTGGGGCCCATGCGACGGTGTAGGTGTCCGCTGACCATAGCTGGTGTGTGGGAGCTGGGGCCACTCACCGTGCCCCTTTCCTCGTTAGTATAGTGGTGAGTATCCCCGCCTGTCACGCGGGAGGCCGGGGTTCGATTCCCCGACGGGGAGGCCTACCCCTTTTGAAGGGGGGACCAAGAAAGCCCTGGCCTGCCCACCACATGCCTTGCATTCTCCTTCTACGGACCCTTCCCTTCGCACCCCGCACTGATGACTTTCACCTCCAGAGAGACAATGACCGCGCAACGACAGGCTGGCCCTAGCCAAAGCCTCTCCCTGGCCTGCCGCCCCCGGGCCCAGCTTCGGGGTCTGCACGTGGGGGCACGTTTCCGAGCGGCAAAGGGAAATAGGCTGGCCAGGGGCATGAGGACAATGGCCCAGACAAACGGGGAGGGACTTGGTCCAGGGGTGGAGGAAGACAGAAAAAGGGACAGGCGTGGGATTGGCTTCCTGTCTTTTTTCCTTTGCTCAGGATTTTACCTGTGACTGTAATGGGGAGACTTGAGAAATACCTGTGGCCGCCGGCGAGGTAGGTGGCCGCCCCGAGAGCGCAGAGCTGAGCATTTTTCGCTGGGCTGCTGCCAGCGCCTGGCCGTGATCGTATAGTGGTTAGTACTCTGCGCCGTGGCCGCAGCAACCTCGGTTCGAATCCGGGTCACGGCATTTCTTTTTGGTGGGGAGGGGCTATCCTGCAGCACGCCTCGTGGCTCAGCCTGACGGCGTCCGTTTGCAAAGAGAGCCATCAGCCGGTCCTTAGTTTCTGCTTGGGAAAGGAAAGTCCGGGGGGTCCATCGGTCAGAAAAAGAGTACCAGGACTTCCTGCTGGGCGCCAGGGTCCAAAAGCAGCGCATTCCCTCCTGGAAAGGGCTGTGTTTGGAATGTCCGTCCAGTGCGCGTTGAAGGGAAGGATCTGCGTGCCTGGGAAGCTGCGTCCCTCCAGAGGCGCTTGAGAAGCCAAAGGGGCCGTGGGTGAGTTTGTGATGAGGTGAGTGTGAAGTGTGGAAGGGGGAGGGTGGCAAGAGGAGGTTTTTTTGAGGAAAATGGGTGCTGCTGAGCTGGTAGGTGAGGGCAAGGTCCCAGGCGGGTGTTGTGTGAGGAGCTGTGTAGGCCCGAAAAGGCGTCCTGCTGGGCAAGGGCAGGTGAGGAGGGCCAGGGCTTTTCCCAGGGCTGTTTGTTGCTGCGGCCAAAGGCTTTGGGAAGCAGAAGAGGGCCAGGGGTGTTGTTGCCTGCTGGGGCCCATGCGACGGTGTAGGTGTACGCTGACCATAGCTGGTGTGTGGGAGCTGGGGCCACTCACCATGCCCCTTTCCTCGTTAGTATAGTGGTGAGTATCCCCGCCTGTCACGCGGGAGGCCGGGGTTCGATTCCCCGACGGGGAGGCCTACCCCTTTTGAAGGGGGGACCAAGAAAGCCCTGGCCTGCCCACCACATGCCTTGCATTCTCCTTCTACGGACCCTTCCCTTCGCACCCCGCACTGATGACTTTCACCTCCAGAGAGACAATGACCGCGCAACGACAGGCTGGCCCTAGCCAAAGCCTCTCCCTGGCCTGCCGCCCCCGGGCCCAGCTTCGGGGTCTGCACGTGGGGGCACGTTTCCGAGCGGCAAAGGGAAATAGGCTGGCCAGGGGCATGAGGACAATGGCCCAGACAAACGGGGAGGGACTTGGTCCAGGGGTGGAGGAAGACAGAAAAAGGGACAGGCGTGGGATTGGCTTCCTGTCTTTTTTCCTTTGCTCAGGATTTTACCTGTGACTGTAATGGGGAGACTTGAGAAATACCTGTGGCCGCCGGCGAGGTAGGTGGCCGCCCCGAGAGCGCAGAGCTGAGCATTTTTCGCTGGGCTGCTGCCAGCGCCTGGCCGTGATCGTATAGTGGTTAGTACTCTGCGCCGTGGCCGCAGCAACCTCGGTTCGAATCCGGGTCACGGCATTTCTTTTTGGTGGGGAGGGGCTATCCTGCAGCACGCCTCGTGGCTCAGCCTGACGGCGTCCGTTTGCAAAGAGAGCCATCAGCCGGTCCTTAGTTTCTGCTTGGGAAAGGAAAGTCCGGGGGGTCCATCGGTCAGAAAAAGAGTACCAGGACTTCCTGCTGGGCGCCAGGGTCCAAAAGCAGCGCATTCCCTCCTGGAAAGGGCTGTGTTTGGAATGTCCGTCCAGTGCGCGTTGAAGGGAAGGATCTGCGTGCCTGGGAAGCTGCGTCCCTCCAGAGGCGCTTGAGAAGCCAAAGGGGCCGTGGGTGAGTTTGTGATGAGGTGAGTGTGAAGTGTGGAAGGGGGAGGGTGGCAAGAGGAGGTTTTTTTGAGGAAAATGAGTGCTGCTGAGCTGGTAGGTGAGGGCAAGGTCCCAGGCGGGTGTTGTGTGAGGAGCTGTGTAGGCCCGAAAAGGCGTCCTGCTGGGCAAGGGCAGGTGAGGAGGGCCAGGGCTTTTCCCAGGGCTGTTTGTTGCTGCGGCCAAAGGCTTTGGGAAGCAGAAGAGGGCCAGGGGTGTTGTTGCCTGCTGGGGCCCATGTGACGGTGTAGGTGTACGCTGACCATAGCTGGTGTGTGGGAGCTGGGGCCACTCACCGTGCCCCTTTCCTCGTTAGTATAGTGGTGAGTATCCCCGCCTGTCACGCGGGAGGCCGGGGTTCGATTCCCCGACGGGGAGGCTGACCCCTTTTGAAGGGGGGACCAAGAAAGCCCTGGCCTGCCCACCACATGCCTTGCATTCTCCTTCTACGGACCCTTCCCTTCGCACCCCGCACTGATGACTTTCACCTCCAGAGAGACAATGACCGCGCAACGACAGGCTGGCCCTAGCCAAAGCCTCTCCCTGGCCTGCCGCCCCCGGGCCCAGCTTCGGGGTCTGCACGTGGGGGCACGTTTCCGAGCGGCAAAGGGAAATAGGCTGGCCAGGGGCATGAGGACAATGGCCCAGACAAACGGGGAGGGACTTGGTCCAGGGGTGGAGGAAGACAGAAAAAGGGACAGGCGTGGGATTGGCTTCCTGTCTTTTTTCCTTTGCTCAGGATTTTACCTGTGACTGTAATGGGGAGACTTGAGAAATACCTGTGGCCGCCGGCGAGGTAGGTGGCCGCCCCGAGAGCGCAGAGCTGAGCATTTTTCGCTGGGCTGCTGCCAGCGCCTGGCCGTGATCGTATAGTGGTTAGTACTCTGCGCCGTGGCCGCAGCAACCTCGGTTCGAATCCGGGTCACGGCATTTCTTTTTGGTGGGGAGGGGCTATCCTGCAGCACGCCTCGTGGCTCAGCCTGACGGCGTCCGTTTGCAAAGAGAGCCATCAGCCGGTCCTTAGTTTCTGCTTGGGAAAGGAAAGTCCGGGGGGTCCATCGGTCAGAAAAAGAGTACCAGGACTTCCTGCTGGGCGCCAGGGTCCAAAAGCAGCGCATTCCCTCCTGGAAAGGGCTGTGTTTGGAATGTCCGTCCAGTGCGCGTTGAAGGGAAGGATCTGCGTGCCTGGGAAGCTGCGTCCCTCCAGAGGCGCTTGAGAAGCCAAAGGGGCCGTGGGTGAGTTTGTGATGAGGTGAGTGTGAAGTGTGGAAGGGGGAGGGTGGCAAGAGGAGGTTTTTTTGAGGAAAATGGGTGCTGCTGAGCTGGTAGGTGAGGGCAAGGTCCCAGGCGGGTGTTGTGTGAGGAGCTGTGTAGGCCCGAAAAGGCGTCCTGCTGGGCAAGGGCAGGTGAGGAGGGCCAGGGCTTTTCCCAGGGCTGTTTGTTGCTGCGGCCAAAGGCTTTGGGAAGCAGAAGAGGGCCAGGGGTGTTGTTGCCTGCTGGGGCCCATGCGACGGTGTAGGTGTCCGCTGACCATAGCTGGTGTGTGGGAGCTGGGGCCACTCACCGTGCCCCTTTCCTCGTTAGTATAGTGGTGAGTATCCCCGCCTGTCACGCGGGAGGCCGGGGTTCGATTCCCCGACGGGGAGGCTGACCCCTTTTGAAGGGGGGACCAAGAAAGCCCTGGCCTGCCCACCACATGCCTTGCATTCTCCTTCTACGGACCCTTCCCTTCGCACCCCACACTGATGACTTTCACCTCCAGAGAGACAATGACCGCGCAACGACAGGCTGGCCCTAGCCAAAGCCTCTCCCTGGCCTGCCGCCCCCGGGCCCAGCTTCGGGGTCTGCACGTGGGGGCACGTTTCCGAGCGGCAAAGGGAAATAGGCTGGCCAGGGGCATGAGGACAATGGCCCAGACAAACGGGGAGGGACTTGGTCCAGGGGTGGAGGAAGACAGAAAAAGGGACAGGCGTGGGATTGGCTTCCTGTCTTTTTTCCTTTGCTCAGGATTTTACCTGTGACTGTAATGGGGAGACTTGAGAAATACCTGTGGCCGCCGGCGAGGTAGGTGGCCGCCCCGAGAGCGCAGAGCTGAGCATTTTTCGCTGGGCTGCTGCCAGCGCCTGGCCGTGATCGTATAGTGGTTAGTACTCTGCGCCGTGGCCGCAGCAACCTCGGTTCGAATCCGGGTCACGGCATTTCTTTTTGGTGGGGAGGGGCTATCCTGCAGCACGCCTCGTGGCTCAGCCTGACGGCGTCCGTTTGCAAAGAGAGCCATCAGCCGGTCCTTAGTTTCTGCTTGGGAAAGGAAAGTCCGGGGGGTCCATCGGTCAGAAAAAGAGTACCAGGACTTCCTGCTGGGCGCCAGGGTCCAAAAGCAGCGCATTCCCTCCTGGAAAGGGCTGTGTTTGGAATGTCCGTCCAGTGCGCGTTGAAGGGAAGGATCTGCGTGCCTGGGAAGCTGCGTCCCTCCAGAGGCGCTTGAGAAGCCAAAGGGGCCGTGGGTGAGTTTGTGATGAGGTGAGTGTGAAGTGTGGAAGGGGGAGGGTGGCAAGAGGAGGTTTTTTTGAGGAAAATGGGTGCTGCTGAGCTGGTAGGTGAGGGCAAGGTCCCAGGCGGGTGTTGTGTGAGGAGCTGTGTAGGCCCGAAAAGGCGTCCTGCTGGGCAAGGGCAGGTGAGGAGGGCCAGGGCTTTTCCCAGGGCTGTTTGTTGCTGCGGCCAAAGGCTTTGGGAAGCAGAAGAGGGCCAGGGGTGTTGTTGCCTGCTGGGGCCCATGCGACGGTGTAGGTGTCCGCTGACCATAGCTGGTGTGTGGGAGCTGGGGCCACTCACCGTGCCCCTTTCCTCGTTAGTATAGTGGTGAGTATCCCCGCCTGTCACGCGGGAGGCCGGGGTTCGATTCCCCGACGGGGAGGCCTACCCCTTTTGAAGGGGGGACCAAGAAAGCCCTGGCCTGCCCACCACATGCCTTGCATTCTCCTTCTACGGACCCTTCCCTTCGCACCCCGCACTGATGACTTTCACCTCCAGAGAGACAATGACCGCGCAACGACAGGCTGGCCCTAGCCAAAGCCTCTCCCTGGCCTGCCGCCCCCGGGCCCAGCTTCGGGGTCTGCACGTGGGGGCACGTTTCCGAGCGGCAAAGGGAAATAGGCTGGCCAGGGGCATGAGGACAATGGCCCAGACAAACGGGGAGGGACTTGGTCCAGGGGTGGAGGAAGACAGAAAAAGGGACAGGCGTGGGATTGGCTTCCTGTCTTTTTTCCTTTGCTCAGGATTTTACCTGTGACTGTAATGGGGAGACTTGAGAAATACCTGTGGCCGCCGGCGAGGTAGGTGGCCGCCCCGAGAGCGCAGAGCTGAGCATTTTTCGCTGGGCTGCTGCCAGCGCCTGGCCGTGATCGTATAGTGGTTAGTACTCTGCGCCGTGGCCGCAGCAACCTCGGTTCGAATCCGGGTCACGGCATTTCTTTTTGGTGGGGAGGGGCTATCCTGCAGCACGCCTCGTGGCTCAGCCTGACGGCGTCCGTTTGCAAAGAGAGCCATCAGCCGGTCCTTAGTTTCTGCTTGGGAAAGGAAAGTCCGGGGGGTCCATCGGTCAGAAAAAGAGTACCAGGACTTCCTGCTGGGCGCCAGGGTCCAAAAGCAGCGCATTCCCTCCTGGAAAGGGCTGTGTTTGGAATGTCCGTCCAGTGCGCGTTGAAGGGAAGGATCTGCGTGCCTGGGAAGCTGCGTCCCTCCAGAGGCGCTTGAGAAGCCAAAGGGGCCGTGGGTGAGTTTGTGATGAGGTGAGTGTGAAGTGTGGAAGGGGGAGGGTGGCAAGAGGAGGTTTTTTTGAGGAAAATGAGTGCTGCTGAGCTGGTAGGTGAGGGCAAGGTCCCAGGCGGGTGTTGTGTGAGGAGCTGTGTAGGCCCGAAAAGGCGTCCTGCTGGGCAAGGGCAGGTGAGGAGGGCCAGGGCTTTTCCCAGGGCTGTTTGTTGCTGCGGCCAAAGGCTTTGGGAAGCAGAAGAGGGCCAGGGGTGTTGTTGCCTGCTGGGGCCCATGCGACGGTGTAGGTGTACGCTGACCATAGCTGGTGTGTGGGAGCTGGGGCCACTCACCGTGCCCCTTTCCTCGTTAGTATAGTGGTGAGTATCCCCGCCTGTCACGCGGGAGGCCGGGGTTCGATTCCCCGACGGGGAGGCTGACCCCTTTTGAAGGGGGGACCAAGAAAGCCCTGGCCTGCCCACCACATGCCTTGCATTCTCCTTCTACGGACCCTTCCCTTCGCACCCCGCACTGATGACTTTCACCTCCAGAGAGACAATGACCGCGCAACAACAGGCTGGCCCTAGCCAAAGCCTCTCCCTGGCCTGCCGCCCCCGGGCCCAGCTTCGGGGTCTGCACGTGGGGGCACGTTTCCGAGCGGCAAAGGGAAATAGGCTGGCCAGGGGCATGAGGACAATGGCCCAGACAAACGGGGAGGGACTTGGTCCAGGGGTGGAGGAAGACAGAAAAAGGGACAGGCGTGGATTGGCTTCCTGTCTTTTTTCCTTTGCTCAGGATTTTACCTGTGACTGTAATGGGGAGACTTGAGAAATACCTGTGGCCGCCGGCGAGGTAGGTGGCCGCCCCGAGAGCGCAGAGCTGAGCATTTTTCGCTGGGCTGCTGCCAGCGCCTGGCCGTGATCGTATAGTGGTTAGTACTCTGCGCCGTGGCCGCAGCAACCTCGGTTCGAATCCGGGTCACGGCATTTCTTTTTGGTGGGGAGGGGCTATCCTGCAGCACGCCTCGTGGCTCAGCCTGACGGCGTCCGTTTGCAAAGAGAGCCATCAGCCGGTCCTTAGTTTCTGCTTGGGAAAGGAAAGTCCGGGGGGTCCATCGGTCAGAAAAAGAGTACCAGGACTTCCTGCTGGGCGCCAGGGTCCAAAAGCAGCGCATTCCCTCCTGGAAAGGGCTGTGTTTGGAATGTCCGTCCAGTGCGCGTTGAAGGGAAGGATCTGCGTGCCTGGGAAGCTGCGTCCCTCCAGAGGCGCTTGAGAAGCCAAAGGGGCCGTGGGTGAGTTTGTGATGAGGTGAGTGTGAAGTGTGGAAGGGGGAGGGTGGCAAGAGGAGGTTTTTTTGAGGAAAATGAGTGCTGCTGAGCTGGTAGGTGAGGGCAAGGTCCCAGGCGGGTGTTGTGTGAGGAGCTGTGTAGGCCCGAAAAGGCATCCTGCTGGGCAAGGGCAGGTGAGGAGGGCCAGGGCTTTTCCCAGGGCTGTTTGTTGCTGCGGCCAAAGGCTTTGGGAAGCAGAAGAGGGCCAGGGGTGTTGTTGCCTGCTGGGGCCCATGCGACGGTGTAGGTGTCCGCTGACCATAGCTGGTGTGTGGGAGCTGGGGCCACTCACCGTGCCCCTTTCCTCGTTAGTATAGTGGTGAGTATCCCCGCCTGTCACGCGGGAGGCCGGGGTTCGATTCCCCGACGGGGAGGCTGACCCCTTTTGAAGGGGGGACCAAGAAAGCCCTGGCCTGCCCACCACATGCCTTGCATTCTCCTTCTACGGACCCTTCCCTTCGCACCCCGCACTGATGACTTTCACCTCCAGAGAGACAATGACCGCGCAACGACAGGCTGGCCCTAGCCAAAGCCTCTCCCTGGCCTGCCGCCCCCGGGCCCAGCTTCGGGGTCTGCACGTGGGGGCACGTTTCCGAGCGGCAAAGGGAAATAGGCTGGCCAGGGGCATGAGGACAATGGCCCAGACAAACGGGGAGGGACTTGGTCCAGGGGTGGAGGAAGACAGAAAAAGGGACAGGCGTGGGATTGGCTTCCTGTCTTTTTTCCTTTGCTCAGGATTTTACCTGTGACTGTAATGGGGAGACTTGAGAAATACCTGTGGCCGCCGGCGAGGTAGGTGGCCGCCCCGAGAGCGCAGAGCTGAGCATTTTTCGCTGGGCTGCTGCCAGCGCCTGGCCGTGATCGTATAGTGGTTAGTACTCTGCGCCGTGGCCGCAGCAACCTCGGTTCGAATCCGGGTCACGGCATTTCTTTTTGGTGGGGAGGGGCTATCCTGCAGCACGCCTCGTGGCTCAGCCTGACGGCGTCCGTTTGCAAAGAGAGCCATCAGCCGGTCCTTAGTTTCTGCTTGGGAAAGGAAAGTCCGGGGGGTCCATCGGTCAGAAAAAGAGTACCAGGACTTCCTGCTGGGCGCCAGGGTCCAAAAGCAGCGCATTCCCTCCTGGAAAGGGCTGTGTTTGGAATGTCCGTCCAGTGCGCGTTGAAGGGAAGGATCTGCGTGCCTGGGAAGCTGCGTCCCTCCAGAGGCGCTTGAGAAGCCAAAGGGGCCGTGGGTGAGTTTGTGATGAGGTGAGTGTGAAGTGTGGAAGGGGGAGGGTGGCAAGAGGAGGTTTTTTTGAGGAAAATGGGTGCTGCTGAGCTGGTAGGTGAGGGCAAGGTCCCAGGCGGGTGTTGTGTGAGGAGCTGTGTAGGCCCGAAAAGGCGTCCTGCTGGGCAAGGGCAGGTGAGGAGGGCCAGGGCTTTTCCCAGGGCTGTTTGTTGCTGCGGCCAAAGGCTTTGGGAAGCAGAAGAGGGCCAGGGGTGTTGTTGCCTGCTGGGGCCCATGCGACGGTGTAGGTGTCCGCTGACCATAGCTGGTGTGTGGGAGCTGGGGCCACTCACCGTGCCCCTTTCCTCGTTAGTATAGTGGTGAGTATCCCCGCCTGTCACGCGGGAGGCCGGGGTTCGATTCCCCGACGGGGAGGCCTACCCCTTTTGAAGGGGGGACCAAGAAAGCCCTGGCCTGCCCACCACATGCCTTGCATTCTCCTTCTACGGACCCTTCCCTTCGCACCCCGCACTGATGACTTTCACCTCCAGAGAGACAATGACCGCGCAACGACAGGCTGGCCCTAGCCAAAGCCTCTCCCTGGCCTGCCGCCCCCGGGCCCAGCTTCGGGGTCTGCACGTGGGGGCACGTTTCCGAGCGGCAAAGGGAAATAGGCTGGCCAGGGGCATGAGGACAATGGCCCAGACAAACGGGGAGGGACTTGGTCCAGGGGTGGAGGAAGACAGAAAAAGGGACAGGCGTGGGATTGGCTTCCTGTCTTTTTTCCTTTGCTCAGGATTTTACCTGTGACTGTAATGGGGAGACTTGAGAAATACCTGTGGCCGCCGGCGAGGTAGGTGGCCGCCCCGAGAGCGCAGAGCTGAGCATTTTTCGCTGGGCTGCTGCCAGCGCCTGGCCGTGATCGTATAGTGGTTAGTACTCTGCGCCGTGGCCGCAGCAACCTCGGTTCGAATCCGGGTCACGGCATTTCTTTTTGGTGGGGAGGGGCTATCCTGCAGCACGCCTCGTGGCTCAGCCTGACGGCGTCCGTTTGCAAAGAGAGCCATCAGCCGGTCCTTAGTTTCTGCTTGGGAAAGGAAAGTCCGGGGGGTCCATCGGTCAGAAAAAGAGTACCAGGACTTCCTGCTGGGCGCCAGGGTCCAAAAGCAGCGCATTCCCTCCTGGAAAGGGCTGTGTTTGGAATGTCCGTCCAGTGCGCGTTGAAGGGAAGGATCTGCGTGCCTGGGAAGCTGCGTCCCTCCAGAGGCGCTTGAGAAGCCAAAGGGGCCGTGGGTGAGTTTGTGATGAGGTGAGTGTGAAGTGTGGAAGGGGGAGGGTGGCAAGAGGAGGTTTTTTTGAGGAAAATGGGTGCTGCTGAGCTGGTAGGTGAGGGCAAGGTCCCAGGCGGGTGTTGTGTGAGGAGCTGTGTAGGCCCGAAAAGGCGTCCTGCTGGGCAAGGGCAGGTGAGGAGGGCCAGGGCTTTTCCCAGGGCTGTTTGTTGCTGCGGCCAAAGGCTTTGGGAAGCAGAAGAGGGCCAGGGGTGTTGTTGCCTGCTGGGGCCCATGCGACGGTGTAGGTGTCCGCTGACCATAGCTGGTGTGTGGGAGCTGGGGCCACTCACCGTGCCCCTTTCCTCGTTAGTATAGTGGTGAGTATCCCCGCCTGTCACGCGGGAGGCCGGGGTTCGATTCCCCGACGGGGAGGCCTACCCCTTTTGAAGGGGGGACCAAGAAAGCCCTGGCCTGCCCACCACATGCCTTGCATTCTCCTTCTACGGACCCTTCCCTTCGCACCCCGCACTGATGACTTTCACCTCCAGAGAGACAATGACCGCGCAACGACAGGCTGGCCCTAGCCAAAGCCTCTCCCTGGCCTGCCGCCCCCGGGCCCAGCTTCGGGGTCTGCACGTGGGGGCACGTTTCCGAGCGGCAAAGGGAAATAGGCTGGCCAGGGGCATGAGGACAATGGCCCAGACAAACGGGGAGGGACTTGGTCCAGGGGTGGAGGAAGACAGAAAAAGGGACAGGCGTGGGATTGGCTTCCTGTCTTTTTTCCTTTGCTCAGGATTTTACCTGTGACTGTAATGGGGAGACTTGAGAAATACCTGTGGCCGCCGGCGAGGTAGGTGGCCGCCCCGAGAGCGCAGAGCTGAGCATTTTTCGCTGGGCTGCTGCCAGCGCCTGGCCGTGATCGTATAGTGGTTAGTACTCTGCGCCGTGGCCGCAGCAACCTCGGTTCGAATCCGGGTCACGGCATTTCTTTTTGGTGGGGAGGGGCTATCCTGCAGCACGCCTCGTGGCTCAGCCTGACGGCGTCCGTTTGCAAAGAGAGCCATCAGCCGGTCCTTAGTTTCTGCTTGGGAAAGGAAAGTCCGGGGGGTCCATCGGTCAGAAAAAGAGTACCAGGACTTCCTGCTGGGCGCCAGGGTCCAAAAGCAGCGCATTCCCTCCTGGAAAGGGCTGTGTTTGGAATGTCCGTCCAGTGCGCGTTGAAGGGAAGGATCTGCGTGCCTGGGAAGCTGCGTCCCTCCAGAGGCGCTTGAGAAGCCAAAGGGGCCGTGGGTGAGTTTGTGATGAGGTGAGTGTGAAGTGTGGAAGGGGGAGGGTGGCAAGAGGAGGTTTTTTTGAGGAAAATGAGTGCTGCTGAGCTGGTAGGTGAGGGCAAGGTCCCAGGCGGGTGTTGTGTGAGGAGCTGTGTAGGCCCGAAAAGGCGTCCTGCTGGGCAAGGGCAGGTGAGGAGGGCCAGGGCTTTTCCCAGGGCTGTTTGTTGCTGCGGCCAAAGGCTTTGGGAAGCAGAAGAGGGCCAGGGGTGTTGTTGCCTGCTGGGGCCCATGCGACGGTGTAGGTGTCCGCTGACCATAGCTGGTGTGTGGGAGCTGGGGCCACTCACCGTGCCCCTTTCCTCGTTAGTATAGTGGTGAGTATCCCCGCCTGTCACGCGGGAGGCCGGGGTTCGATTCCCCGACGGGGAGGCTGACCCCTTTTGAAGGGGGGCCCAGAAAGCCCTGGCCTGCCCACCACATGCCTTGCATTCTCCTTCTACGGACCCTTCCCTTCGCACCCCGCACTGATGACTTTCACCTCCAGAGAGACAATGACCGCGCAACGACAGGCTGGCCCTAGCCAAAGCCTCTCCCTGGCCTGCCGCCCCCGGGCCCAGCTTCGGGGTCTGCACGTGGGGGCACGTTTCCGAGCGGCAAAGGGAAATAGGCTGGCCAGGGGCATGAGGACAATGGCCCAGACAAACGGGGAGGGACTTGGTCCAGGGGTGGAGGAAGACAGAAAAAGGGACAGGCGTGGGATTGGCTTCCTGTCTTTTTTTCCTTTGCTCAGGATTTTACCTGTGACTGTAATGGGGAGACTTGAGAAATACCTGTGGCCGCCGGCGAGGTAGGTGGCCGCCCCGAGAGCGCAGAGCTGAGCATTTTTCGCTGGGCTGCTGCCAGCGCCTGGCCGTGATCGTATAGTGGTTAGTACTCTGCGCCGTGGCCGCAGCAACCTCGGTTCGAATCCGGGTCACGGCATTTCTTTTTGGTGGGGAGGGGCTATCCTGCAGCACGCCTCGTGGCTCAGCCTGACGGCGTCCGTTTGCAAAGAGAGCCATCAGCCGGTCCTTAGTTTCTGCTTGGGAAAGGAAAGTCCGGGGGGTCCATCGGTCAGAAAAAGAGTACCAGGACTTCCTGCTGGGCGCCAGGGTCCAAAAGCAGCGCATTCCCTCCTGGAAAGGGCTGTGTTTGGAATGTCCGTCCAGTGCGCGTTGAAGGGAAGGATCTGCGTGCCTGGGAAGCTGCGTCCCTCCAGAGGCGCTTGAGAAGCCAAAGGGGCCGTGGGTGAGTTTGTGATGAGGTGAGTGTGAAGTGTGGAAGGGGGAGGGTGGCAAGAGGAGGTTTTTTTGAGGAAAATGGGTGCTGCTGAGCTGGTAGGTGAGGGCAAGGTCCCAGGCGGGTGTTGTGTGAGGAGCTGTGTAGGCCCGAAAAGGCGTCCTGCTGGGCAAGGGCAGGTGAGGAGGGCCAGGGCTTTTCCCAGGGCTGTTTGTTGCTGCGGCCAAAGGCTTTGGGAAGCAGAAGAGGGCCAGGGGTGTTGTTGCCTGCTGGGGCCCATGCGACGGTGTAGGTGTACGCTGACCATAGCTGGTGTGTGGGAGCTGGGGCCACTCACCATGCCCCTTTCCTCGTTAGTATAGTGGTGAGTATCCCCGCCTGTCACGCGGGAGGCCGGGGTTCGATTCCCCGACGGGGAGGCCTACCCCTTTTGAAGGGGGGACCAAGAAAGCCCTGGCCTGCCCACCACATGCCTTGCATTCTCCTTCTACGGACCCTTCCCTTCGCACCCCGCACTGATGACTTTCACCTCCAGAGAGACAATGACCGCGCAACGACAGGCTGGCCCTAGCCAAAGCCTCTCCCTGGCCTGCCGCCCCCGGGCCCAGCTTCGGGGTCTGCACGTGGGGGCACGTTTCCGAGCGGCAAAGGGAAATAGGCTGGCCAGGGGCATGAGGACAATGGCCCAGACAAACGGGGAGGGACTTGGTCCAGGGGTGGAGGAAGACAGAAAAAGGGACAGGCGTGGGATTGGCTTCCTGTCTTTTTTCCTTTGCTCAGGATTTTACCTGTGACTGTAATGGGGAGACTTGAGAAATACCTGTGGCCGCCGGCGAGGTAGGTGGCCGCCCCGAGAGCGCAGAGCTGAGCATTTTTCGCTGGGCTGCTGCCAGCGCCTGGCCGTGATCGTATAGTGGTTAGTACTCTGCGCCGTGGCCGCAGCAACCTCGGTTCGAATCCGGGTCACGGCATTTCTTTTTGGTGGGGAGGGGCTATCCTGCAGCACGCCTCGTGGCTCAGCCTGACGGCGTCCGTTTGCAAAGAGAGCCATCAGCCGGTCCTTAGTTTCTGCTTGGGAAAGGAAAGTCCGGGGGGTCCATCGGTCAGAAAAAGAGTACCAGGACTTCCTGCTGGGCGCCAGGGTCCAAAAGCAGCGCATTCCCTCCTGGAAAGGGCTATGTTTGGAATGTCCGTCCAGTGCGCGTTGAAGGGAAGGATCTGCGTGCCTGGGAAGCTGCGTCCCTCCAGAGGCGCTTGAGAAGCCAAAGGGGCCGTGGGTGAGTTTGTGATGAGGTGAGTGTGAAGTGTGGAAGGGGGAGGGTGGCAAGAGGAGGTTTTTTTGAGGAAAATGAGTGCTGCTGAGCTGGTAGGTGAGGGCAAGGTCCCAGGCGGGTGTTGTGTGAGGAGCTGTGTAGGCCCGAAAAGGCGTCCTGCTGGGCAAGGGCAGGTGAGGAGGGCCAGGGCTTTTCCCAGGGCTGTTTGTTGCTGCGGCCAAAGGCTTTGGGAAGCAGAAGAGGGCCAGGGGTGTTGTTGCCTGCTGGGGCCCATGCGACGGTGTAGGTGTCCGCTGACCATAGCTGGTGTGTGGGAGCTGGGGCCACTCACCGTGCCCCTTTCCTCGTTAGTATAGTGGTGAGTATCCCCGCCTGTCACGCGGGAGGCCAGGGTTCGATTCCCCGACGGGGAGGCTGACCCCTTTTGAAGGGGGGACCAAGAAAGCCCTGGCCTGCCCACCACATGCCTTGCATTCTCCTTCTACGGACCCTTCCCTTCGCACCCCGCACTGATGACTTTCACCTCCAGAGAGACAATGACCGCGCAACGACAGGCTGGCCCTAGCCAAAGCCTCTCCCTGGCCTGCCGCCCCCGGGCCCAGCTTCGGGGTCTGCACGTGGGGGCACGTTTCCGAGCGGCAAAGGGAAATAGGCTGGCCAGGGGCATGAGGACAATGGCCCAGACAAACGGGGAGGGACTTGGTCCAGGGGTGGAGGAAGACAGAAAAAGGGACAGGCGTGGGATTGGCTTCCTGTCTTTTTTCCTTTGCTCAGGATTTTACCTGTGACTGTAATGGGGAGACTTGAGAAATACCTGTGGCCGCCGGCGAGGTAGGTGGCCGCCCCGAGAGCGCAGAGCTGAGCATTTTTCGCTGGGCTGCTGCCAGCGCCTGGCCGTGATCGTATAGTGGTTAGTACTCTGCGCCGTGGCCGCAGCAACCTCGGTTCGAATCCGGGTCACGGCATTTCTTTTTGGTGGGGAGGGGCTATCCTGCAGCACGCCTCGTGGCTCAGCCTGACGGCGTCCGTTTGCAAAGAGAGCCATCAGCCGGTCCTTAGTTTCTGCTTGGGAAAGGAAAGTCCGGGGGGTCCATCGGTCAGAAAAAGAGTACCAGGACTTCCTGCTGGGCGCCAGGGTCCAAAAGCAGCGCATTCCCTCCTGGAAAGGGCTGTGTTTGGAATGTCCGTCCAGTGCGCGTTGAAGGGAAGGATCTGCGTGCCTGGGAAGCTGCGTCCCTCCAGAGGCGCTTGAGAAGCCAAAGGGGCCGTGGGTGAGTTTGTGATGAGGTGAGTGTGAAGTGTGGAAGGGGGAGGGTGGCAAGAGGAGGTTTTTTTGAGGAAAATGGGTGCTGCTGAGCTGGTAGGTGAGGGCAAGGTCCCAGGCGGGTGTTGTGTGAGGAGCTGTGTAGGCCCGAAAAGGCGTCCTGCTGGGCAAGGGCAGGTGAGGAGGGCCAGGGCTTTTCCCAGGGCTGTTTGTTGCTGCGGCCAAAGGCTTTGGGAAGCAGAAGAGGGCCAGGGGTGTTGTTGCCTGCTGGGGCCCATGCGACGGTGTAGGTGTACGCTGACCATAGCTGGTGTGTGGGAGCTGGGGCCACTCACCATGCCCCTTTCCTCGTTAGTATAGTGGTGAGTATCCCCGCCTGTCACGCGGGAGGCCGGGGTTCGATTCCCCGACGGGGAGGCCTACCCCTTTTGAAGGGGGGACCAAGAAAGCCCTGGCCTGCCCACCACATGCCTTGCATTCTCCTTCTACGGACCCTTCCCTTCGCACCCCGCACTGATGACTTTCACCTCCAGAGAGACAATGACCGCGCAACGACAGGCTGGCCCTAGCCAAAGCCTCTCCCTGGCCTGCCGCCCCCGGGCCCAGCTTCGGGGTCTGCACGTGGGGGCACGTTTCCGAGCGGCAAAGGGAAATAGGCTGGCCAGGGGCATGAGGACAATGGCCCAGACAAACGGGGAGGGACTTGGTCCAGGGGTGGAGGAAGACAGAAAAAGGGACAGGCGTGGGATTGGCTTCCTGTCTTTTTTCCTTTGCTCAGGATTTTACCTGTGACTGTAATGGGGAGACTTGAGAAATACCTGTGGCCGCCGGCGAGGTAGGTGGCCGCCCCGAGAGCGCAGAGCTGAGCATTTTTCGCTGGGCTGCTGCCAGCGCCTGGCCGTGATCGTATAGTGGTTAGTACTCTGCGCCGTGGCCGCAGCAACCTCGGTTCGAATCCGGGTCACGGCATTTCTTTTTGGTGGGGAGGGGCTATCCTGCAGCACGCCTCGTGGCTCAGCCTGACGGCGTCCGTTTGCAAAGAGAGCCATCAGCCGGTCCTTAGTTTCTGCTTGGGAAAGGAAAGTCCGGGGGGTCCATCGGTCAGAAAAAGAGTACCAGGACTTCCTGCTGGGCGCCAGGGTCCAAAAGCAGCGCATTCCCTCCTGGAAAGGGCTGTGTTTGGAATGTCCGTCCAGTGCGCGTTGAAGGGAAGGATCTGCGTGCCTGGGAAGCTGCGTCCCTCCAGAGGCGCTTGAGAAGCCAAAGGGGCCGTGGGTGAGTTTGTGATGAGGTGAGTGTGAAGTGTGGAAGGGGGAGGGTGGCAAGAGGAGGTTTTTTTGAGGAAAATGGGTGCTGCTGAGCTGGTAGGTGAGGGCAAGGTCCCAGGCGGGTGTTGTGTGAGGAGCTGTGTAGGCCCGAAAAGGCGTCCTGCTGGGCAAGGGCAGGTGAGGAGGGCCAGGGCTTTTCCCAGGGCTGTTTGTTGCTGCGGCCAAAGGCTTTGGGAAGCAGAAGAGGGCCAGGGGTGTTGTTGCCTGCTGGGGCCCATGCGACGGTGTAGGTGTACGCTGACCATAGCTGGTGTGTGGGAGCTGGGGCCACTCACCATGCCCCTTTCCTCGTTAGTATAGTGGTGAGTATCCCCGCCTGTCACGCGGGAGGCCGGGGTTCGATTCCCCGACGGGGAGGCCTACCCCTTTTGAAGGGGGGACCAAGAAAGCCCTGGCCTGCCCACCACATGCCTTGCATTCTCCTTCTACGGACCCTTCCCTTCGCACCCCGCACTGATGACTTTCACCTCCAGAGAGACAATGACCGCGCAACGACAGGCTGGCCCTAGCCAAAGCCTCTCCCTGGCCTGCCGCCCCCGGGCCCAGCTTCGGGGTCTGCACGTGGGGGCACGTTTCCGAGCGGCAAAGGGAAATAGGCTGGCCAGGGGCATGAGGACAATGGCCCAGACAAACGGGGAGGGACTTGGTCCAGGGGTGGAGGAAGACAGAAAAAGGGACAGGCGTGGGATTGGCTTCCTGTCTTTTTTCCTTTGCTCAGGATTTTACCTGTGACTGTAATGGGGAGACTTGAGAAATACCTGTGGCCGCCGGCGAGGTAGGTGGCCGCCCCGAGAGCGCAGAGCTGAGCATTTTTCGCTGGGCTGCTGCCAGCGCCTGGCCGTGATCGTATAGTGGTTAGTACTCTGCGCCGTGGCCGCAGCAACCTCGGTTCGAATCCGGGTCACGGCATTTCTTTTTGGTGGGGAGGGGCTATCCTGCAGCACGCCTCGTGGCTCAGCCTGACGGCGTCCGTTTGCAAAGAGAGCCATCAGCCGGTCCTTAGTTTCTGCTTGGGAAAGGAAAGTCCGGGGGGTCCATCGGTCAGAAAAAGAGTACCAGGACTTCCTGCTGGGCGCCAGGGTCCAAAAGCAGCGCATTCCCTCCTGGAAAGGGCTGTGTTTGGAATGTCCGTCCAGTGCGCGTTGAAGGGAAGGATCTGCGTGCCTGGGAAGCTGCGTCCCTCCAGAGGCGCTTGAGAAGCCAAAGGGGCCGTGGGTGAGTTTGTGATGAGGTGAGTGTGAAGTGTGGAAGGGGGAGGGTGGCAAGAGGAGGTTTTTTTGAGGAAAATGAGTGCTGCTGAGCTGGTAGGTGAGGGCAAGGTCCCAGGCGGGTGTTGTGTGAGGAGCTGTGTAGGCCCGAAAAGGCGTCCTGCTGGGCAAGGGCAGGTGAGGAGGGCCAGGGCTTTTCCCAGGGCTGTTTGTTGCTGCGGCCAAAGGCTTTGGGAAGCAGAAGAGGGCCAGGGGTGTTGTTGCCTGCTGGGGCCCATGCGACGGTGTAGGTGTACGCTGACCATAGCTGGTGTGTGGGAGCTGGGGCCACTCACCGTGCCCCTTTCCTCGTTAGTATAGTGGTGAGTATCCCCGCCTGTCACGCGGGAGGCCGGGGTTCGATTCCCCGACGGGGAGGCTGACCCCTTTTGAAGGGGGGACCAAGAAAGCCCTGGCCTGCCCACCACATGCCTTGCATTCTCCTTCTACGGACCCTTCCCTTCGCACCCCGCACTGATGACTTTCACCTCCAGAGAGACAATGACCGCGCAACGACAGGCTGGCCCTAGCCAAAGCCTCTCCCTGGCCTGCCGCCCCCGGGCCCAGCTTCGGGGTCTGCACGTGGGGGCACGTTTCCGAGCGGCAAAGGGAAATAGGCTGGCCAGGGGCATGAGGACAATGGCCCAGACAAACGGGGAGGGACTTGGTCCAGGGGTGGAGGAAGACAGAAAAAGGGACAGGCGTGGGATTGGCTTCCTGTCTTTTTTCCTTTGCTCAGGATTTTACCTGTGACTGTAATGGGGAGACTTGAGAAATACCTGTGGCCGCCGGCGAGGTAGGTGGCCGCCCCGAGAGCGCAGAGCTGAGCATTTTTCGCTGGGCTGCTGCCAGCGCCTGGCCGTGATCGTATAGTGGTTAGTACTCTGCGCCGTGGCCGCAGCAACCTCGGTTCGAATCCGGGTCACGGCATTTCTTTTTGGTGGGGAGGGGCTATCCTGCAGCACGCCTCGTGGCTCAGCCTGACGGCGTCCGTTTGCAAAGAGAGCCATCAGCCGGTCCTTAGTTTCTGCTTGGGAAAGGAAAGTCCGGGGGGTCCATCGGTCAGAAAAAGAGTACCAGGACTTCCTGCTGGGCGCCAGGGTCCAAAAGCAGCGCATTCCCTCCTGGAAAGGGCTGTGTTTGGAATGTCCGTCCAGTGCGCGTTGAAGGGAAGGATCTGCGTGCCTGGGAAGCTGCGTCCCTCCAGAGGCGCTTGAGAAGCCAAAGGGGCCGTGGGTGAGTTTGTGATGAGGTGAGTGTGAAGTGTGGAAGGGGGAGGGTGGCAAGAGGAGGTTTTTTTGAGGAAAATGAGTGCTGCTGAGCTGGTAGGTGAGGGCAAGGTCCCAGGCGGGTGTTGTGTGAGGAGCTGTGTAGGCCCGAAAAGGCGTCCTGCTGGGCAAGGGCAGGTGAGGAGGGCCAGGGCTTTTCCCAGGGCTGTTTGTTGCTGCGGCCAAAGGCTTTGGGAAGCAGAAGAGGGCCAGGGGTGTTGTTGCCTGCTGGGGCCCATGTGACGGTGTAGGTGTCCGCTGACCATAGCTGGTGTGTGGGAGCTGGGGCCACTCACCGTGCCCCTTTCCTCGTTAGTATAGTGGTGAGTATCCCCGCCTGTCACGCGGGAGGCCGGGGTTCGATTCCCCGACGGGGAGGCTGACCCCTTTTGAAGGGGGGACCAAGAAAGCCCTGGCCTGCCCACCACATGCCTTGCATTCTCCTTCTACGGACCCTTCCCTTCGCACCCCGCACTGATGACTTTCACCTCCAGAGAGACAATGACCGCGCAACGACAGGCTGGCCCTAGCCAAAGCCTCTCCCTGGCCTGCCGCCCCCGGGCCCAGCTTCGGGGTCTGCACGTGGGGGCACGTTTCCGAGCGGCAAAGGGAAATAGGCTGGCCAGGGGCATGAGGACAATGGCCCAGACAAACGGGGAGGGACTTGGTCCAGGGGTGGAGGAAGACAGAAAAAGGGACAGGCGTGGGATTGGCTTCCTGTCTTTTTTCCTTTGCTCAGGATTTTACCTGTGACTGTAATGGGGAGACTTGAGAAATACCTGTGGCCGCCGGCGAGGTAGGTGGCCGCCCCGAGAGCGCAGAGCTGAGCATTTTTCGCTGGGCTGCTGCCAGCGCCTGGCCGTGATCGTATAGTGGTTAGTACTCTGCGCCGTGGCCGCAGCAACCTCGGTTCGAATCCGGGTCACGGCATTTCTTTTTGGTGGGGAGGGGCTATCCTGCAGCACGCCTCGTGGCTCAGCCTGACGGCGTCCGTTTGCAAAGAGAGCCATCAGCCGGTCCTTAGTTTCTGCTTGGGAAAGGAAAGTCCGGGGGGTCCATCGGTCAGAAAAAGAGTACCAGGACTTCCTGCTGGGCGCCAGGGTCCAAAAGCAGCGCATTCCCTCCTGGAAAGGGCTGTGTTTGGAATGTCCGTCCAGTGCGCGTTGAAGGGAAGGATCTGCGTGCCTGGGAAGCTGCGTCCCTCCAGAGGCGCTTGAGAAGCCAAAGGGGCCGTGGGTGAGTTTGTGATGAGGTGAGTGTGAAGTGTGGAAGGGGGAGGGTGGCAAGAGGAGGTTTTTTTGAGGAAAATGAGTGCTGCTGAGCTGGTAGGTGAGGGCAAGGTCCCAGGCGGGTGTTGTGTGAGGAGCTGTGTAGGCCCGAAAAGGCGTCCTGCTGGGCAAGGGCAGGTGAGGAGGGCCAGGGCTTTTCCCTGGGCTGTTTGTTGCTGCGGCCAAAGGCTTTGGGAAGCAGAAGAGGGCCAGGGGTGTTGTTGCCTGCTGGGGCCCATGTGACGGTGTAGGTGTCCGCTGACCATAGCTGGTGTGTGGGAGCTGGGGCCACTCACCATGCCCCTTTCCTCGTTAGTATAGTGGTGAGTATCCCCGCCTGTCACGCGGGAGGCCGGGGTTCGATTCCCCGACGGGGAGGCTGACCCCTTTTGAAGGGGGGACCAAGAAAGCCCTGGCCTGCCCACCACATGCCTTGCATTCTCCTTCTACGGACCCTTCCCTTCGCACCCCGCACTGATGACTTTCACCTCCAGAGAGACAATGACCGCGCAACGACAGGCTGGCCCTAGCCAAAGCCTCTCCCTGGCCTGCCGCCCCCGGGCCCAGCTTCGGGGTCTGCACGTGGGGGCACGTTTCCGAGCGGCAAAGGGAAATAGGCTGGCCAGGGGCATGAGGACAATGGCCCAGACAAACGGGGAGGGACTTGGTCCAGGGGTGGAGGAAGACAGAAAAAGGGACAGGCGTGGGATTGGCTTCCTGTCTTTTTTCCTTTGCTCAGGATTTTACCTGTGACTGTAATGGGGAGACTTGAGAAATACCTGTGGCCGCCGGCGAGGTAGGTGGCCGCCCCGAGAGCGCAGAGCTGAGCATTTTTCGCTGGGCTACTGCCAGCGCCTGGCCGTGATCGTATAGTGGTTAGTACTCTGCGCCGTGGCCGCAGCAACCTCGGTTCGAATCCGGGTCACGGCATTTCTTTTTGGTGGGGAGGGGCTATCCTGCAGCACGCCTCGTGGCTCAGCCTGACGGCGTCCGTTTGCAAAGAGAGCCATCAGCCGGTCCTTAGTTTCTGCTTGGGAAAGGAAAGTCCGGGGGGTCCATCGGTCAGAAAAAGAGTACCAGGACTTCCTGCTGGGCGCCAGGGTCCAAAAGCAGCGCATTCCCTCCTGGAAAGGGCTGTGTTTGGAATGTCCGTCCAGTGCGCGTTGAAGGGAAGGATCTGCGTGCCTGGGAAGCTGCGTCCCTCCAGAGGCGCTTGAGAAGCCAAAGGGGCCGTGGGTGAGTTTGTGATGAGGTGAGTGTGAAGTGTGGAAGGGGGAGGGTGGCAAGAGGAGGTTTTTTTGAGGAAAATGGGTGCTGCTGAGCTGGTAGGTGAGGGCAAGGTCCCAGGCGGGTGTTGTGTGAGGAGCTGTGTAGGCCCGAAAAGGCGTCCTGCTGGGCAAGGGCAGGTGAGGAGGGCCAGGGCTTTTCCCAGGGCTGTTTGTTGCTGCGGCCAAAGGCTTTGGGAAGCAGAAGAGGGCCAGGGGTGTTGTTGCCTGCTGGGGCCCATGCGACGGTGTAGGTGTACGCGGACCATAGCTGGTGTGTGGGAGCTGGGGCCACTCACCGTGCCCCTTTCCTCGTTAGTATAGTGGTGAGTATCCCCGCCTGTCACGCGGGAGGCCGGGGTTCGATTCCCCGACGGGGAGGCCTACCCCTTTTGAAGGGGGGACCAAGAAAGCCCTTGCCTGCCCACCACATGCCTTGCATTCTCCTTCTACGGACCCTTCCCTTCGCACCCCGCACTGATGACTTTCACCTCCAGAGAGACAATGACCGCGCAACGACAGGCTGGCCCTAGCCAAAGCCTCTCCCTGGCCTGCCGCCCCCGGGCCCAGCTTCGGGGTCTGCACGTGGGGGCACGTTTCCGAGCGGCAAAGGGAAATAGGCTGGCCAGGGGCATGAGGACAATGGCCCAGACAAACGGGGAGGGACTTGGTCCAGGGGTGGAGGAAGACAGAAAAAGGGACAGGCGTGGGATTGGCTTCCTGTCTTTTTTCCTTTGCTCAGGATTTTACCTGTGACTGTAATGGGGAGACTTGAGAAATACCTGTGGCCGCCGGCGAGGTAGGTGGCCGCCCCGAGAGCGCAGAGCTGAGCATTTTTCGCTGGGCTGCTGCCAGCGCCTGGCCGTGATCGTATAGTGGTTAGTACTCTGCGCCGTGGCCGCAGCAACCTCGGTTCGAATCCGGGTCACGGCATTTCTTTTTGGTGGGGAGGGGCTATCCTGCAGCACGCCTCGTGGCTCAGCCTGACGGCGTCCGTTTGCAAAGAGAGCCATCAGCCGGTCCTTAGTTTCTGCTTGGGAAAGGAAAGTCCGGGGGGTCCATCGGTCAGAAAAAGAGTACCAGGACTTCCTGCTGGGCGCCAGGGTCCAAAAGCAGCGCATTCCCTCCTGGAAAGGGCTGTGTTTGGAATGTCCGTCCAGTGCGCGTTGAAGGGAAGGATCTGCGTGCCTGGGAAGCTGCGTCCCTCCAGAGGCGCTTGAGAAGCCAAAGGGGCCGTGGGTGAGTTTGTGATGAGGTGAGTGTGAAGTGTGGAAGGGGGAGGGTGGCAAGAGGAGGTTTTTTTGAGGAAAATGAGTGCTGCTGAGCTGGTAGGTGAGGGCAAGGTCCCAGGCGGGTGTTGTGTGAGGAGCTGTGTAGGCCCGAAAAGGCGTCCTGCTGGGCAAGGGCAGGTGAGGAGGGCCAGGGCTTTTCCCAGGGCTGTTTGTTGCTGCGGCCAAAGGCTTTGGGAAGCAGAAGAGGGCCAGGGGTGTTGTTGCCTGCTGGGGCCCATGCGACGGTGTAGGTGTCCGCTGACCATAGCTGGTGTGTGGGAGCTGGGGCCACTCACCGTGCCCCTTTCCTCGTTAGTATAGTGGTGAGTATCCCCGCCTGTCACGCGGGAGGCCGGGGTTCGATTCCCCGACGGGGAGGCTGACCCCTTTTGAAGGGGGGACCAAGAAAGCCCTGGCCTGCCCACCACATGCCTTGCATTCTCCTTCTACGGACCCTTCCCTTCGCACCCCGCACTGATGACTTTCACCTCCAGAGAGACAATGACCGCGCAACGACAGGCTGGCCCTAGCCAAAGCCTCTCCCTGGCCTGCCGCCCCCGGGCCCAGCTTCGGGGTCTGCACGTGGGGGCACGTTTCCGAGCGGCAAAGGGAAATAGGCTGGCCAGGGGCATGAGCAGTGATTTCCCAACACCCCCCCCCCATTTTTGTGAACTAGTTACATGCCAAACCTGGTGGCTGAACTTCGCAACTTTGTCCACACCCACAACTATTTCACATTTGGGGACAATATATATCTTAAAGTCAGCGGCACTGCTATGGATACCCACATTGCCCCACAGTATGCCAACATTTTTGTGGCTGACTTAAAACAACGCTTCCTTAGCTCTCGTCTCGTAATTCCCCTACTGTACTTGCACTACACTGAAGACAGCTTCATCATCTGGACTCATGGAAAAGAAGCCCTTGAGGAATTCCACCATGATTTCAACAATTTCCATCCCACCATCAACCTAGGCCTAGATCAATTCACTCAAGCGGTCCATTTGCTTTACAGTAGTGTGCTGATAAGCTTTGGTCACATAAACACCACCCTATACCAGAAACCGACTGACCGCTATACTTACCTACATGCCTCCAGCTTCCATCCAGGATACACCACATGATCCATTGTCTATAGCCAAGCTCTAAGATACAACCGTATTTGCTCCAATCCCTCAGACAGAGATAAACACCTACAAGATCTCTATCAAGCATTCTTAAAACTACAATACCCACTTGCTGAAGTGAAAAAACAGGTTGACAGAGCCAGAAGAGTACCCAGAAGTCACCTACTACAAGACAGGCCCAACATAGAAAATAACAGAACACCACTGGCCTTTACGTTCATCCCCCAATTAAAACCTCTCCAGCGCATCATCAAAGATCTACAACCTATCCTGAAAGATGATCCTTCACTCTCCCAGATCTTGGGAGACAGGCCAGTCCTTGCTTACAGACAACCCCCAAACCTGAAGTAAATCCTCACCAGCAACCACAGAACAACACTAACCCAGGAATCTATCCTTGCAACAAAGCCCTATGCCAACTCTGTCCACATATCTATTCAAGTGACACCATAATAGGACCTAATCACATCAGCCACGCCATCAGGGGCTCGTTCACCTGCACAGCTACCAATGTGGTATATGCCATTATGTGCCAGCAATGCCCCTCTTCCATGTACATTGGCCAAACCAGACAGTCTCTGTGCAAAAGAATAAATGGGATGCAAATCAGACGTCAAGAATTATAACATTCAAACACCAGTAGGAGAACACTTCAACCTCTCTGGCCATTCAGTAACAGATTTAAAGGTGGCAATTTTGCAACAGAAAGCTTCAAAAACAGACTCCAACGAGAAACTGCTGAACTTGAATTAATATGCAAACTAGATACAATCAATTTAGGCTTAAATAGAGACTGGAAATGGCTGAGCCATTACACACATTGAATCTCTTTCCCCATGTTAATTATCCTCATACTTTCTTGTCAAACTATCTTAAATGGGTCATCCTGATTATCACTACAAAAGTTTTTTTTCTCCTGCTGAGACTAGCTCATCTTAATTAATTAGCCTCTTAGAGTTGGTTGGGCAACTCCCACCTTTTCATGTTCTCTGTGTGTATGTGTGTGTGCATATATATATATCCTCACTATATGTTCCATTCTATGCATCCGATGAAGCCATTTATGAACATTGAATTTCATCTGCCATTTTGTTGCCCAATCACCCAGTTTTGTGAGATCCCTTTGTAACTCTTCGCAGTCTGCCTGGGACTTAACTATCTTGAACAGTTTTGTATCATCTGCAAATTTTGTCACCTCACTGTTTACCCATTTTTCCAGATCATTTATGAGTATGTTGAACAGTAATGGTCCCAGTACTGACCCCTCTGGGATACCACTATTTATCTCTCTCCATTCTGAAAACTGATAATTTATTCCTACCCTTTGTTTCCAAGATTTTAACCAGTTACTGATCCATGAGAGGACTTCCCTCTTATCCCATGATGGCTTACTTTTCAAAAGTCAATTTAAATTAAATACATTTTTTTAAAATTATATATATTTTTAGAAATCTAGACCCGTTATGTGTAACTTGCATTATCCTTATGTTAAATTTGCATTATCCTAACAAAACATTTACTTTATTCACATCTCTTTTATATATCTCATTGGCCCTGACACCCCCCCCCTGTAAATTCAAACACCCCCCCTAATTTCAATTCCTGGGGAAACTACTGGGCATGAGAACAATAGCCCAGACAAACGGGGATGGACTTGGTCCAGGGGTGGAGGAAGACAGAAAAAGGGACAGGCGTGGGATTGCAGGGCCGCCCAGAGGGGGGGGCAAAGGGGGCAATTTGCCCCGGGCCCCGGGCTCCGCAGGGGCCCCCAAGAGAACAGCAGAGGCTCCTGCCCCCGCCCCTCTCCTGGAGCCTCAGCGCTTGATGTCTCCGCCGGGGCCCCTGAGCCCCGCCCTGCTCAGAGCCGCGTGGTGAGGGGGCGGGGCTGGGAGCTCCGCTCCCTCCGCTCGGCGTGTAGCTCCCAGCCCCGCCCCCTCACCACGCGGCTCTGAGCGGGACCGAGCTCAGGCCCCGCCGGCCGCACGCTGCCGCTGTTCCGGCGAGGCGCTGAGACTCCGGGCGAGGAGGGAGCCGGGGGTAAGAGGCTGGGGCCGGGGCTGGGGGGAAGCGGGACCCGCCGCCGAAGCGTAGCTCGGTCTTCGGCGGCGAGGGGCCCCTTCCGTTCCGGGACCTGCCGCCAAAGTGCCCCGAAGACCCGCGGCGGGGACCCCACCCCGCCGCACTTTGGCGGCGGGTCCCGCTTCGGCGGTAATTCGGCAGCGGGGGTCCCCGCCGCGGGTCTTCGGGGCACTTTGGCGGCGGGTCCCGGAACGGAAGGGCCCCCCGCCGCTGAAGACCCCGGGCCCCAGGAATCCTCTGGGCGGCCCTGTGGGATTGGCTTCCTGTCTTTTTTCCTTTGCTCAGGATTTACCTGTGACTGCAACGGGGAGACTTGAGAAATACCTGTGGCCGCCGGCGAGGTAGGTGGCCGCCCTGAGAGTTTCATGACACTTTAGCGAGACTAGAGAGGTTTGCGCGGTGCCAAACATCCAGTCCTTCCCCTGGCAGATTAAAGATGGGGTAGGTAGGGAAGAGCACTGGCCGAGCCCAGCATAGGTGGCCAGACAGGAAGTCTGATATATTGGGAGATGGGTGGAGGGTAATAGGAGCTATACAGGAAAAAGACCCTAATTCTGGACTGTCCCTATAGAATTGGGAGCGCTGGTCACCGCAGCCCGGCACGGGCAGGGCAGGGCAGGGCAGGATGCGCTGCAGGGGCGCTGGGCCGGGGACGCGCTGTGCGGAGGTGACACGCCCGGCGCTGGGGACTGGGGACCCGGCCAAGCAGGTTTCTTTACTGGGGGGAACAAGCAGAATCCCCGAACTCGGGGATGGGACGCCGCGTCACTGGCCCCGCCCAGCCAGATACAGCCCCGCCCCCACCCCCCTTGGGCGGAGCCCAGAGTCCCCACGTGGTGTGTAGGCGGGGGAGGAGCCGCAGGAGTTCTCGACAGGTCTCATTGGTTGCCTTCCCACCAATGACCTGTCCCCCAGCTTTGCCACTTCCTCCCCACCATTCGAAAGCTGAGTTCCCGCGCAGAGAGAGAGAGAGAGAGAGAGGGAAGGGGGGCGGCGCTCCGCTGCGATTGGCTCCCCATCCTCCCCCCCGCTGCAATTGGCCGATGTGCTACCGTTGGGCGGGGTCAAGATGTCGGATTGGCTGAATTCAGAGCGGGGGTGTGGCCTAAGGTGGGGTTTTCCGGAGGATCTGCCCCTTCCCGGCCCGCGCCGGGGTTCGGTGCCAGGCGATGGAGGCGGTTCGGTGCGCGGGGCACGGTGAGGGGCGGGGCCGCCGTGACATGCCGGTGGGGAGGGGGGGCCCCCCGGGTCGCGCTGCGAGGTGCCGGCCGGGCTCTCTGGGCAGCCCCCCCGGGGGCGGGGCGTCTCCAGACTGGGGGGGGTCCCGGGGGCTGGGTCCCCACACTGAGCGCGGGGGGGGTCCCTGGGCTGAGGGGGGGTCCCGAGCGGAGCGGATGCTGGGGCCGGGCTCACGAGGCTGCTTTTCTTCCCCACCAGGGTCTCTCTGTTTCCTAAAAACAGGCGTCCGCGATGGACCCAGCAAAGGGAAAAGCTTCTACGTGTGCGGGGTCCGGGACCAGGCGCCCTGCGGATTCACCCATCCTGCACAGTAGGTTTGGCAGATGGGGATGTTCCTGTTCTGCACACGCACCCCACTCTCGGGGGGTGATGCTGAGCTGGCCGCCTACAGCCTGGGATGCGGTGTGTGTCACTTTAGGTTTTCCAGTGTTGGAGACGCTCTCAGATTACATTATAGCAATATTCCTTACTAAGCAAAGGCAGCTGCTGTATATGTGTTCTGAGAGGCAGTCCAGTCTAAACATATAATCAGAGTTTGGAATGGCTTTATGGGAAGGCAGAAACATATCCTAATCCCCTGTTGTTTGTATTATCATAGTTCCTAGGAGCTCTAGTCATAGACCAGGACCCTATTGCACTAGCTGTGGTACAAACACAGATAAAAAAGATGGTCTCTGACCCAAAAAGCTCACAGTCTAAGACTAAGATAAGAGATACAAATAAGTGGGGGAAATACAAAGGAACAATGAGATAATACTAGTCGTCATGATAGCCAGCAGATTGATCACACCAACTGATTAACAGTTATCAACTTTTTTGTAGTCAAGGTAAAGGGGATTTGTCAGGATGCAAAATGGCAACCTGTATCTTCAACTAGCCTATGTACCTTCAGCTCGGATGCCCATATACATCATATACACTCACCGTGGGCTACAAACCACCATGATTTGTAGATGTAGCCACATAGACCATTCTGTGGTTGACCCACAGATTAGCTAGTAATATCAATAATGTACCTCTTAATCTTTCTGTATAGAAACCGGAGATTCAACTGTCTCCCACCTTGACTACTCACTTCGTAAATTATACCAAAACAATACAGAAGACCCAGGCTAATAGTGGTACACGAAAACCAAAGTTTTCGTTACATAATTGGCATTCTGTGTCTTAAGTGCTGGAAACTAAGAGAGAGAAGAGATTAGCCCTTTTATTAATTTTAAGTGAATTTGGTGCTGTTTGGGGAGCCCTGACAATGAGCTATTACACCTCTACCCTGATATAACACGAATTTGGATATAACGTGGTAAAGCAGCGCTCCGGGGGCGAGGCTGCACGCACTGGTGGATCAAAGCAAGTTCAATATAACGCAGTTTCACCTATAACACAGTAAGCTTTTTTTGGCTCCCTAGGACAGTGTTATATTGGGGTAGAGGTGTAGTTCTGTGAACCCGACCTACCTTTGTGTCTCTGAGCGAAGGAGTCTTTGAGATCTTCCTCGAAGGATTTTGCCTTAGGCATTTGTTTCTGCTGCTCTTACTCAGGCAGCTCAAATCTCTTTTCCCCCACTTTCAGTCTTCCTGCTTCCTACTGCTTGATCCATGAGAAGTATATGGTGGAGCTGCAAGTTCTGATTCAGCAACAGGACGGAGAAGAATACAAGTAGGTTTGTCCAAAGGGAACATGTACAGCATGTAATTCTCATTAATTTGAAAAGCTGGGATAACTCTTCCTTCTTGTGGCATCACAGCCTAATCACTGTAGTGCTTGGTATATACATTTCTGCAGGTTTGCATGTTATTTTTAAAATATGGCAGTTTCCAGTTCTGAAGAGAATAGAATGTAAATAACTGGATTGAGGTGGGATGTTTTTGTTGTACTGAAATTGGCATCATTTTAAAACACTATGAATCTTACAGTATTAAATTGTAGATATAATTGGATGGATTGTATGTGTGTTCGACATCACAAGGCCTACAAAAAGCAGCTCCCAGCAAAGTTTAGTTTCTGCTGGCTAGATATAGTTTGTATAGATAGTACACAGTGATGTGATATAAGGATTTTATTGGCATGAGTTTGTGACGATCACATTAATCATGCGTGGTAAAGCCATTTCTGAGTTATCCAGATCATCAAAAATGAGTGCTGGTATAACTTTTATGGTATGCCATCATGTAGTCTCTGTATGACACATGTTGCAGGAAAATCTATTTTAGGAATAGTACAGAGATTTTAAAAAAATCGTAGTACTTTTTCTTTGTATCCTTGTGCCTGTGAAGCTGTGTCTTAGTCAGCATGAGTCCAAATGGGCTGAGCTCAGACAGAGAGAGAATTAACACTAATAAATGTAAAACATCTTTAAAAATGATGTAAAATAGAATCCTGTACATAAAAATGTCAGAATTCAGTCTAGCTCTGGCCAGCCCAGGACTAAAAATGAGAGCCAGGTCCCACTAGAAAGGCTCGGATCTTCCCTTCAGTGATGTCAATATCCCATTTCTAGTCCTTCTGGGCCATTGGATATTGGACACTAAAGTTGTTGCTGGCCCAGGACCATCGTAGGCCTCAGACATGTATGGTTTTCAAGGGAAATTCTGCAGTTGGGGTGGGGAGGAAACCTTTTTTTGGCAGGTTGATGGTTTTTGTTTAGTTCTAACATTTCCAATTCCTGTGCAGCTTCAAACAGTTGAGTTTGAAGCTCCACAGGAATTGGAAATGTTAGAATTAATCCTGGGGAGATGGATTATTGGGCAGGTGTTATAGTTATGTGATAAAGCATACAGGTGTGTGATTATTAAATGGATGCTTCCTCAATTTGTCGTATGGGCATTTCTGTCATATAGGTGATTGTATCTATACATTCATATATAGATATATCAATCTAAATGCAAGTTAATGCTACTTGTAGTTTTGACTTTGATTTAACACATTTTTGTTAACTGCTTGTGCAGTCTCCTATGAGATCGATATTACCCCTTTTTACAGTTTGGAAACATGAGTTTAAGAGGGTAAGCAAGTAGTTGGTGGAATGGAATCCCGTTTTCTGACTCCAATGTCTTGCTTGAAAAACTTAAACAAGGGTTTCTTATCTTTGTTCTTCCATCTTTTGATTCATTTATTCAATATATTTTAAAATTTTGGCTCCTTCCATATTAAGAACCAACTTACTCTATTCAGTGATCCAATTATTTACTAGTAACAACCTTATGTTATCATAAAAGGTTTTTCTTTGGTACAATTATTTATTTATATTTATATCCCACATAAGCTTTCAACATGTGTTCAGTTAAAATTCACGATTAAATAGAAAACAGCTGCAATCCAATAAAAGCATCTCACAGAGCTCCGTTTGTCAGCTGCCAATTTAGAAAAGAAGCCTCCCTCTTATTCCAAAGCCTAACTCCTCCCTCCTCTCCTCCCCTCCCCCCAGCTTCAAAGAAATGCATTGCACAGCCCGTCTCTTAAAAGGCTAATAAATTTGGGCTTTGGTAAACCATGAGGGGTTTCCAAGACTTTGATCATAATCAGTGACTGAATCGTGTTGAATGTTCTGTGTCACTACACCTTCAGTTCTTGTTTCAAGGCAAGAGAGGAACTATAAGCAGAGGCAATGAATGTATCCAGTGAATTTTAATATTATAAAAAGCTGTGCATTGGGCAGTTACTAAATTTGATCTCGTTTGTGTTTCCAGAGGTCTTGAGTGATATACTAAATGCATACAGATCCCTGTAAAGTGCAGATCCAGAGACTCTGTTTGGGACGCTGCTTGTGCAAACTGAATTTTTAAAGATCCTCTGTGACAGAACTTACTGGTATGTGTTATAACTTGCTTTCACAGCTTATGTTTTCTTTTATGGTCTACTAGGCTATACTATCGATGCCTTAAAAGTAAGATGGAAGGGAAGAGTTGGTGTGGGAGCATCCCCTGGCAGGTACATGTGTGTCATTTATATTTAAGCTATCTGCTGCTCACAGTGCGCGATTGTTTACATTTTCCACTATGCAACCTGCAGTTCAACCTGCAAAGGGCTATGGGTTCCAGCATGCAGTGCTCCATCTTGGTTTAAGGTGTCAATCTGCTGTTCTTAATATGAAATATTGCATGCTGGGGCCTCTCTTTACAGGCCAAAGTACAGGGAGTACTCTGCGTTGTGGGCAACTTGCGTTCAGTATCCAGCTGTGGCGGTCTCTTCTCTTTTTCCCCTATCCCCATTCCCAGAGGCTGCATGGTTGATGAGACATTCTGCTTAGTGGGTGCCAGGAATCAGCTTTATGCTTCTCAATAGTGCCTTCTACAGCCAAGTGCTTACTAGTACTTGATGGCTCTGTGACAGTACCGCCCATAAGGCTTTATGGAAATATGCTTAGAATGTGTTTTATGCTACATAGGCCATGTAACATATCTCCGTAAAGGTTATGATCTACTGAATGTATTAATCCTATTTGTATGCATGTATCATTTTTGTATTCAAAGTTATGAATGTTATGAACATTGGCTGTATACTTGCTTGATTTCTAAGTAGCCTTATTTAGAACATTTGGTCACTTCTTGGGAAAGGAATGTGCAAGTTAAGTGCTTCCTGAATGAGCACTTAACTTGCACATTCAACAGCCGGAAGAGCTTGGAATACTCCAATCCACATAAGAAGTCTACTTGAGGACGTTCAAGGTAGCATGTGGGTAATGGCTGCTACCTGCAAGTCCTGAGTCATGCATGGGCATGTGACTTGCCCATGTGATTCCGAATCTCCATTTTGTGACTGGATTCTACATAATGGGGGTTTCTGTGATCTAACCTGTCACAGGCGGCTCTGCCATAGCCTAGCTGGAGTTATGGGAAAGGTGATATTCACAGAATCTGATATCTTTCTTGAGTGGGTTATGGCATGGTTGAGGGTGTGATGGGGTAATATTCTTTCCTAATTCATTTACTGAAGAATTTAATTTTATTTACGTATTTTTCAGGATTCCAAAGCCATCAAACCGCCAGTAGATGCAGAATCCCAGCATGCATCAGAGCTATTCCTTAATCCCAGTGGTCAGCGAAATCCATTCAAAGTTCTAGACAAGAATTGTGAACTGTCCTCCTGGAAGCTACTTAGTGAAGGCAACAGGGAGAAAAATACCGTTGAAGGAGGGAAACAGAAGGAAAAGAGAGAGCAGGCATTAGATAAAAAGAAGGAGGAGAAATTGACATCTGAATCTCAGATGGGAAGAGAGCCACTAGTGGGAATGAAGATTAAGAAAAAAATTTCTGGGGAGAAGAGGAGTGACACGGAACCTGGGGAGGGAACAGGGTCCAGAGCTAAATCAAGTCAGTCTGAGACTCAGAAAGAGAGAAACCTTTTGGGGAATAAACAGAAAGATGGCACCAGTGGAGAGTCTGAGAAATCCTCTGAGCACATAGAGGAGGAGGCATTTGCAAAGCCAATGAAAGATGCCTTGCACAGAGAAAGGAAACTAAAGCCTTCATCCCCAAGCCTTGACAGCCAAAAAGCAAGTACTGAGCCACCGAGAGAGGAGCAGCTCAGAAAGGAAGACTCAAAAAGCAACAGGGGCAGAGGAGTAGAAGTGAAGGTAGATGCTGGTGGAAAGGCTAGAGAGAAGAACATGACACCCAGAGAGTGTGAGATTTCCCAGGAGGCTACAGGCTTGTCAATACCATCAGCATTTCTCCAAGTGCCCTCTGAAGGAGGCCCAGTGGCACAGCCAGCACCATCAAAGGCAGGAATAGTGCCAGGGGAGCGAAAATATGCAAATCAAAATACTAACAGTGATGAAGGTGAAGTTGTGTTTGTTTCTTCCGAGTTGGGCAAAGACCAACCTGATGGGTCAGTATTGGATTTGCAACAGGGGGAGGTTCGTGAGAGAACATCTGGGAAGAGTGAGCAAAGGATTTTCTCTTCCTCTTCAGGAGTTGCAACATCTTTGCAAAAGGAAGAAACCCTGGACACCAAAGCCCTTCAGAACCATCTTACAGTCCAGCTGAATCAGAAGAAGGTTGTTGTTTCTATTATACACCTCGCTTTTGCTCTTCCCATTCTCGAGGCAGCTGTTTGCATCAGCCCCGTCAGAATCAATAACCCCTACCGAGCAATAACTCTCTGGAGTGCTTAGAGAAAGGTGATCACTTTAGGCTTCTGAAAACTCAGGCCAGACACAAATCAGTTGGAGAGAGATATATCTTAAAACACTGTGTGAGAGAACTTCATATCCTCTAGCTTGGGGGTACCTAGTATTTTCTTCTCTGAGGGCCATGTCAGCAACATAGTAGGAACATATGAGCTGCACCTTAGGCTGTGTCTACATAGCACACAGGGAGCACTTTCCAGAGTGGGTGGACACATGCTATCTCTGCTTGACCTAGTGTACTACAAATAACTGTGTGGCTGCAGTGGGATCGGTGTCAGCTAGGGCAAGTCCCCCAAATCCGTACCTAGGGTCAGGCAGGATTGTACTTGGGAGACTAGCTTGAGTGCTATTTTTAGTGTGCTAGCTGAGCAGAGCTAGTACATGTCTGTCTAGCTACTCTGGGAAGCACCCAAAATTGCAGCCATGGTTCACTTTTTTTTAAAAGTGTGGTAATAATTTGGAAAAATGATTCTCTTTAAAAAGACATCATGGAGAAAATTTATGATTCCAGCTTTGCACGCTTACTCTGGGATGGAGAAAACAAGCTGTGTTCTTTCGGTCTTGTTCATAATCATGAATAATAATAGATCTGAAAACTTAGACATTTTGTTGATCATGCATAAGTCAAAATAGAATTTAGATCTTGCTACTAGAACTATTGCTTCTGTTGGATAACATGTGTAGAAAAGAGTAAAAATAATGAATAAAGAAAGCAATCTAGACTAAGTGCCCTGGAGAGCTGTTGAGATCCTTAGACTACGCTGGTTGTGTCCCCCTTCTCATAATCTTAAGGAATCGGGGTTCCTAATTCCCCTCCCCTAAAATTTAATAATAGTTAACTTATTTTCTGGTTAAAGGTGCTCCAGAGATTTATATAACCCTTATACGAACTACGTTACACTTACAAATATTTTGGAGATTGCAGAATTAGCTTAAAATATCTGACTTCCTAGAATGCAAGTTTTACCCTTTTTACTTCTGACTTTTTTGACTGTCCTGTGTAGAGGAGACTGGTTGGAAGTGGTTGGCGGTGGATATTAGTACCAAGTAGATAAGACGTGGATTCTGGGTTTTGTTTTTCAGAGCACTTTGGCGACAGTGAATGTTCAGGCCCTGCCGGATAAAGGTGAAAGATTATTAAAGCAAGTGCAGGATTTGGAAGCTGCGCTCAGTGCTCTCAGCCTCTCAACAGCAGAAAGTGCAGAGAAGGGTAAGAGGGCAAAATTCTGACCATCCAAGTGATGTGTCCAATTACAATGTTTATAAAAAGTACAAGTTCATACGTAGTGTGTTGCATATGTAGAGCCATGGGAATGCTAAGAAGCTGAACAGACTATATTCATTGAAACAACTGAAAATGAATGAAGGCATGTACTAAATTTCTCTTGCCTGAGAGTTCTGATTTATTTTTTTTTATTTTATTTTTTTTAATTAGGAGGTGGTTTTCTCTAGTGACTAGAGTACATGACTGGACTCCAGAATTTCTGGATTCTGTTCCAGCTCTGCCAGTAACTTGACTGTATGATTTAAGGCAAGTCATGTATACCGCCTGTGTCTAATTGACCAGTATCCTAAGGGTTAACTTGTTCCCTCTGTTGAGAACCTTACTTTTTGTACAAGGCATTTAAATTATTTTGCCTCGGGTGTACAATGTGCTAAACTTCATCTGCCATTTTGTGGCCAGATGTGGTTGAGCGGATACTTCTGGAGTTTCCTCATAATCCCGTATGTTAATTCACTAACCTAATTAACTGTATTAATCATCTGTGGATGAGATGGACCCTCTCAGATTCACTGGGCCATTTGTTCCTGGGCACTTGTGCATGCTGAGAGTGTCAAGAAGGACACCCCTTGTAACATGGACCAGATCCTCTGGGAACAGAACTGCGACTCTCATATCTCAGGCCACTGAATGGTCCTTGGTTAAGTGAAACCTTTTGGTCCTTTCTCCACTGTGCTACACTTTAAATAGTGACCTAAATCTGAGAGACTGTGAAGTCCATCACTGAGCCATTAACCTTAAATGTTTTTCTCAAACAGGCAACAGTGTGAGTAGTGACAATCAGGAAGAATCTCAGTGCAACCCATTCAGCAGGACGACCACTGAACCACCCAGGACTGTGCATCTGAAAAACCCACAGCCATTCCAGGATCCTCTTGCTAAAACCTCTCTAGGATTGCATGGCTGCAGCTCAGCTCCCTCTCTGGGACCCAGTCAATACTACAGTCATGTCTACGGAGGTAAGGCTGGGTTGGCAGCAAGAAACTAGGCCTATCTACTGGCTAGCAGTTGGCTTTTTTTCAGATTAGGTACCATAATCAAGCACCAGTTTGGAGGGAATCCTAAACTCTGTGGATGAGCAAGAGCTTCTTGTTCCAGTAAATTTCTAGTTGCTTTCTTCTGTAGAATCTTAGTGTAGAGAAAAGTACAATGAGGTATCTTGAGGAATATATCCTGATAGAAGGAATATCGGGGTACATCAGGGAGTCAGAAACTTTCCTTTATTTTGTTAGGTTGGTTTCTGGCAAGCTGCTGACATGGTCCTTCGTTAAGCAGAGTGTAGATCCCAGTATGCTATTCTCCATCCTGAACCAAGTGGAGAACTCGGTGGGTGGGTGGGTTTGGCAGCCTATAACATATGAAAAAAAAAGTTAGCTCTGTGTTGCACATGGGGATTAGGCAGTGTGATCAGATACTAATTCCTTGCAGAGTGGACTCATTTAAATCAAGGTTATTTAAATCAGCAAGCAGGAAATCTTGATTTAAATCATCAGTTGCAATTTTGTTTTGCATTGTACTTTTTAGTTTTTCTAAAGGATTCTTATTAGTTGGTAACCATTAAAACGTTTATTTGCAATTAAATATGGCTTTTACACTACACTTTGTACTTTTTTTCTCTATATCTATACACATTTATTTAAGCATTTATATAGATTAATTTGCATTTATTCAGATTCTTAATTTTTACATTTTTATTAAAAATGGTGACTTATGCATTTCTTATTTACTAGATTGTGATTAATTTTACTTGTGATTTATGTTGAACTCTGTTTGGATGGAAATTCAAATTCAGTCAAATACACAAGCACCATTTTATTTTTTTATTAAATAAAACTAAAATGTTCCCGATACATAAGAGAAAAAGTTCATCAAAAAGTTTATTAAAGCATGTTTTGCATTTAAAACTGATTTATCAAACAAAGGAAGTATTATCTGTAGTTAGTGAATTGAACTGATTTGTTTCTGGACACCATGTCCTTCCAGATTTTAAAGCTAATAGATCTCATCCTCTAACACCTAGTGTTTATTCATGGATTGGAAGAGGGGAAAACAAACATTTCTGATTTTTCAACTCCCAGTTGGTTTCTTAAGGTTTGAATGAACTAGTTGAATAAACTGAAATGAAGAAAATATTCTCTCTGCACCTGCAGAAGAGGCTACTACTGACAAAAGTTGGCTTAGCACTTCAGCAAACTCTGGCTCCAGGGGCTTAGACAATAACTTCGCTAGTTCAGTGGTTTGATTTTTTTTTTTTTCTTTAAAACTTGGCAGCAGACATGTACTGCTTAATATTTTTTGTATTTAATTTTACATGATTTTAATAGATTTAAGCTTTAACGTAGGTTGTCAGTTTCACATTTAAGTTTTTAAAAATAAACCTCTATTTAACTTAAATTTAAAAAAAAATATTAATTCAAAAATAAAACAATCAATTTTTATCCGCACTGATCCGTGTTTACCAGGGGGTGCACTGTGGTGTTTTTTGGGAGCCTGTAGCCATGTAATCATGCCTTTTAGCCTCTGAGCCTGTTAGTGGGAATTAGCGCTATAAATAGTCCTCATTCACTATTTGTCTTTTCCTAGCAAACTCCAGTGTGCAGGGGCTGTATGGAGGTAGAATGACTGAAGATCGACTTAGGGCAGTGCACAGTGCCACAAGTGATGCCATTAACCAACTTCATAGATCTCTAGAATCCTGCCCCACAGAGGAGATTGTGGCTGAGGACCCATCTGGGTTGAAGGTGAGCCAGTAGCAAGGGAGGGCAGTACTCAACTTGATTCACAGTTTCATGTAATCTTATGAAACATAATGTCAGGGATTATGCTATAAAATGGGTCATTCCAACGTATTACCTATTCCTAGACAAATGTACCGCCTTACGTATACTGTTCCACGTAAGCCAAGAGGTGCATCAATAAAAAGCAGAACTTTGTTCTTCACTTCTATCATTTTTTGTGGGAAGAGCAAACTGCAGTACTGTGAATGACGTGTGAATCCTCAGTTTTACCAGAAGATTTTTAACGTTCTGTCAGCTACACTGAACTTTACCATTTTTCTTCTTCTCTAAGATTGCAAAGTCTTTGGGATAGAGGCCATGTCTATATGTATTTCCAGAGCGCCTAGCACAATGGGGCTCTGATCCTGATTGGGTTCTGTGGGTGCTGCTCTAGTCTAAATATTACATACAAAAAACTGTGCTGAAAGAATGTTGTTTGAGATGTAAAGTCCCTCACTCAACAGTCAGGAAATGCCAGATTAAGGCTGCCTGTACAACCAAAATTCAGCCCCCTTGTGTGTATGCATTATGATACAGTTCTTAATACGTAATCACATATGGTAATCACACAGGAAAATAACTTGAGATGGTTTGAATAGTGAGTTTGGCACTAGTGAAAGGTGTCGGGTGGGCAGGCCTAGCGAATGAAGTTCTCTGACTGTACATAGCATGAGTAGTACATTCCTCTTCACAGTTCTTCTGCTACTCCTTCTTCTGATCATCACCTTAATTACGATCCTCTGTGCTGACCTTAGACACAGCTGCCCACTTCTTGTTCTTTTTGTATGTACTCTAATCTAACATAAAATTTAGCCCAAGATGCGTTGTGGATTAGAGCACTTCCTGTTGAATAGACAGTGAAGGATGTAAATGCAGTTAGCTCCCAAATTTTGCAGCTATGTGTTGCAAAGCCTTTTAGCAATTCATAGTTTCATAGAGTTTAAAGACTGAAAAGATCATTAGATCATCTAATCTGATCTCCAATATGTCTCAGGCCATTAAATTTCACCCGGTTACCTCTGTATTGAGCCCAAAGCATAACCTGGCTAAAGCACATCTTCCAGAAAGGAATCCAGCCTTTGACGATTCCAAAAATGGAGTCTTCCCTTGGTAGTTTGTTCCAGTGGTTAGTCACCCTCACTGTTTTAAAAACTTGTGCCTTATTTCTAATTTGAATTTGTCTGGCTTCAGCTTCAAGCCGTTTGTTCTTGTTACACCTTTCTCCGCTAGAATAGACAGTCCTTTAATACCTGGGGCATTTTTTCCCTTTGAAGGTACTTAGACACTGTAATTAAGTCACCTCCCAATCTTTTTGATAAGCTAATTTTTCAACATCCTCTTTAATGGGCTGTAGCCCATGAAAGCTTATGCTCAAATTTGTTAGTCTCTAAGGTGCCACAAGTACTCCTGTTCTTTTTACAGATACAGACTAACCTCTGAAACCTTTAAAATGTGGATATCAGAACTGTATGCAGTATTCCAGTATCAGCCTCACCAATGATGTATACAGAGAGAAAATCCTCCTCCGACTCACTACTGCCATGTTGATATATCCAAATATCATATTAGCCCTTTTTGCCATAGTATTGCTTGAACCGAGTATGGGGATCCACAAGAAAATCTGTCCCTGCTGGGCAGTTTTAATTGTCATTGACAGCTACTCTATAAAAATGCTGATAGCTATGCCATTGCCAACTCTCTGCCACAATCAGCTGGTCTGTTTTATTATTAAAAACAGCTTTTGCCTTATGCAAGTACAGAAATCGGTCCTATACAGTAGATAGTAGAGGAATACTAAGAGAATGAATAAATAGTCAAACTTGACCTCCTCCAACATTATTAGGAGTTGATTGTTGCTATATGCAGTTAGTCATGAAAAAATTCCTTTACTCTCAGTAACACCTCAGATTTCCACTACAGGTCATATAATAAATTAGTTTGGATGCTTGTACAATAATGTAACATACAAGGTCAGAAGTTGCATTATTTACTAGACATGATTCCCAAGGATAAAAACTTACTGTTTTTTTTTAATTTTCCTACACTGTATAGATCTGTTTCTCAGACAGTGATCTTCCATAGTAAAATAAAGCTTTTAAAATGACATTGTGCTCATAAAATATCTTTCATATTTCTTTACAAATATCGTACATTTAAAAACTTCTTCCAGCTTGTGTGTGAAGTACTAGCACAAGTTAGGCTGTCTTATAACATTTATAGCGTCTTCCTATTGCAAAAAGTGTGATCTCAGAGTAACTAGTACCACTCTGAGATGTTTGTATTGGTTTGGAAAGAAAGCTGACAGACAAGTGCTGAGTGTACAGTTTCACTAGAACAGAACTTGATTGATTGACCAACTTGGCATTGAGAACAGAATTGCCTGAGAGCAATGTCTCTGAACGGCAATTACACTTTACATTCTGTACCTAATCTTTTCAGGTCCCGTTGTTGCTGCACCAGAAGCAAGCACTTGCATGGCTACTCTGGAGGGAGAGTCAGAGACCGTGTGGAGGAATTCTGGGTAAGCAACATAATGATGCAGTGTATCCTTTTGAGATGCATTTATACTGGCAGAAACATGCCTTGTAATTAATTCTCCACTATGGTGGCAATGGTGAAAGCTGTATTTTAGTCAGGCTCCATTTCCTAGAGAATCCTGTTTTCCTTGTATCCCATCCAAATATGGGTCAGCAGCCCATAGCAAATCATATCTTGCGGCAGTAAGTTCTTCAAGATCAACAAATATCATACTATGTTACTTGTGAGTTTGAGATGCTTCAGCATAGATTTGAGCTATGCAGACTCATTCCATGAGGTAATTGTGACTTTTTCCTTCTACTTTTTCTTTCCAGCGGATGATATGGGCCTGGGGAAGACTCTAACAATGATTGCACTCATTCTGGCCCAGAAAAGGCTAGAGAAGGGGAAAGGAAAGGAGAAGAAATTAGAAATGTGGCTGTCGAAACACGGTATAAAACAATTATAGTGCAACACAATGCTAGTACTTCAAGTGCCTGGGCTCTCTAAAAGATGTGCATTGTGTGTGGGCAACATGCGTTGTGGTACCTGGTTGGCCAAAGTCTGATCCACAGTGTGCTACAAAGTGGTTGCCCTACACTTGGCTCTGGAGGTGCAGCCTACAGAAGGTATTTGCTGGGATCATAGTGCTCCACTCAATCAGGATAGAGATGTGAATGCTGGGATTTGTAGTCTGTCTCCGTTTAGCCAGGATTAAGGCAAATGCATACTGCTCCATTATATGCAAGTAATATACTGTCTTGCCCTTGGATATGTAACTCCTTCTGAAGTCAGTGAGTTGCACGTGAATATCAGAAGGCTACATTTTTCCTCTTTTGTTTGTCCCTGGGGTTTCTGCAAGCTGTTAAATATGCCCCTCAGTTGGGTGGAGTTTAGAAACTTTGTGCGTGACCATGGCCTGCCCGCCTGCCCAGTCTGTAGGAACTATAGGTCCATCTTAAATCTTTGTTGGGTGTTATGCAATTTGGTTGGTCTAAGTCTTAGCAAGATTGCTAAGGATGTGTCTGTGAGAAATCCAAGCACTGCTATAGAACTCATATATTATCATTTACACTTGGAGATAGTCTTGGGATCCAAATGACTGTTCGTTTGTGGGATTTTTTTGTGTAATCCCCTGCCCATCCTTGAATCTCAGTAAGGATCCTGCACTATGTGATACAGGGAACTAAACGCCGTTCCATCTCTGGCGGTGAGGGAAAGAATTCCCTATGGGTATTTAATCTATACTTCATTTTGAAGCATAGAAACTAGGTAATGTTATGCATATCTTGTACTAAAGCCAAGTGGAGATTGCATACATCCTCATACAGGGGGAAAAAACCCAACTCTGCAGACTTTTCAAGTTCTGATTGCACCAGTATATCCAGTTCTATGTATGTGTACACAGAAACATTCATTATTAATTTATTTCCTCAGAGCGGTGGCTCCATCCTCAGTTAATTTGTTGTGAGGTTTTTTTATTCCTCCCAAAAATGTTACTGGGATTTTTTGTCTGTCTTAAGTAATCAGTATTTCTTTCTCCTAAAACAAAACTTAAATATTTGCATAGACTATTTTCGTGAGATGTCACATTCTGGCTTTTTTTTCTAGACTTTCAGCATGCTGAAACAGAAATAATGAAGTGTGATAATAAGGCACTTTAGTCTTTCAGTGCTTCATATTGCTTCATATTGAAATCCTTATTTTTTATTATTAGTAAGGCTTCATGCATGACATTTTTGTTAATACTAAAATAGCAACAAAAGAATGTCAAGTACATGGAAAAAAAAGCTGATCTTTAAAATATTTTTGTTTTGCATGTGATGTTTTTAATATTGTACAGATTTTCTCCAAAACGTACAACTGCAGGAATACACTGAACTGAAACGCTTTAAAAAAAAAAAAAAGACTCGCATCTACTTTGCAGAACCATGTGAATGGGAAAAGTGGGCCTGCTCCTCTAAATAGATGGAAGGTTTGGAACATCAAGGCAGCTGGTTGGGGAAAATCCATCTTAATTGTACTCTAATGAGAAGATTCTGAAACCTCTTCCTTTTCTGGTCTTTCTATTTAAGATTCCTCTGTCATCCTCTCCCGAGGTACTTTAATCATCTGTCCAGCATCCCTGATCCACCACTGGAAAAAGGAGGTTGAGAGACATGTAAGCAGTGGCAAACTGAGGGTCTGTCTGTACCATGGACCCAACCGGAACAAGCAAGTAGAGGCGTAAGTGCAAAGCCATGGCAATTCTGCACAGGAGAAGCAAAGCGCTAAGTAGGAGGCTTATTGGGTGAGCTGTCTTGGGAGAAGCCCCCAATAGTAGAACTGTAGGAGGCATAGGGAGTCAGGATTGATTGAAGCACTGGCTCTTAGAGTGTTGCTTGAGTGTTGCTTTTGCCTGCTTGCAGAAAGGGTTCCTGATGGGTGTCATTGCTGACAAGCATGTCTCTTGTTTTTGTACAGCCTCTCTGAATATGACATTGTTGTCACCACCTACAGTCTTCTCTCCAAGGAAATTCCCACAAAGAAGGAAGAAGGAGAGGTCCCTGCTGAGGACCATGATGTGGGGGTGAGATGCATGCAGTTGACAAGGGGGCTGTTTTATACAGAGAGACTTAAAAATCATACTAGATTGAGAAGTTATTCAACCTATTATTGTTACAAGAAACACCTAAGATTATTGTACGTGGAAAAGTATTTCTTTTTCAATCTCCTCTTGCTTCGAGAGACTTGTACAAACAGGAGAAACCGACTGGAGATGATGTGTTGTCAAGTGCACAAAGTAAACAGGATAAATACTCTACTTTTTCTATCTTTTTGTTACAATAATCATGTTACTTTTAATAGTCGTAACAAATGTTTACATTGCAGTTTTATAGACCTGCAGCCTAAGGCCCGGAAGCCTGAGTCAGCTGACATGGACCAGCTGTGTGTGTTTTCTTGCAATGTAGACATACCCTAAAGTCAAAACTCCTTTCAATTGACTGTATGGTATAGATGAAGTACACCTCAATTCCCTGGGTGTGCTCCGTATATGATATTTATTCCTTACATCTGTATGTACAAGGGACCCAAATATGTCTCCCATAGCCATTGGATCTATGTATTTCCACATACTTGTAAATATAAAATCTTCCCTCGTGGATTAATGTCTTGTGTTTAATGGGATGGGATTTATCTTTTGGGGTGCATTACATTTATCCTTTTGTCATAACCTGGCAAAATTCTGCTTGTCCAGAATGAATATATTTTGGGGCAGGATATTAAAATATGCATTTTTCATTATCATCCATAATCACGGTAAAGTACAGGCAAGGACGCTTTGATCCTGGGCTAGTAGACATTCTTGACAGTTTTGCAGAGCTACTTGACTCAAATAACAAGTGGATGTTATAAAGGGATGGAGAGAGACCCGCAATACAAGTGGTGACTGCTAAACCTGCTCAGATTTGTGGGGACTTCCACCAGGGAAAGTCTTCCTGTCCCCCGCAAAAATGTATCGACTTGTAGCTGTCCAGGATGTGGGTTCTCCCCCCCCCCCCCCAGCCTGAAATAGAATTATAAATTCAAGCCTCCTTTCTCCTCCAGGATACATCATGTCCCTGCTCTCCTCTGCTCCGAGTAGCCTGGGCTCGGATTATACTGGATGAGGCCCACAATATCAAAAACCCCAAAGTTCAGACCTCTATAGCTGTGTGCAAACTGAGAGCCAGTGCCAGATGGGCTGTCACCGGGACGCCTATACAGAACAACCTGCTGGATATGTACTCACTGCTCAGGTGAGCTGACCACGTGGGAAATCGTATAACCCTTTTTACAGTTCCAGACTAACACGGCTACCCCTCTGATACTTAATATAACCCTGGTAACCGTAGCTTTGTCTACAGGCATCGTCCAGTCATCTTAAACCAACAATCCTGGTGTAGAGTAACTGCTAGTGGTGGGGATTCCCAATCCAGTTATTCTTTAGTAATTCAATACCACCGAGCAACTTATGGTAGTGCAGACTTCTCAGGTGAATGGATTTTGGCTAGGCCAGTACTTTTACTCTAGTTCTTTGTATGGCATTAGATTCTACACTAGCAGATAAGGTGGTCCACAGCCTAGTTGCTCTGTATCCTGGTCCATTGACCTATTGTTTATAGTTTTGCTTTCATAATCAAGGGGGTTAGGTTGGTTATCAATCTACTTTATGTTCTTACAGGAGAATTGAACTAACCATGGCACTGACCTTAATGGACAGCTGTGTTCACTCGATAGTTATTGTTTCTCTCCTGTGGCATTGCTAGGGCTTCGTTAGAATGAGGCAGCATGTCTTTGTTACAATAGTTTCCAACAATGAGTTATGAATTTAGATGGCTCTGCAAAAAGTGGCTCTAGTTGGGTCATAAGCAGGTTATATGCTTGTTTTTAATTGTTTACAAAAGTATCTGATTTAATCACTGAGTTTAGCTTCGAGCTTGGTGATTGGAGGGGAACTTTTGCAGAAACTTGAGATGAACAGATTGTCCGATTTGGAGAGATGGGAGCTTGAAGCATTAAATGTGATGCCTTTTGGTAAATTCTTATGCCTTTTTTTTTTTTTTTTTTTTAAGTGAGGTATACCAGATGTATACCAACTAAGAGGAGGTGACCCCTGCTGAGCCAACAGCACTGCCCCCTAGCACCATTGGGAGTAAGACTCCTCTGATCATCAGACCGTTTGTTGTTTTAGTGTACAAAGATGTGTCAGTGCTAAGTCTGAATATAGATTCTGTTACTGTTGTGGGCTTTTGTTTGAGGGAATTTGATGTAAACCGAACACGAGGCTGTTTTGGATGGGAAGCAATCAGATTCTTTTCTGATCTTCTCGAGGTCTAACCAAAGAACTTCACTTAAACTTGTATTAACTGTCTTTTCTCTCCTCTCCTGATAGGTTTCTGCGTTGCTCTCCCTTTGATGAATTCAAGCTGTGGAAGAACCAGGTAGATAACAATACAAAGAAAGGGGGAGAGAGATTGAGTCTCTTAACCAGGAGTCTCTTATTGCGGAGAACCAAGGACCAGTTGGACTCGACCGGCAAGCCCCTGGTAATGACCTCTCTCCTCTTCTGGGGGTGGGAAAGGGAGCTGTGCCCTCCATCAGACGGTAGTTTTTTCATATATGGGCTTGTCACTCTACAACTGGTTTTTCCCTTTGTTCTGCAGTTTAGGATGCAAGACCAGACCCTATCATTCACCAGCTAGGAGGCTTGGCTTCCTCTTCAGGAAAAGCAACCCAGCTTCCCAAAATGGAACAAAAAGCTTATTATATATTGTTGTTTGCCTAATGAAGTTAAATTTCCTATCAGTTAAAATATTCTACAGAGCAGAGAGTCAGTGAACTGAACTCTTACATCCAACAAATGGCCAGGTCAGAATGGTGAGCCTGGATACTCTGAGAAGAGATCTAATCAAGTATCAAATTTATCTTATTCAGGCTAGCCATTCCTACTATTGGGATTTTAACAGCAATGAAAAGCCAAAGATGGCCTTGCATCGCTACGTACAATTTAAGATAGCAATTCATTTCCTCTAATGGATTATTTGGGGTATCTCAGCATACAGAACTTTTTTTTTTTAATATATATAAATAAAACTACATCTAAAAATGTTGTGCAGCTAGCTTGTAGTATCCAATTGTGAACGGTGTACCAAGCAGCTGCTTTCTCAACCCAGAAACTAAGCATGTAGCACTTGAGGTTTAGTTGCCTGTTTTGTCTTTTAATATTAACTGATATAAACAGAGCATTTGACTTCCTTTAAGCCTGAGTGCTAACCAAGCAGATCTTAACAGCTCTGTAAACACCCAGTTTGTACCATGATTGCTTTAGGATGATTAGGTTTAGCATAGAAAGAGGGGTGCCATTTCCTGAGATCTGTGCCCCACTATGTTAACTCTTGGACTAAAAGCTGGGTCAGAATGCAGTAGCACCTTGACTGGCAGGTGTGATCCTCTTTGGAGCTTTAGAGCAGAGGAGAAACCCAGTAGTGAGTCTCAGTATTCAAAGAGAAATATAAGGTATCTGATTTCTTTCCATGTACTATATTAGCAAATTAAACATTTGTATGGCTCAGAGTGTTGTCAACTCTAGTGATTTTTGAGGTTTGATTTGTAGTGTTTTTCCTAAAGCCCCAGCTCCTAGAATCATGATATTGTATGAAAGTCTTAACTTTAATTTAAAATAAGTAAGTTTCTGGCCCTAATGATTGCAGAGAAAAGCATTAAAATGTGAAGCAAGTATAGCCTAAGAAGGGATGAAAAACAGAAGGCTAATAAAATAAATAAATAAAAAACCCACCCCAGCATTACTCTTTTAATCTCTTTATTTTTGTGGGGTTGGACTCATAGTTTTTGAATGTTTGGGGTTGGGAAGTGTGAGTTCACCCTTAACCTAGCTATTTCTTAAGTGAAGAATGCCAAGGAACTTGGCATCTGGAGGGATGAACTACAAGATGCTAGTATGAGGCTTGGGGGAGGGGTTTTCAGCAATGGCGTTGGGCCTGGAGTTGGGTGGGACTGTTGCCTGAGGTGAGAAACATTGAGTAATCTCTCTGGCATCTGCTTCCAGAACGATCACCCCACCTCAAGTTAGGCATGTTCACTTTTAGCTGTTGAACCTTCAGGGAACGTGGCTAGGGATGCATGTACGTGGGTTGTAGGGATGCCTATCCAATAGTATTTTTAAGTTTCAGTGGACATAGTAAATGTTCCCTCTGTGTATATATTCACTAACTCTGCCCAAGTTAGAGAATCAGCCTCGCTTGTTAACTACTCTGGCTGTGATGAGGAGCCTGGGGGTGTTACTGTATCCGCAGATGCAGAGCCAACAGGGAGTGCTCTACATGGCTTAGCATCTTGAATCTTGAGTGAAGAAGGATTTTTTTTTTTTTAAAAGATTCAAATCAGGTGAGAAAATTCATCCCATCCTTATCACATCCTGCCAATTTAGGACCTGATATGCTTGACCCATTTTAAAATATAGCGCCATCCTGTTAGACCTGGTGATTCATGGCTTCTGTCATATGTTGGCTCATGGCTGCCATCTTGTGATTATTCCCTGACTCTTGAACTTTGTGGGGAGGACCATGTGAAACACTACTCTGTAGAAGACCAAACGGGCTTCAGCATTCTATCCACAGCAGTGTGAAAGATTTCTTCCCAAGGAGCTGAGCATGTTGCCTGCAGAGCAGTCCTGGGCCATCTGGCCTGAGGAAAGACAAGCTGTTTGATCTCTGAGACAGCAGAGTCTTGCATATGTTGTTTGGTGGTGATGGGTTCAATGAAGCTGCAGGAATCAGCAGTGATCATGGGGCTGTCTGAAATCTTTACATGGCTGACTCTTTGTTTTTTCTCTCTAGGTATCTCTGCCTGAGCGACATACTCAGTTGCACCAGTTAAAACTCTCAGAAGATGAGCAGTCTGTGTACAATGTGCTCTTTGCAAGATCAAGGTATGAGTGTCTGAGAAGGTGGGAGGATGGTGACTTCCCATCCTTTCCAATTCTTGTTTTCATCTTACAGTGAAATCTTATTAAGCCAGGAGTGGACTGTCGGGGCAAATTCTGCTTTCCAAATAATGTCTGGCTGTATAAATGCTAGATGCTTTTTGGAAATCTCCTACCTTGGCAGTCCCATCATTACAGCTCCACCATTGTTGTAACGATGGGATCACTAGTATAAACAGATCATTGGTGTTTTTACCCCCATGTTGTTCAACACTGCTAGGAGCAGATTGCGATGATACAGTGGTTAAAAGCTCCTCTGACTGCCTGTGCCCTTTGTATTACCACCCTGAATGTCAGTGTAAAAGGTTGAGAAATTTCGGTGACATTACCCAGGGTACTGGACTGTTAAACAGCCTGGGGTGCCTTTTACACTGCTTTGCTGTGAGAGCAGCCACTCCTGGATGGCTCTCACAGCCTCTAGCATGTAAGCTATTCTCAGGTGAGTTATATGAGTGCTCTTAGCCAGCCACCCCTGAATTGTATTGCAGAGTGACACCAGCAAATTCCCAGTTCCGGACTTGTCCCCAGACATGTGCGTCTTGTACTGCCCTGCTCTTTCTTTCTGGACAATACAAGCACATATAAAGTTCATCATTTCATTAATAGAAAATTAATATGCAAATACCTTGATATCTCAAATGGCATTTCCAAAACACTTCAATCCAAACACATGGTGTAAGCCGGGCGGCCTTGGCTACCGCCGCTGGCGGCGGTGGAGTCTATGGCGCGCCCCTCAGGCGGGGGAGCGCCGGCAGGAGTCTTTAGCGCACCCCTCGAGCAGGGGAACGCTGGCACGGGTTCGCAGCGCGCCCCTCAGGCAGGGGAGTGCCGGCAGGAGTCTTTAGCGCACCCCTCGAGCAGGGGAACGCTGGCACGGGTTCGCAGCGCGCCCCTCAGGCAGGGGAGCGCCGGCAGGAGTCTTTAGCGCACCCCTCGAGCAGGGGAACGCTGGCACGGGTTCGCAGCGCGCCCCTCAGGCAGGGGAGCGCCGGCAGGAGTCTTTAGCGCACCCCTCGAGCAGGGGAACGCTGGCACAAGTTCGCAGCGCGCCCCTCAGGCAGGGGAGCGCCGGCAGGAGTCTTTAGCGTACCCCTCTAGCAGGGGAACGCTGGCACAGGTTCGTGTACCTGCACCCCGGGCTCGGTCGGATAGACCGCGGCGGGCAGCTCCAGGTCTTCCGGTCCCCCGTAGCAGTCCGCGCCGGGCAGTCCCACGGTGTCAAGCCCGCTCTCGGGTTTGGGCTTCGCTGGGTCCGGCGTCTCCGCGGTGACGGCAGTCAGGTCGGGCGGGAGCAGCGCGGCGTCTGCGACCCCCCCGTTGTGCCTCCCTCCCGGGGCAAAGGGCCCTCCCCTTTGTACCCCTGCCTCCGCCCCTCCCGCAGCTGGGGACGGAGTGCACTCGCCGTGGCCCCGCCCCCTCCGGCGGGGAACAAGGCGGTTTCTGTTCCGGGTCGGTGGGGAGCCCCCCTGGCTCCCTACACATGGGTTTAGATAAAACAAGTTTAACTACAGAAAGATGGATTTTAAGTGATTACGAGTAATGAGACATACAAGTCAGAATTGGTTACAAAGAAATAAAAGGTTAAATGGAAGCTAATACCTAACTTAGCAAGCTAAGTGAATTTAAAGCAAAAAGGTTTTGCTTACAACATGCAGACAGCAATCTGGCTAGATACCTCCAGACAGGACCCCCCTTAGTTCAATTATGCTTTTTTTGTCTTTCAAACATTGTTGATGCCATGAGAAGAGATGAGGAGAGAGGTGATTTGGGGCTTCTGTTATTCATTTTTATAACTTTTCCTCCTTTTTATACCTGTTTCCATGGGAACCCCCAGCTGTTCCATTGCCAAGATGTAAATTTCTCACTCGCACCCTTCTTCCTGCCAAAGAATGGCCACTTAATCAGGTGATAGTCCATTTGATTATGCGTACACCTGGTTGAGGTGCTGGCTAGCCTTTTGTCTCTGGGGAGCTAGTTTGAAACTGTTTCCCTAAACTAGGAACATGTTTCAGTAAAGTCATACAGTAGAAATATTATAACTTTACATACAATATTTCTACACATATTTTACCAGAACAGTAATGTTCAGCAGATTATGAGCTTTCAAATGATACCTCACAGGGCATAATTTGTCCAAGATTTATCATAGTTTTGTAAAAGTGGTGAACATAAGGATGCAGACTGTCACAGTTTCCCAGAAGAGTATAATGTAGACAAGCCTCTTGGACTTCCACAACTTTGCAGGTAACATCCTAGTCTTCTTCAGTCCCTCTCTGCCAGACCCTTACTAATGATCTGAATATCCTCCATGGTCCCACCTGTCTTGGAGGACTTCTACCTTGTGACACCTCCACAAGCTCCAAAGGGTCTGTGTCTCAACAAGGCTAATTTTTCTCTGTCCGTGGTCTTTATACTCATCAAATAGTTGAAGACTATGCTCTAACTCCCCGGGCTTGTTGTTTATCCAAGCTATAAATACGCAGATTTTTAAATCTTTATTCAAGTCAATCCCTCCAACCCACTGATACTCTTTGCTGCCTTGGATGCAGTATTCAGATGCCGTTGCACCAAAGAACTATATATAGAAGGGCGTTTCTCCTCCTTCCATCGTGACAAGCTTCTGTGTACACAACCCAAAATTGCATTGTCACAAACCAGTTTCTAACTTGCTGCCCGCTATTGCCACTACCTCTCTTTCAGCATCACCACATTCCAGGTTTTTCCCTCTAGTTGAGTATCTTTCACCAGAGTGTGTTTAGTCGTATTTTGCACAAAACATTATCCGTTGGGCCTTGCATTCCTAGAAAAATGAGGTTATTTGGGTATTTTTTGATGGTGAGAATTCTTCCTCTCGTGCTTTATAAAGTAGATCTCCATTCCAGCCTTACCTGTTTGTCTGAAACTCTGACACGGGATTCCCTTGAAGGTGAATCACAAAATAATAGCATTAACTAGAGACATGATAACTTGCTCGCTGGTGAAGCTCATCTTGTTTCTCCATCCTCACTCCAGTTCTTAGAGGTCCCTGAACTGTGGGGCGCACCCCCCCCCGGGGGGGGTCCAGAAGAATGTGCAGGGGTGGGGCTGGGGCCTGGGCTAGCCTCCACAGGGGGTGGGGAGGGAGTGCCCCCTGGCCCTAGATGCCGGCTGAGGTTCTGCTCCTGGCCCCAAAGCCTCCTCCCCCAGCTGTGGTCCCAGCCTCGTCCCCTTACCCCTGTCTGCATCCCCCACTTCTGGAGCCGCGGCCCTGCACTCAGCACCAGCTCAGGAGAGGAGGCAGTGGACACGGGTAAGGGGAGGCATGAGACCACTGGCTTAGATTGTAAACTGTTTGTGGGACACAGGCTGTGTCTAAATAGTTATCTCTAATTTCTCCCTTGTGTAACCCTGCTGTATTTCATTTTTGCCAGGTCAACACTTCAGTCCTACTTAAAGAGACAAGAAGAGCAGAAGAGTCATTGCAGAGAGTACTCTGGTGCTAACCCATTTGATAAAGGTTAGAATAGAGGCTGCAGAAATGTCCTGCGGGGAGTGGTTTTTTAAATTGAGGAAATTCTCCCTTAAAATTAAGAGAGAGAGCAGAGCAGAGAGTGAGAGCTATGACTCCTGAGTTCTCAGCACCTTGGGGCTCTTCTTTGGAAAACAGCGTGACTGCTGCCCTTGTGAAGAGTGTTGCTATAGAATATGCAGAGGGAAGGTCTGGTGTGTGTCTGCAAAGCCTTTTTCTGGCAGTGCTATTGCCAGGCTCACCTTTAAGGTATAGGGCTCTCTGTATGCTGCATATCTGTTTGCTCTGGGTAAAAAAAGGAGGTATGGTGCAAGTTACAACAAAGAACTGGTGTGGCAGGTGGTGGTGTGAGCAATGTATTGTAGTGGTTAGACCTGGGGACTGATTCAGGACTCCCAAGTCCTGTTCACACTATGTGGTGTTGGGCAAGTCACTTAACTTTTTTGGGCCTCCATTTCCTCCTCTCTGAAATGGGTACAATATCCGCTCAATGAGGGTGCTGTGGATTAATGAAAAGTTTAACAGAAGTACAAAGTGTTAACATAATTTATGTAATCTCTTGCTTCTTGATGTCTTGTGTAGCCCAGCAAAACACAAGTTTCATGCTAAACTGCTGTTACTTTTCATTTCCTCTTGTTGAAATATGACTGACTAGTAGGGCTGCTGCTTTGATATGCCTCTGAATGCTTTCTGTATTTTCTTCCTTCTTAATAGTAGTACAAGAATATGGAGCCAGTCGAAAGGATTCCCAAAGTGACTCTCACATCTCAAGTACTGTCCATGTCTTGTCCATGTTGTTGAGACTCCGCCAGTGCTGCTGCCATCTTTCCTTACTAAAAGTGGTAATCATGCAGTCTTGTACTGTGATTAATGTGGTTTGTAGAATGAATCATTTTAGAAGCACTTGATTAGAGCACAGAGCAATTTTGCCTACACATGTCAGATCTCTAATTCCTTGAATGGAACTTCCAAAGAACTCTCAAGTACAGGAGGAGGTTTATGTTGGTAACTCATTTGGGAGCATTCTTCCCTCTGAGGTCAGTCCAGTTCCCCATCATGGTTGGCGGGGTGGGGAGGCTTTAGTGCCAGCATCCTTGCCAGATTACACATTTTCCTTTCGTTTTTAATTGGCCACATTATTTATTAAAATGTTGTCATGTTGCTGTCCAACCCAGAGGTGGCTGCGTTTCAGTGGTTAGTTTATCGGTAAGTAACGACTCTAGGATTAGGGTTAGGGGCTGTCTGAGTAAGTTTATGGGCGATTCATATTAATATACAAATATCAAGCTGGCTGGATTGGCTCACAAGCATGAGAACCAACCTCAAGGCGGACTGTGGAGAAGCAGGGCACCAACCCCAAGCTGGTTGTGAGTTTTATAGTTAAATTTCACCAACCAAGTATCAAGTGTGATCTCAAGTGCTGTGACAGCCTTAATATGGAGTCACAGACAGTGTCCTTGGGTACTCCAGTCTGTCTTGTCACACCGGCAAACTTGCCTTTGTGATAGATGGTCCCTTACTCCAAAAGTCACAATAATATTCAGGACAGTCCCAGTCCCAAAGGACCAGTCACTTACCCCAGGTCAATCCTCTATCAAAGGTGACACTTGTAGCCAATCCTATAATAAATTAACCTAAAGATTTCTTAACTAAGAAAAATAAGAATTATTTACAAGGTAAAAGCAGGTAAATATACACACACAAATGAGTTACAGTCTTAGGTTACACAAGGTAATAGAAACTGCGGTAATAAGCAAGCTCTATAAGTTCTCTGGAGCTAACCCAGCTGTGGATCCCTTGCTTATGCTTAGAAATCTTCACCCCTCAAAGTTCAAGCAGCATACAGAGACAGTTCTTTCTTCCTCCAGAGTTCAAGCTGATGGGACGAATCCACCAGCAAATCTCCTCTTCATGGGGGTGGAGGGGAGCAATCAAAGTCTTTTTTCTTTGTTTCACAATGGCTCATTTGGTTCAATGGACCTTCTTCGGGGGCAGGACCTAACACCTTCTGTAGGAAGCCAGTATTTCTACATTAATTAATGCTCCTTTCCTGTTTGATGACTTACACAATTACAGAGGATTACAATGCAGACACTTATTATAACCTTACAATATGGCATACAGAGGTTATAAATAAGATGAATACATGCAGCAACCTCTGAGCATTTCGTAATTCTAAACACATGCTTATGAATCTAATTCCTATTTTAACAATACTAACACACAGGTGAGCCAGACTGATTCCAGCTATGCATTTGTCAGTGTTCAGTGAAGTGTAGGGGCCTGGCCATGAGCTGGCACCTGGTCTGCCAGGCTCACAGCAAACTCATAAGGTAAAGGAGAAGTGTGCTCTTTTTTGAGCCAAACCAGTTTTTGCAGAATATTTGAAAGAAACTAGCAACAACCTAATAGGAAACATTTCCTGATGTTCAGCCCATACTTTTTCCCTATAAATTTCTCTTAAATTCTTCTCCATCCTTGGTGTTTATTTTGGCAAATATTTGACTGTTGTTGTGTCCTCTTTTCGCTCCTAGTCTTAACCAGTTTAGTTGGCTCCTAATTTTTTTCTGTAAACTAATCATTTCATTTTCCTTCTCTGAATCCACCTGAGTTATTCTTTCTTGTATTGAGGTCTGAACACTGCATTGTAGAAGCAGTCTTACCAGAATCATATTAAGAGTCATATTGCCCAATCCATGACGTGATCTTTTATTTGCTGACCTCTACTACTACCTTGGTCATTTACTGAAGTGTCATGCTCGTGAACGCCACAGTCCTTGATCTGATGGGGGTGTGTGCGTGTCATAGGTCTCACCCCCACTTGGAGCTGTTGGGTTCCAATGTGGGACCTGCACTGGTTTCCCTCTAAACTAAAATCCTAGTTTAGATCTAGTAAAAGCTGTCACCACCCAATCAGGAAATGTGGATTGGGACACAGTCCTTCCCCAAAATCCTTGGGGATCCCAAGAGCCCCAAATCCATGGAGTTCTTACACCCAGGAGGAATAAACCATTCCCCCCTGCTTCCTCCCCCCTCCCTTTTCCTAGGAGAGACACCGGGATCTAACTACAGAGGGTTACCTCCCCCTCCTCTTTCCCTGAGAATCCACCCAAGGAAAAACCAACCAAGTCCTTAATAGAAAAGAATTTATTAAAGAATAAAAAGAAAGTCACTTTCTCTGTAACCAAATGGAACAATACAGGGTCTAAACTTATTAATCTCTGGAGAGAATTCCCCCTCCCCCTTTCTTTCTTAGTGAAAGCAAAGTAACAGCAAACAGGAATAAAGAATTTCCTTTAGCAAACGCACAATTGCAAATGTAGAAATCAAATTATAAGACTAATTCGCCTTTCTAATTAATACTCACTATTGAATAGTAGAAACTACTCCAGGAGAACTTGGAGACATGACTGGCCTCTTTTAGATCCAAAAAGAGAACTCTGAGCAAACAAGGAATACAGACAAAGGCTTCCCTCCACAGAGATTTGAAAATAATCTTGTCCCTCATTGGTCCTCTGGTCAGGTGTCCACAGGTACTGCTTGTTAACCCTTTACAGGTAGACAAAAACCTTAACTAACTGTTTATGACAGTGCGCCATCTGGTACTGGCATGTATGCAAAATGAATTTGGGGCATTGTTTTAGAAATTCCTGGTAACAAAGAATTATGGGTCTTCAATAGGCTGCATTAAAGAGCTGGTTAAGCACTGAACATTGCAGATGTGGCCTCCATAACTGAGCAACTTGCCAAGAGGCCAGGCGCCACACCTGACTTGTGTAATGTGGAGCGGATTGCAGCATCTTTCATATTAGGCCATAATTTCTTGTGGTTTTCACCTTTCAGATTTAAGATAAAAGTGGCTGGCACAGATCACATGGTGAAGTTCTGTAGGCCACACTTATGAGTTCCATTCCCAGGTCCAACACCAACCCCCTTGAACGTTGCACAAGTTCTCTTCTACTTCAATTTCCCCATCTGTAAAATGGGGCTAAAGCATACCCATCTTATAGGGAGGCTTCAGGGGTGAAGTGCTAAAGACTGCTTCACCACCCTCTAAACCAGTGGTCTCCAAAGTGGAGTGCACAAGAGGATTTTTGGGGGTGCGCAGCAGGAGGAACACTGCCTTTTTTTTTTCTTCTTCTTTGAGCTTCGGCAAAAATGGTAGAGCCGGCGCAGCAGGGGGTGTGTGCTCAAAATGTTTTACTGATAGGGGTGCACGATCAAAAAAGTTTGGAGACCACTGCTCTAAACTATGTATTTCAGCTGTGATTTGGAGACAGTGCATGGCTTTATCTCCTGATTATAAGAAGCAGCTCCATCTTGTGGGTGTGCAGCCCAGGGAGGAGAATGGTCCCTAAGCCACGCTCGAGAAGTTCTGCTAATAGCATGCAGACGATGCTTTCTGGTTACTATCTGCTGGTGTGCATGTGGCTCTCATTCCTTACTATATCTGCTTATTTACTCTTTTGCAGGCCCTGGACCAAGCTAACTTGAACAGTGAAGGCCTTTCTCTTTCCCTGGAAGAACACCTCAGTGCTTTGACTTTGTCAGAACTCCAAGGTCCTGACCCAAAATCTACCGTCTATCTCAATGGCAAGGCTTTCAGCATGGATCTCTTTGACATCACCAGAGAAAGCACCAAAGTATGCTGGTTGTGGTTCTGTCACATCTCTTGGGAGGCCTAGACTTCAGCATTTTCCTGTATATATTTTTTTAAGTGAATTCTGATACCCTGATATGTTTACAGTTGCCTAGATGGGTGGGTCAGCAGTTTGGCCATGGGTAGATGAATGTACAGATGAACCCTTCTCAGGGGGGTTCCATCCTGTCAAACTGCATAGGAGGCTATAAGAGAAGAGTACCTGCAAGAAAGCCACCCAGAGACACAGGATCTACCATGCTGGTGGACTCTCAATGCCTATCTCTAACATTAGACCCTTGAGACAGTACAGCGCTTCTAGGTAGAGGAAGGGAGGTGGCAGTAAAGTGGTCCCTAAAACCTTTAGGTAACAGTTGGGAGAAGGGGAGCAATACTAGCCTGGGTCTACAGGGGAAGTTTGATTGCTACAAAACATGTTTGTAACTCTTGATTTCTGATCATGGTTTCCATGTCTTGTGGTCTTATTACTGTTACTGGCTAAGACTTCTCTAAAAAGTCACAGTAGCTACAGTAAAAAGTTACCGGGGCAAATTACAACTTAATTGCTTTTGCAGAGTTAAATTACCCTTTTGCAACATCATATAGTGAACACTTACATTTTTTTACTCAATGTAACTTACCTCAGTGGTTCTCAACCAGGGGTATGCGTACCGATACGGGTACATAGAGGTCTTCAGGGGGTACATCAACTCATCTAGATATTTGCCTAGTTTTACAACAGGCTACATAAAAAGCACTAGCAAAGTCAGTACAAACTAAAATTTCATGCAGACAATGACTTGTTTATAGTCCTCTACTATACACTGAAATGTCAGTACAATATTTCTATTCCAATTGATTTATTTTATAACTACATGGTAAAAATGAGGAAGTGAGCAATTTTTCAGTAACAATGTGCTGTGACACTATTTATGTATTTTTATGTCTGATTTTTGGAAGCAAGTTGTTTTTAAGCGAGGTGAAGGTTGGCGGTACACAAGATAAATCAGACTCCTGAAAGAGGTACAGTAGTCTGGAAAGGTTGAGAGCCGTTGACTTACCTAAACCAAGTGTCTGTGGATTACTAACGCTTTAAAATAGTGTAAGTTTGTATATGAAGGCAAAAATCAGGTTTACAAAGCATCAGTTAACATCCTGTGAAGCTATCTCAGGCAGCCAAGCGGAAGACCTCACTTAAGTCTGGATTCAGCCTTTTCTGTGTATCCAGTGGTAAAGCGCAGGCTGCCTTCTGGCTCCACAGCAAGTAGACTAACTTCTTTTTCTGCAGCTATCGCATCTCTTGGCTGAACTGAAGACTATCCAAAGTCACTCAAAATCCCAGAAGAGGTAAGTGTGGTAATGCCTCTCTTTCTGGGGTGCATTTTTGTGGGCATGGGGAAGAATGGGTAAGATGATCTGATACAGAACCCCCTCAGAAAATGAAATGTCCCCATGTAAAGGTGCAGGACTCACCCATGCAGCACCTCCTGCTGGTCATCTCAAGGAATTGGCTCTTTTGACCTGGAGTGCCATCTGCAGGCCAGTGTCCTGCTTGTAGCTGGCCCCGTGTCCCTCCTGAACCCCAGTGCCCCTTTACCCTGGGGCTGCCCCCTGGCAATACCCCCCCACAGTCTCAGGGCCTCCCCTCTCTGGGGAACCCCCAACCCTCTAATCCCCACCTTGCCTCAGTCTGGGCTACTGCCAGTCATCACTAAGCCCCTGCAGCAGACTGCAGTGTAAAAGCCACTCCTCATAAGCAAGGGGGTTCGGACCTGCTGCCTTTGCCTGCTTCCAAGAACCTCTATGGGCCTTGGACCATGCCCTGCAGCCAGGGGAGTTGCCAGCCTGGAGCTCCCCTGATCCTCTGGCTCTCCCCAGCCCTGCTTCACTCCCAGTGCCCTTTCTGCAGGCAGCCAGGTCCTGCTCTCCCCCAGCCTGGAGAGAGAGACTTCTGGGTCTCTGGCTCACAGCCTTTTTATACAGGCCAGCTGTGGCCTGATTGGGGCATGGCCCAGCTGCAGCCACTTCCCCAAGCAGTCCAGCTTAGCAGCTCTCAGCCCCAACCTTCTCCCAGGGCTGACTTTAACCCTTTTCCACTGGAGTTGGGAAGCCACCCCAACTACACTTCAGTATTGCAACATTTCAAATTGTCGGCCATGTGAGAAAGCACGCAAGAAGCTCAAAGAGGAGATTTGGAGGAGAGGAGACTTTGAAGGTGGTTGGGGAACTAGATGGATGTGAATTCAGGATTAATGTGTGTGGAGAGTATTTGAGGCGATCTGAAAACCAGGTGGGCAATATTCTCTTGGGTATAATAGAATTATTTTGGTCATACCGAAGAATCTGGGAGAAAATACTTATAAAAATTTTAAAAATCATGGGATGGGGTAAATCTGTGCTTAAGTCAGCATTTCCCAAACTTTTGAAAGTTGAGCCCCACTTCAGGAAAATGAAAACAATCTTGTTGCTGAACTGCTATAAATCTTAATGTGTAAGTCTTCCATGGCCCTCCAGCCAGTCCTTCATACCACCCAGGTGAACATGTATCTCACGTTGGGAAATGGTGATTTACGATGTGAGGCAAGGAGGTCTGGTATGTGGGAAGACACAAGACTGACACGGGGCGGGGCAGAATCTTTCAAATAAGCCATCTGATTCTCTCACAACGGACCTGAGGGAGGGAGGGAGGAACTCCCTGATCTATAACTTGTGGGAGATAATTTTCTTTATTATATGAAGTGCCAAAGAGCGAGTATGGGTGGGAGAAGGGAAGATTGGTTCAGTTTAATCCCTAAATGGTGCATGTAGGTGTTCAGATCCCACAGTGGTATGTGCCTCCTAAGAACCGATTAGAATAGAATGTAGGAGCAATTGTAACAGTTCTTCAGAAATATATATTCATATGCTGTATTAGCACCCATGCTTCTGAATACCTGACTGGTGCTCCAAAGATCTGATCTAAATATCTAAATGCAGGATTTGGGCACCCTATTAAAAGGGTCACACATCTGAAAACACCGGAGAAACTCTTTGCAATGGACTGTTCTAGAACAGTTAATGTTTGGTGCAGGCTTGGGGGGGGAATCTCCAGACTGTGTCAGAATAGTCTTGTGGAAGGATCTCTGACTGCAGTGAGAAACAGCTTGCTTAGTCTTTCTGCCTCAGAATAAACACACTGTGCTCAATGGCCACTTGCTGGAGGTGAGGTTGCCATTTAGTCACCCCTTGCTCTTTGGTCAGGTTTTTAGTAAAAAAGGAATAGTCACTGCCTGCTCCAACTGGAAACTGATGCCTGATTTTTTTTTTGACAATTTGTGTGCAAAAAGCACACTCAGATGTATGAGGAAGAAATCAATTTGTGTATGCCCATGTGCTTGCCTGACTTCCAGGCACAGCAGCTGGAATTGCACATGCAAATCAAGTGTCTGCTAGGTCTGATAATACAGTTCTGGATTTCTAGAATGCACAGCAGCAGTCACTGCTTGGATACCTCATCTCCATCTTGAATGTCAGCCACTTATAGGATAAATTTCCAGACTAGATCAGGTGAAACCCGAGTGTGATTGTCTTGTAGGGAACACTGCAAATCTGCCTTCAAAAAGCCTTTCCAGTATAAGAATGACATGCAACAAGCATCTTTCTACCATTAAATCCACCCCCCCCATCTAAAAACCTGACCTACCCCAAGCAGAGTTTTGACCCCAAAAAGGAAAGAGGCTGATTCCATAAAGTCCCTCTAGGGACTTTGCTGTTGATTTTGGTGGGAAGCACTCACATATTATGGTGATGGGCAGCAGAGTTAAACCCTAAGATAGAGAAGATAAACAGATTTAATTCACTCTTAATGTGTTGGGGGCAAAGACACTACCATAGTAGGGTTGTTACAATATATCTGATGCTTGTTTTGGTCGGTCTCTCTCTCTCTCTCTCCAGTGTCATTGTATCTCAGTGGACTAGCATGTTGAAGATTGTGGCAGTGCACCTCGAGCGTCAAGGGCTGAAGTATGCTACAGTGGATGGCTCTGTCAATCCTAAGCAAAGGATGGATTTGGTGGAGGAGTTCAATAACAATCCCAAAGGGCCTCGGGTATGAACTGGGATCAGGAAAGCTGTGTTCAATGCAGCTATTAGTAGCTGGGGTAGTTACTTTTCTTTATGATTGGATTTGCTGGGCCAGGTTCTATATCAAGCATCAAGATGTGTGTTCGTGGTGGGAGGGTGTAGCGCTAAAAGCCAGATGTCCGTAAATGGGAGCAGTTCTGGTATAGACACTATTTGGTGTTATACTGTAATCTTCCATATTAAGAATGCCTGGCTCTCAGGCAAGTTAAAGGCTTGCTGGTACCCAATCATACCAAAGTCTCTGCTAACATTAAACTGTCTCTGCAAGATTTGGAGCCTGTGGGATAGGCAATTCACATCAGGCAGAAACTCTTCCTAGCTTACCCCACTGCAGATTGATGACATCAAAGATGTATTGGGTCATGCTACTCCCATGACATGGGAGCCATTGTAGGATTGTTCCCTACAGCCTCTTCTCCCAGTACATGTGGTACTTCATGCAAAACCTCAGTTGTTCAGTCACTTACCACCGATTTTATGGAAGGGAGGCGGATGTTAGGTTCACTTACAAACAGAGCCAAATGAACACTACAGTGTTTATTAGGCTTCACATGCTGATCCAAGTCTAAGGACAAGGATGCTAAGTTGGTAGGGGGGAATTCACACTTCACCTCTGTCTAAAATGGAGTGACCCAATTGAGACATTTGTAACCGGCTCATTCAGATTGGGCCAAAATTTAAAAAAAAAATCCAATGTCATGGCAGTTTGGAGATGAAGATTTCCATCTCATCTATGACAGCTTCTGAAATTCTGTCTACTGGAACGCCACAATGAATCTGACATTTTAACTAGTCTAAGGCTATGTCTACACTACAGACCTTACAGTGGCACAACTGCACCACTGTAAGGTCTCCCGTGTAGCCGCTCTATGCCAATGCGAGAGAGCTCTCCTGCCGGCATAATTGAATCATCTCCAACAAGCGTCGTTAGCTATGTCAGCAGGAGAGCATCTCCCGCTGACATAGAACTGTCCACACCAGCACTTTTGTCAGTGAAACTTGCGTCAGTCCGGGGGATGTTTTTTCACACCCCTAACTGACAAAAATTTTACCCACAAAAGTGCTAGTGGAGATAGTCTTACTCACTGGAGGTTTGGGAGAGCCACAGGCTGATATCTGCAAAATGGATCTTTGCTCCTTGCAGTTTGTAACCTCAAACCAAATGGCACTGGGTCCCCTGGCAGTGGAGATGTTAAAGCAGTGCAGGATACCAGCTTCCCTCAAACAAGCAGTTATTAGGTCCCCCGATCTAGCAGTCATCTCTTGATCTCTACCGTCTGACTGTTAGTGTCCTCAGTGAGATGAGTTAGAAGAGGTATTGATCCATTTCCTAGTGCACAGGAGATCCACATTGCCAAAACTCACAAAATGGATGGTAACGGAACTTCCTTCACACTTAGAGGTCATCCCTTCCAATCAGGAGAAATATAGTGATGCATGGGGGAAGCCTGCCCTAGTGCTCTCCAGGCTGTTCAGTCTTGCAGATAGGTTCAGTCTCCAGGGTTGTCAATCCAAGTTCTGCTGCACTAAATATACACAGACAAGGCAGTCGGTGTAATCTCTGTCTTGAACCAAAATCTAGATTAAATGGGGCATTAACTTGTTTGTGAATGGACCCCTTAAAGCAGAGAGATTTTACCTCTATATTTGCACTGGCGCCACCACTGCTGGAATACTATATCCAGTTCTGTTGCCCACAATTCAAGAAGGAAGTTGATAAGTTGGGGAGGGTTCAGAGAAGAGTCACAAAATTATTGAAGGATTAGAAAACATGCCTTATAGTGATAGACTCAAAGAGCTCAGTCTATTTAATTTCGTTTAGCAAAAATAAGGTTAAGGGGTGGCTTGATTATATAAGTATCTACATGGGGAACAAATATTTAATAATGGACCCTTCAGTCTAGCAGAGAAAGGTATAACAGGATCCAATGGCTGGAAGTTGCAGCTAGACAAATTCAGACTGGAAATAAGCTGTACATTTTGAACAGTGAGAGTAATTAACCATTGGAACAATTTACCGAGAGTTGTGGTGGATTCTCCATCACTGGCCATTTTTAAATCAGGATTGGATGTTTTTCTGAAAGATCTGCTCTAGAAATTAATTTGGGCAAGTTCAATGGCCTCTATTATACAGGAGGTCAGTCTAGATGATCACAACATTCCCTTTTGGCCTTGGAATAGATGAATCTATTAAAGTAACCTGCCTTTCTGACTTATTGTTCTTTGTTGAAGGTGATGTTGATCTCGCTCCTGGCTGGAGGCGTTGGCCTTAACTTAATTGGAGGAAACCACCTCTTCCTTCTTGACATGCACTGGTAAAGTGAGATGGAAACTTTGAGGGTAGATTGGCTCTTTACTTCAGCATGGGTAACATGAGTGCTTACAAACTGCAAGAGAGAAGGATGTATCTGGTTGAACGGTAAAACACATAGTCCTACTTTTCCATTCCTGAAATTACTTGCCTGTCAAGGCAAAATGTTTTCAAATGAAACTTTCAAGAACAATTCAACTCATGGCCAGTCTGACACCCAGTATTGTGAAAAATGGCAGTAAAGCCCCACTTGGTAGCTAAAACAAACTATTAACATGGATAAGAACAACACAGAGGATAAATGCTTAGTCTTTACTTCTGGGATTGGCATCTCTCTAATAGCTTTTGTGGTAATCTGTTCTGAAAATAAAAATATCTGAGGCCAGGGGGCTTGTTTTGGAACAAATTGATAAGTGACAGATTTAGAAAGCAGCCAGTCACCATGACTGGAGAGCTCTGTAGGAATGTGAGAATGGAGTGTTGGAGCTACTAACAAAAATATGCAATCTTTCATATAAATCAGCTGCTTATATTGCAGGACTGTAGGGGAGCAATCATTCTAACTTTTAGTAGAATTATTGTTTGTATTATGGTAGTGCCCAAAGGCCCCAGTCATGAATCAGGGCCCCATTGTGCTAGGTGTTGTACAAATACATGAGAGATGATCCTTACCTAAGACTAGAAAAGACTTTTAAGGAACTTTTGAAGAGATCTAACAAAGTGAAATGAATAGTAACTCAATGATACATGAACATTAATATTGACAAGTGCGAGGTAACGTGCATTGCATAATTTGAACAACTCAGACAAGTTGCAGGGTTCCAAAGTTGCTAACTGCTTGGAGGAAAAAGAATTAAGCTTGCCACAGTGACATCTAATGAAAGTACGCCACCAAATGTTAGGATGTATAAGGAATAGAATGCAGAGCAACCCTAGGAACATTAAAGTTTTGTTATGTAAGTCAGTGGTATACCTTCCTCTGGAAGACTGTTCAGTTCTGGCCATCAAAAAAAGAAAAAAAAAGTGTGGTGAGGCGGATAGAGAAGAAATAGATGGATTTTAGAGCTAGTTTACAAACTGAATGATCTTGTAGATACCTAGAGAGAAAATTATTAAAGGCATAGAGAAAATCCTGTGTGCAGAGAGACTGGAAGGATTTGCACTCTTCAGTTTAGAGAGAAGAATGAGAGTGGATGCAGTAGAGAGAAACAAAACAAAGAATGTTATAGAGAAGGTAAATCAGCCTGTCCCGTCTTACCCTTGCTCATAATACAAGAAAAAAGGAGCAGTCGATGCAATTGAAAGACATCAAATTTAAAAATTGATAAATGGAAGTACTTATTTTTTACCAATGTGCAATTAACCTCTGGAATTCTTTGCCACTAGATGTTGAGGCAAGAGCTAAGGATGCCAAACTGTTTGACATTTATGTGGATAATTACAGCATCCATAGTTGCATTAGCTAGCTTTAAAAAAACAAACAAACAAAACCCCTCTTAATCTTCAGGATATAAGCCAACTACTAAGCAATAAAGGTAAGGAAGACATTTCTATCATCGGTAGGTTATACTTTAACTGTCCACTAGAGTTGGTGAAACAGAGGGATACGTTTTTCATTAAAATATTATTGAAAAAATTGTCCCTTTTTATATTAAAAAAAGTCAGGATTTATAAATTTATGACCAGCCTTATTATTTATTATGCAGTTTCTTGCACCTTCCTTTGAAGCACTTGGTACTGGCCATGATCAAACAGAAAAACGAGACAAGATCGACCATTGGTCTGATTTCTGGTATAGCAATTCCTGTGTGTAATGCAAGCGGCAATGGGGAAGGTGGTAGACCTTCAGCAGGGGTGTAGGGAGAATCTGATTCGCAGTGCATTGTCTGGTATTCAGAACAGTAAGGGAGCTAGGGAGGAGGTCACGTTTCTTGTATAGAGGGAATAATGGGGAGAGGGACACACAAGCTGAGGATAAGGACTTGTCTTCATTGTTTCTAAGATTAACAAGCCACTAGACTGTCTGAGCAGTTTTCTTACCTTGCAGGAATCCTGCACTTGAAGATCAGGCATGTGACCGTATATACCGAGTGGGGCAGAAGAATGATGTGGTGATACACAGGTCAGGGTCAGCTGTTCTAAACTCGAGTTAGCAGTGCACGTGACAGGCAACAGCCTTCTAAAGGCTTGGCTTCGATGAGGGGTGACATGGGCTTGCTTTGATGTTTGTTTCTGAACTTCAGGGCTGTGCACAGGATACAGAGGCCGCATTGTATGAATGTTTCTGGAATTTGCCTCTTGATTGCTGATCTGAAATTGATTTTCAACAAGTCAAAGCCCAATACTGCTCTTTTCCTTTAATGGCTTGATGAATGCCTTGGGTCTCTCCGCTGCAGAGTGCAATTCAGCCATCAGCCCATTTGCATTCATCAAGACACTCATTATATGGACAAATATAGTTCCATGTGTTTAATATGGTCTTCAAACTCTTGATTCCAAATGTGGCCCTCTACTTTTCGAAACCCATAATATCAATAACGATGATTCAAGGAGGGATTGGTCAGGGACTCAGATTTCTTTCCTTATAATTAAAAATTTAAGTTTCAAATTACAAACCTATAAACATTTAGTAGGATAAATGGTGGTGGCTGCAGTGTGTGTCTGACATTGGATGAGAGGTGCTATCCAAATTATTTGCTCCCCTTTTCTTGAAAACAAGGTGAGTCACTGGAAGTTGAAAGGGGGCGGAAGCTTGAAATGCTGATGTTTCCAGAAATTAGGATGATCTGGTGCTTTGGGTTTTAGGTTTGTCTGTGAGGAGACAGTGGAAGAAAAGATCTCACAACTCCAAACCAAGAAGAAAGATCTGGCTCAACAAGTGCTGTCGGGCACAGGAGACTCCATCACCAAACTCACCCTGGCTGACCTCAAAATTCTCTTTGGCATCTAACTGCCTCTTACAGCAAATAGCTTGAACACAATCCAGTGCCTGGAGGAAACCAGGAAGTTTTCAACAAAGGGCCTGTATTTAAAGAAGCTAGTTCTTATGGGAGCAATATCTAGAATTGTTATAAAAACTGCTCCAGGAGGAGAAGCTACTGGATTTTTGAATTGTTTTATATTCAAGTTAGAAGCAGTATACAGTAAAGACCAATAAAACTATAAATAAATCAATTGTTTTAATACTTATGAGTCAAATTGATTCTCTTTAACTATAGAGAAATGTGCTTAACCCCCCCCCCCCCAACTAAAGAAGAGTATGGGATAGCAGAGGGGAGCAAAACAGAGTGTGAGGTAGGAAAGAGCAAGAGGGTGGAGAAGAGGATGGGATGAATGGGAAGGAAGGAAAGATGTCGTTTTTCAGAGAAAAACACCAAAAGGGAAAATGACAGAAGTGAGTAGAATGGATCAAAATTGGAAAGGGAGGAGGAGAATAAAGCAATAGAAGAAATAAACTAAAAATTGTCTTTTTAAAACTTAACAAATTTTATTTATATTCCTTTGTACGTCTCAAGCAGATGTTTTATATCTAAGTGAGAGGTAGCTTCTCCCTGCTCCAAACAAATACATGCAAGTGGCAGGAATTTTACCCCCTTCTTGGGTTTCATTTACACTCGTACAAAGAAATCGAAATGAAATGGAAACTCCAGACCAGGCCTTCTCCCCAGGCTTGGATGCTCTCAGGGTTCCTCCCTGAGGACTGATCAGCCTACATCCTAGGTCCTTCCCACTTTATAGCAGATGCAGTAATAAGCGACTTGCAATAGTAAGTGTGTTTGCTGTCTGTTTTCTAGTAGGATCATCGCCTGCTAAAGAATAGGGTTTTTCAGGCAAACCCTCCCATCTTGTTACACTTGTTCTTCCTCTCCCACTTCTAAAGCCATGCACACAGAATACATTTTGATTTCCTCTCCACTGCACATTTCCTTTGCGATCCAACTTCCAAAGACGCCTGCAACCATCACCACCGATTCTCTCGATAAGTGCACTTACAGACTGAAGAATTCAGCAGATTTTGTCTCCACTTTTGCCAAAGACATAGTTTATTTCGCATACCATGTAATAAGTGACGCACAGAAGCAGTGGTATGAAACTGGGATTTCATTTCCTGTTCACACTCATCTCATATGGATGGGTCAAAGTGATAAAAGATTAATACCGTGTCACAGGACAGTGAGCAATATCTATTGTCTCTAATGATCTCTGTTAGAAGCTGTGGCATTTTTGGAGTGTGTAGGTTGGCTTTGGCTCAAGTCCTTCTCCAGATCCTCTAGAAATCTAAGGATCAGCCCGTAGAGTCCTCAGAACCTATGAGGTACTAGAGAAGGCCACCGCCACACCTGTTCCCATATAATATGAAATTTGCAAAAACCTGCAGTGCTATTCCATCCCCCACCTCCCCAGACCTACCTGAGGGGATGGAGGCAAACACTTATCAGTATTCACGCACATTGAATGTGTGCCCATAGCTCCATCCAGAGGGGAAGAGCTCTGACCTGTCTGCAGAATGGCTGTGGGGTTGCTGTAGGGTTAGAAAGGGGCAAATGGCTTATGTGACCCCTCCCCCTCATGTAAAGATCCCTAAATCCCCTACAAGGAGCACAGCACATCTCTTGTTTGACTTTTCCAGAGTCTTCAGGGACAATGTTTCCATTTTTTTGATTATGTATGCTCTCCAGCAAAATGGGGAGATAGGGATTAAAATCGCAAACTTGGAAAATCTGATTCTATTCCTGCCAATCTAGGGTCACAATGTGGTCTCCAGGGTAAACTAAAAATGTCCCATCAGGGAAGTTCCATCCCTTTCCCTGGAGAGGTTATTAACCTAGTCTAATTGGCCTCACCTTTTTAAGGGATGTTTCTGGACAGATGCACTAAGCATTCTTTTGTTGCATTGTATCATGTTTGGATTATCTACGAGCTAGTTGGGCTGTTCTAAAAACTGTGTGTGACAGCCTAGGACAGTGGTCTCCAACGTGGTGCCCGCGGGCGCTGTGGCGCCCACCGGGGCATTTATGTGCACCCGCCTAGTGCCCAGCAGGGGATAGAAGCCGCAGCCCCGCGCCTGCCGGGGACAGAGAACTCCGGGGCTGCAGGATGCGGGCGCCAGTGTTCTTGGTCCCCAGCAGGCACAGGGCCTCGGCTTAAGCCGGAGAGAAACCGCGGCCCCGTGCCTGCTGGGGACAGTGAACTCCAGGGCTCCAGGCTGCGGGCGCTGGTGTTCTCTGTCTCTGGCAGGCGCAGGGCTGCGGCTTCTCTCCGGCTTCCCGGGGCTGCAGGCACCGGTGTTCTCTGTCCCCAGCAGGCGCGGGGCCACGGCTTAAGCCAGAGAGAAACTGCGGCCCCACGCCTGCCAGGGACAGAAAACTCCAGGGCTGCAGGCTTCATTCTATGTTAAAGTAAGAATAATAAATATATTTGGACCAGCAGTTCAACAATGTTTAACTTTTTTAAAATAAGATGAAAATTGTTTGATATTTATTTTGTAAAAAATCCTTAATGTTTCTTACAGGTAGATAAAAAAGAGCAAATTCACATGGTAAGGTGAAAGAGTAATTGCTGAATAATTTAATACCTTTTACATGTAAAATTACCCTTTTTATCTTATGGATTCATATATTATGTATATTAAATATGATGATTTTCATATTATTTAATGTACAAATACAAAATAAGCCTCGAAAAATTGTTGGTGCCCGCCAGACTCTTCTGAAAACATGAATCTGCTACTGGCCACAAAAAGGTTGAGGACCACTGGCCTAGGGTGTACCTTGCTGGAAGCCTTGCAGGGCCTGAGCAGATCCTGCCACATCCCTCCTCTTTGAGGCCCCCTGCTGGAAGCATTGCTGTCCTGCCACATCCCTCCTCAGAAAAAGGAGCAGTGAAGGTGGGTGCTCCAGGCCTGCCTAGAAAGACTGCAAAGAAGCAGGCTGAGGTAAAAGGAGCAGATCAGTTCCTGGCAGGGACCAGAGGAGTGAGGAAGGTGCTCCTTGCTGGAGCTCAAGGGAGAACCAGAAGATGGGTTCTGGTGACACTGGCATTCTGTAAGGAAGAACTTTAGCCCTGAGCTAAGGGTGAAGAGGAAGTGGTTCAGGGCCTGCAGAAGCAGCAATGGAGTTAAAGGAAGCAGCACAGGCTAATACTTGTATGATCCCTGGGTGGTGACCTGGAATGCTGGGCAGGCTCAGGTCCCTCCACCAGCCACTGACAGGGTGGGCTAAGCCCCAAGAAGGGAATAAGACTTGTTTAGAGGCCCAAGCGAAGGCAGGACTTAAAGACTCTCTAGGGAGAAAGCCCTGGGGGTGGTGCTCTATACCAGGGCAGACATAGACTTAAAGCTAGCCCAGAAGGGGCTGAGCCTTGAGCCCAGAAACAGGACTCAAGACAGTAACAAGGGCACAGGGACAGGCCCTGTTGGACCTTTTACACCTTCATGTGTCTTGTTTTGACTACGTGTGACTTAGCTAGAGGGTTGAGCCACTGAAGACCTGCCTGACAAGGTTAGCAACTAGCCGGGGGAGTCGTGAGTAGAAAACACCCTCTCCCCACTCAGCTAGTGGCTGGAAAGCCTTCAGGTGTAGTCAGAGCTATGGTTGATATCTATAGCAGGGCTGCCCAGAGGATTCAGGTGGCCTGGGGCAAAGCAATTTCGGGGGGCCCCCTTCCATAAGAAAAAGTTGCAATACTATAGAATACTATATTCTTGTGGGGGGCCCTGGGGCAAATTGCCCCACTTGCCCCCCCTCTGGGTGGCCCTGATCTGTAGTGATATTTCCCAAGATGCCAAAGTCCTCCAGCAACAAGAAACTTGAGAATGTGATTTTCTTTATATTTCAGTTTAAAAAACAAGCAAGCAAAAGACGCAGCCTTTGAATATCATTAAAGGAGCAGTAGAGCGTAAATAATGTTTGATGGGACTTGACAATAACGATCAAATACTAACTTTTTAGATTTTGTCCTCAGTAATGGTCATAATAAAGCAGGTTTTTGTGTTAGAGGCACAAAGGGTAGGAGCAAGATGTTTATTTTCTAAAACTGTCACTAACACAAATGTCAGTCCATGTACAGGAGCCCTGATGTTATCTAGATATTCTAATGAATAGTAGTGGAAAAATTATGAATGTGACCTTGCGTTCATTTTTTACTATTACTTATAAAACAAAAGGCTGAATTAATTGTAGGTTTGAAATGGCTCTGAGGGATGTCTTCATTTTTCTATCTACATTGTCGATAAGTGATCTCTTCTTAATAGAAATTCTGATAGTACTCCCCTGGAATCTTTTTCTGCAGTTAAGTAGAAATAATACAGAACACACTAGTCCATGCCAGGGCCACGATCACTAAAGGTCTTAAGTAAACATTTTTAAATCAGTACCAAATCTTATAGGAAGTAACTATTTGCAGGTGACAATGACTGAATATGTGCCAGGAAGTGACTGGTTACTGTATTTGAAGGATGAATTGAATCCCCGGTGCTCTGAACAGCAGAAAGTAGTCAATTATCTAGCACTAAAGGAAAAGTGCTTCCTAATGTCACTGAATGTTTCACATCCCAAGTCTTGTGAGCTATAATCAGGCCGGGTAGAGCAGTCAGTATGCCTGTATCAATTATGTGAGTGACAAAACCAACCCTAGTATCTTCTATACTAGGAACCCACAATGAACTGTCTTATTTTTGTAGAAGCAGCAAAGAATCCTGTGGCACCTTATAGACTAACAGACGTTTTGCAGCATGAGCTTTCGTGGGTGAATACCCACTTCTTCGGATGCAAGAAGTGGGTATTCACCCACGAAAGCTCATGCTGCAAAACGTCGGTTAGTCTATAAGGTGCCACAGGATTCTTTGCTGCTTCTACAGAACCAGACTAACACAGCTACCCCTCTGATACTTGTCTTATTTTTACGAAGCGATACACATATACACTGTATGTTACTCCGGAAGACGTATGGAAATGTGTGAGAGGAGAAGGTCACAAAGTGGCAGCAGCACCCAGAAATCTGCCCTGCTAGAATTTGCTACTGAGGGAGAGAGCTTAGAAAAAAGTACATAGCTCACTGAGGAATCTAAATCCTAAGAAAAATATAATTAGCATGAACTCATTAAACATTTCTACCTGTAGAGCCACCTTTTTTTTCACAGCTGTCAGGATGGCCGAGCGGTCTAAGGCGCTGCGTTCAGGTCGCAGTCTCCTCTGGAGGCGTGGGTTCGAATCCCACTTCTGACAACAGAGCTCTCTTTTTCTTGAATTTGCTCTCTGAAGCAATATTCTAAGGTTTCAAATGTTTTGAATATAGAAATCTGTCACTCTAGAAATGCGATTTAATATTTTCCTCCACATTCTTTAAAATCTGCACATCAAGAGCCTTGGCTGAAGGAACGTGGTTGATGTAAAATAAGAAGAATGAGAGACAGACCTTTTAATTGTCAATCTAAGCCAAGCACGTGAGGTAGAATTTTAGGCTTTCCTAGCTCTCAGTCGGCGTTTTTACAACAGCAAAACTAATAACTGTCTTCCTACACTGGCCATTAATGGTCTAAATTGGACCACTGTTAATCCACTAGTGTTGACAGTGCCCTGGGATTTTCACCAGCGCCTCAGGTAAATCTGCTGATTGCTACCTACCTTGGCACTTGTACCATTGGTAAATCAGCTAAAATATGGGTTCTTATTTTGCAAGGGTAGCTAAAGCTGGTAGGACCAGCATGGAAAAAGTTGTCTCTGAGCGTATGTCTACACAGCAGTCAGGAGGTGCAATTGCAGATCAGGTAAATATGCCCGAGCTGGCTTCTCAAATAACAATAGCAGTGTAACCCTGGCAGCAGGGTTGTATTTGGAAGGCTAGCTTGTGCCAAATGGTGTGTGTGACTTCTGCATTAAGGCAAGAGACTAGGCTGTGGGAGGGTAAGACCGTATTATGGAGAGAGGCATTAAGAAACACAGTGGTAGCTCTAGGTGAGGGATTGGAGTGGGATCAGCTTTTTGTGCTCAGGGAGCGTAGCATGCAGCCATGGCTAGTCATAATCCACTGGTGCTCTTTGCAAGGTCATTGGTATTAGGGAATGCTGGGGAAAGGTTATGAGATAATGGCTGCCTGACCTGCTGCCACCTTAAGGGGACATGGGCTGGGGAGGGTTGTTAAGTTAAATGCAGTTAACAATGAGGGGTCACGCCTGTGACATCATGAAAGGTGAGAATGTTTTCACTCAGGTTGTGAACTGTGGGTATTTTTTAAAAAGTCTGAGCATTTTAAACTTAACATAAGAATGGCCACAGTGAGTTAGACAGATGATCCAACCAGACCAGTATCCTGCTTCAGAGGGTGTGAACAGAAGAGGGCAATTTTCAAGTGGTCCATTCTCTGTCGTCCAGGCCCAGTTTCTAGCAGTCAGCAGGACATCCAGAGCCTGGGGTTGCCTGTCTACCCATCTTGGCTAATAACCACTGGTGGACTCCATGAACTTAACTTATCAAATTCTTTTTTTATCCCAAGTTATACTTTCGGTTGTCACAGCATCCCCTGGCAGTGGGTTCCGTAGGTTAACTGTGCATTGGGTGAAGTACTTCCTTATGTATGCGGTAAACCTGCTGCATATTAATTCAGGGGTTGGCTCTGGGTTCTTGTGTTATGTGACGTGAAAAATAACCCTTTCCTATTCACTTTCTCCTCACCATTCGTGATTAATAAAGTGACAGAAAATCCCCAGCAGATGCCATTGTGACATCACTCCTGATGCCAAGGAAATAGACCGGAAACAGCTTTGCCCTCTTGCGCGCTGCACAGGGCAGCAACAGGAAGGTGTTGGATAGCTCGATTAGTTAAAGTGTGGTGCTAATAATGACTCTGTTGAGGGTTTGATTCGCTGGGCGCGTTTTGTATTATTTGGTTACAGCAGGAAATAAAATTTCATTTGCTTTTTATTTTGGAAAGACCAAAACACAATTTCAGTCTCCTCCTAGGTTCACAATCCTGGCTTCACCGCTCATTCCTTTCTCGCCTTGTGCTTTAAGCTATGTATAGCCTGCTACGTAAGGAGGCCAGAGCCACAGCTGGGCAAGCCCCAGCTGCTGCCTCAAGGACAAAGGAAACCTTTGGCTAGGAGAAACGTTATCTCAGTAACGTTTGGCTGGGCTACAAATGATGATCAAGCAGTGAAACAGCTCTTCAGTAGCTCGTTCTCTAGCTCGGGGTTTGCTTGAGTGCTAGCGACCACCTGACTCGCCCAGACAGGGTCTGGTCTGCAAATGCCTGGTGAAGCAGCTCACCTGTATTGCTTTGCCTCGATTGATAAGTACAGTAAGTTGTGACGGGGGTGATTCTCCCCAGCCAAAGCGTGAGCCTTGCCTCTGTGCTTGTAGCGGGGTCTCCAGGCATTTGCAAACGAGAGGGAATAGACAGACGCGTTAACCAGCTGAGCCAGAGTGCCCAGTGCGGCGTATAGGGGCCACTAATGCCGATGCCCAAAGGCTAAAGGTTGCTGAGCCCAATACATTTACCGGTTTTTGCAAGTGGCTTTTAATTCCCCGTGCCCTTCCAGTAACTCGTCATTCTGTGTCTGCAAATGCCATTTCTGTCCCTCGGGGGTGAGCTGAGGGGCAAGCAAGGGGTTCACCCCTAAGCAGTGAGGAGGACAGGGCGATTGCTGCAAAGCAATCAAAGGAGGGGGTGGGGAGTGACATTGTTAAAGGGGTAACTCAGACAAAGAATTCAAAAAAAGAACAGGAGTATTTGTGGCAGCTTAGCGACTAACACATTTATTTGAGCATAAGCTTTCCTGGGCTACAGCTCACTTCTTCGGATGCAACAAAGGATTCAGACTGCCAGTCATCCCAGGGTGAATCCGAGGAGTTATACTTTCTGCTAGCGCCTGGGGGGGTCCCCGCGAAGCTCCAACCTACCTGTTCTAATCCCCCACGTTCTTGCTTTTGTTTTCCATTGAATTCCTGGGCTTCCCTTTGCCAGCTTTGGCCCTGGGGTTAAATTAACAGAATCCTCTCGCCAGGACTCTTATTTTAGAGTGTAATTTTGCCGATGTCATGCACGATAAATTTATGATGAGGATTTTGGACAGGCAGCTGGAACTGAGAACGGCTGCTTACTCCTGTGTCAGGGGCGAGAGGCAATAAACGCACAGGTAACAAAAGCGGAATTAGCTAAAGACAGCAACGCGTAGTCGGCAGGATTCGAACCTGCGCGGGGAGACCCCAATGGATTTCTAGTCCATCGCCTTAACCACTCGGCCACGACTACTTGCTGCATAGGGTTAATTGCTTCCTTCTAGGTGATTATCCAGGCACTTCAAGGGCTAAATTCTTCTTGCATTTTTGACTCATCCCAGGCTGCATTACTATATGAACATTAGATACGTTCTAAACACCCTTCCCTGAGCTTGTCTCACAAACCCTTACAAGAGACTGGGCCACCTCCCCGTGTCAACCGGTCCCCCAGCGCCGTTAGTGACTAACTGTGCTCACTCAATTCATGCGCGTGAGTTCATGTATTTCTTCATCAACAGGCTCTTCAACGCGTGATTTAAAAGTGTTTCAAGTGTAATAAAGTGATTCAGAAAATGGCATAAACACGTCAACCTTTGCCCTGAAAGACCTTTGCCCTGCTCTCCTGAACTACACACGTGGGCCTCCCCTCCCCTCCACACGCCCGGCCGGTTAGCTCAGTTGGTTAGAGCGTGGTGCTAATAACGCCAAGGTCGCGGGTTCGATCCCCGTACGGGCCACGGCCCCTTTTGCGCTTCCGCCACGGGCCCTGGGACCCGTGGGGGGGAGGTGGAAACCTTTTCATTGACCTTCGGGGACAGGCGGAAACAAACATCTGCACCGAACAAAAAGGGAAACCAGAAAAGTCAGACGCTTTCGCCGCAAGACGCGGGTGTGGAGCCTCCTCCCCCCGCGCTGCGGCAGTCAGACGCCGCCCCGCCCCCCCGCGTACCCCCGCCCCAGGGCCCCGGGTTGCAAAGGGTCTCGGGCAGCGGGGACAGGGCGAGCTCAGCCCCGCCCCGCCCCGCTCGCCGGGGGGGGGCTCCCGGGCAGGAGGTGCAGGGGGCAACGAGCCGCTTCCCCCGGCCCAGCCCCAGTTCCGGCGTGAATGTGGGTTTCCCGGGGCTACGCGCTGCCGGGCGCGAAAGCAGGTGAATTCTGGCCCGAGCGGAGCCCCCCCCCCCGCTCCCGCCGCCGCCCCCGCTCCCGCTGCGAGCCCCGCGCTCCCGCCTCTGGTGAGTCGGTGCCTCGCGGCGGCCGCACCGGGAGCGTTTCCGGGGGTCCCGTTCGTTCTCGCGCAGCTTGTTTGTTCCCTCCTGTCCCCCGAGCTAAAGGAAAAGGGCCAATGGCGGAAGCGCAAAAGGGGCCTTGGCCCGTACGGGGATCGAACCCGCGACCTTGGCGTTATTAGCACCACGCTCTAACCAACTGAGCTAACCGGCCGGCGTGCAGAGCCTCTTGCAGCGTTTGGTGGTGAAGAGAGTCACGGTCTCGGGGGCGATTCGTCCTCCTCTGTCACTTCACCCAGCCAAAGCAGCGCTGTGACCCCCCTTTGAGGGCGGGAGAAAGACACCCGCGCACATCCGTGACAAGCGAACAGGCCTCACCGCTCCTGCCAGCATGGAGGGGGGGGATTCCCGAGGGCGCGGGGACAGCAGCTCCCCCCTTCCGCGCTCCATTTATAGCTGCTTTGAAATGACCTTTCGCTTTAAAAGTATCGGCATGATCTCTTCCGGAAACGGCCACGTCGGTGATTATTCAATAATCTCCTTTAACATGTTTCCGGCCGGTGTAACGCTCTGACCAGGGGCGGATCTAGGCACCAGCAAAACAAGCTGGTGCCTAGGGCGGCAAAATCTAGGGGGCGTCCCCTGCGGCCTGGGGGGCGGCAGGCTGGGCCGGGGGACCTGCCGCAGTCATGCCTGCGGGAGGTCCACCGGAGCCCCGGGACGACTGGACCTGCCGCAGGCATGACTGCGGAGGGGGCGCTGGTCCCGCGGCTCGGCTGGACCTCCCGCAGGCATGACTGCGGACGGTTCGCTGGTCCCCCGGCTCGGCTGGACCTCCCGCAGGCATGACTGCGGCAGCTCAAGCGGAGCCGCCGGACCCGCGAACCGTCCGCAGCCGCGGGAGGTCCAGCCGAGCCACGCGGGACCAGCGGTCCCTCTGCAGTCATGCCCGCGGGAGGTCCGCTGCTCCCGCGGCTCCGGGGCGCCTCCCGCGCATGACTGCTTGGGGCGGCCAAAAACGTAGAGCCGCCCCTGGCTCTGACAGTCCCTAACACAACGCAGCGCGCCCAGAGCGCTACCGCCTGCGCCCAGGGCCGCCCAGAGGGCGGTGGGGGGGAAAAGGGGACAATTTGCCCCGGGCCCCGGGCTCCGCAGGGGCCCCCAAGAGAACAGTGGAGGCTCCCGCCTCCGCCCCTCTCCTGGAGCCTTAGCGCATCAAGCGCCGAGTCTCCAGCCGAGCCCCTGAGCCCCGCCCCGCTCAGAGGCGTGTGGTGAGGGGGCAGGGCTGGGAGCTCCGGGCTGAGCTCAGCTCCCTCCGCTCGGCGTGGAGATCCCAGCCCCGCCCCCTCCCCACGCGGCTCTGAGCGGGACGGAGCTCAGGCCCCGCCGGCCACATGCTGCGGCTGTTGGGCGAGGCGCTGAGACTCCGGTCGAGGAGGGAGCCGGGGGTAAGAGGCTGGGGCCGGGGCGGGGGGGAAGCGGGACCCACCGCCGAAGCGCAGCCCGGTCTTTGGCGGCGGGGGGCCCCTTCCGTTCCGGGACCCGCCGCCGAACTGCCCCGAAGACCCGCGGCGGGGACCCCCCCCCCGCCAAATTACTGCCAAAGACCGGGCTGCGCTTCAGCGGCGTGTCCCGCTTCGGCGGTAATTCGGCGGCGGGGCTCCCGCCGCGGGTCTTCGGGGCACTTCGGCGGCGGGTCCCGAAACGGAAGGGCCCCCCGCTGCCGAAGACCCCAGGCCCCCGGAATCCTCTGGGCGGCCCTGGCCTACCCCCAGGGCAGGTGACTGACACGGCTCTCACGGTCTCCCGTACGGCAGCCAGCAACACCCCTTGAGCTCTAGCAATGGGAAGGGGCGAAGCGCGCGGGGTACCCGCTGCCCAAGCACCGCTGTAGCGTGAGACACCCGCACCCAGGAGCAGCCCTGGTGTGGGGCGGATCTAACCGCGGCAGGGCGGGTAAATGATTCTTTATACCGGCGTCTTCCCCACCGACCTCTCCTTTCCGCCTTCGCCTCCCACTGCGTCCCTGCCACGGGGCTCGTGGACATGAAGCGAAGTCTCCCGCCCCGCCCCGCCCTAACAGGAGCTGCTGCGGTACTTGGGGACCCCGCTTGCCTCCCTCCGCTGCGGAGCGCTCCCCAGGGGATGCCGACGTGGGACAGCTGGCGGAAGCTGTAAGTCCGCTCACCTCCCTAAGCCCAGCGCACATTCAAACACAACAAGCTCATTCCTCCTGAGTAGGATGGGAAGAAGCTCTGCTAGCAGCAGCTCCTCTTATAGGCGGGTGTTGTGGGCAGAGCTGTGTAGCCCCCAAAGGCAGCCTCCTGGGCTGGGCATGGCACGCATAGGCAGTGAGTTATATGAGCCCGTGGTGCCCACCAATATTCAGGAGCGTTAGCCCGGCTCCACCAGTGTTTGGGCTTATATTTAATCAGAGCCGTCCCATCCATAGGGCAGACCGGGGCACCCACCCCAGGCCCCGCGTTTCAGGGGCATGCGGGGTGCAGGGCAGCCTGCGGGGTTAACAGGGGTCCTAGGGCTGGCTGCAGTGGGGGCCCTGGTGCCGGCAGCAGCAAGCACCCCGGCTCCAGCCTGCCCCCCTCCGCCCTGCCCCCACCCCACTCCACCCCTTCCCCCAAACCCCAACCCTGCCTCTTCCCGCCCCTGCTTCGGCTCCCATTCCACTGCTTCCCCCAGGCCTCGCCCCTGTCCTGCCTCTTTGCTGCTTCCGCCTCCCCTCCCCCAAGTGATGCCAGGAGCTGACGGGGCGGGACAGGCTGGGGCTGGGTTGCTTGCTGCTGCCAGTGCCAGGCCCCCTGCTAATCCCCCAGGCTGCCCGGGACCCTGCATCCCCCTGAAACGCAGGGCCCGCCACCGCCAAAGCACAGGGCCCAGGGGGTTGCCCCAGTCAGCTTCAGGACCTGCATGTGGGGGCACATTTCAGAGTCGCAAAGGGAAATGTGCTGTCCAGGGGCATGAGGACTGTGACAGTAATGAGGAGACTTGAGAAATATCTGTGGCTGCGGGTGCAGTAGGTGGCTGCCCCGTGAGCACAGAGCTGAACATGTTCTATCTAGTTACTGCATCAGCAAGCAGCTGGCCATGATCGTATAGTGGTTAGTACTCTGCACTGTGGCTGCAGCAACCTTGGTTCGACTCCAAGTCATGGCATCCCTTTTTGAGAGGGGATATCCTGCCACATGCCTAGTGGCTTATCCTGATTGCATCCATTTGCAGAGAGTCATCAGCCAGTCTTTAGTTTCTGCTTGGTAAAGGAAAGTCAGTGGGATTCATCCATCAGAAAAAGAGTAGCAGGAATTCTTGCTGTACGCCAGGGTCCAAAAGCAGCGCATTCCCTCCTGGAAAGGGCTGTGTTTCAAACAGGGGCAGCTCCAGACCCCAGCACGTCAAGCGCGTGCTTGGGGTGGCATGCCGCGGGGGGCGCTCTGCCGGTCGCCGGGAGGGCGGCAGGCAGGGTGCCTTCGGTGGCATGCCTGCGGAGGGTCCGCGGGTCCCACGGCTCCAGTGGACCTCCCGCAGGGGTGCCTCCCGCAGGGGTGCCTGCGGGAGGTCCACCGGAGCCGCGGGACCGGCGACCGGCAGAGCACCCCCCGCGGCATGCCGCTGTGCTTGGGGCGGCGAAATGGCTAGAGCCGCCCCTGGTTTCAAATGTCCATCCAATGCACATTGAATGGAAGGATCTGCGTGCCTGGGAAGCTGCGTCCCTCCAGAGGCGCTTGAAAAGCCAAAGGGGCCGTGGGTGAGTTTGTGATGAGGTGAGTGTGAAGTGTGGAAGGGGGAGGGTGGCAAGAGGAGGTTTTGAGAGGAAAAAAGGTGCTGCTGAGCTGGTAGGTGAGGGCAAGGTCCCAGGCGGGTGTTGTGTGAGGAGCTGTGAAGGCCCGAAAAGGCGTCCTGCTGGGCAAGGGCAGGTGAGGAGGGCCAGGGCTTTTCCCAGGGCTGTTGCTGCGGCCAAAGGCTTTGGGAAGCAGAAGAGGGCCAGGGGTGTTGTTGCCTGCTGGGGCCCATGCGATGGTGTACACTGACCATATCTGGTTCCTTGGAGATCCATGCAGTTCCCAGTCTTGCCCCTTTCCTCATTAGTATTGTGGTGAGTATCCCTGCCTGTCAAAGCATCAGCAACTGCTAACTCTTTCCCTGGGCTGTATCTAATTTCCTGTTAATATTAAGAAATGTTAGCAACTATCTTTGGCCTTGGCTACACCTGAGAGTTACAGCGCTGTTGGTGGCTTTATAGCGCTGTAACTCACTCCCCGTCCACACTGGCAAGGCACATACAGTGCTGTATCTCCATGGCTACAGCGCTGCTTGTACTCCACCTCCACGACAGGACTAAAGAGAATAGCGCTGGGGTGCCAGTGTAAACAGGGAATAATCTTAGTACGCTGTGACTGACCTCCAGGAGCTTCCCATAATCCTTTTAAGTAAAGATAACTCTCTTTGTTTTGTTGTGATGCCTCTGTTTATTTTGTTGTGAACTTGGGGCCCCCGGAGCTGCTTATCAAAAAAACAAACAAACACAGTCACTGTTTGCTGTGAATGAGCAGAGGCAGGGGGCTCCCTTTGGAACCCCACAGCTAGTGTTTGCTTGACGAGAGGGGGAGAGAGGGAGCTTGAGGAGAGAAGCAGCACGGTGGGTGGGAGGGAGAGGGGAGGGGTCAGTTTCTGCGTAGCTGCTTATCTGGTCTGTGAGGAGAAAAACAGTTGCTGTTCGCCTTCAGTGAGTGAGGGGGTCGGAACTTGCAGCTGCTGATACAGTGTCGGCTCCAAAAATCCTTCCTCCCTCTCTCTCTCTCTCTCCCCCCCACACTCCCTGTCACACTCCACCCCACCCTTTTAAAAAGCACATTGCAGCCACTTGAACGCTGGGATAGCTGCCCATAATGCACCGCTCCCAATGCCGCTGCAGATGCTGCTAATATGGCCACGACAGTGCGCTGGTAGCTGTCAGTGTGGACAAACTGCAGTGCTTTCCCTACTCAGCTATACGAAGAAAGGTTTAACTCCCAGCACTGTACAGCTGCAAGCGTAGCCATACCCTTTGAATCCTTGGTGGAGCACTGTGCAAAGCTTTTCTGAAAATGGCCTTAGGAGGCTTGTGGTCTGTTTCCAGAGCTACTTTTTTTTTCCTGTAGATAAACTGATGAAATTGAGTAATACTAAACATTATTTTCAACATTTATTTTCTTATCTGTGCATAGCTCTGGTGTGTAGTTGTCAGAGCTTTAGGGGCATAAGAAACAGGAGCTCCATTTTGCAGCAATACAACACCTAATCTGGTAGAACTTGCATCCACTGATGCACTAACTGGTTCTTTGACATTAAAGTACTTCAGCATGGGTGCCCTTGTAAGCAATTATTTCAAGTGTTCATATTTCACCTCATGCCTTGGCATCTTTTCCCAACAGTTGTCTTAAAGGAGTTGTTGCTGTTGACATGTAGGGGATAAAGTTGCCCAAGGTATGTAACCACTTCAAGAAATCTTTGCAATTCGTCCTTGCTGGTTGGTGTAGCCATTTCAGTTATTGCAGAAATGTTTCAGTTGTCAGGTTTTACACCTTCTTTTGTCAAGTGATGCCTCAAATATTTTATCTCTGTCGGAACCAATTTGCATTAGCTCTTGTTCAGTCATAGGTTCCTTTCATGACACCCTTCTAGAATGCTCTAGAGCCTTTCATCATGTTCTCAGCTGGTATTTCTCCACACTAGCATGTCATCTATATAACATTCAGCACCTCAAATCTTCAAATGGCTGATGGATCACGCTGGTACATTTCGGGAGCTGTCCAGATCCCCAAAGGAAATCTGGTGAACCTGTACCTGTCCATTGGTGTGTTGAACATACAGAGTCTAGAAATGTTGTCATCCAGCTGTATTTACCAAAATCCACTACTGGCAATCGAGACAGTGAAAATTGCAGCTTTTGCTAACTTGCTGGTGATTTCTCCTACTAAAGGCAATTGAAAATGTTTCCTTCATATTGCTTTATCCATATGTCTTGGATCCAAGCATACTTTTATTTCATCTCAGCCTGGTTTGTCTACAATTACTACAGAATTGACCCATTTTGTAGATTCTTGCACTTTTGTCATTACTTGCAGCTGTTCCATGTGGTGCAATTATTTTTCTACTTTGTACCTTAATGTCACTGGAACTTTTTCTAGGTGCATGAATTACAGGCGGTACTTGTGAGTTCATCTTTATGGTGTGCTTACCTGGAAAGCACTTAAACCTTCAAATACCTCCTCGTATTCTTTAAATATATCCCAATGTCCTTCTGGTTCTTCCTTTACCATGCTCTTGGCACTAAATTTAAACTTGTCACAGCCTATCAGCCCAGTATAGTTTATGAGTCAGATTCTACTACCTGAAATTCCAGCAAATTTTGTATCCCAATACACATAGTCCAAGTTGCATTTACCACATACCTGCAGTTTTTCTGCTGAATAGGTTATTGATACTCAAGCTGTGAAGTGATTTGGCCCTTAAAGTGTTGTATAATTTTACAGACATAACACTGGCCTGTGGCTGTGGATTTAAAAACTCACGGTTTTATGATCATTAATGAGCAAATCCACATTCCACTCATCCTTGGAAGGCTCAGTACTCAGTATTCTGAGGAACAGCTCTTATGAATGCTCATCTGCTTCTGTGAGGGTAAACATCTGTTTGCCATGGGACTTTTCCTTTCCAGAATTGCACATTTCGGCAAAATGATTGTGTTTGCCACATCTTCAGCATTCTTGCCCACACGCAGGGCAGTTCCTTATGGTATGGCTACGGGCACATTTCTAACAACCTGCTCTTAGTTCTCATCCTCAAAGGAAATCTGTACAACACTTTCAAAAGATGAACCTGGGAGCTTAAATTCATAATTCTGCTAGACACTAAAAATCATAGACTGAATAGAGACACTGGATTTATGGTTTAATAATCTGTAACCCATTTAACATCCCTTCTCAGCTGCCTTTGTCCCCTCCCCGCTGTGATAGAAGAAGTATTAACAGGAGTACTTCTGGCATCTTAGAGACTAACAAATTTATTTGAGCATAAGCTTGAAGTGGAATTTTCCTCTGCATGCATCTGGTGAAGTGGGCTTTAGCCCACGAAAGCTTATGCTCAGATAAATTTGTTAGTCTCTAAGGTGCCACAAGTACTCCTGTTCTTTTTGCTGATACAGAGTAACATGGCTACCACTCTGAGATCTTTATTTCCTGTTTGCACTGACACTTCCCGCCTTACTCTATGCCCCCGAATGGCCATCCTGAATAGTGGCTCTCACCGCACTTCTGAGAAGGGAAGGGTGATCAAACCTCTATCCAAACTTTCCATGAAAGAATGACCTAGTGAACTGATAGCAGTGGGGGCAGAATTAATTGCTGAGCAGGAGGTTGACAGATGTGGGGGTCAGAGCTGCTGCAGAAGGGGTCAAAAATCATCTTACCTAATACCTTTGTGAGAGCGGGCTACACTGATTGTCACATACACTGGGATGGCTAGGGGGAGTTCAAAAATCCAAAGACAGACCAAAAACCCCAGTATTAAAAAAAAATTATGATTTTATGGAGGGCCAGAGATTTTTGACCTTTTGAGGCTTGCAATAGTGGGACCTCGCTATTGGGCCATGTTTCCTCTCGCCTAGCTGGACATTTTCCAATCCTCAAGCTCACTACCCAGTCACCACTCACTCACTGTTCTTTCAATCTCCCCTTCCTGCCCCCCCCCACCTTTTCCAGATCGGTCATTAAATCCTGATAGTTGGGTGTACGTCAGCCTCTCTTCTCTAGTCCCCCCTGGAGGAATCACAAACGTGGTCCTGCCCCAGCTGCATGAAAGTGCAAGGAATGAGGTGCCTGTCCCACGGCCAAGGTGCAGGGAGAGACTCTGGGCATTAATTTGTGCAGCTCATTTGCTAATATTGAAGGACTCAGGTTTCAGAAAATGGAAGGACCAGGGCTGGATTTACACCTTACGGGCCCCTGGGCACAGGATCTTCAGCACCCCCCAGCCTACAGCTGACCTTTGTGTTGCACACAATTTTTGAGAGGTGAGGCGCCCCTAGAACGCCAGCGCCCATAGCATGGGTGGCCGTTTACCCAGCTCGTGGGAGAAACTAGTCCCGGCCCTTCCCCTTGTGCCCAAGGCCCCTCCCATCCCTTTCTGCCCTCCTCCTCCACCCCATAGTTAGCCAAGAGCACCCCTAGAGTGGCTAGGGTGACCAGATGTCCCGATTTTATAAGGACAGTCCCAATTTTGGGGGCTTTTTCTTATATAGGCTCCTATTACGCCCCACCTCCATCCTGATTTTTTACATTTGCTGTCTGGTCACCCTAACAGTGGCCCCCTGCCTGGCCGCATGGCCCCAGTGCCTCTGACCCCACTGTAGCGGGCGGCACAGCCGCAGCAACACCCCTGGCCACAGTGTGCCAAGTGGGCAGCGCAGCCTGAGGACCAGCTGCCCCAAGCCCCAGCCAGCCTGGGCCAGGGCAGAATGCCAGGAGAGGACCTAGGAGCGGAGTGTGGGCAGGCCCCACCAGGCAGTTTGGGGAGGCACAGCCTCCCCCAGCCTATGATACCTGCCACCCAAGGCCCCTAGGCGCGTGCCTAGTGTGCCTAATTGGAAATCCAGCCCTGGGAAGGACTGGAAATCTATCCAGTCTCAGGGCCCAGCAATACGTCAGGGTTTTTGTCCATGTATCGGGCGGAAACCCCCGAAAGTTCCAGGCAGGATTGGAACCAAAAATCAAGAAACCCACTGAAATAGTTTTGCTCATGACGACAGCTTCTATAGGCTGCGTGAAGTGAATTGCACCAGCTGAGAGTGAGCCTTGCTGCTGTGCTGTCAGGGAGATCGAAACTTTTCCTAAAGGTCAGAGGAAAGGAAGTAAGTACCAGGGGCACTGGTGGGACTTGACCCCAGCACCTCCTATTTATTAGGCAGGTGCCTTAACTAGTCAATCAACAATCTAGAGCTCTAAAAGGGGTAAATGCTTTTGAATTCTGGAAACTGCCTTCAACTTTACTTGTACCTCTTATAGCCCTCCAAATAATGCATCATTGTGCCTTGTACAGAAACTCAGTACCAGTAACACAGTGAACACGCTTTAGTGGTGACATGAGGGACAGTTAGGAGTCTGAAGCTGCGGATTGAATACTGTGGATGCTGTAAATCACTCAAAGGGAAAAAGCATGATGAAACTGATCTGGGGAAACACAGCCAATGCACTCAACCTTTGAACTGCTCCAGAGATGATGAGGCAAAAGGGATAGCTCTCTGGCTAGCCCCTTGTGGGAATTCCTGCCAAGGCTCACAGCAGGGTGTTCATGGGGGCTGTTAAAACCATCCAGATTTCCTTAGTGAAGGGATTTGGATTAACACAACAATCCCAGCAAAGTCTCTCTATTGGGGCTGGGTGACCCATTCTTTAGATTAATTTGCCAATATCCCTGATGATAAAGTTTCTTGAAAATTACATAGCAGCATGTGAAATGGCCTCTCTTTAGAAGCAAGGCCTCTTAACTGCTGGGTTGAAAAGAGTTATGGGAAAAGCCAGGAGAAGTGGGAGTGGCTGCTTGTTTCTGTGGCTTGGGGGAAAATAAATCTGCTGGCAGCAGAAAGAAAACTAATTGGAACACACAGCTAGTAGGATTCAAACCTGCCTAGGGAGATCCCAATTGATTTCTAAGCCATTACCTTAACCCCCCCTCAGCCAGAGCTACCTGGTACAAGCAGGTACTTGCTTCCTTCCTGCTGATGTCTCCACAGCCTGGTTCTTTTTGTGAAAAATACATCCATACTTTCCTTAGCTCTAGCTGTTACTAACCTGAGGCTACATTGCAGCACATCAAGGAAGTCCCTGACATTTCATCAACATTCTCTTTTAGTTTGCTAACTTTACATACTCAAGACTAAAAGTGTGGAGGAAAATATTTTGGGGAATGTGAGCTGCTGGCTACTTGGAGAGGATGGGGGAGTTTACAAGGAAGGAGGGAAACTGAAGAAATCATATAAATTCTTCTTATTTCACTAAGGCCTGGTCTACACTACAAAGGGAGTTCGAATTAGGGTACGCAAATTCAGCTACGTGAATAGCGTAGCTGAATTCGAAGTACCCTAATTTGAACTACTCACCCGTCCAGATGCGGCGGGGTCGAACTCCGCGGCTCCCCCGTTGACTCCACCACCGCCGTTTGCAGTGGTGGAGTACCGGAGTCAACCGCGGCGCTTCCGGAGTTTGAACTATCGTGTCTAGATCAGACGCGATAGTTCGAACTCCGAGAAGTCGAACTCACCGCATCGAACCGGACGGTAAGTGTAGACTAGCCCTGAGTGATTGTAAAACTCAGATCTCTTCCCAGCTACCTGTCTCCTAGAGCAACCTAGGAAATGCAGGGTCCCATGCTGGCAGATTGTGGCATTTTCTCTGAACAGAATAGGGGACTTTCCTCATCTACAGTACCTTTAATCAAAGAAATTAACAGGCTGCTCTTGCCTAATGCAATCCACGGAATAAAATCCTGGAGCCATGGATGACTCTCAAGGCTACGATGGAGCAATTAGCAGCAGTTTTATCCCTCTAATTTCACATTAACTCAACTGATGGTCAACTATGTCCTCTGCACAGTTATGTCAGAGAAGAATTCACCTCCACAGTTTAGGGGTCCTTAAGTTGAACACTGGAAATATCAGAAGTTCTCTTTTGCTAAAGCATCCTAATTTTAGCAAAGCGGGGGAAGTTTATCTCAAGAAGAGATTGGTGCAGCAACTCTACCTTTAGCTTTCTCTGAAGGATGAAGCCTTGAATAATCTCTGGGAAGTGTGACAACTCAGGATCTCCTGTTTACTAAGCAGGGGCTTCTACCAGCCCCATGACACCTAGCGCTACCAGCTGGACCCTCTGACCTGGTATTTCATGGCAAACACTGCAAGCCCCAGATGTCATTACTGAATGTTGTTTGTGGCTGTTCAAAAAGATAAAGAGTTACGTTTTCATTATACTTAGTGCAAAGTCACACTGATAACACCCAATACAAGCATCAACCTTGGTGCAGGGACACGACCGTCAGGAACATTAAGATCAGTGGATGGAGAGGACTGATGCTGTAGATCACCCCAAAACAAAAGACATTGTGAACTTCATATAGTGAAAAAAAAAACAGCTCATGAAATCAAGTTGTCCCAGAGAGATCAAGAGAAGAATGTAGAGCAGCCCTAGACAATCTCCTTGTGGTTACTGCCAAGGCTCAGAAACCCCCACTGTCCAACATGCTTGCCTTGTTTCTGCTCCAGTTGCTGAGCTCCCTGCACTTAGGGCAATTAGATAGAGGCTTTTCTAGGAAGATCATACTATCTAGAAGGGGCATCTGGTCTCAGAGTAATTTGTTCATAGCACTAGTTATGGAAATCAGACCTTCCTCCCTTTACAGCATCAGCCAATATATAGCAAATCCTATACGTTTATTGCCAACCCCAAGTGTTCAAAATAAAAAAAAGTCAGCTGCTAAACATCAGGAGTCGCATAAGGTCACAAAGTGGGTTCTTTTTATTGGCATTCTGGCTTCTGAACCTTTGAATTACACTCTGTTCGTGGTTTCAGACTTTTCTCTGGAAGCAGGGATTCTCTGGTAATCACTTGCCCCTGAGAGCCAGGGGCTTTAAAGAAAACCACCAAATATCATAAGCTTGATGATAAAATTGCAAAGGCTAACAGAGAACTCGGCTTGTGCTTACCATGGCACTCACACTCCTATTTGTGAATCGGAACAGAATAGATCGTTTAGTACACTAAAAAGTACCTGTGATCAGGGCCGCTCTAGGTTTTTTGCCGCCTCAAGAAAACAAACAAACAAAAACACCACACCTCCAGGAGCGCAACTGCCAAAGCAAAAAAAAAAAAAAAAAAATGATGGTTGGAATGCCACCCCTGAAATTGTGCCACCCCAAGCACGTGCTTGGTTTGCTGGTGCCTAGAGCCAGCCAGCCTGTGATTTAATTACTTTCATAATTTTTGCTCTTTCACCATGAGAAATCAGTGACCACTAACACATTTGCAGCGCTAGCCACTTTATTCAGTTTCACAGTAGTTATCAAATGACAAGTCAACTAGCAAACAGAAGAAAGCTGTAATTAGCATCTTGCTAAAACAGGGCACCTTTTTCAGATTTGGGTTCCTAAAAACACCTAAAAAAAAAAAAAGGCCGTATTCAAAGATTCTGCGCACCTTTGAAAGTCAGTCCACTTGGGGTTTGCCCATTGGTTTAACTTTAAGTGAATTAGTAAACCAGGTTAACTAGTGCAAGTCTCTATGTGGACATTCATACCTGGTTTAAATTGTGTCAGTGCAAACTAAGCTAGTATAAGCCAGGTTGAAGTAAGTATAATAGTGCCACACAAAGCTACACCAGTTTAACTAAGTTGGTTTAAGATCAGACCTTTAGTTAAACTGGTGCAGCTTTGTTTAGACCAGGCCACCTTAGATACCTGGACATGGAAGGGGTGAGATTCTGTCACTTGTTCATACTGAGTAGTGCCTTACTCCTCAAGTAGTCTTCTGACATGGAGTTACTTAAGGAGTAAGGGACTATTCCACAGAATCAAGGGGGGGGGGTGTTGAATGCATCCTGGATTTCAGTGCTTAACTTTAGACACCCACATTTAACAATGTTGGATGTTCTTCTGTGAGAGTTGTACAGTGCAGCATGTCACAACTTCCCTCCAATAGTAAGTGTTCTCTGCAATCTTTGCCACCGTCCCCTAAAGGCCTCAGAGTCAGCAGTGAGCGAAGGACGCTTTAGCTCAGAAGTACATTCATGTAAATAAAACCTAGTGTAAAAACTAGTATATAGCTGGATTTCCTCCTCTTTTGGGTCAGCATTTTGCTTAAACATACTTTGTGCTCTGTTTTCCTGGAAAGGTGAATTTTAATACGTCGTAGAGGATTTTTGATCTAAAAAGCACATTGATAAAACATATTTTTATACTGCAGTCTTGACGGCTGGGATATGATTAACGTAAAAACCCCTTCCTTAAAATGTATGGCTTCACTATTTTGTTTGTGCAGTCTGTCTTTAACATAGCCCTGCTTGGGAGGTCTGAAAAAAGGCAAGGGAGCTAATTTTCTTTAGTTGGCCCAGAGTCAAATGTTTCCTACCTGCTTTCAGTGGATTTTCAGCTTGTTTTTTAAAGTAGCCACCACTCTGTGAAATTATGTTTTTAGGAACGCAGGGCCAAATTTAAAAAAGTATTTGGGCACCCAATCCAAATCCCACTGACGTCAATGAGAGTCAGGCACCAAAATACCTTTAAAAAATCTGTCCCTTAGTGAAAAATAACTGTGCTATGAAGTATCTGAAACTGAATTTCAAGAGGTTTAATACGCACCAGAACAGAGACACTCATTTAACTATGAAACAAATAAGAACATTATTTTTAAAATGTTAAAAATTTCCTGTGAATTTCCAAACAGCAGGCAGTGTAATTTAGGGCACAACTAACCTTTAGCTTGGAAAACACTCATTCTTTAGGGGAACATTTCACAGTATTTTATACCATTGTGTGTTTAGACAAATTGAAAAACAGTTACTGAACACATCAGTTGGTCCTACTAATATCTCATGTACCCGCCACAAGGCAACAGAGAAAAGTGTGTCAGCTAGTGAAACACTGCACCAACATGCAAAGGTGACACGTTCACATTTTTAAGGCACGTGATAAGAATATAAATCCCGCCACTGAACTGCCAGGCAATGGCAGTTTGAGTGAGCCAGGTGGTAAGAGTTCATGTTGTTTGCTTATAGTTGAGCATCTCCCTCACACTGTTCATCAGTGCACCCAGTCTTTGGGATTGCGCAGGACTTCCAGGATTTCAGCTTCTCTGGACTCCTCTGGCGGCGTGTGCATGTATTGCCACCTGCGCACAACAAAGAGGGAATATAACTATTAGAGAGACTGGCTGGGTGGACACGACACCACTTGTCCAAAGCTGTGTTCTGATTGGATGTGGATAGCTGGGCCTTTCTGTGGATGCCATAATCACACAAAACTGAAACTTCACCTCAAGTTAGGAATAGATATTTACACCCATTATATTCAATGGAGGAGGTGGTCGGGGGGCTTAGGTTTCAACTTCCCTCTTGCCCCAGTGCACCAAACTGCGGCATAGGGTCCTTTCACCCACTGCTTAGCTCATTGTCGAGTGTCAGAACTAAACACGGAGCTCTGCAATAATCCAAGGTTAAAAATGGAGGTAAAATAGTCCACTGAGCAACAAGCTGCTGCTGAAATAGCAGGGAACCATATGGGGGGCGGTGGAAAAAAAAATAGTTAAAGATATTCCAAACAGTAGAGAGTATTTAACCTTTTCCATTTTCTCATTCTTTTATTAGGAACTACTCTTCATGTAGAGAAGGGAAGCAGTGTCCGAGTACTTCAACATATAAAACCAGTCCATCCCAGCAACATGCTGGTTTCACAACAGTAGGATTGGGGAGTGATATATAGTCCGCAGGTATGTATAAGGTACATTTCCTGCTGCCAAAACCTGGCCAAGACTGGACAGCAGGAAAGAAAACAAACAGTGTTCTAGCATGTGAATAATATGCAACTTTTCCCTTACCTGGCAGTCAGTGGCAGAGACATAAGAATGCTTTCAATCCTGGATCCTGGCGTTGCAAGGCCGAACTTTGTACCTCTGTCATAAACAAGATTGAACTCCACATACCTGTGGCGGAATAACACAGACACAAAGGGTTAGCACAAAAACAAATTTACTGTCACATAGGTTGATGTTTGCAAGTAGCAGGAGGCTGCAAACAATAGTCAGTTTCAGTCTCCTTGACCCCAAGGCACCAGAATAAAGAGCACCAGTTTTGGACTAGCTGTTCCCCTTCAGCATATGTGCAGGAATGAGTATTGTAGACTTTTCCTCCTGTGAACAACAACAGGAAGTAGAGACTTTCACTGCACACACAGGCATCACAAAACAAGAACAGGAGGTTTCCAAATAAGTAAAATGAATTGACTGTCAACTCAATAACTCAGCTGTGAACATCTACTCCAGGGGTCGGCAACCTTTCAGAAGTGGTGTGCCAAGTCTTCATTTATTCACTCTGATTTAAGGTTTTGCGTGCCAGTAATACATTTTAATGTTTTTAGAAGGTCTCTTTCTTTAAGTCTATAATATAACATTAAACTATGGTTGTATGTAAAGTAAATAAGGTTTTTAAAATGTTTAAGAAGCTTCATTTAAAATTAAATTAAAATGCAGAGCTCCCCGGACCGGTGGCCAGGACCCGGGCAGCGTGAGTGCTACTGAAAATCAGCTCGCGTGCTGCCTTCAGCACGCGTGCCATAGGTTGCCTACCCCTGCTCTACTTCATTCTTGAATAACTATTTGAGAGAATATTGGAACCAACCCTGCAAGCCACAGACTCAGCTCATTAATAAGCACAAAGGCAATGCACAATATGCAGTCTGGTTAAACTCTCAATGGAAACTCTTCACAGTTACAATCAGAAGCCATATTTACCTCCTAAATAAAATACAAGACAGAGGCAGCGAAATCTTTAGCAAGTCTCCAGATGAGGTTTTTCTAATGAAACAGCTACTTAATGAATTTACAGCCATCGTGTTCTGGGCAACCTTTCTGGCCAAAGGGGTCATGTGCCCTTACAACACTGATCTTCCCAGCATGCAATCCTTCACACAAAGGGGACTTTTTCCAAAGGAGCTCATCCAGCTAGACTCCCTTTTCACTATTGTAAGGATCTGTGGTGGCCCTGTCCGAGAGCTAATAGGGAAAGGGTAAACAGTCTCCCACTAAGAAAGACCCACAGCTACCCAGCACTTATACAAGGATGTGTAGGGCAGAGTGAACTACAGGGAATTATAAAATGCCCAGCATCCCAGAACAGTGGCAGAGAGAGAGAGAGAGTGAGGCGGGGGATCTGGGAAAAGGAATCTCTATTGTTCAGTAACACCTGCCTCTCAACCCCACCCTAGTCCCCACTGCCATATTTTGTCTGAACTCTGTCCAGGCTGTGCTGGACCTGTCCTGCCACAGTTGCTGGGCTAAAACACCCACTCAGAATGCCAAGCATTGACCCCAAGAGTGAATATAGATAGAGATTTAAAAGTGAAACCTATATAAGACAAGAACTTCACTGATGATTTAAAATACAGGAATGAGGTAGCACCTGCCAGTGCAAAAGTGGACACAACTCTCTTGTACGGAGTTAAGAAAGAAGGAAATTAAGATAAAATTTTAGTGGAAAGCATTCAAGATAGATCACAAAAAGCTCAATCCCCACCTAAATGCTAACGCTCGGAGACACTTCCTGAGGCACATGGTGTATTCCCTAAGTAGTGGCCAACATGCAAACTGGGACACCCGAAGCACTGTTGTGGCCCAGCTGTCTTTGTTATTGTTCTTTGCCTCAGCCCCACAAACGGGAGAGTGCGGGGACCCTGCGTGGCACAGCAGCAGCCACTCTGCCTTCACTGTCTTGCTCTAGCATTTACGGCACTGAAAAGAGCCCCCACAATTCAGAAGTGGCTATCTTAACAACCAGACATGTTTAAGAGAGAGACAGTGAGGGGAGGGGCTCCTTATCTTCGTGCAGAGGAGTGAAGATAACCTAGCCCAAGGCTCTGCAGAGAGATCAAACATAGTAAGCAGCCTAGTAGGGTCTTGGCTGCAACCTAATGGAAACCTATTTTCCCACAACCCTCCAGAGTTTGCCACAACCATTCTATGGGCCTGACCCTGCAATGCTCTGCTCATGTGAGTAGTCCCATTAAAGTAAGTGGGATTGCTCAGGTGAGTAAAGGCTGTAAGACAGGGACCTAAACTCAACTGCAGTCTTATTCTTTTCTATATCTTCTATATCTCTTTACTGGTTCATTCACTGTCTTTGAAGAAAAGGGAGGAAGCCAGACAATAAGAAATAGCAATACATATATTGAACAGAAATGGTGGACTAAAAGGGTTATTTTTCACCATGTAGAAGGAAGGAAGTACCAGAGCAATTAATAATAGGATTACAGCTGACATTTACAGGGGATTCTCAGTCCCTTCAGCTTTTTTATGCTACAGAGAATTTCTAAGTCAACAGAGAAGGAGTTTTGCTAGAGCAAGGTATTTAAGGAGTGCCATATATATGCAGTAGCTCCTTTTCATTATGTATCTAGAGACAAAAGCCATTTGAAAGCCCACTGCAATAGTATCCTGCAAGACATCTTGCCTCGCTAAATTTCACTATCATAAAGATGGGCTCTTCAAAGGTGAGAGAGAAATTAAAAAGGGAAGTTCTACATAAAGCACTTTATTACTTTTAAGAAATGCAAGAACTGGATGGCCTGATTTTTCCTAGCTTGTATTCTTATTTATCATTGTCCCCATACTTGCTTTATTACAGAACATTAACACACAAGCGCTGTACCAGCAGGGCTGGCCAATTTCCTCTTAGTTTAAAAACCTCATGTTTTACTAATGAGTATCATTGGCAGTGCTCAAGAGACTCTCTTTGAACTCTTGAGAGTGCCGAGGATTTCAGAGTATGCAAAAGAAATCTCTTAAACCAAAAAGAACTGCATTCACTATGAAGAGTTCGGTTTGTACTGGCAAAAGAAGCATAGGATTCTCTACTTCTAAAATGGAATCAGCCTGAACATCTTTAAAAAGTGGAAAACAACCTAAAAAATGTAGTTGTACCAACTTAAGTAGATTTTCAGGATCTATTTTTAAAACAAACTTTGTGAATCTGCAAAGATTCAATGTGGGAATGTTACAGAAGAGTTCTTGGAAACTTTTCCAGACACATGCGTTTCCCTCGTGTCATCACATAGAGGAACCAGTCTCACTTTCTCCTCTTCCCCAACTCCACTATGTTACATTTTGTTCCTGCATTACTCACCTCCCTCTACGAAGCTGTTGCCATAACTTTTCTTCTGGTGTGAAAGGGTCACGGGAATGTTTCTTCACAATGGGAACGTAGCAAGGCACAATGGCTTTGGCACAACTCTGCACAAACTGAAATGCTTCTTCTTTTGAGGGAGAGTCCAGATCATCAAAGAATATGCCCCCAATCCCTCTTCGCTCTCCACGGTGCTTGATGTAAAAGTAATCATCACACCTGGAAGAAGCAACAACCAGATGTCAAAGCTAGTGCACTAAGTTCAGAGTAAACCACTCAAAACCCCAGACATTAGACTGGTGAAATGCAGATGAAAGGCCAAATCCTGCAAGATACTGAATGCCCTCTTTGCCCATTGACTTAAATGAAAGCTAAAGATGCTCAGCACCATTCAGGACTAGGCTCTACATTAGCTGCCATTAAATCATACTCTCAGTATAAAGAAGCATGATACTGCTTATCTTGAAAAAAAGATCAGCTACTGCACATGTACGAACAAGCACAACAGCAGATTTTGAAATACATGGCTATGTATGCAAACATTAGTCTTCAAGGGTATAAGTCCACACCTTACCAAGGAAACTGGGGAAAAGTCTTACCAAGGTACATCTCTCAGATCTCTGCAGCCCTTGTTTCCAGAGCTGTATAAAAATTCATATTTTATTTTGTGGAAGACTGCACACAAGTTTTTGCCATTTCACGTTCTCCCTAAAAAAAAAACAAAACTTTCTCCTTTGCAATTTTACTAGTTTTTTTTAAAAATACTTGAAAGATTCACAAATCTTTAGCAACATTTGCCCATGAAAGCAGGCCCATTTTCAAGTTTGAGACAGAACGAGAAAGTCTTGGTATCACACCGGCTGTGCATTTTGAGACAAAAGAGGACAGAGTATCTCCTTTCCTGTCAGAGGGTTCCTCCAAGGAGATCCCATCTCTCTCTCTCTCTGTACTAGAATCTCATAAGATCTGCCCACAATGGCTGCTCTCAAGCAATAAAAACAAAAATGTGGGGCCATACATGCACTGAGATGGAGAAGTTACTGTAAATTGAAAGACATCTCTTTTGCTGGGAGAATCAGCTTTTTTATTCCAAGGTGGGTGGAGAGTGAAACTTAGGGCATGTCTACACTTACCTCCAGAGCAATAGATCCAGCAGGGGTCGATTTATCACGGCTAGTGAAGATGTGATAAATCGACTGCTGAGCACTCTCCCGACTCCGGTACTCCACCGGAACAAGAGGCACAGGTGGAGTTGACGGGGGAGTGTCAGCTGTCAACCTACCGCAGTGAAGACACTGTGGTAAATATATCTAAGTACATCAACTCCACCTATGTTATTAATGTAGCTGAAGTTGCGTAACTTAGATCGATACCTACCCCTAGCGTAGACCAGGCCTTAGAGAGCAGTGGGACAGCATGTGAAACTCAACAGAAGAGCACAGAGTATAAACCTGATGAGACACTTAGGACAGAAATTAGCACAGCAATATAAGTGCGAGCTTTTCCATTTGAGAAAGTTGGGTTCAGGGGCAGAACGCATGTCCCTAGACAACTGCTTCTTACACCAAACAGTAGTGTTGGGCTGTCTGCATAGGAAGGAAGTGATTCATCTCCCCTCCTCATGGGAGAGGAAGGAGTGTATTCCTCCCTGAGGCTGCCTTCTGAGTAAAGAACAAGGAAGTGCATGCTGATTCTACTAGATTCTCTCCTCTCCCCTGCATACATATACATCACTTGATAATGAGTAATGGCTGTACAGCCTTCCTTGTGGGTATCTGTTAACGCTTTAAGCAGACATACTCTACACTACTGGCTATCCTCAACCTCTGTAGCTTGCTTGAATAGCTTTCTCATCTAGTAAAGGAACTGTAATAACCTGCACAAAAGTACTTGGATATCTCCTACTACAGAAGAGATTCCTCGAAGAGAAGATCATCATGTGCACCTTAACTAGTGTGCCCCCAGATAACAGCATAAATGAGCTCACACCACCCACTTTATCTCTCACACTCAGACAAAGGCTGGCAGCTTACAGAAAGAAGTTACCCTTCCTCTGGATACCATAGCTTGTGGCAGATAAGACACTGGACGCAGAGCAGCCAGCAATCCATTATGCTTTAAGACTGAAGGGCGCCATCAGCTACATCTTCCAAAGCAAGAGAGACAGTCAGTTTAAATCTATGTCTTTATGCACAGCTGAGCTTCCAATGCATTTGTCATTGAAAGCTGCAGCTGTTTACATAGCAGGACGCTCCCCTTGCATGCAACAAGGGCAAACGCCTTTCCCTCCTTGTCCCCACCCCCCAAAAGGCGCCCTAATTAGTTCTGAGTAATATAATTTACCCCAGTAATTGGCTGCTTTGTCTGACAGCAAAGACGCTGGGGTGGGATTTTCAAAAGTGCAGTGCTAGCCCAACTGATCCCACTGAAGTCAATGGGAGTTTTACTACGGATTTCAGTGGGAGCAGAGTTAAACTACCTCCGAGTCCTTTTGACAATTGCACCCGAGGGTCTTGCCCCAGTGAGGAAGAGGAATTGTTTAGGATGGGCTAACAAGTTACAAGGTATCTGGGAGCAGAGGGATGAAAAGAGAAGTAAGTTTCTTAGCTTGAACCATAAATAAAATGTTTCTCACCAGAGCGCTCTGTGGAATAATCTCCCGGGGGAGGCATGAAAGCCCAGTTGCTTGAAACAGTCACAAAAGAGATTAAATTGGACAAAGCACTTTTGGTCTGCAATCCTCCATTGGCAGAGAATGGACAAAGTAAATCAATAGGTCTTTTGCAGCTCTGAATGTCTAAAATTAAGATGCCACATTGTGGCTCCTCACATCTAAACACTATTTCACAGAAACTAGAAGAAAGTTCTCTATTGGTTTTGCTTTCTGACATTCCCTCCCTCCTCCGCCCCTGCCAATATCTGTATCTTCTGCTACTTTCCCCCATCTCTTCCTCCAAAGATACAAAATACATAAAAATATGTAGCGTTGTGTTACAAGGAGATACAGATGGTCTTGTGACTAGGGCACTGGAATGAAGGTCTAGGTTTTATTGCTTAATATTTGTAATGTGCTTTGAGAGGCTCATATGGAAGGCAGCAGGCACGAATGGAAGACGTTATCAAGAAATAAAGCACTTGGCAATTTCAGTCATGTATAACTTGCAAAAACATTCCCAATTGTAACAGAGGACGAGTGTGTTCTTTAGAGTTATACCACCTAAACCTTGCACAAGTTACAGGTGTCAGACGTTGTGCCATATTGTACAGTATTATTTATTAAGAGTTAGCAACAAGCAAAAATATGAAAACGGAGCAGTTAAAAACATTATTAGTGTAAACAGCCCATATCATAGTAGAAAACTCTCTTTTCAGTGAAGAGCAGCAAGCGAATTAGCTTGTGATTCTGCAGCAGTCACTCCCTTCAGAGGATCTCAGTTCTTTTCAGGGTGTAATAAGTTCACCCTTACCATCCATCTCACAGGGGCATTTATTATTTTCCTCCATTTTACCAATGGGGAAAGTGAGACACACAGATGTTAAGTTACTTGCCCAAGCTGACACAGGAGATCTGTGACAGGTCACACAGCAACTCTGGAAAACAGGCTACAAATATCGATTTAGGAGCCCAATTTTAGATTTTCAAATTTGAATTTTTTGTCCCATATGAATAATGGAGATCTCCAAGTGCTTTACAAACATATCTGGCCAAATTTTACCCAGATATACACTGGCAGCTCCAGCAGAGGTTCACTGGGAGCTGCTTATACATATCAGAGGGCAGCACATGGCCCTGATAAACCACACTAATTATATATCATTCAAGATTCCCAATAGTTTTGTGAGGTGAGCTAATGACCAACTTAAAGCAACAGCATTAGCATGACCTGTTGTGTGATACCTCCTCCTTCCCACAAATAAATAAATAAAAATAATCCAACCTAAGGTAAACAACAATGCAAGTACATCTCCCCACACATACCACTTCTTATATTTGGGGTACAGTTCTGGATTATGCTGATCACAAGCTTCCTTCAGAGTTTTGTGAAAATGAATAGCGTCCTCTTCATTCAAGTAAGTTGGAGTCAGGTCTGTTCCACCACCAAACCACCACTGCTTAGTCCCTACAGTAGACAGACATGCAACAACTGGTTTATTTCCAAACACAAATCATATACCACGCTAGGTGTCAGATACAAACTAACCATTGCAACTACTTTCAAACGTTAAATTCAAGAGTACCCAAAAGTAGCACTGTAAATGCTTAATTTAAACTAATATTATATGGGTGAAAACGACTCATGAATCCAGACAATTATTCAATTAACCGCCAAGCAGGAAAGTTTGTACAGTGTTATATCAGTTGCCCTGACTACTGCCCATTCTCATGTGGTATCAATTGCACAAGGTTAGTCTTTTGTAGTTACTACCCTGAATGGGCTTACAAAAATTCTCTCTCAGGTTTGTAATGATAGTCAGGAGCCATCTACAGTATATTAGTTTAAGTTAACCCTGCAGCAGGAAGATAGCAGGGAAATGAATCACTTCCTCTAAAAAACGTTGCAAATTGTGGTCCATGGACCATTGGTGGTTGGTCACATGGTGTTGGCTCCTCCTTGTATCAGATTGATAAATTTCATTAAAATAAAGTTAAAAAAAAATAACCTCAGTACCTAAATGACTTACTCAATGCTACACAACAACTTTGTGGCATAGCTGGAAACAGAATTAGAAGGGTTCATAATCTTGTGCTTTAACCACTAAGGCCTGGTCTACACTGGGGGTGGTGGTGGTGGTGAGGAATTGATCTAAGATATGCAACTTCAGCTACGAGAATAGCGTACCTGAAGTCGACGTATCTTATTTCAACTTCCCGCGCCGTGAGGACGAGAGGTATTGACGGCCGCGGCTCCCCCGTCAACTCCGCTTCCACCTCTCACCCTGGTGGAGTTCCAGAGTCAACGGCAGAGTGTTCGGGGATCGATTTATCGTGTCTAGACGAGACGTGATACATCAATCCCCGATAAAACGATCGCTACCCACCGATCCAGCGGGTAGTGTGGACATACCCTAAGTCACGCTCCATCCTTAAAATCTGACTCCATATTTGTACACACCCCAGACCATTATAAATCTTACCATCAGCATTCTCAATTTCAAAGTATCTGTAGTTGAAGTGTATAGTTGGAACATGGGGATTCTTTGGATGGATAACGGAGCTTACACCCATGGCACAAAAAGGCAATTTACCTAGACAGCAGCATGTACATAAAAAGCAGTAGTTAAGAACAGGAACAATTTACATGCAGCACCTTTTAACCTGAAGGCTTCCAAACTATGACTCCAACTCTGCAACTGGCTCTGCATGGTGTCTCACTGAATTCAGCATGTCTACTAAACAGGTCTGACCATAGGAGCTAGCTGAAGAATCGGGATCTAATCTAGTGAATGCTGAAAAGCAGTGCACAAGCACAATACCAGCTCTTGCAATTTTCTACTCCAAACAAACAGCAACATTTGGAATTTGAGAAATGCAAAGCAAGCTCAAGTTTTCAACAGTGAGCTGTCATTTATTACAATGTATTTATGGTCAGAAAAGAGACCCAAAAATGGCAGTGTAAGTCCTTACATGCTTGCTCCAGGCGCATCTTCCAAGTTACGCTGTCTTACTGCAGTGACAAAGAAGTATTACTAGGACTGCATGGGGACCAGGAGAAACTGGGTTCTATTCTGCCTTTTGTTTCAGCAACAAAACAACTCAACAAGTTCTAATTTACTTGGGGGGAGGAGAGGAGTTCCCTTTAGTTATATACAAAAGAAAAACAGAAATCTAAATTGTACATTTGTCCAGTGTAACGGAACAAGATTTTTATTCATGAACAAATATGAGATGAAGGCGGAATATGGAATACAATGGCATTTTTACTGGATCCTTTTTTGACTTGAACTACAATCTAGTGTTACAGCAATGCTAATAAGAGCCAAGAGTTAAAAAAAATCTTCCAGCAAACATAACGTCATCATATCAATGAACCCTGTTTCACCCTGAGGTGGTTTTAATAGTCCACATACCCTTTCCTCTTTAATCTGGATTTTGTAATTGCTCAAACAATTTTGGCTGCACTTCTTTTGTCAAGATAGAGCATCAAGACAGGAGGTGACACTTATTTTGATATTCAAATCTTTGGAGATTTGACAGCTTCCTAGGTGGGTGTTCATGTTTAGAACCTGTCATGCATGCTATAGGAAGAGTTGTAGAGCACTGAGAACATAAGAACGGCTGTACTGGGTCAGACCGAAGGTCTATCTAGCCCAGTATCCTGTCTACCGACAGTGGCCAAAGCCAGGTGCCCCAGAGGGAGTGAACCTAACAGGTAATGATCAAGTGATCTCTCTCCTGCCATCCATCTCCATCCTCTGACGAACAGACAGAGTCTAGGGACACCATTCTTTACCCATCGTGGCTAATAGCCATTAATGGACTTAGCCACCATGAATTTATCCAGTTCTCTTTTAAACGCTGTTGTAGTCTTAGCCTTCACAACCTCCTCAGGTAAGGAGTTCCACAAGTTGACTGTGCGCTGCGTGAGGAAGAACTTCCTTTTATTTGTTTTAAACCTGCTGCCCATCAATTTCATTTGGTGACCCCTACTTCTTGTATTATGGGAATAAGTAAATAACTTTTCCTTATCCACTTTCTCCACATCGCTCATGATTTTATATACCTCTATCATATTCCCCCCTTAGTCTTCTCTTTTCCAAGTTGAAAAGTCCTAGCCTCTTTAATCTCTCCTCATATGGGACCCTCTCCAAACCCCTAATCATATTAGTTGCCCTTCTCTGAACCTTTTCTAGTGCCAGTATATCTTTTTTGAGATGAGGCGACCACATCTGTACACAGTATTCAAGATGTGGGCGTACCATCGATTTATATAAGGGCAATAATATATTCTCAGTTTTACTCTCTATCCCCTTTTTAATGATTCCTAACATCCTGTTTGCTTTTTTGACCACATCACACACTGCATGGACCTCTTCAGAGAACTATCCACGATGACTCCAAGATCCCTTTCCTGACTCGTTGTAGCTAAATTAGCCCCCATCATATTGTATGTATAGTTGGGGTTATTTTTTCCAATGTGCATTACTTTATATTTATCCACATAATATTTCATTTGCCATTTTGTTGCCCAATCACTTAGTTTTGTGAGATCTTTTTGAAGTTCTTCACAGTCTGCTTTGGTCTTAACTATCTTGAGCAGTTTAGGATCATCTGCAAACTTTGCCACCTCACTTTTTACCCCTTTCTCCAGATCATTTATGAATAAGTTGAATAGGATTGGTCCTAGGACTGACCCTTGGGGAACACCACTAGTTACCCCTCTCCATTCTGAGAATTTACCATTAATTCCTACCCTGTTTCCTGTCTTTTAACCAGTTCTCAATCTATGAAAGGACCTTCTCTTTTATCCCATGACAACTTAATTTACGTAAGAGCCTTTGGTGAGGGACCTTGTCACAAAGGCTTTCTGGAAATCTAAGTACACTATGTCCACTGGATCCCCAGTGAAAAGAGAAACAATTTCATTCAGAAATGTGGCCTTCTTCAAGATCTGTTTGAATATGGTAAGACAGTTTATAAAAACATAGATAAGAGAAGTCTGGATTTATTTGTCTCAAACACAATAATTCAGTAACACTGTAGACTCAATTAGGTTTTAAGTAGCATGTTTTACCATTTTTGGTCTTCAGCGTTTTCCCTCTGCTTCTCATCTGTTGGGCTGCTTCCTCGGAAAGATGCCCAAAAACTACAGAAACATTGACGCCTGCCTTCTCAAAGATGTTGCCATCCTGGAGCACACAACTGATACCACCACCACCTGTTAAATACAAGCCCAGGAAAGTTTTGATCTCAAAAGCATCTTATCCTGCCAATTCTTAACACTGACTAGTAGCGTATAGGTGACCATTAGATATTCAAGAGCTATCTTGACTCCTTTGCTTACCTTGAATAACTACAAATGATGTTGATGATGATAAAATTATCTAGTTCTTTTACAAATCCACCTCTATTATTTGACAATCACCTCTTGAAGCAGTGAATTTTACAGGCTGACCATAGATTGCGTGAAGTACCTAGAGAGCCCATTTATTCTGTCACTGGAAAAACAGACAAATCTGGAGTTGCTAGAAACAGAACTAGAAACCAAAGTCACTTGTAACTGCAAGTAGAAACAAATAGCCAGATTTTGACTTCAGATGTGCAGCAGAGTTTTCGCTATAAAAAACCCTCCCGATGACCCAAATTACATAAGTGGCAAGAATAAATGGTCAGCTCAAGTACCATTAGTACTCTCTTCTGAATTTGTTTTAAGCAGTTCCACATCTCCAAAGTGAAACCAAAGACTGTAATTAATATCACTCTTCATTCCCAGTCACTCATTAAGGGACACATTTTATCAAAACCTCTCATTTTAAAATGCTATGATTGCTCCAAATCATTTAGAAGCCTTGAAAAATCCACTTTCACTCTCCCACTTGTCAGCAATAATAGTGAAACATTCCCTGGCAAGTACAGGGGCTTCTACAGAACTTAGTTTCATTTAAAACAAACATCTAGTTCTTATGATTGTAAAGAGAATCTGTCAAATGTCAGGAGATAATTCAGGAAGATTACACTTGATTTTCAGACAGCTTCTGTGCTTCCACACGCTATTCATAACTTTCCTAAGCATCAGTAGTGTTTGGATAAGAAGGCACCAGTCAGCTTCTCTGCTGCTATTCAGAACCCTGAATGGAATAACAAAACTGTCACAAACCATGTCAGTTTCACACTGCTGCTTGGGAAAGCAATGAGCAACCATATATGCAAGTACTGGAGTTGTTCAGGAGAAAGGGAGTAGGAGAAAGGACGATTCAAAAGAAACCTTTCTCCTACTCCCAGCAGTCAGGAGGCTATTGAGAAGGGGTAGGTCTGGAGAGGGAAAAAATGATGGAAAACAACAACTTCTTGCAATTAAAGGAAGAGGGATCTTCACATTTATCAGACACCTACTAATCAAAGGCAAATATAGAAGACAGACCCCCCCCACCACCACCACCCAGGGTACATGGAAACTGGGACGGGTCTAGGTATTTTGCCGCCCCAAGCACAGCAGGCAGGCTGCCTTCGGCAGCTTGCCTGCGGGAGGTCCCCGGTCCCGTGGATTCGGCGGCAGCCTGCGGGAGGTTCCCCGAAGCCGCGGGACCAGCGGACCCTCCGCAGGCATGCCGCCGAAGGCAGCCTGCCTGCTGCCCTCGCGGCGACCAGCAGAGAGCGCCCCACGGCTTGCCGCCCCAAGCACGTGCTTGGCGTGTTGGTGCCTGGAGCCGCCCCTGCATGGAAAGCATCCTGGTAGAAATCTCAGCAACTCTTCTTTTCCCTGGAGCTGGGGAGGCCTGGGGGAGATCCAGACTTTTCACTAATACGTTTATTCTGGACTCATTGGTAGGGCCTAGCCTTCTTTTTGTACGGTAGGTTTGTTTTTCTACATAATTTGTGTTTGGTAAATGTTTCAAGCCTTGACCATTTATATCTTCCCTTTTAGAATCTGTGTGTGATTGTGAGTAATGCCCAGAATTTATGCCTTAGAGAGTAGAGGCAGAAATGTCATATCTGCAAGAAAAGTATCATTATAAAACAGAATCTGTCCATACATCAAACAGCTCTACCCTGTTTGGCAACAACTGATGACTGTAGTATTTTGCAAGAGTTACTTAACTGCTTTTTGGCTTAACACAACATATTTTAAGTGATTGCTTAATTGCTAGAGACACAAAGACCTGTTCCTAGGAATTCCTTATTTTCAGGGTGCAGCAGAGCTCTGATATTGGAAAGAAAAGAGGCAAGTGGAAAGGATTAATAGCAAGAGGAAAGGTTAATCAGATACAACATTCTCCAGATGCACACATGAGCATGCCTCCTTTTGGCACCCCTCTTTTTCTTTGACCAGTGGTAATGTGATGTCATCTATTCCAGACAGATCAAATGATTAACACCCACAGGATCTGCTTCCCACCCTACTCATGAAAAACTGGGAAAGTGTAGGAGAGAAACAATCTCCTCTGGTATCTTAGCGGTCGGCACGATGTACCCAGGGTGAGGCTTCACCGTGGGTCTGAGGTCTGATCGCTTATCTGTCAACCTGTTATACCGAGCGCACGTGCGGCCAGGCACAAACACCCTGTAAGGATCCTCACCGCCCCCCCGCCCCAGGTGCGCGCAGCCAGGCTCCCACTCCGTGCCCTGCACCCTCGGCCCCGCTCCCTGCGGCTCGTCACCTTCTTTCCTCTCCCACCGGTCCACGGTGAAGGCGGCGCCGCGATCCACCTGGGCCAGGGCGCGGCACACCTGGCTCTGGGTCTCCATGATCAGCATCTCCATGCGGCTCCGCATCTCCTGGCGCCGGCTCCGCAGCTCCCGCAGCCCGCTCACCGGCGGGGCCATGAAATCCCCGCAGCGCCGGGACAGCTCGTCCTGCTCCTGCTCCTGCTCCTCCCCCAGGCCGGGCGCCACCGGCTCCCGCGACACCATCTCCGCCCGCCGCACCAGCCCCAGCCCGGCCAGCGCCGCCGCGGCCCCCGCCAGCCCGGCCAGCAGCGAGCGCCGCCCCGGCCGGACCCCGGCCCCGCCGCCCGGGGGTCCCCAGCCGCCGGAGGAGGAGGAGGAGGAGCCGAGCCCCCTGCGGGAGGCGGCGGCGGCGCGGCAGGACGGGCGCAGCGCGCCCGGGGCCCCGCGCAGCAGCGGCAGCAGCAGGGACATGGCAGCAGCCGCCGCTAGCCCCCTCGCGCCGCCTGAGCCGGCCAGCGGCGCGCGCCGCCCGGGGGCGCGCGGCATGCCGGGAAATGTAGTTCCGCCGCCAGCCGCTCCCGCCGCCCAGGGCGCCGCGCCGGACTACAGCCCCCAGCAGCAGCCGCAGGGGCGAGGGCTGCGAGGCACCCGAGAACGAGGGGGCGGGGCTGCACCGGGGACTTGGGAGCGCGCGGCGCCCCGCTAGCGCCGGGCATGGGCCGAGGGGCGGGTGCAGCGCCCGGCTGCGGGCGCGTCTGAACCCGGCGCGGGTGCTGCAGGGGTCTGCAGGAGAGGGGCTGCGTAAGAAGGCACGTCCGGTGTCATCCCCGGGGGGCGCTCCCTTTGTCCCCAGCAGAAAGGGCTGCAGAGTGCAGTAATCCCCACAGCCCCGCCCGGGACGGGGGGGGGGCTGCAGCGTGGGGGCAGGGCAGGGGTTAATCCCCCAAATACCCATGGTTGCTGCCCAAGGCAGGGGGTTGTAGTGTTTACATTAATATTGGTCTCAGCTGCGAGGTGACAACTGGCGTGTGAGCATTTGTCCCCTGAAGACTGGGAGGCTGCGGAAAACCGGCCCTGGAGATCAGATCCAGAGCTTATCCCTGACCAAAAGTGATGCCACGCTAACTGAATGGCTCCAACCCTTTGTGGGATGACACTCTCGGAAGTCTACAGCATGGCTTTATAATGTATCTTACAAACAAATCAACTGATCAGAGAAAGCCTGCTGTCAATGACTGTGAATGGTACTGATCTAGCCTGGATGCTGAGAAAAGCAACTTGTACTTGTTGCTTTATTCAACTGTCCTGTGATTTCCCAGGCACAAGAATTTGGCTGTTAAAATACATAGTTTGTGTCAACCCAGTTTTAATAAAAGTAAGTAGTTTTATATCTGAGTTACATAAAAATACTTTGAGGTAATTTTTGAATTCACTGAAAAATTGGATTACTTACTGTTGGCTTAAAAATAACAACTGAATCCATTGGAGCCCTGGGCTGCTTTCTGGGTGAGCTTTGGTGTCCCAAAGGATTAGCTAATTGGGCTAGGAGTATACATTGTCATTATTATTATTATTATTATTTGTATTTAAGTAGTCCCTACAAACTGTATAGTGCTATGCACTGTATAAACATAGTGAGATACTGTCCCTGCCCTGAAGAGTTCACAATCTGAATATACAAGGCCTGGTCTACACTACGCATTTAAACCAAATTTAGCAGTGTTAAACCGATTTAACCCTGCACCCGGTATAAAGGGCTCTTTAAACCGATTTCTGTACTCCTCCCCAACGAGGGGAATAGCGCTGAAATCAGTATTGCCATGTCGAATTAGCGTTAGTGTGGCCGCAAATTGATGGTATTGGCCTCCGGGCGGTATCCCACAGTGCACCATGGTGACCACTCTGGAAAGCAATCTGAACTCGGATGCACTGGCCAAGTAGACAGGAAAAGCCACGCAAACTTTTGAATTTCATTTCCTGTTTGCCTAGTGTGGAGCTCTGATCAGCACGGGTGGCGATGCAGTCCCAAATCCAAAAAGAGCTCCAGCATGGACCGTACGGGAGATACTGGATCTGATTGCTGTATGGGGAGACAAATCTGTTCTATCAGAGCTCCGTTACAGAAGACGAAATGCCAAAGCATCTGAAAAAATCTCCAGGCTATGATACAGAGTCCACAGCACAGTGCTGTGTGACAAGCGTAACAGAAAGCCAAAGAATCAAATGGACGCTCATGGAGGGAAGGGGTACTGAGGACTCCAGCTATCCCACAGTCCCTGCAGTCTCCGAAAAGTATTTGCATTCTTGGCAGAGCTCCTGATGCCTGAAGGGTCAAAAACATTTCCCGGGTGTTTCAGGGTATATGTCATCAATTTACACCCTTCACCCCCCCCCCCAAAGAAAAGGGAAAAACATTGTTTCTCGCCTTTTTTCAATGTCACCCTATGTCTACTGCATGCTGCTGGTAGACGGGGTGCTGCAGCGCTGAACACAGCATCCCCTTCCCAGTGGCAGATGGTGCAATATGACTGGTATCTGTCTTCATTATCAGCCTGAGAGTGCTCCTGGCTGGTCTTGGTGAGGTTGGCCGGGGGTGCCTGGGTAAAAATGGGAATGATTCCCAGTCATTCTTGACAGATGGTACAAAATGGCTGGTAACCATCCTCATCATAGCAACTGGAGGCTGAGCTCCATCAGCCCCCCCCCCTTTCATGTCTAAAGAAAAGATTCTGTACTGCCTGGACTATCATAGCAGTGGGAGGCTGCACTCCTCTCTTCCCCCCACCCCCCTTTAATGTCCTGCCTGGACTATCATAGCAGCTGGAAGCTTCCTACCCCTCATTTTATCTCACTAAAAAGTCAGTGTTTCTTATTCCTGAATTCTTTATTACTTCATCACACAAATGGGGGGACACTGCCACGGTAGCCCAGGAGGGTTGGGGGAGGAGGGAAGCAATGGGTGGGGTTGTTGCAGGGGCACCCCCTAGAATGGCATGCGGCTCATCATTTCTGCGGGATCTCTGGGGCTCTGACACGGAGCGGCTGTGCTCTCTGGTTCTCTAGTACACTTGCCCCATATTCTAGGCAGGACTGACTCTATTTTTAGACAAAACATAAAGAAGGGAATGACCCCAGGGAGTCATTCCCATTTTTGTCCATGCACTCCCAGCCGACCTCAGCGAGGCCAGCCAGGAGCACCCATGACAGCAGCAGACGGTACAAAACGACTAATAACCGTCATCTCATTGCCAATTTACAATGGCAGACGGTGCAATAGGGATGGTAACCATCTCTGCTACCTTGCAAAGGCAAATGAATGCTGCTGTGTAGCACTGCAGTACCGCATCTGTCAGCAGCATCCAGTACACATATGGTGACAGTGACAAGACAAAACGGGCTCCATGGTTGCCATGCTATGGCGTCCGCCAGGGCAATCCAGGGAAAAAGGGAGTGAAATGATTGTCTGCCGTTGCTTTCATGGAGGAAGGATTGAGTGACTACATTTACCCAGAATCACTCGTGACACTGTTTTTGCATTGGGATCTCAATCCAGAATTCCAATGGGCAGGGGAGACTGCGGGAACTATGGGATAGCTACGGGATAGCTACCCACAGTGCAACGCTCCGGAATTGACGCTAGCCTCGGTACATGGATGCACACCACCGAATTAATGTGTTTAGTGTGGCCGCGTGCAGTCGACTTTATACAATCTGTTTTACAAAACCGGTTTATGTAAAATCGGAATAATCCCATAGTGTAGACATACCCCAAGACAGAGGTGGAGTGACTTGCCCAAGGTGACACAGCAGATCCAGGAACAGAACCATCCATGGTCTTCTGATGCCTCATCCAGTGCCCTATTGACTAGGCTTTGTATGTGTCGCACAGACTATTCAGTCACTGCCATCTGGTGGCATTTTTAATCTGAACCTCCAGAGATGATGTAATCAAGTGTATTTTAGAATGATGAAATCACAGTTTACTAGCAAATTACTATTGTTTATTAAATGCAAAAGAACACCCCTCCCCCCGTTAATGTTCTTAAAGCTGCATAGATAAAAAAGAGTCAAGAATTGAAAAATTAGTTTCAGTTGCGTCTTGGCAATGTTGTTCATCCTATGTAGTAATTTTAATAATAATGATCACATAGCACTGTACCTATTGGGTTCCGGGAAGTGGGTGGGCGGAAGCCCGCCCACTGCTAAAGGATCCCCCCCAGCCTAAGGGGAGGATCTACAGGACCTCAAAACCCAACTGAGTTCAGGGGACAACTAATAAAAGAACAGGGACAGGAGTGTGGTCAGAGGGTCAAAAGAAGGAAGCCTGACGGCAACACCGAGCAGCACATAGCACTGTACCTATTGGGTTTCCGGGAAGTGGGCAGGCAGAAGCCCTCCCACTGCTAAAGGATCCCCCCCTAGTCTAAGGGGAGGATCTACAGGACCTCAAAAACCCAACTGATTCCAGGGGACAACTAATAAAAGAACAGGGACAGGAGTGCGGTCAAAGGGTCCCGCCCTGCTTGGGGCGGCGCAATTGCTAGAGCCGCCCCTGAAAGGAGGGACACTGAGCAGCACATAGCACTGTACCTATTGGGTTTCTGGGAAACTGGACGGGTGGAAGCCCTCCCACTGCTAAAGGATCCCCCCCCCAGCCTAAGGGGAGGATCCACAGGGCCTCAGAAACCCACCAATTTCGGGGGACAACTAATAAAATAACAGGTTCAGGAGTGCGGTCAAAGGGTCATAAGAAGGGAGCCTGACAGGGACACCGAGCAGCACATAGCACTGTATCTATTGGGTTATCCGGGAGAGGGGGCGGGCGGAAGCCCGCCCCATGCTAACGGATCCCCCCCCCAGCCTAAGGGGAGGATCCACAGGGCCACGGAAACCCACTAAGTACGGGGGACAACTAATAAAAGAACAGGGACAGGAGTGAGGTCAAAGGGTCATAAGAAGGGAGCCTGACAGGGACACCGAGCAGCACATAGCACTGTATCTATTGGGTTTCCAGGAAATGGGGCGGGCGAGCCCGCCCCATGCTAACGGAACCCCCCCCAGCCTAAGGGGAGGTGCCACAGAGCCTCAGAAACCCACTAATTGCGGGGGACAACTAATAAAAGAACAGGGACAGGAGTGAGGTCAAAGGGTCATAAGAAGGGAGCCTGACAGGGACACCGAGCAGCACATAACACTGTAGCAGGGCAGTAACCCCACTCCTGCCCTGAAGGGCTTAAAACAGCCCTGGGAGAGGGCTGTGGTAGGGGGAAACCTGGGCTGATTGGGGAAGTAGCCAGAGCTGGGCCATGCCCCAATCAGGCCACAGCTGGCCCTATAAAAAGGCTGTGAACCAGGCACTCAGGAGACAGACTCCCTCTAGTCTCTGAGAGGGAGAGACCTGAGCAGAGTAACTGAGTGGAGTAGGGCTAGGGAAAGCCTGGGGAGCTCCAGCCTGGAAAGCCCCAGGCTGTGGCCTAGCAGAAGGCCAATGGGTACTGGGGATTACAGAGGGCAGCTTGGGGTAGGCAAAGGCAGCAGGTCCAAACCCAACCTTGCCTGTGATGAGTGGCTGATACTGCAGTCTGCCCCAGGGTGCAGGGGCTAGACAATGACTGGCAGTAGCTTTATAGTGAGGTGGGGATAGTGGGTGGGGATTTCCTGGGGAGGGGAGATCCCTGAGGGGTGTATGGCCTGGGGCAGCACTCTAGATAAGGGGGTACTGGGTCCAGGAGGGACATGTGGGGGGGCAAGTGGCAGTGGGACCTTGGCCTGCAGAGGGCACTCTGGAGGCTGGATGAGCTAATTCCCTGAAGCGACTAGCAGGAGGTGCCATGGTGGTGAGTCTTGCACTGTTACAAGCACCTTTTCTCCTAAGACCTCAAAACACTTGCAAAGGTTGGATTCTAGCATTATCTTCATTTTGCAGCTGGGGAAACTGAGGCACAGAGTTTCGTGACTTGACAGAGCAAGTCAGTGATAGAACCAGGAATCGAATGTAGGGATAGCTGGAGAGGCAACATGAACTAACAGTGAGGGGACAGGGCTGGGAGACACGAGACCAATTTTTTTCAAAAACAGGAGTACTTGTGGCACCTTAGAGACTAACAGATTTATTTCAGCATAAGCTTTCTTGGGCTACAGCTCACTTCTTTGGATGCATAGAATGGAACACACAGACAGAAGATATTTATACATACAGAGAACATGAAAAGGTGGAAGTACCCATACCAACTGTAAGAGTCCAATCAATTGAGATGAGCTATCATCAGCAGGAGGAAAAAAACCTTTGAAGTGATAATTGAGATGACCCATAGAAGGTGTGAGGAGAACATAACATATTGAAATAGATTAATTAGTGTAATGAACCAACCATTCCCAGTCTCTGTTTAAACCTAAGTTAATTGTATCTAATTTGCATATTAATTCGAGTTCAGCCGTCTTTCTGTGGAGTCTGTTTTTGAAGCTTTTTTTGTTGCAAAATTGCCACCTTCAAGTCTGTCACTGAGTGGTTAGAGAGGCTGAAGTGTTCTCCCACTGGTTTTTGAATGTTATGATTCCTGATGTCAGATTTGTGTCCATTTATTCTTTTGCGTAGAGACTGTCCGGTTTGGCCAGTGTACATGGCAGAGGGGCATTGCTGGCACATGATATCACATTGGTTGTGTGACCTTAAGCAAGTCACTTTGCCTCTTTTTCCCCCACCCAAGTCTGTTTTATCTATTTACGTTGCAAGCTCTTGGGGCAGGGACTGTCTCTTACTATGTGTACGTACAGTGCCCAGCACATGCGGCCTAGTATGTACTACAATAATATAAGTTATTAACATACATTAAGTCTAATCTATTTTGGCATCCCTCCATTTGTTACTACTCAACTTAGGGTTGGGTTTCAAAATCCAATATTGTATTAACGATGTAACCACAAAAAAGGGAGGGGGAGGGGAAAGCAACATGGCCTTTCCTTGTTTTTAACTCCTTTAAGAAAAAAGCTGGAGAGACGAATGCTGAACGGATTGAACATGTTGAGTGCATTTTTGATAACAAAGTTCCACAGGGCCCTGGCTTTCACTTTTGTCTCGCCTTCTGTTAGTTTATCTTTTGTTTTGCATTTCTTGATATCAGGAAAGGGCTGTGCTAGGGAGCTGTGAGTAATGAACCTAGTGTCCACCAACATCACTGTATGTTCTACCTGATGCAGGTCCTATTTTTTTTTCTGTTTCTGTAACCTTTGCTCACCTAAGTAATACTTTTCCATGCAAATAATCCTACTGAAATCAATACAACTACTCATGTGGGCAAGGACTGCTTGTATGACTAGAGGTTTCTTATTTTGTTTGGGCCTGATTTCTTCAAAAATATATTCTTCTGAAAGGTCCCATGGACTGCAAAGGGCCTATTCATATGGACATGGGCTTACAGGATTGATCCTTTTATTGAGAACTGGCACTATCATTCTATATAGAATCTGACTTCTTATTTGAGTACATGTTTGTTTAGCATATTTACAGACCTGCTCCTGTTTACATGAATGAGAATTCTTCCATTGACTTGAATGGGAGCAAGATGAACTTCACAGATGAAAAAGATTTCAGGCATTGGATAGTTCTAGCAAAACAAAAAGTTGGAACAGTGAGGGAATGGGTCAGTCTAGGGCCAAATGCCACACCCATTGTCTTCAACACCTGTCACTGCCACACCTAATATCTCCATATATTTTAGAGGTTAATTTTATTACAGATCAATACAGATAAAGTACATCTTGGTCTGGTTAGTAAAATGATAAATCCAGTGTACTGATTAGCTACTTTTTCAGTTGCCTTGAAATCAGAGTGGGAAGTAATATCAATGATCAGCCAGTACAATGAACTCACTAACACAAAGATAAAATACTTTAGGTAACAAAGCCACATTTTCCCTCAAGCAAACATATAAGTGACAGTATGACAGTGGATAAGGGTACTGAGCTAAATTGATTTACAAGAGTTTTGTTACACGTAAAACAGATTTATCTGTACTTTTTAAATAAACCTGTTTTCATAATTAATATGATACATCTACTGGTAGATGAGAACCATGAAAACACACATCTGGGCTGGATGGGAACAACCTCTAAGAGCGAAATTAACATTTTTTCCCCTCAAACTTCTACTGTCTATTCTTTCATTGGGTCAATCATCCTAGTGAGCAGAGGCACCAATGTGGAAGCTTCCCAAGAGGATACTCTTGTTTGGTGTTGTTCATTGGTGGAATAACCTCAGGGTCAGGGCCAGCCCTAGACCAAATGGCACCCTAGGCAAGGAGCATCTTTGGTGCCCTCCCTCCCATTTGTTGAACTTTTGGATACTTTTTATTGCATTTGTCCTTTATTAGTTGCTCCTTATACTCTTCAAGTCATAAAGTACAAGTGAATGTTCATAATTGCACAATTAAACAAGGTTCACAATATCACAGCTGGGCTCTCACTTCACTTCATTCTCATCTCACTGACTGACTGGTTGCACCTTGCCCCTTATATACCCATGAGGGCCTGGCTAACTATTCTAGGAGGTTCAAGGAAAATTAAGTTCTCAGGAAGTCTGGAAGGTTTCACGGCATTCTACAAAGGTCCAAAACATTCTTGGAGATTAGTGGAAATGAATCCACATATGGAATGCCTGAAACATGTTACTTCAAACATTCTGTTTTTCTTTTTGTTGCTAACAACAAAAACAGCACCCTGAACCTGGTGCCCCCCAAGTCTGGCATCCCAGGTGGTCGCCCTGCTCAGGGTTAACTCAATGGAGAATAAGCAGAGCTAGGTAGATATATAGCCCAGGAGTGGGCATGATAAGATTGCTTTAGACTGTTGCATTGTTGAATGGACTCCACCATCAATTTCTTCATTGCAGAATGCTATCTGGGGGAATCTGCAGAGTAGAATAGTCCACTTCCAGTGTATGTCTAAACTGCAATAAAACACTCACTGCTGGCCCATGTCAGCTTGGGCTTGGACTGCAGTGCTATAAAATTGCAATGCAGACTGATGTCTGAATGTCTACACTGCAGTTTTAAAGCCCCACTGCCTGAACCCCATGACCCTGAGTCAGCTACCATGGGCCAACCATGGGTGCTTTATTGCAGTGTGCACATACCTTTGGACCACAATACCTTCTCTTTTCCTTTATTGGTATGGCTCCATCCTTTAGCAGCAGAGAGTGCTGAGAAGGTGCTCAAACCATATGTTGAGGGAGGGGAAAAAAATCTCTGAAACATGCTCTGTCTTCTTGCTATCAATCATAGGACTTGATCCTACAGAAGATTATAGAAAAGACTTGTTAGACAGCAGTCCTGAGGTGCGGGTGGGATTGTTGAGTGCAGTGCGTTGTTACATTCCATTATAGTAAGGTTAGGTGAGGGGAATGGACATTGCAATCTGTCAGGTCAGCAAGAACGCTGTGCCAAGCCTGCATCATTATTCTCTAAGCAGCTGCCTGAGAGATACTGTTCTTTGGAATGCTTGGACACATTTCTATGTCAGATGGTGACACTGAGGACTGCTGCAGCTTTCATTTTCTTCTCAAATTTCACTTAGCAGCCAGTACTCCAGATTAGCAATAGAAGTAACTGAAAAAACTAAATCCCATGACTAGCATTCATTGGATTGGATTGAAATGCCTTTGCCCTGGTCATGCTCAATCACCAGCCCGCAGTGCACATGTCCATAGTACTAGCATCTAGTACAAAAGGGTCCTGATTCCTGAGTGGAGTTCCCAGGCATTACAATAATAATAATAGCTCAGTTCAATGAAGGTATGAATGTCTTCTCACATTGCTGAGCATCTGTGCATATTTCTCTGCACTAGGTGGAAGTGCAAACACTGAGTGCTAGCAGGTTGGCCTTCTGTATGTTGTGTTTTCCATATACCAAGATCAAATCAGGTATTTTAGTCTGGATGATTTATTGCTGATTAAAGAAAACAACACACAAAGATGGGACAAATATGCATCTCATTTTGTAACAGCCATCTTGAATTGTTTAGACTGTTTACTCTGAATAATTATTCATTATTCTGGATGAGCAACCTGCAGGATTGAATGCTTACTGACTTCTGTGAAGTTATTTCAGTATTAGATTGATTCTTAAACCAAAAAAAAAAAAAATCTTCTGTCACTGTTAGGCACCAGGGAGATGACTGTTCTCAGGACTTTTTCTATTAAATGTATTAGAATTTTCAGTGCATAGGCCAGCTAGGCCCTGATCCCTTATCAGAGCCTCTGGGTGATATTGCTGTACTAATAAATAAAGAAACAATAATATAAAATGTGCCTATCAAAATTCTCAAAGCACAAGTGGAATAATTAACTCCCCTCTCTCCCCATAAAGGACAATATTACCAAAACCAATCTACCCAATGGGCCAAATTCTATGGTGTCATTTTAATCTGATATATGAAAATTTGAAAAATTTGTGAATACTATTATTAGTGGATTCTTCTTTATGCCACTTCTGAAATCATTATGGGCCTGATTTTTAAAGGGGTCTCACTACAGCCACTAATTTTGCACCAACAATGATCACTGAAGATTATCATTGAAAAGGTATAATTAAAAAATCTTAAACTACTCTTACACTTTACAGGGTTCTAAATTATAGCAACCCAAGACAAGGATCAATGAAAACCCCAACCTCAACCTCTGCTCCACATGCTGCTGTGTTTAAAAAAAAACAAAAAAAAAGCTAACAAGATGTTAGCATGCTTAAGAAATGGGATGGAAATTAATACAAATAATACTATAATGCCTTTCTATAAATCCATGATGCAGCATCATTTGGAATACTTATATTCCAAATATAATTATAATCAAAGAGGCTGATAAAGGAGGTGCTGTTGTCATCATGAACAGGTCTGACTACCAAAAGGAGGCCGCCAGAAAACTCTCCAATACCAAATTCTAGAGGCCACTTCCCTCAGATCCCACTGAGGAATACACCAAGAAACTGCACCATCTACTCAGGATACTCCCTACACTAACACCGGTACAAATCAACATACCCTTAGAGCCCCAACCAGGGTTATTCTATCTACTACCCAAGATCCACAAACCCGGAAATCCTGGATGCCCCATCATCTCGGGCATTGGCACTCTCACTGAAGGACTGTCTGGATATGTGGACTCTTTACTCAGACCCTATGCCACCAGCACTCCCAGCTATATCCGTGACACCACTGATTTCCTGAGGAAACTACAAAGCATTGGTGACCTTCCAGAAAACACCATCCTAGCCACCATGGATGTAGAGGCTCTCTACACAAACATCCCACACACTGATGGAATACAAGCTGTCAGGAACAGTATCCCTGATGATGCCACAGCACAACTGGTTGCTGAGCTCTGTGACTTTATCCTCACACAAAACTATTTCAAATTTGATGACAATATATATCTCCAGATCCATAGGTGGCAGGTTTGTATAATTTTTGGTGGTGCCCAAAATGGTGGTTCCCCCCCCCCCCCCGCTCTCGCCCTGTAAGCCGATATAAAATGAAGCTACAACGTGTCAGCACCACAAGATTACAAGGGTCAATTAAAAGTGGAAAGTCAGAAGCAGTGCTTGCCTGCTTCAATATACGGTATTAAATTTTGTTGCACCTGTTGTGACAAAGTGGGAATGTTCTTAATGTTTTCTCTGAATACTGTGTGGGTGCCTCAGTTTCCCCTGCAAGGTGCCAACTGAAGGTGTTGAGGACAAAGAGATCAGGTGGCCTCCTTGTCCGGAAGAGACACAAAGGCTAGAGGAGGGAGTGTCAGTTTGGAGCTGGCTGGGGAAATCGGGAGAGGCCCAGAACTTGGGTCTAGGCTCCCCACCCTCCAAGATGGACCTGACTGAGGGGTCCTGTTTTCTGTACCTACAAGCTCTGTTTTAGACTGTGATCCTGTCGTCTAATAAACCACCTGTTTTTACCGGCTGGCTGAGAGTCACGTCTGACTGCAGAGCTGGGGTGCAGGGACCTCTGGTTGCCCCAGGACCTGCCTGGGCACGCTCACTGCGGAAGCGCATGGTGTGGAAGGGCATGCTGAATGCTCTGAGGTCAGACCCAGGAAGGTGTAAGCTTCTTGCCCTGGAGACAGTATGCTCAGAGAGAGGAGGCTCCCCCAGAATCCTGACTGGCTTTGTATGGAGTAGTTCCAAAGCATCCCAGCATCCCCTTCCACACCATGACACTCCCTCCTCTGGCCTTTGTCTCTTTTCCAGGAATTAGGAGGCCACCTGATCTTTGTTCTCCAACACCTTCAGTTGGCAGCTTGCAGGAGAGCGGCCCACGCCATCAGTTGCCCGGAGACAGGGTTTCGGCCATTCTCTGTGCAGACGGCATCACACTGGCCCTCTACAACAATCACACCCCCTTATCCCACCATCTAGATCCTTGAGAAATGCATAGGGGAAACTGAGGCACCCACACAGTATTCAGAGAAAACATTAAGAACTGTGGCAGAGCTCTGACCTTGCTCCTGTGGGTCCTGCGCTTCTAGGCGGTTTATGCTAGCCTCAGTGGCTCACTGTGACCCTCCACGTAGCCCTTCTCTCTCTAGGGCCAGGGTTACAGTCTACTTGAGCCCTTTTCATCATAGGCTCCAAGGAGGCTGGTGAGAGAACTCCCACAGTCTCTGTTCAGCCTCCTGTCCTGACAGGGACCTGACTTCCCCTTCCAGGAGCTGTTCCTGTAGTGGTGGGTTGGGGGGAACCCAGGCCCGCCCTCTACTCCGGGTTCCAGCCCAGGGACCCTAATGGTAGCAGTTGTTGGCAGCCAACCTTTCACTGTCAGAGTTGCTACATTTCCCTGGGCCACTTCCCCACAGCTCTCCTGCTTCTCCCTTCTTCACCCTTAGCTTAGGGCTCCTTTAACGATGTTTTAGGGTGTCTTCAGTAACCAGCCCTTCAGCCGCACTTCCTCTCCTCTGGCTCCCTGACTCCTCTGCCTGACTGGAGTGAGCCCTTTTTATAGTAACAGCAGGGCCTTAATTAGAGTCAGGTGGTCACATTAACTGAATGGCCTCACCTGACTCTTTACAGGTTAATTAGAGTCAGATGTTCTCATTAGCCTGGAGCAGCCCCTGCTCTGGTCAGTCAGGGAACAGAAAACTGTTAATCCAGTGGCCAGTGTATCTGCCTTCTGCTATTCTGCTGTACCCAACTGGCCTGGGTCTATCACAGAACATTCCCACTTTGTAACACCTGTATATGACTAGTTATATACTTTAAAGGGGTGTAAAATAATCAAGTATTGTGCTAAACACAATGATACTCCAAACTGACCACCAAACTGACCACCAAATTTAAGTTGCATGTTTTTCCCCTCAGGTGAGGGCTCTGGGGTGGGGCTGGGGATGAGGGGTTCACAGTGCAGGAGGGTGCTCAGGGTTGGGGTGCTGGGGGCGCAGGCTCTGGGGTGGGGCAGGGCTGGGGATAAGGAACTTGGGATGCAGACAGGCTGCCCCAGGGCTAGGGCCAGAGAGGACTCCCCCCCCACCCCATTACCGGCAGCAGCAAGCTCCAGGGGAGGGACCCCTCCTCTTCCCCCTCCCCACCTCCCCCCCCAAGCACACTCACTCTGCACCACAGTCACTGCACATGCTCCTAGGGACTCTCTCAGGTCCAGAAAGCCCACTCGCCTCCCCTATGGTGGGTACCGGGTGTCACGGAGTCCCCGGGCGATGCTCTGGAACTGCTCCCCACAAAGCCAGTCAGGACTTTGGGGAGCCTCCTCTCCCTTGGAGAAGACTGTCTCCAGGGCAAGAAGCTCACACGGCTTCACCTCCTGGGTCTCTCCTTGGAGCATTCAGCATCCTCTGCCCCTCCGTGCGCTTCCCACAGCGAGTCTGCCCCGGCGGGGTCCTGGGGAAGCCAGAGGGTCCTGCCCCCCCACTTTGCAGTCAGACGTGACTCTCAGCCAGCCAGTAAAACAGAGGTTTATTCGATGACAGGATGACGGTCTAAAACAGAGCTTGTAGGTACAGAGAACCGGACCCCTTGGCCGGGTCCATTCCAGGGGCAGTGAGCCAGACCCCCCCTGTCTGCACTTCACTCCTCGTCCCCAGCCAGCTCCAGACTCCCAAACCCCCTCCAGCCCCTCCTCTCTGCTCCGTTCCTTTCCCAGGCCAGGAGGTCACCTGATCCCTTGTCTCCAACACCTTCAGTTGGCACCTTTGCAGAGAAGGGGCCCAGGCCATCAGTTGCTAAGAGACAGCGTCAGACATTTATGTGCACTGGCCCTTTGCTCTGCAGCAATCACACCTCCTTATCCCCCCACCTAGATACTTAAGAACTGCATAGGGGACACTCAGGCACCAACACAGTGTTCAGAGAAAACATTAAGAACATTCCCAGTTCGTCACACCGGGGCGGGGGGTTGCCATCATGTGTGGCCTCCCCACCCCTGCTGCTGCCCCTGGGTGCCGGGGGGGCGGGGGCGGGGCGGGGGAGAGAGCTCCCAAGCACCTGTGTGCCTCCTTCCTCCTCCTTGCTCCCTCTTCCCCTCCCTCAGTGCTCCAAGAGGCTGCCGGCCACTGATTTCTATAGCCTTAGGCAGAAGCAGCACAAACAAAGGAGAGAGGCACTGTCTGTTTTCTTTCAGGCAAGGAAGCTCCGAGGCGGGGGCAGGGGAGAAACCCAGCTCCAAATATTGGTGGCGCAGAGCCCTCAGCCTTGAATATTCCTGGTGCTTAAGCACCTCAAGCCCATATAAGCTGCCACCCCTGTCCAGATCAGTGGCACCGCTATGGGCACTTGCATGGCCCCACAATATGCCAACATTTTTATGGCCGACCTGGAACAACGCTTCCTCAGCTCCCGTCCACTCACGCCCCTTCTCTACCTGCGCTACATTGATGACATCTTCATCATCTGGACCCATGGGAAGGAGACTCTGGAAAAATTCCACCACGATTTCAACAGCTTCCACCCCACCATAAACCTCAGCCTGGACCAATCTACACGGGAGGTCCACTTCCTAGACACCACGGTGCAAATAAGTGATGGTCACATTAACACCACCCTATACCAAAAACTTACCGACCGCTATGCCTACCTTCATGCCTCCAGCTTCCATCCCGGGCACACCACATGATCCATTGTCTACAGCCAAGCACTGAGGTACAACCATATCTGCTCTAACCCCTCAGACAGAGACCAACACCTACAAAATCTCCATCAAGCATTCTCAAAACTACAATACCCGCACGAGGAAATAAGGAAACAGATCAACAGAGCCAGACGTGTACCCAGAAGCCTCCTACTGCAAGACAAACCCAAGAAAGAAACCAACAGGACTCCACTGGCCATCACATACAGTCTCCAGCTAAAACCCCTCCAACGCATCATCAGGGATCTACAACCCATCCTGGACAATGATCCCACACTTTCACAGGCCTTGGGTGGCAGGCCAGTCCTCGCCCACAGACAACCTGCCAACCTGAAGCATATTCTCACCAGTAACTGCACACTGCACCATAGTAACTCTAACTCAGGAACCAATCCATGCAACAAACCTCGATGCCAACTCTGCCCACATATCTACACCAGCGACACCATCACAGGACCTAACCAGATCAGCCACACCATCACCAGTTCATTCGCCTGCATGTCCACCAATGTAATATACACCATCATATGCCAGCAATGTCCCTCTGCTATGTACATCGGCCAAACTGGACAGTCTCTACGGAAAAGGATAAATGGACACAAATCGATATTAGGAATGGCAATATTCAAAAACCTGTAGGAGAACACTTCAACCTCCCTGGCCACACCATAGCAGATCTTAAGGTGGCCATCCTACAGCAAAAAAACTTCAGGACCAGACTTCAAAGAGAAACTGCTGAGCTTCAGTTCATCTGCAAATTTGACACCATCAGCTCAGGATTAAACAAAGACTGTGAATGGCTTGCCAACTACAAAACCAGTTTCTCCTCCCTTGGTTTTCACATCTCAGCTGCTAGAAGAGGGCCTCATCCTCCCTGATTGAACTAACCTCGTTATCTCTAGCCTGCTTCTTGCTTGCTTATATATACCTGCCCCTGGAGATTTCCACTACATGCATCCGACCAAGTGGTTATTCACCCATGAAAGCTCATGCTCCAAAAGGTCTGTTAGTCTATAAGGTGCCACAAGACTCGTTGCTGCCTTTATCTGGAATACTGTGTCCAGTGCTGATCAATCAATCTCAAAAAGGATATTGCAGAGCTGGAAGGGGTTAAAGAGATAAGTGAAAATGATCAAAGGCCTGAACAAGCTCTCATATGAAGATAAATTGAAAAGATTAGGATTGTTAGAAAAGAGGTGAATAAGAGGAGCGATGATGAAAGTGTATAAAATAATGATCTAGAGAAGGAAGATTGGAGCTTAGGTTCTCCCTGTCTCATAACAGAAGACCAAGGAGACATTCGATGACATTAAAAGGTGAGAAATACAAAACTGATACAAGGAAATACTTTTTTCCACACCTGTGATTAAACTGTGGAACTCTCTGCCACAGAAAGTTATTAAAGCCAAGAACCTAATAAGAGTCACAAAGAGATTGGACATTTATATAGATATCAAGAATATCCAGAGTTATAATAATTGACAATGAAAAATTTGAAAGAGATATTACATCTTGTGCTTCAGGGTTTAAGCCAATCTCTAACTATTGCAGATCAAGGTGAGACATATGTGAAGGGCAGATTATTCCACATCTGCCTACTGCATGGCTTTTGCAGCATCTGACCATTGTTTGAGGCAGGATACTGGACTACATAGACCTTTGACCTAATCGAGTCTGGCAAGTCCTATGTTCCTATGGTTTTTGTTTGTTTGCTTTTAAATCAGACCCAATGTGTATTGTCTAAGCCAAGGCCTATGAAATGTTCAGACACTGGCTTTTTTGACTAAAGCTATGGATTATATTTTGTATGACTTGCTGATAGCTTTGCTATTGTGTATTCTGTGTCATTAATATTTTTCTTGCTGGAATCTTCTGAGGTCAGCTGTACAGTTTAAATGAATTTTAATTTCTGAATATGTTGTATTTCACAGCTATAATGTGAGGTGAGATGCTGAGGTAATGTGATAGATTATAATTCTATATTTTTTGGAAATTTCCATACCCCTATGTGTGAGGCTGTGTTGGAGTGTATAAACCCCACAGAGGTCAACAAAGCACTAACGGAAGCCTGAGAAACCAATTAGCTCACCTTGTTGCATCTGGAGGGTGTGTCAGGCTCAATTCAGTATCAGACTAAGCTGGGGAGGAGATGGGTGGTTTCTATAAAGGAAGGAGCTCAGAGCACCTGAGGAAGAAGGAAATAACATAATATCTGGGGGGGAGAGAGGGATTGAGAGCATGCATCTGTTGGTTTATCTGTTCAGGGTTGAGAGTGGGAAGAACCCCTCTGTAAGGGGCAAGAGAGGAGCAAGGTACAGTAAATTCTCACTTAAGGTTATTGTTTCATTGCTGATCAATTAGAGAATATGCTTGTTTAAAGTTGCGCAATGATCCCTTATAATATTGTTTGGCAGCTGCCTGCTTTGTCCACTGCTTTCAGGAACAGCAGCCCATTGGCGCTAGCTGGTAGGGACATGGAACCAGAGTGGGCCAGCAGCCCCCCTGTCAGCTCCCCTAAGTTACCTATGTGGGAGCTGGCCGGCAGGATATCAATTGCTGGGCAGTTCAGCTGTCCCTCCCCCCACTGCCATGTGCTGCTCCTGCCCTCTGCCTTGGAGCTGCTCCTGGGAGCCTCCTGCTTGCTGTAGGGGAAGGGGTGCAGGTGTCTGGCTGTCCCCTTCCCACTGCTCCTGTACCCCATCTCCACAGAGAGGGGGGACAGGACAGGACAGGACTCAGGGTGGAGGGAGCTTGCTGGCAGCAGCTGCTGTCTCAACTTGCTGATCTACTTAAAAAGGCAATGTACTTAAAGGGGCAATGGGAGTCCCTCTCAGAGACACACACCATGTGTGTTTGAGTGTGTCTTTGTCTTGCTCTCACACATGCATGTGTGTTCACACACACCCTGGCACTTCGGAAAATGGCGGGAGTTGTGTGCTCCAGTGGGATAGCCTGGGTTTATCATCATGTTCAATTTCCACAGGGAAACTGCCACTATTGTGTTGTCTCAGCCCTCCATTCATGCTGCCTTGTAGAGTGTGAGGTTACAGTAACAATGTATTAACTCTTAAGGGCTCAGCTGAGTGCTAGTTCATCATTTAGCAGTAAGGCATTCCCTGGGAAATATCCCACCCTCTGACTTCACCTCAATCAAGCTTCACGATCATCATTGCTGTGTATAGTATTAAATTGTTTATATACACAGTATAAGTTTTATAGTCTTTTGTCTGGTGAAAAATATTTCCCTGAAACCTAACCCCCCCACCCCATTTACATTAATTCTTATGGGGAAATGGGATTTGTTTAACATTGTTTTGCTTTAAGTAGCATTTTTCAGGAACGTACCTACAACGTTAAGTGAGGTGTTACTGTATAGGAACCAGGGTTAGCTTCTGGAGTAGGGGGAGGCAGGCTGGCTGGCTCGCCTTGGGGGAAATGGCCTTGTGGATTGGTATCCTGACAATAGGACACAGGATAAAAAGAATTGGAAGAAGCTGAAATCTCAGCCCTGTATGGGTTGGGAGTGAGGTGGTGGTGGTGGTGTCTGTCTTCAGTCACTTAGTGAAGAAACTGGAACTGACATAAAATCCCAGGGGAGGCAGAAGACTTTTTGGTTTGCTACATGTGTTAATGCTGGTGAAGGACACTATTCAGAATGCTGATGGCCTGGGAGAGGCAAGACTCCAGAAGCACTTGGTTGGGGGACCAAATGTCCTGCTGCATGAGACTGATAATGCCACAAGGGGATGCACTATGATGGTGAATAATGACAATGCCATGAGTGAGGGGCTGCTTGGGGATGCCAGGTTGTTGTTGGGGGAGGGAGTCTGTGAAGAGGTGGGTTCAGAGATCAGTGTTGGGGAGATGGAGAAGAAAGGAATATGGCTGAACAAAGCTTGCCTACATGAGAAGCACACTGATTTAATTTAGTGTGACATTTAACTAAACTGATCTAAACCAGTGCAATGAGCGGTGTGGACCCTAAATACTTAAGTCAATTAGGAATTGACTTAAGATCAACCATAAAATGACACACTCAAACCAAAATCAGGATGTCAGCATGGGTTTGCACTGGTTTCACTCAATTGGTCTAAAAACTGCCTTAAGTTAAGCTCTCTCATGTTGACAAGGCCTGAAATACACTATTCCTTGCACTAGCAGAGTCTGGTGGTGGATGCCAGTCTGTGCATATATTCAGTGCTATAAGTTGCATTTTATACCACCTCAGCTGGCAAAGGGTGTACAAGGTGCAGTGCAGTTCACCTTGACCAAAGTGCCGCATTTTTGAGAGCCGGAGGCCTATGGCTATTTCTTTGGGAAACTTCAAAAATTATACCATGTGCTGCACCTAAAGGACAAATGGGTTCCATGGTATGTGTCTTTACACAGTTAATTCCTTTTGCTACTGGTAATAACATCTACTTTGTTCTATTTAGATAAAGCACATGAGATTTGTATAATAGTGTGAAGTACTTTCATCTCTTATTGTAAACTGTGGACCTAAACTTCTCCCCTTGATTAGTGAATTTACCCTCCTGCCTTACTTTGCCTACCTCCAATCTGTCCCACCTGCTGCTGCAGCTGAAGTACTCTTCTCCCACAACTCTGGACCCCTCGCTCTTCAAATCCCTCCATGGGTTTTGGTCATATTCAAGCTCCTTGTCCTTCTCTACCTAGCTCTACAAGACCATGAGTTTGCTCTGCCTGCCCTAGATTGCTGTTCTCGCATCACCATCACTCCACATCTTCCCAATCCTCTTACCTTACTGGCCCCTTCTCCCATTTTTTCACCTCATGCCTCTAACATGCTGGCCCCTCCCTGTTCTCACCTATGAAGTGCATTTTCTCTCCTCCTTTGACTCCCTCCTTAAAACCCTAACTCATTAAGCAAGCTTCTCACCAATAATCCCCATGCCTTCTCTCTCCAGGGCTGCCATGTGTGCTGTCTTGTACATGTTCTTGTCCAATTTATATAGTGAGCGCTTAACAGGGAATATCTCATCTGTGGCTGTAACATGCCATGTCATTTTAATGTTCTACAAAAATGTTAGCGAAATGAACCACTATATGTAGCTGAAAGCTCGTATTACAGTTGATGTTACTGTTGCTATGACCACTAGAGGGTGAGCAGACTGTACCAGTTCTGTTTAGCAAGCTGTAGAAAATCACTCAGTTAACATTTTGAAAGAATGATTTTACTAAGACTAAGGTTACTGGTCCCAATCACAGGGAGGTCTGTCTGTTGTGACACCATGCTGACCTGGGGTAGGTGAAGGGGAGCTCCAAAAGGCAGTGTAAGACTTTGGTTTGCACTCTTCCAGGGCTGGAGCCACCATGTACAGCACTGCAAAGGCCAGATCCCTCTCATGTAGATTGGAGGTGGGTGAGGGAATGAAACTTCAATCAGAGCAGCACAGTACATGGGGCATCTACCTACATTCACTTTCTTCTGGACATGTTGCCTGTGCCAGCTAGGCTTCCTATATCTGAGGTACAAAAAACTGGGACATTTGAACCACTTCATCTGGGACAGCTACCTTCAAAAAACCATGATCCTGGTAAAACCGTGACAGGTGGTAACCCTAATGTGGGTGTGTATACACATAAACAGTTGGCATAATAGCCACCAGAGTGATCCTTGGAGTGATCCTTCCAGGCCTGACTGCACTGGTTCTACAGACAGATTATGCTGACTGGCAAGCCAGCATTGTAGGAAAGCATGATCTAATGCATTGCATCATATCCTTTGAGCCTCTCTGCCACATGCTATGCAATGTGACTGAGAGGAATGATTAAAAACAAGGGCAGGGCAAAATACTGAGGTCTTGTGAGATGCTTGGATAACACTGATAGAAGCTATAGAAGTATCTAGACAAGCTATTTGACAAGTTAATTGAATAACTTAAAATGTAAGTATGTATTGTCAACCTGACAAATAACGCTCTCTAGTATTTAACTGGTTCTATTGTAAAACACTGGGTATACGGGGGGGGGGGGAGGGGAACACCTTCTAGCTTGCGTTGTTTTAACCTTTGGTTACCAAAAAAACTCCTGGAATAGTTTTAAAAGTCAGCTTTACATTTTTTTGGGTGAGTGGGTGGATGGATAGATATATCTCACAGGTGGGTCCCAGCACTGACATTTTCAAGTGTTGCAACTTATTCCTATCTCATAGTGGGTTGAACCAAATCCCATGTTTGAACTCCCCTCAATGGGATTGTTTGAAAATTGGGATCCAGATTTGAACTTTGCATCTATATCAATTAGAGAAAACCTGTTAGAGCTTGAGATGAACTGACTATTGGAAGCATTAAAATAGTTAGTGGGTCAGGTGCTTAAAACATAATTTGTATTGGTAATAAGGTAGCAAGCTGCCAACATAGAAATCTCACATAATTAGCTAGAGTCTGAGCTGCTGTAGCTGCATGGACATCAGACCTATGCTGATTTACACCAGCTGAGGATCTGGCCTTATGATATTCTTAATATGTATTTAAACCTGTTGCTTTAAGGTGACCTGCAAAAGGAAGAAGGTTGGTGGTCCTGCCTTGGATGTTGTCATTGTGTATATACACACAAAAGCCTGAAAGCTGCTTATTCTGCTTGTTTTGTACATTAATTCAGATCTCCTCTACCCTGTCTTTCCTGCAATAATCTATTCATGACTAGAGAACTCCTAGTTAGAATTAGGACACACTACAGGTACCAAGGAAACCAAGCCTGAGCAATTGAGTTAAATAAGTAAGTTAAATAGTCTAAAAAAATCCTCTCAACTCACTAACAAAGAACTGGAAAAAAAGATCTTTGTTAATTGAAGTGCCAGGGAGTCCAATTTAAGAACTGGTCCACTTCTCTGGCTCCTCCTAGGAAATGTCTAACAGAGCCAGGGAATTCAGGACTTGACATTACAGTTACTTCCTAATAGTAAAAGGACCAATTGCAGCAAACTTTCTGTCATGCAGTACCTTGATGGTGACTTCAAAATCTCTTGTCAGCAGATCAAGACATTTGATCCACACAGTGTATTCATTAGGGAAGTTATTCTGCTTTAATATTGCTGAGGTCACCATTAAGGTTTGGCATGATGGACCAAGCTGAATGATGTTGGGGTACATCGTGTTTTTCAGGATGTGTTGGAGAGGGAAGTGACTGCCTTTTGGAGTGAGTTGTAAACAACCTTGCATGATATGAAGGAGGCAAGAAATGCTAGAGATTTTTCCTCTTACTGATTCAATGGTTCCAGAGATTTGGGTGGGAGAGGAAAATCCTCATGCAACATAAGCTAGGAAATTTAATGCAAGAGCCTTTTAGTGACAGTTACAGTTGATGTACAGTACAGTTGATGTACCTCTGTGGGCAGCCTCCCAATGTTGGGGGGAGGGGAGGGGAAGAAGCAGAGCTGCAGAGAAACTGCACTGCTGAAGTTGGTCCTGGTTGCATTGACCTTCCTGCAAGGTATGAGGCTATGATGTGCCTCAGGAAAATCTTTGGTCCTGTAATATTTTTGACATCATTGAAAAGTTACTGAAAATATGTCAAGAGCAACCCTCTATAGTTAGCAGACAGAACATAACCTGTCAGCGGGCAGAGTCTGTGTCATGGCTCATGTCCCAAAACATGCCACGGCCTCACCTGCACTTCTGGAAATTGGATACAACCATGCACAGCTGCTGCAGCAGGGCACAGGCCTGCACTACTGCAACAGGTCTGCCTACTGGGCACCCCATTCCCTCTGCATTCCCTATCTCTGTCAGAGGGAAGCATGTCTGTACCTTGAAACCTGACAGTGCATGACACCAGCTCTAAAATGTTCAAGGGGCCCAAACTGTGGTAGCTTTTTCAGCCTCTGTAGTTGTGCAGATTATCTACAACATGTGTCCACATGAAAGTCCAACTAACATGCACAAAACACTTCTTCTGGTATCCCCTCCCTGGATTGTCAGTACTTTGTGCTTGAGCTAAAGGATCAATTCAGTTAGCTCACAGGCAGTAGCAGATTCACAAATGTCTCTACATGGACTAGCCACTAGGGTAACAGCCATATGGGGCTAGCAAGGGTACACATTCCCCCTGCTTAGGGAAGCTTGTACTGAGCTAGAGCTCCCCAGCATTTGAACTCTCACTATACAGCTGCAGGGATTGAACCTCAGTCACACCTATGGATCTAGAAGTGTCAGGCTGTATTATTTGAGCTACAGCAGTGTTTTTCAATGGAGGGTGTGGCAAAATACCTGCTTCTCCTCAGCTGACTCAGTCCCTTTTTGCCTTGGAGACACAGGCTTGGGCAAAGTAAAAGCCTTCCCAGTCACGCAGGGTCTGGCTGATCCTCCTCCTAGTCAGTCCCTTGCTGTTTTTCTCCCCTTCTGGGGACAAAGTGCAGTCTTCCTTGCTGGAAGAGGGCAGAGCCTTGCTGCACCTATTCACTGGCAGCTTCTCTGACTTCCCCTCTGTTTCCCTGCCAGGGAGGGTTTAAAAAGGTCACCAGCAATTGGGGCCAGCTGAACCAAATTAGTTCCCTAGTAACCCCTGTTCCAGCTGAACCTAATTTCTCATGGCTGTCTCTCCTCAATGGATAGGGAGAAGCCTTTTAACCCCCCTGGGACTAATTCCTGCCCCTCCCTTTGTAGCCATTTTGCCTGGGTTTGCCACATATCCCCCCCACTCCCTGCTCAACACTACAGGGTTGGGCTACTTGGGTCGGAAAGCAGTGCACCCTTGACAGGCCATCTGCATTGCCATGTTGGGTTCCAGACCTATGTCGTACTTTGAAGTGGAAGGGTTGAAGCAACAGAAACCATCTTGTTACCCTCGCATTTTTGTCCTTGTTTTGGTGCATCCACTGCAAAGGGGCATGGTCCGTGACCAGGGTAAACCGCCGCCCAAGTAGATAGTAGCGGAGGCTTTCTATGGCCCATTTTACTGCCAGGCATTCCTTCTCCACTATGGCGTATTTCCGTTCCCTAGGTAGGAGCTTCCTACTGAGGAAGAGGATGGAGTGTTCGTCATCTCCGACCATTTGTGAAAGCACCGCCCCCAGCCCTACTTCAGAGGCTTCTGTTTGTAAGATAAACTCCTTCCCCCAGTCCGGAGCTACTAGTACGGGGTCTGTGCAAAGGGCCGTCCTCAGATCGGCAAAAGCGGCTTCGGCTGCCGCAGATCATTTTACTATGTCTGGGCCCCGAGCTTTGGTTAGGTCTGTTAACGGGCATGCCCTGGTGGCGAAGTGGGGAATGAACCGTCTATAGTACCCCACTAGTCCCAGGAATGCTCTGACCTGTTTTTTCCGGAGTGGTCGGGGCCACTTCTGTATAGCTTCTAACTTATTGAGTTGGGGCTTCACCACGCCTCTCCCCACTATATACCCAAGGTACTTGGCCTCAGCTAACCCGATTGAACATTTGGAGGGATTTGCAGTCAGTCCTGCCTTCCTCAGGGTGTCCAGGACTGCTTCTACCTTCTCCAGGTGTGTCTCCCAGTCGGGGCTATAGATAATGACGTCGTCGAGAGTACGCTGCTGCATACTTTCCATGGGGTCGTAACAGTTTGTCCATTAGCCGTTGGAAGGTAGCGGGAGCCCCATGCAACCCAAAGGGGAGAACAGTGTACTGATATAGTCCTTCTGGAGTTGCAAAGGCCGTCTTCTCCTTGTCGGCCTTGGCCATGGGGATCTGCCAATAGCCCTTGGTAAGGTCAAGGGTAGACATAAACCGTGCCTTTCCCAATCGGTCAATCAGCTCATCTATCCTGGGTATAGGGTATGCATCGAATCGGCATCTGTTCAGCTTGCAGAAGTCATTGCAGAACCTCATACTGCCATCCGGCTTAGGCACTAAAACCATGGGACTGGACCATTGACTATGAGATTCTTCGATGACTCCTAAGGCCAGCATCTTCCTGACCTCTCTCCTAATCTCTTCTCTCTTGGCCTCCGGGATCCGGTATGTCTTGATGTTCACCTTCACTCTGGGCTCTGTGAAGATGTGATGGTGAACCTCAGTCGTCCTGCCTGGTTTTTCCGAGAACACATCCTGGTTGCGTTCGATCAGGCTGATCACTTATGACCATTGTTCCGGAGTCAACTCCGAGGATATTCCCACCAGGTTGGGCTGGTTGCTTGTAGGGGATGGTGCCCCCAGTGCAACCACCGGAGCTTCTCTATCCTTCCAAGGTTTCAGCAGATTTATATGGTAGATCTGCTCCAGCTTCCAGCGACCTGGCTGTTGAACCTTATAGTCGACTTCTCCTATAGCTTCTATTACCTCATATGGCCCCTGCCACCTGCCCAGGAGCTTGCTCTCCACTGTGGGTATGAGCACCATCACCCGGTCCCCTACCTGGAACTTCCGGGTCCTCGCTTGACGATTGTAGTACATCCATTGTGCCCCTTGGGCCTTCTCCATGTGTTCGCGCACAAGGGAAGCGACTCGGGCTATTCTGTCCTTCATCCCCAGCACATGTTCCACAACGTTTCTCCCCAAGTTCGGCTGTTCTTCCCAGTCTTCTTTAGCCAGGTCCAGTATGCCCCTGGGGTGGCGACCATATAACAGCTCGAAGGGGGAAGAATCCAGTGGAATCCTGAGGGACCTCCCATACAGCAAACAGTACATAAGGCAGCAGGGCGTCCCAGTCTTTCCCGTCACGACTAATCACTTTCCGCAACATGTTTTTCAATGTCCTATTAAAGCATTCAACAAGGCTGTCGGTCTGGGGATGGTAGACCGATGTTCTAAGGGTCCGTATGTGGAGCATGGTACATAGGTCCTTCATCAGTTTAGACACAAAGGGGGTCCCTTGGTCCGTCAGGATCTCCTTAGGTATTCCTACTCTGGAAAAAATTTGGACTAATTCTTTGGCTATGGTCTTGGACATGGTATTCCGTAGGGGTATGGCCTCGGGGTATCAAGTGGCATAATCTAGCACTACCAAAATGTACTGATGGCCCCGGGCTGACTTCTCTAATGGCCCTACTATGTCCATAGCTATTCGCTCAAATGGAACCTTGATAATTGGCAGAGGTACCAGAGGGGCCCTTAAGTATGGTCGGGGCCCATGTATTTGGCATTCCGGACAGGAGGTACAATATCGCCGGACGGCTGCATAAATGCCAGGCCAAAAAAACCTCTGTAGGATCCGATCAAGGGTCTTATCTACTCCTAGATGGGCCCCGAACAGATGACTGTGGGCCAGATCCATTACCGCCCTCTGATGCTTTCGGGGGACCAAGAGTTGTTCTATAACTTGCTCTTGGACCCGGACTACTCTATATAGTAGATCTTCCTTAATCATGTAATATGGCCCTGGGCCCTTAACTCTCCCCTCCACTGGGACCCCATTTACCTCGACTACTTCCTTGTGAATATTGTGGTATATGGGATTATTGGCCTGATCCTGACCAAAATTCCCACGTGCGGTCCCCATTTGACCAAATTCTGGGGGGTCTACCTCTGTCTCCCCCTCGGGGAGAGCCCCTGGGGAACCAGGCCCGACGATAGGGTTGTTGATGGCTGACCCAGTCCCGCTGTCAGCCGAGCCCCTTCTTTCCCCTGCCAGCGTAGACTTCTGGTACTGGGTCAGGATCCTCATCCCCCCTCCTTTTATCCGCCCTCCGTTCCCTCCGAGTCTTCCTGGGCTTCCCTGGCGGGGAGAACAAATCCTGGCTAAACTCATGGAAGGCTTGGGAAGAGTCATCTATCTGGACCACACCTTGGGTCCCAGGGTCATTATTTTCTTCTATCTCGTCACTGGGGAGTAGGCCATCAAACCCCGGGAAATCTCGTCCGATAAGGACAGGGTAAGGGAGTTTCGGAACTACTCCCACCATCAACTTAGTGGGGTTTCTGAGAACTTCTATGCTTACGGGGATGGTTGGATAATAGTTGACATCCCCATGCACACAGGATATTCCCGAGCGTTTGGCCCGGGATAGTTGGTCCTGGCTGACCAGCTTCCCTGAGACTAATGTGATTGCACTTCCCGAGTCAATTAATGCTGTGGTCTCTATACCGTTCATCTTAACGGGCCTAGTGTATCTATGCGGGACCATCGCAACCCCAACCAGACTTATTAGATCACATAGTCCCCCTATATCTCCCAGTTCACATTGCATAGGCTCTCCTAGATTTGGGCATTGGGCAGCAATATGCCCCAGTTTGCCACAGGCATAGCATCGGTACCCCGCTTAGGGCAGCCCCCTATTTTTCGGGCTGCTGGGATTTATCCCCCGAGTCTTTCTCCCCCAGTCCTCCAGCCTCTCCGGGACTGCTGGCTGCTCTCCCGCCTCCTTCTTCCCCTCCATTGTCCAGCCTGGTGCTAGGGCAAACCGGGGCCTCGGTGCAGAGACTGGTCTCCGATTCTGGCACCTCCCTTCCTCAGTGGTCCGAGAAAGTTCTTGGGCTGTTAAGTGCTCTACGAGAGCAACTAGTTCATCATAAGAGGAGGGATCATTTTGGCAGACCCACCCTCGTATGTCTGGCGGCAACCCCCTCATGTACCTGTCCAATACCAGGATTTCCACCACCTTCTCTGGCCCATGGGTCTCGGGGCGGAGCCACTTCTGGGCGAGGTGTATCAAATCAAATAGCTGGGACCTTGGTACTTTGTCAAGCTGGTATTTCCACTCATGGAAGCGCTGGGCCCTTATGGCTGGCGTCACGCCTGTCCTCGCCAGGATTTCCGCCTTCATCTGGGGGTAACCCATAGCTGCTTCTGTGGTCAAGTCAAAGTAGGCCTTCTGGGCCTCCCCACACAGGAATGGGGCCAGGAGGCCTGCCCACTGGTCTTGGGGCCAGGCCTCCCGCAGTGCTGTCCTCTCGAATGCGAGGAGATATGCCTCTATATCGTCATCTGTAGTCATCTTCTGTAAATAGTTGCTTGCCCATAGCAGCTGGGTCCCCTGGGCCCCGTGGGTCAGCGTGGCCAGGGCTTTCAGCTGGTTCACTACTTCATTCAGGGTGGCTCGATCTTGGGCCGCCTGGTTCATCAGCAGCTGGTTTGTCTCCTGTTGGACACGTACTGACTCTTGCTGGGCCGCCACCTGTACTCTGGTAGCCTCTTGCTGGGCCGCAGTGGCCTGTAACAATGCCTTCACTACGTCCATTTTTTTTTTTTTTGTGATTTACCTTGCCCTGAGATGGCTTGGCACAGAGCCACACTCACTAGCACATCCCACTACTGACACCACATGTGGCAAAGTACCTGCTTCTCCTCAGCTGACTCAGTCCCTTTTTGCCTTGGAGACACAGGCTTGGGCAAAGTAAAAGCCTTCCCAGTCATGCAGGGTCTGGCTGATCCTCCTCTCAGTCCCTTGCTGTTTTTCTCCCCTTCTGGGGACAGAGTGCAGTCTTCCTTGCTGGAAGAGGGCAGAGCCTTGCTGCACCTATTCGCTGGCAGCTGCTCTGACTTCCCCTCTGTTTCCCTGCCAGGGAGGGTTTAAAAAGGTCACCAGCAATTGGGGCCAGCTGAACCAAATTAGTTCCCTAGTAACCCCTGTTCCAGCTGAACCTAATTTCTCATGGCTCTGTCTCCTCAATGGATAGGGAGAAGCCTTTTAACCCCCCCTGGGACTAATTCCTACCCCTCCCTTTGTAGCCATTTTGCCTGGGTTTGCCACAAGGGGTTGTGATCTGAAAGGTAACTGGGGGTTGTAAGGCATTAGATTTTCTTGTTCCCCTCCTGTCTGTTCATCTCCAAGTCAAGTATTCCGTCAGCCTTCTGATGATTTGTGAGTTTCCAGACTTCATAAATGGGGGGGGGGGGGAGGGCTGCAAAAATCATTCTTTGACTAAGGGGTTGCCAACTTGAAAAGGTTGAGAAACACTGAATGAAAGGATCAGATCAGAGGCAGGAAGAGGTTCATAAACCAGTATCTGTAGGGAGACAGCCCGATGCAGATTGTGAGTTGCATTCTAAATACTGTAGAATGGTAGTAACCAAAATGTCTGATACATTGTCTTCTCTCATTGTGTTGAACTGATACTATCACTTATCTTCAGCAACATTGTGCTGACAATCTATATTACCATTATAGCTTGTCATCAGTAACAATGCTGATCTTGATCAGTTCTACTGTACCAATATTGTTCAAAACAGTCACTTTTAAAATTTAAATAGTTACCTATGCAAAGCATATTGCAACTTTTAACATGTTCAGGCTACTCGTAGCAAAGAATTAAAATATTTAACTTTGTAGATCTGATTGCTGCATTTAAAAGATAAAGATTCAAAGAAACATCAGACACTAGAAAATATGTAATCATGCCACCTTTCTAAAATGTCATTTGTCCACTATTAAATGCTACAGAAAATCCAAGCAATTTATTAAACTACACTTAGAGGATAAATTTCAAATGCTTAATTCAAGACACACACTTTCATACACTTTATACATCTTATTCTTGTTAAAATTGAAATCCTCATGCAACCTTAATTCTAGTGGTGCTTCTACACTGAAGATCATGTGTCTTGCATCAGACTGCATATTTAGTTCTTCTTGCACTTTGTTAGATGCATCACACAAGTGGCTGTATTTAGTCACTCAGCATTATTTAGTGGAACACCAATTGTCTTAAACTACAATTTGTCCAATCCCCAATATTGGGAAGGAAAACACTCATCAGCAGTTTGTTTCAAGAGGTGCTACCATCTTCTTGTTTCCATGTGACACATGACTTCTTGTTGGAACAGATTTTTCCAGTAAAGACTCTAGACAGCATGTTCATTATCTTAAATTACTCTATTGAACCTAGCAGGGGGCAGGGATAGTTCAGTGGCTTGAGCATTGGCCTGCTAAACCCAGGACTGTAAGTTCAATCCTTGAGGGGGCCACTTAGGGTTCTGGGGCAAAATCAGTACTTGGTCCTGCTAGTGAAGGCAGGGTCCCTTCCAGTTCCAGGAGATAGGTATATCTCCCTATATTATATGTAGGTCATTTTCTCAAACTCTTTAAAGCTGAGCCCCTTCCTCCTCTTCAGGAAAATAATCCCACTGCAACCCCCACCACTCGCTGAAATCCTGCCATGTGGTGTTGAAGGCCTACACATCTAAATTTTATCTTTCAACTAGTTCTTGGATTCCCTTCTCCTCACCATCCTATCCCCCACCCCCTCCACACTTTGACAAATGCTTGCAGAGCTCTTCACAACGTGGCACTTCCTCTCATTTATTAAATTATTTGAACAGTGAAATAGTTAACTGCTGACTTCTAAAGGATCATCAGTGGCCTCTGAGTCAGGGCTCATGGACATGAATGAACCATTGATGCAGATACCACAGCAAAGTGAGGACAGACACGTGCATGGAATTAAGTGGCAGGCTGCAACTTTTATTAAACTTTAACACAGGGGAGGGGCACTCTCCTATACCAGGCATTAAACTGGTTCCAGTTTGGCCTTACAGGCTCTTCACCATAAAAGGCATAACTAGGGCTAGGTGCTCCAGCCTATCCTCCCCTCCCCTGGACTCAGCTCTTTGAGTCCCAGCACTCCCTCCCCCAGGGAGGGTGCAGCAGGGTGGGGACCTCCACCCACAAGGCCTTCACAAGATCTGACCTCTGCCCATGAAGGTCACACAGTCTCACCTTCTCCCATGAACCCAAGGTCCATCACCAAAATCCCATGTCTTTTGCCTCTGGGAACTAAAATGCCTCTTGTGATAAATGGGGGCAGGGAGGGGGAGGAAGAGGTAGCTCCCTTTTATGGACCCAGCCTGTTAGCTATAAAATCCCTTAGTAGCTTTTCGTTACTTACTTTACCTGTAAAGGGTTAAAGTCTGACTGCTATGCATAGGTAAAAGGAAGTGAGTGGTCACCTGGCCAAAAGAGCCAATGGGAAGGCTAGAACTTTTTAAAATTGAAACAAGACTCCCCTTTTGGCTGCCTGTTCTCCCAGAGAGAAGGGACAGAGCAGCTATGCTGTAAGAAGCTTTGGGCCAGGTATGAAAAATCATCAGATCATACCTAGAAACTGCTCATTTGAAACCCCAGATATGCAAGTAGATCAAGGAATGCCTAGGAAGACACGATTAGGTTTTTCTTTATTTTGTTATGGCTAGTGGACTCTTCTGTGCTAACCCCAAATGCTTCTGTTTTGCTTGTAACCTGGGCCTCAAGAAGGTTATTCTTGATGCTTAATTATTGTAAGTGGGTATTTTAAAATATAGCAATAGCCTGAGTTTTCAAATGTATTTTGTTTTTAATAAAATTTACCTTTTTTTAAGCACAGGATTGGATTTTGTGTCCTAAAAGGTTTGTGCAGATGTTTAATTAGCTGTTGCCAACAGCTGATTGAAGCTTTTTTTCTCAGCTCTTCCCTAGAGGGGTGTGTACATGTGCACGCTTGAGGGTGTCCCACAGGAAGGAATTCCCAAGTGCACCTTGCTGGGTTCTCAGAGGGGTTTTTGCACTTGGGTGGTGGCGGCATCTACCCATCCAAGGTCAGAGAGAAGCTGTGACCTTGAGAGTTTAATTACAAGCCTGGAGTGGCCAGTATTCATTTTTAGAATCCTTGTTTGCTGCCCCTTCCCCTCTTCTGCACTGGAAGTGCCAGAGTGGGGAACCTGCCTTAACACCTCCTTACTCCAATGACCTAAAGAAAACCTCAGTGTAGTTCAACAGCTTTTCTCTTTCACCAACGGAAGTTGGTCCAATAAAAGATGTTACCTCACCCACCTTGTCTCTCTTCACTCAGCATTGTTCTAACAGCTGTTTAAACCAGATACATTTTGGCAAATATGTTAGAGGGAGCCCTATTCTTAGAATTGCACTTGTACTATGATGGAGGACAGGACATCAGTCTGGAAAGAGAAGATAAGGTTACTGAAAAATGCAGTTTAATGCCTCATGGTAGCCAGTGATAATACTTGCTTATTCTATTACTCACTGTCTAGTGTGTCTCATTTCTTCTTAATGTCTCCTCTTGGCAGCATTTTAAAATATTTGTTTGTGTTGGAAATTGAATTCTTGGAGGTTGTCACACTTTTTCAATCAAGGGAAATTATCTTCTTTAAAAAAAAAAATTTAGGCTACAACACCACATATTTCTCCAGAATTTATCATGTCAAATATAGTCTGATTACTTAAGAATCCACACTAATCACTCTGAGGTTTGACAGGTTCTTGGCCGAGTATTAAAATTACTGCTCAGTGGGGAACCCTGATGTGTACAGTTGTACCACTCACATTTTAGGAACCCTTCTGTATCTGCAACAGTTGATATATTTAGCCAAGCCCCAAACACTCTAACCCAGCAAAGTAGATTGAGATAATACAGCATTTGCATCTGAACATCCATGTACTCAGACCACCCTTTGCTGAACAAGCTGAAATGTCAGCCATTATTTTCCTCCTCATGTCCTCCTTATCACCAGTGGCCGTTATTCTGGCATCTCCCAAGGGCTACATCTCTCTCTCCCTGCACACAGGCTGGGATACAGCTTTTATAACATGTTACACTGCCACTGTGCCTAATGCATATTCAATAGAGGTTTCTCCCCTCTTCCTTATTTGTATTTCCTCACCCTAATAATGTTGCGGTGCCCTTCTCCTATCAGTTAATATATTAACAATCTCAACTTATCCTATGTCAATTTGTTGCCATGGCCCTCTTGTGGTCAGACATCTGTAGATGTTCTAGCCAAAAGCTGGTGTTGACTCACATTCCTGTAGTTGTCTGGTGTCGTTATGAACAAACTTCCCCTTTCCGCATGCTATTTCCAATTACCTAAATTAGGGGTGACCGTTAGGCTACTTGGCTCAGATAAAGTTCATTGGCCTCAAGCCTTATGCTCACTGCTAAAGCCAATGTCCTCCAGGATACAGGCCTATAGGTTCTTTGCATGTCTGAATAAATTAAATGCTAAAGTTAGCTTTATGGGCCACACACACAACATGGGATGAACAGGCTTTAATATTTTAGAAAAGCTTCACCACTTCTGCAATGGTTATTGCAAAATAAGTGAAAACTGGTTAGTAGGCCTGATGCTCCAATACCTTGCCCACTTACGTACATTGCTGCAGAGAGGGTGCAAAATGCCTCCACTTCAGAATGATTATATTTTTACCCCCATTTCACACTTAAATAAATGACTCTGTAGGGGGTAAGGCAATGAAAAGTCAGGCCCATTAAGCTGACTTTGAATATCTTACCAGTTTTAATTTACAAGAAATATTTGTAATCCTTTATTTGTCTAGCCCCTTTCATGCTGAGGGATCCAAAAGCACTCCTCAATCTTAGGGCCGTAGGCATGCTCCACATGTGAAACTCCTTCACTGAGTGTTAATGGGAGTTTAATACAGCTAGTGCTTGCAGGCTTGCTTTAAACCAATGGTTCTCAAACTTTTTTAGTGGTGACCCCTTTCACATAGCAAGCCTCTGAGCACAACCCCCCCGCCCCAATAAATTAAAACCGCCTTTTATATATTTAACACTATTATAAATGCTGGAGGCAAAGCAGGGTTTGACATGGAGGCTGATAGATCACAACCCCCATGTAATAGCCCTGAGGGGTCCTGAATCCCAGTTTGAGGACCCCTACTTTAAACTGTTATGCAGCCTATAGACAAGGATCATGTCCCCCTACTAATAAAATGCAACTACCTGTGGAGTCAAGTATCAGAGGGGTAGCTGTGTTAGTCTGGATCTGTAAGAGCAGCAAAGAGTCCTGTGGCACCTTATAGACTAACAGACGTATTGGAGCATGAGCTTTCATGGGTAAATACCCACTTTGTCGGATGCAGTGAAACCTCTGGAGTGAAACACTGCAGCTTCTAAACAGTACATAATGGCTTAGGACAGGAAGTAGAGAAAAATACCGTATGCAGTAGAAACTGCAGATGGGCACGATAAACGTTTAAAACATGGCCAGGGCCATGAGTCATTTCCCCAACACTTGTGAAAAGCAGAGAGATTTCGAATAACCACAGTCTTGGATCTTAACTGAAAGAGAGCACCTCCATCAGCACAACAGCTCTAAATGCCATGGTGGGAGACTGGTACCACATTGACTTGGGACTGGCAGCATTTTCTCCAATGCAGCCACCAGGGGCTTTTCTTGTGGCCACAGCCTCCTGGGCAGTGATTGGGGGGGGGCGGGGGGAGGGGAGCGGGAAGCAGCAGCTCCTGCCCCAGGGTGGCCAGAAGTGGTTGGGCCCAGGGCTGCCCAGAGGGGGGGGCAAAGGGGGCAATTTGCCCCGGGCCCCGCGCTTTGCAGGGGCCCCCAAGAGAACAGCTGAGGCTCCCGCCTCCGCCCCTCTCCTGGAGCCTTAGCGCATTAAGCGGCGTCCTCAGACAGCGCCGCAGCGTGTCTTGCGCGGGGCCCCTGAGCCCCGCCCCGCTCAGAGCCGTGTGGTGAGGGGGTGGGGCTGCGAGCTCCAGGCTGAGCTCAGCTCCCTCCGTTCGGTGTGGAGTTCACAGCCCCGCCCCCTCACCACGCGGCTCTAAGCAGGGCGGAGCTCAGGCCCCGCCGGAGACTCGCTGCAGCTGTCAGGTGAGGCGCTGAGACTCCGGGCAAGGAGGGAGCCGGGGGTAAGAGGCTGGGGCCAGGGGGGTTGGCTAAGGGGCAGGGAGTCCTGGGGGCAGTCAGGGCAGAGGTTGGGGGAGCGGTCAGGGGGCAGGGAATGGGGGGGTGGATAGGGTCAGGGCTGCCCAGAGGGGGCGGGGCAAGAGGGCGCAGGAGCTTCTTCGCTCCCGGTCTTCGCCGGCGGGGGGGTCCTTCCGCTCCGGGGCAGAAGGACCCCCCCACTGGCGAATTACCGCCGAAGCGGGACCCGCCGCCGACGTGCAGCCCGGTCTTCGGCGGTAATTCGGCGGCGGGGGGCCCTTCCGTTCCGGGACCCGCCGCCGAAGTGCCTCGAAGACCCGCGGCGGGGACCCCCCCGCCGCCACCGAATTACCGCCAAAGACCGGGCTGCACTTCGGCGGCGGGTCCCGCTTCGGTGGTAATTCAGCGGTGGGGGGGTCCCCGCCGCGGGTCTTTGGGGCACTTCGGCGGCGGGTCCCGGAACGGAAGGGCCCCCCACCGCCGAAGACCCTGGGCCCCTGGAATCCTCTGGGCGGCCCTGGTTGGGCCTTGGCCCTCCCCCCTGGAGAGAGACAAAGCTGGAGGAGCAGGCAGCCAATGAATTCCCCACCTTCCTGGGGGCAGTGAGGTCAGGCTTCTGCCCTGGAGTGGCGGGTGACAGGATCCAGCCACAGGGCTTCGGGCTCCATCCCCAGCCATGCAGTAGTGGGATCTGGCCCTGAGGTCACCCCCCCAAATCATTACTGGCCACTGCTGCCTCCCCCAGTGCTCCATCACCCCCTGGCTCTCAGTGCCTCCATATCCACTGCCCCATTCAGGACTTAATTTGTCCCCGGGCTTGCCAGTGCTGAGTGAGTTGCTGTGAAAAGTGATAGTTGTTCATATGTTAATATCACTTTTCACAGAAGACTTAGTAGCTAGCTAGTCTCTTTACATTAAAAAAAAAAGGCAAGCAAAAGAAAACATGCAACGCACAATATTTGTGTTTTTATTCTGTTTAGGTCCAGTAAAGCCTAGAGACAACTGTACGTTATTTTTATTATTGAGTCTGCCAAAAACCTACATAAATAAATTACAATGATTTGGACATGTGTATGTGCATATTTATTTGTTTACCCCCAAAGTTAATGAAGTATTTTAGGGAAAATTGTCAGAGTGGCCACCAGCAAGAGTTGGTGGCTGCACTCTGAGGCCACCAAAAATTTTGTTACAAGAACCCCTGGCTTAGAGCATCATCCATTAAATCTCAACTCTAACTTCCTGCAGTACCTAACTTTTCTTGGGAGGTCTCCCATCTTGTATTGAGCTAGCTCTATAGGGCTTAGTTTGTCAGGACAAAAAGGATTCTAAGAACAAGATAGCATGGCTATGAGCCATTTTCTGTAACTTATATTACTAATGTGTAGCACTCTTACGTAGAATTCCTCCTCATAGATCTCAAGGCTGTCTTGCCTTCCTTAAAGATGGGGGAAACTGAAGCACAGACAGGCGAAATGCAAGGCTGGCTCCAAGTTTTTTGCTTCCCCCCAAGCAAAAATTTTTCCCGTGGGGGGGCCCCCCTCTCCTCAAATCCCTGGCCCCACCTTCTGCCTTGTGTGCACTCAGGAGGAGGAGGCGGAGGTTAGTTGGGGGGTAGCGGTTCCTCTGCCCCCCCCGGAGTTACTTCCTGCAGCCCTCCCCATGCCTCCCACCACTGCAGCTCACCTCTGCTCTGCCTGCTCCCCTGAGCACGCTGCTGCCGCTCTGCTTCCCCGCCTCCCCCCAGGCTTGCCGCAAAACAGCTGATTCATGCGGCAAGCCTGGGAGGGAGGGGGGAGAAGCGGAGCGGTGGTGCGCTCGGGGAAGCAGGCGGTGAGCTGGGGAGGAGTGGTTCCTCTGACCCCCCCCCGGTTACTTCCTGTGGCCCTCCCCGCGCCCCCCACTGCTGCAGCTCACCTGCACTCAGGGCTGGCTCCCAGCTTTTTGTGCCCCAAGCAAAAGGGGGAGGAGGAGCCGGAGTGCTGCCCCTTGGAAAGTGCCACCCTAAGCACAAGCTTGGAGTGCTGGTTCCTAGAGCTGGCCCTGGTGAAGTGACTTCCCAAAGGCCCCATACTGAGAGAACTCAAATCCCTTGACTTCCAGTCCAGAGACAGGACATCATAGAAGAAAAGTGGGAGAAAAGAAAACAGAGACCAAAAACTATTCCCAAATGTGTGCTGTCTTGTTTCAGTTAGGGTAAAAAAGTACCATATTCATTATACTGTAATCCTGAAGATAACTGGCAAAGTTAAAGTAGACTAACTTCTAGCATGCCCTATTGATACAATCCTAGAGAGGAGGTTACTGAGCCCTGTGGGGCTCTGTTGGGGATGTAGAAACATCCATTATCGCCCTCAGAGGGAGGAACTTTGAGAGAGATCTTAGGGGTCTGACTGGAAGGCCAAAATATTGGTCCTCTCCCAAGTTTCTGATACAATTCAAGCTCTGGCTCCTCCAGTACCAATTAGTCTTCAACTCACAGGAGACTGAGCACACCTCTCTAATTTATTGTGTACTTAGATTAAAAGTGAAATTATCAACATTGTTTACATTTAAATGACCACCATTAGGTCTCAGATGCTGGAACTTGAGATAATGGCCCCAGGAAAAAGCACCACCTCAAGCCAGTCCAGTTTGACTCCTGCTCCTAGTACAAAGAGCACAGATTAAAAATGCTTCCTGGTGACTATGTTCACAGACCCTTTTTTGTTCACTTTCTACAACTACTTGAGCAGTCAATGTTTTCTAGTAGAAATACTCATGAAAACTGAATTTTAAGACCAAAAAAGTCCAAATTTTCACTGAAAATGGTATTCAAATAGTACATTTGATTGTAATAGTCAAAGTTGGTGCCATATTGGTCAGTTACATGTTTCATTCAATAGAAGAAAAACAATAGTACAGGACTTGACTCAACATTTGAACATCAGACATACATAATAGATCATTCATCAGCTGTTCAGAGGGGGGAAAATACTGAAGTTGAATAACTTATAATAATCAAAGGTAAGAACAGAACACAAAATTAATTTAAATAAGTTACTTGATAGCTAGAGCTGAGTCAGCATCTCCTAATAACAAGGAATCAAATATAAATAGACTCCAGTATAATGTTTTCACTTTACCTCCCAAAATTAGAAAGGGCACATGATTAAATTCAGGTGTCTGGAACAGTCTTTAAGGATTGGTCTTTAGGGGCCTGATCCTGCAAATATTGATAGGAGTAGTACTACTGAAGTCAGTGGGGCTATTCAGCAAATGCTTACTCAGATGAATCAGGCTGGGGGGTGGGGGGGAAGACAGGAAAAGGAGTGTCACACTGCAGGGCAACTGCACCTGTATTATTCCTCCATGGTCCAGCAAAGGCACCTGCTTTAAGACTCCCAGCTATCAGCTCTTGTGCAGAGATCCTCATCTTTCTCCCTCATCCCTGGGGATTTTCCAGGCTGCACAGTTTCCTACTGACATTGTGTTATTCCCAGCAAGCCACATGGCCTAAACAGGCCTGCATCTGTGCTTTGCTCTCTCTTAAGAGACTATAAACCAGTGGTGGGCAACCTGTGGCACGTCGGGGTAATCCAATGGCAGGCCATGAGACAGTTTGTTTACATTGACCGTGAGCAGGCACAGCCGCTTGCAGCTCCCAGTGGCCGTGGTTTGCCATTCCCAGCCAAACCACTCAATGTAAACAAACTGTCTTGTGGCCCGCCATTGGATTACCCTGACAGGCCGCAGGTTGCCCACCACTGCTATAAACAGTGTAATTGCCCCAATAATTTACCACACAGCTCTTTCTAAGCAAGCATGTTTATTCTTAAGGTGAAAGCACAACCGAGAACGTATTAACAAAAAGAGAATTTACGTGCATGCTAATAAGTTTACAAGCGATCACTCTCCTTATCCAGCTCTGGTAGGAGTCAGTCCTTCAAACCCATCAAAGGGGTTTTCCTGTGTTTACAAGATCATAACAGCTTTAGCTCAGAACAAACATGCCCATGAATTGATTAATTTTTCCTTTTATAGAATTTGGGCCTTTGATCTTCAAATTCTGGGATAAGATAATCAGTAGACAATCCTCGCCTCCTCAAAAGGCTGAGCTTTTGTATAACCAGAGATAAGAACTTGCATTCTACTCCTCTTAGGCATTCCCCTGGCAAACCATTTGAAAAAGTCTATTCTTGTCTGGCCCATTACTCAACATAGTCCTCTGAGGCCCATAACACTTCCCAATGCTCAGAATAATACATAACCTTTGCATTTAATACAATGGACTCCACAGATACTTAAGCTTAATTCAGTAAGGCTTTTCAAGACTATTGCAGTCAGCTGCCATGTCAGTTTTCTTCCTTGTGACTATCAGTTCCTAAAGCTGCTGAACTAGGGCCAAGTTCAATAAAAGCAGGAAACACATTTAGCCTGTGTTCCTGTTCCATGAAAATTGAACTCAATGTTTTGGCTCTGCATATGAACAATAGTCAAGTGAAGACCTCTGGAAGTTTAGTAACTACCTAGTAGATGGTGTTAATACTGTTTGGTAGGGAATCTATGCTGTGTAACAAGAAAGGGACAATGTATGCTAAATGGAGAGGGAGTGAATCTATGTATCATACGAACACTGTTGGTTCATCCTGGTTTGGATGTGACTGGTATTACTCTATTCTCCTTCACTTCTACTTCTAATTTTATATTTAAATAAGTAGTAAAGAAGAGAGTATTGAATATAAAAGATAAGGAAATACAGCAGGATCACCCTTAAGAAAAGATCCTATAGAATATAATATAGAATGGCTTAAAAAACCCCTCAAATATATTAATCTATACACTTAAATAGCAAATTATTACCTCTGCTACTCTTTCTATTAAATTCTAGAGGTTCTAAACAAATAAACTGCAAAAAACCTTAGTGGTCTCACCCCTATTAAATGCTTTAATCTGTAGCTTCCCTTATGAATGATTCCCATAGTAACTTTATGTACTGGGCCAATTTTGAGAGCTCCACATAATGTTTCAGCAATTTAGAAAACATATTTACACATTCATATTACTGAATCATTTTTTCCAGCAAATGTGTAACATATATAAGGTTAAGTCTTGCTTGCTTTTACCAAACAGATTGTCTGCTAACTTACTGTTCGTGCCACAAATGGAGGGACTGATCTTTGTGTCAGATATCTTAATTGTTCTTTTGTAAAAGACAAAAGCCTTTTAAACTATTCTGTAGAATCTTATATTCTATGTATTTTAAACTCTTTTATGGAAGTGTTGATTACAATTTTGACAATTCTTCCCGTAAATTATACCACCATATAAGCATCTACATATTTGATTGCCTGTTTAAATGCTCCAGCCTTTGGAGCATAAAAAATCTGTTAATGTATATGGTTTTTAAGTTCCATGTGGCAGTATCATCACTGGGGTTTAACGTTCAAACAACACTACCCAAAATCTCCAATTCACTTTAAAATAGGGCATATGCGCTTTTATTCTGCAAAGATGATTTATTAGGTTTTTTTAGGACTGCGAGTATTAGCTAGGAAGTTCATGAATTGTTAATATTTACTTAGCTCTCTAAGTTTCCAGTGTCACATGTGCATATAATGAGCAGGTGTTTTATCTTTTGCAGGGCACAGTCCCTCCAAATCTTGCCCCTCCCCGCTCCAATTATACAATGGGACAGTACTGGTCTTACTGATATTGGGGCCCCATGCCTCCAGGAAAGGAGAGCAGAACTCTCCCTTTATTAGCAGCAAAGAGTCCTGTGGCACCTTACAGACTAACAGACATATTGGAGCATGAGCTTTCGTGGGTGAATACCCACTTCGTCATCATGCATCCAACGAAGTGGGTATTTACCCACGAAAGCTCATGCTCCAATACGTCTGTTAGTCTGTAAGGTGCCACAGGACTCTTTGCTGCTTTTACAGATCCCGACTAACACGGCTACCCCTCTAATACTCTCCCTTTATTGTGCATTTACTAGAAGTGAATAGCCAGACTCTCAGCCAACCCACAACGTGTAATATGGCAGCATTAACATGCAAGGCTAAAGCAGATGGAGACACCAGCTTTTCCTGATTCCAAAGACTGCAGGCAAAAAATGCATTAGATTCTGGGATGTTCCGGAAACTAACTCAAACCAATTTCAAGCTCTTTCTAAATATGTGATGGTTTTGTTCAGACTGATCACAAACAGACAGGGACTAGCAGGGGCGGCTCTACAAATTTGGCCGCCCCAAGCAATCATGCCCGGGAGGCGCCCCCGAGCCGCGGGAGCAGCGGACCTCCCGCAGGCATGACTGCGGAGGGTCCGCTGGTCGCGCGGCTCGGCTGGACCTCCCGCAGCTGCGGACGGTTCGCTGGTCGCGCGGCTCGGCTGGACCTCCCGCAGCTGCGGGCGGTTCGCTGGTCCCGCGGCTCCGGTTGAGCTGCCGCAGGCATGCCTGCGGGAGGTCCAGCCGAGCTGGGGGACCAGCGAACCGTCCGCAGTCATGCCCGCGGGAGGTCCACTGGAGCCGCCGGCCGAGCGTCCCCTCCGCAGTCATGCCTGCGGCAGGTCCGCTGCTCCCGGGCTCCGGTGGACCTCCCGCAGGCATGACTGCGGCAGGTCCGCCGGCCCAGCCTGCCGCCCCCCCGTTAAAGGGCCGCCCCAGGCGGGTGCTTGCCCCGCTGGGCTCTGGAGCCGGCCCTGGGGACTAGAGGAAAAGCTCAGGCTTCTAGTGTAGACAAGAGCCAGGAAAGTAATCCATGATTTGTCCTTAAAGTCCATGAGGATCATCTCAAGCATTTCCAGTGCCTGTGGCATGAAGATTATGTTACAAAATCTAAAATATTTGCCAAAATAAATAAAAACACATGTTTCTGACAAAAGCATGCAAGCCCCCCCCCCAGTCACTTACACTTGCTTCCTCAGAGATCCATGTTGGCTGCCGGCTGTCTGTGCTTCTGGTTTAACCCCGTCAGAGGCAACATAGTAGGAAAGCAAAGAACACAGACTTAGCACCGGAATTTCTCAAGCCATTGATTTATTCATAATGAACTTGAGTTACAGATATTTGAAAAATAACAAAAGTCCTGAGCACACACCCTCCCCTTATCTGAGCTCACCTCTTCTGTGATTTCAGGGTCTGGCAGAGTTTCAGGCTCGGCAGGATCCTTCCTGCCCTCTCCCTCCTCTCTGTCTGCCTTACATGTGACAATCGTTGCCCCCCTGCTTTTAAAATAGGGCTTCCATCCTTGGGCCATGTGCTCAAGCTGAGGAGCTCCCAGGGCCGGTGCAACCATTTAGTAGGGCACTGGCATTTGGGGGGCACCATTTTCTTCGGCAGCGACCGCGGCAGCCGGATCTTCGGCCGCCCCGGTCACCGCCGACATTTAGGCGGAGGGAGCTGGCGCAGGGGAGCACAGGGAGGGCCGCCTGCAGCAAGTAAGGGAGTGGGGGCGACATGCAGGAGAACTCCCCGCCCCAGCTCACCCCTGCCCCGCCTCCTCCCTGAGCATGCTGTGGCTGCTTCACTTCTCCTGCCTCCCAGGCTTGCGGCGCCAATCAGCTTAGGCGCCGCAAGCCTGGGAGGTGGGAGAAGTGAAGCAGTGACGGCGTGCTCAGGGTGCTCGTGCTCAGAGCAGGGGTGAGCTGGGGAGGGGGGGGGTGCCTCAGGGTGGGGAGCTGCCACAAGGGAGGTGCCTCAGGGTGGGGGGTGGGGAGCTGCCACAAGGGGGGTGCCTCGGGGGGGGGCGCAAGGTGGAAGTTTCGCCTAGGGTGCGAAACATCCTTGCACTGGCCCTGGGAGCTCCAGATCCACCTGTTGTGCTTATCCCACCGTGGACCCCTGTGTTGAAAGATCCACAGGCATGGGCCAGTAGTTGAGTCATTCAAGGTTGATAGCTCCAGAATATTCTCTGTGATGGTCCTTCAATGAGTTGTCAAAGACTGTTCCTTGGCAGGACAGCTGTCTGGAATGCAGTACAATAGGTCACCCTTGGCCAAGTCCAGACTAGGAGTACAACACAGGATTCATAACTTGATACAGACATGTCACAGCAGGAGTAAGAGCTATTCAGTGGGATGGAGGAACCAAATTATTTGGAGCAGGGGTCCCATAATAGTAACACCACACTTGCAGCAACCAAAAAATTGAGGGGGGGAGTGTATGGGTGAGCCCCCCATCTTCTTGTCACAATCAGGTAACAGTGAGGTTGGAGAGAAGAATAGTTTCATCCTGGGGTGTGAGGGTTGCCAAGATGAAGCAGCAGCAGATGCTAATGGCTATGATGTAGCCATGGTGGCATGTAGAATGGATTTCCATCTTGAATAGTCCCTTGCAAGTCTTCTTCCTTTGGCAAGAGTCAGTATGGGAGCATCTGGCTAATCAGCAGAACATGAGCTCCCAGTGTGACGCTGTGGCCAAAATTGCTAATGTAATAACAGGCTATATTATTCTGTATTTTCCAGCAGTGGTCACATCAGTGCAACAGTGTGTCCAGTTCTGGTATCAACAGTTCAAGAATGATATTGATAAATTGGAGCGAGGTCAAAGAAAAGCCACAAGAATGGCTAAAGGATTAGAAGATAGTCCTTATAGTGATAAATAGTTTGAGTTCTTTGAGTCTATCTTAACAAAGTTAAGCTGATTAGTCTAAAAGTATCTACATGGGGAACAAATATTTAATAACGGGCTCTTTAATCTAGCAGACAAAGGTCTAACACTATCCAACAGCTAGAAGTTGAAGCCAGACAAACTCAGAAAAGACAAATAATTACTCTGTTAAAAATTTACGTCTTAACTGTTGGAACAATTTACCAAAGGTCAAAGTGGAGTGTCCATTACTGATAATTTTAAAATAAATATTAGATATCTATCTTAAAGAAATATACTCAAGGAATTATTTTGGAGAAGTTCTATGGCTTATGCTAGACAGGAAGTCAGACTACATCAGTGTTTCTCAACCAGGGACTGGCTTGCTACCTTCCTAAACAGTGTCAGGGAGATCTCAGGGACTGGTGCCAATCCACAGGCCAGTTGATGAGAAACACTAGACTAGGGCCTGGTCTACGCTAGTTGGTTATTTTGGAATTAGCCGAGTTAATTCGGGGGGAAAAAAAAGATTCCATCCACACGACCAAACCGTTTTTGGTTTTTTATTTTCAATTTAAAGGGCTCTTTAATCCGATTTCTGTACTCCACTTGCCAAGGTGGAGTACAGTAGTGCTTAAATTGAGATCGCAATCCCAGGTTAAAAGTATTGTGGATGCAAATCGACGTTATTGGCTTCTGGGAACTATCACGGAATGCTCCTTTGTGACCATTCTGGACAACACTCTCAACTCTGATGCACTAGCCAGGTGGGCAGGAAAAGCCCTGGGAACTTTTGGATTTAATTTCTTGTTTGGTCACAGTCAGCACAGTCCACCATCACAGGCGACCATGCAGAGTCCACCATCACAAGAGATCATGCAGTCCCGGATTCGCAGACGAGCTCCAGCATGGTCCGAACGGGAGGTACTGGATATCATTGCATATTGGGGAGACGAATCTGTTATGGCAGAACTGTGTTCCCCCCCAAAAAAATGCAAATAGGTACGCTATGATGGAAAGAGGCTACTCCAGGGACCAGAGCAGTGTCGTACAAAAATCAAGGAGCTCAGGCAAGCATACCAAAAAGCCAGGGAGGCAAACGGGCCCTCTAGGTCACAGCCCCATACATTCTGCTTCTACCATGAGCTGCATGCAGTTACGGGGGTGTGTGTGTGTGACCCCACCACTGTCCATGGACATCTGCAAGGGGGGAGTTGCATGGAGTGAGGAGGAAGAGTCATGGGAGGATGAAGAGGAGGAGGAGGACAATGCACAGGCGGGAAGTGGGGAATCTGCTCCCCCACCCCCAGCCAGGAACTATTCTTAACACTGGAGCCAGTAGCCTCCCCCCCACTCCCAAGGCGGGCTCCTGGACCATAACCCTGGAGAAGGTATTTCTGGTGAGTGAGAGCCCGATCAGAGCCACGCGGTGAGGGGTGGGGAGAACCCAGCTGTGCTGGACTGTTTGCGTTTAGTTTAAAGGGCTCATCCCTGCTCAGAGCCTCATTGGAGCCACACGATGGGGTGCGGGGGGGCAGGGGGTGTATTGTGTGAAGCGATCATCCTAGAGCCCACAGGCCCTCCTTTTATATGGCAAACCCACCAGACATTGCTTGCTATGGGAAGGGAAGCCCAGCAGTTTGAAAGCATTTAAATGAATGTAGAAGAAGCAGAACCCCACATGCCCCTAGGCTGCTTGCAAGCTGAATTCTGTTGCCGGGCCATGTGTGATGGCTTACTCACACCAAAGTGGAAGGCACTTCAGTATAAGAGGCAAAATGCTAACTTGTATAGAAAGAACATGTGCTGTCTACTATGAATTACCTGTTTCACTGAGGAGTGTCCCCTTTGTTTTCTGCAATGTATCTTTTAAAATACCACTCTCCCTTTTTCTCCTCCCGCAGGTGCAAATGTTTCAACATGGACCCTATCTACTCTGTCCCAGAGGCTGGTCCAGATTAGAAGGCGGAAAAAATGAACTTGGGACGACCTGTTCACTGAGCTCATGCAGTCCTCCTGCACTGATAGGGCCCAGCTGAAGGCATGGAGGCAAACAATTGCAGAGTCCTGTAAAGCATTACAGGAACACGAAGAGAGGAGGGACACGCGTGATGAGAGCAGGCAGGATGCTATGGGCAAGCTCATGGGGGAGCAAACTGACATGCTCCGCTGTATGGTGGATCTAATGCGGGAAAGGCAGCAAGACCACAGACTGCCGCTGCAGCCCCTGTATAACCTCCCTCCCTCCTCCCCAAGTTCCATAGCCTCCTCACCCAGACACCCAAGAACATGGGGGGAGGGGAAGGCAGAGGCTACAGGGACCCACGCACTCAACCCCAGAGGATCGCCCAAGCAGCAGAAGGCTGGGATATGCAAAATTTTGATTTGGTTTCTGGACTTGTCCTTCCCTCCTCTTCCACCCCCGTTAACCCAATTACCCCCACCCCCATTCTACCTTCTGATTTCTCTCAATGTGTTGTGAAACAAATAATAAAGAATGGTTTTAAAACAATTTTGACTTTATTTCCTTTTTATATATAATATATATGGTGGGGGGTAACTTCAAGACAAACAAACCCAACTGTCACACCATACCCTGGCCAGTCATGAAACTGGCTTTCAAAGCTTCTCTGATGTGCAGTGCGCCCTGCTGCATTCTTCTAACGGCCCTGTTGTCTGGCTGTGCAAAATTGGCTGCCAGGTGAGTTGCCTCAACCTCCCACCCCGCCATAAACATCTCCCCCTTACTCTCACAGATATTGTGGAGCACACAACAAGCTGCAATTACAATTGGATTATTGGTTGTGCTGAGATCTAACAGAGTCTGTAAACTGCACCAGTGTGCTTTCAAACGTCCAAAATCACATTCTACCACCATTCTGCACTTGCTCAGCCTATAGTTGAACTGCTCCTTACTACTGTCCAGGGTGCCTGTGTACGGCTTCATGAGCCATGGCATTAAGGGGTAGGGTGGGTCCCTGAGGATAACTATCGGCATTTCAACATCCCCAACAGTAATTTTCTAGTCTGGGAATTAGGTCTCTTCCTGCAGCTGTTCAAACAGACCAGAGTTCCTGAAGATGTGAGCGTCATGCACCTTTCCCAGCCATCCCACGGTGATGTTGGTGAAAAGTCCCTTGTGATCCACCAGTGCTTGCAGCACCATGGAAAAGTACCCCTTGCGGTTTATGTACTGGCCACCCTGGTGTGCTGGGGCCAAGGTAGGGATATGCGTCCTGTCTATCGCCCCGTCACAGTTAGGGACCCCAGCACATTAAAGCCATCCACAATGGTCTGCACATTCCCAAAGTTACTACCCTTGATAGCAGCTGGTCAATGATTGTGTTGGCTACTTGCAGCACAGCAGCCCCTACAGTAGATTTGTCCACTCCAAACTGATTCCTGACTGACCGGTAGCTGTCTGGCGTTGCAAGCTTCCACAGTGCTATGACCACTCGCTTCTCAACTGTGAGGGCTGCTCTCATTTTGGTGTCTTCGCGCTTCAGGGCAGGGGACAGCAAGTCACAAAGTTACATGAAAGTGGCCCCACGCATACGAAAGTGTCACAGCCACTGGGAATTATCCCAGACCTGCAGCACTATGCGGTCCCACCAGTCTGTGCTTGTTTCCCAGGCCCAGAATTGGCATTCCATGGCATGAACCTGGCCCAATGCCACCATGATCTCCCAAACGCCACATGCTGTGTGTCTAGGAACATATGTGTCCTTGTCCTCATCAGTATAGTAATTGTGCTGTTGTCACTTCCTCGCCCGGTTTTGCAGGTACTGCACATACTGGATAATGTGTGAAGTATTTACAATGGCCAAAAGTGTAGCAGAGATCTGAGCAGGCTCCATGCTTGCAGTGCTATGGCGCCTACACGAGTAATCCTGGAAAAAGGGTGCAAAACGTAGGAGAGCTGTTAGGTTCAAGATGTCTGATAAAAGGCAGTAAATGGTTGACGACACACCCCCAGAAACACCTGCAAGAATGTTTTTGCCCCATCATGCACTGGGAGCTTAACCCAGAATTCCAGTGGGTGGCGGGGACTGCGGGAACTGTGGACACACTCCGCTGAATTCACACGCTTTAGTGGGGACACACAACACCAAATGTATAAAATCGCTTCCGAAAATTCAAATAGAATAAGTTCAAATTAATTTCATACTGTAGATGATCACAGTTGTCCCTTCCGGCTTTGGAAGCTATGAAGCTAGGTTTCTTAAATGCCTCAAAGTTGTATCTTCCAACCTCATTTGTGGTCAGCCGGGTGCTTTACTTCCTTCAACCTCAGCACTATAAACCTTCTGTAAAAGCATTCCTTTTTCTGCATGTTGGAAGGACCCCACTGTTCCAGGTGTCTTGTTTTCAACTGGTGCAAGCCTGCAAGTTGCTGGAATAGTCCAAGTATCTCCTTGTTTGTGATGCAATCAGACCAATGGATGTTAAGAATACACCATAGCTTTGACACTGAGTACTATTTAGTTTCCTCTCCTCAGCTGTTTTCAACAGCCATGTTTCTTCTCCATAGAACAGGGTTGTCATTACTACCACACTGACCACTCGTAGCTTAGTTGTGTCACAGACATCCTGACATCCAAACAGGTCTTTGGAGATGCCAAAATGCCATCGATGCAAGATCAATCTAATGTGTGACTTCTTCAGTTATTGAAAATCCTGCTGCAACTGACTGCCCCCGTAGATAAAACTTGTCACAGTTCAAGGCAACTGCACCTGAATTCCCCTGGTCCTGCAGGGGCACCCACACTCAGCTTTCCAGACATGACCTCTCTTGGACAAAGACATGCATCTCTTTCCCCCAACCAGGGTATTTCTAGGCTGCTCGTTCCCTGCCTTCCCTGTGAATTCCCTAGTGAAGTCAGACTGCCTAAGCATGCCTGCTCTGCGTTTTGCCTCAGAGTATAAACCGTAACTACCACAATTACATTACCACACAGGTCTTTCTGTGCAAGCACATTTATTCTTAAAGGAAAAGCATTAGAGAAAACATATTAAAACAATAAAAACCTACATGCATGCTAATATGCTTACTGGAGGTGGCCCCAACTCTAACACGGGCTCTGGCGAACTATGCTTCAAATCCCACCAAGGAGTTTTTCTGTTCTTACAAGTTCATAATGGCTGTTAGTTCAGAACAAGCACACTTTGATCCAGTTTTCCATCTTTGATCTGCAGAGAGCAAGAATAGGTAACCAGACAGACAATGGGTTTCCTCTTCAAGGTGTAGCTTCAGAAGAACAGGTCCTGAGGTGTGTAATTTGCATTCCCTTCTTCCCAAGTATTTCCTAGGAACCCGACACAACTAAACATTCAGTCTTGTCTGGCCCACTGTTTTCAAAGAGTCCTTTAAGGCTTATTACACTTCCCAGAGTATATTAATCATGTCTCCTCTTTAAAGAAGTTCTATATCATTTCACACTAATACAGAAACATTTACTTTTTTAAAACAATGAACTCTTAAGAGTCTTAAACCTGATTCAGCAGGTTTGTCAGCACAGTACAGGAAACTGCCATCTCTGTCACAAAATTATTCACCTATTCAGTGTCCTTGCCATCTACATGCAGCTTTGGTGGGTCATTTGGTTTGGTCTTATAGGAGACATGCATAGCTTTGGTTTTATCACTATTAATCTTAAGTCCTATAGATGCTCCAGCCTTTCACAGCTCTTCCAGCCTTGGCTGAAAGAGCTGTGGAAAAACTGCAGCATCTATGAGACTTAAGTTGTCTCTCCAAGTAAGGCAATATCATCTATATAATCAAGATCCACTAAAGATGAATGTTTAAATTTCACTTCTTCCTACATTGGCCTTAATAGGCTTTGTTATCAGTCTATTAGAACATTAAATAAAGTAGGTGAGAGCTCACATCCCTGGCATACTCCTGATTCTGCTGAAAACCAGACTGTAATACAACTGTTGACCCTTACACAGCTAGATGTACTGTGGCACAGTTCCTCCACAAGGCATGTTAAGTCCTCAGGCACGCTATATTGGAATAGCAATATCCACAGTGCTGATCCATGCTCTGAGTCAAAACCAACTGCAAAGTATGCATGAGCAATGTTAACTTCCTTCTGTCGCTCTAGTCGTTTTTCAATAACATTCTGGAGACGTACATCACATGGTTTGTAAATCAAAGTGTTTGGAAACCACACTCATTTATTTTTGGGGGGGAGGGTGGAGATAGCATTTCATTTGGTTCAGTTGTATGATTGCAAACTCCTTCCCCAGGACAGACAGCGGTGTTGTTACTGTAGATTTGAGCAAGCTGACTGTTACTGTAGATTTGTTTGCGATCATCACTTCCTTCATCATTGGTCTGTTTTCTTCTGGGTTCATTTTTTTTTAATTAAGTTGTAGTTCACATCTTGCCTCAATAATTCATGAAAATGCTTACATCACCTTTTAACTTGTGCATCAATATCCTGGTAGTATTCTCCATTTTTGTCCTCAGCTGGTGGAAGCCGTGAGAATGGATGTCCAAGTAGGACCTTCAAATACACATTTTTGGTCATGGCTTCAGAGACTTCCTCAATGCATTGTGCCATACTAGTCCGACGTTGATTATGATCATTCTGACAGGCTCTCTTGACTGCTAGTTCAAGACATTTCCTTTTTCTCTATTGCCCATTTCCTCCTCTTCGCTGACTCAACTCACACCTGCCAGTGTGTCCATTCTGTACCCCACCTCAGTTTGTTTCCTCTCCCATAATTTGATGGTATCTAGTGTTGCTTTTTCATTATTCTTAGTCCCAGTTGTGCTCCAGCAATCTCTGTGATAGAGTGGCCTTTATTTCAGGATTCTTTCTCTGCAGTAGACAACTGGTCGCACAACATGTAATATTGGTTTGAAATCACTACCAAGTAACTTAGTGATCAGTTCATCCTGAAGCTTATCAGCATTGAAGCATTTTGATGCAATAGATACTGATCTCTAGAACCTTATTAAACAGAACATCATTGTTGCTGTTAGGAGTCAATGATCAGTTTCTAGAGCAAGACAGCACTCCGAAATACCAATACATACTGGATGAGTTTAGCCTATGGTTTTTGAACTAGAATGTGATCCAAGGTTGCACTGTTGCCCAATTCATACTTATGGCAATTCTTGCGTTGCAGCCAGCTAGCCATTAATAGTCCACACATGAGAGCAAATTCTAATAGACGCACAGCATTATCTGATCTCTCTTCCAGTAAGCTGTGTCATCCCAGTACCAGTTCAAATCCACTTCTATCATGGCCAGTTCTCATGTTCTTATCTCCTAACACAGGGGTGGGCAAACTTTTTGGCCTGAGGGTCACATCTGGGAATAGAAATTGTATGGTCGTCCATGAATGCTCACAAAATTGGGGTTGGGATGCAAGAGGGGGTGCAGGCTCTGGGGTGGGGCTGGGGAGGAGGAGTTTGGGGTGTAGAGGGGTGTCCTGGGCTGGGACCGAGGGGTTCAGAGGGTGGAAGGGGGATCAGGGCTGGAGGAGGGGTGTGAGAAGGGGTGCAGGTTCTGGCTGGGGGTGCAGACTCTGGGGTGGGGCTGGGGGATGAGAGGTTTGTGGTGCAGGAGGGTGCTCCAGGCAGGGATCGAGGGGTTTGGAGAGTGCGAAGGGGATCAGGGCTGGAGCAGGGGGAGAGGCTCAGGGGGTGCAGGCTCCGAGCGGCGGTTACCTCAAGTGGCTCCTGGAAGCAGTGGAATGTTCCTATGCGGAGGTGCCAGGTGGCTCTGCACGCTGCCCCATCCACAGGCACCGACACTGCAGCTCCCACTGGAGTGTGTAGGAGCCAGAGCAGGGATATGCTGTTGCTTCCAGGAGCTGCATGGTGTGGCTCCGACCCTGCGCCCTGGCCAGAGTGCTGGAGTGGGGCAAAGCCACGTGGTATGACTCACAGGTCTGGTTTAAAATGGCTTGCGGGCTGCATCCAGCCCGTGGGCCATAGTTTGCCCACCCCTGTCCTAACATGACCATACAGTGTCACAGTGACGTAGTAGATTTAATGTAATCTATCATGGCATAAACAGGATCTTTTTCAGCATCAGATCTTGCATCATGTGGAGCATATGTACTAATAACTACCACATGTCCTATCTTCAAACTGAAAATGGAGGCTATTGGGTATGGATAATAAGCCTGCCAAGTCAGTAGTGCAGATTGCACCCAGAACAAAACCAGAGCAACACTAGTGTGCCTGTCAAATGTATCACAGGCATGCAACAACCGAAAGTCAGGTTGTGCACGTGTTCAACTCCCACCATGTCTCCTGCACACAACATATATCAACATTTAACCTTTCCAGTTCTTCAGCCAGAAGTCATTTTTCTGACAGCTCTTAATGATTGACTGACTATTTGAGTCCTCCTCAGATACCAATACCACTGCTGTCTGCATCTCTTTAACATTGTTAGAGAGAAAAATAGCACTAGACATTGTCATTATGGGAGACTCTTTAACTTCCCAGATATAGATGGAAGATCAAATGCTACTGATAAAGGTAGGGCCCTGTTATTCCTAGATGTAACAGCTGACAGATTCCTTCTCCAAATAGGCACTGAACCTACAAAGGTGATGCAATTTAGAGTTGTTTTTTGTAAGTAGTAAGGACGTTATAGAAGACCTGATCATAGAAAATAACATTGGATCATGTGATCATGAGTTGATTTAGTTTAAATTAAATGGAAGGATAATCAAAAACAAGTGAGAAAACTAAGGTTTTTTACTTCAAAAGGGGAGACTTTAAGGGTACTAGTTGGTGAAGTCAGCTGGACTGAAGAGCTCAGAGACTTGAATATGGAGGAGGCTTGGAATTTCTTTAAGTCAAAGGTGCAAAAGTTATCTGGGATATGAATCTCAAGCAAGGGGAAAATACTTGTAAGGAAGGGCTCTAGACCTAACTGGATGAGTAACCACCTCATAAAGGATATTAGACATAAACTGACAATCTACAAAGAATGGAAGAAGGGACTGATCAGCAAAGGAAGATGTGTCTTTTTGAGGTAAAAGTGTAATGATAAGGTAAGAATTGCCAAATGTCATAAGAACATAAGAATAGCTGTTTTGAGTCAGACCAATGGTCCATCTAGTCCAGTATCCCATCTTCCAACAGTGGCCAGTGCCAAAAGGATGCCTCTTCTCCTTATTGGGGAATCAAACCTCCGTCTCCTGCATGACAGGCAGGGATACTCACTACTGATGAGGAAAAGTCAAGCTAAGTTAGACCTTGCATAGGAAACTAAAACAAAGAGTAAAAAGGTTCTTTAGCCTTATAAATAAAAAGAATAGAAGGAAAGAGGAGGTGGGGCCACTATGCCTTGAGGATGGGGTAGAAAGTAGGGATCATCTAGGTATGGCCCAAACGCTACACGAAACCTTTGTCTCAGTTTTAATAAGGATGATGATGATGTAGAACATGGGAACAAAGGAAGGATGGCTAATGGGAATGAATATATAGAAATGGAAATGACGACATCTGATATAGAAGCTAAACTCGGAGCTTAATGTGCTCAAATCAGAGGTACTGGATAACTTCCCTCTCAGAATGCTGAAAGAAGTGGCATATGAAATTGCTAGTCTGGTAGCAAGGGTTTTTAATAGATTCATCAAATTGGGGGTGGGACCCTATGACTGGAGAATAGTAAACATAGTATCTATATTTAATAAAGGAAGGATGGAAATATGATCTGGGCACCTACAGGCCTGTTAGTCTGACCTTAGTAGTATGCAGGACTTTAGAACAAATTTTGAAGGAAAAAATAATTAAAGATATGGAGGTAAATGGAAAATGGGATTAAAATACAACATGGTTTACCAAAGGTAGATTGTGCCAGACTAACCACATATCTTTCTTTGATAAGGTGCATTAACTCTACTTCATTTCCTGCATCTAGACTTCAGTAAAGCATTTAACATAGTGCCCTGTGGGAAATTATTCATTAAATTAGAGAAGATGGAGATTAGTACAGGAATTGTAAGGCTGGTAAGGAAACAGCTAAAGGGTTGTGCTGAAAGGAGAACTATTGGGCTGGAGGGTGGTTACTAGTGGAGTTCCTGAAGGACTGGTCTTGGGACTGGTCTTATTTAATATTTTAGTTAATGGCTGTGGCACAAAAAGTAGGAATGTGCTAATGAAATTTGCTGATGACCCAGAGTTGGAGGGAATCATCAAGGCAGAGAAGGTTTAGAATATTATGTAGGAAGAATTGGATGATCTGGAGAACTGGAGTATTAGAAATGGGATGAAATTTAGTAGCATGAAGTACAAGGCCATGCACTTGGGGACTAATAACAATAATTTCTGCTATAAATTAGGGGCTCATCAGTCAGAAATGACAGAGAAGAAAGACCTGTGCGTATTAGTCAATCACAAGACCATGACCCACTAACGTGATGCTGCCATGAAAAAGGCAAATGTAATCTTAAGGTCTATTAGGCAAGACATTCCCAGTAGAGAGAGAGAGAGAAGTATTAATGCCATTGTACATGGCACTGGTGAGATTTCATCTAGAAACACTGAGTACAGCTCTGGTCACCCATGTTCAAACGAGACAAATTAGACCTGGAACAGGTGTAGAAAAGGGCTACTAGGATAATCAGGGAAATGAAGGGCCTATTTTAAAAGAGGACACTAAAAGAGCTTAGTTTGTTTAGCCCAGGAAAATTAAAGCTGAGAAGGGATATGATTACCTCCCCTTCCAATGTATTTATAGAGAACAAACACCTGGGAGGGAGAAGAACTATTTAAGCTAAAGGACAATGGTGGCACAAGATCAAATGGGTATAAACCGGCCATGAATAAATTAAGGCTGGAAATTAGAAGAAGGTGTCTAACCATCAGAGGGGTGATATTCTGGAACAGTCTCCCAGTAGGAGTAGTGCGGGCAACAAACGTAACCAATCTTAAAATGGAGTTTGGTAATTTTATGAACAGGATTATATGACAACGTTGCTTGTGATATCAGAGGACTGGACTCAATGGCCCAAGAGGTCCCTTCCAAGCCAGTATTCCTGTGAAAAAAAATTGAAGGACTCTCTGTGTTTAGCTCCAAAAAGCATATGATGGATTGTAGGGGTCAGTTGTTGAGTCTTTGCTGTGATCATTATGATTTATGGCCTAAATTTTAAAATTCTTGGGTGCCCAACATAAGGCATCTTCAGGGGGAGTCAGTTTTCAGAAGCTGGCTGCTCAGCACTTTCGGAAAGTCGGCACCTTGTAAAGGAATCTCAGGTTGGACACCTAAAAATGGAGGCACCAAAAATGACTAATCACCTTGGAAAATTTAGGCCTATCTGTATAGCGCCAATTGGGGATCACGGGTAAGTGTTAAAGTAGAAAACCGTTTCTACAATAGAGCAAATGTACAATGCAGAGTTGGCATTGTAAGTTGTAAGCAACTGTATTTTATAGCTAGTGAATATAAACTACTGGTAGCTTTAAACTAAAACTTGGAATGTCTGAGGCCTAAACACCTCCATTAAGTCTACCAGAGAACCTAAAAGCACTGAAGTAGGGGGCAATATACTTACAATTTTTCTCATCTGAAGTTTATCTACTCTGCCCTACTATCTACAAGTTTAAATAAATAACACCCCACCCCCCTCCCCCGTGGAGTGTCTAGGTCTCTGCACCCTGATCTCAAACTTGGGCGGGCTCACAATCCTAGTTTAAAAAGAAAAAAGGCACTATGTGAATCCAATAGCTGACTTCAAAGCCTCCAATAGAGTCAAAAACTCAGAATATATCTTGGGGCATCCATAAGGGTTACAGACCTAACCCTTCTCCACAGGGAGAAAGCAAACCCATAAATCTGACCACAAGAGGGGTTTTGTGTTTCCTCAGCCCTTAATTGGGCAAAGCACCCATTGACGTCAGTATGGTTTTTGTCTTTTGGCCAAATATACCAAAATGTTCTAGAACTTCTTTGAGGATTATGTAAATTTACCCCTGATAGGCAGTCTGACACTTACATCCTGTTTTGCTAAACTTGGCAAAGATTATCCCTCAAACAACTCCTCCGGCCCTGTTGCATCACTCTGGGCTGACATTTAGCCAAAAGGTTGGCAGCTTTCCTGTAGACTTATTCTGCTTTAGCTATCTTTGTAGTATTTAATTTAGTTTTCCAGGTTGTGTATTTTATGACATATTATTATTGATTGCTGCTGTTTGAATTGCCTCTGGGCAATGTCCTGAGTTCCTTGGTTGACAAAGAGGTTGTTTTATAATGAAGTTATTTCTAAAGTTGTTGGGTACATCAGCTTTATGCTAGCTGATCAGTTGCTAATAATATAAAAGTAGGGGTTCTCACAACAATTTTTTTGGTGGCCTCTGACAATTTTTCCTAAAATACTTAATTAACTTTAGGAAAACAAAAAAAATACGCACAGGTACATGTCCAAATCATTGTAATTTATCTATGTAGGGTTGTTCTTTTTGCAGACTCAATAAAAATAATATACAGTTGCCTCTCTTCTTTACTGGACCTAAACAGAATAGAAACACAAATGAGGTGCTTTGAATGTTCTTGCCTTTTTTCTTGTTGTTTCTTTTGTTTTTTTTAGACTTGCTAGCTGTTTGTAAGTCGACTGTGTAAAGTGTTATTTGTATGTTTGTTAATATCAATTTTCACAGCAGACTCTCAGCCCTGGCAAGCCCAGGGACCAATTAAGCACTGGGTGGGGAGGTGGGACAGAGGCAGTGGGGGAGGCAGCAAGGACCAGAGGTGATGTGGGGGGTGGGGCCGAGCTTGGGCCCACAGCCAGGGAATGGAGCCAGTCCACCCTTGCTGGGGGCCCCGAAATTTTTTTTCCACTGGGGCCTGAACCCGCTTTCGGCCCCAGTGAGGCTATGATGAGGGGCAGCAGCAGGGGAGGAGGTGCACATGTGATGGTAGCTCCCTCCCCCAAACCTACCACAGGAGGCGAGGGGGTTTCCTGGACCTGAGGAGCCCTAGGAGCACATGCAGTGACAGTGGTGCGAGGTGAGTGTGCTGGGGTGGGGGTCCCTCCCCCAGAGCTCGCTGCTGCCAGCGGGGAGAGGGCTGGAGGTAGTCCTCCTCTCTGGCCACAGCTGGGAGCAGCCTACCTGTACCCCAAACTCCTCCTCCCTGGCCCTGCCCCACCCCAGAGCCTGCACTCCCCGCACCCCAGTCCTCTGCCTGAGCCCCTCCTACACCCCAAACCCCTCACCACCAGCCTCACCCCAGAGCCCTCACATTTTTACATTATTTTTTTAAAAAATTTGGCTTACAAGGCAGATGTGGGAGGGGGGGGCGGACTTGGACCCATGCTGGCCACCACCAAAAATTATACAAACCTGCCACCCCTGCTGTGTTTCTGATCTGTGTTTGGACAGTGCCACCTGCAATGGGGTCTTGGTGCATGGCTGGGGCTCTTATGTGCTACCCTAATAATCTACTGGGTGCTTCTGGCAATTGGGCGGCATGTGACTTATTCATAGTTCCACAGCAACTCAGTGCAGAGCTGGACTTAAAAATCCTGAGTTCCTGGCTCCCATTCCTATGTTCCTTCTAACAGCAGATCATGCTGTCTGTTGTTGGATATTCTGTTCTCTATGGGAACATGCTAGAAATTAAATGAGAATGAGATGACAAGAAGACATTTGATATCAATGTACATTTTGCGTAGTCAAATATTTATTTATATTGCAATACCATACAAAGGCCCCAGTAGCACAAGGCCCTATTGTGCTAGGTACTGTACAAACACAGCGGAAGAGACAAGCCCTTCCCCCAAAGAGGTTAAGCCCCATGAATTTGTATCTAAAATGATATCCTGGGTACAAGGCTACATTATGCCACACAAACCACCAGGCAAGCCCTAACGAAGGATTCAAAATTCACAGTTCAGGCCCCCCAAATGTCAATATTCACTAAACAATCATGAGGTTTTAAAAATATCTTCAGGGTTTATTTGCCTTGCCCCTAGGGTTCATGTTTTCAAGCTTTAGCTCTGAAATCATGAGGACTAAAAACTTACTTTTTTAATAAATCACCTGACTACAGGAGCGGGAGCCTGAGAAAACAACCAATTAGCATGAGACTCAGGGTATGTCTACACTACGAAATTAGGTCAATTTTATAGAAGTCGATTTTTAGAAATCGATTTTATACAGTCAATTGCGTATGTCCCCACTAAGCGCATTAAGTCGGTGGAGTGCGTCCTCACTACCGTGGTTAGCATTGACTTACAGAGCGGTGCACTGTGGGTAGCTATCCCACAGTTGTCGCAGTCTCCGCTGCCCATTGGAATTCTGGGTTAAGCTCCCAATGCCTGATGGGGCAAAAACATTGTCACGGGTGGTTTTGGGTACATGTTGTCAGTTGCTCCTCACTCCGTGAAAGCAACGGCAGACAATCGTTTTGTGCCTTTTTTCCTGGGTTACCCACCCATGCAGACGCCATACCACAGCAAGCATGAAGCCTGCTCAGCTCACTGTCACTGCTGCTGTTGTGAGCATTGTAAACAACTCACGCATTATCCTGGAGTATATGCAGAACCGGGCTAAGAGACGCCAGCACAAGGTGGATTTTGATGAGAACATGGACACAGACGTTCCTGAAAGCATGGGCTCTGGCAATTGGGACATCATGGTGGCACTGGGGCTGGTTGATACAGTGGAATGCTGATTCTGGGCCAGGCAAACAAGCACAGACCGGTGGGACCACATAGTGTTGCAGGTATGGGATGATTCACAGTGGCTGCGAAACTTTCACATGCGTAAGTCCACTTTCTTGAAACTCTGAGTTGCTTTCCCCCACCCTGAAGCGCAGGAATATCAAGCTGACAGCTGCCCTGACAGTTGAGAAGTGAGTGGCGATAGCCTTGTGGAAGCTTGCAATGCCTGACTGCTACCGGTCAGTCGGGAATCAGTTTTGAGTAGGCAAATCTACCATGGCAGCTGCTGTGATCCAAGTAGCCAATGCAATCATTGACGTTCTGTTATCAAGGGTAGTGACTCTGGGAAATGTGCAGATCATACTAGATGGCATTGCTGTAATAGGGTTCCCTAACTGTGGTGGAGCGATAGATGGAACACATATCCCCATATTGGCACCGGACCACCTTGTTAACCAGTACATAAATCGCAAGGGGTACTTCTCAATGGATCACAAGGGTCGTTTCACCAACATCAGCGTGGGATGGCTGGGAAAGGTGCATGATGCTCGCATATTTAAGAACTCCGGGCTGTTCGAGCAGCTGCAAGAAGGGACTTATTTCCCAGACCAGAAAATTACCATTGGGGATGTTGAAATGCCAATAGTTATCCTTGGGCACCCAGCCTACCCCTTGCTCCCATGGCTCATGAAGCCGTACACAGGCACCCTGGACAGTAGTAAGGAGCAGTTCAACTATAGGCTAAGCAATTGCAGAATGGTGGTAGAATGTGCAGTTGGACATTTAAAAGCTTGCTGGTGCTGTTTGCTGAGTAGGTCAGACCTCAGCGCAACCAACATTCCCATTGTTATTGCTGCTTGCTGTGTGCTCCATAACACGTCAGAGTAAGGGGGAGATGTTTATAGCGGGGTGGAAGGTTGAGGCAAATCGCTTGGTGTCTGATTTTGAACAGCCAGACACCAAGGCGATTAGAAGAGCACAGGTAGGCGCGGTGCGCATCAGAGACGCTTTGAAAACCAGTTTCATGACTGTCCAGGCTTCGGTGTGACAGTTGCGTGTGTTTCTCCTTGATGCAAACCCGCCCCCTTTGTTGATTTTAATTCCCTGTAAGCCAACCACCCTTCCCCCCTTTGAAATAAAGTAACTGTTGTTTTGAAACCATGCATTCTTTCTTTATTAATTTAAAAAAAAGAAGAGATACAGACAGGGTAGCCCGGGTGGGGTGGGGGAGGAGGGAAGGACAAGGTTCCATTGCTTATTGTAGCCACACTAAAAATCAAACTGTTTGAATGACAGCCTTCTGTTGCTTGAGCCATCCCCTGGAGTGGAGTGGCTGGGTGCCCAGAGCCCCCTTCGCCCCCGCTCCCCCCATTCTTGGGCATCTGGGTGTGGAGGCTATGGAACATGGGAAGGAGGGGAGGAGGTTATACAGTGGATGCAGCGGGGGTCTGTGCTCTTGTTTGATTTCCTACAGCCCCAACAGATGCTTCATTATGTCAGTCAGTTTGCTCCCGCATTAACCTCAGCATCGCGTCCTGCCTCTGCTCCTCATGCTCACTTAATTCTTTCCTGGCCTCTGCATTAAGCTGTGCCCTATCAGTGCGGGAGGACTGCATGAGCTCGGAAAACATGTCATCGTGAGTGCGGTTTTTTCATCTTCTAATCTGCGATAACCTCAGGGACGGAGATGATATGAGGAGCATAGAAACATTTGCCCCTGGGGGGAGGTAAAAAGAGAGTGTAAAATTTAAGATACATTTCTGAGAACAAAAGGGAGACTCTTTCACAGTGAATCAAGCAATTCACAGCAGACAGCACATGTGCTTTAGGTACGAGGTCACATTTTGCCTTTTATATTGAGTGCCTGCCGGTATAGTGACACATCACACACAGCTGGGCGACAGAATTCGGTTTCCAGGCAGCCATGGTAAGCCAAAGGGTTTGGCTTCTAACGCCTTCATAATATGTGGGAATGGTTTCAAACTGCAGCACCCTCCTTTCCCGGAGCAAGCAATGGGTTGGGTTTCACATTTAAAAGGAGGTGCTATGGTTTTCGGGTGGATGTGCAGCACACACCTATCCTCACCCCACTACGTGGCTATTCTCTGGGATTATCCTTTCTCCCCCTCCCCCCCAGGCATGTGGCTATTCTCTGGGATGATTCCCTTTTAGCTAAGTGCAAACAGCCTAGTATGAACGGGGTCCTTTTACTGTTCCCCTACAAAAATTCCCCCATTTCAACCAGGTGGCCATGAATGATATCACTCTACTGAGGCTGACACAGAAAGATATAGACTGAATGTTGCTTGAATGCGACCAAAACCATTCACTGCCATGCTTTGTGCTGCAATGATTCCAGAATACTTGCTACTGGTTTGGTGTGGTAGTGTCCTACCGTGGAGGATGAAATAATGCAGCCCTCCCCAGAAACCTTCTGCAAAGGCTTTCAGAGTAGCTCCAGGAGAGCTTCATGAAGTTATCCCTGGAGGATTCCTGCTCCATCCCCAGACATGTGAATAGACCTTTCCAGTAGCTGTACTGGCTGCGAATGCATCCCAGTTCTTCAGGGCAAATCAAACATTAAACACCATTGCTTTGAAACCCTGTACTGCAGTTACAAATGTGCACTCACCCGAGGGGCCGTCTCTGGCTTCAGGGTCGGGGATCCTGCCTTGGGAGGGTATTGGCTCCAGGGTGAAGAAAAGTTCCTGGCTGCCGGGGAGAACGGATTCACCGCTTGCCTGCTGCGCATTCTCCTCCTCCTCTTCCTCATCCACAAAATCCTCCTCCGTGTTGCGTGAGACTCCCCCCTTGCAGGTGTCCATGGACAGTGGAGGGATAGTGGTAGGGTCCCCCTTAGAACACCATGCAGCTGATCATAGAAGCGGCATGTATGGGGCTCTGACCCAGAGTGACTGTTTGCCTTCTTTGTCTTTTGGTAGGCTTGCCTGAGCTCCTTAGCTTTCACATGGCACTGCTGTGTGTCCCTGTTGTAGCCTCTGGCCAACATGCCCTGTGAGATTTTGGCAAATATATTTGCATTTCTTCTTTTTGACTGGAATTCAGCCTGCACAGATCCTTCCCCATACAGCAATCAGATCCAGTGTCTCCTGTTCGCTCCATGCTGGAGCTCATTTGCGATTCTGGGGGGACTGCACATTAGAATCTTAGCACCTCTCCTCAGAATGACAAGCCTATTCCACACCCGTGGGTGCTTCATAACTGAACTTTTCAGATGATTTTTAGGATATAAACTGGACACTAGGAAGTTTAGACTTGAAGTTAGATGAAGGTTTCTAACCATTAGAGGAGTGAAGTTCTGGAACAGCCTTCCAAGGGGAGTAGTGGGAGCAAAAGACATATCTGGCTTCAGGACTAAGTTTGATAAGTGTATGGAGGGGATGGTATGATGGGATAGCTTAATTTTGGCAATTAATTGATCTTTGATTATTAGCCGGTAAATATGCCCAATGGCTTGTGATGGGATGTTAGATGGGGTGGGATCTGAGTTACTACAGATAATTCTTTCCTGGGTGCCAGTGGTGAGTCTTGCCCACATGCTCAGAGTTTAACTAATTACCATATATGGGGTCGGGAAGGAATTTTCCTCCAGGGCAGATTGGCAGAGGCCCTGGAGGTTTTTTGCCTTCCTCTGCATGGGTCACTTGCTGGAGGATTCTCTGCACCTTGCGGTCTTTAAACCACGATTTGAGGGCTTCAATAACTCAGACATAGTTAGGGGTTTGTTACAGGAGTGGGTGGGTGAGATTCTGTGGCCTGCGTTGTGCATTATCATAATGGTCCCTTCTGACCTTAAAGTCTACGAGTTATCTATACACTGGAGCAAGCCTGCTATATCAAGCCAAGTGACCAACAAGCCCAAAATGTGCCCACATCATTTAAATAGTGAAAGTCAACCTTGCTGGAAGTTACAAAGAACTACAGTATATGACCACAGTTTTCCAGCCTCTGTTGTATCCAGTCATGGGCTGAGAGACAGACAGCATTCAGGACATTAATATGGTGGTGGTCTGAGGTGGCTCACCAGGACCTATTCTAAAAATCTCCCAGCTGTCTCTCTTAATACTGTCCTCAGTAGCTTAAAAATAGCAGAACTCAGACCTCGGGCCAGCACCCTACACATAATTCTAATCCTGCTTCTACCAGTAACTCTGTGGCCTTAAGTAAGTCATTTCATCCATGAAGCCCACCTGTAAAACTCGACTTGCTCTCTCACAGCCATGCTGAGAGTGTTAGTTAATGTTTGCACTGTCCTTTGAGTACATAGTGCTCAATTCTCCACTGTGTCCAAGCAGACCTAGTGGAGGAGGAGTGGCTTCCTCATCCTGGCCCACCTGACTTCAGTGTAAATTAGAGCTGCTGAGGAGCACCTCCAACTTAGATCAATGGCAAAAGGTCCCTAAGTGACTTTACACCATTGAAGGGTCAGTGTAGCAGAGCTGTACCTCACCACACCTACAGCCTGCTCCCTACACCAGGAGGGGAGGGGGAACAGCGGGAATAGGAAGTAGCTATGTTGTTGTACACCAGCAGAAATTTCCCCATGCACAGGAACTTCTTGACCTGTCACATTTGGCCAGTTTCTGTTCATTTTGAGCTCCGTGAGTGATGCAAAGGAGACATACTGCACAGAAGCATCAGACCCATGAAGTGCTGAATATAATTTTTTTACTCTGCCATGTCAAAGTGTATATTCCCACCTCAGAACTAGTAGAAATTCTTGGCTTTTTCCTCTCTTAGTCTCTGTCCTCTGCCCTCTATCTCTCAACCCTCCTTCAATCTGTGTCCATTTTCCTCCTCTACTATCACACTTCTCTGCTTCCTCCTCCTCCTCCTCCTCATTGTCTTTCTCCTTCTCTTCACCTCAGTTAAATCTCTCTCCAATGCCTGCGCCACTTTCTTGTTAGTTATTCTATGACCTTACATAAAGTTCAATATGCAAAACTAATATTAGCTATCCAGCAATTACACATAAGTTTACATCTATTTTTGTTCCACATGGAGTCATTATGATCCTGATTCATCCAGACACAGTGACTGCCATTATTGTCATCCTTCTGCCAAATCCACCTGAGTCATCTCCGGCATTTGTGCTGACTCCGGCAAATTAGAAAATATCCAGTCCAGCAGAAACCCTAGCAATAAACTTGTCACTGCCTAAATGCAAAATGTTTAAATGATACCAGCAATTCTGCCAACACAATGCAGCAAATGCAGAAGAACACCAATTGAGAAAGAAACCCAGAATAGTAGGCTCTACCTGATGGAGTTAGACTTAAATGTAACAGTTTTGTTGCTCTTTGAATCAGTTATTTCCAATTTATCTTAATTTCTTCCAGATGATCACCACATGTGCACTAATTAGAAACATCTGTATGTTCAGCAAAGGGTTTTTTATACTTGTTTTTTCACAAAGAAAAAAAAATCCTAAACAAAGACCCCGCCTAATGTACATAGCGCTGAAACGCTAGGGGGAGGTGAATTAGCAAATTTGCACCAATTTAGCTAAATTGATTTACTTAAATGAGTGCCACCTGCTTAAGTGGACACTCTGAAATGGGGTGAAGAACAGCTAATGTCAACTGAGCTTATTAGTTATTCTTAAACCGTTTTAAATGCATCTACATAAGGAGGTGGCACAGATTTAAGTAAATCAGTTTAGTCAAATCAGTGCAATTTCCATGTATGGACCAGGTCTTAGATAGCAGGACTTTCACTGATGGAAGGTATTTGTTGCCAAGAACATGGTACAAGGTATGGCTATAGGCATCTGAATAAGGACTTTGATCCTGCTCCCATTCAAGCCAATAGGAAAACTTTATTGACTAGAATGGTGTGGGATTATGCCCCAAGTGAGGAACTCCTACAAAGTAGTGTATGGCATGGGGCTGGTTGGGATGACTGCATGGTGCCTGGTATGCTGCTTATCCATTTCTCTGTGCCCAGAGGTAAATTTTCCGCTTTGCAAAAGCATATTGTCTCTTTGGTGCTGCATTTGGAACTTTACCCATTCAAAATAAACTGTTAAAGGTAATACCAAACCACGAAGACAGTAACTGCCCCGTTTCTGGGGGGCATTTTTTCACACTTATTCAGATGTGTGTCACAGAACTGCCGAGATGTTGTCTATGTCTCCCTTCTTTCTGGGGCTAACATTGGTGCAGTTCCATTGATGGTAAAAACACAGGGAGTGCTTGTGTAAATAAGATGCCAGGGTTTACTGGTGTTTTTTACCATCATGTTAATGAAGCCTGTTCTGAGCAGGGTTATATGACACTGTAGTATGTGTTCACTGCAGCAGGAAGGTGTAATTCCCAGTATGGGGAGACACACCCTAGCTCAGCTTGGGCTCGTGTGCTAAATCTAGCAGTGTGGATGTTGTGACAAGAGCTAGCAGCTGGAGTCCAAGCTTGCCTGACCCCTGGCTCAGAGTGGCTAGCCTGAGCTGTCACCAGTGCCACAACTTCCAGCTGCAGTGTAGAAATACCCTGTAGTAATAACATCTGCAACTGGCAGGCACCTTGTCTACACTAGCCCTACCACCATTGCTGCCACAAGCAGAACTGCAACTATGGCAAACTTTCCAGCAAAAACCTAATGCGGGCACAGCCCAAGAGGAAAATGCAACCCTCTCTAATTTTTGCTTATGTTACTTTTCAATCATATTCCCCAAACTTACGTCAAAGCAAGTATATAAACTGGAATAATAAAAGCCATAGTTTTATATCATCTTCTCATTGTACATTAACTCAGATAAGAGCCTTCTGCCCTATTAAACAGGGCCTACAAAGTAAAGCAAAGAGAAATTTGCCCTTTAAAGACAGAATACTCATCTATTAAGAAAAACAAGGACCCATTTCTGAAATGTGCTGGTTTTGTTCCAGCAAGAAGTGTTCATATGACAGGGGTGGCCAAACTCACTGGCCCTCTGAGACGCATATGACAATCTTCAGAAGTTCAAGAGCATGAGAAGACCTGCCAGGAGCCAGGGGCTTCAGCCCCACTCCTGCTGAAGCCCTGAACCCCAGCAAGTGTGCTCTGCAGGTCTGAAGCCCAGAGACCCTCCTCCCCACTGGACAGAAGCTCCTACCTCACCATCCCACTGCAAGCAGATGTTCCATGCTTCCCCCCTACTCAGCCTGGTAGGCAGAGAATAGGGGGGTGGAGTGGGGTTGCGAGTCACACTTTAATGGTAAAAGAGCCACATGTGGCTTGCAAGCCAGTTTGGCCAGCCCTGGTATATGGGCTTACCTACCAGCCCAAAGCTTGTACTTGCTGATTCTCAAAAATGTCTCTGTTCTTGAAAGTGGGAAGAATTCTATAAATGTGCTGACATTAAGACCACAATCCTGCAAACAGTTGGATAACTTGATTCATGTGAGCAGTCCTATTGCACATGACAGTGCTATTCCGGTGTGCAAAGTTACTCATCTTCAAAAATGGCTGTAAGATCAGGGTGTTAATCTATTTTAGAGTTATTTGACCCACAAATAACTAAAAAATGGGGAAGTGGAGGGTGAGCTCTATTAATGGATGTGGTGAAACTGAGTTGGAGACATTTTTGTAGGCTATCATTGCTGTGTAGTGGAAACTGCCTGATTTAGCATCGTATTTCTTCTGACATATATGTTCTGTGTGGCATCTTTTCCCCATTATTTCTTTTCCTCTTAGCTTTAGGATGTTTCCTCTATTTTCTAGTATCGTAAAGCCGTAAACAAATGTCAGATATTTGTTAAAGACATGCTGGAGTATGGCTTTAATGCAAAGAGCACTGGACTGAGACTCAGGAGAACTGGGGTCTATTCTTGCCCTTTATTGCTGGCTGCTGGCAAGTCATTTACTTTTCTGTGCCTCAGTTTCCCATCTGTAAAATGGGGGTGATGGTACTGACTGCCTTTGTAAAGCACTTTGAGTTATACAGATGAAAAGGACTATATAAGAGCTAGGTATTATTATTTATATTGCATTTACCTTTGTATTTTCTTAATGCACCACCAAAACCCATGGAAGGCAATGGAAAGGCTTCCAGGGACTTAAGTGGGCTTTGAATCAGGCTCATCGTTCTTTTGTACTCTTCAGACAGACAACAAAAAACTCATCATGCTTCCTTTGTGTTTCTCAGTTGGCATTCAGAGACTGCTGTGTTTTATATGAATCTGATACACCCGTATGTAAACATATGCTGCTCTATCCCCCAAGTTGAATGACATGCGAGGTACCTATCCAAGATTCATCCAAAGTTTCCAGGAGTTAAAATGAATGCTCTGAGACATCAATGTACCTGGATCCAGAGCGGTTAATAAAAATTACACTACTGGTTGTTACTGACAAAATGGGAGTATTTCAGGCATCAGCACAAAAGGGCAAGGAGCCATAGCAACAGAACATTTCCTGGTATTTAACTCTGTCAAGGTTTGAAGTCTGCTTCTGTGAGCAAAATGGAAAATGTGGCGGCTTTGTCTACAGTAGGAGACTTGTACAAACCATTCCAACCATGCTAAAACCAGTTCAGCTACCCTGGAGATGATAGCGATTTCACTGAAGGCTCTCATTGTTATCTGGCTGGGACAGCTGATTTCAGCACTGTGTTGATTAAACTCGCTCAGAGCAGTTTGAACAGACAATTTACTAAAAATGGCTGCTGGAGCAGGGGCGCTGTCTACCCTATGGGCTAAGTCTAAACTAGGAAACTTCTATCTGGTTTCAAAGCTAGTTCATTTAAACTAGTTTTAAAAGCAGCTGGAGCCATAGGCAGCTGTTTTTATTGAAATAGTTACAAGATCCCAGGTCCTAGGGCTTCCCGTATTGTTGCTATCGGTGCAGCTGAATCTATGTTAGCAGCAGGGGGACTTTGTAAAACTGCTTGACTATAGACAAGGCGTAAGTGTACAATGGGGTCAGTGTCACATAAACAAACAAGATCTAGCAATGGAGACTTTTTGGAAGCGGGCAAGGGAGAAGCAGTATGTGGACGTCCGGTGTCAGGGCTCGGCCCTCTCAGGCACAGCTGGGACCCAGGGCGCCTCTGTATCTATTGGGTTATCCGGGAGAGGGGGCGGGAGGAAGCCCGCCCCATGCTAACGGATCCCCCCCTCCAGCCTAAGGGGAGGATCCACAGGGCCACGGAAACCCACTAAGTGCGGGGGACAACTAATAAAAGAACAGGGACAGGAGTGAGGTCAAAGGGTCATAAGGAGGGAGCCTAATGGGGACACCGAGCAGAGAACCCCGGACAGCGCCCACTGCTCCTCGAAGGCGTCAGGGCGCCTCTGTATCTATTGGGTTTCCAGGAAATGGGGCGGGCGAAGCCCGCCCCATGCTAACGGAACCCCCCCCCAGCCTAAGGGGAGGTGCCACAGAGCCTCAGAAACCCACTAATTGCGGGGGACAACTAATAAAAGAACAGGGACAGGAGTGCGGTCAAAGGGTCATAAGAAGGGAGCCTGACGGGGACACCGAGCAGAGAACCCCGGACAGCGCCCACTGCTCCTCGAAGGCGTCAGGGCGCCTCTGTATCTATTGGGTTATCCGGGAGAGGGGGCGGGCAGAAGCCCGCCCCATGCTAACGGATCCCTCCCCCAGCCTAAGGGGAGGATCCACAGGGCCACGGAAACCCACTAAGTACGGGGGACAACTAATAAAAGAACAGGGACAGGAGTGAGGTCAAAGGGTCATAAGGAGGGAGCCTGACGGGGACACCGAGCAGAGAAATGCTGGGGTTCAGGGCTTCAGCAGGAGTGGGGCTGAAGCCCCTGGCTCCTGGCAGGTCTTCTCATGCTCTTGAACTTCTGAAGATTGTCATATGCGTCTCAGAGGGCCAGTGAGTTTGGCCACCCCTGTCATATGAACACTTCTTGCTGGAACAAAACCAGCACATTTCAGAAATGGGTCCTTGTTTTTCTTAATAGATGAGTATTCTGTCTTTAAAGGGCAAATTTCTCTTTGCTTTACTTTGTAGGCCCTGTTTAATAGGGCAGAAGGCTCTTATCTGAGTTAATGTACAATGAGAAGATGATATAAAACTATGGCTTTTATTATTCCAGTTTATATACTTGCTTTGACGTAAGTTTGGGGAATATGATTGAAAAGTAACATAAGCAAAAATTAGAGAGGGTTGCATTTTCCTCTTGGGCTGTGCCCGCATTAGGTTTTTGCTGGAAAGTTTGCCATAGTTGCAGTTCTGCTTGTGGCAGCAATGGTGGTAGGGCTAGTGTAGACAAGGTGCCTGCCAGTTGCAGATGTTATTACTACAGGGTATTTCTACACTGCAGCTGGAAGTTGTGGCACTGGTGACAGCTCAGGCTAGCCACTCTGAGCCAGGGGTCAGGCAAGCTTGGACTCCAGCTGCTAGCTCTTGTCACAACATCCACACTGCTAGATTTAGCACACGAGCCCAAGCTGAGCTAGGGTGTGTCTCCCCATACTGGGAATTACACCTTCCTGCTGCAGTGAACACATACTACAGTGTCATATAACCCTGCTCAGAACAGGCTTCATTAACATGATGGTAAAAAACACCAGTAAACCCTGGCATCTTATTTACACAAGCACTCCCTGTGTTTTTACCATCAATGGAACTGCACCAATGTTAGCCCCAGAAAGAAGGGAGACATAGACAACATCTCGGCAGTTCTGTGACACACATCTGAATAAGTGTGAAAAAATGCCCCCCAGAAACGGGGCAGTTACTGTCTTCGTGGTTTGGTATTACCTTTAACAGTTTATTTTGAATGGGTAAAGTTCCAAATGCAGCACCAAAGAGACAATATGCTTTTGCAAAGCGGAAAATTTACCTCTGGGCACAGAGAAATGGATAAGCAGCATACCAGGCACCATGCAGTCATCCCAACCAGCCCCATGCCATACACTACTTTGTAGGAGTTCCTCACTTGGGGCATAATCCCACACCATTCTAGTCAATAAAGTTTTCCTATTGGCTTGAATGGGAGCAGGATCAAAGTCCTTATTCAGATGCCTATAGCCATACCTTGTACCATGTTCTTGGCAACAAATACCTTCCATCAGTGAAAGTCCTGCTATCTAAGACCTGGTCCATACATGGAAATTGCACTGATTTGACTAAACTGATTTACTTAAATCTGTGCCACCTCCTTATGTAGATGCATTTAAAACGGTTTAAGAATAACTAATAAGCTAACATGCTAACGGAACCCCCCCCCAGCCTAAGGGCAGGTGCCACAGAGCCTCAGAAACCCACTAATTGCGGGGGAGAACTAATAAAAGAACAGGGACAGGAGTGAGGTCAAAGGGTCATAAGAAGGGAGCCTGACGGGGACACCGAGCAGAGAACCCCGGACAGCGCCCACTGCTCCTCGAAGGCGTCAGGGCGCCTCTGTACTATTGGGTTATCCGGGAGAGGGTGCGGGCGGAAGCCCGCCCCATGCTAACGGATCCCCCCCCAGCCTAAGGAGAGGATCCACAGGGCCACGGAAACCCACTAATTGCGGGGGAGGATCCACAGGGCCACGGAAACCCACTAAGTGCGGGGGACAACTAATAAAAGAACAGGGACAGGAGTGAGGTCAAAGGGTCATAAGGAGGGAGCCTGACGGGGACACCGAGCAGAGAACCCCGGACAGCGCCCACTGCTCCTCGAAGGCGTCAGGGCGCCTCTGTAGCAGGGTGGACTCCCTGCTCCGGGGTTTTTAAGGGGTTTAAAAGTGGCCTAGCAGGGCTTGAGAGCTGCTGCTCCAAAAAGCTGGGCTGATTGAGGAAGTGGCTGCAGCTGGGGGCCACGCCCCAAACTGAGAAGCAGGGCCTTATAAGAAGGCAGGGAAGCCAGACAGTCTCTCTCTGGCTATAGAGAGAGATGGGCCTAGCTGCTGGGAAATAGAGACCAGGTACCTGAGTGCAGCAGGGCTGGGGAAAGGCTGAGGAGCTGGGGAAGCTCCAGCCTAGAAAGCCCCAGGCTGCGGCCTAGCAGTGGGCCAATAGGTACTGTGGGTTGCAGAGGGCAACCTAGGGGTAGGCCAAGGCAGCAGGTCCAAACCCAACTTTGCCTGTGATGAGTAGGCTGATACTGCAGTCTGCCCCAGAGTGTGGGGCTAGACAATGACTGGCAGTAGCCAAATACTGAGGCAAGGTAGGGATAGAGGGTGAGGGTTCCTTAAGGAGGGGAGACCCAGAGAGATGGGGGTTTACTGCTAGGGGGCAGCACCCCATGTAGAAGGGCACCGGGTCCAGGGAGGGACATGGGGGGGCCTACGAACAGGTGGATCACCAGCCTGCAGAGGGTGCTCCAGGCTGGACTGAGCTAATTTGCAGAGCAACCAGTAGGAGGCGCCGCAGGGGTGAGTCGACCCGTTTACACTCACTATAGACAGCAAGTAGGTCAGGGTCCAGACCCTTCAGCAGGGGTTGAGTAAACAAATAGTCTATAGGATCAGTGGGGATCCAGGCTGCAACACACTGACATTTGTTTGGGGTCCCCTATGATTTATACAAAACAAACTTTTCAAGCTTTTTTTTACATTAGAAATTCAGGTCTCATCTGTCCTGTTTTCCCTGGAAAACTCTGGAGAACTAGTAGAATGATGACATTACAGGTACCTAGGAAATGAAACATAACTCAGTGGGAAAGTGATTTTATTTGGGCTCTTTAAAGCATTTTGGTTTTGTTTGATTTTGCTTAATACCTACAACTCGAAGACTTGGGAGAAAATCCTTTGTAAGGGTTCAGTAACCTACCTCTTCATTTAATGGCTGTGAAAACTTCATTACATGTTTCTGAGTCATCCAAGAACCACAACAACAAAAAATAAAATAAAAAACAACCACAAAAGAAAAAAGATTAAACTTGACATTTCTAATATTTCCAAAGGGGAAAAACATGAAAAAACCACTTTTTACTTTCAGGCCTTTTTAAAGCAAGAAAAGGACAAAAACTAATTTCCACACCTTTTAGAGGTCACTTTTAAAAGAAATAAGGAGCTGATCAGGCAGAGGGAGCTCAGTGAGAAAGAGAGGGGGTGAAGTGAAGACACATGAAGAGAGACCAGGGCAGTGAATGGAAATGTACCAGAGCAGCAGGTGAAACAAGGAAGATTAGGAAGAGGAAGTGAGAGACAGCAGGGTCAGCCACATGGGAAAATGAAATCACCCAGGTTAAGGGCTGTGTTCAAAGCAGGTTGATTTGTATTGCTTTCGACTGAGAAGCATGGCCTTGAAACACAGATTAGGGAAAACCTCATGTTTCCATGGGAAAGAAACTGAAACTACTCTAATTCAAAGGCAAAAGCAGCAGGGCATGTTGAGGAGACGAACAGACTGAACTCTGTTATTTAACCATTATGATTTTAATTATATTGCATATTTGTCTGTATTTGCATCTTGCCCCAAGGGAAATGACAGCTAAATACCAGCCAACCTACAGCAGTTTTGCCAAAATTACTTCATTACTCTCCCGGGCCCCTTCAATACATGGAAAAGATTGTGTAAATCTGTTGCTAATTAGAAGTGGGCAAAGCTGTTGCTCTTGTTAGGAAAATCCACATTTGCAGTGTTATCCAAGTAATTCTTCCCCCATGCCCCGAAACAAAAAACATTTTGCATGAGTCTTCAACCCCCTGAATATTTTTTTTCAGGAGGAGAGGTGCAGGGGGCAGTGGGGGGTATCAGTGGGGACAAAATCATGGGAGAATGAATGAATTGGAATAGAACATAGGGAAATTAAAGCCATTTTTATGGGGAAAAATGAATCTCTGAGTTTTGCAAAAAGCTGCTGGGAGGGCTGGTGCGTCCCTAAAGACGCTTGATTTTGTGGGTGAAGCACAAGACTGGGAAGCAGAAGATTCTGAACTCTAATCCCTCTGCTGATCAGCCTTAACATTTTGCACGTTGCTAGTGTTTGACTTACATTATTTAGCAGGTAAATGTCATTTTGCAGATGAGGAAACTGAGGCTTGGAAGTTAAATAACGTGTTCACAGCGGTTCAGCCTTGGTAAACTAGGTCTCTGGATTCACATTCCTATGCCCATGATTCAGCTAGATCAGTGGGTCTCAAACTTTAGCAACCTGAGAATCCTCATTTTGATTTAAATTTTTTCACAGCCTCCACTCATCCCCAGGCCTTGCCCCCACTCCACCCCTTCCCCTAAGGCCCCACCCCACCTCTCCTCTTTCCTCCCCCTCCCTCGAGCATGCCCTGTTCCCGCTCCTCCCCTCCCTCCCAGCGCCTCCTGCACATTGCTGAACAACTGTTCCCTGGCATGCAGGAGGAGATGGGAGGGAGGGGGTGGAGTTGATCAGCGGGGCCTGTGGACCCCCTGGAGTGCCCTTGCAGACCCCAGGGGTCCCTGGACCCCAGTTTGAGAAACGCTGTGCTAGATGACAGCGCCTCTCAGGCAGGTGAGTTAATTGTTCGGAGCATGAGTTTTCCAAGCTGTAAAACAAGAATAATATTTAGCTACATCTGCCTGTCAACATCTTAAATGCTGTATATTTGCAGTGTTGGTTTATGGGGACAATTACTACCCCCATCCTTTCCTTGGGAGACAGCGTGTCCCCCAGTGGGCTAGGTACAGGATGAGAATTGGTAAACCAGGGTTGTAATCTCGTTTCTGACACAGAGATAAAGTCTCAGAAGAGCTGGGATTGTTATTTGTATTTCCGTAACACCTAGGAGCCCTAGTCATGGACCGCCATTATGCTAGGCCCTGTACAGTGTTAATACCATTCAGACCAGTGCACAAGAATAAGATTGACAGATGCTGCTGTTTCATGAATAGAAATGTCTGTCATCATCAGAGAAACCAGTTAGCACAACGGACAGGGCTATGACAGCACTTCACGTGTAGAAATACTGACTCAGCAATTTGCCATGTCAGCGCTGACGCTATGGGGGCACACCATCTCCTAGAATGGCCCTGCCCGACTGCTCTTTGGTATCTTGTCTCACAATATGACTGAGAAGATTGTGAGGTAATATCTTTTATTAGACCAGCTTCTGTTGGTGAGAGAGACACGCTTTCAAGTCACACAGAGCTCTTCCTCAGAGCTGTGTAGCTCGAAAGCCTGCCTCTCTCACTAACACCAGTTGGTCTAATAAAAGGTATTCCCCACCTTGTCTCTCTAATATCCTGGGACCAACATGGCTCCAACTACACTGCATGTGAGAAGACTGTGACACACGGGCTGTGCTTATGAGAGGGGAGGGTCAAGAGAAAGAGTGAGTGTAGGGGAATGGTTCCTGCAGTGTGCATAGCTGACTGTGCCCCAGGGGAGGGGTTAGATAGTGTGGTTATAGGGGCTTTCAAAATGCCTAAGATAGAAGATAAAATATACAGAGGGGGTTTAATGCCCTTCTTGGGCTATCTGCTTTAGTTGTTTGAGGCCAGCTGCTTATTGTGTAGAGAGCTTTGAAGTTCCCACTCAATGTTTGAAGTTCCCACTCTTTCCAAAACCACCAGGTCTGTCAGAGGACAGACTGCATCAGGGACGTGACCGGGAGATGACCTAATAAAACACAGTGAGGCAGAGACTCTGTTTCACAGCACTTCATAGCAGGTTGTGAATGCTTTCAGACAGGGTGCCCAAGAAAAATGCAGTGTCCTATGGGGGGGGGAGGGAGTTCCCCATCCTTTGAGAAAAGCAATAAAAGGCAGATGAGGGACCCGTGGTGCCATGGGGAGTGCATTCAAAACTTTTGAGGGACCCAGTATTGGGATTTGGGATCTGTTGCACCTGGGGAGAGGGGAGGGAGAAGAAAGTAGGCTGGTCCCAGTTCTTTATTCAAAGCCCCAAACTAAAAATAAAAGAAAAAAGAAAAAAAGAAGATAATAATTAAAGTTACCTTTTTAGAAATGTCACCAAAATAAATATGAATGAATTTCATAACAATTTATATTAGTAATTTATTCATTAATCAAATGAGGAACTAGGTTTTGACAGGTTATGACAGGATACTTCTTGGGTCACCCCACATGGCACATCCCTGCTGCTGCACTCAGAGGGTTCTAAAGTAGCTGGGACATGTCACCTTTGACCTGAAGCTTTGTCACACCCTCACCCCACATCCTTTTTGTATATGAAATTCAAATGAGGAACTGAGTTTTGACTGGTTACGTATATGCCAAAATACTTCTCTGGTCACCTCCAGGGTCACATCCTTGCTGCTGTTATGAAGAGAGGATGCCATGCAACTCCCAGAGCCAAAGCTTCATTTCTGGGCAACACTGCTAAATGTTGTATTCCCATTTTTATTTTGCTTTACCTTTGTTAGTAAACATACAAGAGACATGTAAAATCACCCCAAAACAACATTCAACCCACTTGTTGCAAATCCAGCTGTTATGTTTTCACAGACCTTATGTAGACAGTTAAAATTAGGAAGTCGGTAGAAACACTCATTTATTCTTAGACAAATAAGAACAAGGAACATGGTTACATTTATCAATTTGTTTAATGGTGTTACAAATATTTTTTATAATGACCGTTGTGTCTTTTGCTCTTTCCAAAACAAAAATGAGATGAAACTACATAGGTACAACTAGCTCAAAACCATACAAAGATTAGGTTTAATGCATACTGCTCCTCTGACTGGTTTTTGATGGCTTCTAAAACATATAACACCAAAGGGGGCTCACTGACTACTCAGGGGATACTCCCTTATTCTTATACACTACAGTTAGTTGAAGCAGCTATTGTCTTTTGAATTGCTGTGAGACTTATGCAGTATCAATATGTCTTGGTGCCCTTTCCTTTTCAAGGAAGAACTCTTCATCTGTGGCTGGAATATCTCCTGTTCCTTTCCTTCATAATTCCAAGGTTCCATCATAGAAATGCCACCTCTGTTTGTCCAACTCTGTGGAAAAATACAAAACAGTTCCCCCTGTTGTCTGTGATCCTAACAATTTTGTAGCTCTAATGACAACACCTTTGCTTTAATAAACCCTAATGCTTATGCAAATAACTTTGATGTCCTCTGCTGAACTAATCAATATTTGAAATATTTTAAATACTAAGGGTACATTCAAATTACATGATTAGATGAAGGGTTTTTCTTGGATAGGATTGTTTCATTCTCTGAATAATCAGTGAATAGTATTTGAAAAGATGCAATTCAGTACTTTGCTATAACAATCAAGCTGCATCTAGTTTTCTTTCAACTTACTTGCTACCATACATGGAAATCTCTGATGGACATAGTCAAGGGTCAAAGTTCTGATTTTTGCTGTGCTCTGACTTAAATGCAAGTATAATGAGTAAGATGCATGGTTCACCATTAATGAAAATACGTTCTCTCAATTGATGTATTCCATTGCATCTGTTCACTTTCACTCTGAAATTGTAAAATAAGTAAAGAAGTTACTATTTCTTATAACCAACAATATTGTAGTAGACAGCAGTTGTTGTTGTTAATGCTGATCATTGGTGACACCCACAGATAAGCATTGCTAAGGATTTGTATTTTAAGACCCTGTTTAGCACAAAAGGGAAGATTTTTCATGAGTTCCTGCATAGAATTCCCATATAATTTTGGACTGTCTGCCCTCCATAAGGAAGCTTTTATGATCTGTAATCCTGACACAACCAACTACTACACCAAATATCCACATGGAGGGAGAAACTTTGATAATGCTGCATGTGCAGAAGGGCCAAAAAAATGGTTTCATAGATTCATGAAGGCTAAGCTGTACCTAATGTTGGATTTTCAGACAGTGTGTGTGTGTGGGTACGTCTTCACTACCGGCTGTATCGGCTGGTAGCAATCAATTTCTCGGGGATCGATATATCGCGTCTCATCTAGACACGATATATTGATCCCCGAACGCGCTCCTGTCGACTCCGGAACTCCACCAACGCGAACGGCGGTAGCGGAGTCAACATGGGGAGCCACGGACGTCGATCCTGCGCCGTGAGGACGGTAAGTAATTCGATCTAAGGTACTTCGACTTCAGCTACGCTATTCACGTAGCTGAAGTTGAGTATCTTTGATCGATTCCGCCCCCCCCAGTGTAGACCAACCCCGTTGTGACTTATACCTTGATGCCACAGGGTCACCAGCTGTCAAGAGACCCCGATCAGGCAAACACTGAACCTTACATTATGTTTTTATGTGCTAAGTGCCCTTCAAACTCAATGTACATACTACCGGCAGCAGAGTTACTAACAGCAGACCAAAGCACTCCAGCAATTTCATATTGGCTGGCCTGACTTTCTCCTGATACCCTTAGGATAACTGTTCAATGCCGCAGACCACAAAAACTGGACTATGACTTTAGCTGGTCTTGAATTATGCTACTACAAAGTTTTCAACCAGATGTCTTGTATATATTAACTCAGTGCTTGTTTTGAAGTCTGTTGTGTGTGTGAAAGCCAACTGATTTTGCAATATCACATTTGTACAATGCATTGAATAAAAATAATATGCGGAGATGATTCTAAAGTAAGGGTTTCCCACTGATCGCAAGAAGTTTTTCTAGTATGTTTTTGCATTATTGCAAAATGGGAAAACTATGCATGAATGCAGCTAAATGATTAGCAAACTCAGCCTGATTTTCAGTACAGCACATCTCATCAAACAGCTCAAGGACATAATAACTAGGGTAAAACATGTGCAGAAACAACACCTACCCTTTGCTAAAAATGTTCTTGAATTTGACAAGAAAATACTGATTGAGAATAAAACAGGAAATTTGAAGAAATGTATCTTTTTGTTAAATCAATTCTCACATGCTTGGAAAAAGATCAGCAGGAGAATGTGAATTCTCCTCCAAACATACATTATAGTACTCAGCTGTAGGCAGGCCTGTTCAATTATGTCCCCAAATCATCATTATGGAGAGGCATTATGCTACAAGAGATGGAGAGCCCCTAATCAGGGACAGCAAAGCCGGTGCTGAAAACGCACTTTCTGAATGACAAGCTTTATCACAAAGTTTCAGAGTTTGTGGAAGTTATGAGAGACATCGTTCAAGGTTAACTGTGTGTGAATGTAATAAGCATATTGCAGGACAGTAACAGGAAGAGATCAAATAATGTAGCTGATAATGTTGATTCAATACACTTTATTCTATGCAGTGTGAAAGGGGAAATATCAATGAATTGCTAATAGGAGTGGGCTGGTTTATGTGATTATTTCAGAGGCATCTTGTTTTTCCTGGGTGTTAATGCAGTCCTGATAGATACTGCAATCAATTCTTCCTTCCTTCTCAAGCTATTTTTTGAAAAACAGTACTGGATTTTACTAAAGTTACTGGCTATTAGTGAACTAGAGTCAGTTTGATTTGTTTTCTTAATTCTCTCTTTTCTGGCAGACGTTTGTGCTCTTGGCCAACGTTGTGTTTTATTTCTCCTGTCACTTTAACAGTTATGCAAACATTGTGATCCTGCTTTCTCAGTCTCTTTTTAATAGTCATATCTAACCAAAACACACACCCGTCAAATTTACATTTTGCTTTCCCAGGCCAAAATGGAGCATTTTTCTTCCAAGATGTCTTTGCTTTAACATGATCCTGTTTAAAGGCAAAAGCAAAGAACTTATTTTCTTTTATTTTTTGTCAAAATACACGACCATCCATTTTCCAAACAAGATTGTGCTAATGTTGATGACCAATATATCTGGTTCCACTAATTTTTACACAAATATATTAAATGTAGATGTATGGAATAATAATAATCCCGAGCTGTTATATAGCACTTGTCATTAGCAGATCTCAAAGCCCTGTACCAAGGAAGTTGGTATAATTATCCCCATTGTACAGAGGGGTAAACTGAAGAACAGAGAGGTGAAGTGACTGGCACAAGGTCACCCAGAAGCCTGGTGGAAGAACCAAGCATTGAACTGAGTTCTTAGACTCATAGACTTTAAGGTCAGAAGGGACCATTATGAGCATTTAGTCCAGTGGTTCTCAATCAGGAATGTGCATATCCCTGCGGGTATGCAGAAATCTTCCAGGGGTCCATCAACCCATTTAGATATTTGCCTAGTTTTACAACAGGCTACATAAAAAGCACTAGCGAAGTCAGTACAAACTACAATTTCATACAATGACTTGTTTATACTGCTCTATAGACTACACACTGAAATGTAAGTACAGTATTCATATTCCAACTAATTTATTTTATAATGAAATAACAATGAGAAAGTAAGCAATTTCTTAGTAATAATGTGTTGTAACAATTTTTTTAATGTCTGATTTTGTAAGCAAGTCATTTCCAGGTGAGGTAAAACTTGGGGTACACAAGACAAATCAGACTCCTGAAAGGGGTACAATAGTCTGGAAAGGTTGAGAGCCACTCATCTAGTCTGACTTCTTACACATTGCAGGCTACAGAATCTCACCAACCTACTCCTGTAATAGATCCCTAACATTTATTGAATCTTTCAAGACCCAAAGCAGTGTTCTAGCCACTAGGCAATGCTGCCTCACTGTTGACAGGAAATGCAGCACAGACCCCTTTCTGCAGCGTTTGAATTTTCCTCCATTTTCTCTTTATCACTCTCGTCAGTTACAGAATATTGGTAATGGATGATTGCTTATGAATACCCTGACCCAGTTCTATCCCATGGGAGTATTTAGACCACAGATCTTGATTCTGTTTGGTTATACTATTTAAAACCAGCTTCATCACCATAGAAAACTATTTTCTCATCCTTTGAATGTTTGTGAAAACTCCCTACTGCAGAGGCATCAATGGACAGAATAGAATCTTTGATCTCTATTAAATACGGGTTTATAACCAGTAAAGGTTGGAGTCTTAGGGTATGTCTTCACTTGCAGAGTTTTTGCGCTGTAAGTTTCACCGGCGATAGGGAACTGGTGAAAGAAAAGCGCTGGCTTGTGTACTTAATTCCTCAGGCATCAGAGAGTGTTTACATTAGCAGCACTTCCATCGCAGATGAGAGCAGCGCTGTAAGGCAGCTATCCCACAGTGCAGCTCTCTCGATAGGTCTTGTGGGAAGGAGGATGAGAGGAAGGCATTCTGGGTCCCTGTTCAGTGCCCTGTGATGCACTGCTTCATGTCCCAGCAGCCCCATTACTTCCTTGTTCCTTTTGTGGCATTTTTTTTAACCCTCCCTGCTGTCTGGCTGCTTTCCCCACCACATCTACAAGCAAAGGGAAAGGGAGTTTCAACCTTCCCAGGGCCTACGGGAGGAGGGGTGGACGTCCCTTTACCAGGCGTCAGAGCAGCGGAGATGCTGGCCAGAGTGGTCACTTTTGGAACTGTGGGATATCCTCTGGAGGCCAAAAGGTGTTTACACAGGAAGAAAATGTATTCCCTTTCACAACAATGCAAAAAGAACAGTGGAAAGAGCTATATGCCTCTCATGAAGGTGGCTTTCTTTTTGGGGTGAAATATCTGCGTCACCCAGCCATTCCCAGTCTTTATTCAGGCCTAATTTGATGGTGTCACTGTGATGGGTTGGCTCACAGAAACCCCCTGGGGGCTGCCAACTGATGTGCCAAGACTACTACTGCCCCTGCTTTCCCTGCCAGCTTGGGACTCCAGCACCCTGTCTTGTTGAGCCAGACATGCCAGTCTGCTCCAACACAGACCTAGGGCCTGAACCACATGCCCCAAAGCTGCAGACTTAACTGAAAGCTACTTAAGAAGTGTTCCTGTCTTTAACACTCAGATGCCCAACTCCCAATTGGGTCCAAACCCCAAATAAATCCATTTTGCCCTGTATAAAGCTTATTCAGGGTAAACTCATAAATTGTTTGTCCTCTATAACACTGATAGAGAGATATCCACAGCTGTTTGCCCCCCCCCTCAGGTATTAATACATACTCTGGGTTAATTAGTAAAAAATGATTTTATTAAATACAGAAAGTAGGATTTAAGTGGTTCCAAGTAGTAACAGACAGAACAAAGTGAATTACCAAGCAAAATAAAATAGAACACAGAAGTCTATGTCTAAGAAAACTGACTACAGCTAAAACCTCACCCTCAGAGGAATTCCAGTAAGCTTCCTTTTACAGACTAGTCTCCTTCTAGTCTGGGTCCAGCAATCACTCACACCCCCTGTAGTTACTGTCCTTTGTTCCAGTTTCTTTCAGGTATCCCTTTAGCCAGTTGAAGACAGAATGGAGTGGTCTCCCATGGGCTTAAATAGACTTTTTCTTGTGGGTGGAGACCCCCTCCTCCCTCCTATGCAAAGTCCAGCTCCAAGATGGAGTTTTGAAGTCACCTGGGCAAGTCACATGTCCATGCATGATTCAGTTTTTACAGGCAGCAGCGATTGCTCACATGCTACCTTGAAGGTCCTCATGTAGACTTCTTATATGGATTGGAGCCTTCCAAGATCCACTGTCCCTTAAGTGCTTATTGATTGGGCACTTAATTTGCACATTCCTTTCTCAATAAGCCGACCAAATGCTTTACAAAGGCTACTTAAAAAAAAAATCAAGCAAGTACACAGCCAATATTCATTACTTCATCCTGTTTGTATGCATGTATCATTTTTGTATTTGAATAGATTCAGTAGATCATAACCTTTACAGAGATATGTTACATGGCATATGTGGTATAAAACATATTCCAGTTATGTCATTTATACATTCATAAGCATATTCCATAAAGCCTTATGGGGGGGCACTGTCACATTTAGCCACTCAAAGCACACTTTCTTATTCTAATAATCCATTAATAAATAACATTTTAATAACTCACCTACATAAGAACAGCCACACTGGGTCAGACCAATGGTCCATCTAGCCCAGTATCCTGTCTTCTGACAGCAGCCAATGCCAGGTGTTTCAGAGGGTATGACATTCCAGGGTGGAGTCCAGATCACTGAGTGTCACCACTTGCACTGCAACTTGAAGTGCCTCACAATGCTTCGCTATTGTAGGTTGCAACTTGGGTCACTCACAAACAGCCTGCCAGCATGCAGGTCACAACCTGAGTACCTGTGTATAGTCACAGTCTGGTCCAGCAGATAATCAGCAAACACCAGCCACAATCTGGCTTCTAGCCGCCTTGGATACTTACTTACAGGGTGACCCCAACACAATTCCACTCCTGGATTTTCATTTTAAAAAAACAAACATGTTTTGCACTGTCCAGCCCTTTTCTGGACAGTCCAGATATACTAGGTCTGTTGCCCCCTAAGGAGATCAATACACAACAGCTTGTCACCTTAAATGGAGTTACCCAAACAATTCACAACACTGGATTAACTTTAACTAAAAGAACAAAACAAGTTTATTTAATTACAAAGAGAAGATTTTAAGTGAGTACAAGCAATGAGGCACTAAAGTCAGAAATGGTTACAAGAAAAATAAAGATAAAATGCTTCATAAACTTAACTAGATGTGGTTCAAGGTGGAATTCTTACCACATGTTTTCAGTACAGTGCTGACTCCCATAGTCCAACAGCTGTTTCTTTTGTCATCTTAGGTGAAAAGAAAGAGATGGGTAGGAAGAGATCACTTGGGGGGTCTTTGCCCCTACTTTTATAGTTCAGTCATCTGTTTAAATGCCTTTTCCTGAGTGTGACCCCTAGATAAAGTTCTTTCCAGCTGAGAGCAAGGAAACATGGAATCTGGTGAAGGAAGGAGGCTGCATGCTATTTCTTTTCACCTATGTGAAATACAGATTTTCTTTGGCTTCTTTCTCCCCCTCCACTTTCACTGTCTGAGGACTCTGTTTAACACATATACAAATTGAGGTAAACACACATCCCTTTGTTTAAGACAGGCCTGCTTGGCCAGTTCTACCTAATCTGGGCTATGTGAGTTTGAACATGTGCCCTTAACATCATACAGGGGGGATTTCATAACTTTACACTTAATATCATGGTAAAATGTATGTAGTAACATTATTGACAACTGAGTTATCTTTGAAATTATACCTCACTAGGCATATTTTATACAGACATTACTACAGTAGTGTGTAGGATGTGAATACAGAGGTGCATTTGGTCACACAGGGAATGACCAGAATGGCAATTATCAAGTGACCCATCCACTGCCATCCAATCCCAGCATCCAGCAGTAAGAGGCTAGAGATACCCAGAGCTTGGGGTTGCATCTTTGACCATCTTGGCTAATAGCCTCCATGAACTTATCTTATTTCTTTTTGAATCCAGTTATACTTTTGTCCTTCACAACATCCTCTGGCAATGAGTTCCACAGGTTGACTGTGTGTTGTGTGAAAAAAAATTTAATCTAATTAATTTTGGTGACATTTCTAAATATTTAAACTTTTTTTTTTAAAGAAACTGACTGTTGAACAAGGAACTGAGAACAGTGAATAAGGAACTAGGAATAAGGACCACATTGTACGCTGCTGAAGAACACCCTTTTTGTTTCATAAGGAGTAGGCTGGCTGGACAACCCCTTGAAAATCCTGCAGAATGAATGGAATATCCTTTGAAAAAAGGTCCTCTCTCCTGGCCTTCAACCCCATCTCAAGAAGACCTGCCACGAGGTAAGCAACTTATACATACATGTTTGCAGACAGTGGAGGAGGGTACAGAAGCCATCTTGGGAGTTCCTCCATCTCCCTCTGAGAGAAATGTGGGGGAGGAGAGGTGCTAAACCACAACATCTCAAAAAACTCAAAAAAGACCCCAAACATTCAGTTTGAATTCAACTTTAGCGATGAGTAAAGCATTATGTTATATATAATGGGATGGGGGAATTTCATGAATCAGTCACCCATGTCTGATTGGACTGTATACCATGCATTTGCACAAGTGCACAGAGATGCCAGGGCCAGGGCTGGTGCAACCACTAGGTGAGATAGGCAGGCCACCTAGGGCACTAAGTGGTTGGGAGCGCCAAAAAGTGTGCTCAGGGGAGGCAGTGGAGTGGAGGTGAGCTGGGGCAGAGGGGCACAGGGAGGGCTGCCCGCAGCAAGTAACAGGGTGTGTGTGCAGGGGAACCACTCCCTGCCCCAGCTCACCTCCGCTCCGCCTTCTCCCCTGAGCATGCCGCCCCCACAGTAGTTCTCCTCCTCTCTCAGGCTTGCCGCGCTAAACAGCTGATTGGTGCTGCAAGCCTGGGAGGCAGGAGAACTGGAGCGGCACCGGCGTGCTCAGGGGAGAAGGTGGAGCAGAGGTGAGCTGGGGCAGGGAGCTGCCGTGGGGTGGGGGTGGGGCTCCCCAGCTCTTCCCCATGGCCCCTGCCCTTGCTCTGCCCCAACCCCACCTCTTCCCACCCCTGCTCCGTCCCAGCCCCGCCAGGGGAGTGGAGCGGAACAGGCTGGGGCTGGGTCACTCCACTTCCTGTAGGAAGTGGCCAGCCCCCGTCCCCCATGGAGGCCTGGAACCAGCCCCCCCCAGCCCTCCAGTGGAGGCCTGTGGCAGGGCCCCACACAGCCCCCCCACCCTTCCCATGGAGGCCTGGGGCCAGCCCTCCCTGCCATGGAGGCCTGGGGCCCCACACAGCCCCCCTGCAGGCGGGCTGCATAGGGCACCAAAACAGCTAGGGACGGCCCTGGCTCCCCAGGCCGGAGGGGGGTGGGGCGGGGGCGGCGCAAGGCAGAAGTTTCGCCTAGGGCACGAAATATCCTTGCACCAGCCCTGGCCAGGGCTCATCACAAGAGAGGAAGAACCTCTGGTGGTAGTGCAGCTGTAGCAGCAAATAAATTCTTTGGGAAGGGCAGCAGGAACTACTAGAGTTTGCTGGAATAAGTGGGATACAAAGCTGATATATCCAGAAAAGGTTGGAAGATGTCAGAAGCCCCCTTCCTTTGAAAACACTTCTTTCCTCCTCTGCTCGACTTTTTAAGGGAAGACAACTTGCTTTCCAACTCCACAGCAATTTTTGTCAACGTGAACTATTCATGAGGATACAAGATTCTGCTTGACTATCTGATAGACCTTTTCATTTGAGATAAAAATTTGGGTGATAGTGAGAAAAGACCCTGGAAGTAATCAGTACTGATTTAACCAATGAGCTGTGTACATTTTGGCTCCAAGCTCATTTTAGCAGCTAGTTACCAAGCACTTCTCATCCATAGATAAAAAAAGTGCTTTACAAAGGTGGGCAAGTATCATTTTCCTTATTTTACAGATGAAGAAATGGAAGCTCAGAGACTTAAGAACCTGTTTTTCCAAAAGTAGCCACTGCTTTTGGGTAGGCAATTTGAGGCACTTTTGGACCCATTTTTCAGAAGTGATGAAGAACTACAACTAGAGCTGGTCAGAAATGTTTTAATAAAAAAAGTCAATTAATCAAAACCAAAACTTTTTGCAGGAAAGAATTGGTTTCGATGAATTTCTCAGCTCAAAAGATTTTTGGAAAATAAGTTTTACAACATCCTATTTGGTTCCATTTTGACATTTTTAAATGAGAAGAAAAATCAATTTCTGTTTTTAAGTGACTTTTTATTCTGAAATTTAAGATTATTATAATACACACTTTTTAAAAAAATGGTCAAAATTGAAATGAAACATTTAAAAATGATGGAAATGAAATTTGATTGACCTGAACTTTTTGTTGTTAATATTTCGTTTGTGAACGTTTTTGAAATTTTGACTTTTCACCCTGTTCTGTGACAGGAAACATTTCTGATATTTTGAGACGTTTCAAGAGATGGAAAAACCACGTCCTGCTACGCTCTACCTATTCCTCTATTTGAATTCAATGGAATCTGTAGGTTTTTGTCACCAGAAGTGGATTTACAGTAAAACACAGGGTGCCCCCTACAACAGGGGGCTCCAAGGCCGGGCAGTTGCGGGGGCAGAAGCTTGGTCCTGCCGGCTCCTGGGATTCCTGCTGCAGGCTCCACATCCACCGGCAGCCAAGTTCCCCCCTCCCCCGCCTCCTCCCCAGAGCATGCCGTGTTCCCACCCTGCCCTTTCCCTCCCAGAGCTTCCCCCACTATCAAACAGCTGTTTGCCAGCGCTCAGGTCTCTCTGGGAAGGAGGGAGGGAGGTGGAGAAGCGAGGCCGCAGCACGCTCGGGGAGGAGGCGGAGAAGAGGCAGGGGAGGGGCCTTGGGGAAGGGTTGGATCACAAAAACCCCCTTGGAACTGCCACCTGATGTGCCAAGTGGCATAGCTGAGCAGGATCTGTGCACAGCCGATTGCTTTGAGGTAGTGATAGCGATTTTAAGTGAGTTTTAAGTGTGGTGGCTGGAGAACAAACAAAGTGGTTACTGGTTTGTTATTTTCTGTTTGCTTATTTCAAGTAAGGGAAGTAGGGACAGAAAAGGAAGCAAAAAAATAAATAAGATTGAAGATCAGAAGAAGCTAGAACTATACAAGTTGCAAATTGCCCAGAAATGCTGAACACTGGGCACTGTGAAAGTCTCTGGTAACTAAGAATCCTCTGAGCTGAGTGCATCCCAGTTTCAGTGAACTGCAGAGGGAGTGTGGCCCAGCAGAAGAAAACAGGAAAATGACACTTCTGTCTACTCCAACACGGACCCAGAGTCTGAATAACTTGCCCCAAAGCTGCAAGTTTACCTGAAAGCAGCTAACAGAAGTGTGCTTGTCTCTAACACTCAGATGCCCAACTCCCAATGGGGTCTAAACCCAAATTTATGAGTTTACCCTGTATAAGCGCTCCACACCCCAACCTCCTGCTCCAACCCTGAGCCCCTTCCTGCATCCTAACTCCTGGCCAGACCCTGCACCCCAACCCCCAGCCTGCTCCTGCATCCCAACTCCCTCCCAGACCCTGCATCCCCAACCCTGACTCCTACACCCCCTCACACACTTCCAGCCCTGACTCTTGCACCCCTCTGACACTCCTCCAAGCCGCTGCCCTCCCTGATTCCTGCAACTCCCACGTTCTCTGCCCCCCCACATCCTCATCCCCCTGCCCTCCCTGACTGCTGCACCCCCCCCCGATCCCCACTTGCACCCCTTGCACCAAATGGGAGCTGCCCCAGGTAAATGCTCCACACCCCAACCCCCTGCCCCAGCCCTGAGCTCCCTCCCACACCCTAACTCCTGGCCAGACCCTGCACCCCAATCCCCAGCCTGCTCCCAAACCCTAACTTCCTCCTAGACCCTGCACCCTCAGCCCTGAGCCCCCTCCTGCACCTTAAGTCCTGGCCAGACCCTGCACCCCAACATTTTTTTATAAAGCACTCTTATCCAAAGCGCTTTACAATAGTTAGCTAACATTACAAACAATATTTGGAAAGATCATTAAGTGGTCTGCAGAGACCCTCAGTGATTTTCAAATGGTCTGTAGAAAAATAAGTTAGACTACAAAAACAGTCAAGGTACCTCACTTTATTTTCATTTACTTCCTATTACTTATAGGAGGAGGATGAAGAAAAAAAAAGAATGAAACAGGGACAGAGCGGGGAGATAAGGGAGAAGGTTCTTTTTCTTGGCTGGGTTCCAAGAAGGGTTCCCAAAAATGAAGCTGGGTACAGGGCCTCACTAATTCTAAATCCGCCACAGCTTGTCATCCTTTGAAAACCATCCATCAGCAGCATTTCATTGTATATTGGGATAGTTCTGAATTAAGTTCTAATTTCCTGGGCCAAATTTTGCTCTTGGATCTGCATATGCAATACTCACTAAAACCAGTGGGAACTGTAAGCACATAGCCAAATGTGGCATTTGGATTCCTCCATCTTGTTGGTTATAAATTCAACTAAACATTTTCTGAAAGACACTCCCTTTTTGTAAATCATACTGTACTGTGAACTGAATAAGGCTGTAACCATTTACAGGTAAGATAAGACTCTTGGCAATGATGCACCTAACTTTCTGTCTTTTTTGCTGCAATGGTACAAAGATGAGGTTTTAGAAATGTGGTAAATAGTCAATAAGCAGTGTTAATTTTAATAATATATTTTGCAAGATATTAGTTGATTACCTTGTGTTCTATGTGATCTCACTGCTTGTGTTTATAGGACAACTGACAAACCAGGGCTATTTGGCTTAGCCAATGTTAATCCAATAATTAGCTTTGTCTCTTCCTCCAGACCTTCAGGGCAAGATTTGGCCGTGGTTAAATAATAGTCACAGGAATATGATAATAGATCACTGTGTGCATTTGTCTTACCTTCTTAACTCTAGAAAAAAAACTAATCTTGGTGAGAGGACCAATCACATCATGTTTGTCAAAACAGACAATGGGACAGATTCTGCTCTTAGCTATGCTGGTTTAAATCCAAAGTAGTTCTCCTCGTGTCAGATGACTCCAGATTTACACCATTGTAACTGAGGAGCAGAATTTGGTTTATTGTGTATTTTGCAGTGGCAGTTGTTTCCCTGGTCTTCCACAGAGTTAGACTATTAAAAAAACACCACAAAGCATATAGATAAGGTTTAACCAACAAATCAAATATAGAAGAAATAATGCAATCTTCATCAGTGCCAGCAAGAGGGTAAGAGCCAAACGGATGTTACTTAATTGTAGTCATAAAGAAGTCTAGAGGGGAGAGTGCAGAGTTTGCAGTCTCTTCTCAGCCAGCTCCATTTTAAAAAGAAAAAAAAATGGCCTGCAACCACATGTATGAATTTGTGTGAAGATAGCGGATGTTCTACAGCATCAGAAAAAGCTGCCTCTGATCTCAAAAAGAACAGCAAGGTTCTTAATCCGGCCTGGACCCACTGAGTGATACCAGTCACCTATCCCTGAAGGAGGATCAGACCCAGATAATTAGGAGAATAAGAATTGAACTCCCAATGTGCCTGTATGGATGACCAGCATGCAGGGAGATCTAAGACATAGTATGTATTTGCACCCCCACACTCACATACTTAACAGTATTTGAAGCCAGAATGTGTATGCTTAGCTTCTAAATTTAACTTCTAGCTTAAAAAAACAAAACAAAAAAAACACACACCACACCACGTAGCAGGCCAAGTTGTGATCGGTTACAAAAGGGTAATTACAGAGCAATGCTATTAACTTCAATGAAGTTTCACTAGATTTACAGCAGAGCAATAGAGAACACGGTTGGGCCCCAAGACCGCTTCTAAACAGGCACTGAAGTTGTAACCTAACACTCTACCTTCTGAAAACTCTGTTGCAGAGGAGAGATGCACACTGAATCTCACACAATTAGTTTAAAGAGATGAGTATGTGATTATCAATTATAGTAACTTTGGGCCTGATTCTGATCTCACACCATTTTTACACTGGTAACACCACGGAGATCAGAATCAGGCCCTATGGGGTTAGTATTAATATTTTACTGCCTTTTAACTCCATAAAGGCTTTTATGGTAAAGTCTGAGGGATAGCTCAGTGGCTTGAGCATTGGCCTGCTAAACCCAGAGTTGTGAGCTCAATCCTTGAGGGGCCCATTTAGGGAACTGGGGTAAAAATCTAAGGATTGGTCCTGCTTTGAGAAGGGGGTTGGACTAGATGACCTCTTGAGGTCCTTTCCAACCCTAATATTCTATAACAAATCCATATGAACACCTGTGAAGTTACTCACAACTAGAATGGGCCATTTGGGCACAGCCTGTGGTAGAGGAAGTGCAGGGGGTGGGGGAAGTGGCTTCTGCAGAAGGCAGTAGAGTCACCAGTTTTCTGCCAGCAAAGAGTTCTCCTGTGCAGTGTGAATTCTCAGCACTATCCAGCTGGTACAAGGCTACTTTGTACCACAAAATAGCTTAAATCAGGGGTTCTCAACCTTATGACACAGGAGGGCTACATAAATCTAAGCACAACCTTGTGTGGGCTAAACAGAGTCTCTGCCCAAGGCTGACAGTCCAAGCCCCGCCACAGGCCTTATGAAATGCTCTGGTGGGCCATGTACGGCCCATAGGTTGGGCACCCCTGGCCTAAATGGCCTGGAAAATCCAACCCCAGGGTGTAGCTTATTTGTTTTGTAAGTAATTTCTTTGAACTCTTTGTTCTCATAAACACTAAGCAGACTTTAACCTTAGAGGAGGAAGCAATGATGAGCGATCACTCATTACCGAGAGAGCAATCAGCCGGTCCTTAGTTTCTGCTTGGTAAAGGCAAGTCAGTGAGGTCCATCCGTCAGAAAAAGAGTACCAGGACGTCTTGCTGGGCGCCAGCGTCCAAAAGCAGCGCATTCCTTCCTGGAAAGGGCTGTGTTTCGAATGTCCGTCCAGTGCGCGTTGAAGGGAAGGATCTGCGTGCCTGAGAAGCTGCATCCCTCCAGAGGCGCTTGAGAAGCCAAAGGGGCCGTGGGTGAGTTTGTGATGAGGTGAGTGTGAAGTGTGGAAGGGGGAGGGTGGGAAGAGGAGGTTTTGAGAGGAAAAAAGGTGCTGCTGAGCTGGTAGGTGAGGGCAAGGTCCCAGGCGGGTGTTGTGTGAGGAGCTGTGTAGGTCCGAAAAGGCGTCCTGCTGGGCAAGGGCAGGTGAGGAGGGCCAGGGCTTTTCCCATGCTGTTGCTGCGGCCAAAGGCTTTGGGAAGCAGAAGAGGGCCAGGGGTGTTGTTGCCTGCTGGGGCCCATGCGATGGTGTAGGTGTACACTGACCATAGCTGGTCTGTGGGAGCTGGGGCCACTCACTGTGCCCCTTTCCTCGTTAGTATAGTGGTGAGTATCCCCGCCTGTCACGCGGGAGACAGGGGTTTGATTCCCCAATGGGGAGGGTGACCCCTTTTGAAGGGGGGACAAAGAAATCCCTGGCCTGCCCACCACATGCCTTGCATTCTCCTTCTATGGCCCCTTCCCTTCGCACCCTGCACTGATGATTTTCACCTCTAGAGAGACAATTACCTCGCAAGGACAGGCTGGCCCTAGCCAAAGCCTCTCCCTGGCCTTCCGCCCCCGGGCCCAGCTTTGGGGCCTGCACGTGGGGGCACGTTTCAGAGTGGCAAAGGGAAATAGGCTGGCCAGGGGCATGAGCAGTGATTTCCCAACACCCCCCCCCCCAGTTTTGTGAACTAGTTACATGCCAAACCTGGTGGCTGAACTTCGCAACTTTGTTCTCACCCACAACTATTTCACATTTGGGGACAATATATATCTTCAAGTCAGCGGCACTGCTATGGGTACCGACATGGCCCCACAGTATGCCAACATTTTTATGGCTGACTTAAAACAACACTTCCTTAGCTCTCGTCTCCTAATGCCCCTACTGTACTTGCACTACACTGAAGACATCTTCATCATCTGGACTCATGGAAAAGAAGCCCTTGAGGAATTCCACCATGATTTCAACAATTTCCATCCCACCATCAACCTCAGCCTAGATCAATTCACTCAAGCGGTCCATTTCCTTGACAGTACTGTGCTGATAAGCGATGGTCACATAAACACCACCCTATACTGGAAACCCACTGACTGCTATACTTACCTACATGCCTCCAGCTTCCATCCAGGACACACCACATGATCCATTGTCTATAGCCAAGCTCTAAGATACAACCGTATTTGCTCCAATCCCTCAGACAGAGATAAACACCTACAAGATCTCTATCAAGCATTCTTAAAACTACAATACCCACCTGCTGAAGTGAAAAAACAGGTTGACAGAGCCAGAAGAGTACCCAGAAGTCACCTACTACAAGAAAGGCCCAACATAGAAAATAACAGAACACCACTGGCCTTTACGTTCATCCCCCAATTAAAACCTCTCTAGCGAATCATCAAAGTTCTACAACCTATCCTGAAAGATGATCCCTCACTCTCCCAGATCTTGGGAGACAGGCCAGTCCTTGCTTACAGACAACCCCCAAACCTGAAGTAAATCCTCACCAGCAACCACAGAACAACAACACTAACCCAGGAATCTATCCTTGCAAGAAAGCCCGATGCCAACTCTGTCCACATATCTATTCAAGTGACACCATAATACGACCTAATCACATCAGCCATGCCATCAGGGGCTCGTTCCCCTCCACATCTACCAATGTGATATATGCCATTATGTGCCAGCAATGCCCCTCTTCCAAGTACATTGGCCAAACCAGACAGTCTCTGTGCAAAAGAATAAATGGGATGCAAATCAGACGTCAAGAATTATAACATTCAAACACCAGTAGGAGAACACTTCAACCTCTGGCCGTTCAGTAACAGATTTAAAGGTGGCAATTTTGCAACAGAAAGCTTCAAAAACAGACTCCAACGAGAAACTGCTGAACTTGAATTAATATGCAAACTAGATACAATCAATTTAGGCTTAAATAGAGACTGGAAATGGCTGAGCCATTACACACATTGAATCTATTTCCCCATGTTAAGTATCCTCACACCTTCTTGTCAAACTATCTTAAATGGGTCATCTTGATTATCACTACAAAAGTTTTTTTTCTTCTGCTGAGAATAGCTCATCTTAATTAATTAGCCTCTTAGAGTTGGTTGGGCAACTCTCACCTTTTCATGTTCTCTGTATGTATGTGTGTGTGCATATATATATATCCTCACTATATGTTCCATTCTATGCATCCGATGAAGCCATTTATCAACATTGAATTTCATCTGCCATTTTGTTGCCCAATCACCCAGTTTTGTGAGATCCCTTTGTAACTCTTCGCAGTCTGCGGGTAGGTCTATACTCACCGTCCGGGTAGACGCGGTGAGTTCGACTTCTCGGAGTTCGAACTATCGCATCTAATCAAGACGCGATAGTTCGAACTCCCCGCGCGCTCCGGTCGACTCCGAAACTCCACCACCGCGAATGGCGGTGGCAGAATCGACCTTGGAGCCGCGGAGTTCGACCCCGCCGCGTCTGGACGGGTAAGTCAGTCGAGCTAGGGTACTTCGAGTTCAGCTACGCTATTCGCGTAGCTGAACTTACGTTCCCTAGTTCGACCCCCCTCCCCCCTTAGTGTAGACCAGGCCTGCCTGGGACTTAACTATCTTGAACAGTTTTGTATCATCTGCAAATTTTGTCACCTCACTGTTTACCCATTTTTCCAGATCATTTATGAGTATGTTGAACAGTAATGGTCCCAGTACTGACCCCTCTGGGATACCACTATTTATCTCTCTCCATTCTGAAAACTGATAATTTATTCCTACCCTTTGTTTCCAAGATTTTAACCAGTTACTGATCCATGAGAGGACTTCCCTCTTATCCCATGATGGCTTACTTTTCAAAAGTCAATTTAAATTAAATACATTTTTTTAAATTATATATATTTTTAGAAATCTAGACCCGTTATGTGTAACTTGCATTATCCTTATGTTAAATTTGCATTATCCTAACAAAACATTTACTTTATTCACATCTCTTTTATATATCTCATTGGCCCTGACACCCCCCCCCCCCCGTAAATTCAAACACCCCCCCTAATTTCAATTCCTGGGGAAACTACTGGAGTATGATCATCTTCCATGGGAGTTATGGGTCCTCAGGTGGCTAATAAGGGTTGTCCTGTCCCATCCTGCCCCCATAGCTACCTGCTCAAAAGTGCCTAGGAAGGCATCAGGGTCATCTGCTGGGCCCATTTTACATAGTCCTAAGCCTGGTACCCGCATGCCATACCCTACAGGGGGCGGGGGGACTCACCACCTTCTACAGGAGCTGTTGTCTTTGCAGGGCCCTCCTGGCTTTTGCCCCTGCTGGGCTGAGAGAGTCACACAGAGACCTTAGTGCAGTGCTCACCTGGTGCTTTTATTTACAGGTTGTGTTGCCACCATCTTTTATCCAGCCCCAGCCTGATGAGGCAGCAGCTGTTCCAGCTTCCCCATTCAGGGCCAGGTGATCTACCTAGCTCCAATTCACCTCCCTTAATTGGAGCTGGAGTGACAGAGGATTGGTTAAGCAGTTTTCTGCTTAACACCCTGTCACATGCCTCCCTGCTTTTTCTGAACCACCAGGTGAGCACTACTCACTGTCACAGACATAAAGACATAAGAATGACCATACTGAGTTAGACCAATGGTCCATCTAGCCCAGTATCCTGTCTTCTAATAATGGCCAATGCCAGGTGTTTCAGGGAGAATGAACATCCCACCGCCCTGTGACGTTGCTCTCCATATAGTTTATGAATGTGAATATGATGTAACTGGAATATGCTTTATGCAAGGTATCATTACAAAGCTCATAATCTACTGAGTGTGTTCATCCTATTTGTTTGTATGTATTATTTCTATGTCTGGAGTTAGGAGAATAAGATATAAACTTGTATTATTAAGGTAAATGTATTAAATGGAAGCCATTAAGGGTGCTTCAGAATCAATGCCCTGTAAATGGCTCTGTTTACTTGCAAACCGTTGTGGGTATGTGTGGGCCAGCCCTGGAAGAATGGAGGCTGGGGTCTCACAGGACATGTGAACATGTTACCTGATACTGGAATCCATCTTAAATCTGGTGCTTTTCCATTTAGAAGGAGGGGTAGGGACCCAGAGAGACAAAAGATTCTTGCCTTGTGCCAAAGCTATAAAAGGGGGTGGAACAGAACAAATGTGGCTGGCAGTCATGAAAACACCCCTGCTTTCCACCTAAGATGTCTGCTGGAACTAACAAAGAGTGTACCAGGGGAAAGGATTGGGCCTAGAGTAGGAAGAAGTCTAGTCTGTGAAAGAAACTTATTGGAACGTCTCTGAGGGTAAGATTTTACCTGTAATGAGTTTCTTAATGTATTAGGCTTAGACTTGCGTGTTTTTGCTTTATTTTTTGCTTGGTGACTTACTTTGTTCTGTCTGTTATTATTTGGAACCACTTAAATCCTACTTTTTATACTTAATAAAATCACTTTTGTTTATTAATGAGCCCAGAGTCAGTGATTAATACCTGGGGGAGCAAACAGCTGTGCATATCTCTCTATCAGTGTTATAGAGGGCAGACAATTTATGAGTTTACCTTGTATAAACTTTATTCAGAGTAAAATGGATTTATTTGGGGTTTGGATCCCGTTTGGAGCTGGGTGTTTGGGTGCTGGAGATAGGTGACCTGCTGAGCAGTTTTTGGTTAAAGTCTGCAGCTTTGCGGGCGTGGACCAGACCTGGGTCTGTGTTGCAGCAGGCTAGCATGTCTGGCTCAACAAGGCAAGGTTCTGGAGTCCCAAGTTGGCAGGGAAAACAGGCTCAGAGGTAATTTCAGCACATCAGGTGACAGTCCCAAGGGGGTCTCTGTGACCAAACCCGTCACAGTGGCGTAGTTGAACAGGATCTGTACAGAGCTGATTGCTTTGAGACACTGGTAGTGATTCTGAGTGAGTTTTAAGTGTGGTGGCTGGAAAACAGGTTACTGGCTTGTTGATTTCTGTTTGCTTATTTCAGAAAAGGGAAGTAAGAACAGAAAAACAGGGAACTGAGTGAAAGCAGTAAAGTGATTGCGAAGTTGGAGCTTTTTAGGCTGCAAGTTACAGAAAAGGAGAGGGAGCACCAGAGATTATTGCAACTGAAAGAACTGGAGCACATGCCCATTCCCAGTTTCTGGCAAACAGAGGCTAGGGATGCTTCAGAGGCAAGGGGCACTTAGTGGTTTGAACTAGAGTAAATGGTGGTGTGATGGTGCCTCCCATAAGGCTTTATGGAATATGCTTATGAATGTATATATGACATAACTAGAATGTGTTTTATGCTACATATGCCGTGCAACATCTCTGTAAAGGTTATGATCTACTGAATCTATTAATCCTATTTGTATGCAGGTATCATTTTTGTATAACTGTCACATCCACATCATCTATTTTTACCAGGCATGACTTCAACAGTCCTTGAATCATATCAGCAGGATCTTTTTGTTTGGACTTATTCAAATTCTTTGTCTGGTTTTCTTGCACTTGTTTCTAATATTCATTTATTGAAAACAACTCAACCCATATTTCATGGTTTATTTCCAAGTATGCAAAAATTATAGGTTATTGTAATATATTAATACCTTTTTTGCATTTGGGCCTACAATAGGGGTAAATTGTGTAGGCGTGTAATAGTCCGCTACGGGGGCCGTGCCCTCTCAGGGGCCGCCGGGAGCCAGGCCGCCTCACTACACGGCCCCAAATCAGTCCTCGGGTTCTGAAGGTCTCGGGTTCTGCCCCTCAGGCAGGGGCTAAACAAAAGGCATGCGGTCACTGCAAGGAGCCCCAGCCCTCAGTCAGGGCTGGGCAGCAAACCAGTTCTAAGCTCCGGTTCTTGCAGCCGGAGCTGAGCAAACACAAAGTCAATAAGCCCTAACCCTAGCTCCGGGCGGGGCAGCACACAAGAGTCCAGGGGCTCAGATCCTTTCTGCAGGCTGAGCACCAATACAGTCAACACGCTAAGCCCTGGCCCTCAATCAGGGCGGGGCAGTGACACAGCAGTCCTGAGCTCAGCTCCTCTCAGCAGGAGCTGAACCCACAGGGCCACTTGTAAGCCCAGGCCGCAGTCAGGGCGGGGCACCAAACACTTAGTGCTAGGTTTAGGGCTCCGGTCCTTGCCCCAGGGGCGGGGCAGTAGCACTAGTCTCAGAGCGCAGGTCCTTACCTTAGGAGCTGAGCAGTAATAACAAAGTCAGGAAGCCCAGGCCCTTAGTCAGGGCGGGGCAACACACAAGAGTCCAGGGGGGCTCAGGTCCTTGCAGCAGGAGCTGAGCCCTAACAAAGTCAGGAAGCCCAGGCCCTTAGTCAGGGCGGGGCAGCAACACAGCAGTTCAGGGCTCAGGTCCTTACAGCAGGGGCGGGGCAGCAACACAGCAGTTCAGGGCTCAGGTCCTTACAGCAGGGGCTGAGCAGCAATGATAGTTCAGGGCTCAGGTCCTTACAGCAGGGGCTGAGCAGCAATGATAGTTCAGGGCTCAGGTCCTGGTATCGGGAGCTGAGCTACAATAATAGTTCGGGGCTCAGGTCCTTGCATCAGGAGCTGGGCAACAGCAGGTGCGTGCAGGCTTCTATGCCTGAGCGCTGGTGGGGCGGGGGGGAGACTGCCACCCGTAAGTGGGGTGGCAGGGGGGACACAGGCCCACCCACTCCACTGTGTCCCAGCCCGGGGCCCTACCAGCAGCAGTCAGTCTGCTGCTGTGTCGGTGGGGTCCTGACCGAAACACACCGACATCGGCTCTTCCTCTGTCGTAGCCAGACTGGGGTCAGCTACCCCCGGGCTACTTCCCGTCTCCCCCTCCATGGGTACCTGCTCATCGCGGGGCTCGGCAGCGGGGTCCCACACCATGGGCTCCTCGGCGTGCTGAGGGCTGTCTAGGTCAGGCCGCTCCTCCGGACTCGGGTCAAGGGGCCGCTCGGGCCGCTCCTCGGGGTACCGGGCTCGGGGCAGGCTCGGCCAGTCCACCTCGGGGTACCTGGCTCGAGGGAGGCTCGGGCGGTCCACGTCAGGATACCTGGCTCGAGGGAGGCTCGGTCCGTCTGTGTCCGGGTACCTGGCTTGAGGGAGGCTCGGTCCGTCTGTGTCAGGGTACCTGGCTCGGGGCAGGCTCGGTCCGGCAGGAGCCCGAGCAGGAGCGTCTGTCCTCTCCGGCCGCTGGGCTCCAACTGAGCGCTGGGGCCGGGCTTTTATACTTCCTGTCCCGCCCCTTGACTTCCGGGGGGCGGGAACAGGTGGCGGCAGCTCCGCCCACTGGGGTGGCTGCTCTGGTTCCTCTCTCTCAGGGGCCGCCGGGAGCCAGGCCGCCTCACTACAAGGCCCAATAGTCACAACAGGTCGTATAGACAACAGCCTTCTTCCCTATGCAATGCCAATTCATTCTCAGAGCACAATCCATCCTGTGTGTTGAAAGAGGCACAGGTCCTGTGGAAAAATTGTATGTAATCATCATGCATATGCAGGAAAGGGCTGATGTAAGGTTGCAGTGGCCATCTTGATTCTGGTATTCCCTAACTTACGAGTTCTTGACTTTGCAACCTACATGTTCTTTTAACAGGTGTGTGTGTGTGTGTAAAAGGTAATATTTAGGTAAACAGAATAAAGAAGAGTAGAAGTTAGAGCTAGCAGGATAAAGATGTGGCTGAATTAGATGGCTCAGTGTCAGAAGACAGGTATTTTAAAAGTATGTGGAATGAGCAGGACAGAGGTTTTCTAATGGCCATGACGTCTGGGGGCAGGATATGTCCATACCGGATATGTCTATACTGCAGCTGGAAGTGTGTCTCCCAGTCTGAGACAGACACGTTCTAGCTCTGCTTGTGCTAGCATGCTAAAATAGCTCTGTGGCAGGAGTAGGCTTATGCCCAGAATAGAGCAGCGCCATTCAGACCTATCTGAGCAGTGAAAGAAAGTATGAGAGGGGTAGCCGTGTTAGTCTGGATCTGTAAAAGCAGCAAAGAGTCCTGTGGCACCTTATAGACTAACAGACGTCTGTTAGTCTATAAGGTGCCACAGGACTCGTTGCTTCTTTTACAGTGAAAGAAAGAATAGCTGATAGATGTAGAGAGCAAATATATGAATGTGAAGAAATTTGGACCCCACTTCTTTATACATTTGCTGAGATAGCTCAAATAATGCCAGACTTCTCTGCCATCTGACTCTTCTGCCTTTCCCCTCCCTCTTCCTGCCCCCACCCTCTCAGGTCTCCTTCCCATTTTTGTCTACTGGTGTATGTCTCTTTTATTAATTATTGTTAACATCACCTTAACATGTTATGTCTGTGTATTATTGTCTGGTTTCGTCTTTGGTCTTGCAGCTTTGACAAATAATTGCATCATTTTATGGGGTAGCCTGTGAGATGTGCGGTGTTTGCTAAAGGTGTTTGCCTTTTTGTTGTTTGTGTCTTTATGAAAGTTCATAAAAAATGAATCACAAAAATAAATAGCACTGTGTAGGTTGTGGTGCAGGCAGCAGCTCAGGCTAGCCCCTCCAAGCTCTGATGAAGTGCTAACACACATCGGTTCTGGGCTGGGAGGCACACCCTTAGCTGCACTGTCCATCAAATCAGCTTTTTGTCAGCCGTGCCAAGGTCATTGCAAGGAGTGGCCCTCTGAGCTCCCAGTCAAAACCCCTTTAAGCTGGGTTTAACATGGGATGTTCCCTTGGAACACAAACGCAATTCTCCAGTTTTTCAAACTGGCCAGGACTTACCTGTGATTTTACACACACACACTCTCTCTCTCTAATATATAAAAATTACCCATTATCAACCACTGCCCAGAATGGTGCTTACCTGGTACTGCTCTGCATGTTTTTGGAGCAGGCTGCAGTTTGGCAGTGGTTATATCTAATGTGCCACCACTAAAGAGGAGCTGCATCTTCCCCAAAGCAGCACGGGGGAAGCATATTGCACTGATACCATAGCTGTGAATGTGCTGCAAACTCCTGAGAACATGATAGATGAGGAAAGATCACTGACATCATCCTGTTTCAGGGAAGGGCTTTTGATTTCAGATAATTAGGAACATGGATGTTATAAATATGAAAGGCCTATTAAATTATAATGACCCCTCTGCTTATCCCCAGCAGGATAGAGTCTGTAGCCTGATCCCATAATGAATGTCAATTGGTACTCAACTAATGAGAGGAGTGTACTAAGGTTCTTGTCCCAGAATCAGACATAAGAGTCAAAATTGACAAGTTCGATGTCTTGCAGAGAACCCCGGCGTGTATGGCAAGGGCACTCACATGGAGAGCAAAACACAACTTTAGCCACCTTTATGAATACAATTAATAGAGACAAGAAAGCTCCAAACCACATAAGCAAATAACAAGAATAGAGTATTAGAGAATTCTTAAAGGTTATTCCTCACATAGTGTATGCTCATAGATTTATATACTCAGACCCCTTTCTTGGAGATCTGGTGGTAAGAGATGAAGAGACAAAGGACCAGACCTGTCTCTGGCATGCCAAATGGGTCCAATGGTCCAGATCCCCAATGCTTGAAGATAGGTGATATATTATAGCACTAAAATATTGAAGGGTAGAGGGCTTCATGTGAGTCCTTGCTAATATAGGGCCTGGGATACACCAAGAATATTCATACAAACACCCAGCCTCTTCTGTCCATATCCAACTTCCTCACCTTCATAATATTGGGCTGCGTTTCCCCGATAGGCTATTATGTTAAGCCCTACTGACTCATTACCTTATTGCTAAAGAAAGTTCATGGTTAGACATCTGTCAATGATCCTATTCTAAAGCCTGGTCTACACTAGGCGTTTAAACCGGTTTTAGGAGCGCAAAACCGATTTAACGCCACAACCGTCCACACTAGGAGGCACCTTATATCGATTTTAATGGCTCTTTAAACCGGTTTCTGTACTCCTCCCTAACGAGAGGAGTAGCGCTAGTATCGGTATTACCATATCGGATTAGGGTTAGTGTGGCCGCTGATCGACGGTATTGGCCTCCGGGCGGTATCCCACAGTGCACCACTGACCGCTCTGGACAGCAATCTGAACTCGGATGCAGTGGCCAGGTAGACAGGAAAAGCCCCGCGAACTTTTGAATATTTCCTGTTTGCCCAGCGTGGAGCTCCGATCAGCACGGGTGGTGATGCAGTTAAAAATCAAAATAAAGAAAGAGCTCCAGCATGGACGATGCGGACGTGATCGCTGTAAGGGCAGGCAAATCTGTTCTATCAGCGCTCCGTTACAGAAGACGAAATTCAAAATCATTTTTTAAATATCTCCAGACAGACGCCATAGCAGGGACTCAGCGCACTGCTGCGTGGCAAGCAAGCGTAACGGAAAGCCAAAGAATCAAATGGACGCTCATGGACTGGAGGACTCAAGCTATCCCACAGTTCCTGCAGTCTCTGAAAAGCATTTGCATTCTTGGCTGAGCGCCAAATGCTTCTAGGGTCAAAAACAGTGTCCGCGGTGGGTCAGGGCATAGCTAGGCAATTTACGCACCCCCCCACCCACCCCCAGAAGTGAAAGGGAAAACAATCCTGTCTTGACTCTTACATGTCACCCTATCTTTACTGAATGCTGCAGATAGACGGGATGGTGCAGCACTCAACACCAACATCCTTGCTCCCCTCGCCATGGGTGGCTGATGGTACAATAAGATTGATACCCATCGTCATCATCAGCCTATTGGCACATGGGGCAGTGCAAAAGGACTGGTAACCATGCGTACTAGCATCTGTCAGGTTGATCAAGGGTGCCTGGTCCTAATTTTTCCTGGTAGATGGTGCAGTATGGCTGATATCCATCATCGTCATAGCAACAGGGGGCTGAGCTCCATCAGCCCCCACCCTTCATGTGTAAAGAAAAGATTCAAGTGCCCCTGAACTAGCAGAGGGATGCACTCCTTACTGTCCTGTCTGGACTATCATAGCAGCTGGAGGCTGCCTTCACTAACAAGTCACTGTGTCTTATTCCTGCATTCTTTATTACTTCATCACACAAGTGGGGGGACAATGCTACGGTAGCCCATGAAGGCTGGGGGAAGAATGAAATGAACAGGTGGGGTTGTTGCAGGAGCACCCCCTGTGAATAGCATACAGCTCATAATTTCTGCAGGATCTGACACAGAGCAGCTGTGCTCTCTGGTTCTCTGATACAGTGGTTCTCTAGTACACTTGCCCATATTCTAGGCAGGACTGATTCTATTTTTAGATACCAAAAAGGAGGGATTGACTCAGGGAGTCATTCCCAATTTTGGCTTTTGCGCCCCTGGCTAAGAGCAGCCAGGGGCACTTATGACAGCAGCAAATGGAACAGTGCAAAAGGACTGGTAGCCATGATCATCTTATTACCAATTTATGGACTTGGTAGATGGTGCAGTATGGCTGATAACCATCTCTGCTGTCATGCAAAAGCAAAAGCATGCTGCTGTGTAGCGCTGCTGAATCGCCTCTGTCAGCGGCATCTAGTACACATACGGTGACAGGCACAAAAGGCAAAACAGGCTCCATGATTGCCATGCTATGGCATCTGCCAGGGCAATCCAGGGAAAAAAGGCGCGAAATGCTTGTCTGCCGTTGCTTTCCCAGAGGAAGGAGTGACTGATGACATTTACCCAGAACCACCCGCGACAATGATTTTTGCCCCATCAGGCACTGGGATCTCAACCCGGAAATGCCAAGGGGCGGGGGAGGCTGCGGGAACTATGGGATAGCTACGGGATAGCTACCCACAGTGCAACGCTCCAGAAATCGACGCTAGCCTCGGACCATGGACGCACACCACCGATTTAATGTGTTTAGTGTGGCCGCGCGCACTCGATTTTATAAAATCTGTTTTACAAAACCGGTTTATGCAAATTCGGAATAGTCCCGTAGTGTAGACGTACCCTAAAATAGCCAAGCTCAGTATTCCTGTGGTTGTCTAGTCTCATTTTATGTCAACTTTTGGCAAGCTATTCCCAGTTCCTCAAAATCTAGGGTGACCATTAGGTCACTTTTTCTTTGCTAAAGGTCAGAGGCCCATGTCTTTTATGCTAACTTGCTTAAACTAATGTCTTACAGGATGCAGGCCTGTAGGTTCCTCGCATTACTGCTAAATAAAATAACGGCTACAAGTCGCATATACTAGATATTATAATTATAATATTAGATATTAAACCAGTACTGCAGGTGATCTCAGCCAAATGGCTTTACTGCATCCACTTCATTGCTTGCGTAGTGCTTTATGTATTTTCATTTTAAATATTTCCTTCTTGCTGAGTCAATCAGATGTAGTTGGCTGCCCTGATGTTAAGGAAATATTTATCAGGAAACTGCTGACTCCCTTTCTTGGGAACTGATAGGATGGGGGTGTTTCTGTTCAGCCACCAGCAGCAATTTCTGAAATGGTTCCTCTTATAGTTGCCTGATCTTGCTGCTCTCATTAATTTGTGGGTTCAGGTGACTTCTTGGGAGCATGTTATAGATCCAAAAAGAGACAATAAGTGAAGATGGACAATTGGGGAAAATCCTGCCCCTAATGCTATCTGGATGGGGTTTAGTTCCCCTGGCTTTCTCTGTCCTCACTGAATTGACAGTTGGGCTTTTCAACTGTTAACTCCTAGAATTTTGGTCTGGTCCCAGGTTAGGAACTTGCTGATGGTCAGAACAGGATCAGGAGGATCATGTGTTGTTTGCACATGACTGAAGTCAGGTAAGTGCTGTTTGTTGGTTCCAAAGGGAAGGTCAGCAGGAAAAAAAGAAAGAGTGAGTAACTTCTAGCATACTGCAGATTCACTTAAGAATTAAGGAGAAACAATTGTAACAAGAGATAATTTAAGATGGAAATCAGTGAGAGAAAATGTATTGATTAGACAGGTATGGGAGAAGGAGTAACTCTTCACTTTTAGTCAGCCGAATACTCTTCTCCTACAAGGGTTTTAAGTTAAGGAGGAAAAAGAAGTTTTCATCCAGAAGCATTGGTCTGAGGGTATAAATTAAGGCACATCTACACCTGGATGAGTAATGTGCTTTCTGCTATCATCTAGATCAATGCCACCCAGGTGACCTGCCAAAAACTGGGAATGTGAATACTATACAGTTGGGAGTTTTAGAACAACATTGACAACAGGAATAAAAGAGATAAGATTCCTTTGTGGCTCTGTAATTTGTTTTGGGAGATGATTTAAAGATAAACCTCTTCCATAGTGGTAACAGGTAAGAAAATCCCTCCACTGTATGCAGATCTGGTAAGGAGAAGAATAGGTATTTGCTGAAGAACATTAGCAAGATTTGGAGAATCTGGCTGGTAATATCACATAAATCTGTAAGCCAAAGCCACACAATTCTCCATGTCCCTACAACTGAATAGAGAGGGGACGCTGATTCTTAATCAGTGTTCCTACCAACAGACTTCTTTACAACACTCTGACGTTTCTTTCAAACGGGAAGGCTCCCTGCTCACATCAAAGACAGTTTGTGCACATCTCAGATATAAAACCAGCTTCAGTAGTCTGGCAAACATTCAGGGAATTAACTGATAGTAGTATCAATATATAGGATGTATTACTGCACATCTAAAAGCGTAACTATCAAATTTGGTATATCAATGTACTGCTCTGTGAAAGAATCCAAAGAACTATTGAAGTTGTACAAGGATAAAAACTACAGATTGTTTCTATCAGCATATTTAAAATAACTTAAATATTTTTCATTGCTTTGGACTAGAAAGAGGAGTTGGCCAATCACTTCCTTGGAGGCCTTTATAAATTAACATTAATTTGCATGTATACCTGATTATTTAATGAGGTTTATGGCAGCTTCTAATGGTAAAGCCCTTCAAATAGCACAGGGCACTTGATTAGCAAGGACAGGAATGAAAACATTGCCTATGCTTGGCCCATTGATATACTAGCTACTCACAGGTACATCAGCATATATAGAGCTATTGTGGTTATTGTGTCTACTACTTAACATTTTCAAAGATTTTTAGAAACTTAACCAATCCATACAACACTCAATGAGAAAGGTATCATCTCCATTGTATAGATGGGGAAACAGAGGCTGAATTAACTGAACTGCCCAAGGTCATAGAGGGAGTCAGTGTCAGAGATGGAATTAGAATTCAGGGGTATTGGCTCTTGGGTGTGTATTCAGGCCAGTAGACCAGAGTTTTCTTACCTGTCACTAAAGGTAGAATAGTCTCTAAAGAAATAGTTAATTGGCACTAGCTAACTAGCTAATGCTGTGTTTTCATTCCTTTTGGAATGAAATCTTGGAATTAAGTTACTCACACTAACATGGTTCTAGGATGCCATAGTGCAGGCTTCAGGACTTTGCCCAGCACAAATAAACCTTTTGCATGATAGGAAATAATGACACACAAGAGGGTGGAGAATGGTTTCCTTGCCGTTTTTACAACATCCTGCAAATGAGTCTGGAAGCAAGTGGTACAAGTAGAGGCCTGAAAAATTCATCTTAAATCGCAACCCTTCTGTCATGAAGCTCGATTTTAATCAAACCCACCTCACTATCAGCTGCTGAGAATGATGTGGTATTCACACTACTAAAAGCGCCTCTTGCCTGTATCCATTACCCTATTAAAGAGAGCAAGCGGGTGAGGTAATATATTGTTATTGGACCAAGATTTTGGTGAGAGAGACACACTTTGGAGCTTACACAGAGCTCTTCTTCAGATCTGAAAGCTTGTCTCTCTCACCAACAGAAGTCGGTAGAATAAAAGCTATTCCCTGCCTCACTTGGGGTCTCTGATCTCCTGGGATCCCGAGGGCTGCACTCCCTTCTTACTCACTCTGTCAGTTTAGACTCCAGTCCGCGCCTCATTTACGCAACATCCGCTGGCTGCCTTATTGCAAAGCGATTGACCTGTGCAACGCAGGGTGCTCAAGCGAAAGTTATTTCTGCTCAAAGCCCTGGAAGCCCACGCTGAGACCACCTCCCCCCCACGCCTGCCTCGCCGGCTCCCAGCTCGGCTCTAGCGAACGGCTGGGTCTGGCTTCTGTGGGTGTCCGGTGAGAATAGCGGGGGCGGAGGCGTCCCCTGGCTTGTTTTACCTAACGGGAGACGCGCTCCGACAAAGCAGCTGTCGCCGCAACATCTGGCAGGAGGCGGGGCCTGCCTCCGGCCACGCTCCCCGGGCTCCTGGACGGCGTCTCCCGCGTTGGGGCACTTGGAAGCAGCTCAGCCCGAGCCAGCCAGCAGCGCCCTCCCACCGCCAGCCCCAGCATGCCGGGGGCGGCGTTCCCCGGCTAACCCCCCCCCCTCCCCCGCTTGTTTGCTCCGCAGAGTGGCCCGCGCGGGGCTGGGGACGGTGACAGGAGACGGAGTCCAGCAGCCGGGCAGGCACCGTGAGTAAAGCGCCAGCCTTGGGGACACTTCGCCGCGCCGCGCCGCGCTGGGAGGCGGGGCGGGGGGGGAGCGCTTGGGGCTGGCCCCCGCGGGCAGAGAGCGGGGCTGGGGCTGGCCCCCGGGGGTGGGGAGGGGGAGAGCGAGGTCGGGGCTGGGCCCCGAGGGGGGGGGCGGGGTTGCAGTTGGCCCCGGCGCTGCACCGGGTCCGGTGGAGGAAGCTGAGGCCGCGGGCAGGGGCGGTCTGGTTGCCGGGGGCTGGGAGCGGGGCGGTGTGAACGCGGCTGGGTTCCCCAGCGCCCTGGCGCGGCAGCCCGCGCTGTAGCGCAGGGAGCCAGAGGCGCGCCCCAGGCGGGCTGGCCCGGGGGGCGCGTTTCGGAGGCGAAGGGGCCAGGCGCTGCGCCGAGCCGGCGATGGGAGGGAGAGGAAGGCACGTGACGGGGTGAAGAAGCGGCGGGTGGTGTGTCCCCCGGCGCTGCCCGGACCCCTCCGTGGGGCCGCGTGTGTGTGTCCTGCTTCCCCGCGCTGGCCCCTTTCCCGGCATGAATTCGGTTCCCCGGGCAGCGGTGTGAACGGGGGCCGGGAACCGGTGCTGGGGGGTGGGGGGCGGAGTGGGATTGCTAGCGCCGCGTTCGGAGCTGCGGGGGAGGGGGGGGCGCCTCCTCGCGCTTGCTTCCAAATTCTCCTCATGCCTGCCGAAAAGATCGCCTCTGGGTCCGTAATGGGAGCTCCGGAGGCGTTGCCTTTTTCCCTCTGATTTCTGGGAGCAGGAAACAGCCCGACTGTTTTTGTGAAAACATTCAAGTAGCAATCGCAAGGAGTAACACCACTTAGCGCACTTTCGTTAGTACAGGTATTTCCTCTCCTGCCAGCTGATCCATGTGGTAGATCTGTCTACCTGCCGTGCACATTTGTTTGCCAGATTTCAAGTCTGAAGAGCTATAAGCTGAGAGGACCTGTATTTAGCATGAAAAATCTGAAAAAAAATGTCTGTCTCTTGTTCTTCTTTGGAAAAACCCACGTAGATGGGAAAACCCTTTACAGCAAACTGATTATAGGCACAGTGCTGTCAAAAGCAGTCTTCAGACAAATCTGAAGAGAGATTCTCCCACCCTCACCCCCTTTTAGTCTCTTTCAGTTACAGCAATCCTAGGTGTTAACTTAAATACCCTCAAACAGAAGTGATTTTTTAAAAAATTGCGTGCCCCTTGTTACCAAAAGAAGGTGTGGGTTTTTCCCTTGCTAAAATTTAGTTAACACCAAGTGCATTTTAAAACAAACAATAGTTTACAGGTAATCTTTTGATAGACTGTTTCTTAAGTATTATGCAAAGGAAGCTACTTTTTTGTCACTGAAAAAAAATCTAAGAAAGTTTCTGTTTGTGTGCCAGTATTTGGAGGCTTTGAAGAGTATGATTTGAACAGTGTATTTTGGTTTTGGCAGTCAATATTCAGATTATAGTTATTTAAAATTATGAGCCCAATCCTGCAGTCTTTATTCAGGCAAAATTTCCACTGAAATCAGTGGGAGTTTACCTGATTATAGGCCTGAACCAAAACCCACTGAAAGCACTGGGAGTCTTTCCATTTACTTTAATGGAGACTGGACTGGGTCCTATATCAACCTAAAAGTTGTAAAATGAAATCCTGATTTCTTCATACTTTGTCTCTCCCACCTCATGTCAGGTTTGTAATGCATAAAAATATTTGTCTGTTTACATAGTTACAAAGCCATTAGGCAAAGACAATTTTTAGTTGACTGAACATTCAAGACCTTAGCATTGGGATGAGATTGTTTCTGAAATGACAGACAGTTGCATTGTAGCTAAACTGAATGGAAATAGTAACCAAAGATGTATGTGCATATCACCCTGGAAAACTTCCACAGTATTTGTATTAGATTTCTGATTTGCAATCAAAGGTTATTCCAAGGAGAGTACAAAAATTAGGGATGTGCCATTTTTTATTTTTTGCTTCTTTATGATGCATGAGAAAAGTCAAAATAGCACTTTTTACCTTTTTTACAGTGCTCAGGTGCCAAAATGTTAACAAGAGCTTCCTCAAAAGTTTTCACATTCTTTAAGGTAGGGGTTCTCAAACATTTTTTGCTGGGCCCCTCTTTGAAAATATTTCACACTGTGATGATCCCCCACCCTGCTCTTGGTACTGGAAATGCTTTTGCGGCATCAGTGCAGATCCCTACAGAGCTAAGTAACTATGGGTATGTCCACACTGGCAGAGTTACATCACCGGCAGTTACAGCGCCGCTCAGAGAGTGCTGAAAGGAAACTGCTGTTGTGTCTTCACACTGTCAGCTGCTTGTGCAATAGTGTGTTCACTTGTGGCACTTTCAGTGGTATTTGGAGTAGTGCACTCTGGGCAGCTGTCCCACAGAGCTTCATCTTCTGCTGCTAAGACTTGTGTGACGATGGAGGGGGTTACGGGGCATCCTGGGTCCTGACCCAGTGCCCCATGATGCATGCTTTGCATCCCAGCAATCCCTGTGCTTCCGCCTGCATTTGGCGCCATATTTCAATTGGTTTGAAGCGACAAAGAGTCCTGTAGCACCTTATAGACTAACAGACATGTTGGAGCATGAGCTTTCGTGGGTGACATCCACGAAAGCTTATGCTCCAATACATCTGTTAGTCTATAAGGTGCCACAGGACTCTATTGCTTTTTACAGATCCAGACTAACACAGCTACCTCTCTGATACTTGACTTTCAGTTGGTTTGTGTACTGCCTCTTTGATCTGCAGGAATGGATCCTGCACTGTTGACCAATATGCTGCTCACTCTCATAACTCATCAAGAGTGGCAGTGGAGTTATTCCTTAAACTACAAAGGCAATAGGAGTGTGACATTGATCTTGCCACACGTTAGTAGCTATGACATGAGATTGCTTGTGGCATCCGCAGAGGTGCTGACCACAGCGAAACGCTGCTTTTGGGCTCAGGAAACCAGCACTGAGTGGTGGGATCACATTGTGATGCAGCTGCAGAACTTTCAGATGAGGAAAGCCACTTTCATGGGACTGTGTGATGAGTTCACCCCAGCCATTCGGTGCAAGAACATGAGAATGAGAGCTGCCCTGCTGTTGGACAAGTGTGTGGTGATTGCACTATGGAAGCTGGCTACTCCAGACTGCTACTGATCGGTCGATAACCAGCTCAGAGTGGGAAAATCGACGTTGGACTTGTGTTGACAGAAGTGTGCACGGCCATTAATCATATCCTGCTCCAAAAGACCACGACTCTGGGCAACGTGCGTGAAATTGTGGTTGGCTTTGCACAAATGGTCTTCCCTAACTGCAGAGGTGCAATAGGTGGCATGCATATTCCAATTCTGGCACCAGACCACATAGCCACTGAGTACATTAATTGGAAGGGGTATTTCTCTATGGTTCTCCAGGCGCTTGTGGATCACCATGGGTGTTTCACGGACATTAACGCATGCTGATCTGGAAAAGTGCATGATGCATGCATCTTTCAGAACACTGGCCTGTTCAGGAAGCTGCAAGCAGGGACTTTCTTCCTGGACCAGAAGATCATCGCAGGGGAAGTCAAAATGCCCGTTGTGATCCTGGGAGACCCTGCCTACTCCTTAATGCTGTGGCTTATGAAGCTGTACATGGGGCACCTTGACAGCAGCAAGGAGCTGTTCATCAACAGGCTGAGCAAGTGCAGAATGACTGTTGAGTGTGCTTTTGGCCATTTAAAGGACTGCTGGTGCTGCCTATGTGGGAGGCTGGACCTGCCGATGACAGTAATCCTATGCTTATAGCTGCATGCCTTATGCTCCATAATATTTGTGAAGGGAAGGATGAAAGCTTCACTCAGGGCTGGACCGCTGAGGCTCAGTGCCTGGAGGCTGAATTTGAACAGCCAGAGACCAGGGCTATTAGAGGGCCACAGCATGGTGTCATAAGAATCAGGGATGTCTTTAGGCAGCAATTTGAAGCTGAAATCCACTAATATTTGTTGCTATGCTCGGGAGTGCAGTGCTTGTAATGCTAGGAGGTGATTGTGATTGGTGTAGACAATGCACTGTGAAGGTTTAAGAAAATTGCCTGTTGCTTTGCAGGGCTCTGTTAGCTTTCAATTAATGGAATAAAGATTGCCTTCAAACCAAAACAATTATTTTATTAAAAAACAACAACCGGAGGAGAGAGACAAACCAAAAAACACATCAGCACTGTGGGGGATGGGGGAAGGGAGGGTCCCAGGAGGAGGTGAGGTCCCGGGATGGCTAAAGATTTGTGTATGTCCAGGTATCATATGCAGCCTTGTCCTTTGGAGTACAATGCAGCTGGTACTGTACTTCAGCAGGGCTAAACTGCAGAGGGACAGGTGTTGAGTGCAGTGGGTACTGGGAGTCTGAAGGGTTGGACTGTGATGGGGCAGGACTGGAATGCAGCAGGTAAGACTGGAGCCAGCAGGTTGATAAGAGTGTGTTAGCAGTGTCTGGGGGGCACATGGGAAAGAGTTTTGTGACAGCGGCTTCAGGGAAGGGCGGGCATGGAGCTGCTTGGTTTGTAATGGTAGTAGCTCTTGGAGTGTGTTCACTTGGTGCTCCATAACCTTTAAGATCCACTCTGGGCTTCGTTTTGACCTGCCACATTCTCCTTTCAGTTCCTCTTCTTGCTGTCCTGCCACTCCTTCAGTTCTTGTTTTTTGGCCGTGGAATGCATCATGATGTCACGCAGAAAGTCCTCTTTAGTTTTTCATGGCCTCTTTCTAATTCTGTGCAGCCGTTCAGCCGGCGATAACAAAGAGGGAGGCTGGGCTCCCAAGGTCCTATCTGTGAAGCCAAAATGCAACATTTTTCAGAAGCAGTATCGTTTGCAACACAGAGACCACTGATTCAGTGATTTAAAATGCAGCCACTATTCACCTACCTGTCACTAACTGGCTCACCCCAGGTAATCACACATGAGCCACAGGACCCCCAAAATGGTGAGTAACTTCAGCTTCTGCCCTGGCCCTTATGCAGCTCGCCTGTGTGCAGCAATGGTACCCCCACAGTGACGGCAAAGTTACCCTTAATGGGGCAAGAAACAAAGCAGCTCTACCAAAGAACCTACGGCAGCAGATTGCCAAATATCTCCTTGAGAGTTTCCTGGAGATCTTTGAGGCAGATTCCCGTGAAGTGAGGGAGTCAATCAACACTCTGTTCCACTTCTCAGACTAGGCATGTGGTGGTATGTGCATCATACAGACACATGCCTGCTTTCTGCAACCCTCCTGCCCCCAACAACTTGCTTCAGCAATTCCCAAAATCAAAGCCACTTACCAGGGGCCTCCTCTCCTGTTTGCGCTTCGCCAAGCTCTGACAGCTGTGACTGGCTAGTCTGCGCCAGGGTCGAGAAGAGCACTTGGCTGCATGCATTTCTGACTTCTAATTCATCCTCTGCCTCTGAGTCCTCCTCCACATCCTCATCCAAGATTTCCTCCTCCTCCTGGCTAGGTCCACTCTCGACTGGCATGTAAGCCACTGAAGTAGCCACAGTGGCCTTCGCAGTGGAGGTGGGGTCACCACCGAGTATTGCATCCAGCTCTTCGTAGAACTGGCAGCTCATGGGTGCAGCACCGGAGTGGCTGTTTGCGTCCCGTGCCTTGTGGTAGGCATTCCGCAGCTCCTTCACTTTGAACCTGCACTGCAGTGTGTCCCGATCATGGCCCCTTTCTTTCATGCATCATGAAATCTGTTCGTAGGTATCATAATACCTACGCTGGAGTGCAGCTGGGACTGGACAGCCTCCTCTCCGCAAATGGTCATGAGGTCCAGCAGCTCGGTATTGCTCCAAGTGGGGGATCACCTGGTGTGTGGAGCAGGCGTGGCCACCTGGAAAGATGCACTGAGACCACTGCACGTGTCACCGAGCAAACAGGAAAGGGGCTTTCAAAATTCCCAAGAAATTTACAGAGTGGGACTCATGGTTGGTCACCTGAGGGCAGTAGAGTTAAAACTGATGACCAGAGAGGTGATAACAGGCATTATGGGACACCTCTCGGAGGCTAATTGCAATGTTGTAATTGACCAGGGTGTTTACACTGGCACCGCAGCACTGTAGCCCCAGCGTAGAAAGCTGTACACCTCTCATCGGGGAGTTTTTTTTTTTTTTTTACAGTGCTGCAACTGTGCAGTTTCTGCACACTAAGTGGCTTGGCAGTGTGTACACCTCGGGAGTTACACTAAAGAAATCTGCTTTACTGTACAGAAACTTGCCAGTGTAGACAAGGCCTGTACTATCCTTACTTCTGTACTGCTGCAGAGCAGTGGCCAGCTCTGAAGGCAGGGAAAAAGGTGACCTCACAACTTCCCTTACAATAGCCTTGCCAGCCCCCCTTTTGGGTCAATGTTCCCTCTAATTTTTTCCATCCATGTGTGGAATGAGTTTTGTTATGTGCACCAAAGTCGAGGTAATGTGCGGCTGTGCACCATTAGTAGAAACAAAAAGCCTAAATATAATATATATTGTTAAAAAGTTACCATAGGAATAATTACTCCAGCCAGGACAAGTTAAGCATTTTAGAACTCACTACCGAAAGAATTTAAATTTAAGCATGAGAGAAATAAAATTATGAAATGCATAGACCAGTCAAAAAACTAAAATAACAGCACTCTGAAAGAATAAAATTACAGAGAATATATGTGCATTGCAGGAAGTACCAAGAAATAACAAGTATGTGTTGGGAAGTGAGTGTGAGAGAGACAGACAGACAGAGACGGAGTGTGTATGCACACTAGTTGCTGGGGAAGTGTCTGAGAGTCCATGTGCTGTCTCTTTAAGCAGAGAGGCACTCACCGGTCTGAAGGCTCATTCAGACCACAGCAGTCTAACACCCGAGCCCTGCTCCCGTGCCCCCACTCTGTGGAGATTGGCCGTAGGAGGAGGTGGGGGGAGGAGGACACAAAAAAAACCCATTTCCGCAATAATTCTATTCTTGTCTCGAAACCAGAAGTATTTGCCTTTAAAAATGCTAGTCAATGAAAACAGTGAGTATGAATTTAAACATTCTCCTTCCTTATATGCACATTAGTGTAGAAAAAGCAGGATGTAGAATTGACGGTGTATTTTCATTTTCCAATATAAATAGATGTTGCAGTTCTAAATAATTAGATTAAAAGCTATCACCTCTCTCCACTTGGTTTCACTTCCTTGTTTTCTGTGGTGTCAAAAACATACTAATTCTTTGATTATTCATCATCTTCAAAGGGTAAAGGAGGTCTACTTTTTAATGTTTAAAAACAAACAAAAAACCTGTTTTCTCCCCAACCCCCCTTCAAAAGCCTATCGGCTCTTCTTTATACATGGAAAAAAGCAGCAAAAAACAAACAAACAAAAAAACCCAGCACATGAATTTAATTGCTTTCCTTTGCAGGGTACCCTTAAGTACTGGAATTAAACTGCTTTTTCTCTGTGGTTCTCTAACTTATAGCTCAGCACTTGATTTAGTCACACAACAGTAATCTGCAATACAAATAGGTACCTTCAGGGCAACATAAACTTGTAGCATTCTGTGAAAATATATAGGTAGTGTGAGGTGTGGTCTGTATAACGAGAATGTTGAGTGAGCAGTTTGTATTGCAGTGTCACTTACCGTTGCATTTATATAATATTTAAGGACATAGTGTAGTGAGGTACTTAATAATAATGTGATTCCTGCTGGGTACATATCTTCCATCTAAAAATAAGGGCACATCTTTAATTCCCTTTATTGTCTTAAGACAGCTCTTGAAAGGATCAGAGTGGAGGAATGATTAATATTTTGGCTTTAGAAAAAGGTTACCTAGCACGGACAGTAGGTCTGATTCTCACTTACACTAAGTCCCTTTTGCACCATTCTGGCTCCCTTGTTGGTGAGCAGCTGGCATAAGGGCTCCACATTGCCTCTGCTCCCAGCCCGAGAGCAATTGTGCTATGGATAGTCTCTGCTTCCCAGGATCCAGAGTGGGTTCTGAACAGCTCAATATTAGTAAGAGCAGCCCTGAGGCTACTCTAATTTACCTTTGCATGGGCCCAGAATATGGGGAGCACAAGGGTGCCCCTTTCTCCGTTGTGCCCCAGATTCAGGAATGGAGTAATTGAGAATCAGGACTAACATGAGCTGTTGTAAACTGACAATAAAGAATAAATGGAGGCTCTTACTTAAATAGGCACTCTTGGTTTAGAACCAGATTATTACAAAGCAAGTTTCCTGTGTCCTAGTTTGATAAATCCACTTCTCTGTTCACCATTAACCAGTAGAAAACTTTCTTTGGGAAATGGAGTGCTAAGGCCTTCAGTTTCTGCAGAATTCTAACTTTTTTTCAAAACTGGAAATTTCTAGTCCTTGTGGGCACAGTGAATGCTTCAAAATGAAAGGGAAATGAGAGAGAGAGAACTTGTTCTCCTTCCAGCAGCCAGAAAAGGAGACGGAAAGCAGAGAAATGTAAATCTGCTTACATGACTATAGTATCTGAACACCTCACAAACATTAATAGGTTTATCTCTCCAACATTTCAACTAGCCTGAAGGGAGTAAGAGGGACTGAGCCTCTGAGCATGGTTCAGGGAGAGAACCCTGTTAGGAAACTCAGGGTATGTGTACACAGCAATTAACACCCATGGTTGGCCCATGTCAATTAGCTCAGGCTGTGGGCCTGTAAAACTGCAGTGTATTTGTTTGGCCATGCTCTGGGAGCCCGTGAGGGGGAAGGCCCCAGAGCCCAGATTCCAGCCCGACACAGAACATATACACCACAAATTTTACAGCCCCCCAGGGCAAGCCCAAGTCAGCTGACATGGGACAGTAGTGGGTATTTAATTGCTGTATACAGCTACCCTCAAGGCTTCTCTAAACACAGAATTTGCATGAAATTTAACTAAAGGCATGATGTTAAGCCAATTTAGTTAAGCCAGTGTAATTTTGGATTTACCTACACTAGTAAAAGTGCTGAGCTAATGTATAGTTAACCTTGACCTTTTTCATAGCATAGATGGAAGTTATCATGTTCAACTTCAGTTTAGCTAGTAGAAGCCTAAAGTTCACCTTCACCTTAACTGAGTTGAAAGTACAGCTTGCCTTATCTACACTAGGAACTGATGATGATACCTATCATGTTGTCAACATACACCTTTAGGTGCCTTAAAGTGGTGGTTAAGTGTCCAAATGCGGGATTTAGATGTCTATCTTCAGGCACCCATATTTTGCAAATTTGGCCCTTCATGTATTTATGCATACCTGTGCATATAAAACAATCCTGTGAACTTTGAAAAGCCCTGTAGCATTACAAAATAGCACATATCTGCCCAGTGCCTCATGTTAAGGTTCACTGGTTCTTGCCCTAACATGATGCATTGGTCAGTTGTGTTATTTTGTAATACTTTTATGGCTTTTCAAAGTTTATATGTTTGCTTTCTGTCTCAAGCTTCTAGAGTAAAAAGCAACATTGAAAGAAATCTTTGAAAAACTGCACTATATAACAAAACAAAAAGCCATTTACTTGACTACCTGTAGGTTTCATGCTCTAATGGAGTTCTGTGATGTCTGCAATATTAACAGCATACCGAAGAGGGTGGGAGGTCACAGTGGAGATGGAACTGGAGTAGCTGTGATGGGAAATAAAGGGCTGAGGTCTTGGGAAGCAAAGAGGAGATGTTTTTAGGTGATACGATAGAACCTATTTACAGTGAATTCTGATAGAGCAGAACTGCATTCTTATGCTGAAGTGGAATTAAAGTGGCCCACATTGTAATGTGCCAGCTACAATTCTGGTTAGACTGATCCTTGCCTTACAATGAAGCTTTTCTGAGGAAAAGTAAATGTGTTATAAGAGGGTTCCACTGTAATGTCTTGACTTGCCAGAGTATGGCCCATATCTTGCCTCAAGGTCCATGTGTCATGCTCTCATTGACTTCAATTGGAGTTACATGTGCATGCATCCAAGGGAAGAATTTGGCACTCAGTGAAGGCTTCCCATTTGAGGAAAAGACTGTCTAGAAACATTACAGGCATTGAATAAAACAAGCATCAGTTATTAAGAATTTATGGGAAATGCAAAACTATTTTTAATATTTGTAAAATACTAAGTTCAAAAACTTACTAGCAGAAAAAACATTTTGAGAGTTATTCTTTTGTCTATCCAATGCAAAGTGGCTTTGGCTGAGAAAATAGAGAACTAAGTTGATACTAACAATTGGTAATCAGATATAACACAAGTCATTGCAAATTATCATATGAGGCAAATCCTAAACCCAGCATCCAGCCTCAGTAGTTAGCTTAGGACATGTCTACATGGGTGCTGCTTTGATATAGGTGTGTTAATTGATCCACAACAACAGTAGTACAATCAGTTTGTACACACAAAGAGTGATTGTGTTGCCCTGTATTAGTAGCCACACAGCACAGAGCTGTTTTGCACTGACATCTGACAATATTCTGCTCAGACATCTCAGGGTCCATTGCTCATCCACAGTGGTATATGAATTGTGGACATTTTTACCTCAGCATTGTGGGATTCCTACTACAAGGCAATGGAATGAGAGTTTTGGGGTCAAACTCACTAGTCTTCTATGAGCCAGCACCTACAGGCAGCATGGGGGAAGCATGGATCCCTGCAGTCCTCACGATCATGAATGTAAACCAGCTGTTGCGAAGGTATGTAAAGCTGTGCAATGGCTACAGAACAAGACCAGGAAGAACAGCAGAGGAGGTTGAAGAGGCTGAAAGAAATCAGTCACTTCTCCTACATCTCTTTCTGAAACAGCTTCACACAGAGTAGTGCTGCTTTTGGGCTCCCCCAATGGGTGATGGCTGATGGGACAGGATAGTGCTGCAGACCTGGGATTACCAGTGGCGGAACTTCAGGATGTGAAAAGCCACTTTCTTTGAGCTCTGACCCAGGATCTGTGCCAGTGAACCACCAACATTCTTTGCCCCCCACCAAGGGGTGGAGGTGGAGCAGCTGTCTGCTGAGTTTGAACAGCCAGATACAAGGGCTGTTAGAGCTCAGCATGGAGCTATACAGTTCAGGGAGGCTTTGAAAGACCATTCTGATAGTGAGCCAGAATAGTGTGTGGTGTTGTAGTGTGCTCTATGTGGGGCATCTCTTTTGTGGCCTGGTAGGAATTTTGTAGTGATTGCTGTACATGTAGGAATAAAGCATTGCCAATGGTACTGTTATTTTTGATTGTCAATGATCTGATGAGTTGTGAGACATTGTGCAGTAACAGGTAATTGGTTGCTTTCAGAACTGCTGAGCGCTCACTAGCATGTATTGCAAACTAATAAAGATGAATTATATCCCAAATAATAAAATTTTATTCTGTAATAAAATCAGTGCAAAAAAACCTATGCAATTTTAAAACAATTTAAAAACTTAATAAAGTAAGAGAACAGACCTTATGAAGTGAAAAGAACATTTGTGTCTATTTCAGCTGCACATACACCAGCCGTGGCTTTTACATGTCTGCGTATGTGAAGCTGTGATTGTCTTTAATGTCTCCCGGGGTGGAGTGGTAGGGATTATGCAGCGACCCCATATGCCATGTGGAATGTGTGTGTGTGTGTGTGTGGACATATAGGGAGGTTGTGATACTGAATTCTCGATGCACGGCAGAGGGAAGTGAGCCCCACATCATTGAACCTGTAGATCCACCAGAGTCTGCAGCATCTGTGTTTGCTGCCTGAGAATCCCTATTATGTCCTGGCGCATCTCCCTTTTATTTTCCTGCACCTTTCTCTTCTCTACACTTTTCTTCTCCAGACTGTCCTCGTTGTTCATCCCCCAGGCCCTGTCCTCACGGTTTGATGCAGCACTGGCGTGCAGGATTTTGCTGAATGTGTCAACCTGAGTCCTCTTTTCTCCTTTTTATCTGGCTCAGATGTTCCGTGGATATGAAGGGAGAGACCCAGAAGGCCACAGCAGCTGCAGATAAAACACTACACATGTATCGTGGTCAGTGCATTCGCTATAGAAAGAGAAACTTAAGATGCTGAACTTATGACCCTTGCTCCCCAAAAGTTTTAAGCACTCCTTTCTCACTTTCGCTTGGAATTGCTTGTGCATGGTGGCAGTCAAAGCGCCAGCCAGGATGCGTGTGGCCTGCTGGAGGGGAGGGGAAATGAGAAGGGAATTTCTCGCCTGCATGCTTCTAGTTGTATAGGACAATGGCACTGAGTATTGACACTGTTTTCTATAGGAAGTGGTCATTTTAGCTCATATCTCACTCCTGAGGTTAACAAAGACAGAGAAAGCACACGCAGCTGCTGCTAGCATCCTGAAGCCACCTGGGCCCAGATACTGCTAGCCTCTTTACTGCAATGGTGGTTGCCAAAGTTATTGCTGAGTGGTGCCTGAAAGTGTCCTACCACGGAGGAAGAAATAAGGCTGCGACCCCTAGAAACGTTCGGGAGAGGATTGCAGAGTACCTCCAGGGAAGTTTCATCAAAATCTTTCAGGAGGATTCAAAGGATGTTCCTGTGTACATAAACAAACAGCTCCACACAAACCCTCTCCCCCTACCTAGCTCTCAAGGGGAAGGAAAAGCAGATATAATACTCTACCTCTTTTGGTTGTACCATTACCTCTTCTAGCAGCAAATTATTGTAAAGTCAAAAGATGGTGTCCTGCTACTCTAGGAAGAGGGGCATCCCTTTAATTGAAAATTTGTATACACACTTCCCCGAGGCTCCTACCCCTGCATCAGTCTCACCTGTGCTCAACTGGCTGAACTGCAGTGGAATCAAATACAGGTCCTGGCCCACTGCGCAACTGGATCCCCTGGTCACCTGTCCCCCATACTCCTCCTCTTCTTCCTCATATACCACCACCTCCTCCTGGCTGTTCACGGCAGGGGCTTGTGACTTGAGCACCGTGATGCTTTTTTTGTGGGTAGGGAGGTCTCCGCCAGGGCTGGCATGCAGCTCTTTGTAAAAGCAGCAGGTCTGCAGCTTGACACCAGATCAATTGTTGACCTTCTTGGCCTTCTGGTATGCCTGCCGCAGCTCCTTGGCTTTCACGTGGCCCTGCTGCTGGTCCCTGTCATAGCCCTTCTGCATCCCCTGAACAATCTGCTCTTAGATGTCTACATTTTTATGGTTGGATTGGAGCTGTGCTTGCACAGCCTCTTCTCCCCGCAGGCCCAAGAGAGCCAATATCTCCTGTCTACTCCAGGCAGGAGCACGTCTGGAGCATGTAGCCAGAATGGTCAGCTGGGCAGTTGCACTCAACAATGGAGAGCCACTAGATGTGCTTGCCAAGCCAGGTAATTAGGAAAAAGGAATTTCAAAAATCTGTAGGACTTTAAAGGGGTCTCTGTGATCCCCGGCATCAAAGTTCACAGTAGTGACCAGAATGGTCAGTCTGGGGCATTGTGGGACAGCTGCTGGAGGACAGTTAGGGTTGACATAACTAATGCAGTGTCTGCACTCTCACTGCATTGACCTAAGTATATAGTCTGTGGCTCTACCCCACGTGGGGAGGTGGTGGTGTTAAGTTGGTGTAATGAGGCACTTATGTCGGTGGGAGACAGATTGAAGTGTAGACACATGCACAACTAGGTCGACATAAACTGCCTTAATTTGACCTAACTTTGTAGTGCTGACCAGGCCAAATACAGTAGCAGTGTGAGGAAGTTCACATGTGGGTTTTTTCCTCCCTTTTTAGTTTTCATGTTTTGTCATTGTGGTTTGATTTCATTTTTCAATCTAAAGGGACAAAATGATACTCTTAATACTCAGTTCTTCTCACTGACAGATTTGTGAACATCTTTAATTAGAAAATTGTGTGTTCCCCATCATTTTGTATTGAAAGTTGATTATCGATGAACCCTATCCTATGATTATTTTTTGAAAATAATATGAGTCAGATTATGTCTACACTGCAAGCCAAGGGAGTGGTTACCCTGCGGGTGAGAACATACTCGCTGTAGAGCAATGAGAGCTAGTGCGAGTGTAAGTAGCAGTGCAGCCATGGTCGCACGTGCAGTGGCGGCACAAATTACCTGTGCTGAGTATATCCCCACTGGTTTCAGGAGTGTTCACGGCTAAGTCATGCCTCTGCTGCGGCTGATCATGCTACTGTGAGTACACTATTATTTATACTTGTGTGAGCTTTCATTAAGCAACAGCGAGTATGTGTACTCAAGCAGTGGAATCACATCCTTTAGCTCGTAGTGTAAACATTGCCTAAGGGGCAAAAAGATTTTAACACTGATCACTTACAGGTATAAACTTATTGCTGCCTTCCCCCTATAATGTAGGTTTGCCAACTTAAGAGGGCTAAATATAGTGCTTGCATCATCAATTTTTTTTACAACTATGCTGTGTATTTACTAGCTCTTGAAATTTTCAGCTTTGCTTTGCATTATTGGACACGTTCATTTGCCAATAATAAATTAATGTTTAAAAAAACCCACAGCATTCAGGGATCACTTGCAATTTTGCAAATAACTTTCTGTTGTATATAACAATTCTTTGATAGTTTGAAAATCGGTATATTTTTCCAACACCTTTTGTTTGCATACACTGACTTACGTATTACAGAATTTCTCACTAGTGCCTAGCTTTTGCAGTGTGTGTTTTTGTTTTAAAGAAAAAGATCAGTGAATGTATTATTACTGGGAAAATCAAACCACGTATATAGACAATTGTTTGAGCTTTGCAAACATACATAATATTTAAAATGCGAAAGATTTGAGCCCTTCAAACTTGACACTGCCCTTGTTACAGGTTTGGATTTAGCTTCCTTACAGTGACTAGTAGTTAAGATGCGATCATAGTCCTACTTTTAATTTTCAAAATCAGAAAGCAGTGTGAATTTAGAATCAGAAAGGTGTTGGGCTGACAGTCCTGAAGCTTAAAGTCTTCCGTGTTATCCAAAGAATAGAGCACAGGCAGCTGCAGTGCAAGCTTCCTTCATGCTGACCTGCAACTTTTACCTTAATTCTGACTTGGAAGGGACATTGCTGGTGAAGAGAATAGATCAGCTTCCAGGACTAATTAATAAGTGTGGGGAAATTTGATGACTTTCCCCCCCAAAAAACTTAGCTTTGCATTTTTTACCAGTCATGCTTTGCGAATACTGAGCGTCCTAGTCCTCCCTCCTCCCACACCTAGCCAGACACCACAGACTGGCTCATGAAGTCCATTTCTAGGTTGAAATTTTGCTCTGAAGGACTTAAGACAGTTGCTTTTGGCAACTTTGGCTTATGCAGAGAAGATGTGGAGCAACATAGCAGTCTCACACCCACATTTGTAATACATACACATAAAAGGTTAGTAGGGATTGAGGTCACCAGGCATACATGCATGCTGCCTCCAAAGCCTGTATTAGGTCCTGTGTTTCCAAGGTCCTCAACCCCATGATCTTGCAAGGCCAGAAACGCCAAAGCATTAACAGTTGCAAGGGGAAGGGGAGCTGCTGCCCCATATTTCTGTTGGTTGTGAACCAGATGAGTCTCTCATGGTGCTTTGGGGCTGTCCTCCTGGATCATGGTGTGGGTCCTGGAGCACCAGAAGTTTGGGTTGCTCAGTGGAAGTGTTAGGCCTGAATAAAGATGTAGCACAAAACCAGTTGTGCCAACCTGACTGAAGTCAAGCATCTAGAGGTTTCTGGGTAATCCCAGAGTGGAAAATACTGAGAAGCAGCATTGTCTCACAAAGCCCTGGGAAACAGTGAGATCAGTGAAGGGGCTGGGACCAGCTGTGTTATATTGAGAAACACTGTTTGAAGAACTGATAAGACACACAAGCATCTCACAGTTCTGACTCTAACTCCTTGGTTTAGTGTTCGGTGTGTTTTAACTCCCTCGCATTCCTAACCTTTGGCGCTTGTTGAGATATTAACAATTCAATATTGTAGAGACTAGGCATGCGTATATATTAAAAGGTGTCTAATTTCTAGTTGTTAGACAAAGGGGGTGGATTGTTCTAGTGAATGATCTATGACGTAATAAAACTGTCTATATAAGCTAATACTAAGGTGTAAAGAGGCGGCTGGTTCTCTTCGGATACGAGCTGTTCTTTACTGACACGTGCACTTGTCAATAAAGAACTTTTGATCGGACCTTGCTGGTGTTGCCTGTCTCTCTGCGGTCAGACAACGAACTTCGCTGTTGGGGTTCGAGTCCCCGACAGAAAGCAGGTTGTCCCTCTACTGCATAATTAAAGATGAATTTTCTGCAACTGTTAATAAGAGAGGGCCGTTGAACCACATACGTTCAAAATGTGAAAAAGGAACACCTTTAATCTTGTATAGCTGCAGCCATCTTAATCAGTACAATTTTTGTTTGCACAAAGTTTTTGAAACAACTGATTGGTTGCATTCCATAAACTGTGAACCAGGAATGTTTTGGTGGAAAGATCATTTTGTTGCAAATATTTCTAATCATCCTTACTATTCAGTCTTTGCCCTGCCTACTGGGACTGCCAAAGGAAAGAACAATTGTATAGGTGATGCTTTATTATTATTATTATTATTTTATTTTATATGTAGACAGCTGTTCATTAGGAGTTGCCGAGCCTGCTCACCCCTTCTGCCAAAACCAACCAGACAATCTCCAGATAGTAACAACTTTTGGTCACTATTATCCCAGCCAGGAGTTGAACCAGTGAACTAAATTAAAGTGTTCTGTGTCATCGGGGTGTCAGACATGTCCCATCCAGTGAATGCAGCTACCAGTTCTATTTCTGTAGACCACAGGGCATGTCCAGATTCTGCAGAGTCTCCGTTTCGTTTTTCTTTTTTGAAATAAGTTTCTTGCCCTTGTGATTGCAAAAAAACTTCTAAACATGAACCAGGGGTAAATTGATGCAATGTTACCTCCGGGAGTATGAAGACAGGCTGAAACAATGGCTCAGAGAGGTGTGAACAGTGCAGTCCCCTAGCATCCCTGATGGAGTATCAACCACAATGGTGACACTTTAATGTCAACAGTAACTATGACAGGGGTCGGCAACTTTCAGGAGTGCTGTGCCGAGTCTTCATTTATTCACTCCAATTTAAGGTTTTGCGTGCCAGTAATACATTTTAACATTTTTAGAAGGGCTCTTTTTATAAGTCTACAATAGATAACTAAACTAGTGTTGTATGTAAAGTAAATAAGGTTTTTTTTAAATGTTTAAGAAGCTTCATTTAAAATTAAATTAAAATGCAGAGCCCCCCCCCGGACTGGTGGCCAGGACCCGGGCAGTGTGAGTGCCACTGAAAATCAGCTCGCGTGCCGCAGGTTGCCTACCCCTGAACTATGATGTTGATGATCCTTTTGTGGATGAAATAGGAAAAGGGTTGAAGAGAAGCCCAGGAGGTAGACTTTGGGAATTGCTGCAGGGAAGGAAACGTAGAAGGAAGAACAATGGAAAGATATAAAGACAAGGAAGAGGGAGAGAAATTGAGGAAGGGGAAAGAAGAGAAACAAAGGGCACAAATAGTAGTGATCCAAAGTTGGGGGAGTGAGGGGCATGGTGGGTCATATTCTTCCACTGATTGATATTGAATGTGATAATAAAGTACTAAATAGATAATAGTAAATACAAGTTTAGTTACTGCATAAAGGCCAGGTTCTATCCTTCATCTTTGTGCAAACCTCCTATTGACATCACTGGGCAATGTTGTGGATGAAGAGAGCTATGAAGTCCTACATTTATGTCCTGGCCCGCAGACCAGAACTAAAAATGGAATTCAGCTCTCTCTGCCAAGTACATTTGCTACTCTGGAGTCCTGTGTTCTATTGTAGGCTTCATGAACTATCCAGCCCCACATCAAGAAGCAGTTTTAAAATAAGAGAAGGGCATTGTATGCAGTTAGGATGTGGATTTCCTCATGCAGGAAAGAACTGAATGGTTGCTTTCTTTAACTTAAATGGCATGTAGAACTCAAATAGCAGTCACAAGCAGAATTTCGCCACTGTTCCCGGAACTGTCAACGGCTGTGACCTTATTCCCTGTGTAGCATTATTTTTAGTTAGGATCCCTTTTCCTTTACCACAATAGTGCTAAATACCAACTCTCTATATACCGAATGTATTGTTTCCTTAATGTGTTCTTCCTAACACACTTCTAGTCCAGCCAGTTCAAAAGAATATGAAAGATGTCCCTGTATAAACTTAGACTGTAAGTTCCCCAAAGTGCTTGGCAGAATTTTATATAAAATGTCAATGTATAATATTAATGTTTATTTTTAAGCATTTTTTTCAGATTTTTATCTATCAAAATTTTCACAGTTGTAGGAAATTATGGGGACAGGTCAGACAATGAAGAGGGTCACACTTATTATTTAATGACAGGAGACACTGAGATTCAAAAAGTTAAAGCTTTACAATCATTAAAACACAAATTGTCAACACTGCATGTCAAAATATACAAATTAAATATCCTTAAATCAAACTCAAATAGGTTCTTAAGCAGCACTGCACCAGGAGGGCTTCTGAAATCAGAAGGCTAAGAGGATTTTTTTTAGCTGAGTGTATTGCAATCCCATATAGATTAGACTGGCTGTATGTTAGATCAAGCTGTTAAGGAAGTAACAGTGAATAGAGGGCCTCACGTCTTTCTTCCAAAAGCCCACAGATGGAATCCAGTTTTCATCCAACCTAAAGGAACTGGTCATTTTGCCAATTTCCTTCAAATACTTGAAGATTAAGGGGAAAATGTCAAGGTAATCCTCTTTGACCCTTATTTAGTCATGGAAAATGCCATCAGGGTTTCCCACCCAGGGCTGTCAACTCATTACAATTTGGTGACTCTCCCTATCATCCTTCAACTCCCAACCCTGGAGGTAGCTAATTTATATCAGGAAAGTCTGGAATGGAATTAATATAATTACAGATACATATGCCTTAATAATAATTCAAAGGGGCTGTTGTGTTGAAAAATTATCCATGTGTATCCTCTAGCTGTGAGGATCGTGTCTTCCCTCATCATCAAACACACACAAGAAAACATGGATCCAATCTTGCATTATAGTTATGGTCAGGGCCGCCCAGAGGGGGGGGGCAAGAGGGGCAATTTGCCCCGGGCCCCACAGGGGCCCCCACGAGAGTTTTTCAGGGCCCCTGGAGCGGGGTCCTTCACTCGCTCTGGGGGGCCCGGAAAACTCTTGCGGGGCCGGGCGCAGGAGCTTCTTCCGCTCCCGGTCTTCGCCGGCGGGGGGACCTTCTGCTCCGGGGCGGAAGGACCCCCCACTGGTGAATTACCACCGAAGCGGGACCTGCCGCCGAAGTTCAGCTTGGTCTTCGGCGGTAATTCGGCGGCGGGGGGCCCTTCCGTTCCGGGACCCGCCGCCGAAGTGCCCTGAAGACCCGCGGCGGGACCCCCCCGCCGCCGAATTACTGCCAAAGAACGAGCTGCACTTCGGCGGCAGGTCCCACTTCGGCGGTAATTCGACGGTGGGGGGGCCCCCACCGCGGGTCTTCGGGGCACTTCGGTGGTGGGTCCCAGAACGGAAGGGCCCCCCGCCGCCGAAGACCCCAGGCCCCCGGAATTCTCTGGGTGGCCCTGGTTATGGTTGAACTAGTGTTGTTATGCTTTGTAGCTCCCACGCTGTCAAGGAGAGGCCATCTCATTGTCTCCCAGAGTGGTTGAACAAAGTCAGTTGTAAGAAGACTGGGGTAAGCAAGGACACAATTTCAGTGACTCCTATTTAATAGCATCTTTAAAACTTGTAATGTATTGGTGTTTAATCTTCATTAAAGAAAGGACAGTTACAAGTTGGAATGCCCCCATGAGTTTTTGGAATCTTGGAAATTTGGCGGTGGACAGCACTCTCTCCCTTAGTAGTAGTAATAATAATAAGATTTAAAAAGAAATCTATTTATTCCCCACCCAAAATGTAAAAATACTACACTAGCTATTCCGTTTCAAGTTGTTTTATGTTTACTAGCAGACAGTATATGAGCACAAAGCAACCATACACTCTCAGTCAGAATGACCTTTATTTTATATTAACACACGGGTAGGCAACCTATGGCACATGTGCCAAAAGCGGCACGTGAGCTGATTTTTTCAGTGGCACTCACACTGCCTGGTTCCTGGGGATCGCCTGGCGTGTGGAGGCATGGTCACTTGTAAAGATTCGCTGAGAGCACTCCATGCCTTGCTGAGCAAACGGGAAGGGGATTTTCAAAATTCCCAGAGAATTTAAAGGGCAGATCTGACCACTGGTCACCTGAGGGCAGAGCAGTAGAGTTCAAAGTGATGGTCAGAGTGGCTAGAACAGGCATTGTGGGACACTTCTGGACGTCAATCGGAGCGCATTAACAGACCACGGCGTCCACACTGGCGCTGCGGCACTCCAGCGGGGGCGCATCAAACATTATTCCACTCGCCGAGGTGGAGTATCAGGAGTGCTCTAGCTGCGGAGTCAGAGCACTCTACGTGCCTTGCCAGTGTGGACGCGTAGTGAGTTAGAGCGCACAGGGCTGCTTTAATGCGCTCTTAACTCACAAGTGTAGCCATGACCTAAGATGAGAAGGTCCTAGTGTTAAGACTCTGTGCTCTATCTTTGACACAAGGTCTTGGAACACTGGGCAAATTCAAGAAGACTGGAAGAAAACTGATATTTTGCCAATAATTGGAAAAGTGTAAAAGGGATGCCCTGGTAATTATGGACCTGTTTGACAATGATAACAGGCAAGATAATGGAGCATCTGATACTGGATTTGATTAATAATTACATTATACTCCTTTAATTCTTTAATACCAATCAATGCAGAGTTAAGGAAAACAGATCTTTTCAATTATATTTTTTTTTCAATGCAATTAGACGTTTGGTTGATAAAGGTAATATTGCTAATGTAACATAAACTTCTAGGATTGGCAGTGGCCCATGCCAGGTGCTTCAGAGGAAATGAACAGAACAGGGAATCATCAAGTGATCTGTAAGGCATTTGCCTTGATAAAAGTGCATATTAGAACAACAATAAATTGATATGGCCCACATTAAATGGGTTGAAAACTAGCTGCCTGATAGGTTTCAAAATGTAAATGGGAACTATAGTCAAGTGGGTGTGTTTCTAGCGGGGTCCCACAAGGGGCAGTTTTTGGTCCTATACTATTTAACATATTTATCAATGACCTGGAAGAGAAATTCAAATGATCACTGATCAAGTTTACAGACGACACAAAAATTGGGAGAGACAGCAACAAGTGTCTGTAGATTTAGACTCCAGCACTAGGAGTATGGAAAGTTTTCCCAGCCTGGATCAGGTGGGTTCCACAAATAAGGGAAATTCCACTCCCAATGCCCATGAATCTGTTCCTTGAAACTAGCCCCCAGATTAAACTAGTTTTGCCTGTTTTTTCATACTCTGTACCCTTCTTATGTCCGCGCAGTGTAGTTCCTGCCCCCTCAAAAACTCCCACCCTGCCCATCTCTGTCCAGCTGGAACCCACCATAAATTTCTTGATAATCCCTTACCTCAGCTGGCTCTGTTGCAGATTTTTCCCTCTAGGATGATGGGACAATCTGTAACACAACGTGGATGGTTTTTTGCAGTGAATCAAAGTGAAAAGGGCAATTGGAGAAATTTCAAAAGAAGCTTTTGTCTATTTCACACCCCAATTAAACTGAGCCAACCATTGTGACTACTTGCTGTGTGCCAAACACCAGCTAAATTCCTTCTTTGGAAAATCACCTTGCTTATGAAAATGAAGGCAGGTTGAGGGTTCCGCAGATCATGTCCAACGACAACACCATCACCCCGAGCGCGAGGGGCTTGCTGGAGAGGACCCTGAAGGCCGCCATCCACTCAATGTACGTGGAAACCCTGATGCATAAACCAGACTAGGGTAAAGCCTTTGAGTTGACCAGCAAGTGGGATGCCAGCAACCACTTCCTCACCGAGGGTGGCTTCACCCATTTCACTGATTGGCAGTTCATCCACTGTGTCAGCTCAATTGCATCCTGCTCAATGGAGCCATCCGCCATTGGAACTAAGACAAGTGTTGCAGGAAGTGGGGCTACTCCAACGAGACCCTGCCCCACCTCCTGTGCAGCTGCAAACCCCACTCCAGAACCTGGCAGCTGCACCACAACGCCATCCAGAACCGCCTGGTGAAAGCCATCGCACCACGCCTGGGGGAGATCTCCCTGAACTGCGCCATCCCTGGTACCAACAGCCAGCTACGACTTGATGTCATCACCGACGAGGCCCAGAAAAAGATCATCCTTGTCAACGTCACGGTCTCCTTTGAGAACAGGACCCCGGCATTTTGCGAAGCCCCAGCTTGTATGATGTCCCCCTGGCCAACACTCTTGAGAGCGAAGGGCTACGAGGTGCAGATGGACGCCCTGCTTGTTGGAGCCCTGAGCGCCTGGAACCCCTGTAATGAACGTGTGCTGCGGATCTGTGGGATCGGTCGACGCTATTCACGGCTCGTGTGGCGCCTCATGGTCCCTGAACCATCTGATGGTGTCTGAGACATCTAGATCGAACACATCACTGGCCACTGACAGTACCAGGAGGCGTGAGCCAGAGCGACATTGTTCTTTGACTACAAGAAAGGGACCAAGAGACTTTCTCCGTTGGATCATATGAACTGGAACCATAAACTCCATGACCATTAAATCTCACCAAATGAGGGTCAATCCATCCTCCTCATCATTTCCACTCATTATACTCCACACCTGCGTGTAGCCACTTTATGAACTTCATACCCTCATATCACAATGTCTGTATTTTGACCCATCAACTTTTTACTCCCAGTCGGGGATATTGCAGATTATGTATTCCTTATGTCACCCGATATTAAACCAAGATTTGCCCCCTCGATAATCTGTATGTTGTTCCCTGATAACCAGAAACTTCTATGCTTAAACTCTGTACCGTTCACTTTTTTATAACATCACTTAAATAAAAATGTTTAAATCTGTTCTTATCAAAATAAATAAATAAATTTACACTTAGCCTTGCATTCTTCACAAGGTGCTTTGAGTCCAAGGATTCACCAATCTGGGGTGAGTTACTGGCTTCAGAAGCAGCTTGGAGTAGGGAAGTGCAGGTATGCATAAAACAGATGCTGATGCAGAAGTCTCCCTAAAGCCTTGGGACAAAATGAAATCATGATGGTGTTTTGTCTGTGCAGGGCCCAGCTGGAGGTGCTTTTCCTTCCCTTATCTGAACTGACTGGCAGGCTGTGCTGATGGGGAGCAGAATGGTTATGTTGACTCTATAAACACTACCGTTTCAGTCCCTAAGGTGATACCAACCCTGACCTGAAATAAAGGCAGGCCAGCCTTCAGATACTAAAAACAACTTGCTGACCCTCCTGGAGGGCCCCAATGTACTGTGCAGCAATGCACAGCTAAGCTGCTGGCTGCAAGAGCAGGCGAAATGTAGAATAACAAGATGTCAGTCTTGTCATCTACCACCATCCCTGCTGAACACCAGGGAGAATAAGCACTGGGGAAAATACCTGTTGCTAAGAAAATTCCAGTTCCCCCACTCCCTGCTTCTGAAGCATTGTATTCTGTTCCTGGAGAAATAAATGGAAAAAGTCTGCTGCAGAAAGCTCACTCACTGTGGGGAGGTACATGCTGTCTTTAATGGAGGCAGTGTCTGTGGGAATGCCTGGCTCATTCAGCTAGTATGCCAGCAACAGGAGGTTTCAGCTTCCACAAAGCAAGCAAACAAAACCACCTCTGCCCCTATCATTCAGATGGATTGGACAGGAATACCCATACATTATAAATTCTGTCCAGATCACTGGATCCAACACAGGGGAAACGTTTTTGTTTTTTGTTTTTACTTGTAATAGGAGCACGTTTGTTGCACCACACCAGCAGGAAGCCAACAATACCTTTTTCACACTAGAATCTCAGTGTGGGCAGTCATGGTTTAGTGTGGAACTCCACAAACAGGGAAATCCCCGAAGCAGATTTATAATGACTTGCTCATTTAGAAATGTGTTATAAGTAAGTTGAACTAAGACACTATTAAACAGATCATACACAGCTGGAGAGCAAAACATTGTCCTAATCCCAAAACCAGGAAATGGAGTTTTAATTCAGAGATGTTTCATGATGATATTAAATTAATTTCCCAGCCTCATTTAAACATATGATTTATGTTTAAATGAGGCTCTGTCTCTTGCTAAATTGATATCAGAATGGCATTGAAAGCAAGGAAAGATGGCAAAAAAGAGGAAGAGTTCAGGACTTGGTAAATGTAATAAAATAAGATTAGCAAGCTCAGGCCCAACCACAATTCTTTCATGTAATGCCCATGACATTATTTCTTTCCTGAAAAAGAGCAGAGATACCAAACTGTGCACAGATATTTTGGAACAGATAGCAAAAATAGAAAAAGTCAGAAATAATGCAATGCACTAACTGAGCAGTATAAATATATTCTTTTTAACCCACTCTACTTGATATGTGTATTGGCAGTTTATGAAGTTCTTTTTAAACATTAAGTCCTGGAATTAGCACTGCCTGTGTTTATCTTAATGAGCAGGAGGCCCACCGGAAATGTATTGCAGTGCCAACTAGAGGAAAACAATATAAGGTTTTGTATTACAGTATTGCTACCTCAAGCAGTCAAAAATCATGAGTTGTGCCCCCCCCCCCGCGCAAATTACCAGATTGGCTTAAATATCCATGAGATTTTAAAAAATTGGGGGTGGGGTGTTTTGTTTTTTGCCACTGGCTTTTGAACTTTTAAGTTGCCCTCACTCCACATTTTCAACTTTTTTCCACAACCATGAGGGCTGGAAACTTACTTTGTTTTATTGAAAGCTGAGATTCTCATGCCATCTCTTAATTGCTGCAGTTAGGATTTAAAGCAAAACACCAAATATCACAAGACTTGCAATTAAATTGCAAGAGTTTGCAACACTGGTATTATTTATTTAAATTGCACCCAAAATCCGCTTTATAGAACTAATAAGGTAGAAGGCACAAGAAAGAAGCCCATGTGAGCCCCTAAGGGCTTGTCTTAACGTACAACACAACAGTGGCACAACTGCACGGGTGCAGCTGTAACACTTTAGTGAAGATGCTACTACACCAGCAGAAGAGCTTCTCCCATTAGTGTAGTTCAGTTGTTCTCAAACTTTAGTGACCTGAGTACCCCTATTTTGATTTAAATGTTTTCGTGGACCTCCAAGCCCCGCACTCAGCCACAGGCCCCAGCCCCACTCCACCCCTTCCCTCAAGTTCCCACCCTGCCCCATCTCTTCCCGTCCCAGCACCCAGGAGACATACGGTGACAGTGAGCTGAGCGGGATCCATACTTGCCGTGGTATGTCGTCTGCATGGATAACCCAGGAAAAAAGGCGAGAAACTATTTTTTGCCGTTGCTTTCACGGAGGGAGGGGGGCCTGACGACATGTACCCAGAACCACACGCGACATTTGTTTTTGCCCCATCAGGCATTGGGAGCTCAACCCAGAATTCCAATGGGCGGCGGAGACTGCAGGAACTGTGGGATAGCTACCCACAGTGCAACACTCTGAAAGTCGACACTAGCCTCGGTACTGTGGACACACACCACCAACTTAATGCGCTTAGTGGAGACACACACAATCAACTGTATCAAATCGATTTCTAAAAAATTGGCTTCTATTAAATCGACCTAATTTCGTAGTGTAGGCATACCCTTAGACATGATGTAATGAGTAAGGGTATCAAGTAGTAGGGAGCAGAGGAAGGGTTGAGGAAGGAAAAGAATGGCCACATCACATACATCCGAAGAAGTGGGTATTCACCCACGAAAGCTCATGCTCCAATACATCTGTTAGTCTATAAGGTGCCACAGGACTCTTTGCTGCTTTTACAGATCCAGACTAACACGGCTACCCATCTGATACTTCACATCACATGGTTACTCAGTTTAGGCTTTGTAGCTGCTGCTGCACACACTTATTAGACAATGGGGTGACGACAGCATTGTTGTAAGTTATCATTATGAGAGTGCTTGATAGGGCACACAACTGATGTGAAGTTGTTGCACCACGCCCTCAGGCATTGTAATTATTGACATAGAAGAGTAAAGGCTAATTCCAAATGAAAATATGGCCCCAGCAGGGATGCTGCTCCCCTATCCCAAGGAAAAAGGGTGGCCATGAAGTTTACAAATACACTTATCCTGACTATGTCTGTATTTGAAGCCAATGGGAGCAGGTTAAGGCCCTTATGTTCAGAGTGGACATAGAGCAATCTTGGATATTTGGTAATCTGGATACTTTGTCACTTGAATATGTGGAAGGCTTTCCGAATGTTGTAATAGAATCTGCTAGCTTAGTTTTCCTACATTTACTCTGGGTAATAGAGGATGTAAATTTGCAAAGGTTTATTTAGGCTTCTTATTAGAAATTCCCATGGTTCTCTCTTTACTTCAAAACCGCATATCCAGTTACAGAAAATTATTCAGCAAAGGACTGTAAACAACTAATACAAAGAATATCTGGCTTATCACATTTCTTTTCCTTTTCTTGTAAGTATTTTTTGAAGTACTTGTGAAAGTTTGGACAGAACTATTTAAGCCCTCTACTAACAACGAATGAGTAAGGCAGATTGAACTCCCCTGACCTAGAGATATCATGGGCCATTTTATCCTTGGCCTCTTCACTGAGACTGTTAATTATGAATCCCTTTTTGTGTGTGTTGTGGCTATTTGTCTGATGGTTTCATCCCAGTTTCCTATCAACTCATTTCACATTAGCCATCAAATAGCCAGTTCTCCACCTTATAGCACTTCTAAATACTCAGGTCTTAGTCCTGCTTTTGAGATACCTGGACATATGTTCATATGTTTCTATGTAGCAGATAAACATGGTGTATTATAGGTAGGTAGGGGTATGCGTGTGTGTGTGTACATGGCTATTAGTTGATTGAATATGGTATTTGGAAGTGTATTGGTATTTCTGAAGGCAGGATCATATTAGTTGAGAATGGTGTCTTCTGAAAGTGGGTACGCAAAATTGATACACAGTAGTTCACTCTGATCCAGTTTGCAGCCACAAGTAAAGGTTATACTGACTAAAAATGTGGTGGGCAAAGCCAATTCTGCCTGCATACGTCTAGTGTCCTCAATGGATAAAACCCACTATTGGAAAAGGATAGCATGGTTTTCAGTGTAATACAAATGATCCCTGCTCCTGTAGGGTCTCACTTGTAAGTTAATAGCAATGCCCCACTGATTGGAGCCTAGATCCTTACATCTTTTAATTCTGGTTCCGTTTATCAAACCAGTCTGGGGTGGGAGAGGGACGGAATGACTTGAATTATGCAATGGATTTTTAAAGTCACATAAAATAAAACTTTTTTTGTTTTTTTTTGGTGGGGAAGTAAAACAAGTAAATGTCAGTGTTAACCATGTGCAACCTAATTTCGTCAGCAAATGAGGCAAGGATCCTGTGGATAATAGCATAATTCACCACACAAACTTCTCACATCCTGTGGGGAAAACAGTATTTTAGCATGTGATTAAAGACTATCATAATGCATAATTCATAAAGGGGCAAGGTTAAGGTTGCATGACCAACCTTTAATTCTGGCATTTTCTAACTTCTGAGTGCTTCACTTTGCAACCTTGGCGATGGTCTTTTAACATAGCGGTTCCATATGGAATTTGGTGTTGAAAATAAATGAAAAGCTAAACCCAGAGTTGTTAGTTCAATCCCTGAGGGGGCCACCTAGGGATCTGGTTCTGCTAGTGAAGGCAGGGGGCTGGACTTGATGACCTTTCAGGGGTCCCTTCCAGGTCTATGAAATAGGTATATCTCCATATATAAAATAGTGACATTTTGTAATATGAATCTTTGACTTCAAGAGTATAATGATTTGTCTTCTTTTGTTTAGTAAATTTCTTTGCAAAGGTAAAGGGATACTAAGTAGTTATTCAAAAACATAGCTATACGTTATCCAGTGCTTAAAACCTAAACTGAAATATAGTTTATGAGCTGCAAATTCAACTTTTTTTTCTATTTAGAATTCATTAGTTGTTCTAACAAAAGTGTTTAGGGGCTGATTTGCCTCTCATTTGCACTGCTTTTACACTGTTCTGACTTCACTAGGTCAGATCCTCAGCTGATATAAATTGGCATAGCTCCACTGAAGTCAACAAAATCAGTGAAGTCAATGATTTGCTACTGCTGAAAACCTGACCCATTGTCTTCAGCTGATTTACTCCTGATGTGCAGTGATTGAAGTGGGAGGAGAATCAGGCCCTTCATATTTGTTACTTACAAATGTATCATTGTCTTCTGCTGTGTAGGTGGGTGGGTCAGAGAGTCTCCATTTTGATAGCTGTTTCTAACAAATCATTATGTGCCCATTTCCTTGCAAAAGAGTCCCATACCTGACATTCTGTACTCAGACACAGCACTGCTAACAAACAGGCTATGCTGGTTATCGTTTCCTTGCAGTTTTAGGGAAGGGCTTGTGGAAATCAGAGTTTCAGGGTATGTCTACACTGGAAACTTCAAAGCGCTGCCGTGGGAATGCTCCCGTGGGAGTGCTTTGAAGTGCAAGTGTGGTTGCGTGCGAGCACTGGGAGATAGCTGGTAATCCACCTCCCTGTGCTCGGAGCCTGTCTACACTAGCGCTTTAAAGCGCTCAGACTTGCTTCACTCAGGGAGGTGAAAAATCACCCCCCTGAGCCAGCACGTTAGAGCGCTATCAGATGTAAGTGTAGACAAGCCCTCACTTTGTAGCCCTAAAGTGGAATAAGACTGGACTGTGGCAAAAAGCATGCGGTCTGGATTAAGTTAAAGGTGTCGGGGAGATGCTAGGGGAGGGTAATGTGTGAGGGGTTCAGGTTGAAAGAGCAGTTGAGGCTGATAATACAATTCAAAACAGTAAAGCAAGGCAATGTTGGGGGTGATCTTATGTCCTTCTTTTGTTTGAAATATAATTTGTTTATTGCATGAGTTCCTTACCTACGGATGCCATTACAAACCCTGGCTCCAATTCTGCAAATAGATCCACGAGGAAGGGTCTTGAACTCAATGGGTCTCTGAGCAGGTGCATGGATCCTCCCTCAGGATCAAGGCCTATATGTACTGTAATACTTTTGTCAGCTTTCTGTGTGTTTTCATGCTGCAGTAATCTGGATATGGCAAGAGGATGTAGTAGTATAATGCATTAGTGTCATATGTTTTCACCTTTTTTATGTTTGTTATGAGTCAGGGAGACGTAATTCAGGTGTCTTAAACTGCTAGGAAAAAAACCCAAAACTAACAAGCCTAATGCTACTTAAAACAAGCCACAACAGATGTTCATAGAGTTACGAGGCCAAAGGCAGAGCACTTTCAATTGCCTGAGAAATATACCAATATATGATATTGGTGTAACTGATTTCTATTAGAGTATGGTTCATTAGCATTAAATCTCTTTTTAAAAAACATAAGTAAAAGCATGAGAGCCGCATATGCAACATATTGTCCTACTAAGAACTGTTTTTCATAGTTGAGGGAAAAGTGAAAGTAATAGAAGAGTATATCTTTGCAAATTTCTACATCATTTTGTGGCCAAACAGCTACTGTCAGAGGACATACTGATAGCTATTGAAAGGGCAGTGTGGTAATTTGAAGGAAGGGTCATTTGAAACTCTCACTTTTCCTCTTCTACCACTTCCTTTGTCTGGCCCATCTGCTTTTTAATTTTGTTTTCTTAAACCACTTAAATTAGGTGAAAACTTAAAAATAATAAATAAAAAAGTTCATCTTTTCCTGCTATTCCTCCCCAATTAAGTAGGTGCTTGAGTGCTCTCCTGAACTTGGACCTGCGTTTTCCTCCTACCTGTTTAAAATAATGAGTAGCATTCTTCTCTCCCCAGTGCAGTCCCTGTCATGAACTGATGGGAGTTAGTGGACAGCTGTGACATCATTAAGAAGGCCTAAGAAGCCAATCGCAACATGCCTTTGGACATTCCATTGATCAAAGCCTGACTTTAATAAAATGTGATGGAGGAAAAGAAAAAGGCAGTATCAATTAAAAGTTAGCAATATGACAGGTAGGTTTCTGAGATCATATCTTGGCTTATTTCAGTGCCATTAGCCAGTATATTTGATTAACTATGCAAATCAATAAGCTTATACCGGGGTTGGCAACCTTTCAGAAGTGGTGTGCCGAGTCTTCATTTAGTCACTCTAATTTAAGATTTCGCGTGCCAGTAATACATTTTAACTTTTTTAGAAGGTCTCTTTCTATAAGTCTATAATATATAACTAAACTATTGTTGTATGTAAAGTAAATAAAGTTTTAAAAATGTTTTAAAAGCTTAATTTAAAATTAAATTAAAATGCAGAGCCCCCCAGACCGGTGGCCAGGACCTGGGCAGTGTGAGTGTCACTGAAAATCAGCTTGCGTGCTGCCTTTGGCACATGTGCCATAGGTTGCCTACCTCTGTTTTATACTATCACAGTGGAATATTCATGTTTATAAGTGCAGAGGAACATAGCATTCAGTTGCTGCTACTGAGCTCTTGAATAACTAAACTTAAAGGACCCAGTAACCCTATTTACAGATTTTTAAGGTTCAAGGAACCATTTTGACTGAATTAAATGAAATTAATAGTGATGTTGACAGTTTGACTCAAGCATCAAAATATGTTTGTGGAAATAAGTGTAAAACAAAATTATTTGTTACATTTCAGGTCTGCTAGTCATGAAACGGATTCTGCTGGTGGTTTTACTGGCTGCTGCTGCTATGTATGTTATACTTCACTGCAATCTGTGGAACACAGATGTCTATTTGTAAGTTCAATTTCTGCTGGGCTGATGGTGGGAATCATGTTACAATACTTAGGGTACATCTACACTACCCGCAGGATCGGCAGGTAGAGATCGATCTATCAGGGATCGATTTATCACGTGTAGTGTAGATGCAATAAATCGATCCCTGATCGCTCTCCCGTCGACTGCTGAATTCCAGCTCGGCGGGAGGCAGAAGCAAAGTCGACGGGGAGTGGCGGCTGTCGATCCCTCGCCGCAATGATGCAAAGTAAGTGATTCTAAGTTGATCTAAGATACGTCGACTTCAGCTACACTATTCTCGTAGCTGAAGTTGTGTATCTTAGATCGATTTCCGCCTCCTCCCCCCCCAGTGTAGACCAGGCCTTAGTGTCACAGCACCTAACTTTTAGCTCTCTTAGGGTATGTCTACACTACAAGAGTAGTTCGATTCAACTTAATTCGAATTTGTGGAATCGACCTTACGAAGTCGAATTTATGTATCCACACTAAGGACACTAATTCGACTTTGTGAGTCCACACTAACGGGGCCAGCGTTGACTTTGGAAGCGGTGCACTGTGGGAAGCTATCCCACAGTTCCCGCAGTCCCCGCTGCCCATTGGAATGCTGGGTAGAGCCCCCAATGCCTGCTGGGGGAAAAAATGTGTCGAGGGTGGTTTTGGGTAACTGTCATCATTGAACCGTCAATCACGCCCTCCCTCCCTCCCCGAAAGCGCCTGCGGGCAATCTGTTCGTGCACTTTTCTGGTCAGTGACAGCGCGGACGCCACAGCACTGCGAGCATGGAGCCCGCTGCAGTTATGGCCGTTTTCACCTCCTCACACCTTATCGTCCACCTCTTCCACAGTCAGCTGCTGAGAAATCGGGCTACTTTTCAATGGTGCTGCAAGCACTGGTGGACCATAGGGGACGTTTTACCAACATCAATGTCGGGTGGCCAGGCAAGGTTCATGACGCGCGTGTTTTCAGGAACTGTGGTCTGTTTAGACACCTGCAGGAAGGTAGTTCCTTCCCGGACCACAAAATAACTGTTGGGGATGTGCAGAGGCCTACAGTGATCCTCGGGGACCCAGCCTACCCGCTAATGCCCTGGCTCATGAAGCCCTATACAGGCGCCTTGGACAGCGACAAGGAACTCTTCAAGTACCAGCGAGCAGCGTGACCTGTGACTGTTCAGTTTCTTTACAGAGAAGCTGAACCTGCCCCTGTTTCTTTACCCGGTTACTGTTGACTATCCTCTGCAGTTACATACCCCGTTTCCCCCACTTCCAACACACGTGTAAAAATAAAATACATGTCCCATTGTAACTTAACAAAGGTTTCTTTATTAATGACTTTGCGTTAAAGGGTTGAAACTGGGATGCAGACTGTGCTGGGTAGGGTGTGCGGTGATGTAAAGACTGCCTCTGAACTCGAGGAATGACAGGCTCCTGCTCCTAGAGCGGTCCGCAGTGCCGGACTGCTTGTTTCAACGGAGCCTGCCATCCCTCCTTTTTGGGATTCTGTGTGCGGGGGCTATGTGACCTTGTGGCGGAGGAGGACGGATACAGATTCCTCTGCTGCGTGACTCAGCGGTCCAGGACAAGGACCGCTGCATAAGATCTGTAACCGCCCTCCCCCGCTACAAAGTCACATCCCCCCCACCCACACAGAACCTGGAAACCACCTCCCATACCGACCAGGGTGCCTACTGACTGCACTGTGTGTGTGACCTGCTGCTGATCCTGCCCACGTGTCTGTACCCTGGTAAAGGTGACCATCATATGCAATTAACAACCCCCTTCCCCACCCCACCCCCTTCAAACACAGTCTTCTGTGAAAAAACATGACGGAAACATTAAAAATACTTTGCTGTTAATTACTAATTAACTAGACGGGATGAAACTGGGATTGGGGCTTGGGTGAGTCAGGAAGGGAAGGACTTCTCAAAATTTAGGGTATGAGAGCTTTTGGGTACTTGAGCACTCTGCTGGAGTGCAGTGACAGTTTTCACGGCCCCTGGCGCCCCTCCTTCTGGTTATTTTGGGTGAGGGGGGTATGGGACTTTGTGGCGGGGGAGGGTGGTTGCAGATACACTGCAGGTGGGCTCTGTCCTCCTGCGGTCCTGCAGAACATCCACAAGGTGCCTGAGCGTGTCCGTTTGCTCCCTCATTAGTCCAAGCAGCGTTTGAGTCGCCTGCTTCTCTTCCTCACGCCACCTCTCCTCCCGTTCGCTGTGTGAGCACTGGTACAGAGAGAGGGTCTCCCTCCACTGGCTCTGCTGGTCTGCCTCAGCTCGGGAGCAGCCCATAAGTTCAGCGAACATCTCGTCCCGTGTCTTTTTCTTTCATTGCCTAATCTTTGCCAGCCTCTGTGAGGGGGATGCTGTGGCAGGTCTGGAGACAGTCAAAGCTGTGTGATGGGAAACAGGGAGTGAATTCCTTGCAAAGATACATTTTTGCGAACAATGAACACTGTCTTGTCTGTCTCTGTGAATTCTGGGTTGAGATCCCAGTGCCTGATGGGGCAAAAACCATTTTCACGGGTGGCTCTGGGTAAATGTCGTCAGTCATCTCTTCCTCCGGGAAAGCAATGGCAGACAATCATTTCGAGCCCGTTTTCCCTGGATTGCCCTGGCAGACGCCACAGCGTGGCAACCATGGAGCCTGTTTTGCCTTTTGTGACTGTCACCGTATGTGTACTAGATGTATGTATGTGTACTAGATGTATGTATGTGTACTAGATGTATGTGTATTCTGTATGTGTACAGCAGTGCTACACAGCAGCATGCTTTTGCTTTTGCATGACAGCAGAGATGGTTACCAGCCATACTGTACCATCTACCATACCATAAATTGGTAATAAGATGATCATGGTTACCAGTCCTTTTGCACTGCACCATTTGCTGCTGTCATAAGTGCCCCTGGCTGAGATCAGCCAGGGGCGCAAAAGCCAAAATTGGGAATGACTTCCACAGTCAATCCCTCCTTTTTGGTATCTAAAAATAGAATCAGTCCTGCCTAGAATATGGGCAAGTGTACTAGAGAACCACTGTATCATAGAACCAGAGAGCACAGCTGCTGTGTCAGATCCTGCATAGATTATGAGCTGAATGCTATTCACGGGGTGCTCCTGCAACAACCCCACCTGTTGATTCCGTTCTCCCCCAGCCTTCCTGGGCTACCATAGCATTGTCCCCGCACTTGTGTGATGAAGTAATAAAGAATGCAGGAATAAGACACAGTGACTTGTTAGTGAGAAATGAGTGGAAGGCAGCCTCCAGCTGCTATGATAGTCCAGACAGGACATTAAGCAGTGTGGAGGAGAGGAGCCCAGCATCCCTCTGCTAGTCCAGGGGCAATTGAATCTTTTCTTTACACATGAAGGGCGGGGGCTGATGGAGCTCAGCCCCCTGTTGCTATGATGAGGACGGTTACCAGCCATACTGCACCATCTACCAGGAAAAATTAGGACCAGGCGCCCTTGATAGACCTAACGGATGCTAGTCGGCATGGTTACCAGTCCTTTTGCACTGCACCATAAGGCTGATGATGACGGTGGATATCAGCCATATTGCACCATCAGCCACCCATGGCAGGGGGGCAGCAAGGATATTGGTGTTGAGTGCTGCAGCATCGCGTCTATCTGCAGCATTCATTAAAGATAGGGTGACATGTAAAAGAGTCAAGAGAGGATTATTTTCCCTTTCACTTCTGGGGGTGGGGGTGTGTGTGCGTACATTGCCGAGCTATGCCCTGACCCACCGCGGACACTGTGTTTGACCCTAGAAGCATTTGGAGCTCAGCCAAGAATGCAAATGCTTTTCGGAGACAGCAGGAACTGTGGGATAGCTTGAGTCCTCCAGTCCCCCCTCCATGAGCGTCCATTTGATTCTTTGGCTTTCCGTTACGCTTGTCACGCAGCAGCGTGCTGAGTCCCTGCTACGCCGTCTGTCTGGAGATTTTTTAAAAATACTTTGGACCAGGCGTAACAATACAGTAATTCCCCTAATTAGATGCAGGAGTCTCCAAGCGAGATCACCCTGAGGACGGTCACTGAAGGAGATAGAGAGCGCATGCTGCGTGAAAGCCAGCACAAACCAGGGGCCTATGCAGCCGTGCTCGGGGAGGCAATGCTCCCTGAGTATCTCATGAAAGCGTGGCGCGGAAAAGTGTGCTACCACGGAGCACCCAATAAGGCAGCTCTCCCCAGGAACCTCCTGCGGAGGCTTTTCGATTACCTCCAGGAGAGCTTCGTGGAGATCTCCCAGGAGGATTTCTGTTCTATCCCCATATATATAGACCTCCTTTTCACATAGTTCAGATTCCTGTTCCATTAATAATAAAAGTTTACATGTTTAACGCACTTACCGACTGATCCTTCCCCTGATTCAGGGTCCGGGTTAACGGCCGGGAAGGGTTGGTAGGGGCTCTCCGTGAGGGTGATGAAGAGATCCTGGCTGTCGGGGAAACCAGCGTTGTAAGCGCTGTCGCCTGCCTCATCCTCCACAAACCCTTCCTCATCTTCCCCGTCCGCGAACATCACCGAGGAACTGGCCGTCGACACTATCCCATCGTCAGAGTCCACGGTCACTGGTGGGGCAGTGGTGGCAAGCTCCGGAGCATCCGTTTGCCGCTTTGGTCTTCTGGTAGCCTTGTCTCAGGTCCTTGATTTTCAGGCGGCACTGCGTTGCATCCCAGCTGGATCCTCTGTCTGTCATGGCTTTGGAGACCTTCTCGTAGGTCTTTGCATTCCGTTTTTTGGAGTGCAGCTCCGAAAGCACAGACTCCTCGCCCCACACACCAAGCAGATCCAAGACTTCCCGGTCAGTCTATGCTGGGGCCCTCTTTCTATTCAGAGATTGCATGGACTCCTCTGCTGGAGAGCTCTGCGTCGCTGCCGGTGCTGCTGAGCTCGCCCCGATGTCCAACCAGGAAATGAGATTCAAACTGGCCAGACAGGAAGAGGAATTCAAATTTTCCTGGGGCTTTTCCTGTGTGGCTGATCAGAACATCCAAGCTCGGACTGCTGTCCAGAGCGTCAACAGAGTGGTGCAGTGTGGGATAGCTCCCGGAGCTACTAAGGTCAATTTCCGTCCACACCTAGCCTAATTCGACATGGCCATGTCAAATTTAGCGCTACTCCCCTCGTCGGGGAGGAGTACAGAAGTCGAACTAAAGAGCCCTCTATGTTGAACTAAATGGCTTCCTGGTGTGGACGGGTGCACGGTTAATTCGAATTAACGCTGCTAAATTCGAATTAAAGTCCTAGTGTGGACCAGGCCTTAGAAAATCACAGGAACAACACTGTGATCTACAAAGCTTGAGTTAAGCCTCTAGGTGCCCTTTAGAATGAATGGGGGGAGATCCACAGAAGCCTGCACACTAGATGTCGAGCTGCCTAAGTTAGCCAATGGGAGATGCTGACCAGAAAGATGTGCTAAGCCCTGTCCCTCTCATGAAGGTAGGCACCTCCCTGCGGCCTGGACTTAGGTGACTATTTCTACTTGCACTCCATTAGTGGGAACCCAGTATCTGGACTCAGGTGGCTTAGGTGATTTAATTGCTTCTTGCTGGAATGAGTTAGGTGCCTGCCTAGTTCCAAACAAAAGGGCCAGAGGAGAAAGTGGTGGTGCCCACCTAAAAACATTTAGCCCAGTGGTTAAAGCACTTCCTGGGATGTGGGGGAGACAGGTAAAAAATTAATAATTCTTTTAATCAAGTTTCCTGCTTGTTGATTTAAAGCGTGATTAAAACTGGTGATCTAAATCACTTTGACTTAAATCAATCCACCTTGTTTTAAAGACACTTCCTTCTGAAAGATTAGATTTGATGGTCTTTAGTTTCCACCTACCTTAAACACTAGTATGTGTAATTTTATGACATATAAGGCCAAATTGTCAAACCTGAAGAGCTGCCTACGTGTGAAAAACTCACACATGCATGTGTAACACCTCAGGTAACTGGGTGCATGAGTTTATTGTGGAAGCAAACACCTATAATTAAGTTTCAAACACAGATGTGGGCGTGTGCTCCAGACCTGTGGCTGCACATAGCCCTCCACTTCTTCTTAAGTCTGATCTGCAAAATGCTGTTCATGTGGTTTGTGCTATAAAATCATGAACTCAGCGGTTAATGGTTTTTAAAAAAAAACAAACATATAGTATTTCTCTTATTTCTCAGTGCTATGTGGCAACTTGAAGTCAGAACATCATTTTGCAATTGATTATGCAGCTGTAAATGGGTGGTTTCGCCTGCCTGCTCCTAACGCAGCACACGCATAATAGATATTGCAGAAAGTGAACCCCACTTTGCCTTCTTAAATAAGACAGAATTGTGCTTACAAATGTAAACATTAGGCCCAGACCCACAAAAAGATTTAGTTGCCTAAGTTCCATTTTTAGGTACCACTGTGATCCACAAAACCCACTCTCTGCTGCTGCCTTAACCCTGTAGGCACCTAAACTCATTTGGTGCATAAGTTTTGCAGTAAAAGTTCTCTAGACACCTATGTTTCTATCTCTGAGTATGCACACTGCTGCTTCACTCTAGGCATCCAGACACCTATCTCCCACTTAAACTCCAGCATGATCTACAAACAAGGGGAAGACAGGTGGAAGAGCACATATCTAGCCGGCCAGACCTGAACCGGTAAACGTGCTCAGAGACCACCTAGATCTATACCAAACAATTCGGGGGAGGGGGAAAGGACCTCCCAGTCCAGTGGTTAGTTACTCACCCAAGATGTGGGAGGCCCCTGCTTTAAGTCCCCTCTCTGCCTGATAAAGAGGGGATTTGAACAGGGGTCTGCTGCCTCTCAGGTGAGTGTTCTAACCATTGGGCTGTGGACAATTCTGATGTGAATCTTCCCAATCTCTCCTGTGCCACTGTAAGGAAATAATTTAAATATTAATTGGGCTAGAGAGAGACTCACTGTGTAATCCAGTGGCTAGATCATTCACCTGAGAGATGGCAGATCCTTGTTCAAATCCCTTGGTTTTTATCAGGTGGCGGGGGGGAGGAGGGGGAGCGGGAGGGCGGGGAGCGGAGGGGAAGGGAGGATTTGAACCAGGCATCTCCCACATCCTGGATGAATACTGTAAGCTAAAGGAAGAAAGGGAGAGCCTCCCCTGCCCCCATTTTACATGGACTTGGTCAGATGCCTAACTTATTCTCTCAAGAAATGTCTTAGGCATGTAAGCCACCTAACTCCAGAAGAGGGTTTCCTGGTTGTTGATCACTAGCAGAGATAGGGGCCTCCCTGAAGCCTGGATTTAGTTGCCTATCTCCAGGAGAGGAGGAGGGCTAGGACACACCCTCTTGTCAGCGTCTCCCATTGGGTATCTTAGGTGGCACCATGCCTAGCGTGTTGGCTTATGTGGAATGCATTCTAAGACACCTATCTCTCCCCATTCATTGTATAGGGAGCCAAGGTGCCTAGCTTGGATTTTGTGGATCCCATTGTTGTTCCAGTGATTTTTTTTTCTAGACACCTAAAAGTTAGGCATTGCAATGCTCAGTATTGCAAACGCCTAAGCCCTTTTGTGGATCCAAGCCTTATTCCTCAAGCTATATTCTGAATGGGCTGATTTTTCCATGCAGGATTTCCTCCTCCCCTCCCCGTGGTCTCTGTCTTCTCACGGAAGAACTCAGTATTTATGTTTTTAAGTAGAACTAGTAAGACCCTACCTGGTGTGGCTATCGAGGTGAGTCAGCAAGAGAGTTCTGTATCTCTTCACAGGGCCCTAACACCTGACCTCCAGTTGTAGCAGCTTTAAGAACTACTAGGTAATGAAGATAGGTATCTTGGAGCAGCACTGAATGATAAAAGCCTTACCAGTAAGAAGCATAGTATTAAGTAGTAAAATTAATATAAAAGCAACCAGAAGATTGCAAACCTTTATTAGGTCGTACATTTGTGTTTTATTCGTTGGTGGGATCTACTGATATTAGTAGAACTAAAAAAATCAATGTATTGAGCTTGGTTGTCAAAGTTTCCCACCCTGTTACTGCCGCCTGCTTTAGTTGCCTGTTCAATTCATATCAATTCTTTAATATTCTTTTCTTTTAGACTGCCGCCTACAGCTACACAAAGAAAATCTGGACTAGAAAATTGTTCATCGGCCCCACCATTTGAGTCTTTATGGAAGTAAGTCCAAACTGTGGGTGGAATGTACTAACTGAAGAGAGATTTTAGTTATCAACACATTTTGACCATTAATATTTTTCATCTTAACTACCAGATCAGATGTGACCCTCAGGGTCAGATTCCTAAGTACGCAGAGCTGCTTTGTGCCACTCTGTCAACACAAAGCAGCTGTGTGATCAGTTTACATTACTAGGGCAGCACAAAGCAGCCAGAGCATACTTATGAATCTGTAGTGAATAAATCATTATATTTAATTATTTAATAATAGTGACTTTATTTCCATAATGGAGACACACAATATAACAGCTTTTCATGCTTATACAGTAAATAAAGACTTTGTCTCTAGAACTCAATCATTCAGGGGCTTCATCTGATTTTTCAGTGATCTATGCTTCCACAGTTGCTTTCTGCATCTCTAAAAATCAAGCTATTAAACTGTACACCCATCACACTCCAATCGGTAGGCTAGAGCAGCGGGTCCGATTCTACCTTCACTGAAGGCAGTGGGGTTGCATGGCTATAACTGAGGACAGAATTTTACTCGGGATGTTACTCAGATAGTAATCCAGGGAGATTTTTGTGCATTTAGGGCCTGATCCAAAGCTCACTGCACTTAGGGGGACTGTCACTGCTGACTTCAGTGGGTATTGATTTGAGCTTTAAAGGTCCAAACGTCCAAAGGTCGGAGGTGCTTTCTTAACATTCTGTGGCAATATCTACCGTTCAGTGGAATTGTGTCTAGTTCAAATGCCCAAAAACTGTGCTCATCCAATCAGGAAACAGGATTAGTTACATGGTATTATTTCAAACTACCACAGCTCAAATTTGTGAAAATGGACTTGAGTACACATGGTGAATGGTCTGATCAATCCATAGAGTTGAGAATGAAATAAAATTTGTTGGGTAAATTTTGAACAACATATATTTGGGGAAATTATCTGCTTACGGACACTGTATGCATAGAAAATACTGGATGAATTTAATCTAAACTTTAAATCTCAGCTCAATTTAGGACTGAATAAGGACCTCTGGACTCAGCTATATGTTTCTGTTTAGCTTGTCTTTTAATGGAAGTATACTTTCATTCTTGAAACTCACATCACATTGAAGATGGAGCTCCAACTTATTGTGGAAATCAATGCATCAAATGAGTCAAAATTAATTCCACCTTTAATGAAATATGTGAATTTTAATGTCTGTATTTCCATGAACTAAAAAAGTGGGTTACCGATGGTTTACTTTCCATCTCCCCTTTGTACACAAGGGATGTTTGATTAGCCTCATCCTCAGGCATAACACAACAGCTCCTGCTCCATTTAAGGAAGCAAAAGTACAGGTATTCTGGTTTTATTGTAACTTGAGAGGTAAAAGGAAAGAAGAATTAAATTAACCCTGAGGGGATTCTGCACCAAAAAATTAAAAATTATGTGCACAATATTTTAAACTTCTGCAAATTTTATTTGTCAATAAATAACTGTGGCTCCAGCCATGGCAGTGGGGAGCACAGGCCACTGGCTGCACGGAAGTGGGAGATCACCCTGAAGCCCCCACCTTCCCTGATACAGGGACTTGGCAGTGAGGCTGCACCTGACTCTGACACAGCGCAAGGGCTGGGCCCTGCCCCTCTGCTTCGGGTGCACCAAGTGTGGGTGGGTAGACTCAGTCCAGCAGAATCCAAGTGTGGAGGGGCTTAGTGTGGGGGGAGAGGTTTCTAAGTGGGGCAGTCTGGATGTGGGTGGCTCAGTGGGAGATCTGGATGCACAGGGACTGATTCGGGGGTTCCGGGTGCAGGGGCAATGAGACTATGCAGGGGATCCAGGTGAAGGTGGTTGGGCCTCAGTGGGGGGGTCTGGGTGCTGGGTGAGTGGGCTTGATGGGGTGGGAGTCCAGGTACAGCTGGTTGGGGCTCAGTGGGGTGGGGGTCTGAGTGTGGGGGGGCTCATCGGAGGGGTCCAGGTATAGGGGGGTAGGGCTTGTCAGGGGGAGAGTTTGATGGGCCTGCTTAAAGGGGGAGCCCCAGCTGCTACCAAGGGGATGCTGCATGCCGGGCTCCCGCTCCCCCCCGCATGATTCCCCTATCCCCTTTTCTTCCCCATCTCATCCCCCTCCCCCTGCCCTATTCCACCCCCTTCCTTCCCCACTGCCTCTTCTCCCCCCCCCCCAGACCCACTGCCTGCACTCACTGTTGCGGCTCCCCTTTGCTTCTCTGCTGTTTTCTGCAGGAATTTGGGGGTGGGAGGGGAGGGTGTTTTCTGCAGATCCGCAGTCATGCAGAATTCCCCCAGGAGTAGAATTAGGATGCTGAGCCAGATCTTGAGCTGGTGTAAATTATCAGAGCTCCATTATGGAGCTGATTTACAAGGGTCAGAGCCTCCACTTATGTCACTTATGTGACTTGTTAGATTGGAGGGATGAAAAGATTTTTAACCTTATGGAAAATAAACCCAGGTGTGTTCATATCACAGAGTGAAGAATTAGGGTCCACTTTGCAGGGAGTAAGATCCATCTGCCCGTGAACAGTAGAGCTTATTACTAAAGCGACGTAATAATATTGACTTGTAGGGTTTGGTGTCATATCTAGGCTAGCCTGTTTATTTCAGATAAGTTATGTTATGTAAGTTACGTTATTTCCATGGTTTTCTTTTGTTCTGTTGTTTTCTCTGGTTTCTCTTCAGATCGTATAAATCTTTTGCCTTGTACTAAAGATTTCCATGGAGAATGTTTATTCTGTCAAATATATTTTTAATGTTAATAAATCATAATGTTTGTTTTAGGAAGTAGCAATATTGACTCATTAAACTATGATGGAAGTATTTATTCTGCAGTCTTTTATTAAATGAAAAATATAAAAGCAAGCCCTGCACTAACAAGTCCCAGTGAACACTGCTCTGCCTGTGTGTCCTTACAACCAGTGATGAGCTGCCAAAATATTAACAACAGGTTCCCTCCTCCTCACCTCACGAGGGGGTCGTGCCCCCCCCGGGGGTCGTGCCCCATCCAACCCCCCATGTTTCTTGACACCCCCCCCGGGGACCCCTGACCCATCCCCCCCTTCCCTGTCCCCTGACTGCCCCCTGCTGGCCCATCCAATCCCTCCTCTCATTCTTGATGGCCCCCCGGGACCCCTGCCCCATCCAACCACCCTTCTCTCTGTCCCTGACTGCCCCCCCCCCCACCTCATCCAACCCCGGCTCCTTCCTGACTGCCCCCGGGACCCTTGCCCCCATTCAATCCCCCTGTTCCCTGCCCTCTGACCGCCCCGACCCCTATCCACCCCCCCACAACCCACCGAACACCCCCTGCCTGCTCCCTGCCCCCTTACCACACTGCCTGGGGCCCAGACCGGGTCCGCTCGGCTGGCACCGGGACCGGCGCCCCGGGGCCCGACTCCCTGAGCCGGGCCGGGCCGGAGCCGCTCGGCCAGCGCCGCGGGGCCTGACTCCCTGGGCCAGGCCGGCGCCACTTGGCTGGGACCAGCCCGCGCCGGGGGTGCTCGGCCGGGGCCAGGGGGAGCTGGACTGGGCCGCGCACGCCATGCCTCCCTGGAGCCCCCACCCAGCTTACCTGCCTGCTCCTTGTTTCAGGCTTCCCGCGAACATTTGATTCATGGGAAGCAGGGGAGCGGGAGGAGAAGGAGGGTGGAGTGTTCAGGGGAGAGGGGGAGGTGAGCTGGGGCCGGGTGGACAGCTGCCCGAGCCTTTGTTAAATTTAAAAGCTTCTTTAGAACCGGTTGTCCTGGAACAACTGGTTCTAAAAAGGATTCTAAATTTAACAACCGGTTTGTGCGAACCGGCTGGAGCTCACCACTGCTTACAACTGTTACAGTAGGCTCCTTCCTTAGGACAATATTCTCCAATCATTTCTCCTTTGTCATTTTAATGCTTTGTTGCTCTTTGAGTGATGGTCCCTATTGCATTCCACTGAGGGCCTCCCAAAAACCCACTCTCTCCCCCCCCACATACACACACACTCCCTGTCACACTCCACACACACACACCCCTTTGAAAGGCATGTTGCAGTCACTTGCATGCTGGGATAGCTGCCCATAATGCACTGCTCCCAATGCCGCTAAGTGCCGCAAATGTGGCCACACCAGTGTGCAAGCAGCTGTCAGTGTGGATGCGCTGCAGCACTTTCCCTTCTGCACTCTCCGAAGACGGGTTTAACTCACAGTGCTCTATATCTGCAAATGTAGCCATGCCCGTAGTGTCTGTTGGTCTGCTCATATACCCTGCTTCGCCTCATGGTTTCCTCCAAGGTGATAAAGGGCAGGGTGGACTGACTGTGCCTCCAGTTTCTTCTTACCACTGCCTGGTGCAAGTCGGAGCTGCTAGTGTCCTCTAGTCTGTGATGAACTTAAAATAAATAAATAAATAAAACAGTTTTACAATTGCATACAGTTAGTTTGATTCTGTTTTTTGCTGTTTTTAGTGTATAGTAGTTGTTTTTAAGAGATAAGAGACGTTGGGAAATCTGCTTACCAGTGCCATACCCCCACCCCCCATGCCTAGGTATTGGATTATGCTGAAGGTGACTGGGTTCAATATCTGCACCTCCTTTCCGTGTTCCTTCTCAGTCAGCAACAAGCACCAATACTGCCTCTACTTTCTGCTTGGGAGAAGCCCACATTTCATCAAGGTGCGGTATCTGCCTGTCCTTCCCAAGCCATACCCAGTTCTCTGTCTCAAGAAGCACCTCATGGAGGTTGCCATGAAGCCACAGTCAAATCCAGGCCGGGGAACCCCCCACGTGCATCGGCCTGAGAATCCCAGGAGCACGCCTCTGACCGTGGAGATTGAGTCTGGTTCCAGTGGTACTAGTACTACGCACCCCGTGCTGGGCCTAGTCAGGAGGCGAGGAAGCATGCACATAAGCATGGCATGGTAAGTCTTCCTCCAGGCCCAAGAAGGATGATACACCTTCCATGAGTTCTAGCCATGGAGAAATGGTGTGTTCCAAGGCTCACAAGCAAGACGAGAAATTGCACAGATCAGTGGTACTGAGCACTGAGCCACACTTGCCTTCCAAGTTGGCCCCCTATAACTCAAGGGAACCGTCGGTTTCAAGACAGTCCTCTGCTTCAGCTCCAGTTCTGGCTACAGGGAGGTTGGAAATGGCGCTGGAGCAACATGAACTCTTTGCCCTTGGGGAACCAAGATCTCCACGCTTTACTGTGCTGCCTGTGCCTATTGAGGTACGATCTCCAACCCAGGGCTTACCTCAGTTGACTTATGCTTCCACCCATTTGCCTATAGTTTATATGGCCCACTGGTTCCAATGGTACCAACATTGGAACTGGGATCTGAGTTTTCATCATTGGAGGATTCGGATGAAGTGCAAGGGCCGCTCATCTCCTACCACCACTACAAGTGTCCTAAGGGGCCACCAGCTTCATGGTGGTACCCTACTTTCCCCCAACAGAGGAGTCACTGGTATTCCACTCCATGGGGTCCTCTGCAGCATCCGCCAGATCCATCCTGTTGGCCATATTGGGGGTCCTGACCTCAATGTTCACCTTTGGACCCTTCCCATTCAGCAAGAGAGGGTTCATCCCTGTCCCCACTTGGGGCATCCTCAAGTAGGTGTTTGGAACCAGTTTTGGAGGATGAGCCACTCAGTCCAGTTCTGACAGTATTGAACAGGAACGATTCCCATCGTCCTCTCCAGATGCTGCTGTGACCTCAGCTTCTCCCCCACCTGCCAGTTCCAGGACTTTCTATGCAGGGTGGCTGAGGATCTTCATATTCCACTGGAACAAGTACAAGACAAGCAGCATTAGCTTCTGGACATCCTTCATGCCTTGGTACTGACCAGGGTTGCTCTATCAATCAATGATGCCATTCTTCAGCTGGCTCAAACTGTTTGACATACCCTGGCCATTTACACACCTAATCACAAGGGGGCAGAAAAAAGGTACTACATACGAGCTAAGAGGTCTGAGTTTCTATTCTCCCACCTCCCATCCAATTCCCTCGTGATCCAAGCAACAATGGAGTGGGCCAGGTGACACCAAGTGGCTGGACCTTTTGGGATGCAATTTTTTCTTGTTGGCTAGCCTCCAGTTTTAGATCTCAAACTACCAGGCCTTACTGGCCAAATATAATTTTCTCAGTAAATTGGAGAACTTTACTGGCAAAGATCAAGCCTGTTACCAGGCTATCCTGGACGAGGGCAAACTTGTCACAAGAACAGCACTTCAATCTGCTGTAAATGCAGTGGATATCTCTTCATGCACAATGGCTATGGAAATAGTTGTGCAGAGAAAACTGTGGCGGCATTCATCTGGTTTCCCCCGGGAGGTACAAAATACCATAAAGGACCTCCCTTTCAACGAGTCTCCCCTGTTTAACCAGAAGACTGACAGTTCCCTTCGCTCCCTCAAGGATTCCGGAGCCACGTTATGATCTCTGGGTATCTATATCCCTGCACCCAAGAGAAAATTCTACCATCTGCGACCTGCACAATGGTTCAGGACTCCCCAGTCCCCAGTTCATAGGGTCATTTTCCCACCAATGACCGTATGAACCACCTTGCAACTGACAGAAGACCCAGCGATCCTGTCCTCCGGGACCGCCTTCACAGCCTTCAGCATCACGTACTCAGTTCTCTCAGAAGTGATACTTCTGAATGCACCTAGAGCACCACCAACCACCTTCCCTCCTGCCGTGCACCTGACCCACTCCCTTTGGGGTGGTCTAGCACTCTTTTTACCAGCTTGGAGTGCAATAACAACAGATGGGTCCTGGATGATGATCATCATGACTATAAAATCAAGCTCACAAAGCTACCTCATCCACATCCCCTGCCCTAATCCCTCCTCAGGAACCACACCCATGACAGCATACTCGCTCTAGAGGTAGACTCTTGACTGCAAAGTGGGGTGATAGAACACATTCCTCTGAACTATCAGAGCATGGGGTTCTGGTCCACTTATTTTCTGGTACCCAAGAAGGAGGACGGGTGGAGACCAATCCTGGACCTCCACCGTCTCAGTCGCTTCATCCGCAAACCCAAATTTCATATGTTCACCTTAGCAGCCATCATGCTGGCACTAGAAAGAGAAAGAGGCATGTGGTTTATGGCTCTTGATATGTAGGATGCCTATTTTCACATAGACATCCATCCAACCCACACACGGTTCTTGAGATTCACGGTAGGCCCTCAGCACTTCCATTATCGGGTCCTACCATTTGGACTCACTACTGCTCCATGGGTCTTCACCAAAGTTTTCTCTGTGGTAGTGGCCCACCTCTGGCCTCAGGTCTGTCCACCATTGAAGGAAGGAGAGCACTTCAGGGGGCGACGGTCATCAGAATGTCCATGTTATGTCACATGGGTAAATAGACTCTCTAGAGCCACAGCTGAAGACAGTGAAGGCGGTGGTCAAGGAGGGACAGGCAAATCCTGACCAGAACAGAAGGACCATTGACTACTTGGATGACAAGTTCCTGCCGGGTGTGAAATCTGTCCCTTGGTAAGTAGACTCATGCTGAGACCACGTTGATGGACGTCCCTGTGAAATGAAGGGACTATGTGGGCACCAAAGTTGATTTTTCAACATTTACACTTACATCCAGGGAGAAAAGGAGTCTGAGTAACATGGAGGTCAAGGCTTGAGCCACATCTCTTGATTGTGCTGCTAGTAGCCAGTAGTATTAAGGGAATATAAGGACCCCATGATGCTAGATTTGGGCTACTGGACAATGCTATGAAGATGGTAAACTTTATAAAAGCTCATTCCTTGAATTCCAAAATCTTTTCCACTCTGTTATGAAATGGGAAGTGAGCACGTCAATCTATCACTCCACGTGGATGTTCGATGGCTGTCACATGGCAAGGCCATGGCATGTTTCTTTGAACTTCACTCTGAGGTCAAGGTATTCTTTACAGACCACCCATTCCCACTCTCTCTCTATCTGCATGATTCAATCTGGCTTTCATGGCTGGAATATTTGTCATATATGTTCTCTTGCCTGAATGCTCTAAATCTAGGACTTCAAGGGCTGTGGGCTCAGAGTTATGGAATCCCTAGTAGGAGCACCTATTTGAAGTCAATGATGATGAAAAAGAGCTAGAATTGTGGGCTCGCTGAGTGGAGGAAAACAACACTGAAGTTTTCCCAAACATGCATGAATTCCTGACAACGAATGAATTACAGTTGCAGGACAATGTTAAAGCTTGGGAGTCACCTAATTGGAATCGATATGAGCAATCACTTGAAGACGAAAAAATGGTTACTCACCTTCTCATAACTATTCTTCAAGATGTGTTGCTCATATCCATTCCAAACCTGCCCGTCTTCCCCTCTGTCTGAGTAACCGGCAAGAAGGAGCTGAGGAGGCATGGGGTCAGCAGGGTCATACATGGAGTGCCATGGAGGCGCCACTCCAGGGGGCTCCACAGCCGACTTAATGGGTGCTGTTAGAGGAAAGACTTTCTGACAACTGTGCACACGGTGCGCACACACCTAATTGGAATCTATATGAGCCACACATCTTGAAGAACAACAGTTATGAGAAGGTGAGTAACCATTTTTTCTTTAAGATGTATGGTCCCTATCTGTATTCCAGTTCCACTCTCCTTCCCCTCTACAGTGGATCTGTTTGATTTGCAGTGGAGAAGGAACTGGAGCACAGTTGGTCCACCCAGCCCTTTATCGCCTCGAAGGAAACTATGAGGCAATGCAATGGCACATGCATGGATCAACGGATGCTACTACTTTCAAATTCTCCAGCTCTGGACACTTGGTGCACATGCTTAAACCGTCAGCGGAATACAGATAGGGACCACACTGTGATGGGTTGGGTTACAGAAGCCCCTTTGGGACTGCTACCTGATGTGCTGAGACCACCTCTGAGCCTACTTTCCCTGCCACCGTGGGACTGGTTGACCCCTGTCTTGTTGAGCCAGACACAGTAGCCTGCTGCAAATACAGACCCAGGTCTGAACCACATCCCCCCAAAGTTGCAGACTTAATTGAAAACCGCTTAAGAAGTGCTCCTGTTTCTAGCACCCAGACACCCAGCTCCCAATGGGATCCAAACCCCAAATAAATCCGTTTTACTCGTATACAGGGTAAACTCATAAATTGTTCACCCTCTGTAACACTGATAGAGAGATATGCACAGCTGTTTGCTCCCCCAGGAATTAATTACTTACTCTGGGTCAATTTAATAAGCAAAAAGTGATTTTATTAAGTATAAAAAGTAGGATTTAAGTGGTTCCAAATAATAACAAACAGAAGAAAGTAAGTTACCAAGTAAAATAAAACAACAACATGCAGGTCCAAGCCTAATACAGTAGGAAACTAAGTGCAGGTAAATCTTACCCTCAGAGATGTTCCAATAAGCTTCTTTCATAGTCTAGACTCCTTCCTTGTCTGGGTCCAGCAATCAGTCACACCCCCATAGTTACTGTCCTATGTTCCAGTTTCTTTCAGGCATCTCTTTGGGGTGGAGAGGCTATCTTTTGAGCAAGCTGAAGACAAAATGGAGGGGTTTCCAGAGCCTTATAAAGTCTTTCTCTTGTGGGTAGAAATCCCTGTGTTCTCCTGTGTAAAACCTCCTCAACAAGATGGAGTTTGCAGTCACCTGGGCATGTCACATGTCTATGAATGATTCAGCTTTTTGCAGGCTGACGCCATTGTTTACATGTTAGTTTGAATGTTCCCAAGAAAGCTCAGATGTGGATTGGCGTCTCCCAAAGTCCATTGTGAGTTAAGTGTTTCTTGACTGGGCCCTTACTGAGAATAGTCCTTTCTCAAAAAGCTGACCAAATGCTTCACTGAGGCTACTTAGAATCAAACAAGTACATAGCCAACATTCATAACTTCGAATACAAAAATGATACACCCATACAGACAGAATAATCATAACTAGCAAACTACAACCTTCCCAGAGACACCCCACTTGGCCTCCTCTGTATAAGACCTGGTGCAACCATAGGACCCTGGTTGCAACAATGATCTGTACGGTCACAGTTTATGTCAATAACATCACACACACATCTCAAAGAACCTCCAGTTACAGGTAAGTAACCTCCTCATCTCAGGCCTGATCCTGCAAGTTTCAGAGCACCTTCTGTGAGGTGCTGCATGTCCTCAATTCTTACTAAAGTTAAATCACATGCACACTCATTGAAGGGAAGTTGTGCATGGAAGTTAAAGGTATTCAGTGCTTTATAGGTTTGGATTTACCGTTTGTATGTTTGACTTGACGTGGAAACTTATTCCATACAGTTTCTTCCTTTGTGTGATATAATACTGATATACAGCAATTGAGGAGCCTCTGAATGAGCAGATAACGTGTCTTCTCTGTTTAGGCTCTGACACAGTGCCACATGGAGTCTGAGCACCTTCCAAACATATTAAAGAGAACACAAGGAGATCTCTTCAGAGCAGGGCATATGGTTAACCTCTGAGATATCCCTCTTGTGTAATTTTTTCAAAACCTTCATTAGCTCTCCTCTCTTTTTTCTCCAGTGTGAATAAGGGTTTTTAATTTTCAAACCAAAATTAATTGTGATCATCATAGCATATTGCAGACTCTCTCAGACTTGGGGTTAATTATCTTCTGGTGTAAAGTGGTACAGCTGTATTGATTTCAATGGGTCTGTGCCCGTTTACACCAGCAGAGAATCTGTCCCTCTGACTTTCTTTCTGTTTGAACTTCTGATACTATTACGTTGTAAATGTTTTCCCCATTCCATGGGCCTTGCTGTTTCCATGCATTCATTAGTTTTTCTAAAAAACTGATAGCATGCTATTTAAAGTATGATTTTAAAAGGTTTTTAAAGCAATTGCTGGCATTGTTGGTTGATTCAAATGGGCATGGGTGTTTCATTAACGTTACTTTCTGTTTCCCCCCCCATCTCTTAGTGGTCAGAAAATATATCCATTCCTATGTGTTAATGACTTCATGAAACTAGCACTGTCCAATGGAAATGATAAGATTGAGTTACCTTATGGAATAAAGAGAGCAGGTAAGTATTTATTAGGGATGCGTACAGTATTAAATGTAAGCTATATCAATGGGTATGACTACACAGCAGACTAAGCCTAGTCTGTGGGACACGGGCTTGTGAACTCCAGTGTTTCCACGCCCGTACTTGAGAGTCCACAGTGCATTGTACACCTGGATTTATAGTTGATGACCTGAGTCTCACAGCTGTACTAACATGCCTGTACTACATTATGCAGACCTTCCGACTTGGGTCTGCAGCTTGACTATATCGATTCTGCAAAGTGACAGGGCTTGGACCCAAGTCTGGCTCTGAAGCACCCCCTAGCAGGGTCCTAGGACTTCGGTCCTGAGTGCTTGCTGACCCGAATCAGACTGATTTGTGTGTAAGGGGGGCTTGGGCTCAAACCAGAGTCAGAGTCCAGGCTTAGTGTGAAGTGTAGACATCCTTAGTATCAGTTATTAAATGGATCTTTTTTTATTCAGGTACAGTACTATATAATATATACAGACTACTATTGTTAGAGAAGCAGTATGTAGACAAGGGTGATCCAGTGGATATAGTGTAGTTGCACTTTCGGAAAGTTGTTGACAAGATCCCACACCAAGGGCTCTTAAGCAAACAAAGCAGTCATGGGATAAGAGGGAAGGTCCTCTCATAGATCAGTAATGGGTTAAAAGATAGGAAACAAAGGGAGGAATAAATGGTTAGTTTTCAGAATGGAGAGAGGTAACTAGCAGCGTTCCCAGGGGTGTGTACTGAGCCCAGTGCTGTTCAACATAGTTGTAAATGACCTGGGAAAAGGGATAAAATGTGACGTAGGCGTTTATAGACAGATTTTTAAAAGCGTTTAGGCACCAAAAGATATAGATAGGCACCTAAACACTGTTTAAAAATCTGGGAGGAAGACTATGGGATTTAGGCTCTTAGGTGCCAAAATCTCTTGAAAATGGATCATAAGTGCCTTGCAATGCTGACTGGATCAATCTCTACATACCTTTAAAATTCTGGGCCTTAGTCTCTCTGTGCCTCAGTTCCCCATCTGTATAATAAGGGTAATATAATTTCTCTACTTCACAGTCATGTTGGGAGGATAGATACATTATAGACTGTAAGGCACTCAAATGCTAATGATGATGGAAAGCCATTCAATTACCTTAGATAGATAAAATGGCTAACAGTGGACCTTTTCAGACGCCATTTGCGATTCTTGTCCAGGATTCTGGTCCACCATATTTACTGTATTCATCTGTGTCTAGTAGTCTCAGATCTGTAGTTTCTGAACATGAATCCCATTCTGTTCTCAGACCCAGGCATGCGTGGGAGAGGTAGGGCAGCTGTTTATCCTGGAGAAGCTGTAATAAAACTGTATTGTGAACTAACATATAGTCTTAGATTATAGTAATGTTCTGATTCTATTTTCTGGGCAGACAATGAATGGACAAAAGCTATTCTGGCTAAAAATGCTGTAGTCAAGGTGGTATCTTTATTTCTGCACTGTGAAGCACTGACCACTTTCATTTGAAACACTTTTTTCACTATCTGCTTTCTAGAGAGTTATTTTCGCCTCGCCCTTTCAAGACTGCACAACTGCGGACTATTCAATGAAGATAATGGGTGAGGTTTTTTGTTTTTGTTACTGTTCTTGTATTTTAAAATGTAACGGTCAGTCAGAAAGTGAGATCAGTGGAGTTATTCTGGATTTACAGTAGTTTGACTGAGATCAGAATCCAACCCGCTGTATTTTAAAAATATATACAGAAGGGTCCCAATGTATAATTAAGCCCAGTTTTAAATTCAGGTAGGGTCAGCATTCAATAATTATCTTCTTGTGGGTGAACTTAGAATCTTGATTTTGTTCTGAAGAGGGTTGAATGCTTTAGGGGGTTGCTAATTGAATATGGGACCTTTGCCCTTAAAGTCTTATTGACCTTAGGGAATTGCAGTTACCCCTGAAGCCCACATTATGACTTTTCTATTGAAAAGTCTATGAGTCTAGGCCAGACTAAGAAGATTTTAGTGCCAGTTCAGAAGGCATGGTTGAGGTGGGTTTTCAACAGATCACCAACAGTGGCCACATCTATACTGGGAAGTTTACAAAAATAAAATAAAATAATCCAGTAGTTCTAATACAGATTCAACTTCATTATTATGTGCCTAGACTCTTCCCTTGTGTCGAGCCACAAAAGACTGTCTCTGGTAATCCAGTGATTGATAGGGAATGGGGATGGAATGGAACTCTGGATTGCTCATTGACTGCCATGTATTAGGTTTTGGCTTTTGAAGTCTTCTGGGTGGACACCACTTTGTCTGGACTTTGATTTCTTAGTAGGATCGCATATTTTCAAACTAGCTAACCACACCCAATCACCAAGCAACATACACGTCATTGTACCCCACGCACCAAATGAGGTGTATTTACCATATTTCTGGTTAAGGTGGAAAATACTACATAAATTTTGATACAAAGAATATTAATGCTTATTGTACTTTATTCTTTTATTTATGTCTCTCTTGTCCTCAAAGAAATCAAGCTATACATTACTGCTCTGTAACAGAATACCAAGGGCATATTTTCAACATACTACTTGGACTCTGTATATTGTAACTTAAGAAACTGGGAGTTAAGCCCAAGCTTTAGCTTATTTTAGGCCCCTGTTTTAAAGATAAGAAAATGGTCATTTTTAACATTGTACGGATTTATTTTCCCAGGGAGCTCTCAATTTAAAAAAAACCCTCCTGTTCTCACTTACAGGTGGTCAACAGGCAGTCTCAGAGAGGTGAGGATCAAGGGCCAGATTTGTAAAATATGTAGGCACCTAAGCATGCCTGTTCCCACTAGCTTCCTATCTGCATCTTTAGGCGCAGATGTACTTTAAAAAAAAACAAAAAAAACCCCCAGCCCCTAGTGACCAGTGCAGAAGTTGTTCATAGAGTAGAGGAGTGCCAGCTATTTAATGGCACTTTGCACATTGAAAGAATATGCTGCTGCTCAGTGGCATCTTGAAGGAAGCAAACCCACAGATGTTGGTTCAGAAGACCATTATATTCAGTAGTGACTACAGTGAATACAGTCAAGAGTCTTCTAGACATTTTGATAGCAGAACATAACCAGATAGCAAAATTAAACTTAGCAATTCTCACTATAGATCAAAAATAATACAATGGTTGCTTATCCCTTTAATGTTGTTCTCGACTCAAAATTTGGGGGGGGGGTGTATAATGTTTAGAGGGTTTTTTCATTTTTGTTGCAGAATTATACATTAGTAGTAAAAATAATCGGTAGTGTGGTTACTTAACAGGCAGTAGTTTAAATAAGCCTAAATGTGATGACTAGGTGCTACATATTTTATTTTAACTAATCTAATTTGTGCAATATGTACAGAGCATGAATCTCTATAGTATCTAAGGGTATGTCTACACTACAAGACTATTTCGAATCAACTTAAGTCGAATTTGTGGAATCGACCTTACGAAGTCGAATTTGTGTATCCACACTAAAAACACTAATTCGACTGTGTGAGTCCACAGTAACGGGGCCAGCGTCGAATTTGGAAGCGGTGCACTGTGGGAAGCTATCCCACAGTTCCCGCACTCCCCGGTGCCCATTGGAATTCTGGGATTTCCCCCCAATGCCTGCTGGGGGAAAAAATGTGTCGAGGGTGGTTTTGGGTAACTGTCATCATTGAACCGTCAATCACGCCCTCCCTCCCTGAAAGCGCCAGCGGGAAATCTGTTAGCGCACTTTTCTGGTCAGTGACAGCGCGGACGCCACAGCACTGCGAGCATGGAGCCCGCTGCGATCATCGCTGCACTTATGGCCGTTGTCAACTCCTCGCACCTTATCGTCCACCTCTTCCACAGTCAGCTGCTGAGAAATCGGGCTACTTTTCAATGGTGCTGCGAGCACTGGTGGACCATGGGGGACGTTTTACCAACATCAACGTCGGGTGGCCAGGGAAAGTTCATGACGCGCGTGTTTTCAGGAACTCTGCTCTGTTTAGACGCCTGCAGGAAGGTAGTTTCTTCCCGGACCACAAAATAACTGTTGGGGATGTGCAGATGCCTATAGTGATCCTTGGGGACCCAGCCTACCCGCTAATGCCCTGCCTCGTGAAGCCCTATGCAGGCACCTTGCACAGCGACAAGGAACTCTTCAAGTACCAGCGAGCAGCGAGCAGCGTGACCTGTGACTGTTCAGTTTCTTTACAGAGAAGCTGAACCTGCCCCTGTTTCTTTACCAAGTTACTGTTGACCAGCATCTGCTGTTACATACCCCATCCACCCCGCTTCCCCCACTTCCAACACACGTTTAAAAATAAAATACGTGTTCCACTGTAACTTTACAAAGGTTTCTTTATTGATGACTTTGCATTAAAGGGTTGAAACTGGGATGCAGACTGTGCTGGGTAGGGTGTGCGGTGATGTAAAGACCACCTCTAAACTCGAGGAATGACAGGCTCCTGCTCCCAGAGCGGTCTGCAGTGCCGGACTGGTTGTTTCAACGGAGCCTGCCATCCCTCCTTTTTGGGACTCTGTGTGTGGGGGCTATGTGGCCTTGTGGCGGGGGAGGACGGATACAGATTCCTCTGCTGCGTGGCTCTGTGGTCCAGGACAGGGACTGTTGCATGAGATCTGTAACCCCCCTCCCCCGCTACAAAGTCACATACCCCCCCCACCCACACAGAACCTGCAAACCACCTCCCATACCGACCAGGGTGCCTACTGACTGCACTGTGTGTGTGACCTGCTGCTGATCCTTCCCCTGTCTCTGTACCCTGCTAAAGGTGACTGTCCTATGCAATACCCTACCCCCTTCCCCACCCACCCCTTCAAACACAGCGTTGTGTAAAAAAGCATGACGGAAACAGTAATTAACAGCAAAGTATTTTTAATAATTAACCAGACAGTCAGGGGATGAAACTGGGATTGGGGCTAGGGTGAGTCAGGAAGGGAAGGAATTCTCAAAAATTAGGGTATGAGAGCTTTTGGGTACTTGAGCACTCTGCTGGGGTGCAGTGACAGTTTTCACGGCCCCTGGCGCCACTCCTTCTGGTTACTTTGGGTGACGGGAGGTATGGGACTTTGTGGCGGGGGAGGGCGGTTGCAGATACACTGCGGGGGGGCTCTGTCGTCCTGGCTGCGGTCCTGCAGAACATCCACAAGGCGCCGGAGCGTGTCCGTTTGCTCCCTCATTAGTCCAAGCAGCGTTTGAGTCGCCTGCTTGTCTTCCTCACGCCACCTCTCCTCCCGTTTGCTGTGTGAGCGCTGCTGCTGAGAGAGGGTCTCCTTCCACTGGCTCTGCTGGTCCGCCTCGGCTCGGGAGCACCCCATAACTTCAGCGATCATCTCGTCCCGTGTCTCTCTCTTTCGCCGCCTAATCTTTGCCAGCCTCTGTAAGGGGGATGCTGTGGCAGGTCTGGAGACAGTCGAAGCTGTGTGATGGGAAAGAGGGAGTGAATTCCTTGCAAAGATACATTTCTGCGAACAATGAACACAGTCTAGTCTGTGTCTGTGAACAACACCATGCACAGCACCTATCTCGTCCGCACTCCTGCAGCAGGCAATCCGGAAAGCATAAACTCTGCCCCTGTTCTACCCCATCGCAGTGTCCCCCGACCCTTGCACTTCTGGGTTGAGATCCCAGTGCGTGATGGTGCAAATTTCATTGTCGCGGGTGGTTCTGGGTAAATGTAGTCAGTCATTCCTTCCTCCGGGAAAGCAATGCCAGACAATCATTTCGAGCCCATTTTCCCTGGATTGCCCTGGCATATGCCATAGCGTGGCAACCATGGAGCCTGTTTTGCCTTTTGTCACTGTCACCGTATGTGTACTAGATGCCGCGGACAGAGGCGATTCAGCAGCGCTACACAGCAGCATTCATTTGCTTTTGCATGAGAGCAGAGATGGTTATCAGCCATATTGCACCATCAACCACGCCAATGTAAATTGGCAAGGTGATGACGGGTAGCTGTCCTATTGCACTACACCTTCTGCTGCTGTCATAGGTGCCCCTGGCCGAGATCAGCTGGGGGCGCAAAAGACAAAACTGGGAATGACTCCCCGAGTCAATCCCTCCTTTATGGTATCTAAAAATAGAAACAGTCCCGCCTAGAATATGGGGCAACTGTACTAGGGTTTTAGTGTATCAGAGAACTACAGAGCACAGCCGCTCTGTGTCAGATCCCACAGGAATGACGAGCTGCGTGCCATTCACAGGGGGTGCCCCTGCAACAACCCTACCTGTTGCTTCCCTCCTCCTCCAGCCTTCCTGGGCTACCGTTGTAGTGTCCCCCCATTTGTATGCTGAAGTAATAAGGAATGCAGGAATAAGAAACAGTGACTTGTTAGGGAAATAAAATGAGGGTAAGGCAGCCTCCAGCTGCTATGATAGTCCAGGCATTACAGAATCTTTTCTTTACACATGAAGGGCGGGGGCTGATGGAGCTCAGCCCCCTGTTGCTATGATGAAGACGGTTAGCAGGCCGTCTACTTATGGGCTGATGATGAGGACAGGTAACAGTCCTATTGCACTACATCATCTACCGCAAGGCTGATGATGAGGACGGGTACCAGTCGTTTTGCACCATCAGTCACCCATGAGGCGGGGGAGGGGGGGCGAGGATGCTACCGTAGCGTGCCGCAGCATCGCGTCTACCAGCAGCATTCAGTACACATAGGGTGACATTTACAAGAGTCAAGAGAGGATTTCTTTCCCTTTTCCTTCTGGGGGTGGAGGGTGGCTGTACATTGACGAGCTATGCCCTGAACCGCCGCGGACCCTGTGTTTGACCCTAGAAGCATTTGGAGCTCAGCCAAGAATGCAAATGATTTTCGGACACAGCGGGAACTGTGGGATAGCTTGCGTCCTCAGCCCCCCCCCCCTCCTTCCCTTCATGAGCGCCCATTTGATTCTTTGGCTTCCCGTTACGCTTGTCACGCAGCCGCGTGCTGACTCTCTGCTACGCCGTCTGTCCGGAGATTTTTTAAAAATACTTTGGACCAGGCGTAACATTATGGTAATTTTCCTAATTAGATGCAGGAGTCGCCAAGCGAGATCGCCCTGAGGAGGGTCACTGAAGGAGATAGAGAGCGCATGCTGCGTGAAAGCCAGCACAAACCAGGGGCCTATGCAGCCGTGCTCGGGGAGGCAATGCTCCCTGAGTACCTCATGAAAGCCTGGCGCGGAAAAGTGTGCTACCACGGAGCACCCAATAAGGCATCTCTCCCCAGGAACCTCCTGCGGAGGCTTTTTGATTACCTCCAGGAGAGCTTCGTGGAGATCTCCCAGGAGGATTTCTGATTTATCCCCATATATATAGAGACCTCCTTTTCACATACTTCAGATTCCTGTTATATTAAGAATAAAAGTTTACATGTTTAAAGCACTTACCGAGTGATCCTTCCCCTGATTCAGGGTCTGGGTTAACGGCCGGGGAGGGTTGGTAGGGGCTCTCCGTGAGGGTGATGAAGAGATCCTGGCTGTCAGGGAAACCAGCGTTGTAAGCGCTGTCGCCTGCCTCGTCCTCCACAAACCCTTCCTCATCTTCCCCGTCCGCGAACATCGCCGAGGAACTGGCCGTCGACACTGTCCCATCGTCAGAGTCCATGGTCGCTGGTGGGGCAGTGGTGGCAGGCTCCATAGCGTCCGTTTGCCGCTTTGATTTTTTGGTAGCCTTGTCTGGGGTCCTTGATTTTCAGGCGGCGCTGCGTTGCATCCCGCCTGTATCCTCTGTCTCTCATGGCTTTGGAGACCTTCTCGTAGGTCTTTGCATTCCGTTTTTTGGAGCGCAGCTCCGAAAGCACAGACTCATCGCCCCACACACCAAGCAGATCCAAGAGTTCCCAGTCAGTCTATGCTGGGTCCTTCTTTCTATTCAGAGATTACATGAACTCCTCTGCTGGAGAGCTCTGCATCGCTGCCGGTGCTGCTGAGCTCGCCCCGATGTCCAACCAGGAAATGAGATTCAAACTGGCCAGACAGGAAAAGGAATTCAAATTTTCCCGGGGCTTTTCCTGTGTGGCTGGTCAGAACATCCAAGCTCGGACCGCTGTCCAGAGCGTCAACAGAGTGGTGCAGTGTGGGATAGCTCCCGGAGCTACTAAGTTCGATTTGCATCCACAGCTAGCCTAATTCGACATAGCCATGTCGAATTTAGCGCTACTCCCCTCGTCGGGGAGGAGTACAGAATTCGAACTAAAGAGCCCTCTATGTCGAATTAAATGGCTTCCTGGTGTGGACGGGTGCACGGTTAATTCGAATTAACGCTGCTAAATTCGAATTAAAGTCCTAGTGTAGACCAGGCCTTAGACAGGAGATGGCAAACTACGGTCCACAGGCCGCATATGGCCCACCAGCCGTTTAAATCTGGCCCTCGAGTTCCCGCTGGGGAGCAGGGTCTGGGGCTTGCACTGTTCCGGTGCTCCACCCAGGGAGCAGGGTCAGGGGCCCCTCCGCAAGGCTCCTGGAAGCAGCGGCCTGGCCCCCCTCTGGCTGCTACACATAGGGGCAGCCAGGGGGCTCTGCACGCTGCCTCTGCCCCAAGCGCCGCCCTCGCAGCTCCCATTGGCCTGGAATTGTGGACAAAGGGAGCTGCAGGGGGAGTGCCTGTGGACGGGGCAGCGTGCAGAGCCACCTGGCCATGCTTCCATGTAGGAGCCGGAGTGGGGACATGCTGCTGCTTCCAGGAGCTGCTTGAGATAAGCGCTGCCTGGAGCCTGCACCCCTGACCTCCTCCTGCACCCCATCCCCTTGACCCAGCCCTGATCCCCCCCCATCCACCTTTTGAACCCCTTGGTTCTAGCCTGGAGCCCCCTCCTACACCCCAAACCCCTCATCCCCAGCCCTACTCCAGAGCCCGCACCTCCAGCCGGAGCCCTCACCCCCTCCCGCACCTTGACTCCCAATTTCCATACCCAGATGTGTAGAACAGCAATTAAGTAATTAAACAATTTAATATTACTGCAATATTAGCCCTGTTTACTCAAAATATACAGTGATCTGTCCAGTAAGATTTCTCATTCTGGTTCAGACATTATGTTTGTACAAAGTGGACCATGGCCATGAAGACATGTACCTCAGATCTGTATAAAAATAAGCAAATTATATGGGATACCGGTAAAATGGTCCAGAGTGAACAGGGGAGGGAAATGTTGTTGTATTTTTTTTTTAATAGTGATGCAGTTTTGAAATCCAAAAACCTTAATCTGCCTCTGTACAGAAGAGGTGAGACAAGAGCCATGTCCCTCAGGCCTAGCCAAAGTGTTATAATTAAGGCTAAGATTTAGTCTTGGGTATTTTTAGTAAAAGTTATGTACTTAAAAACAAAACAAAACAAAAAACCCAGCCCCTAGTGACCAGTGCAGAAGTTGTTCATAGAGTAGAGGAGTGCCATCTATTTAACGGAGTCCACAGTGCAAAGAAGAGCAACTTCTGGCCCAAGGGGCCATTTCAGCAGCCAGGCATTGCTGAGGTGAAGGAATGCCCTGGCCATGGCCCCTAAACCAAAGATTGGGAAGGGGGTGGCATGGAAGTTACTGTGGTAGCTCTATACACTTGGGGATTCCCCTATAGTGGATGAATCATTTATCGGCTGGTTAACCTAGCTTTAAGGACACTTTGTATCATCAGAGCAGCACAAAGCAGCCTTAATGGACGAGAGAGTGATGTCTGTAGTTTTTATACCTTCACACCAAACAACCAGAAAGAATAAAAACAACAAAAAACTGGAGGTGAAGTTTGTGGGGGAGAGAAACAGTGGAGAAATCCACACCTGTGAGCTAAAGATCTGTTCATAAGTGGTGATTAGTCCATCACATTGGCAAAAATCTATAGGGCCAGATTCTCAGCTGTGCTGACTTTGGAATCTGAAAAGCGGAGAAGAGCAATAGAACATGTAGCTCTAATCATGCAAATAACAGACATTAACTACTATTTATAGTGCTGGAGCAGGGGCCAACTGTCAGCCCCTGGGTCCCCCAGAACATCGGCACCCCAGGAGCAGCTAAGATTTAGTCAGGGGTATTTATAGTAAAAGTCATGAGCATGTCACAGGCCATGAATTTTTGTTTATTGCCCATGATCTGTCCGTGACTTTTACTAAAAATACCCATGACTAATCTTAGCCTTAATTATAACACTTTGGCTAGGCCTGAGGGACATAGCATTGGCTCTTGTCTCACCTCTTCTGTACAGAGGCAGATTAAGGTTTTGGGGGACCCCACCCCACCCCTTCTGCCTGTGGCCTCGTCCCCATTCTGCCCCTTCCGCCTGCGGCCCCACCCATAGCCCCACCCCTTTCTGCCCCTTCCCCTGGGGTGCCCCTGTTCCACCCAAGGTCCTCCTCATTCTGCTCCCTCACTGCAGCCCCACAAATCCTTTTGCTCCTTTCTGCCCCCACCCCACTGTGGCCCCAAGATCAGAGAAGCTCTGTCCCCGTGCCATGGCCTGGGGCCTCAGCAGGGAGTGAGAGCTCCCCCAATCCCAGGGCTGCAGCCGAGGTCTGGGTGCTGGGGCTTCCCCCCCCCCCCTCACAACCAGTGTTTCTGTGGGAGCAGGGTCAGGCACTGGGGCTTCCCCTGCTGCCCCGTGGCTTCTGCTGCAGAGCAGGTATGGTGGGTGCTGGGTGGGGGGCTTCCCCCGTCTCATGGCTGCTGCTGCAGAGCAGGGTCGGTGCATGGGGACTTCCCCAACCCGGCAGCCAGGGCTCTGGGTTTCTGCTGCCCAGTGGTGGATTTTTCCCAGGGCCCCCCAGGTGGCTGGGGCCTCTGGGCACAGGCCCCGTCAGTCCAGTGGCTAATCCGCCACTGCTTCTGTAAGCTTTATTTTTCAGTATTGTCTTTGGGTCTGATTCCACCACCCTTGCTTATGTCAAGTACTACTTTACTAAATAAGTAGTTCCATTGAAAGAAATGGGACTGCTTTGTATATTGAAGTACTACTCGATAGTCTAAATTACAGAACCTTAGTCATGTTGAGTAGTACCTTAACTTGTCGCACAGTCATATAAAACCACCTCCAAGGAGTGCCCTTTGTAGAGTGCTTTGCTATTTACTGATTAAATATGATCTGTAAATGCTAGGTGTTATGAAACAATGACTTATTTATCTGGCTGTGACAGTTTCAGAAATAAGTCTGCGTTGGGAAGGTTATAATGTCAGTGTTTGACTTCAAATGCTGCTTGCATACCCACTTTACCACACCAAATCAAATCAAATCCAAACAATGGTAACTAAACTAAAAATCCCACCCTAAGCCATATTCTGTTGTTCTTGGTTTCTGTGCTACCCTTGAAGCTAACTGTTCATAAGACAGGTACAACTTAAAGGAAAACATAATGAATTTGATATGTTTGAGCATGCATATTAAAGCTCTGTTTGTTCAACAGTGTGATCTGTAGAAGGTGTGTTGTTGTTGGTAATGGAGGAGTACTTCGAAACAAGACACTGGGGGAGAAAATTGACTCCTATGATGTGGTAATAAGGTAAGTTGTATCTTTTCTTATATAACAAAGTTTTTTGAGCAGCTTTGGAGTTCAGCTGTTATAGGTTAATCTGTTTAATAATAAAATTCCGTTCTATCCTGGATATTCCTGACTGCTTAAAGCAATTTGTAAAACAATAAATTGTGTGATATTGTATTCTATATAATTAACAGATAACACTGAGTGATGGTTAAGGTTGCACCATCTCACCCATCTCACCCACCCATATCTTGGAAAACAGGGAAATAACAGATAAAAGAAAAAGTATCTAACATTCCTTGCCACCTTCGTTTTGCTGTTGACAGCTCTCTCCAAAGGGCATTCACTTACATTTCCACTGCATATAGAAAAGTAATATGTACCCCAACTTTATTCAACAAGCTGTCTGCAACAGCACTTAGGTCAGTGTAACTTATGTCACTTGTGTGTGTGGCTTATTCACACTCCTGAGCAACATAAGTTATACTGACATAAGTGGTAGTGTAGACATAGTCTCACATTCAATTTATGATCCACTACATCCCCCAGATCATTTTCAGTAGTGCTGCCACCTACCCAGTTATTCCCCAATCTCCTAAATGCTTGCAACCCCTCCCAGCTTGGTGTCTTCCTCAGATTTTATATGCATATTCTCCACTCCAGTATCTGTGATCTGGATACATCATAGAACCATAGGGTTAGAAGAGACTGCAAGGGTCATCCAGTCTAATGCAAGATTTATTGTGTCTAAACCATCCAAGACTAGTCATAATTTAGTTTATGTACTAATACTTCCAATTCTTCCTGTTTGTTCCCCATACTCCTTGTATTGCTGTATCGACATAGAAGATTTTGAGCAGATTCCCCCACTTATTTTCCTCTTGTTGCTTCTATGACACTATTGCAATTTTCCATGTCTCTGCCCCTCCCAACATTTACCTTCTGGTAAGGTTGCCCTTTTTTACCTGTGGGGTTTTGTCACCTGCCCCCTTTGAACTTAGTGTAAAGCCCTCCTCACTAGGGTGGTGAGTCAGTGCATAAAGATACTCTTCCCCTTTCTGATGTCCTGTAGTGGGGTAGTAAGCCCTATATTGTATACACTGAATCTTCCTAAAGCCTCTGTCGTGTGGAGATAACTCCTGAACTGTCCTCATAGCTTATGTCTTCATTAACGTGTCAGCACTACTCCTGTGTCTGCATTCTACTTTAGATCATTAGTAACAATATTGGCTTTGATTAGTAACATTGTATAATTTGTTACAGCTAATATCCTGGGACCAACACAACTCTAACAACACTGCAAACAATGTTCAAGCTGTAACGTTTAAACCTTATATAACTCTTTATACAAAATATGTTGTAACTTTTAAACAAACTTTATTTCAGTCTTCTCCTGGCAAAGAATTGCATTCTTAGTTTCATAGCTTAGGGTAGGTCTATACTTACCTGCCGGCTCGACGCGTAGAGTTCGACTTCTCGGAGTTCGAACTATCGCGTCTAATCTAGATGCGATAGTTCGAACTCCGAACGTGCTCCGAACGGACTTCGATCCCGTGGCGTCTGGGCGGGTGAGTAGTTCGAACTAAGGTAGTTTGAGTTCAGCTACGCTATTCACGTAGCTGAACTTGCGTACCTTAGTTTGACACCCCCCCTAGTGTAGACCAGGCCTTAGAGTGATATAGTGATTTTAAAAAGGGATCCCAAGAAAATGTCAGGCACTAGAAACATTTTAATCATATGGCACCCTAGCATGACTTTAACTGTAGTGGTACTACCACCAAACTTCTTATCATGGTATTGATATGCTGTTTAAAATATATATTGTGGTGTAAATTAAAACAGTGCTTTACAAATAGAAGACATGCTCATTCACCCTTAAGAACTTACAATCTAATGGCATTAGTTTGCAAACAGTGCTTTCTACAGCCAGTAGTCAATTTCTTTAGAGTAAATGGGACCAGTCATGGCAGTATGCATTATGCTGGGTAGCAAATGTTTGCAAGGCCAGGCCCTGAGAGAGATGAGACAAGACACATGAAAATTCAGGGAAAGGAAAATTATTGGGGAGAAGGAAAGAGAGCAGAATCCTTGGAAGAAGTAGCTTTGAAGGAGGATTTTGGAGAAGGGGGCAGAGGACTTGATGGACATGAAGTGGTAGTGTTGTAGGTATTGCGAACAAGATAATAGAAAGTGCAGAGCTTAGTGCAGAAAGAGCCAAAAGGAGCAGTGAGGGAAGAGGATTGGGAAGGACAAAGGGAGAGAGTTGGTAGTATAAATAAAATAGCACCACAATGAATCGAACTTTCCCCTTAAATAAATCTAATTTTTTTAAGTTGTGTGACAAGGGTATCTAGCTGATCTATGGTGTCTTTTTAAGTTCATGAAGACTCTTTAAAATCAACATGTATGTACAGTAATCATTAATATTACAGTACACAATTATTTTTTCAGGCCCCCTCTCCTTCTGGAGTCAGAAATGAACTCACTTATTACCATGGACCTGTTCCACAAATACTGGAACCATCTGTAACAAATAGCATTTTCCATAGTTTCTTTTCTTCTTTTAAGTATTATTCATTTCCAGGCTCCTGCCCTGAGGAGTCTGCAGCCTAACTCAGACAAATGTGATACACAGTGTAATGTTTTAGACAAAGTGACAGAGATGGTGGTGGGGGAGATCATCTTCTTGAGATTTGGTGAAAGCAGTGGATTTTAAGGAGGACTGGGAGAGTTCTTAGCATGTGGGGATTGGCAGATTGTTCCAAAGAGTACAGGACAGCCACAAAGTAAAGGATCTGCAAAGGTGATTTATACCACTACTACCACCACTGGTCAGCTTGTTTAACTCTTCAGGGCAGAACAGAGTCCTCAATATCTTGGCTCTCCCATTTTCTTTTATTCAGTATCTTTCAGAGGAGCAGTCACTCAGCATGTACAAATATCAATAGAAAAAGTAGAAACTATATATATGCCCCACACAGGTTAAATTAAAACTAGGTAAATGATGGACACAATCTGAACCCTAATCCTGTTGAGATACAGAAGAGAATTAATCCCCTTCATTTCTCCAGCACTTAGAGAGTTGTATTGTCTTCTCTGGAACCTGGACCTTCCAGCAATTAATTAGTAGCTATCCGCGCCAGGTCTTCCTTGGGGTGTTTTCACCTCTTTTGAGGATCTACCCAAGTATAGAACAAACTGTCTCCAACTCCCCCTCTTTCTGAGCTGTGTCTCCAGCAGTTACCATCACCCAGCAACTTCCCCATCCGTAAGTATACATAGATTTACCCTGGGGAATTGCTTTGGTGACCATCCTGTTGTCTGCGCTAGGACAGTTTAGCTTTGTAGTGACCGGCTGTATCACATTTGTTACTCTCCCAACTTGGCTATCAATTACTAAACAAATGAAACAAGAAAACAAAAGGGCCTGGCTTCCCCCATCATGATTTAGGAGAAAATTACTATTGAGTTAAACTGAACTAGATAATCTGAAGTTTTATGACAGTGTTCCAGTTCATGGTCCAAGTCAGAGGGAATTTTGCTGGAGTAGGATTGCATGGTTGGGAATATTGTCATTTATTCTGAACCTTCTTGACTAAATTTCCTTACAAGTTTGAAGACCCTGGGCTAAATTGTCAATGCAGGATCTACTGTATAACTGCATGTCTTCCAATTAACATTATTAATAAAATTCATGCTGCTAAATTCTAGTGCTATTTGCCCTGCAGAGCCCATTAAAATGGATTTATGGTGATCCTCTTTGTGCATATATTTTTTCCCTTGCCTACAGAATGAATAATGGTCCCGTCAGAGGGTATGAAGAGGATGTTGGGAGGAGGACAACTTTCCGACTTTTTTATCCAGAGTCTATTTTTTCAGATCCAATTCACTATGATCCTGATACTACTGTAGTTCTTCTTGTCTTCAAACCACATGACTTAAAGTGGCTCTGGAACATATTGAATGGTCATAAAATAGTAAGTTTATTTGCTTATTATATTTAGTTAGTTAGTTTTGGTTCAAAGTGTCTTGGCTTTGTTCATTTTGGCTGAGTGTATGCATCGACCGCTTTGTACTAATATTAGAAATAAAGGGCAGTAATAAACTAAACAACATCTTGTGTATAGTATGGAACTGTACATTTACATGAGCTTGCTTATATCAGAACAGCTCATGTTATGTTCCTACAATTTAGCTGAAGACAAGAAAAACTTTGGAAAATATTCTGGGTCAAAGGCTCAACTGGTGTCAATCAGTATAACTGAAATGCATGGAACTACAGCAGTTCACACCAGCTGAGGATATTACCCTCTGTTTTGAAACCATTCTACCCGTGTCATATAGTTTTATGATACCCCCGACCCTCCCGGCCCCAATTTCTTCCTCCACAGTTTTATATTGCTAGGAATATATGCATGGAAACAGGATTTTATTTTTTTTAAGTATTCATCCCCACTTGTTCTCTGTTCCCCCACCTAAATGAGAATTCTTTTGATCCACACTGGATCATGGAATGGGAGCACAATTGATTTACGTGGCAGATGGAGAAGGAGAATTTTTTATAGGACATGTGGTATTTTAAAAATTGAGTCTCAATGATGGACATTAGACTTGTTTCTGCTCGACCTTACTCTGGAATCACTGGGTTACTGAGGAAGGTAGACTAGATGACCGTAATGGCCTCTTCTAGCCTTAAAATTTATTAAACTTCAGTGGAATTACTCCTGATTTATATACCAGTTCAAGTGAGATCAGAATCAGTTACTCCATTTTCAAAGTAAGCAATAAGCACAGTACCTGCCAACATTCTCAAAGCAAACATCAGTAGATTCTGAATTTGCATAAATGTGTGTACCTTGCATCATTTTAAATAAATCTGCATAGTCTATAGGGAAAACCCTATAAGGTAAAGTGGGCAACTCTGTAAGCAGCAGAAGGAACTAAAGCCAAAATGAATCCCCTGTCCATGCAAACGAGCAAGCAAAGTACAGAAAATACGACTGATCAGCCAAATTGTCTCAAAGTCGTATAGGCCGAATTCTGCCTTCACATACATAGGTGAAAGTGCTGGTGACTTCAGGGGGAGATGTCCCCATGTATCCAAACGTATTATTGGGCCCAGTGTTTTTCTAACTATCCTATGCTGTGCCAGAGATATTTAGGACTGTGTAATATTTTCTTTCTGGCAAACTTGTATATGGGTTTTCATAATATGGTCATAAAAATGCACTACTGGTAGATATTTCATATACAAGAAACTCCATTCTTCTATATCCTCAGTGACATTTTGAGAAATGTAAAACATCAAAGTCTCTATTATAATTTTTTTTTTAATCATGTGTGTGGCTTCTCCTCTCTGCCCACTCTAAATGCATGATGTGTGAGTTAGACAAAAGCAAAATCAACTAATCCTAAAAGTAAAACAATATATTTGACTATTACAGAACACTAATGGTTTCTGGAAGAAACCGGCCTTGAAAATGATCTATAAAGTTAACCAAATCAGGATACTCGATCCTATCATTATCAGAAAAACAGCACATGAATGGCTTCAGTTCCCAACAAAGTTTCCCAGAAAAGAAGTAGGTATATTTTTGTTGTTGTTGTTTGTTGTTTGTTGTTTCAGTTGTTTCCAAACAGATGATATAAATGATCACAATCATCTGTTTATTGTAATTATCTATGTTGAAAAACCTCTTTCATATTTACACTATATTATTTTATTGTTTTGTTGAAATTTTCAATAGACAAAACCGCACCATGGCCTTGTTTAGTCATTGACTCTGAAGCACATCTGTATGTCCTTAAGTGTGTAGCATCTCCCATGCTTGTTTTGTAGTTTTAACATGAGTTAACTGGTTGAGATGAGCCCTACAGCTTAAGCTAACACACATCAATAATACACCTTTTATCCTAGTGTGGATATGGCTTCTGTGTCTACGTAGATTCATGTAGCATATACCTACAGAGGAAAAGAATGCATAGTAGTATGTGTGGGGAGAGGGGCTATAAAGACTTCATCATAATGGGTTTGGGCTGGCTGAATTAGCCACTGGAATGAGATGGGCAATATTCAGTCCTGGAAAAATAGTGGTTTTAAGGTCTAATGGCTCATAACTAGAATGGAAAGCTTTATATCCCTGACTTCTATCCTTGCCTTCCAATAGAACATAGCCCTCACTTCAGCCCTGGAAAGTTCATAGACATTGCATCACAACCATACAGCATTTCCATGCATGGAAAAACTAGATAGGTAATTTTGCAGAAGTTAGTAAAATGTATTGGTTTTATTTTTCCTCTCCCCCCTCAGTGAGATTCACGATACTAAAGTTTGAGTGTTGGAGGAATATGAAAAATGGTGCCAATGTGGTTTTTATTTTAAACTGCCTGAAATATTCCTAAAATATTTTTGTTTGTAAAATATTCAGCGTAAACAGAATACTTAATGGTGGAGTGTGTTATAAAGGGTTTAGTGGCACTTGCTTAGGTTGAGGTGTATTTATCAACTGAGCAACAGGGGCATCCTCAGTTAAACCTGTATACCATCTGCCCCAGAGAGTCTTTCTGTGTTTAATGCATTGAAGTGTGTGTGACATCTTACCTGTTCCTTCAGAGATTCCAAAAAATCACCATCGCCCAATATGGGGTCACACTGCTGTGGTTTTGAGTAAAGAACCACAAGAGAGGCAGAGGATAGTTTTCTCAGTGGTGCCGTTAAGACCGGGCACTGGCGTAGAAGTCTGAGGAGTCACAAACCCAGGAAAAAGAAAGACGTTTAGCCAGGGAAGCAGATACAGAACCCAGATTCATGGTTTTGTTGTTCAAACATTGTTTTTAATGATGAAATATATTTGTAATTTATAACAAGGCCCTCTGAATTTGGGGGCTCTCATTCCTTAGTGGGCTCCTGCATACATTCTATCCTCTTCCAACAGCCTCTTAGCATTCTAGTGAAAGGAGTGCCATCAAGTGGTAGCTTTGCAAATTGGGGCAGAGCATTGCGATTGACTTAACCTCTTATTTTTATATAAAAATAATTTTAATTGATAGAACATTCTTTAGAAAGAAACTAACAGAAATGTAGGTTTTAACCTGTAAACCTTCTTTGTGTAGGCAAGAATGATCTTAAACTGCACAGGCCTTTGTAATGCTAAGTAAATAAGCTTCATCTGCCATATCATTAAAGAGCCGCTGACATCCCATGGGAATCTTTCCCAAGTATCCTGTGTAGAATAAATACCACATTTGTCTGATTTGACCTTCCTAATAGTTCTTGCTAAGCATATTTGATTTCCATGAAAGCAAATTTATCTATTTCTGCTGCTTTTTCTCTTACATTATATCAAAACTTGCATCTGCTAGCTCAGCTGGGTGCTTTGTAAAGGACTCTACTGTCACAAAGGTGTTATGGCTTCAAATGGGAGATAAAGCAACCAGAGCAGAGGAGAATCTAATGACCCTCTCAAGCCCCATTGATAGGGTGACTAGATGTCCTGATTTTATAGGGACAGTCCTGATATTTGGGGCTTTGTCTTATGTAGGCACCTATTACCCCATACCCCTTGTCCTGATTTTTCACACTGGCTATCTGGTCATCCTACCCACAGAAAGCCCCGTGGCTTTGTGAACTCCATGTTATGAAATGTTCTCCCCCTTAAAGGTGGCCATAGGGGACAGAAACAACAGCTGGGACATCTGTGAAGCCATGCTGTCAGTGAGCCAGATGGAGACTTGTGATCTTGGTATTGGTATAGAGGCATAGAGCCACTCCAAGAAGGGGCAGTCTCACATGGCTCCCAGAGGGCAGCGTTGGTTATGGGGACCCACTTGTTTTCTGTTCCATGGGAGGAGGGCGGTAAGAGTGTAAACACCCCCATGTTTCATCCCTGAGAGAGTGATCCAAGGAAAATTCTTTGAGGAGTTCCTCATGGAATCTTGCATCCACCAGGCCCTCTCCCGCAGGTACATCTGTGGGAAGGAGCAATCCAGGTCATAATTTTTAAGTTTTTCAATCCCTCTTTTTCTGAATATACATGTTGAACAGTAATGTTTCTTTTCCATCCAGTTTTGATCTTTTCTATTATGCCAACGTTGCTTTCCATCTTTTTGTTCATATTCCAGCACAATGTCATATAGCATTGCCCACAACATTAACACAGTTCTAGAAGTAGCAATTATAAAACCATATGTGCTCCCCTGTACGGCTGCCTTGTCAGCAGCAATGCTAAAATATTACCAGGTCATTCATAAGCCTATTCCTGTTAAATGTCTGGCTCTCAGAATGGTCTATGCTAAAAGGGGTCTAGAATCTGGAGAGAATTTTCTTAACAGCTGATGACAGTTTTTTTATATTTGGTCAAATTCTGAGCCTGACCAGATCAGTATTTAATTGACAAAACTTTAGTTCAGCAAAATCCACAGAAATAGTTTTACTTGTTGGAGGGTTGTCTTTTTTTACAGCTAAATATTACTGGTGGTTGTGCTGCTCTGAAACTGTTGGGAGATGAGAGTATATTTTATACGTTTAACTCATTTTGTGTGCACTTGGTGATCATGAAAGTCAAAGACAGAGTCAGGTCAAGTTCTATGTCAGATTCTCCATACGTCCATCAATTCAGTTCATTCCTGATTTACAACATACCTGCCATGCCTGTCTTGGACCTCTCCAGAACAAACATTGTGACCATAGCACTAAAGGGTATGGGAAATTTAAGATGTGAATGACAGAGGGATTTGAGTCTTCCCACTAAACTCATGATCTAAATGGCCCGAGGCAGAAAGTTATTTTCTTTATTTGCAGGACCATGAGGCAACCACTCTGTGTATCAGGGCCGCCCAGAGGGTGGGGCAAGAGGGGCAATTTGCCCCGGGCCCCATAGGGCCCCCCACGAGAGTTTTTTGGGGCCCCTGGAGCGGGGTCCTTCACTCGCTCTGGGGGGCCCGGAAAACTCTTGTGGGGCCGGGCCCAGGAGCTTCGTCCGCTCCCGGTCTTCGCTGGCGGGGGGTCCTTCCGCTCCGGGGCGGAAGGACCCCCCACTGGCGAATTACCACCGAAGCGGGACCCGCCGCCAAAGTTCAGCTTGGTCTTCAGCGGTAATTCGGCGGTGGGGGGGGCCTTCCGTTCAGGGACCCGCCGCCGAAGTGCCCTGAAGACCCGCGGTGGGGGCCCCCCGCCGCCGAATTACCGCCGAAGACCAGGCTGCACTTCGGCGGCGGGTCCCGCTTCGGCGGTAATTCGGCAGTGGGGGGGGGGGGCCCTGCCGCGGGTCTTCGGGGCACTTTGGCGGCGGGTCCCGGAACGGAAGGGCCCCCCGCCGCCGAAGACCCCAGGCTCCCGGAATCCTCTGGGCGGCCCTGCTGTGTATTGTAAATTAATCTTATTTTCAGAGTATACTGTAACTTGATAAAGTTCCACGTAGATAATGGTTCTGTTCTCTGATTCTGATTTCCACTTACAAAAGAACTGAATATTAAAGCCCTTATGGAGCATATTTACTCTTACATAGGTTTATCATAAAAATGCCATCAAACTTTGTGGCAATGTTCTACAAATGTGAAGTGTTATAAAGTAAGACTTCTTCACTCCTCTAAACCAAATGTTTAGGAAATCAGAATATCTCAATATGATGTGCTAATGAAAAATATTTTTGGCCCTATCTATATGAGCTTAAGGCATCTCTTCCAGTCTTCAGAAGCCAGTTTCATAGAAATAAGGAATGGAAAAGATCCATCTATCCATTACGCTGTCCAGTCCCTCTCCCTGCCTATGCAGGATTGATCCAGCACCCCCTTCTGCATCCCTGCCCCAGGCTTAGCCCAGAGCCCCCTCCCACACAGCAAACCCCTTGGCCCCAGCCCAGAGCCCGCACCCCCTCCTGAACCCCAACCTCCTACCCCAGCCCAATGAAAGGGACTGAGAGTGGGGAAGAGTGAGCAATGGAGAGAGTGGGGGGTGGCGTGAGCAGGGCAGGGCTTTGGTGAAGGGGTGGGGTAGATCCTGGGTTGCCCTTAAATTCAAAAAGTGATCTTGGGCGTAAAAAGGTTGGAGACCACTGCAATAGATCATCAGATAGATCCAGCAGTAACAACGAACTGAATATTCAAATAGTCTTCCTCTGCTCTGGTAATACATTTTAATTGGCTCTTCAGAATTAAAAACTGGACACTGCTCATAATTATCTTTAATGTACAAAGTGATATTTTGGCTTGTATGGTGTGGATATATGTTGCTGGGTCTACTTCTAGAGGAGGGACATTTTTGGACATAAACAAGTTCATCACTCTTGACTATTTTTCTTCAAGAAGAAATATTTCTTTCTTTCTTTCTGAAATTTCCAGTTCTGAAAAAGCTCAGAGCTACTTTTAGCAATGTTGCCAACATTTTAGTACTGCAGAGTCATTAGTGGGTTTTATGTTATTGTTAAAACCCCCACTCTTGAGTTTGTCTCCTTATAGCAAGATGACAATTATATTTGTTTGTTTGTGCTTTTAGAAACCCCAACATCCTACAACAGGGCTAATTGCCATCACACTGGCATTTCACATATGCAATGAAGTTCACCTGGCAGGCTTTAAGTACAACTTCACTGACCGAAACAGTTCTTTGCACTATTATGGCAATGAGACCATGTCTGCGATGATTGAGGTAATGTACTATTTTCTTTTATGGGAAATGCTTAGAGAAAAATAGTGTTGTGCTAATAAATTGGGAGACACGATGATCTGAAAGAATGAGCATGGTTTAGGAGTCAGAAAGTCTTGAGTTCTATTCCTGGCTCTAGTACTGATTGGCTTTTTGGTGTTAGGCAAATCACTTTATCCTGCCTCAGTTTCCCTTTCTGTAAAATGGGTGGAGCTGGTCAGACGTTTTCCAATGGAATGTTTTTCTGTTGGAAAATGCCAATTCGTCAAAACTGACACATTCTGCAGAAATATAGAGCTGGGAGGGACCTTGAGAGGTCACCTTGTCCATCTTCCCACACTGAGCCAGGACTAAGTAAACTTAACTAGACCATCCTGGGTAGGTGTTTCTCTAACCTGTTCTTAAAAACCTCCAATTGGTGGGATTCCACAACCTCCCTTGGTAACCTATTCCACAGCTTAATGACCCTTATGTTTAGAACATTCTTCCAAAGTCTAATCTAAATCTCCCTTGCTGCAGATTAAGCCCATTACTTCTCCATGTCCCAGGAAGGTAGATGAGAACAATTGATCTCCATCCTCTTTATAACAGCCCCTAATGCATTTAAAGACTATTAGGTCCCCCTCAGTCTTCTTTTCTCAAGACTAAATGTGCCTGGGTTTTTTAACCTTTCCTCATAGGACAGGTTTTCTAAACCTTGTATCATTTTTTGTTGCTCTCCTCTAGACTCATTCCAATTTGTCCACATCTTTCGTAAAGTGTAGCATCCTGAATTGGACACAATACTTCAGTGGGGATCTCACAAGTGCAGAGTAGAGTGGGACAGTTACCTCAGGTCTTCCATTTAATGTTCCTGTTAATACACCCCTGAACAATATTCACCATTTTCACAACTGCATCACATTGTTGGCTCATATCAGGGGTGCAACCAGAATGACTCCTGGCTCACATCAACTTGTGATCCACTGTAATCCCTAGATCCTTTTGAGCAGTACTATCACCTAGCCAGTTATTCCCCATTTTGTAGTTGTGCATTTGATTTTGTTTTCCTAAGTTTAATACTGTGCCCTTGTCTTTATGAAATTTCATCTTGTTGATTTCAGACCAATTCCCCAGTTTGTCAAGGTTGTTTTGAATTCTAATCCTGTTCTCTAAAGTACTTGCAACCCCTCCCAGCTTGGTGTCATCTACTCATTTTATAACCACACTTTCCATTCCACTATCCAACACATTAATGAAAATATTGAATGGAACCAAGACCGACCCCTGTGAGACCCTACTAGATACACCCTCCCAGTTTGACAGCGAACCATTGATAACTATTCTTTGAGTATGGTCTTTCAACCAGTTGTACATCCACGTTATAGTCGATGTCATCTAGATCACATTTCCCTAGTTTACTTGTGGAAATGTCATGTGGGACTCTGTCAAAGCCTTACCAAAATCAAGATATATCGCATCATAAGAATGGCCGTACTGGATCAGACCAAAGGTCCATCTAGCCCAGTATCCTGTCTTCTGACAGTGGCCAATGCCAGGTGCCCCAGAGGGAGTTTACTGCTTCCCCCCATGCAGTAGTCCAGGAATCATGTCAAAGAAGAAAATTAGGCTTCAACAAATCTTCCAATGGAAGAGAGGCAGATTTCAAAACTTTCCTGCCAGGCAGGTTTCTGTCAGAAGGAACCAAGGAGCAAAGAGCAGAGCTGGCCTTGAGCTGCTGGGGGTTTTAGTGCTCCTTCCTGCCCTCTTGTGGAAATTATTTGGGCCAGCAGCTACTTTTCTCTACACCAGAGGTGGGCAAACTACAGCCTGTGGGCCACATCCATCCCTCAGGACCCTCCTGCATGGCCCCTGAGCTCCTGCCCCGGGAGGCTTGCCCCCAGCCCCTCCCCCATTGTTCCCCCTCCCCTGCAGCCTCAGCACGCCATGCTGCAGGCACAATGCTCTGGGCTGCCGGGCAGCGCAGCTGCAGAGCCCGGCCTGACCCGGTGCTCTGTGCGGTGGCGTGGCTGTAGCGCCACCAGCCACCAGCGCTCCAGGCAGCGCAGTAAAGGGGCAGGGAGCAGGTGGGGTTGGGTAGAGGGCAGGGGAGTTTGGGGTGGTGTTCAGGGCAGGGCCGCCCGGGGGGGCGGGCAAGTGGGGCAATTTGCCCCAGGGCCCCCATGAGAGTTTTTCGGGGCCCCTGAAGCAGGGTCCTTCATTCGCTCCGGGCCGCTGGAGCTTCTTCCGCTCTGGGTCTTTGGCGGCAATTCAGAGGCGGGGGGTCCTTCTGCTCCGGGACCCGCCGCCAAAGTGCCCCGAAGACCCGCCACGGGGGGGCCTTCCGCCCTGAAGACCCGCTGCCGAAGTGCTGGGTCTTTGGCGGCAATTCAGCAACGGGGGCCCCCCGAATCCTTTGGGCAGCCCTGGTTCAGGGGGCAGGGGTGTGGATAGGGGTCAGGGCAGTCAGGGTGGGGAACGGGGGCGGGGTTTGAATGGGTGCAAGGGTCCTGGGGTGCAGTCAGGAAGGAGGGGGGGGGTTGGATTGTGCAGCAGGGGGCAGTCATGGGCAGGGGTTCCAGGGGGGCAGTCAGAAATGAGAGGAGGGGTTGGATAGGGCGGTGGGGGGCAGTCAGGAGTGGGGGTTCCAGGGGTGGTCAGGGGACGGGGGGGGTAGGTGGGGCAGGGGTCCCGGGGGGGGCTTTCAGGAGGCGAGAAGCATGGGGGGGTTCGGGGGCAGGGGCCAGGCCACGCCTTGCTGTTTGGGGAGGCACAGCCTTCCCTAACCAGCCCTCCATACAATTTCCGAAACCCGACGGGCCCTCAGGCCAAAAAGTTTGCCCACTCCTGCTCTACACTCTGCCCTATCTGAAATTTTCTGTTTGCTCCTGAGGAGACAGGCAGAGCTCTGCTTGACAGGAGCAGTGTTAGCTGCTGTTGTACAAGAGGCAGTGAATGAGGAAAAACAGATGGCCAATCAGCTGAGGATTTCCCTAGGTGGGTTTTTTCCACAGACACACAGAAGAGTCAGAAAACCCCTAGTCTGTCCCCACAGGATTTTGCAGGTTTGTGTAGGGCCTGATCCAAAACAAACTGAAGTCAGTGAAAAGACTTCCATGTACTTCAGTAGGTTTTGGATTGGGGCCGAGGAAGAGGAGATAGATTGGAATTTGGAGGGAGGGGTTGTTTTTGATGTATTGGCTAGAGACTGACAGACAGGACACAGACCTGCCAAAAATTCCTATGCGCACAATTCATGAAATCAGGTGGAGCTTTAAAAATAAATTCTTTTCCGATTCTTTATGTAGAAATAAGTTTTCTAAATGTTTATATTTATATTTCATATAAGCATGGTGTGTAATCCTGGAAGTTAGTGATGGAAGAGGCCTCTGAGCTCACACCCAGTCCATCTCTCTGCCACTGATAGATTATTCCCTGCAGTAGAGTTTGTAATATGGGTCTAGTCTGGTTTTGACTTCCACCACTTCCCTGGGGAGGCTATTCCTCAGACTTTGGATATATCCACACTGCACGCTTCTTTCAGTGGCTGTAGAATACATACACAGGATGCACCCCAGCAAGGGTATATGTAGCAGTGTAGCCAGTGAAGGACAGTTTAGGCAGGTACACCTCTACCCCGATAGAACGCTGTCCTTGGGAGCCAAAAAACCTCCCCTTGTTATAGGTGAAACCGTGTTATATCGAACTTGCTTTGATCCACTGGAGTGTGCTCTCCCCCCCCCCCCCCCCGAGCACTGCTTTACCGCATTATATCCAAATTCGTGTTATATTGGGTCACATTATATTGGGGTAGAGGTGTATAGTATGGACACACCTGAGTACATGCTGTACATAGCTCTCTACTAACCCAAGCCGGGTCTCCCTGTCTACACTGCTATTTTTTAGCAACGTAGTGTCCTGCTGCTCGGGCCTTTTACTGTCACAGGTAAAGACTCTGCCAGTGAGGAAAGCCTCTGGCAGGAGGAGAACTTTCCCTGCCGCCTCCCCCTTCCAGAGCCTTTCACTGACATGTAGCTATGCGCTGCAGTGTGGACATAGCCTGCTTTTCACTGCAGCGTGTAGCTACGTGTACACTATATGCTGTCACCAATGGTGTGCAGAGTAGGCATTGCCTATAAGTGTATGAGTCCTTTCCACAAAAGATTCTGGCTATAGTATTGTCTAAGTAACCCATTTGATTCATGGAAAAGAGTGTACGTTTGTTGCTTGCAGTAACAATTTGATTTTGTCTTGTTCTCCCCCCCCCCCCTTTAGAATGGATACCACAACATCATTGCTGAGCAAAAGTTTCTGAAGTCGCTTATAGATAAGCAGTTTGTGGTCAGCTTGACATGAGACTGAATAGACAATGGAAGAATGATCACTATTTTCAACAAGATAGATTTTATTTTTTGTACTGTATTTTTATTTTTTAAATGCCATATCTGTTACAGAAATATTTAAAAGAAGCACAGATGCCTCATAAAGGTGGTGGTAGCGGAGTTCCACTGTCTAAGACTGATGATGATTGTCGCTATCTCCTGGCACACAACTAGAGTGAACTGATTTCTGTGAATCTATTTAATTATGAAAAAATACGACCTTCAGCTAAAAAATATCAGGGATATATAAAAATATGATGCACACCATTTATTTAACAATAAGAAATTTTTTCAGCAACTGATTTCTTTTCCGTATCTTCCTTTCCTGTTGCCCAGAGACTTGGAAGGCTATGAGATAATTGATAAAGGGATACAAAGTCTTTCACCTCTCTGTTCTGGTTTGAAAACAATTTGGGATAAGTGTATCTGCAAATCATTACTATCTGAAGGGTATCTAGTAGCTGTACAGTATATAAAGTGCATTTTAATCTCAGTCCACCTGGGCAGATGTCCATATCATAGAAAATCACCTTCATAATTCACACAGGCTGGTGTTTTCTTGTTGTCTGTCTCAACAAACCGACCCCAGACTAAACTGCCCATGGACTCCTGGATGTAGCATGTGTACACCTGGGTTGGAGATCCACTGGTATAACAGTGTGGGGAAGTCTGGATTGATGCTGCTCGTGCTGTATCTAATTTATGGATACATTTGTTCTCAGTGCTGCCAGTCTGATTTATTTCACAAGCACTGAATTCATCTTTAAGAGGTAAGCACAATCTCCTTTAAACTGTGGAGTTCTAGAAGAGTTTTAAATATTTGAGTTGTCTTGGCACCATTGTGCAGTATTGACCATTTTAAGATGGATTCGCAACCAGAACTCCCCAATGAATATGAACTAGAATCTTGAGTTTGTAAATTAAAATTTATTTTAAACAAAATGTCTTTGATGCATAGATTTCCCTCCCCCTCCCCAAACACACATACTCTGGAGGCCTTGACACTTCTTATTCTCCCAAAGATGAAGATGTATTTTCCAAAACAGCACAGTTCCCTTCAGCACAGTTCCCCTCACCATAACAGGTAACTGTGAAGGGTTTCAAGAGCACCAACAAATCATCACATGTACCAATTATCTTTTATATTGTGAGCAAAGCAGCATCTGAGACACACATTGACCAATTCTGGGAGTTACAATTTTGTTTTTATCTGGCAATTCCTTTGTCCTCCTTTCCTTTTCTTTTTTCCTGTTCTCTTGAGTTTTAGGCAGTGTGTGTGTGTGTGGGGGGGGGGGGGGTGCGTGTATGAGAGAGAGAGAGAGAGAGAGGGTAACAGTTTCAAAAGCACCTAAATGATTTAGGAGACTAAACCCTATTTTCAAAAGTGATTTAGGTACTTTGGAGCCTAAATCCAAAGTCCTAAGTGCCTAAGTCATTCTGAAAATGGGGCCTAGACTTCTAAGTAACTTAGGGTCTTTTGAATTTTTTTACTCAGGATCTTTAGCTATAAGATATTTGGTGGGATGGTCATATATTGTGAATCAGTTGTCTCCGAGATGTCCATGGTAGCTCTAAGTGAAATCTGCTTGAGAATGTCGCGAGGAGCTATGAAGGTCTAAGTGGCAAAGTAAAATTCCATTCTAATCATCCTATAAGGTACATTAGTCATGAAAGGTATGTTTTAAAACTCTGTGGTCAATTGATCAATCTTCTAGGAATCAGAAAATCACAAAGAAGTATGCTTCAAAAGAATTTTGAAAGTGGATAAAATAATCCAATATTCCACAGCAGTATATATTAATTTGAACAGAGATTAATCTAACAAACTGGGACCACAGGATTACGTTCTTCAGAAATGAGGGCATGAAGCAAAAGACTGAATTGTGCTATAGAGTATTGATCACAATTTCCTAGCATCATAAATGTAAAAGTAAACAAATACCTGGTTTAGATGAGAGTGGAGTGGTCAAAGATTTTCTATTACCCATTTTCTATTTCTGTCTGTCAGAATTGTTACAAGTATTAAAAAAAAAAATTGAGTCTCACCCTCTTTTTTTTTTTTTTTTTTTTTTTTTTTTAAGCTGCTTGGTTCTAAGGAGTGCTATATATTTTTTTTACCCTTGATGGTCTCAGATTAAGCTTGTTGGATTAGTCAGGCTTAGGCTCTAGTGAGGCCACATCATACTACATTTTGTAAGGACATGATGATTTTGAGTAATTCCAAATGTCTTTAGAAGGTGATATTGAGGCTCTTGCTCTGTTAATCATGTTTCCACTATTTTTCTCATCTCCACACTGCCATCATTTTTAGGCCCTTACACAAACTGATACATTGTTTGTCACAAGACCTCTTGAAACTGGCCAGCATTTATTTCAATTAATTTAAAAGGCTTGTCTGTGTGGAAAGAAAACCATGAGGAAGTTGCATCAGAACTACAGTCATTATTTTTATGTGTCTAGTGCTGTTGAGAGAGGTTTTTATGTAATTACTACGTGTGCGGCTTTCAAAAAGCATTCAGCATCACCGTTGGCCTAACTCTGCTGCCCTTGAAGACATTGGTAAAACTCCCACTTCAGTGGAAACAGAGTTAGGCCAAAAGTGAAAATTCTACCTTATAAAACTAAGAATGTGGCAGCCTCATGCTGGTACAACTACATGAGGTCTCTTAAGTATCTGTATAGAACCCGTTACGTTCTGGTAGAATGTAGGCAGTACAGACTTGTACCAAAGTGTCCAACTGTATCAAAGTGTCAGCGTTTAGTATTACAGGATCGCTTTCCAAAATTAGCTATATAATTTTCCCTTTCTTTTTGAGAGTACCCTGATATTTATCTTTGTCATTTCTCTTTCCTTTCCTCTCCACCTTCTTCCTCATTGAAGAAAGGATGTAGCAACACATAGCTTTGGAGAAGTGATTAGTTCCTCATCTACACTTGTTCTTCAAATTGGTATCGTCCATAAATCTACTCTCATCCACCTACATCTTTTCTTAAGTTCCTGTCATAAGGTTTTTTGTTTGTTTGGAGACCTAGTAATAAGTTATTGGTAGGTTTCAGCCATAAGAGCTGACAATTGGGGTTTGTGACAGTCTCGTTATTCACTTAAACTATACACACATCGCCAAATGGTGACAACCGGAAAGGGGGAGATGGTTGTGAGGGAATGCAAAGAGAGCAAAGTTACGCTTTCAGAGCTCCCCTAATACATGGTCTGAATGCTAAATACATAGAGCAGAGGGTACTGTCTTCAGAAAGCATCATTTATGGGTAAGTAATTTTATCTTTGATACTAAGCAGTGAAATAATTATGACAACGATTTTTTGGTAGCATAATGCAGGCTTTATAGAATTCTGTGTACATTGGACCTGTTTCTCCACTGCCATGTACTCAGCGCAGTCATTTACACCCAGGGAATACTGATACAGCGTGATTTCAAATCAGAATAGTAGTGTTTTGCGCCCATGTTGCACAGATGTAAATACACAAGGTGCTAGGTAGTGGAGAATCAGAATCATGGTGTCTGTTTTAAATATAACACTCATTTTTAAGGTTAACCTGTGCCACTGTTATTCCAACTTGGCTTGAGATTTTTCTCTTTAAAAATAAATTGAGCAACTAAAGCAGGATCTTTTTCTAAGATTTGCTTTCATTCTCATTTGGTCTAGAGGGTACAGAATCTACAATGGGCCACTCTATTGAAAGCTGCTTTTTAATTTGATAGCTGCAGCAGCACAAGTTGGAGTCTTCAATGTATGAATTCCAGGGTACTGCAAGCTGTACTTCCATGTACAGTGCCAGCATAACTGTGCCAAATATTAATGAATTTCCATTTTCCTTCTGTCAGCTGCAGTACTTCAACTGTAACAATTAAGGGCAATTCTGAGATGTAACTAAAAGGCAAGTTATAGATTAATGCACTAAGGATGAATCTGTGAGTGTTTAATGCACATCTGTAGATTACATTTCAATTGAAAATATATTGTTCCTATTTTGGAATGACAAGAAGAGTTTAATAATTAATATGTGATGTGTCTTGTTATGTACGCATTAGTATACTTATCTTTTTTTCAAATACCCCTAAAGGGCACCTTTAAATATTTTCTTAACCTAAAACATAGGAGCAGGGGTGTTGTTTGTGTGTCTGTGTTTAAATAAAGTGTATAATTTTAAGAATGTGAAAAATCAATGTTTTGTTTTTCTGGTTTCAGTAAATATTTGATTTCATTTGCTGTTTGGCTTGATTTTTATGTGCCTTTTAATACAAGCTTTATTTTGACAATCATTGGCTGTTAACGAGTATGTTAAGTGAAGTTTTGAATATTGTCAGATTATTTTCCATATAATAAATCAGTTTTAAGGATACTGCCCTCTTCAGGCACATTTTAGCAAATCACAGCGCTAGTCCTCATTACAGCACTATATAAATGATGTATAGTGGATCTATCACTGGCGTTCAGTTGACATATTTAATTTAACAAAAGAGATGTCAAGTTTCTATGGTGGTGGGTAGAGAAACAGTGAGGGAAAGTGCCATCCATGTTACTTTAACATGAGCTGGAGCATAGTGCAAAAGTGATACATTCTATCAGAACTGGCAGCTTTTGCTTTCTCAAAATTGAAGGGCAGGGCAAAATCACTCTTTTGGGGAAGAATTACACTTTATGCAAATCAGGTTTCAACTACGCTATGCTAAGCAAAATGTTGTCACGGTTGGTGATGGTAAATTGTGTCAAAGAAAAAAATTCTCTTAGAGGCAATGTTTTCATGAGTTTTTAATCTTCATGAGTAGTGTCTGGGAGCTCAATAGGAAGAGCTTGAGGAAAGAAGCAGCTCACGAGAGACTTCAAAGGAAAAGCACAGAGAGAAATACTAAGGAACATATTGTTTAATGCTTCAGTGCTGTTCGGTTTTTTTCACTTTTCCCCCATGAATTTGAGTTTGGAAAAGAAAAAGCCCTTTCTTCAGTTTGTGGTTTTAGGGATTCTGAGTGTGACTCTGATCAAAAAGAAGAAAATAAAATCCACCATGAATGAATATGCAGACCCATTCATTTTAGTTTTGACGTTTTGTGTTAGATTGTGACATTACATTTTTCCATTAGTAAGGGGCTGCCCTGCCCCAAGAGCACATGAGGGAATCATCTGTGAGAATTAAAATTTCTTCTCTGGTCTCTGTCTGAACAATCAAGGAACCAGGGATTTGCTGCTGGTCCATTTCAGTATAAGATTGTTTGTTTCCCACTCCATGCCAGTTTGGTGAGTAAACTCTGTTCTACAATGGCAGATTGGGAACAGAATTCAGATCTCCTGACTCCCAGTCTGATGGCCCATCCTCAGCAGCATGCTGTGTAGCCCACAGTATATTTATGCCTATTGGTAGGTTCAAGGCTTAAAAGGAGACTGTCACTAAATGCCCACCCAAAATGATGAGGATCATACTTAAGCTTGTCTCTCTCAAGGCACATCCCCTTTGTTCCTATGCTCCACTCTTTTTTCAACCTGTGTTTTCAAGCAAGGTACGTAGTTCTCCACACCAACCAGTACTATGCTTAAACTCTCTCTCTCTTTCTCTCTCTCTCTCTCTCAGCCTCCACAACACACTGCTGTGCATCAAGCAAGGCCATGCAGGATTAAGGCCTATGTAAGAATGCCAGTGGTGTTTTCTCAGAGTGATATTTGCATATTACCACATTCAGGATTCTAGAGGCACCATCTATTGGTAAATGTTCTGCGATTACACTGGTTTCTTTGTAATATAGATTAATAGTAAGCTCGGCAAAAAAAGAATGTCCTTTGTAGATCATCATTCACACTGGCTTATTTTTAATAGATTCTGAGTGTCCTTTTGCTCCAAAATGCGAATTTGATGCTTCAAACTTTCTTTCTAGTCATTCTGTTAATAAAGGGAAACTTTTTTTATTTTTTAGATATTTAATAAGATATTTTTTTCAAATCAGTACAAAAAATTTAAATACAAAAATTATTTGCTATTGACATATCTCATACATATTCTGGAAACTCACCAAAGTCACCAGTGTCTGGTAAACTCTCCATTGCCACCAACATTCCATAAAATATCTGAGATCACGCACCGCACTACAGTCATTGCAGTGCTGTGTTGGTAATACACTGCATTAAACTCTGTATTTAAATAATGGTCATGCCAGTTAAATCTTTTTTTTTTTCTGCATGGAAGTTCCTAGTTCATTTTGAATTAAATAGGGTTGCATTAGTCAAGACATAGAAGATGTGTTCAGCCTACTTTTAAACTAATGCAATAGTGTGTTGTGCAACACTGAAAAGGGAAACACAGAAAAGTACAGTATTAAGATATTTTTAAATCTCAGTAATTAATTTTTTGCTGTGAGATTAGCACCATTGTTGAACAGACAGTACCTTGTAAAAATGTTGCTCTCCCCCCCCACACACACACATTTGATGCCTATGTATGCTCATATACAAACTTAGGCAATCGGTAACAAAACATAAATAAAAAGAACTGGAAATCAGTTATTACATTAAATGAAATTGTTCTCAGATGAGTCATAGAGTTTAAGGCCAGTAGGGACCATTAGATTATCTAGTCTGACCTCCTGTATATCAGAGGCCACCAACACCTCTCAGCACCCACACACAATGGAAATGAGACAAAAGTAAAAGAGTTTGCTTGATCCTTATTACTGATGCAAATTATTGGACAATCTCAAACCAGTTTATTTATTATTTAGCAAACAGAGCAAATGCCACTTTTGCTGTACGTTCATTAACAAGCTAATTTTGGCTGAATCCCAGAACAAGCGCATTCTCTTAAAAGCCAAACAATGCAGTTTCTTACCAAAGGTATGGGAAAGTGCATGTCTTTATACGGCACTGACGTTCGTTGGCCAAAATGCTACATTATTTTAATAATTTGGCATAACATAGCTAAAGTCATTAGACTAAAACCATATCTCAAGTCCACCATGTCTACCTTCTGCTTTGTAAATATATCTATGGAGGCTTCTTGAATGCTGCGCTATTAGGGGTTGATCTATTGGCCCCTGAAGTCGATGGCAATTTTCCTTTTGATTCCAATGGCTGTTTGGATAAAGCCCTCAGCTAGCAGTGAATTAAAAGTCTCTTGTGCTGACATTCTTTTCCATCTTAAGTGTTTTATTAGAAGAAACTGTCCTGTGATACTGTATGTGGGGAAAAGAAGGATTTCAGCTAAGAGAATCTTTGCTTATGGTGCAGGTTTAGATAAAACCTGCTTTTAAAAAAAAATCATTACTCAAACTTTATATATCTAATCAGATCATTTCATACTGATACATTCTGTTTATTTTAAGTTATCTTTTCATCTCACACTTTAGATCAATGTTCAGTTAAATAGGCAACAGGAGTGAGTGATGTATGCAAGATTTGACCCTTAATACTGCGTTATTGTGAATGAAATGAAGTAAGTATGGTATCACAGAAATATATAATGTACAGCTAATATGTCCCCATTGGATACAGAACAACTGTTATGAACCTGAAGCACACCATTTTTATAACAAGCTGTGCATAATGTGAAACTTTGTGTTTTATTTGTTGAACAAGAGAGATCTAAAACTGTCAGTAAATGCATCTTTCAATGGTATAAAAGTTTGAAGCAGAGGAAAAGAGTTGTGATTTTGTCTGGGGGGTTTGTTTGTTTTTTGTTTTGTTTTGTTTTTACATAGGATACAATAAATATCCTGAGAAAGATGAGTGAACATACTGCCCAGCATAGAGTCCCGCTGCCTGTTCAGATGGCATCTGAATATAAACTTTGTCGCCAGGCATCAGCTGAATGACGGTGCTTCCAGAAGCTTGGTCCAGGAAACCTTTTTTATATTCATCGTATGTATACATCAGTGGCTCATTGTTCTTGTACAAAGCTACCCAGACGCTGGCCCCTTTACAGTGAACATGGTAGGCAAAGTAGTAAATCCCAGGGATCTCACAGGTGAAGATACCAGTCAGTGGGTTATAGTTCTGCCTGCCATTGTAGAGAAGTTTGTCGAATTTCACAGGCACCCCGACCCGTGGGAAGGGTGTGGTGAGTTCCGCTGTGAATGCAGGCATTTCGTAGACAGCACCGCCATTCTTGCCTTTCTTGCCCATATAGCCAGGTGGGGTCTTCACTCCATCAATGCCAGGCCCCATCTCTGGCAAATATTGTCCAATGGCTGGTGGGGTGGGTGGGATTATTACTGGAGGACCAGGTGGACCTGGAGGCCCTGGAGGACCCTGGAGACCCGGCTGGCCAGGTGGACCAAGTGCCCCAGGTTTTCCTGGTGGTCCTTGCAGCCCTGAAACACCAGGTTTCCCTATCCCTGGAAAGCCTGGTGGACCAGGTACACCCGATTCTCCTTTAGGTCCTGGAAGTCCAGGTGGTCCGATTGGGCCACTGGGTCCTGTGATACCTGGGATTCCAGATGGACCTTGTTGGCCTTGATCACCGGGGATTCCAGGTTCCCCTTTAGGTCCTAATTGCCCAGGAACACCAGGCAGGCCTGGCAAACCTTTGTGACCAGCTTCTCCCTTTGGTCCCATTGGACCAGGTAGTCCTCTAAGACCTGGGGGTCCTACTTCCCCAGGAAAACCTGGCTTTCCTGGGAAACCTTGTAGGCCAGGTTCACCTTTTGGACCAATAGGTCCTTGAGGTCCTACAGGTCCACCTTCTCCTTTTGGTCCTGGGAAACCAACAGCACCAGATGGCCCCATTACTCCTGGTAATCCTGGTTGACCTGGCTCCCCGGGAGGCCCACCCATGCCAGGAGGACCCATGTGCCCTTTCTCACCTTTAGGCCCCAGTGCTCCAGGGAACCCACCCATGCCACGATCACCTTTAGGCCCAGGAAATCCTGGTTTCCCAATCCCCGGTAGGCCTGGGGGCCCTGGTAAACCCGGCAAGCCTTGTTCCCCCTTTCCACCTGGGAATCCAGGCTGGCCTGGGATTCCATCTTGACCTGGTTTTCCAACACCTGGAAGGCCAGGTGGACCTTGAATCCCAGGTGCCCCAAGAAGACCTTGTGGCCCTTGTTCACCTGGAAGTCCTGGTTTACCTATAGGTCCCTGTGGTCCTGGAAACCCAATCATTCCTGGTTTGCCTATTCCTGGGAGTCCAACTGGACCTGGAGGGCCAGGTAACCCAGGTGGACCTTTTAACCCTGGTAAACCTGGAATCCCAATGCCTTTTTCTCCTTTAGGCCCTTGAAGCCCCGGGAGTCCTGGTGGTCCTTTCATTCCTGGTTCACCCTTTACTCCTGGTTGCCCTGGTAATCCTTGAACACCCGGTTTTCCTATTCCAGGCAGTCCAGGAGGCCCTGGTGGTCCCTGTAGCCCTGGTATTCCCATAGGCCCAATCTCTCCCTTTGGTCCCATCTCACCTCTTGACCCAGGGAGCCCCATTGCTCCTGGTTTTCCAGGCATTCCAGGCATACCTGGTTTGCCTATTCCTGGATATCCTTGTGGACCTGGTTTTCCTTTGGCTCCTGGCACTCCATGACCTGGTAAACCTGGGGCCCCTGGTGGCCCTCTTGGTCCAGGCTCACCAGGGGGACCTTGCTCACCTCTCAAACTGGCTAATGGAATTTCTGTTTTTAAGAAAAGAAAGAGAGAGATGAACCATAATTTTAGCTTTATTGGAATTCATGTATGCAGTTTAAATAGCTTGGTCTCGTGTAGATATTGCTTGGTTTTGTGGTAGATACACTAGGTACTACCACCTCATGGCCCAGTTGTTGTTGATTAGAATTAAGCATGGCACTTTTATTGTTCTGAATGATTTTGTGCACCCCAAATTTCACTTTATTCATAGTATAAGTGAAATAGTTATTTTCCCCTCAAAATCTTCCCTTAATTTTTATGTAAAACCTATCCACACCTTAGGTCAATTTTCCACATATATATGGGCCAACTTTCAAGTCTGTGATGAAATGCCAAAAACCTTGAATTTTGAGTAGTTCTTTATTTTGTTATAAATATGTCACCCCTCTAGTTGATGACTTACGATGACTTAGTTTACATTCGACGAAGTGGGTATTCACCCACGAAAGCTCATGCTCCAATACGTCTGTTAGTCTATAAGGTGCCACAGGACACTCTGCTGCTTTTCCAGATCCAGACTAACACAGCTACCCCTCTGATACTTAGTTTACACTTAAATGGTATAAATGGTATAGCTATACCATTGTAGCTATGCTGACAAATCTCTTCCAGTGGAGAAACAGCTTATACCAGCAAAAAAAAAGTGCTTTTCCTGGGATAGCTTTTCCTGGGTTGATAAGCAAAATAGCCAAACACACTTTTATGTGAGACTTCTTAAGTCTATGCATTTTTAGTAAGTCAATGTATTTCAGCACTGATGGCAGCCAGCTATATACAAAAATGTATAGTGAGATGTTAAGAATTTAACTCAACCAATGAAAACCAGAAAAAGGTATTTACCAGTTTGATATCTTCAGCATTATCCTTAAATCTGGCATTCTTAATCTTTTCTACCCCATTAACCTTAAATCACCCATTTTTGCCTCTCATGGCCCCATATCCCCGTTCTTTTCTGCCTCTGAATGTTGTGCCCTTTCATTTTAAAAGATCTAAACTGATTTGATACACAATTTAATAATCTGTATTGGCTCAATGCATCAAACTAGTCAGGGCTCGACTGTAGCTTTGCCACAGGCCTGTGTATGAGGAAATAGGTAGCAACACAGGGAAGGAATTGTACCTCTGGGAGGCATAATTCCTGCCCTGCTTCTCCCTTGTTTCAGAAGTGGGGTGCTGGGTGTTAGTGATTTGTTGACGTATATCAGCAGCAAACAATAACACCCTGTGCACCTGCTCAGCTATTCTGGCTGGTGCTTTGGGGAGGGTGGAGTCAAAGCACTGCCCCCTCCCCACTCACTCGTGTGCATGGGTGAGAGGGAAACAGCATGTGCACAGCCCATGTAGGAACATAAAGGGAATTCTTAACACACACCCCCTCCCCCCGTGAATTCCCTACACATGCACAGAGCAAGGGACAATCTAGCCCATAGCATTTATATAGCACTTAACATCTTCAAAGCACTGTACAAACACTAAGTGCGCTACACCCTATGCAGTTTTACTTCCATTTTACAGATGCAGACTTACCCATACTACAAGTTTGCTTTGTGGACTGCAGGTTTTCAGATCTTTCTATATAGGTCTGCAGGGAAAACATACCAGACCACAGAGAAATTCCCTGCTGATTGGCTGCCCTCCGCCATTAACCCTTGTGACAGGATAGCCTGCCCTGTGGGCTGGAGGGCCTGGGGCTAAGCCAACCTGCTTACAGAGTGAACCCCACCTGAGGGGAATCAGGCAATTCCCCTAAAGAGCAGAAGGTGACTGCAGTAATAGAATGAGAGCCAGGCTTAAGTGGTGATAAAGCTCAGCTGGGAAAAGCTCTGGAGGCAGAGCTAGGCAGAAAGCCCAGGGATTATGGCCGGCCCTCCAGGCAGGAAGGCCTGGGAGAGACCTTGATTAAGCAGGGAAGAGATGGAATTACCAAGAGGAGACCTTAAAAGTCTGGCTAGGAAGTGGCCTAAAGAAAACTGCAGCTCAGGTAAAGGAGCAGCCCTAGTTGTTCAATACAGGGCGCTGGGCTGGAAGCTAGAGTACAGGGTGGGACTGGGTTCCCCATTGGCCCAAAAGAAGTGCCCTAGAGAGGTGGAAGGATTTTTGTTTGTGATAAAGAGATTTGTTTGGGAGTGTTGGGAGGACTGTGACCCTGGAAGGAGTGGCCTTAATATGGGGACGCAGCCAGAGGGCTGAGCATCTGACAGAGAAACTGCCACAGCGCTGGAGTAACTCGGGGGTAGCCCAGTGAGTGAGCTATTGTGCTATGTCTGGCCATAAGGGCCCCAGCAGTGTGGGACCTTGGTTACATCTCCCTTCCTGGGAAAAGCAGTTATTGGGCTGCTCTTGCTATAGGCAAACTAGGTAGCTGGGGTGGCCAGGCCAAACCTGACTGAGGTTGCTGCCACCTTGAGCACCAGGTTGCAATGCCACTCACTCACATTTCCCCCCCCCCCCCATCACCCCGCTGCCCCTGTCATGATGGAGGGGTGGCTGGGCCACACCTGAGTGAATGACACTGTGAGCTGGTGCTTGGCCCCTCCCAACTTCTACCACAAGCAGATTCAGCCACATTCATTGGGCATGTACCCAAGCATGCTCTTCTGTGGCAGGAACCTGGCCAGCCACTCAGGGTGCGTGCCAGGCTGCGTAAGCCCCTGGCTGCAGAAACAATAGGCAGTGATGTCTTATGACCATTATTCATCTGCAGTTAGGTACTCATTATGGTTCCTAAAATATTAACCCAGTGTTGGTCCCTGCGAATCTGAGAGGAGTGGGAGGTGGTTTCACTTTCTATTGTTTACCTTTATCTTTTTTTGGCACCATCTCCTTGCCGAGCATAGGCAGCTGTGGGATTTCTTTCATGTACTGAGGCAGATGAGGGTATTCTTTTCCATATTGCATGTGTGGCACCTCCTTGCCCATGTGCTGCATTGGAATGCCTTCTTTGCCCAGTGGCATGTGAGGTACTTGTTGTCCAAGGGCCTGATATTGCGGGATATGGGGTGGCAGCTGCTTGATCCCATAATAGATGCCCCCTTGAATGGATCTCACTAGCTCTAGGTAAACTGTTACAGCCACTGCCAGCAGCTGCACAGGGGCTAGCAGCACAGCCATGACCTGCAGAAGTAAAGAAAAGGGGATAATTATTGCACATAAAAACATGCAAATGATATTTTCATACAGAAATCCTGTATCTTAGCCAAAGGCCCTTGTTCTCTGCAGCAAGCTGGACCTAAATTCTGTAGCAAGATCTCTGGATTCTGCATCACTGGTGAAAACATTTTTAGCAGCTTCATATGCACTTTAATTGGAAGATTTGTTTAGACATAACCATGAATAATACACTCAATACAATAATCCCTGTGTTTGTTTATACTAAATCCGGTTTCTTTTATACCATTGCTGCTCCCACACTTTCAGGTTTCAGGTGCCATGGGTGTTGGTATTGTAAATGCATATCTGCACTGCAGAAGTCATTAGAGGAGCTGGAAGTTAGAGTAACTGGATATGGGATGCCTTGGGCTTTGTCACCTGGGCAGGTGGGGGAAGCAAATTAGGATTTGTGGGATAAGCTCACTAGCTGAATTCTCTTTACTAAAATAATCAGCAGTGAAAGAGTTAACTATGCTGATTGTTTAAGATCTTTGTGTTAATACCACATTGAGAGGACCAGGGTGCTTCACCCCTCACAGAGACGGGCAGCTCTATGTTTTTTGCCACCCCAAGCCCCCCAAAAAACCCAAAAAACAAACCCACCTCCGGGAGCACAACTGCTGAAGCAAAACAAAAACAACAAACAAAAGGTGTCCAGAATGCCGCCCCTGAAATTGTGCTGCCCCAAGCATGTGCTTGGTTTGCTGGTGCCTAGAGCCGGCCCTGCTCACAGAACTTTTGTATTAAGCTATCTGTGAGCACAGGCGGACATCATTACATTGGCTACACTCAGTCCATGTGTCTGTTTTCTTCATGATAATGGGGTCTAGAACTGTAACTTTAAAAAAAAGAAAAGCTTAGATTCTGGAGCCGAAATCTGCATCACAGGGTGAATTCTGTGACTACAGCATACACAGGGCCCAGAGTCTATGTCTAAGTTCTTGTTCTTAGTTATAATTGAATGTCCAACCAGCTCACTTCCCTTTTGTATTGGCGGGACATAGGGATTCAAAGAACTGGGAGTTTCCTAGGGAAGAACAGATTTTGGGGACCAGAGTAGGATGTGGCTGTAGATGATTTGAGGCAGTGGGAAGAGTCTCTATAGGCTACTCTTTACTGGGTATGCGAGTATTTGTGGTTTGGCTGCTAGTGTCAAAATGTACACTGCAAACTTTGGGCCTGCTTCTGTCTTCCCTTACTTCCCCCAGGCCTCAGACTCCACTCCAGGGAACGCTTTGAGCAAGGAGGTTCCCACAGTTGGTAGCGAGGTGTCAAAATAGCTCTTCACCACCCCCCATCACATATGTGGAGGAGAGCGGAGGCATGGCCAGGGCAGAGTACTCTGGGTATTCTTGGCTGTGGAACAGCATCTAGCAGGCCATTACAGCCAAATGAAAATTAAGAGTCCATCTAGTTCCTTTACTTTACACTGAGGGCTAGGCAGGCCACTGGATGGCCTGAAAATACAGTGAAGTGCAAAGGCAGCTAAATCCAGTTTCTTTCTTTCCCTCCCTCCCCTACCATCATCTCTTTGCAAAGTGCAGTTTGGGCCCAACAGAGGATTGGGGCCCTTTTTGTCTTGGTGGTGACAAAGTAAAGTGTACTGAACAAGGCGCTATGTCCATAATGATGCATATTTGGGGGCAGAGCAGTTTTGCCTTCCTTCTGCTCAGGCCAGGTGTATATGGAGTCTACCAGCTCCTGGATCCTGTGAAGGAGAGTCCTGCCTCATATGTATGGCTGCTACCACTAAGGCCCTGCCCCCTAGAGACTGGGGTTCCCTTGGTGGAGAGACTAGACCATATGTGGCAGGACTCTCCATCTCAAAGGGGTGAGCTCCCCAGCTCAGCCATTAGTGGGCCAGGTCAGAGCCCGCCAGGCTCAGTGTGCCTTGGACCTGGGCCTCCACCCCAACAGGAGAGGGAAGGTCAGTGGTCCTGCCCTGAAGATAGATTCTCCTATGGAGTAGGGGGCAATGCCCCTCCCACAGCCCAAGGAGGGAAGATGGGAGGTTGACCAGACAGGCTTCCCCAGAAGCTGAGGGAAAGTGGGAATGGCCACTGCCCCCTCCCAGAATACTCAAGGGGTAAGTTCTAGGGCGGTCAGTGAGAGCAGAAGGGGGGGTGTATGAATAGGGGGTCTCAGTTGGGGGAGGGAAGGATAAGGGTGGTTGGAGCCGAGGGTGGTGGGTACAATGGTGGGGTGGGAAGGTTGCAGCAGTGGCTCCAGCTGCTGCCTTAAAAACTGGGCCTGCGGTTCTTGTCTCACCCCTGACCCTGAGGTGATGGAAGTGGGTAGGGAGGTTGGGGATCAATGCAACTAATGGAGTACTGGCGGGTACTCTGCTTCTGGGTGTGTCAAGCCTCCTGTGGGTCACAGGAGCCTCCCACAACCCACAGGGAGCAGGTCCAGCAGTGAAGTGGTTGCGCACTCCACCAGCTGCTCCACCCTCTTCTCCAGGCCCCTCAGTCCCTCCCATGTCAGGGAGGGTGTAAGGAAAGAGGGACAAAGGCAACCGGACCAGCCACAGGGCAGGGAGACCTGGGGAGCAAAAGGAACCTAGGGAAGGATCAACCTGGGGCTGGGTTGCTCCTACTAGCTTCAGCCCCAAGCTTCCCCTTTCCAGCTTAGCAGGGACCTGAGGGTGTATGTGAGGGATGGGAGAGGGCCTCAGTGTAAGGCAGCTCCCACAGAGAACTCATGCTCTTAACAACTTTTTTGATGATCCCTTAAATAATAAGGGATTGCTCAAGGCACAGCTTCGCTGTTAGGTTCTTTCCAGCGTGCTGAGCTCTTCTGTAAATCTGACCACTGATTTTAGTGCCAAAATGGGGAGCCCAGGCTCTCTTAAAAAGCCCATAGGGCTGTGGCCACTTGGCCTAATTCACATTAAAATGAAATGTCCTCCATTTTGGATTTTCTTCTTCAGCCAAATGGTTCAGGATGCAGGGTTCAGCCACAAAGTAATAGTATTTAGGCAAACAAAACATGAATGGAGAGAAACAAGACGGTAAACACTTGGGTGGAACATATACCCCTCTTACTGGCCTGGCCACTCTCAAATTAGAACAGAAAGTAATAATACTTAATCAGATTCTAGAAAGAGCACTTTCTACATAAGGACCTCAAAGATTTTACAAGGATGATGCCACACAACACGTCTGTGAGGTACATCGGATACATATTCTATAGGTTCTGCAGATGGGTAAAATAAGGCACAGATTGTTTAAGTCACTTGCCCAAGCTCATAAAATGGGTCAGTGGCAGAGCTAGGAGAACTGTATCATAGTGGATATGAACAAGGGGGCCAAATTAAGGTTGCACAAGGAGAACAGACCACCTTAATACCGGTTCTTTCTAATATCTGAATGCTTAACTTTGCGGCTTTAACATTCTCTTAGTGCATTTTTTTGATATAATTATAGAATAGTATAATATCATTATTGTATTTTCTTAATTTAGTATAGTGCATATCCATTAATCTGTCCAAGAATGATCCTAAGTCACACCTGAAAGTAACTGAAGAGGATTGAATTGTTAGAAAGAAGAACTCAATATTTCATTAAAATAATGAAAGTATGTTAGCAAACGTACTCTATATGGTGTATTTGTTTCATGATTCTGAACTCCCACTCTCTCTCCTAGGAATTTTATGATCTCAAATGTAGCTAGCTGCTTACAGTATCCAACACAATGTAGCAAAGAAACAGCGCTGTCCAAATAAACAGTACATTTAGTTGTAATTTTGGATGTAAGAATTATAAAATTAGGATTAAATTGCTGGTACTAAATATATAAAACCCCAATTCAGTCGGCCATCCCTATTTAGCAAAACATTTAAGCACATGCTTAAGTCCCACTGACTTCAATGTGATTTTAGCACTTATTTAAGTGCTTTGCTGAGATGGGGCCTTAGGATGATCTTGCACTCTTGAAGTCAGTGGCTGAGCTTCCATGATACCTCCATGGAAAGGCTTGGAAAACCTTCAGTTGAGAGAGAATGTTGCCGACACTATATGCTGTGTTTTTGCCTCACTTTTTTTCTTATGGGATTTTAATTAAAAGTCTATCTTTTATCTACTTTGTGTAACATCATCCCTGGTTTTGCGGGATCTCAGCCATATATGCATAGCAACCATTTATGACATCAGAAGCAGAGTTTCAATTTTTAGGTATGAATTTTGTACAACTCAGAAAAACTACAGTTTGCGCAGCTAACTAATGAAAGGGAGCTGCTCCATGTTTTCTCAATGAAAAGGTTTTTCCTTGAAAGATGGCTTCTTCAAAATGAAATTCTTCAAAATGAAATTTTCACTAAAATTGTCAACATTGGTAAGCTTTTTGTTTTTGTGAAAAAGGTTGCCTTTTAATTTTAAATTTTTTTATTGAATATTTTAGTAAACAAAATTCTTCTCACTTTCATAATGTTTTCTATAGCTTTAATAATTTTCTTTTAAAAATGACATTTTTTGATACAAATGGACCAATGTATAGTTTTATTTTTTGAAAATTTATTTCAAAGTATTGAAAATTGCTTGTGAAACTAGGTGGGGTTTGTTTCCTCCCCCCCCCCAAGCTGTTTTTGACCAACTCTGTAAATAAGACCCTTTTTATTCCATTACCCATTCTAAGAGCTTACTGTTTGTCTCACACTCTTTTCTTTTTGAAGATAGTGGAAATCTTTCTGTTCACTTTGGGATTGGCTCAAGGGTTGTTGGATCAAGCCCCCTTTGGATAACCCTTCCAAAGGAAGAATGGGCAGATATTGCATAGCAAGAAAGGTAGACAGCAGCTAAGCCAAGTCTATCCTGCCCGTGGCTCTCTTTTCTTTAATGATGCAATACCCCTTAACTTTTTATTAGTTGTTAGTTTAATTTTCAGCAGATCTTATTTTTGCATTCTTTGTGCTGCTTTGGGTAACTCACAATATTAAGTTGCTGGTATCTGTGCACATAGTAGGTATTCTTATAGAGTAGTAATTTGTAGAGCTCCGTGTATTATTATTTTTTTTTAAAAGTATCATCTCCTTTTCAGAAGTGGGGAAACTGAGGCATAGAAAGTTGAAGTGACTTGCCCAGAGTCACCCAGTAGGTCAATGTACTAATGTCCTATTCCCTTTTTTTAAATTTAAAAAAGGATGTGCCATTTCAGTGTTGGTATGTCTTTCGCACCTTCTCCTCTCATCCTTCCCCCCACCCCCCGCCACACACACACGGGGCGCATACAGGCGAAGCATGTCTCAGCGCCCTCCTGTGATTAATTCACAAGAGGATAACAGACCACTGCAGCTGAAACTAATGAAATAATTTGTTCAGTGTGAGTAGTAGAGTTTTGTACTGAAGCTCCGGGGTTGATTTACTCACCATTCCCATGGGGGTCATTACGTTTACCCTCCCCCAAACACACCTTTTTTTCCCCCCTTCCCATTGGACTCCATGGGCCTGATCCAAAGCCCAATGAAGTCAATAGAAAGATTCACCCAGAGACTTCAATAGGCTTTTACTCAGGACCTCTGAGACTCTAATCCGGATTTCTGTTGTTTTTCATTTCCCCACTATATTCTCAGTATCCCTTTTTGTTCCCTTTACTAACTCTTAGTGGTAATTAGCATACAGCTTTGACCACAACTAGACGAGGGTGGGAACCCTGTCTCAATGGGAAGGTGAATGTCCCTCTCACTAAGCACAACTTTTGTATCCAGCTTTCCCCACTTCCATCTCAAACCAAAGGTATTATCTGTATAAAAAGCAAAGGGATGCCCTGGCTTTGAAGGCACTGGCTAACTTGTGACTGACCTTAGAAATTGGAAGATGGGGGGCTTGGAGAATGGAGTGGTTAAATGGAAGCCTTGCCAACAACAAAAAATGACCATCTTGTTGGGAAATGGAGAGGGGAAGTAGGTAAAATTCCTTTAGGTTTACTTTTTCTCATGCAATGCAGTGCTTTTGTAGTTTTATTACAAGATGTGACTACTGTGTGCAGGTGAGAGGGATCACAAATGAAGAGTAGACCTTATGGACAATCAAATACTTCTAAAAATCAAATATCTTATGGAGATACGCTAGTCTGTCCTTAGTTCAGGATGAAACAAACCCTCAACCCTCACACTTTTTTTTTTTTTTTTTTGGACTGACCTCTATCTTTGCCAAACCTAATCCAATTCACTTGCAATTTCACAGACAAAGTATACCAGGGTGGAAAGTCTGAGGCAAATCAGATAAGGCATATGGGAGATAAGAAAGTTCCAAAAATGAGGTGATCTCTCACAGTGGGTTTTTTTAAATGTTTTTTTTGGCTCATCGGAACTCCAAAACAGTGTGGCTTGGAAACTTCAAATTTGTTTTAATCTGTTGGTTTTGGCAAGTACTGGTGCCTTTGATGGGTTTGCGGGGTTTCTTTGTGAAATTATTTAGGGCTAGATTGTGACTTGGACTATGCTCCCATGGAGGGAAATAAGAATTTCCTAATGCCCCTGAGGGAGCTGCTTGGATCTTAGGATCTACAACGGATAGCTAAGGAGAGGACAGGAAATGGGCAGAACTGTGGCTTTTTCCATCCAGCCACTGGCCAGCACAGCTGAGCCACTGCACAAGATGGTGTAATTTACTGCTGGTACAGGTCAGGAGCAAATTATGGCCCCTGCATCTCCCAGAGAAAGAGGGAAGCAGTGATGGAACTGTGCTTCTGAGAGTACCTCTGCACTGGAGCTGGAAGTGTAATTCCTAACTTGGATAGGCATATCTGCACTAGCCCTTATTGAGCTCGCATGCTAGAAATAGCAATGTAGCTGCTGCAATGTGATGGGCTAGCTGCCCCAAATGCAATTCCATCTGACGCCATGGGTATGGACATAGGACGGCCAGTCCATTCCGCTGCCCAGGCAGCTGCAGCTACACCACTATTTTTAGTACACAAGATTGGCCAGAGCTAGCAGAGCCAGGAATTACACCTCCAGCTTCAGAGTAGACCTACCCTGAACCACAGTGCTTCCAAAACTACTCCTGGGATTGCGCAGCTTGTGTATCGATCCTTGCTGCCTCCGAGGGCCAGCTTTTTAAAGGTATTTAGGCATCTAAAGACAAGGTGCTTAGAGGGGATTTTCAAAAGGGCCTGAGTACCAACTCCCATGGGAGTTAGGCACCTAGCCACTGCAAATCCCACCAGGCATCTATCAGCATCTCTAGGTGTCTATAAACACTTTTAGAAATCTCCATTTGCTTATTTTTAAAGGTTCCATAGCCTTTATGAACTGCAGAAGCAGATGATCATAATGCAGGTAAAAAAGCAAGAAAACGCAAGTGTAGAGAACAGGAGGGAGAAAATCCCATGGGGAGAGGCTGGCAGTCAAGGGTAAATGTGAACATTTCTCCCCCCCCCCCCACTTCCGAGCAACTTAGTGACCATTCTCCAAATAGATTTGAGATCTGATGAAGCCTCAGATGACTAGTTAGCTAAGTGATCAGCTCACCTCACAACCAGGCTTCCTAATCAAGTCTTCCGAATTTCTGTCATATCACAGGGCTGGGTGTGGTACAAAATACCTATGCTAATGTGTGTGGGTTCCTTCTGAGAAGCCTCAAGTGAAAAGGAGAGGGTGCTTTGACTTGGGGAGCCCCTGCTGACCTAAAGAAAAGAAGTTTCCTTAACCCTTGTATCAGTGTCTGATGGAAGATGCGGGGGGGGGGGGGGATTGCCCCAGTGAGGCAGTGACAATCTCTCACAGCATTAATTCACTTCAGATCTTCAATAAGGCTGGAGGGCTGGCAAGCAGAGACAGTTCATTGCAATGGAGGATTCAGTCTCTTGTTGCACTGCATGTGCTGTGGTAGCTCAAGGTTAACCACAGTGCATACAATATGGCACATAATTTGCTTGCTCTATACTCGATGAAGCAACCAGAAATGAAGGGAGACTACTCTAAAGGGGAACCAGACATGTTCCCTTTATTTTATTTTTTTTAAGTGTCCCTTTTATAAAAAACCCAGGATAGGCTTCTGGCCAACTTCAAGTAAGAATCTTTCCCAATGTGTGTGTTCTCCTGAGAAAACACAAAAGGGCGTTCCTCTGGGTATTTACTGTAATCACTGGAGATCCAGGTCTGAACATAACGTACCAGCAACTACATTTCTTAAATTACCATTAAAAAGTAGCATCTTAACCCAGTGGCTCTCAACCTTTCCAGACTACTGTACCCCTTTCAGGAGTCTGACTTGCATACCCGCAAGCTTCACCTAATTTAAAAACTACTTGCTAACAAAATCAGATGTAAACATACAAAAATGTCACAGAACGCTGTTACTGAGAAATTGCTCACTTCCTCATTTTTACCATATAATTATAAAATCAGCTGGAATATAAATATGGTACTTTCACTTCAGTTTATAGTAAATGACTTGCTTATACTGCTCTATAATCTGTATGACATTTTAGTTTAGGGTGACCAGATGTCCCGAGTTTGTAGGGACAGTCCCGATTTTTGGGTCTTTTTCTTACATAGGCTTCTATTACCCCTCCACCCCCGTCCCAATTTTTCACATTTGCTGTCTGGTCACCCTATTTTAGTTTGTACTGGCTTCACTAGTGCTTTTTATGTAGCGTGTTCTAAAACTAGGCAAATATCTAGATGAGTTGATGTACCCATGGAAGATCTCTGCGTATGCCCAGGGGTACCACCACAGCTTTAACCTAGCTGTGTAAAGAATGAATGGAAGTACTGAAATTCATTCATGTGGGACTTGTGATGTGAAACCATTTACAGGTGGTCTGTCTGGTGAGACTTCACAGTTCCCATTCTAACAGTACTCAATTTCATCATGTGACTTCCCTGCAACAAATACTTGTTTGAGAGAGACAACATGCAGCTAAGTCTGAGAATATCTGTGGGGTATGCAGTTTGACATTAGCTTTCTACTGGCTTCCTCTAACTGGCAATCACTGTCTGTGGCACAGTGAAATAACAGCCTGGACAGGCTAATTTTAATTTTTCAGCAACAAGCTGTGGTGGGGCCCGATCCCTTTCTCTTTGAAGTCAACGGGTGTTTTGTGATGGACTTTTCAGTCCAAAGAGGATGAGAACTTTGTGGGTTGGAGCCCCTCCTGCAAACTCTTATTCCTATGAATAGTCCCACTAAAGACAACAAACCTACTCACATGAGTAAGGGGTTTGCAAGCTTAGCCCTGGATTTTCATCTTTGGGAGGTCATACTGGTTATTGGAAATCCCATTGGTGGTCCACTTCATTTATTTTTTTTCCAGACAAAGCTCCTGTTGATATCAATGAGTATTTACCCAGTAGAAGGGCATCAGAATTAGGCCCTTAATTTATATTGGGTGGGAAAGGAGAGGTCATGGCAAACTGGGTTTGACATTAAATATGTAATTCTACCTCAAACTACTCCCTTTGACTTCAATGAGAGAGGTTTTTTTCCTCCCTCCAAGGGGAAAAGAAATATAAAACCCTATCAACTTGAAATATGCCAGTTGCTCAAAGTGTGGTGCTGTCTGCCTGTGCATCAGTATAGAACCGTTGTTCTGGCAAGCTGCCTAACCGCAGCAAGCAGCAGTCGGTGCATTCATCTGCAGCCAGTTGGAAAACACTTTCATTGTTGTTTGTTACTCTTCACATTCAAAGGAAAATATACAAAAGTTAAGAAATAAACCACAAAAATCACTGTGAATAAATTATGGGGGCAGAGGAAAGGCGGTAAAAAGAACAAATTAAATAATCACAAGAAAACCATCATAAAACAATACTGAGTCCTGTAAATCCTAACTAGCCAAGATTTTAGATAGTATTGTACTTGTCCATTTTAAGAACCTAAGGAACACCAACAATCTATTTTCAGTGTCTCCTCTTGCTGCTTCAAATATCTTTGCTTTTAGCTAATCTTGACTGAATCAGAATATTTTGTGTAAAATTTTGTGATGTGATGACAGATGACCTCTGCAGAGATCCTAAGCAGTGAAACTAATAGCTGGAACAGGTTTAAAGGCTGAGTCAATGGTCAAGAGCAATTAACACTTGACAAACCAGGCCACCACACCCAGAAGCCTCAAGATCAAAAAATCTCTGGAAGATAACAATACTATTCTTTGTGCTGCATACCCCCATGGCTTTCTTTCAGAGTGACTGCAGATACACATATCCATAGCAGTTAAATCTAACCTTGTCCTTTCAGCCTTGGCAGTATTGCTTTAACAATTATTTGGGGGCAGGGGTGGATCCTCCAGAAGCAGCAAATAGAAAGTGGTCAGGCCAGGTGGCTACAGGAGAATGTTAGAAGGCAGATATATTAGTCCCAGATTAAGTAGATCCCTTTTCCCTGGGTAAGGTAACAGGGGCAGTTCCAGAACAAGCAGGAACTTGCTGGAACCAATTAAGGCAGGCAGGCTAATTAGGACACCTGGAGCCAATTAAGAAGGAGGCTAGGATCAATTAGGACAGGCTGGCTAATCAGGGCACCTGAGTTTAAAAAGAACCTCACTTCAGTTGGTAGCATGCATGCATGCAAGGAGCGGGAGCAAGAGGCACTAGGAGCTGAGAGTGGGAAGGCGTATTGCTGGAGGATTGAAGAGTACAAGCGTTATCAGACACCAGGAGGAAGGTCCTGTGGTGAGGATAAAGAAGGTGTTGGGAGGAGGCCATGGGGAAGTAGCCCAGGGAGTTGTAGCTGTCGCGCAGCTGTACCAGGAGGCACTCAAGACAGCTGCAGTCCACAGGATCCTGGGCTGGAACCCGGAGTAGAGAGTGGGCCCAGGTTCCCCCCCAAACCTCCCAACACCTGATCAGACACAGGAGGAATTGACCTGGACTGTGGGTTCTACCAGAGGGGAAGGTCTCTGGCCTGTTCCCTGACCCACATGAATCTCTGAGGCAAACAAATCCGCCAATAAGCACAGGCCCCACCAAGATAGAGAAGGAACTTTGTCACAACTGGTGTTAGCGGTGGGATCCGGTGTGCACAGCACGGCGGAAGAAGGAGGGTGATTTAAAAAAAAAAAAAAGTTTAATGTTTTTGACCACAATCGATGATGTAGTGCGGGCACCAATACAAGCCATGGCTGCCCAGCAGGAGGCTACCCGTGTGCAGGCAGCCACCCAACAGGAGGCAGTGCGGCTGCAGCAAGAGACTAATCGCCTGCTGATGGACCAGGCTGCTCAGGACCATGCTCTGTTGCAGGAACTGGTAAATCAGGTAAAGACTCTTACAGAGCTGAACCATGGTCATGATGGGATGCAGATCATACGGGCTAGCCATTGGCTGCAGAAAATGACGTGGGAGGATGATGTAGAAGCATACCTTTTGGCCTTTGAAAGGACAGCCCTGCGGGAGGCTTGGCCTCGAGGTCAGTGGTCTGGCATCCTTGCCCCATTCCTGTGTGGGGAGGCCCAGAAGGCCTACCATGATCTGCCTGAAGAGGCTGCAGCAGACTACCCCCAGCTGAAAGCAGAGATCCTGGCCAGATCTGGGGTAAAGACCGCAGTGCGGGCCCAGCGGTATCACAAGTGGAGGAACCAGGAAGACAAAACCCCACGGTCCCAATTGTATGACCTCATCCATCTCACATGAAAGTGTTTGTGAACTGAGTCCCAGAGTCTGGAAGAGATACTAGAGGTTCTGGTCATCGACCGATACATGAGGGGACTACCGCCAGACCTTTGCACCTGGGTAAGCTAGAACGAACCCTCCACCTATGACGAGGTTGTCGCTCTGGTAGAGAGGCGAAGGGCAGTGAGGGAGATTCCTAGATTCTAGGACTGGAAGGGACCTCATGGCAGGACCAAATACTGTCTAGACCATCCCTGATAGACATTTATCTAACCTACTCTTAAATATCTCCAGAGATGGAGATTCTACAACCTCCCTAGGCAGTTTATTCCAGTGTTTAACCACCCTGACAGTTAGGAACTTTTTCCTAATGTCCAACCTAAACCTCCCTTGCTGCAGTTTAAGCCCATTGCTTCTTGCTCTATCCTTAGAGGCTAAGATAAACAAGTTTTCTCCCACCTCCTTATGACACCCTTTTAGATACCTGAAAACTGCTATCATGTCCCCTCTCAGTCTTCTCTTTTCCAAACCAAACAAATCAATTCTTTCAGCCCTCCTTCATAGGTCATGTTCTCTAGACCTTTAATCATTCTTGTTGCTCTTCTCTGAACCCTCCCCAATTTCTCCACATCTTTCTTGAAATGCGGTGCCCAGAACTGGACACAATACTCCAGTTGAGGCCTAACCAGCACAGAGTAGAGCGGAAGAATTACTTCTCGTCTCTTGCTCACAACACACCTGTTAATGCATCCCAGAATCACGTTTTGCGCGCCCCCCCTTTTTTTTTTGCAACAGCATCACACTGTTGACTCATATTTCGCTTGTCGTCCACTATAACCCCTAGATCTCTTTCTGCTGTACTCCTTGCTAGACAGTCCCTTCCCATTTTGTATGTGTGAAACTGATTTTTCCTTCCTAAGTGGAGCACTTTGTATTTCTCTTTGTTAAACTTAATCCGGTTTACCTCAGACCATTTCTCCAACTTGTCCAGATAATTTTGAATTATGACCCTGTCCTCCAAAGCAGTTGCAGTTTGGTATCATCTGCAAACTTAATAAGTGTACTTTCTATGCCAATATCTAAGTCGTTGATGAAGATATTGAACAGATCCGGTCCCAAAACAGACCCCTGCGGAAACCCACTTGTTATACCTTTCCAGCAGGATTGGGAACCATTAATAACTACTCTCTGAGTATGGTTATCCAGCCAGTTATGCACCCACCTTATAGTAGCCCTATTTAAGTTGTATTTGCCTAGTTTATTGACAAGAATATCATGCAAGACTGTGTCAAATGCCTTACTAAAGTCTAGGTATACCACATCCACTGCTTCTCCCTTATCCACAAGACTCGTTATCCTATCACAGAAAGCTATCAGATTGGTTTGACAGGATTTGTTTTTTACAAATCCATGCTGGCTATTCCCTGTCACCTTACCACCTTCCAAGTGTTTGCAGATAATTTCCTTAACCACTTGCTCCATTATCTTCCCTGGCACAGAAGTTAAACTAACTGGTCTGTAGTTTTCTGGGTTGTTTTTATTTCCCTTTTTTATAGATGGGCACTATATTTGCCCTTTTCCAGTCTTCTGGAATCTCTCTCGTCTCCCATGATTTTCCAAAGATAATAGCTAGAGGCTCAGATACCTCCTCTATTAGCTCCTTGAGTATTCTAGGATGCATTTCATCAGGCCCTGGTGACTTGCAGGCATCTAACTTTTCTAAGTGATTTTTAATTTGTTCTTTTTTCATTTTCTCTTCTAAACCTACCCCCTTCCCATTAGCATTCACTATGTTAGGCATTCCTTCAGACTTCTCGGTGAAGACTAAAACAAAGAAGTCATTAAGCATCTCTGCCATTTCCAAGTTTCCTGTTACTGTTTCTCCCTCCTCACTGAGCAGTGGGCCTACACTGTCCTTGGTCTTCCTCTTGCTTCTAATGTATTGATAAAAAGTCTTCTTGTTTCCCTTTATTCCCGTAGCTAGTTTGAGCTCATTTTGTGCCTTTGCCTTTCTAATCTTGCCCCTGCATTCCTGTGTTGTTTGCCTATATTCATCCTTTGTAATCTGTCCTAGTTTCCATTTTTTATGACTCCCTTTTATTTTTTAGATCATGCAAGATCTCGTGGTTAAGCCAGGGTGGTCTTTTGCCACATTTTCTATCTTTCCTACCCAGCGGAATAGCTTGCTTTTTGGGCCCTTAATAGTGTTCCTTTGAAAAACTGCCAACTCTCAGTTGTTTGTCACCTCAGTCTTGATGACTCGGCCAGTTAAGGAAGAGGCATCCTGGGTTAAACTAGCAGCACCGAGTCCTAGAGTTTGGGTGACTGGGCCACCAGGAAGGCCCAGGTGGAAAAAGAGACGGGCTGAAGGCCCACCAGAGGCCACAAGGAGTCAGAGCACTGAGGGGAAGAGGATCGTGATGTTAGACTGCCCAAACCAAGAGACCGGGGAATGCCGAAGGCCCCATACAGATGTTATGCCCGCGGGTACACAGTGTCCCAATAACGAGGAGCCTATGCAGTGTAATCTGGGGAACTGGGCAGACCCATGCTCCCTAATCCACCTTGTGGGGGTCTCACTAACCCCACATGTACACCAGAGCAGTGAAACTAAATCGGGTAGAGACCATGGCACTGGTTGATTCAGGGAGTGCTATCATGCTTATTTCAGGGAAGCTCATGAAGCATAGTCAGCTGCTGCAGGCTAAACGTACGGGGATAACATGCATCCATGGGACGGTTAGTTACTACCTCACTATCCCAGTAAAAATCGAGATCCAAGGGAACACTACTGAGGTAGCAGCAGGTGTAGTCCCTAAACTCTCATACCCGGTGATCATAGGGAAGGACTTCCCAGGGTTTGGAGACTTACTCCCAGTAGGGGGATTGGAGACAGATGGGAAGCCTGAAATTAGTGAGGCATCCACAGTAGACGTTCAACCCCCAATATTATCTGAAATATCCCCAGATTTATTTTCCATTCCCAGACAGGGTAGAAAGTCAAAAAGGGAAAGGAGGGCAGCTAAGGCCTTGGGAACCCATATACTGACTCAAAGCCAGAGGGTCGCTCTCGTAGGTAGGCAGACCTGAGCAGCTGAAAAGGAGGCTGCCCAGGAGGGAGAAGCACCCGAATCTGACCCTCACCCAATGCCTCTGAATCAGTAGAGGCAACAGAGATTGGGCCCTTATATCTCAGGCAGATTAGCCCCAGGAGAGGAAAGTTTGGATGGGACCAGGCAGAAGACTCAAGGTATGACAACATTAGGAAGGTGACCGAAATAGATGGGGTCCCCATGGAAGGGAAAACCCAGGGACCAGGACCCTACTTCATAATGAAGAAGAATCTCTTATACTGGTTTGCACCAGTACAGGGGCAGAAGGTACAACAGCATCCGATGAAGTGGGTATTCACCCACAAAAGCTCATGCTCCAAAATGTCTGTTAGTCTATAAGGTGCCACAGGACTCTTTGCTGCTTTAACAGTTCCTAGTACCTCAAAAACACCAGAATGCTGTATTAAGTCTTGCCCATAGTCATCTTTTTGAGGGGCATTTGGGGGTAGAGAAGACCCTGGCACGAGTCCTACGACGGTTCTTCTGGCCCGGAGTACATGAAGTGTGGAGGTACTGTGCATCCTGCCTGGAGTGTGAGCTGCACAGTCCCCATCCCCACTTGAGGATATCTTTAGTACCCCGTCCCATCATAGAGGTCCCCTTTGAGCGAATAGCCATGGAGCTAGTGGGACCCCTGGAGAAGACAGCTTGGGGCCATCAATATATACTTGTTGTTTTGGACTAGGCTACTCACTACCCAGAAGCCATCCCCCTGCGGAATACAGCCTCTAAAACAATAGCCAAAGAGCTGGTGGGGATCTTTGCCCAAGTTGGGCTACCAAAGGAGAGATTAACAGACCAAGGAACCTTATTTATGTTGAAGCTAATGAAGGACCTCTGTACGCTGCTCCATATACATACCCTGAGAACTTCAGTCTACCATCCGCAGACTGATGAGTTGGTAGAAAGGTTTAACCGAATCCTCAAGGCTATGATAAGGAAGGTGGTAAGTCGGGACAGGAAGGACTGGGACACCCAACTACCTTACCTTATGTTCACTATCTGTGAGGTACCTCAGACCTCAACTGGGTTTTCCCCCTTCAAGTTATTATACGGGCGTTAGCCCCGTGGCATACTAGATATTGCCAAAGAGATCTGGGAAGAGGAACCCAACAAGGGAAGAAATATAATAGAACATGTATTGCAGATACAAGACCAGATAGCCTGGGTCATCCCTATGGTCAGGCAGGCAGGCTAATTAGGACACCTGGAGCCAATTAAGACGGAACTGCTAGAATCAATTAGGGCACCTGAGTTTAAAAAGAACCTCACTTCAGTTGGTTGCATGCATGCAAGGAGCGGGAGCAAGAGGCACTAGGAGCTGAGAGTGGGAAGGCGTATTGCTGGAGGATTGAAGAGTACAAGCGTTATCAGACACCAGGAGGAAGGTCCTGTGGTGAGGATAAAGAAGGTGTTTGGAGGAGGCCATGGGGAAGTAGCCCAGGGAGTTGTAGCTGTCGTGCAGCTGTACCAGGAGGCACTCAAGACAGCTGCAGTCCACAGGGCCCTGGGCTGGAACCCGGAGTAGAGGGTGGGCCCAGGTTCCCCCCCAAACCTCCCAACACCTGATCAGACACAGGAGGAATTGACTTGGACTGTGGGTTCTACCAGAGGGGAAAGTCTCTGGGCTGTTCCCTGACCCACATGGTGAATCTCTGAGCCGAACAAATACTCTATCTTGGTGGGTCCTGCGCTTATTGGTGGAAGAACTTTGTCACAAAAGCCACACAGGACTCTCAAGTACTTTTATGTGATCTTAGGTTGAAACCATTTATTGTTTTCTGTGACTCCCTATTATAGTCCCATGGTGTCCTGGGTCACCTCCTTGGTCATAATTTTTTTGTCTCGCTCACTAGTTTCTGAAACTGGCAAAACATAGTACTGTCTGTTTGTTTTCTCACTTCGGTGGTGCACACAATGTGTTTTCTTACTTCTTGCCTTCCTGTTGCTTTACAGCCTTTTCTTTTTATAAAAGCAAAAGGTCTTGGAGATGAATTGGTGCCACTTACAGTATTTCCGTTTGCTGTGCTTTGGTTCTGTCAAAAAAGGCAGCTTCTGTCTCTTATTTTTCTTTGTGTTCTAACTTTACAACTCCTCAGAAACCCAAAGTCCCCAGCCAAGAGAGATGTAAACAGTGTTTTTTAAGAAAAATAAAGTCTGTAAAATATTTTTCTTTCAGACAATTTTTATTGGAAGGATATTTCCGTTGGAAAGGAAGACTCCTGCCTTGTGCATACTTTCTCTACCTTAATTCAAATATTAGAAGGAAATGTCTCAATTCAGAAGACAAAACATGCTATAGCAGCCCATCCAGATGGAAAATAGAGTAGGGAGGTTAAACCTATTTCTCATAATTTTGTTGGGTTTTTTAATTTTACATTTTAATTCCTTTTTGTGGCATTTTGTTGTTTGTTCTCTTTAACCATGGTAGGATGTCCTCTTCTTTTTACAGAACATTGTGAAACACAATTGGGCTAGCTTTCTTAATTCTGAACAGAGTAGATATTATTTTCCCGCTATCTTTCCCCAAATAAATTAATGTCTTAGTTTATGCTGCATATTTGTCTAGGGTTTTTTGTTTCAAAACTAAATTTTAACAAATGCTTCTAGACCTCATTTAATCTAGCTAATCTATGTACCAGATCAACAGCTGGTATAAATTGAAAGTCACTGGTTTATGCCAATGGGACTATGCCAATTGATATCCCATGAAGAGCTGGCTCCTTGTGTGTGGACCCCATCAATGGAGTATCTGTATAATTTCTATAATGTCACCATTGCTGAATTACATTCATTTTGATATATTTGATGATGTATCACCATTGCACTCCTTTATCATGTCTCCCCGCTCCTGCCATATAGACCCCTTCTGGAAATACCTCCTGGGTTTTGTGTTTCTATTTGGCGCAGCATTGAATGAGAACCATTTTCTGAGTATGCACTTGACTGATTAACAAGAAGGAACAGCATTTATTAGCATTTATTTTATTTTTTATTACCATAGCACCTAGGAGCCCTAGTCATCTAGCCCCATTGTGCTAGGTGCTGTAGAAACACAGAACAAAAGATTATCCCTGCCCCAATGATCTGACAATTTGTTAGTTGTGAACTGTTTCCTAAAAGACTCCATGCCCCGTTGTCTATCAACTGGGAGATCCATTTTTCCTTTTGTCATCGGATATTATTTTAAAGACTTTCTCATGAGGTCCAAAAGCAAATATTTGTTCTTAATCTTCTTCATAACTATCTGACTAGTTTTTGGTTTTTGGACTGGTGTTAATTGCATCATTCTGTGCCTCTTTAATAATGGCTGATTTTATCAATTCCGGAGGTTGTACAGCCAATGCACTTAGTCATTTGAGGCTACATTAATCCCTGAAGTCTTTTGTAGTTGCACCACTCCTGCTTACCATCAAAGACGGAAGATAGTGGCTAGGAGCCTTAAACAAATCAACAGAAAATCTGTCAGGTGCAAGTGTTTCATCCAAGGAGAACTATTTAATTGTCTTATTTAACGGGTGTGTTACTGTAGCACTTTAGAAGTCCCAGTCATTGATTGTTCTTCAACCTTGGAAGAAACCCCAGTGTTTTCTGTTGCAGGGGGACACCCAATGTGGGTTGAGACTAGTTTATTTATTAGGTAAAGAGACATAGTCAAATCTTCAAACTGTTTTGTTTTGTTGTTGGTATAACTATAGCACCTATGATAGCCCTTGTTATGGACCAGGACCCCATTGTGCTAGGCGCTGTACAAACATAATGCAAAGAGACAATCCTAGGGATCCCTAATGAATGTTATAGAGGATCTGCTTTACCAGGCTAAGGAAACAGATACGGTACACTTACTGTCCCAATAGACCATATTTTCCTGATCTCCCTTCCTTCCCCCTCCCCATTTTTTTTTTTTAAGGATTCTGTCATACTCCCATTGAAATCTGTGACACAATTCCAACTGACTTCAAGAGGAGAAAAATCAGGCTTTCAGGGTCTTATTTTGAGGACACTTACACATGTGTAACTTTACACGTGAGTAGTCCTGCTGAAGTTAACTGATATGACTAAAGTTTATTGTGACTGTAAGCATCTGCAGGTTTGGGCCTCTCAGAAGGCTTAAATGGGACTTCAGCAGTCGTGTATTGGCCCTGAACAAAGGGTGAATTTCAGTCCAAAGGAAGATGTGCCAACAAAACGTTACTTTTAAGAATTGAGAGAAAGATGGTGTAGCGGAATTAACTGAGATTGCAGAGCTTTAACAGCTCTCTGCTTACAATCAATCTGTAATTTCACTTTTCCGCTCGCTGGCTTAAGCTAAGAGTGACTGCTTTGGCCAACAACTAAGAACCTTCATCCTCTGTGGGATTGTACGCAGTCCATGTCTGTGGCTAGTAATATCGTTTCCAAGGTAGGTTGTTGCTAAACTGAATGCAATAAACCTCAACCTATACCAGTAGGGTGTCAAAAAGGCAACATTTAAGAGAGGAAATGAGGCAAACTCACAATTGTTTTCAGTTGTCTTGTTTAAACAAATGCAATATCTCTCTAGGAGAGTGTTATTTATTTTACTTTTTAAAGTGTTGCATTAGGAGAAAAATACAAAATTCTGGCCTGGGGCAGTGCCACTAGTCTCCATAATTTAGACTTGGAAGGATTAGATTAAATTATTATTATTTATACTAAACAATTCCTCTCTCCATCTACCTATAAACTGATTGAAAAAAGGTCAGCATCATAATATGAGAGAAAGTTTAAGAACATCATATTTTGCAGTTGCAGACAGCTTTGTGTCTTGTCTATTTAGACAAGTCTTTGGGGCAGGGACTCTCTCTTACTGTGTGTTTGAACAAGGGCACCTGGAGCTCAGTTGGGACTGGTGGGTGCTATGATAGTAATAATGAGGCTAAACTAGCCATAAGACACTAATGGGGAGAGGACAAAAGAGGGAGTTTAAGAATAAGACAGTGCCTCAGTCAGCATCTGTCACATGGGACTGGCTAACTACACAATTTATTTGTAGGAACAACCAGGATGCAGGTTTGCTTGAAGACACTTGTATAATTTCAGATCAACTTAAATAATTATAAAATAAAAACAAGATTACACCCACTGTACTGCAGCATCCTGAATCAACCTTCTAGAGTTGTTTTCATTCTACCCCAGCACACTCATGGCCTTGTTTCTTCCCATTTCACCACTTTGCTCTTTATGACAAATAGCTGCGTCTTATCTTTTTTTGTTAACCCTTTTAGCTTTTATGTTTCTTTCCTGATGCAAAGACTCTCAATAGCAGTCAGTTGAAAATGATTTATTTTTTGATATTTAGCAAAAATGGTGGTGAGGTGTTATGTATTTGGGCAGGAATGAAACCCTCATCATGATGAAATATGACTATGTGAAATAAATGATCTTAATCCTCAAAAGGGAGTATGCCAAGTCATCCAGGGTAACTTGAGATTTTTGGGCTACTTTTCCTCCCAGTATTAAACAACACCGGGTCAATGTACTATTGACATTGTAGTCATAAAATATTTTCACCTGAAAGTCACTTCTGTTACAGAAGAAAAGACACATGGGGTTTTTATTCATGTGTGTGTTATCTTGGGCACAATATTGTAGAGTTTTCCAGGCTACTTTTTCTTGACTCATTCCAGACATTTGGCTGGAGAAAGATAGACCAGAGTTTTAAACTAAGTTTAACATTTGCTGAAGCCTCCTATCACCATCTAGCTCTGGAAATTCTCTCAGCAAAGTTCAGGTAGAAGACAGAACCAGAAATAGACATGGGGGAAATTGATATGGTAGTGGGTATTGCCTTAAAACACTTGTTTGCCAATATCGTTGAGGGCCAAAATGGAAGGCTCTCAGTTGTTCTCTGGGAGTAAAGAAACAAAATAATTATGAAAAATGGCCCCTTTTGAGTGAAGGTTTGGCTTGAGTCTTACTGGATCTGATCCAATTTCTACCTCTGGTGTTAATTCAAAATTTATCCACAACTTAGTTCACTTGGGGTGAAATTCATCCCTCTACAGAAGACCAACACAACTCCTATGCACCACCCAAAAACCACTGGAGTGAATCTCAGCCTTCAAAGAGCCACATCTTTGTTCTGTTGAAATTAGTGATTAAAAATCCCATTGACTTCAGTGGGGCCAGGTTTTGGTCCTCTGTATGAATATCTGTTCCTGAGGGGTGGGGTGGTGGCAGAATCTATAAAATAGCCAGACTATTACATTAAAAGCACATATGCACATCTAAGTTTTGACTATTGTTTTCTAAGGAACTCATGAGAAAACATGCATATGGATCCCATTTTCTGCAGCAGTTTGATTGCTTTAAGCATTCAAGAAATCAATTGATCATACTTCAAAGGACTTTTTAGCTGGAAGTGGGAATGTAAAAGTTCTGTTCATATCTTCACCACATCTCAGTCAATGCTATCGGCCAACCCACTTCATACCTGAGGAAAAGACTACTTCTCTTTTGGCCTGCTAAGGAGCTCTGCTGGCCAAGTGTCAGCTCTGCAATCAGGCCTATAAATCTCTGAGCGTATTTGTGCTTTGGAATTTCTCTTGCCCTTTGGATGAGGAAGTGAGGGGGCTGCAGAGCTCCTCCAGTACATAGGAAGCTCATTCAGTTTTATTCTCTAACACTGTTATACTTTTTTCCCATTTACAAAGTAATACAAATAAGCAGACACACAGGGCTTTGGTGATTTGAGCAGTTTTTAATAATTCTATCATCAGTTTCACCAGATAACACGATGTGGATAAGCTAAACTTTAGCCCTTTTTAAAATTTAACCAAAGCAATCCTGTATATTCTGGGGTTTGGCTATATGCTTTATTGCGCTTGATCTTTACCCAGCCGCAAAGAGCGGTGGTAGAAAACACGGCAGGACTCAGTGTTCTGAATGTGTTTTGTGTTAAACTCCTCACAAGAGGCTTACATTTTAACCATCACTTGGAGCCTTTACTTTTAGTATTGTACTTTTAGTCAGTTAAATGGGCCCCGAAGTGAATGCATTTGGAAAGAAGCATCTTTGGTGCCATGTTCTTTTCAAGTTGATACTGTGTAGCTGAGCGTCAAGAAAAACTGAGCACAGCCTTCTCCTTTGATGGTTACTAAGCTTTAAAATGTACATCTATGACATTGCTTGACTGCCCCCTGCCAGCATGCACACATTAGAAATGGACGGAGGTGACAGCATCCAGACCCAGAAAAGCTGAAGCTCATGACTTGAGATACAATCTAAACTTCAACTGCCGCTATCTCTGAATTCAGAGATAGCAGCACTCTGAACTGAAATGCCACAACTGTTGCTAGCTCTCCATTCTCTTCACTAGTGTTATTGGAGGGGGAGGGGGAGGGATGGACGAGAGAATAAGACTGTGGCCCAGTCGCACGTTGGCCTATGAGTGAAATGTAATTTAGTCTTGTGCTCAGGACACTGCCTCTGAGAGGAGAGAAGACAACTGGTTGACTTGCCACTGAATCCCTAAGCACAGAGTGAGACCTCAAGAAAGTACCACAGGAGGATTTTATCAAACATCTGTGAACACTCTGTCAGTGATGAGTTAAACAACGGATTAACCACTCTAGTGTCAAGGATCTAGCAAGATACAGGCCAGGCTGTGGAGACCACTGAAGGATTCTCCAGGGCACAAGGCCTGATGCATGACTCAAAACAGCCGCTGAACATGAAATACTAACCTATGAGCAAATTGTGCCATCACACATGGAAGCAGAAGGCCACAGTGATTTTGAGCCTTTAGCTCATGAGTGATGAATTAAGGAAGGGATTGTTAGTGCCTCCAGAGACCTGCCCTAGGTAGGCATTAGGTCACGCTAGGTACTGTATGATGGCAGCAACTGCAGCAGAAAATATACAAGCAACATATGAGGACTGCAATGTGCCTCCTAGGGATATAAATCTTGATTAAAATGTGGAGTACTTACTTTACAATTCAAAGGTGTACTTGAAGGCAAACTGGTATGTGTTGATCAGAAGGCTATTAACAGAGTGCAAGGGAGCACTGTGCCAATTGAGGACGTACAGAGTGAAGGAAGAGTTGGTCTCTGTGCTGTTGCTTCACCAGGGTGTTTCACCTCTGGGACTAAGCAGTGCAGTGTAATGTTAACTGACAGAGAGGGTAAACACCCTTCAAGGCTATTAATGCACCAGAAGGTCTTGGCCAGCACAGACACTAATTTCTGGTGCAACGAGCTATGAAAACAGACCAGTGCAGAGGGAAAATAGAACCATGTCTGTACAATGGCTTTTGGGTTGTGCACTTTTCCATCAAATATTGGTAAAATGTCTGGTTTTCAGTTATCCTATATTTCTATTTCTCGTCCCCCAGCACACTTCCTGAACTAAAAAAAGTTTGTAGCACTGCACCCCATATTTTTCACAGTTATGATATGATTATGGCATAATTTTGATGAATGTTATGCAAGATAGGTCATGTGAGATCATTTGAAAGGTTATGATTTACTGAATATGATTATCCTATTTGTATGCATGTATCATTGTTGTATCTGAAGTTTGGAACATTGACTATGTGTCTGTATGACAAATGTGTTTACACCTGGGGAATACCCACTAGGCAAGAGGCTCTCAGTCTAGATGGCTGGCTGGGCAGGGCCCATTCAATTTAATGAACCATTAGGGAGAACAACAGCCCTTAAAAGAAGTTTATTGCCCATAGCAGGGGCTTCCTGAGAACGCTATAAACAGCTTCTGACGCATGGCTTCTGTGACACTGGTGCTGGACTCCATCTTGGGATACCACTGTTTTTCCACTGAATGGCATCAGAACTAAGCTTTGGAACAAAGACTGAACTGGGGGAAGTGCTGGTCCCAGGCTAAAGGGATTTTTAGCCTGTGAATGGAACACCTGGGGTTTCTAAGCTGTAAACTAGTGCAGCCTGCCCCTTAATAATCTGCAACCTGCTTGCATCATCATTCAGGATAAGGATCTGCTATTCATATCCAACCTCTTTAATGTATTAAGTTTACATTGCATTTTTGCTTATTTGCTAGGTAATCTGCTTTGATCTATTTGCTATCACTTATAATCACTTAAAATCTATCTTTTGTTGTTAATAAACTTGTTTTTGCTTTATCTAAACCAGTGTGTGTGGGAGTCATAACTGGGGGCAGAAAGCTATTGTATATTCCTCTCCACATTAAGGGAGGGGATAGATTTCATGAGGTTATGCTATACAGTTCCCTGTGCAGTGCAGGGCTGTATAATTTTGGGTTTACGCCCCAGAGCGGAGATGTGTGCCTGAGCCGCTTGAATCCTTCCCATGCAGAACTGATCAGAGCATCTGCATGTAACTGCAGCTGGCTGTGTCCCTAACTGTGCTGGAGGCAGGGCGGCTCTAGCTTTTTTGCCGCCCCAAGCATGGCAGTCAGGCAGCCTTCGGCGGCACGCCTGCAGGAGATCTGCTGGTCCCATGGCTTCGGCGTACCTGCCACCGAATTGCCACCGAAACAGCAGGCCCGGCAGACCTCCCACAGGCAAGCCGCCGAAGGCTGCCTGACTGCCGCCCTCGCAGGGACCAGCAGGGTGCCCCCTGCAACTTGCCACCCCAAGCATGCAGGGGCGGCTCTAGCAATTTCGCCGCCCCAAGCACGGCGGCACGCTGTGAGGGGCGCTCTGGCGGTCGCCGGTCCCGCGGCTCTGGTGGACCTCCCGCAGACGTGCCTGCGGAGGGTCCGCTGGTCCCGCGTCTCCGGTGGAGCATCGCAGGCACGCCTGCGGGAAGTCCACCCGAGCCGCGGGACCAGCGGACCCTCCGCAGGCACGCCTGTGGGAGGTCCACCCGAGCCGCGGGACCAGCGGACCCTCCGCAGGCATGCTTGCGGGAGGTCCACCGGAGCTGCCTGCCGCCCTCCCGGCGACCAGCAGAGCGCCCCCCGCGGCATGCTGCCCCAAGCACGCGCTTGGCACGCTGGGGTCTGGAGCCGGCCCTGCAGGCATGTGCTTGGAGCACTGGTGCTTGGAGCTGCCGCTGGCTAGAGGGGGGCTTGAGAGCTTATCACAGCAATACAGTGTAAAGGAAGCCCAGTCTGGTGAGTCAGGTAGGCTCAGTGGTACCTCAGTTCCAGGTGGCTCCCTGGGGGGAAGCAGTTACAGTGTTAAGTGAAAAGACTGAACAGCTGGATTTCCACATGCAAGTACAAGAGAGATGTCAGTCACACCAGTGATGCAATGAAAAACATTGCATGCAATTTGAGATTAATTTTTTTACTTCTCTGTTCTAGAGTATCTTGCATAGCTAAGAATGTAGTTGAGGAGGTACAATGTCAGGTGGAACTTATTTGATGTTTCTTCTTAGTCAGGGTGCCTGATCTCCTGCATACTTCTCCTGCTCCAAATAAAGTTTAGGTAAGTTGTATATGGTCAGACTTACCTCCTTCCTGGGGCTTGGGCTATTGATAACTCAGGCTGAGGATTATGTTTTGTTTTTATTATCCGAGTGTGCTCCTAAATCTGAATGACTTGCCTGCAAGACCTTTGTCTCTAGTTCCTTCTGCTCTGGTTACACCCACCTCTCCTACATCCTGCCACTATGAGTAGTCAAAATTTTAGCAGCTTTGTCTAGGGCTCAAATTCTTGCTTAACAGGGAAGGACAACAGATGAGCTGTACCATCCAATTACAGGACTTCACAGGCAACGGCTCCTGGGGTCTGTACTTCCCTGCAAATGAACTCATGCTCCTCCTTGAGGCATAGGAAGAGAGGATGCCCTGCCATCCCTTTCCCAAAGACCATGAAAATTGGGTCAGTACTAAACACGCTTTGCAACTCCCTAGGGAAAGAAAAATTGCAGGCTACTCAACAGATCTGTTGTCAGATATATTGCAGGGCCTTCCTGGCAGTACTTTTAGGTGCTTGCTTTTATCTGTTGTGAGGAAAGAGTGGTCAAGGTACTTGCCTTTGACTTAGGAAACCTAGATTCACCTCTTCACTGACACAGACTCCCTTGATGACTTTTTTCACAAGTCACTTACACTGTCTCTCTCTCTCTCTCTGCCTCAGTTCTCCATCTGCAAAATGGGGGTAATAGCACTGCCCAATCTCAGAGGGGAGATGAGGATAAAAACATTACAGATTGTGAGGTGCTCTGATACTATGGTTGTAGGGGCCATACAAATATCTAATCTGTCTTTTCTATCTCTACCATGCTCCTGACCATGGAGACTGTTTTATTATTAAGGTTGCAATTTAGTCATGGAGGTCATGGAATCAGTGACTTCCAAAGACCTCCATGACTTCAACCAGCACCAGCTGGGAGCTGCAGGGTCCCCTGCCGTCGGCAGAGGCTGGAAGGTGCATTGCCGGCAAGGGGGAGCCCTGCAGCTTCCCGCCACTGCTCCCGGCCACCGTGGGTGGCAGGGGGGACCCAGCAGCAAGAGGGACTTCTGCTACTCCTGGCCGCCACAGGCGGCAAAAGCGACCTCTGCTACTTCTAGCCACTGCAGGAAGCAGAATGGATCCCAGCAGCTTGGAGCCGCCAGCGGAGGGGAACCCTGGAGCTCCCAGCCCCCCTTTTCTCCCTCACCCTCTGCCCCCCATTGCCCAGGCTACCCATTTTGTCATGGGTATTTTTAGTAAAAATCACAGACAGGTCACAAGCTTCTGTGAATTTTTCATTATTGCCCATGACCTGTCCGTGACTTTTTTTTTTTAAACTAAAAATATCCATGATAAAAACTTAACCTTAATTATTACTCACACCAGTTTCTCTTCTCTGTATGATAAACACCTCAAAATGCCATGTTTCCTCTCTTAGATTTCTCAGTTGAAACCTTCTGTAGATGACAAAGTCCCCATGAACTTCCAGCCTTTTAAGCAAAAACGCACACTGAGCAAAAACTAATCAATCTTGTTGACTAGGCATTTTCACTCAGGTTTATGAAAACACAAGAGCCTAAAATACATTTGTTAGGAAGATGAGCACTTGAAACAAACAATATTTATGAAGCCTGGAAGGGAATGAGAACCGTAAAGTCCCCCATGCAGGTTGTCTAAATAAAATTAGATGGATCTGTCTTTAGGGAAACCTAGATTGGATCTGTTTTTTCTCATGCTAGGTACTGTATTTACTCTGTTTGGATTTGGTCTCTCTGTTTATATTGTAATATCTAAAACCATGTGCGTGCATCATTTATTCCACTTTATTCAGATACTTCATTCATTCAAATAAGAAACTGGTGTCCATTATGGTAATTAGATACTATATTACTTTTTCTATTCTTGGTGCTAGGGCTGACAGAAAACTACTCTATCAACTTAGTTTAAACTCCAATATAATCACACTCCCACCCCTTTAATAACAATGTTGCTTTGTAATCCTCATGACTGTTTGGTTTCCTAGTCTAGGACACTGTGAAAAGATGGAATAATACTTCACAACTAATGGGATGCATTTCTTTGTCCTGACATTACAGTTAATCCTGAATTGGATCAGTATTGTGTGTGTTGGAGTAACCTCAACTTGGCTTAGCATTGAAAGGCTTGTATAAGACACCTCTTAACTCCAATTTAAAAACCACCAGAACAACTTCTTGTCCTTTTTCAGTAGAAAATGTGCCAATCAGGATCTTTTTTTTCCTTTTTTTCTTTCCAGAAATGGTCAATTCCTAGAAAAATGTGCAGTTCTCTTAGAAGAAAAAAAATAAAAGTTAAGTAGTAATAGTGAAATTTCACCAGGATCTCAACTCTTATAAGTCAGAGTCAGAAAACAGCTATAGAGTCTGATTCTTGTCTGAGTGGTGTAAATTAAAAGAAACTCTATTGATGTCAACGGAACTATGTCTGTGTAAAAACTGGTAGGAACATAAGAATGGCCATACTGTGTCAGACCAATGGTCTATGCAGTATCCTGTCTTCCAACAGTGGCTAGTGCCAGATGCTTCAGAGGGAATGAACAGAACCGGGCAATTATTGAGTGATCCATTCAGTCCAGTACTAGCTTCTGGTAGGCAGAGGCTTAGGGACACCCAGAGTATGTGGTTGCATCCCTGACTATTTTGGATAATAGATATTGATGGACCTATCCTCTGCGAACCTATCCAACTCTTTTCTGAACCTCGTTATACTTTTAACCTTCACAACATCCCCCGGCAAACAAGTTCCATGAGTTGACTGTGTGTCGTGTGAAGAAATACCTCCTTTTGTTTGTTTTAAACCTGCTGCTTATTAATTTCATCCGGTGACCCTTAATTCTTGTGTATAACAGTTCCCTATTCACTTTCTCCACACCATTCACAATTTTCTAGATGTGTATCATATCTCCCCTTAGTCGTCTCTTTTCTAAGGGCAGGTCTACACTAAGGGCGGGGGTCGAATTAGGGTACGCAAATTCAGCTACGTGAATAGCGTAGCTGAATTCGAAGTACCCTAATTCGAACAACTCACCCGTCCAGACGCGGCGGGGTCGAACTCCGCGGCTCCCCCATCGACTCCGCCAACTCCTTTTGCCGAGGTGGAGTACCGGAGTCGACCGCGGCGCTTCCGGAGTTCGAACTATCGCGTCTAGATCAGACACGATAGTTCGAACTCCGAAAAGTCGAACTCTCCGCGTCGAACCGGCAGGTAAGTGTAGACGTACCCTAAGATGAACAGTCTCAGCCCACGTCTACACTACAAACTTATGTTGGTATAACTGTTGCTCATGGGTGTGGAAAATCCATACCCCCAAGCAACACAGTTATACCAACCGAACTCTCTGTAGACAACGCTATGTCGATGGGAGAGCTTCTCCTGTCAACATAGCCACTGCCTCGTGTGAAGGTGGAGTTCCTGTGCCAATGGAAGAAGCTCCCCTGTTGGTGTAGTGTTTTCACTAAGCACTACAGCCATGCAGCTGCACGAGTGCCGTTGTGTTGCTGTAGCACTGTAAATGTAGACAAGCCCAGTCTTTTAATCTCTCCTCATGTGGCAGCTGTTCCATACCCCTAATCATTTTTGTTGCCCTTCTCTGTATTCTTTTCCAATTCTAATATAACTTTTTTTGAGCAGGTGTCAAGAACTGCATGCAGTATTCAAGATGTGGGTGTACCATGGATTTATGTAGTGGCACTATGATATTTTCTGTTTTATTATCTATCTCTTTCCTAATGGTTCTTAGCGGTGTAACTGAAAGGATGATCAGGCCCATTGCTTGAAGTTATCTAGCCCATCCATTGGGGGAACAATTCTGGATTGTTCCCTATGATACATTTTTTAGTGTGTTGGCCAGCCTGGATTTAAATGTTTCAAGAGCTGAGGCTTCCATCACAAGTCAGATTTGTCTGGCGGGAATTATTCCACTGTTCCTTTAAAAATGTGTGAAATGGTCTTCAGGGGAAGTGAGTTAAGCTTTATTTTTAAACACAGAAGAGCCTGACCTACAGTAACAAATGCAATTCTGCTGTGGAAAAGGGTGGGAGATGGGATTTGGCTACAATGTGCAGGGAGGCCACATCTTTTGCACACGCTGACATTCTGCTGCAAGTAGGTTTGCTGCGCTCCAGCATGCAGGAGGCTGGAAAATGGATTCTGCTGTCTCTGTGGCTACAGCCATACAATGTTATTTCTTTCCTCTCCACATCTGCCCACCCCCCATGCCCTTACGGAGAGCGGCCAATCTCTTGCGTTATAGGGCTGTGAGGCTGCTGTATGGGCTGTGGATTAGCTGTACTGCCACTCTGCGGTTTGGGAAAGGATTCCTTCCACCCACAAGTATCAGGGCGTAGCCATGTTAGTCTGTATCCACAAAAACAACAAGGAGTCTGGTGACACCTTAAAGACTAACAGATTTATTTGGGCATAAGCTTTCAGAATTACAGAAATTCACTCCATGCATCTGAAGAAGTGGGTTTTCTACCCATAAAAGCTTATGCCCAAATAAATCTGTTAGTCTTTAAGGTGCCACCGGACTCCTTGTTGTTCTTCCACCCACAGAGATCAATAACAAGGGCTGTGCACTGGTTCTAGTCTTTGGCCCTATATGATTAACAATTTGATAGCACTACTAGGTGAAACAACTGCTAAAATGCACAAAAATCCTCTCCCTGGTAACAGTAGACTAGAAATCTATAAGGAAACCCTTTTTTATTACTGTAGACAAATCAGTCTTTGAATAGACTGAACAGAGAGACTGGATTTATGACTTATTACAACAACCCACTAACTCCCTCTTTTTGTCATGACTGCAGGGATGTTAATGGACCATTCCACCTTGAATGGTTCCATAATATGTGCTAACTACTAATGCTAAACAATCTGTTCCATCTTGCATTTTTGCTGTGATGGCAGGAGTCGTTTCTCAGGCCGAAAGAAGATCTGCTGTATGTAAACTGGAAAGCTTGCCTCTCACCAACAGAAGTTGGCCCAATCAAAGATATTACCCTCACCCACATTGTCTGTGTTTGAATGGTTCTAATTTAAACACAGTTCACTTGATGGTAACAAAGTCACATGCTGCTTTATATCTAATCTCACAGTAAATACTCTATGCTGGTCAGTTCAGGGTCAAACCATTACATTAGTCAATATTATTTGTCACACCTAGGCCTGGTCTACACTGGGGGGGATCGATCTAAGATACGCAACTTCAGCTACAAGAATAGCGTACCTGAAGTCGACGTATCTTAGATCGACTTAGAATCACTTACTTTGCATCCTCATGGCGCAGGATTGATGGCCGCAGCTCCCCCATCAACTCCGCTTTCGCTTCTCGCCCTGGTGGAGTTCCGGAGTCGACGGGGAGCGCGTTCGGGGATCAATGTATAGACGAGATGCGATACGTTGATCCCCGATAGATCGATCACTACCTGCCGATCCGGTGGGTAGTGTAGACATACCCTTATTTGGAGTTTTATTAGCTTCCCTGCTGCAGCCTCTTTTTTTTTTTTTGACAAGTTTTAAAAGTCAAATCCAATCTTTTAATTTTGCAGATGCAAATGAGGTCATGCAATCATCTTAACTGTTGGAGCGAATCTACAGCTGATAGATTTCGTCCTCACTTGTAAATACTCTTTACCCTCCTCCCAGTCCATTTTCAGGATAATTTAACTGCAAATATTGTGGAAGTTTATTTGGAAACATGTTGATTATCTCTGCATTTATTTAAAATGTGGCAGGTATTGCGGGAAGATGGTGGCAGATTCAAATTTATATGGAGTGATTTTTTTAATCAATATTAAGAAAAAGATTATATTCTCCTGGGATTGTTGTTGGAAATACACAAGAGGTTAACTAAACTAGCCACTAGGTGGCACCAGTGATCTATTCAAATACACCAATGTCAGATTTTTAACTAACATGGAAAATATTTTATATCTAGGCATAGGAGGCAAGTTTGTATAATTTTTGGTGGTGCCCAAAATGGTGGTGCCCCCCTGCTCCCACCCTGTAAGCCGATATAAAATGAAGCTACAATGCGTTGGCACCACAAGATTACAAGGGTCATTTAAAAGTGGAAAGTCAGAAGCAGCACTTGCCTGCTTCAATATACGGTATTAAATTTTGTTGCACCTGTTGTGACAAAGTGGGAATGTTCTTAATGTTTTCTCTGAATAGTGTGTGGGTACCTCAGTTTCCCCTGCAAGGTACCAACTGAAGGGGTTGAGGACAAAGAGATCAGGTGGCCTCCTTGTCCGGAAGAGACACAAAGGCCAGAAGACGGAGTGTCAGTTTGGAGCTAGCTGGGGAAATGGGGAGAGGCCCAGAATTGGGGATGGGCTCCCCACCCCCCAAGATGGACCTGACTGAGGGGTCCTGTTTTCTGTACCTACAAGCTCTGTTTTAGACTGTATCCCTGTCATCTAATAAACCTTCTGTTTTACTGTCTGGCTGAGAGTCACGTTTGACTGCAGAGTTGGGGTGCAGGGACCTCTGGTTGCTCCAGGACCTGTCTGGGCAGACTCGCTGCAGAAAGCGCACGGTGTTGAAGGGCATGCTGAATGCTCCGAGGTCAGACCCAGGAAGGTGTAAGCTTCTTGCCCTGGAGACAGTCTGCTCAGAGAGAGGAGGCTCCCCCAAAGTCCTGACTGGCTTTGTATGGAGTAGTTCCAAAGCATCCCAGCATCCCCTTCCACACCATGCACTTCCCGGAAGTCTGCACAGGCACTGACTCTCCCTCCTCCGGCCTTTGTCTCTTTTCCAGGCATTAGGAGGCCACCTGATCTCTTTGTTCTCCAACACCTTCAGTTGGCACCTTGCAGGAGAGCGGCCCAGGCCATCAGTTGCCCAGAGACAGGGTTTTGGCCATTCTCTGTGCAGACGGCATCACACTGGCCCTCTAGGGCTCTACAACAATCACACCCCCTTATCCCACCATCTAGATCCTTGAGAAATGCATAGGGGAAACTGAGGCACCCACACAGTATTCAGAGAAAACATTAAGAACATTCCCACATCGTAACACCTGTATACGACTAGTTATATAGTTTAAAGGGTGTAAAATAATCAAGTATTGTGCTAAACACAATGATACTGCAAACTGACCACCATATTTAAGTTGCACGTTTTCCCCCTCAGGTGAGGGCTCTGGGGTGGGGCTGGGGATGAGGGGTTCACAGTGCAGGAGGGTACTCAGGGTTGGGGTGCTGGGGGTGCAGGCTTTGGGGTCAGGCAGGGCTGGGGATAAGGAACTTGGGGTGCAGACAGGCTGCCCCAGGGCTAGGACCAGAGAGGACTTCCCCCCCCACCCTCACTGGCAGCAGCAAGCTCCAGGGGAGGGACTCCCCCCTCCCCCCGCCAGCACACTCACTCTGCACCATGGTCACTGCACGTGCTCCTAGGGCCTCTCTCAGGTCCAGAAAGCCCACTCGCCTCCCCTATGGTGGGTACCGGGGGGCGGGGGGGAAGTTGCCATCACGTGTGGCCTCCCCTGCTGTTGCCCCTCACCATAACCTCACTGGGGATGGGGGATAGGGCTGCCCCTTGCCCAGCATGGGGCAGGAGTGGGGACTGCAGGGTGGTGGCTGGGGTGGGGGGGTAGGGTGTCACAAAATTCACCCAAGCCCCAGCTGCACAGGTCTAGGAAGCCCCCCTCCCCCATCTCCCCTGTGGTGGGTGGGTGTTGGGGGGCGGAGACTGCCATCACATGTGGCTTCCTTCCTCCCCTGCTGCAGCCTGCTGCCCCTCACCCTAGCCTCACTGGGGATGGGGCTTCCTCTTGCCCAGCATTGGGCAGGAGTGGGGGCTGCGGCGGGGAGGGGGTGGATCACAGGGTCAAACCTCACCAAAGCCCCAGCAGCTGCTCAGGTGAGTGAGGTCCACTCCAGATTTCCATCTCCTGGCCAGAAGTCCCCTTGGCGTCTCCTCCATGTGGGTGCCGGGGACGGGAGAGACAGCTCCCAAGCACGAGTGTGCCTCCTCCCACCTCCTCTCTCCCTGTCCCCCTCCTCCTCCTCCTCCTCCCAAGGTGCTCCAACAGTCTGCCGGCCACTGCTCTCTATAGCCTTAGGCAGAAGCAGTGGCAGGCAGCTGGCAGCACAAGCAAGGGAGAGAGGCACTGGCTGGTTTTTTTTTTTTCAGGCAGGGAAGCTCCGAGACTGGGGGGAGGGCCTGCTCCAGGCAGGGCCAGGGGAGAAACCCAGCTCCAAATATTGGTGGAGCACAGCCCCCTGCCTTGCATATTCCTGGTGCTCGGGCACCACGAGCCCATATAACCTGCCGCCCCTGTATCTAGGTATGGCAAGTGTATTGGTGATACTAATTTTCTTCCTAACATTTGTTGGGACACAATTGCATCATGATAGATTGTGGGAGCCAGAAGCAGTAACTCCCCTGATGACAAGATAGTTGTATCCTGAAAACTTGTCAACCCTTTGACAGCAGAAATCTTTGACCCTGAATAAGGTTTAAGAAACAAATATTTCAGTCTGCTCCATAGTTTGTTGCAGACATTTTTATCTGTGGAAGTGAACAGAGCAGGCCCCACTGGACTTCTGCATTAACAATGCTCCTCTCTTCATTTTTCCCTCAGTTTCATTTATTTTTAATATCTGTGCTGTTTTTGCTCAGTTTATTTTGTTTAGGCAAAATGGCAAGACATAATTTTTTTTCAGAAGTGGGTCATGTTTCAATCATGTTGGAAATCAAAATTGAAAACCTCAGTTGCTGTGAGCCACTGTTGCTCGGAGCATAGTCTAACCCACACATCTTTCTCTGCTTCTTGCTAGAGATGGCCCAAAGCCCAACCTGTGAAATTTAACCCTTTCAAATTTAGGGCAGAACAGATTAATTGAAATCTGTCAGTCCAGTTCATTGAGTCATGCCTCAGAAGAGCATTTGTCCTTGTAAGATTTAAACCCCCCAGTGACGGAAAGCTTGAGACTTTTGGTTTTGTTGCGTATGAGCCCTGATTTGACCTCACATCCTGTAAGGAGAGTGTGTACACTTCCTACCCTCTCCTACCTTGGCAAGGTTACACACTCTCCTGATCTCAGAGACATGTTCTGCTCCATAACAACAAGGTTACTCAGCTGTTAAACCTCGAGGCAAGGTCCTCCCTATCCAGCTAAAGAGTGAGGAGAAAGGGGAAATACCAGGAAACGGGACTGTTGAGACAGGAATACCTGGAGAGAGTTTCTGTCCTTATCTATACACACCATTAATGAGTAAGTGGGCAGCTAAGTACTCTGGTCTAGGGCCAGCCTGAGCAGACACTTGGTCGTAGGTACAGTGAGAGAGAGCAGGGTCAGAGAGTCAAGTGCCAGATAAGTCACAAAGGGAGTATTTTTCCTGATTATTTTATCCCACACAGGGCTTTTTTCTGTTTACCATTCCTTTTGACAAACAGATGATTGTACCTCCCCAAAGTGCAGCATGACCCAGTTCATGGACTATTTTGATCCCAGTTTATTTCTGACAGGAAATTTCCTGAGGGCCTGGATAGATTCTTTTGATCCTTGGAGCAAGAACCCCAAACTAAGAAAGAGCTGCTACTGTTGTGGTAGTCCCATTCCTCTGAGCGACCATATCTGGGCAGTCACCATGCTGCCTGGCACAATTTGAACACAGACCTGAGCCCAACTTAATCATGATTACACCCAAATGTGTGTGTCTCTGTCTCTGTCTCTCTCTCTCTTTAATTAATACCTGGTACTCTGGACTGAGGCTGTTGGGGAAATCTCTCCAGTGAGGGTTGGGAGTTAGTAACCATTGGTGGAATAAATGGAACCAGGGCATCTTGAAACCATGACATGTAATTGAAGAATAGCTTCTACAGCAATGAATAAATACATCTTCTCACTGGTCTGTATTCACCTAGAACCAAATCAAGACAAGGGCATGTGCTACAGATGAAGAGTAACCAAGTCAGAAAACGAGAGAGATTTAGTTTTTCCTCATGAAAACCTCTTTAAACATACTCAATTTCCCCTCTGTTTCAATTTCCCTCACATTAGAGCAGTAGCATACAAATACACAGCCCCTCCCTCTGACTGAGCACTAAGGACCAGATTTTCAAGGAATGCAGATACCTAAAGCTGCAGATAGATGCCTCCTGGAATTTTCAAAAGCACCACTGGGAGTTAGGGGCCTCCTGGGATTTTTATACGTGCCTAAGCAAGCCAGGCTCCTGTCTACATCTTTAGGCACTTGAATACATTTGAAAATCTGGCCTTAAGTGTAATGTTGATAGTCTACATCATGCTACAACTGTATGTTCATTTTTAGATAGACAAAAGTTATGATGTGTATGAAAATATGTGAGAACAGAAACATAAAGGGCAAGGCCCTCCATAAGATGACATGACCCCGCTCACAAAGATTCAGCTTACACCAGGCACCTACCCTCTCATCTTTATTATTTGCCCTAGTAAAAACCTTGGAGGCATCTGAGTGTCACAACTCGGTTCCAGGGCAAGCCCATCCTCAGACATGGCTTAACTGGAGGTAGCTTATTGTTGTCTCTGGGACTACTGCTCCAGTGGTCCTGAAATAATGTATCCAGCAGCATTCTATTTCATAATTCATAAGAGGACAAAGACTGTCCTAGGAAGTTCTGAAGAGACATCCCTCATTCCATTTGGTGACAATCCGGTAGATTCCAAAAGCAAAAAATAGCTCACTGTCGGTACTTTATGAGGCAGAGCGAAACTACTCCTAGAGGAGACGGTGAAATAACCTGCAGCGAGGAGAATGCACCCCACAGGAGACAAGAAAATCTCCTCACTTCAGTTCAAACAGTGTGTGGCAGGAATATCGTATACAAGTATTTGACATTTTAGCGGGACTAGTCCTTAGAGGGGGCAAGGGAAATATTACCTGTGGGCAGGGAACATTTTGGTACCCTCCCCACACCTGCTGTAAGTGCAGTACTGTGTTTACAACAGTAAAAGTGCAGGCAGCTTGCATTAACTGAAATAGGGCAAGCCCCATTTGTATAAAGGAAAACTTCTTGCTTTTTCCTAGCCCCAGCTTCCTCAGTATTTTTCATATGGCATTTAATAGTGGAGTATCCTCAAGTAAGTTTTGCATGCCAAACTCAGATTTTTCTCATGTTCTTTTAGACTGAGTAGAGATGCCAAGTTTGGTGTTTAGGAAACTGTGTCTATGTAGCTTCCTTACATTCTTAATTAGTATAGAGAACAAAGACTCGACACCAAGAATGCCTGAATTCCCGGTGACCTTTCACTGCAAACTGTGAACTTTGCTCACTAAACTCAAGGTATATTTAGGCTTCATTATACAGGCTGCAAGAGAGTCACTCTTCTTTCCCTTTCTAGATCATTACTTATAAGTGACAGCTTCCCAACCACAATGAAGAGTGGGAGAACTTGTCTGAGTAAATTCCAAAATCTATTCCAGCTTTTGCTGGCTCAAAATTGTAACCTTCACATTGAGCTTTTTCAAAAATAGCTGTCATGCAGACAAAGTGGCATGAGTTATACCAGCGGTACCTCTTATATAACATATATGGCAGTATCCTAATGGAATTGTCCAAAACATGTGGTAAAATCCTACAGTTATTTCTCAGTTAAAACTTAATTGATCTCAGCATCTGTATCCAGCATTCATTCTCTCATGTTAAATCACTGAAAAGGATGCTGAAGAGAACCTGTTGAAGTCAATGGGCGTTTCAACTAAGTAAAGAAAGCAGGATTTGATTTAGTGGTAACGCTACTATGAACTGTGATTGTTAGTGTAGAATATTGCAGGGTTTTGTTTCCTCTTGTTTAAAGGATACTTTTAAAGATTTGTATGTTTGTCATTTTAGAGTTTTCAAAGCAGCTGCGTTGTATTTGTAAGTTTTTAGTGTTCAGAAAGTTTAGCTGTGTAAGAAATATTGTGGCTGCATGTCAATTTAACATCCTAATAGGTTCAAATACTAATATCGATATCAGTATAAGTTGCGTATCTCTTGTTTAAGTGCTTCTGTAATTTTAGTGAGTTGGCAAGCACTGACAATATTCTCAGCACTGTATAAGACACAGGTATTAAGACAGTTTCTGCCTCTGAAAGCTTACCATCTGGAAAACAGGAACAGAAAGATAAGATCTCCTAGGAGACTGAGCTGCAAGCAAATATATTTATCTGTAACAGATACACTATGATCTCACCGAAAGCTTTTTCATAAGGAATAATTGGTTGGATACATTTAAGTGAATTATGGGCTTTGGGGAGAAGAAGTTGCACTTAAAGTGCTATCCTTCCTTGGTCATAGTAGCTATGGAAAAAGCATATGCAGTACAAACTCCTAATTGCACCTCTGTTTTCTCTATGCACTGCTGTTACTGAATGACCTGTTAACAAACCATACACTTCAAAGCACCCAGAAGCTAGGGTGACCAGGTGTTCAGTTTTCAACCAAAACACCCAGTTGAAATGGGATCCTGGTGGCACCGATCAGCACTGCTGACTGGGTCATTGACTGTCGGGTTGGCGCTGCTGCACAGTGGGACTGGCAGGCTCCCTCCTAGTTTCCGTGCCACGTGGCTCCTGGGAAGCAGCCACCATGTCCCCACTACCTCCGGCTCCTATGCACAGGGGTAGCCAGGGGGCTCTGCATGCTGCCCCCACCCCAAGCACCATCCCCGTAGCTTCCATTGGCCAATTTGAGCTGCCGGGGTGGTGCCTGCGGATAGGGCAGGGTGCAGAGCCACCTGGCCACGCCCGCACCCCCTCCCACACCCTAGCTCCCTGAGCCAGCCTGGTGAAAATGAGCAAGTGAGTGAGAGTGAGGAGGGTGTGTGTGTGGCTAAAATCCTCTCTTCTGCCTAAGTAATTTAGCCGGGGGTACTGGTGGCCTCCTGTCAGGGCACTGAGGAAAAACAAGTCACTCCAGGGCCACTATTCCATTGTATTGACTGAAAAAGCCTCTGCACCTGTCTCAATGTGGGGAGAAGTAGAGGATTCTTGGAGCAGTGGGTCCCTCCAGACCTTACTTCCCTTCCCATGACCCACATCTTTGTGAGAGCAGCAGGCAGAATTGGAGCCTCCCCAAATCCCCGCCAACCCCCTGCCTCCCTCCCTTGGCAGTATAACTGTACTGCTCCACTGTCAGGGTGTTTTGTTTCTGCAGAGGGTGAAGAAGAGGATTTGTCCCCGTGATTTGAATCCCATCTACTGCACACTCATGAGGTGCCCTTGTATCCTCACCAAGTGGTAGCAATCTGATGTGATGGCTGCCACGGGGTGAGTCTGTTTTGTGCCTTTTCTATTTGCATCCGTTTTAAATGTGTTTGAGTGACCAAGAAAAAAAACACATTGTGATTTATTCACAATAACCTCTGCATTGGCTGATGAAGGAAACACATTCACCAATGAGAAAAGGGAACTGTATTTCTAAACTATTTCACAGCACTGTTTTAATTGAGGGGGGAAAGAGACCATTTATTCCCCCTTCCTACCCAACTTTTTTCTTTTTCTAATTCCCCTTTAATTTCCTCCCAACCAGTACCAGCGAGAGGAGTGTAAGGCTGGGATTTTCAAGAGGGACTAAGGGAGTTAGGTTTCCAACTCCTATATAAAGTCAATGAGAGTTGGACACCTGGGATAAATTGTTCAGTACTTAAGTGATTTAGGAATCTGTCTCTTTCAAAGGTGTCTAAGTCCCATTGAATGTCATGCAGCACTAGTGGATCTCAATAGAGGACCAGAGCCCGAAGGAGAAAGACAGAGAAGACAGGGCAAACTAAATTTCATGAGGGTGTTGGCAAAGAAGCTGGATTTGAATGGAGATAAGGTGATGAGTATAACAGATGTGACTGGATTGGTGAAACTTGTATGCTAAGGGGCCACAGAGGGGAGTTCCTTAGAAAAAGAAACCTACGGGAGGCCATAAGGATTCATAAATTGCAATTGCCCTATTCTCCACTTAAACTTCTCATTCTGGGTATGTAAATTAAACCAGTTTAAGACCCCCAGTCACTTACAGCTACTTTTCCCCATCATCCATAGCATATCTGCAATTGACCCAATATATTTTCTCTCTGCTTTGTGGATTAAATTAGAGAATGTTTGTGAAGCTAAACTATTCTCCCTGGACATTTTTCTGATAGCCCTCCCCCCATTTCAATGGCCTTTTTCAAATATTTTAATTAAAAAAAAAGTGATTAAAATACTGCATCCATCCACTTAGTGACAGCTGAGTGGGGCTAACACCATATTAGAATAAAGCATAGAAAGCCAAGGCTATTTGAAACAAGTGAGATGCACACACAATTGCATTTTAAAATATTTTATTACTTAAAAAAGAACATAAATCTCCTAGTCTAGACATTTCTTTCAGATTATTGATATTTTTATATATAAAACTATTATGTCAAGCATTTAAAACTGGCATCAAACAATATTTTGATATCCCCAAGGGTTTTTTCTGAGAATCCTTTACCTGTTTTGGTATTTTAAAATGACATACTAAAATAAGTGCAGGCGATTAAGGAAGATGGGTATGTTATATTTTATGAAGAAAATCCAGCAGAACTGTTTGTGGGGATATTTAGTTACAGGAAACCCATTTGTTGAGCCCCCGCTTCAGTTGAAACAATTAAAATGTTGGTTTTGGTTGGAGCTCAGAAATTTTATTGGATCCAAATGCCTTTCAGATACCCAAGTTTGAAAATGTTCAGGACTGCCTATGAAGATAGGGCTAGGGCTTTATTTCAGGATCTATATCTAAAAATCTTGAATTTTGGCCAGGTTTCTATCAAGATCTGAACTTTAAGCTCAGGTGTATTTCTGTACACTGGAACAAGTCAGAAAAAGGCGGGAAATGGTAGTTTTCATAATTTTTCACTAAACATTTGAAAATGTACAATGCTATTCTACTTTATGTATGTGTTTCTGAAAAGAAAAGGCATTAATTTTGATCTTCTTAACACAGTGCTGTAGATAAAGCATTAGACTGGAGTCACAATAGCTGAGTTCTGTTCCCAACTCTGCCATTGACTTGTTGAGACATTGAACAAATCACTTAAACTCTCTGTGCTTCAGTCTCCCTTTCTGTAAAATGGGGATAATGATGCTTACTCATCTTTGCAAAGAACCATGTGCTAATTATTCTTATTTTTAGCTGTCTGATAAAATATTCAGTAGTTCTTATATAACCATATGTACAGTTTTAAGAATAACATGGTAGCATCCCTATGGAAAACTCCTGTGGGATTGGCTAGAAAATAACCGTTCTTTATAATGTTTTAACCAATTTCTTTAGAAATGTATAGCTAGGTAATAAGAGCCCAATCCAATTCCTGTTGGTGGATCTTTTCATTGGCTTTGACCGACTGTGTTTTGGATCAGGGTTTGAAAGCTCTAATAAATTCAATAGGAGGTTTCAAACCTTCTGTAGAAAGGGTCTCCTTCTCTATTAAATTTTAGAGGTTGGATACTTCAGTTGCACCAAGCTCACAAAGCTGTGAGAAAGATCCATCTTTCAGCTCCCCCTCTTTTAGGGCCAGGTAGGACATAGGGCCACTAAGTTATACTGAGTGGGACGGTCAGCGGGGACAGCTCCATTGACTGAGTATTGTACAACACTGTGTCTGAGGAGGTGGAACAGGTGCAAAAAAGGAGTGTGTGTAACCAAGGCTGAGGATATAGCTCTATATGTTTTTAGAGTTTTTTTTATTGTAAGCGGTTGGTTTCATCCCAAATAAGTTCTATTGGACTTTTTCTATAAAAGATCAAAACAATTAAATGTGCTTTTTCCTCTTTTATATGGACACTCAAACATCTGAGGAATTTGCATGATTCATTCTCAACAAATGGATTTTTTTAATTAAATTAAATAATAATGTATCTTATTAGGCAACAATGATTTTTAGTTCCAAAAGTCACATTTGAGAATACATAATAGTCCTGACTCTGGATACTATGAGCTAATGTCTACTTGTAAGAAACTTTTCCATTAAAGCTCAAAATCATGTTTACCATCTACTTGCTATTACTCAGAGATATTAAACAGAGTGACACTGCTCTGTGATTTTTATACACAGACACACATGCGCGCACGTGCGCGCACACACACACACACACACACACACACTGTGGATATCACAAGTATATAACAATCATGATTCACTAGATACTAAAGAGCCCTCAGTCAGCCCAAGAGAAAATTACTGTGCATCTCTCTCAATGGAAAAAAATCCTTTCCCAATGAAGCCCATAACTGATCCCTCTCTAGCCCTAGAAAATATTAACAGAATTCTTTAAACAAGCAGGAGAAAATGCAAAATGTTACAAAAAAGTCTAACAATTACATGAAGAGCTACAAATTATATTTTTTTTCTCACTTTGAATTTAGGAGATTTCCCCAATGGGGTATTTTCTTTAATTCTCTGGAAGAAAAAAAACCATACTGAGATTGACTGCAAAGAAGTTTTGTAGTGGAGAAATTTCTACTTGAAATTCAAACAGCATATGGCAAACACTTGAGTAATTTAGCAAGTCCCATGGAAGATCCAAGTGATTATTTTAAGATTGCTTGAGTCTTTAACCAATTGTGTTCTGGCTTAGTCATTGTGGATATGTCATTTGGAGTTTCAAAACTGGGTATACTTACATTTAGATTTTTGGGAAGGGGCAGTACAGTGGATCAAAGTCACTTGTGGTTCACCTTAAGAGGCCTGGATTCCGTGTCTGCTTTAGGTCAGTCGAGTAAGATATTTTGTTGATTCCAAATCAGCACCTATAAAAAGTTAGTTGTATTTTAAAACACCAAGTTAGAATTTAGACCATAATAAAGATATCGGCACTCCCAGTAACAAATAACATAAAGTATTCTCCTTTTTGCACAGACATCAAGAAACATTGACCAAGATTTTCAAATCCAAGTGGCTAAAATTAGCCTCTTAATGCCATATTTAGGCACCCAAATCAGTAGCCTGATTTTTCAAAAGTGCTCCACACCCAGTAGCTCCCGTTGACTTCAGCTGGAGTTGTAGGTGCTCCACGCTCTTGCAATCAGGCTACTGATTTTAGGTGCCTAATTATAGACTAAAGAGTCTACTAGTAGTAGGCAGTCATGTGTAAAAATCTTGACCATTGTTTTCAGGCAACCTATTTGGCTATAACTCAACACATGGATTTTGATTTTCAGGAAAACTACTTGACTATTGTTTCCTAAGCATTGTGTCATGGCTGTGCAGAAGCATTTTTTTTATCATTAGATGTGAAATTATCCAGGTGCCAGTACAGAGACAGATGGCAGTATTCCATGAAACATTACCTCAATAAAAGCACATGACTCTTGTGTGTGCACTGTGCTCTGAAAAGACACTGTTTTTTCAGAGGCTTTGAACTCCGTGTGATATGCTTGGCACCTCGCTGGACTGAACTCTAAGTATGAGGATGCTGGACATTCAGACAACAAGAGAATGCTAATATTTAACCACTGAGCTCTCCTTTAATAAAACAGAGCATGCACTGCTTCTTTTGCAGAATGCAAAAGAATTTAAGCCTGTTTTAAGGTAATGGCTTACTGTCATTAGTTTTAAGACAAAAATTAATGACAGGTCATCAACACTTTTTAATAATGTCATTGCCTCTGAAAGTCCCGTTAACAGTGGCAGAACACTATTCAGTGGTTCTCAAACTTTTGTACTGGTGACCCCTTTCATGTAGCAAGCCTCTCAGTGTGACCCCCCCCCTTATAAATTAAAAACTCTTTTTTGTATATTTAACACCATTATAAATGCTAGTGGCAAAGCGGGGTTTGGGATGGACGCTGACAGCTTGTGACCCCCCAGGTAATAACCTCGTGACCCCCTGAGGGGTCCCAACCACCAGTTTGAGAACCCCAATAGCTCTTGAATTAGATTTTGTGAATTTCTCACAAAAGCTGAGTTACCTGAAAGCTTAGATGTAAATACTGTTGAGTGATATGTATTAAGGGTTTGACACAAAATCCACTGAAGTCAATTAAGAGAATCCATCAACTTCAATGAACTTTGACTCAACCTGTGGATTCAGGCTCATTCCTACAAATTACTGAGCATTAATTTCAATGAAACTACCCACAGCCTTACAGTTAAGCAGATACATAAGTAAGTGCTTTGCTAGATCAAGACCAGAGAGTTCAGCACCTTGCAGGACTGAGCTCTTAAAAAGATTCCAATAATGATAATTAATAATCTTTTCTTTAAAAAGTGACAGAGTCCTGTGGCACCTTATAGACTAACAGAAGTATTGGAGCATAAGCTTTCTCGGGTGAATACCCACTTCGTCAGACTCATGTGGTGGAAATTTCCAGAGGCAGGTATAAATATGCAGGCAAGAATCAGGCTAGAGATAATGAGCTTAGTTCAATCAGGGAGGATGAGGCCCTCTCCTAGCAGCTGAGGTGTGAACATTCTGCCCACATATTTACACCAGCGACACCATCACAGGACCAAACCAGATCAGCCACAACATCACCGGTTCATTCACTTGCACGTCCACCAATGTAATATACGCCATCATGTGCCAGCAATGCCCCTCTGCTATGTACATTGGCCAAACTGGACAATCCCTATGTAAAAGGATAAATGGACACAAATCAGATATTAGGAATGGCAATCTACAAAAACCTGTAGGCAAACACTTCAATCTCCCTCCCAACACACAATAGCAGATTTAAAGGTAGCCATCCTGCAGCAAAAAAACTTCAGGACCAGACTCCAGAGAGAAACTGTTGAGCTTCAGTTCATTTGCAAATTTGACACCATCAGCTCAGGATTAGCAAAGACTGTGAATGGCTAGCTAACTACAAAAGCAGTTTCTCCTCCCTTGGTGTTCACACCTCAACTGCTAGAAGAGGGCCTCATCCTCCCTGATCAAACTAACCTCGTTGTCTCTAGACTGATTCTTGCCTGCATATTTATACCTGACTCTGGAAATTTCCACCACATGCGTCTGATGAAGTGGGTATTCACCCACGAAAGCTTATGCTCCAATACTTCTGTTAGTCTATAAGGTGACACAGGACTCTGTCACTTTTTACAGATCCAGACTAACATGGCTACCCCTCTGAATCTTTTCTTTAGTAGCTCAGTTTCCATATTTCGGTTAGAGTGGAGCAAGAAACTGATTTTTCCATCCCTCAAAAGTGTTTGAGATTTTGAAAAATTTCTCTCCCAAATCAGGATGAAAAGTTAAATCTGAAATTTTTGGCAACTGAAAATCCAAAAATGTTTTTGGTTTGGGTTAGTCAAAACATTTTATTTTGTTAATCTTGAAATGTTTAATTTCAATTTTGATCTTTTTTGTAACTATTTTTAGTCTAAATTTACTACAATTTCAAAACAAAAAATCTTCTTGACATTAGAAACAGAAATTTTTCATTTGGAAAATTTCAAAGCAGGACATTTTGATAATTTCAAAACTTGTCCTCGATATTGTTTTGATGCAGGAGAGGCATCAAACTGACCCTGTTTCATTATCAGTTTTGGTTTTGATGAATCAGCAGAGGATTTTTTGGTTTAAAACAAAAACGTTGAAAAATTCCCTAGTGGCTTTGATTACAATAAGTAAATGTTTGGTGAATTAAGAAAGCAAACAAATAAGACTTTGTTTCCCACAGATGGGTCATTATTAGCCCAATTCCAGCAGAATGTTAAGACTGGCTGCTGTGAAACCACATGAAGGGAAATGGAAAACCCTTCTTCCTAGTCTCTAATGTTCCTGGCCCATCTTTACATTGTCCAGAGTCATGAATGTGTTTTAAAATCTAAGTACCAGGAGGTTCTGTAGAACCAATGATATACTAAAGCTGAGAACATTTATTTTGTCTCTTTTTAGCTATAGCACATTACTAGCTATGCAAACATAAATAAAGCAGAGGGGTAAACTCCAGGGAGGGAGAGGAATTGTTTAAGTTAAGGGCCAGTGTTGGCACAAGAACAAATCGATATAAACTGGCCCTCAACAAGTTTAGATTTGAAATTAGATGAAGGTTCCCGATCATCAGAGGAGTAAAGTTCTGGAATAGCTTTCCAAGGGGAACAGTGGGGGCAAAAAACCTAACTGGTTTCAAGACTCAGCTTAATAAATTTATGGAGGGAATGTTCTGATGAGACTGCCTACAATGGTATGTGGCCCATCTGCAACTGCTAGCCAGGGCTGGCTTTAAGCCAATTCACCCGATTCCCCGGAATTGGGCCCTGCACCGAAGAGGGCCCCGTGTCCGCGCCTAAGGGGGCCCCGCTCCGGGGGTCTTTGGTGGCATTTTGGTGGCAGGGGTCCTTCGGTGCCATGGAAAACCCGGAGCGGACCCCCCCTCCGCCGAAGTGTTGCTGAAGCCCCGGACTGCCACCGAGTATTCCAGTCAGGCCCCGCGAATCATAAAGCTGGCCCTGCTGCTAGCAGCCAATATCTCCAACAGCCAGAGATGGGACACTAGGTGGGCAGGGCTCTGAGTTACTACAGTGAATACTTTCCCACATGTCTGGCTGGTGGGTCTTACTGACATGTTCAGGGTCTAACTGATATATATGGATTGGGAATGAAGTTTCCCTCAGGTCAGATTGGCAGAGACCATGGGGTTTTTTTTGCCTTCCTCTGCAGTGTGGGGCATGGGTCACTTGCTAGTCTGCATAGATTAAATGGTGAATTCTCTGAAACTTGAAGTCTTTAAATCATTATTTGAGGACTTCAGAAACTCGGCCAGAGTTTAGGGATCTATTACAGGAGTAGGTGGGTGAGGATCTGTGGCCTGCAATGTGCAGGAGGTCAGATGAGGTGATCACGATGGTCCCTTATGACTTTAAAGTCTATGGGGAGATACAAATGAAAACCAATATCTTAAAGCATCCCTAGATATATGAAGGTTTTGGGGAGTGGGCAGAAAGACAAAACCAATTTCCAATTTTATATTTTAAATCAGAAAATAACTTGACTTCCTTTTAACTCAAATTTATTCCAGCCCACTTGAAAGATATTTATCCAGTTACAGTTATTATCTATCTAATAAGGGTTATCTGTTTAATTTATTTTAGTATAGCTGGAGCTGGTAGCAATTGCTATAGTTAAGGTTGCCTAATACTTCCCATTATAAGACCCTGTTTTCAGTTGCTTATAATTTTGCCAAACTTTACTCTTTCTGACTGAAATACCCCGTGCCAGGTGTCTGCCTCAGACTGATGTTGTTTTTTGAAAGTTTCGGCAAAAACGGTTCATTCTTTCCCAAGAATGAGATTTGTTGTTGTTGTTGTTGAGAATCTCTAGCACCTCGGTCTTTAGAACAAGAACTTGAAAAGGGGCAAGGGGATTGTCCTGATGTCAAGAATGTGCTTTTATTCTATCCCTGTGAAAATCCACCCAAATTTGGCCAAGTTATAAGTAGGGTGACCAGATGTCCTGTTTTTAAAGGGACAGTCTCATTTTTGGGGAATTTTTTCTTATATAGGCGCCTATTACCTCCCACCCCCTGTCCCGTTTTTTCACAGTTGCTGTCTGATAACCCTAGTTATAAGCCTCTGAAAATCACAGGTTGCACATGCTCAGGAGACACTCATTAGAGTTTGTCAACTAACTTCTTATAAGATTCATAGAATATTAGGGTTGGAAGAGACCTCAGGAGGTCATCTAGTTCAATCTCCTGCTCAAAGCAGGACCAACACCACCAAATCATCCCAGCCAAGGCTTTGTCAAGCCGGGCCTTAAAAACCTCTAAGGGTGGAGATTCCACCACCTCCCTAGGTAACCCATTCCAGTGCTTCACCACCCTGCTAGTGAAATAGTGTTTCCTAATATCCAGACTAGACCTCCCCCACTGCAACTTGAGACCATTGCTTCTTGTTCTGTCATCTGCCACCACTGAGAACAGCCGATCTCCATCCTCTTTGGAACCCCCCTTCAGGTAGTTGAAGGCTGCTATCAAATCCCACCCCCCATTCTTCTCTTCTGCAGACTAAATAACTCCAGTTCCCTCAGACTCTCTTCATAAGTCATGTGCCCCAGCCCCCTAATCATTTTCGCTGCCCTCTGCTGGACTCTCTCCAATTTGTCCGCATCCCTTCTGTGGGGTGGGGGTGCGGGGAAACCAAAACTGGATCCAATACTCCATGTGTGGCCTCACCAGTGTCAAATAGAGGGGAATAATCACTTCCCTCGATCTGCTGGCAATGCTCCTACTAATACAGATTCAATCTGTACTGAGCATATTCCAGTCTAGGATGGCAGGGACTGAGCAAGACTTTCCATGCAATTATTCATTCCTGCGACCAGGTGCCAGACACAGGAACAGAGAGCAGGGAGTCTGTCATAAGAACATAAGAATGGCCATGCTGGATCAGACCAGTGGTCCATCTAGCCCAGTATCCTGTCTTCTGACAGTGGCCTGTGCCAGATGCTTCAAAGGGAATGAACAAAACAGGGCAATTATCAAGTGACCCATCCCATCGTCCATTCCCAGCATCTGGCAGTCAGAAGCTTAGGAACACCTGTCTCTCCTGAGCTCTCAATGCATCTCCTGCTGGCACCCAGGGGGTAGGAGCTGGAGAATGGGTGGGGGGGCTTGATAGAAGAGGGGTATTGAAGCCAGAGGACAGGGGGACAGGCTGGACAGGATGGGGGTGGCAAGGGTCAGGATTGGGACAGGGTCAGAAGTGCCTATAACCACTCCCCTCCAGAACCTGGAATCAAACCCAGAATTCTGAGTCTCTGAATTTCTATGTTCATAAACTAAACAATGGGGGATGTGGGAAGCGACGGCCAGCACATCCCTGGGTGTGCGTTGCCTCCAGCAGCCCCCATTGGCCTGGAACGACAAACTGCGGCCAGGGGAGCTGTGATGGCTGAACCTGCGGACGCTGCAGGTAAACAAACTGGCTCGGCCTGCCAGCAGATTTCTCTGACAGGCCGTGTGCCAAAGGTTGCTGATCCCTGATCTAGAAGCTAGACACAAAATCTAATCTGTGACAGTGAGTCAAACAGACATACAATGAGACTTCTAGCCTGTGAAGACTCAAGAGATATAGAAAAAGCTTCAGCTTAATATCCAAACTTTGGGGTGCTTATCCAAAGTAATCTGAACCTCCTTTTTGGGTTGTCACATTGTTGAGGATCTGTAAGCAAGGGGGACAACTTCCCAGAAACAAAACAGGCACCATCCATGATGTTCCTCCCTTCCCAATTCAAGTAATAATGTTTATCATCAGAAATCAGAACAACTTAGCATGCAGAAAAGAGTAACAGAAAACTCCGCCAGTCTGGGGTTCAATGGTGTATGTAGAACCCCACTTTCCCAAAGGCATTCTCCTCTTTCTGGCCAAGAATCTCAGCTGCACCCAGCTTCCACAGCTAGAGTGGGAGAGAGCCAGTTGCTGCTACTTAATTGTGGGGCTAGTTCTATGCCTGCCTGGTAGCTGATTAGAGCAGCCCAGCTCTACTTTATTGTGACTAACTACGGCTCCCCCAAGGGGCCATCTTCCAAGCAGCTATTGCCAGAGCATGATCCCCAACCCCTGACGCACCATCTACATTAGGGGTTTCATAGGAGCTGACTGGGGAATCTCCAGCTGGAGATATATGGCTGTTTTCCAGCCCCTTTGTGCCACCTGAGCTGAACAAAGGGTTAGATTGCTTGCGAGAGAGAGAGGGTCAGATTTCAGCCGATAACTTATTGCCTTTCTTCTGAGCACTTGTGCAGCTATGATTGCATTAGTCAATATACATTGCTACTGTGTTGGAAGATTATTCTAAGTGTTCTTTGAAAAATGTGCACAGAAAGTTAACACAGAATAGGAGCTTAAACTAGTGAATGAAGAGATGTGACAAGATGTTACAAACCCCTATGACATGCATAAATCCTAAGGGAATAGCTGTGCTAAGAATAATATATTGGTACTACCCGGTTATCTGTGTTTAAAAGCTTTCTACTGTACTTTCTTAAAAGTAGAGGGAGAGAACATGGAAGAGAAGACCGTAGAGGGCAGAATCCACCATTCCAGCCCTATGCCAAGAGGCAGCAGAGACCCTGGGATGAAAGGAGCTTGAAAAAGGGGCTCACAGCCATCCACTGCATCTTGCAAACAGAACAAAGGTGAGAAAAGCAAAGTCAGATTTTAAATGGACAGAATACAGTATGTGTATTTCAAATAGCCTAGGGAAGAAAGTAACACAAAAGCCAGTGTCATACCCCTTTATCCCACTCAAAGGATAGAAGATAAAACAATGTACCGTACTTGGACACTTAATGTGTTTCATCCCTTTGAGTAGGATAGAGGGATGTGAATTGGCACCAGTTCTGTGTCATTTCTGGGGCTTGGAGATGCGTCATCTGCTCCCTGATTGCCATGTGCCTGCCAGCCTTTTAAAGAGGGTTTTCTCCCCATCTTGTATCCTGCCAAGTAGGCTTCCTCATTTGAACAGCTGAGATGCTCAATCCCTTTCAGAGTGAATCTATGCTCATTCATTGTTTTGAGCTCCACAGTTCAGCTCTGGATCTAACCTTTCCCACAGTTTGCAGGGGTTTGGGTCTGGGGTTTGGTTCAGACCCTCAGAAAGGTGAAAGCCAGTCACAAATTTATATCCAAACTTTCCCAACCAAATGACCTGCTCCTGCCCCCATTCCAAACTTCCACTGACTTCTCTGAGAGCAGACCCAGGCCCAAAATTCATGGGTGTCTGGAGCTGTTTGAGTTTGAGCCATTCTCTAATTATATTAAGTATCATTCTATATGCATAGATGTAGGAATCAGTTTCAGGACAACAGCATCCTTCCATTTAACTTCTTTTAAAATGGAAACATTATAATTAAATTTAAGTTATTTATAATGCGAGAAAAAGCTCATGAGGTTTTCTATTATAAGAAAAGCATTGGCATTATTGGTTTAGCTCTTCCAGCTGCAGCTCATGACAACAGGATTAGGGCTTTCCTGGGTGATTCGGGACAGAGCATGGAGCATAGGCAGTGGGCTTGGTCTTGGGGGACAGAACTTTGTGACGATTCCTCTCTGGTGGATGCAAGGAGAAACAGTCATGGGCTTTCTTGGGATGTGGTGGGAATAAAAGGGCTCCTGGAGAGGAAACATAAGCACAAGACCACCTGTTTGTACTGTTTCATCTATTAGGTCTATATCTGTAGGTATGTTCTATGGACCTGTGTAACTGGAGAAATTAGGTCATCCTGTTTTTTGTGTACTGCACCTTTAAACACTGGGATCTCTCTGCTGGCTACAGGTGGTAGCTGGGTGAGGCAGCTGACTTTTTGTGGTTCAGTTTGGATTCTGAAAGTCAGAGTAGGTCACTAGCCTCTCACTCTCTCATGAAAGACAGTATGACCCCAATTCAGCTAACCATTCTATCATTTGTTTTACTGTACTGCATGTGAGTAAGTGCTTTCAGTGAATCAAGTCTACATCTTTGTTTCTTTAACCTGAAATCTAAGGGTATGTCTATACTACGAAATTAGGTGGATTTTATAGAAGGCGATTTTTAGAAATTGATTTTATACAGTCGATTGCGTATATCCAAACTAAGCGCGTTAAGTCGGCGGAGTGCATCCTCACTACCATGACTAGCATTGACTTACAGAGCGGTGCACTGTGGGTAGCTATCCCACAGTTCCCACAGTCTCCGTCACCCATTGGAATTCTGGGTTAAGCTCCCAATGCCTGATGGGGCTAAAACATTGTCGCGGGTGGTTTTGGGTACATGTCGTCAGTCGCCCCTCCCTCTGTGAAAGCAATGCGCCTTTTTTCCTGGGTTACCCGTGCAGACACCATACAACGGCAAGCATGGAGCCCGCTCAGCTCACCGCCACCGCTGCTGTTGTGGGCAGGTCTACTGTGGAGGCTGCTGTGATCCAAGTAGCCAATGCAATCATTGACATTCTGTTATCAAGGGTAGTGACTCTGGGAAATGTGTGGGCCTTTTTAGATTTTAGGTGCATCACATTCCTGTCCTTTGTCACTGGTGAAGAAGTCTTGCAGCCGTACATTCCAGTCCGGTTGGCACTGTAACACCCCATAGCACTTCTGTGGTTGACACATGTAATAACTCCAGGGCTCTTGCTCTTTTGCATTGGCTGAGGTATCTTGCCCTACCTGGACCTCCAAGCATTCGACACAGAAGCACCTGCAGCAGCTGGCATTGCTACACAGCAGCAGCTCCTTGCCTTCGCAGCAGACGGTACAGTAGGACTGCTAACCGTCCTCATCCACCGCTTCTGCTGCAACTCTGCTCTCCTGATCCCCAGCGACGAGCTCGGGTGATCCATACTGGTCCTCCTGGGTGCTGCTGGCAGCAGACGGTGCAGTAGGACTGGTAACCCTCCTCGTTGGACATGTAGCTTGGCCCGGGTGTTCTGGGAACGTCTTCCCTGCCCGGCTCCTAGCAACTCCAGGGCATGGTGTATGGCTCCATCACTTCCCCTGCAGCTCTGCTCTCCTGCTCCCCAGCGACTAGCTCGGGGGATCCGTTCATGAAGCCTGGACAGTAGTAAGGAGCAGTTCAACTATAGGCTGAGCAAGTGCAGAATGGTGGTAGAATGTGCCTTTGTATGTTTAAAAGCTCGCTGGTGCTGTTGGTCAGACCTCAGCACAACCAACATTCCCATTGTTATTGCTGCTTGCTGTGTGCTCCATAACATCTGTCAGAGTAAGGGGGAGATGTTTATGGCAGGGTGGGAGGTTGAGGAAAATCACCTGGTGTCCGATTTTGAGCAGCCAGACACCAGGGAAATTAGAAGAGCACAGCAAGGTGCACTGTGCATCAGAGAGGCTTTGAAAACCAGTTTCATAACTGGCCAGGCTTCGGTGTGACAGTTGTGTGTGTTTCTCCTTGATGCAAACCTGCCCCCTTTGTTGATTTTAATTCCCTGTAAGCCAACCACCCTCCCCCCTTTGAAATAAAGTAACTATTGTTTTGAAACCATGCATTATTTCTTTATTAATTAAAAAAAAATGAGATAACGGACAAGGTAGCCTGGGTGGGGTGGGGGAGGAAGGAAGGACAAGGCCACATTGCTTACTGTAGCCACACTAAAAATCAAACTGTTTGAATGACAGTCTTCTGTTGCTTGGCCATCCTCTGGAGTGGAGTGGCTGGGTGCCCGGAGCCTTCCCCCCTCCCCACGTTCTTGGGCATCTGGGTGAGGAGGCTATGGAACACGAGGGGGAGGGCAGGCGGTTATACAGTGGATGCAGCGGGGGTGTGTGCTCTTGTTGGCTTTCCTGCACCTCCAACAGACACTTCATTATGTCCGTTTGCTGCCCCATTAGCCTCAGCATCACATCCTGCCTCTGCTCTTCACCCTCACTTAATTCTTTCCTGGCCTCTGCCACTGAATACCTCCATGCATTAAGCTGTGCCCTATCAGTGTGGGAGGACTACATGAGCTTGGAAATCATGTTATCACGAGTGTGGTTTTTTTCGCCTTCTAATCTGCGATAACCTCAGGGATGGAGATGATAGGGGGAGCATAGAAACATTCTACGCTCTACGAATCTGGGGGGACTGCATCGTCACTTGTGCTGCTGAGTTTGTCACACTTACCAAACAGGAAATGAAATTCAAAAGTTCCCGGGGCTTTTCCTGTGTACCTGGCTAGTGCACCGGAGTTCAAAGTGCTGTCCAGAGCGGTCACAATGGAGCACTCTGGGATAGCTCCCGGAGGCCAATACCGTCAATTTGCGTCCACACTACCCCAAATTGGATCCAGCAAAGTCAATTTTAGTGCTACTCCACTCGCCAGGGAGGAGTACAGAAGTCGATTTTAAGAACTCTTTAGGTCAACGGAATGGGGTTGGTTGTGAGGACGCATTCATTTTTAAATCGACCTAATGCGGCTAAATTTGACCTAACCCTGTAGTGTAGACCAGTCCTAAGTAATCTAGATTGAAATACTGTTCTCTGTTTTATGGGGAAAAATAGGGCCAAATGCTGTCTGGTGCTTACATAGCAACCCTCCCATTGACTTCAGTGGGAATTTTTTTCTGAATAAGAACTGCTCAGGAATATAAGACTGAGTGTGAAGAAAAGCAGAAGGAAGGTGTGTATATATACAGCCACATTTTTCAAAAGGGGCACCCTATGCAGGGCTGGCTCCAGACCCCAGCGCGCCAAGCGCGCGCGTGGGGCAGCATTTTCCCGGTAGGGCGGCAGGCGGCTCCGGCAGACCTTCCACAGTCATGCCTGCGGGAGGTCCAGTGGAGCCGCGGGACCAGCGGACCTCCCGCAGGCATGACTGCGGACGGTTTGCTGGTCCCGCAGCTCCGGTGCACCTCCCGCAGGCATGACTACTTGGGGCGGCCAAATTCCTAGAGCCGCCTCTGACCCTATGACGGATTTTGTAAACTGCACCACAAAATGTGTACATCATAGAACTGGTATTTGCCCTTTCAACTGCAATTTTTAATGCTGGTAAGAAGTGGATTTAAACTGAACATTATTTTTAAAGGTTTTGTTATATTTAAGGGTGAGAATACACATCATTTGCTCTTGTTTGCATATCACATTCCTTTTTCAGGCCTTGTCTACACTACAAGACTATTTCGAATCAACTTAGTTCGAATTTGTGGATTCGACCTTATGAAGTCGAATTTGTGTATCCATACTAAATACACTAATTCGAATTTCTGAGTCCACATTCACGGGGCCAGCGTCGACTTTGGAAGCGGTGCACTGTGGGAAGCTATCCCACAGTTCCCGCACTCCCCGCTGCCCATTGGAATGCTGGGTAGAGCCCCCAATGCCTGCTGGGGGAAAAAATGTGCCGAGGGTGGTTTTGGGTAACTGTCATTATTGAACCGTCACTCCCGCCCTCTCTCCCTGAAAGCGCCGGCGGGAAATCTGTTCGCGCCCTTCTCTTGTCAGTTACAGCGCGTACGCCACAGCACTGCGAGCATGGAGCCCGCTGCGATCATCGCTGCACTTATGGCCGTTGTCAACTCCTCGCACCTTATCGTCCACCTCTTCCACAGTCAGCTGCTGAGAAATCGGGCGAGGAGGCTCCGGCAGCGCGGTGAGGACAGGAATTCACAGAGTGGCGCAGACCTCTCACAAAGCAGGGTACGCCGCGCCGTGGAGATCATGGTGGCAATGGGTCAAGTTCATGGTGTGGAACGGCGATTCTGGGCCCGGGAAACCAGCACGGACTGGTGGGACCGCATAGTGCTGCAGGTCTGGGATGAATCACAGTGGCTGCGAAACTTCAGGATGCGTAAGGGCACTTTCCTTGAACTCTGTGACTTGCTGGCCCCTGCCCTGAAGCGCCAGGACACACGGATGCGAGCAGCCCTGAGTGTGCAGAAGCGAGTGGCCATAGCCCTCTGGAAACTTGCAATGCCAGACAGCTACCGGTCAGTAGCAAACCACTTTGGCGTGGGCAAATCTACCGTGGGGGTTGCTGTGATGCAAGTAGCCCACGCAATCGTTGAGCAACTGCTCTCAAAGGTAGTGACTCTCGGAAACGTCCAGGACATCATAGATGGCTTCGCCGCGATGGGATTCTCAAACTGCGGTGGGGCTATAGATGGGACTCATCCCTATCCTGGCACCAGCCCACCAGGCCAGCGAGTACATTAACCGAAAGGGCTACTTTTCAATGGTGCTGCAAGCACTGGTGGACCATAGGGGACGTTTTACCAACATCTTCGTCGGGTGGGCGGGCAAGGTTCATGACGCGCGTGTGTTCAGGAACTCTGGTCTGTTTAGACGCCTCCAGGCAGGAACTTTCTTCCCGGACCACAAAATAACGGTTGGGGATGTGCAGATGCCTACAGTGATCCTCGGGGACCCAGCCTACCCGCTAATGCCCTGGCTCATGAAGCCCTATACAGGCGCCTTGGACAGTGAGAAGGAACTCTTCAACTACCGGATGAGCAAGTGCAGAATGGTGGTGGAGTGTGCTTTCGGACGTCTCAAGGGGAGATGGCGGAGCTTACTGACTCGCTCGGACATCAGCGAAAAGAATATCCCCGTAGTTATTGCTGCTTGCTGTGTGCTACACAATCTCTGTGAGAGCAAGGGCGAGACCTTTTTGGCCAGATGGGAGGTTGAGGCAAAACGCCTGGCTGCTGTTTACGCTCAGCCAGACACCCGTGCCGAAAAACTATCCCAGCGGGAAGCGCTGTGTATCCGGGAGGCTTTGAAAGCAAGTTTCCTCGGAGAGCAGGGTAACCGATGATTCTACACTTGATTTTAAGAGAAGCTGATCCTGGCCCTGTATCTCTATGTGTTGAGTGAGATCTGCGGTTACATACCCCGTTCTCCAAGTTTCCCCCACTTCCAAAACACGTTTTTAAACAAATTTTTAATAAATCTTTCCTTTACTTTGCATTTCTGTTCAGGTGTTGAAACATGGACGCATACTGTGCTGGGTACGGTGTGCACTGATGAACAGACCGCTTGTACAATACAGGACGGACAGCCTCCTGCTCCTACATAGGTCTCTGGGGTGGGGGACGGTTTCAAGTGGTTGTGCATGTAGGGGTGGGTTTGCAGGAAGGGGCGAGTGGTGCCGTCTTTGCATAGGGATTTGGATGCAGGCTCTGGGCTGTGGGTTTGGGCGTAGGAAGGGGTGAGGGGTGTGGGGGAAGGGTGAGTATCTGTCCGTGGATGAGGGCTCTTGTTGGGGCTCAGGGCAGCGGAGAGGATCGCGCCTACGGTGGAAGTGCATGGTAAGGGCAGCATGCCTTAACATTAGGGGGTGGCAGGCGCTAGGACCGTGGACAAGCGTACACATCACAGAATGACCCGGGGCAGCATACACCACACAGAGGGACCCTGGTGACTACTGAATGCAGTCTGTGTGTGACCTGCAGTTGATCCTGCCCCCGATAGTCTGTACCCTGCTAATGTAGGCTATCCCGTGCAATTATAAATCCCCTGCCCCCCCCTACATACACAGTCTTCTGACACGAAAGACGTGACGGAAAGAGTGAACAACAGCAAACAGCTTTTATTAATCTACTACATAGTGGGGTGATGAAACTTGGATTTGGGACTGGGTGATCCTATAAGGGAAGCGCTTCTAAACAGTTATAGCGTCAGAGGTGTGTGGAACATTAGCGCTCAGCTGTGGTGCAGTGACAGTTCTCACGGCCCCTACCGCCCCTCCGTCTTGTAATTTTCGGTGAGGGGGGGACAGGACTTCTTGGCGTTGGAGGGTGGTTGCAGATACAGTGCAGGGGGGCTCTCTCCTCCTGCCTGCGGTCCTGCAGCACATCAACAAGGCGCCGGAGCGTGTCCGTTTGCTCCCTCATTAGCCCAAGCAGCGTTTGAGTCGCCTGATGGTCTTCCTGCCGCCACCTATCCTCCCGTTCGATGTGTGTGCGATGCTGTTGACATAGGCTCTCCCTCCACTGTCTCTGCTCTGCCGCCTCGGCTCTGGAGCAGGACATCAGTTCCACGAACATCTCTTCCCGAGTCTTTTTCTTTCGCCGCCTAATCTGACCCAGCCTCTGCGAGGGGGATGCCGGGGCAGTCCGGGAAAGAGCAGAAGCTGTGTGATGGGAAACAGTAAATGATTTCCTTGAACAGATACATGTTTGCGAACAGTGAACACAGTCTAGTCAGTTTCTCTGAACAAGACCATACAGGGCACCAAGTCTCACGAGATCTCAGGAAAAGTTCGAGATTTCAGAATACGCTCTCATTGGCGGCGCCATTGCACAGGAGAGCGGACAAGCGGGGAGATACAGCATAATCCGTCTTGCAGACAGTCCTGGTAAGCCTTAAAGTAGATCATGCTTATCAGTTAGTGGATAGCTGTGCTCTCCTGCTAAAGGCAATCTGGAAAGCAGAAAGGCTGAGCCTTTTCCAGCCCCTCCCGCCAGTGCACGGGAAAGATCAATGTCTGCTTGTTCTCTGTGGCCTCCAGCACGTGGCTGTTAAGCGAGGGTCGTTGTTATGCAACCTAATTGTAAACCGTTAACAATAGTAACAATACACTAATCGCCCGACTTAGATGCAGCCTGTCCAGACTGACATCACCCTGAGGCAGGTCACTCGCAGTCAGAGAGAGCGGATGCTACTGGAAGCCCTGCACAGACCAGGACCATATGCAGCAATGCTGGTGGAGGCGATGATTCCTCTCTACATTAGGATCTCCTGGCGCGGAAGAGTGTGCTTCCATGGAGCACCGAATAAGGCACCTCTCCCCAGGAACCTCCTGCGAAGGCTTTTCGAGCTGCTCTCTGAGAGCTTTGTTGAACTGTCCCAAGAGGATTATTGTTCAATCCCTATATGTGTGGACCTACTATTTATATAGTTTGACATGTAAAATTTTGTATATAGTATTTCTATTTTTTCTATACCCGTTTTTAAAAAATAAAAGTTTCCATGTTTATAGCACTTACCGCCTGATCCTTCCCCTGATTCTGAGTCCGGGTTAACGGGCGGGGAGGGTTGGTAGGGGATCTCTGTGAGGGTGATGAAGAGATCCTGGCTGTCAGGGCAAGCGGTATTGTGTTCGCTGTCGCCTGCGCCGTCCTCCACAAACCCTTCCTCATCTTCCCCATCGGCGAACATCGCCGAGGAACTGTCCAGGTACACTATGCCATCCTCAGAGTCCACGGTCACTGGTGGGGCAGTGGTGGCAGACCCACCGAGAATGGCATGCAGTGCCTCGTAGAAGCGGCATGTCTGGGGCTGTGCTCCGGAGCGTCCGTTTGCCGCTCTGACTTTTTGGTAACCTTGTCTCAGGTCCTTGACTTTCACGCGGCACTGCATCGCATCCCGGCTGTATCCTTTCTCTATCATTGCTTTAGAGACCTTCTCGAAGGTCTTTGCATTCCGCTTGTTGGAGCGCAGCTCCGAGAGCACAGACTCCTCGCCCCACACAGCGATCAGATCCAGGACTTCCCGGTCTGTCCATGCTGGGGACCTCTTTCTATTCTTGGATTGGCCGGACTCCTCTGCTGGAGAGCTCTGCATCGTTGCAGGTGCTGCGGAGCTCGCCCCGATGTCCAGCCAGGACGTCAGATTCAAAGTGCCCAGACAGGAAAAGGAATTCAAATTTTCCCGGGTCATTTCCTGTGTGGCTGGTCAGAGAATCCAAGCTCCGACTGCTGTCCAGAGCGTCAACAGAGTGGTGCACTGTGGGATAGCTCCCGGAGCTACTAAGTTCGATTAGCGTCCACACCTAGCCTAATTCGAGCTAGCCATGTCGAATTTAGCGCTACTCCACCTGTCGAGGTGGAGTACCAAATTCGAACTAAAGAGCCCTCTAGTTCGAATTAAATGGCTTCCTGGTGTGGACGGTTGAGCGGTTAGTTCGAATTAATGCTGCTAAATTCAAATTAAAGTCCTAGTGTAGACCAGGCCTCAGTGTCTTTGCCTCCTTCACAACCTCTGAATTCCTTCCCCCTAGAAATACACAAACTTTTATGTAACTGTGAAACTTCCCTCTAGATGCACACCAAATTCTAGGAGAAGAACACTAGAATTGCTTATGACAGATAAGTCACATTACTGTTTTGTTTTGTTTAAACCATGAGAAAAATGAGACATGAGGGGTAGAAATCAGTGCAGCTCAAGATCCTTAGTGCTTCATAAACCAAAAAACATAAGCATCTATCCAGGTGCAAAACCCTCATTTTTTTTTTTAAATAGTGTGTGAAATAAATATAAGAGGTTTGTACTGAATTTGCAAATGCTGGCAGCATGCAATACTGCAATTATTGTCAAGACTTTGAGCTACTGGAACCAGAACCAGGAGTTTAAGCAACACAGAGAGAAAGGCATTTTTGCATTTTCTTCTGCAAAATATATGAAATAGAGTTGATTGCATTTGGCATGACTGCATCTGAAATGATGAGCAAAGTTTCTACCATTGACTGATTATATTAACAGAAGCAGCTAATGCCATGACTGTCACTTTTATTTAAAATAAATAAATTGAATTGTCCAGACGGTTACCCCGTTAAGTTTATCAGATTTTTGTTCTGCAAAAAGAATTCCACATATTTTGCTCTTTGAAAAGAATCGTGTTAATCACCCCTTAGAGGTATTTTACTAATGCTTCATATGTGGCTTGGTTTGGCTGGATAAGGAAAGGTATCTTGCTTTCTATTTAGTGAAGAAAGAAGATAACTAGGACAGGTAGCATCAGCCATTGGCATGCAGGAGCACAGTCCATCAAACTAGAACAAGGCATTAATCGCTTCATGTAATGTGATCCAGTGATGATAATGCCTATATTGTGAATCGCCACTGCATGACCTACGTTTTCTTGCCATTTAGCATACTTCTTCTTTTTGACCCAATGCCTACATAGAGGGGGGCCCAATCCAGATGCATGCTGAGTGCCTGAACAACTGCAGTTCTCAAGAGGTGCTCAGCACCTTGCGGTTTGGGCCCAGGTTTTGTTCAGTGTTAGAAGAAATCGGTGAGAATTTCTTTCTAGATGAACAATGGATGTTTCAGATATGAACATGAAAGAAGAAGAATACTTTGAAGGCCGCAATTCTGCAAGGTATTTAAGCACACAGGGAATTTAAGCATGTGAGTGATCACTTTTATGTCCATGACTTGGGACCACTCACATACTTAAAATTATGCACATGCATAAGTGCCTTGTTGAATTAGAGCAAGACCATGTTTCTCATCAGGTATTTTAAACCAATATTAATGATTTTAGTCTGACAACACCCTTATGAGGTAGGTAAACATTATCTTTGTTTATAGGTGGTGACTTGCCCTACATCACACAATAGCAGATCCAGCAACTGATCCAATGACTCCTGAATCCCAGTTCCTTGCTCTAACCACTATAGGATACTCTGCCTTTGCAGATCCTATGTAAAAATCTGACACTTTCTAAAATGAAGACAAGAGCAACTGTTAATAGTGGCATGTTGCCCCAGTCTGGACAGATTTATGATTTTTTTTCATACTATACAGAAGAATTTAAACATATGAACTGGAAACAAAACTTATGCTAAAACAGCAAGAAGAATTAACGATTAAAATTTCAGAACTAAATGCATGGTTTTAATGATTCAGCTCCTATAGACTTCAGTAAGTGCATTATGTGGATAAAATCATTAGGAATCTGTGCAATGCTTTGGAGATCTAGCTGTAAAAATCTTAACTTAAGCCAATGAAAGCAAGAAGTTCCTTTTACTACAGTGTTAGTTTGCCTCACTGTCTCTGAGTAATTCCTCCTTCTTTCTCAGTTAACATAGTATTTCATCGTGATCTAAAATTATAAGCAAAAAATATATTTCCTTTCGTTTGGTTCTAGTAACTTAGAGCTAAAAATCAATAGGAGTTAGGCACCTGGGCACAAGTCTCACTAGATGTCAATCTGCATTTTTAGGTACCTAATACCTTTAAAAAACTGACCCTGAATTCCTTGTAATAAGGCTACTGGAGAAATCAGCAGCTGGGACATGTGTGTGACTTGCTGACATGCAGACACAGATGTTGCATTTCCTTTAGGCTGTTGGCCTCCATAGAAATTCCGTAAAACAATTTATTCTTGTGGCACAATCTGGCTACTTATGAGATATTTACATGGAAGCGACACAGAGTCACAGTTCCCAAGGAGATGTTAGATTAATTCCCAAGAGATCTTCAGAAACAATGGCTTATGGCTACGATGACATTCCAACGCTGTCAGCCAAACAAACATAGACAGGGATAGAGGCACATCACCAACCCCGCAACTGTATGTGAATGGCTCTAGAGTTTCAGAGGAGCACACTGAACTATGCAGTTAAGGACTCAAGGTGCCAGGAAGCTTAAAAGGAGCAATTAGGATATTGAATCTTGATTCTTCTAGGCCTTCAAAGTTAAAATTATATATCACTGCATCTTTGTGTGTGGGCACACCTGTACATAGGGGTGTGTGTGTGTGTATGGTGTGTCTGTACTCAAGGCACCTGGACTGAGTTTTGTGTTTTGTAATGAAACCTGTGCCCTGGCGTGACTGTTGATTTCTTAGCTGAAATTTTCCCTACTTCCAACTTTTAAATTGTCGAATACATTAATTAGGGTTGGCTAGTGCTAGCCAGTATTGGTCACCTCTGTGAAAGGTACCTGTAAAAAGAAAGATTAGGTGTAAATGATATGGTGGAATTATTGTTGGATTATTTTTGTATGCCTCTTTAAAACAAACAATAAAACCTTTCCACTTCCATATTATTTGTTACATTCAACAAACCATCATTTTTTATCCCTTCTGGAATTGTATCAACTCTTGTAAGGAAAAATGTAATGAAATGCACATTTTTGATATATATTCATAAAATCAGAACACACAACTTGAAAGTATCCAATATTTGCCGGGTCCAGGTCCTTATCCCCAGCTGTAGCCAACTCTGACTGGTACTATCCAACTCTTGCTGCTTTCTTTATTTGCTTATTTAAACTACCCACCCTCAGATCAAACACTTCCCTGTCATTTGTCTTAAAAGGATAAATTATAAGTACAAGTACTGTACTAACTGCTGTCTAGCCTATTCAAAGGAATTATTGTAGAGACCATAAATACGAATTGCATACTATCTAATATTTTTTCCTGGTATTCTCGTGCAGAAAGATTCCATATTGTGTTAACTACATAGATGACAGGATCTCTGGTTATTACTCCAATTTTTAGTACTGGCAGACACAAAGAAAGAAGGAAACACAAATCACATTCCCCATTGCTGAATTGTTGGGCAGTAATGCAGCTTTACTCACTGGCTAAAAGAGAAAGCCAGCACAGAAACATTTTGGGCATGTGGCACCTCACAGCATATAGAAGAGGTAAAGCCTAATTTTCTTTTCTGTTCTAGTCTCTAAGGCCCTGAGTTAGTAAAGTACTTAAACATATGCCTAATTTTAAATATGTGAGTAGTTCAATAGGAATACTCATTTGCTTAAAGTTAGGCATATGCCTAAATTCTTTGTTGTGTCAGGACCTTAAACCCAAACTGCTGAGAATGAGCAAAACCAAGCAAATCTCAAAATCTAAATTGCAGAAAACTTTATTTTTTTTATTTTTTTTCAGGAGCATTTTTCTTTTATATGAAATGAAAACTGTTGATCATTACTTACACAAGAGGATGTATCAATTCTATCCACCTCTGGTGTAGGAAATCAGACAAAGATTATCTACCAGCACTCTATTTTAAAAATCATTATATTTATCCCTTTCCATCAGACAGTAAAATGTTTTGCGTTTAGAGAGTGACAAGTTCTGACAGCATATTCAAAAACACCATCTTTGTGAATAAAACCCTGCTGTGGGCTGCAAAGGACTTTGTTAGCTACTCTTTTTAAGGCAAGATGTTAAGCGTTTCCCCCATTACAGGCAATTAGGAGAATTTTTTCAGTACTACTATTGTGGAGATTGAATCTATCTAAGGAGCTCAGGGCCGGCTCCAGGCACCAGCTTATCAAGCAGGTGCTTGGGGCGGCAACTCTGGAGCATGGCGGCACTTTCAGATATTCGGCGACAATTTGGTGGAGGGGGTCTCACTCCCGCTTGGAGCAAAGGATCTCCCGCTGAATTGCCACAGATCACAATAGCGGCTTTTTTTTTTTTGGCTGCTTGGGGCGGCAAAACCCCTGGAGCCGGCTCTGAAGGAGCTTATATGGTACCCATCTCCATAGTATCTGAAAAAAGAACAGGAGTACTTGTGGTATTTGAGCATAAATTTGTTAGTCTCTAAGGTGCCACAAGTACTCCTGTTCTTTTTGCAGATACAGACTAACACGGCTACTACTCTGAAACCATAGTATCTGAGAGCCTCACAATCTTCAATTTATTTATCTTCACAGCACCCCAGTGTAGCAGGGCAGTGCTATTATCCCCATTTTGCAGATGGGGACCTGAAGCACAGAGTCTAAATAATTTACTCAGAGTCACACAGGACATGTGGCAGTAGAGAAGGGAATTGAAACTGGGTGTTCTACATCCCAGGCTAGTGTGCTACCCCTGGACTATCCATCCTCTCTGTAGGAACATCAAATCTGGTCCAAGGTCAACAGGGCAAATACTGGAACAGAGACCGTCGCATGTTTCAAAAGATCATGAAATGTACTCACACTTTAAACTGTATTTCAGCTGGAGTGCACCTTGTGGCCACAGACTAGCCTCTTAAGAGTTGGTATGGCAACTTCCACCTTTTCATTCTCTCTGTATGTATACATATCTCCTCACTATATGTTCCATTCTATGCATCCGAAGAAGTGGGCTGTAGCCCATGAAAGCTTATGCTGAAATAAATCTGTTAGTCTCTAAGGTGCCATAAGTACTCCTGTTCTTTAGACTAGCCATAGTGAGCCCTGAGGAATGTACCTGAGGAACAATCTCAAGCACCGAATTACTGTCTATTTTTAGACTCTGTAGTTAGCTAATTAGAACATGCAGCACACAAGTAAAGTGTTCCTTCCAAGATGGGATTTCTTTTAATAATTTCAGCAACTCAAAGTGATTTATTAGAGAGACTCAGATTAGAATATTTAACAGGTGACTGAGCTGTAATACTATACAAAGACACATCAAAGTGTCTTTGATGACATAGCAGCCACAAGATAAAGTATACTACAGGCTAGAAATGATAGTCTGCTCCATCTTGCATTAGTAATAGAGAAAACTATTGCCAAAGGACCTATTTTAATTAATAAAATGGTCTGGCAAAAGGAGAATGTTAAACAATGTCTCTAAATGAAGCATTTCTTCTCAAATATTTATGCAGCCAGGGACAGTTTTTATACTGCAGAATACAGTAAGTTCTTTCACTCAGTTGAACTCCCACAGCCAATTTAGGAACAGAAAGAACGTTGGGACAGGAGCATAACTAGCAGGCAATTATGGAAGCAATTCATGCCATAAAAAGCCAGCAAGAGTCCAGAGCTTGATGGATCCCTGAGACAACTCTATAAAGATGTGCTAATAATAATTTGCAGGCAAATGTCTGAGTCTGCTATGGACAGGAAGCTTTAGAATCCCAAATGATAAGAATGTTCCTAATCATTGTAATCCTCAAGCTTTTGACCGTACCAAGTGAGTGTAAAAAAATATAGATTGATTTCCATAAAAAAGGTAGACTGTAAAATACTGGCAATGGTTCTGGGAGGCAGATTAGAAAAAAATCCTCTCAAGTATAATTCAGTTTAACCAAGTAGGATTCAGTAAGAACAGGTTGCTATTTAATGATGTTAGATAGTTAGTGACATTTTTAACTTGCAAAGTACAGTCTTACACCAGCCACTTCTGTAGCTGGTTAGAAGGGTGAGGTGAGGCTACTTGTTCTTACGCATGGCAGCCAACTGAAGTTGGGTGATGGGTTCTGTGAATAGATCAAATATTCTAACTATATGTGCACGAGAGAAGTAACTGCTAGAGTTACCCCCCCACATCTCTTTCAATCTTGAAATCACATGCTATCTAGGTGCTAAAAACTATTTGCAACAGCAGTTCTTCCTAGGAAACTTTGTCCCTTCCTCCCAGATGAAGACCTAGCTACTATGATCCATATATTTGTCACTTCCAGACTGGATTATTGTAGGTCACTGTACCTGGAGCTGAATGTGAAGACAATGCATAGGCTGGTACAACTAGTACAGAATGAGGCTGCCTGCCTTCTCCCTGGCTTGGGCCACTGTGAGCGTATCAGGCCCTTGCTCAAGTCTTTCCATTGGTTTCCAGTCAGCTTTCAATGCCAATTTAAGGCCTTTGCCCTACATTTCAAAGCAGTTAATGGATCAAGCCCCAGGTACATCCAATTCTGAATTTCAATCTAGGAACCTGCTTGACAGCTCTGCTCTTAGGGGACAATACAGATTGCAAAGCCCATGACAAAGCATGACAGCTGGTGACAGAGAATTCTCCGTTGAAGGGATCCAGCAATGGGAAAATACTTTTGGAAAAGATCTGCTGAATCCAGAGTCTGACTGACTTTAGGAAACACTACAAAATCTTCATCTTTGAAAAAGCCTTTTTGTCATAAGAGACAATCATGACATTGACACCTGCTTCCACTCAATAAAATCCTACCAACTACAAAAAAGAGGAAACTAATAAAATCTAAAACAAACAGAGTTTTGACCCCAAAAACAGAGAGAAAAGAATCCATGAAGTCCACTAGAGACGTAACTCTTGCTATTGATTTTACATGGAAGGCGCTCAGTTATTATAGTGATAAGTGGCAGTATAAAATCCTAAAACATATGAGAATTTGCCAGAATCCTTGATTACTGGGAATTAGAACAATACAAAGAATTAATGTCTGTAGTTGGAAACACTGCAGATGACCAGCCCCAATCAAATAGCCTCTCTTTCACTGAAGCTTGTTCATGACTTTGGTTCCATATCTAATCTCGGTACAAGGTTAATTAGGAAAAGTATTAGGTCTGGCCAATGTTGAAGGGATGTTCCAATTCTCAGCGGGATAGCTGGAAGCTTAAGTGGATGCCTGAGAGGTTAAACTATTTGGCTTTGATAACAGTGATATCAAGGACATAGTTAATTTAAACTTAAGATAAAGCTTGATGAGGAAAGATGGGTGGAACTGCAAATGTGACACTGATATCAAATACCATTCATTAGGATGAATGCTATTCCCAGGATTCCATACCTATGAACATCTTACCCTTAAATATACCCAGTTCGTCCATATTACTTCTATGATGCATGGGAAAGAAGCCTAAATTGTTTTTGGATGTACTTGAAAGAGGTACAAACAGAGGTGAAGGGAGTTCGTGGTGGTTTTCCAAAATTTAACATATTACAATGTGATTCTTTGATTCTAAAACAAGCACTTTATCAGAAAAAGATGAAAAAGCATCAGTATGGTTCCTACCAGAAAAAAAATCTTTAAAGCTTTTTTTCATTAATTGGCCTGAAGTACAACTTCTTGCAAAGTTCACAAACTCAAAGAGCTTGGGCGTGGCTAGCAGGAAAGTTATGCCTTTACTAGTCCAAGTCTTCTCTATGAAATAGCTCATATTCTGAGATAAAGAAGAAAAAATGTGGGCAGACTGGAGGGGATACAGAAAGGTATTCAATGTAGTCAGCCAAACATAGACAGCATTAGGTAGGGAGGAAGAACAGAGTTATTAGTTCAGGAGACCATCTGCACCAGATTGCCTATGTGATGTTGGGAAATCTCTTAACATCTTTGTGCCTCAGTTTCCTCATCAATAAAATGGGGACAATAATATTTACCTACCTCTCAGTGGAAGGTTATGAGACTAAATTGAGCAACATTTGGAAATGCTTTGAGATCATGGGATGGAAGTTGCTATAAAAGTCCAAACTATTTGTTAGTATTCTTACTGCTGTTCCCAGACGATTTGCTCACATCATTTACAACACTCCAGCAAAGAAATCCAGTGTTGGGTAGGTCTCCAGATGAGAAACTCACATACAATAGTTCTACATTAGCAGGCTGCCCTAGAAGATCCACCCATTTTAAGGATTATTGCAGCCTGGGGCTGCATAAAATACAAATCAGTTTCAATTTACGATTCCATTGTTCCAAAGCTATTGAGGAATCGATAGCTACAGGTTGGAGTGGAACGGGGCACTCAGTCAAGCAGTGTGGAATCCCATTTGAGCAGATGTCACCACCTTTGCCTTGGACTGAAGCCTAAAGTCGATCCAGCAGAAAATAATTTTCAGTCAATTATACACCAAGGAGAATGACAACAGTTGGAATTAAAAGCAACGACACCAGCTAAGACATGGGTGGTGAAATCCTGTCCATGTTGAAGTCAATGGGAGTTTTGCCATTGACTTCAGTGAGACCAAGATTTCACCTGGGGTGGCTAATGACCATTATGGTACCTACAGGTGATGGATCGTTTATGGGACTTTTATAATATCAGGGATACTGAAAAAGGTTTAGACCTAGACTGAGGATCTATATCAGCAGAGGTCCTTGTCAGTAAACATTGTGCTGGAAGGCAGGAAGAAGTTGAGCAGGGAAATGTTAATTACAACTCACTGCACCAGCCTGGCTGTTCACTCCTCCACCAAGGGACCTACAGTGAGTTAGCTCCACCCAAAAAGTGATCAGCACTGGCCAAAGAGAGGCTGTGGCCAGGTCAGCGGAGGATGCGCTGAATCAGTCCAGCCCCTGTGGCAATATTGCCTGCTTCCCCCACCAGTTTAAATTTTCCTCGTGGCTCAGGGAGCTGAAATTAGTGACTTTCTGCAGCATCTTGGGTAGTTCTAGTCCTTAATCTAAATGGCAGGCATTTTCCCTTCATCTGAGCCAATTTGAAGCTCACATCCTATGCACACCTTTGTGGAGGCAACATGTTTTTCCTTCTTCCATGTAGTGCTCCTTTGTACATTCCTGGTTCCCCCAGGAAGTGCTGAGACCATGTAATAAGAAAAGGTGTTCTAGTGTTTCCAATTTAACCAGAAGCAAGAAAGACAGCAGTTGTACCATAAAACTCATCAGATTTGCAGCTCCGTTTTGCAGAGCAAATTTTAATTTAACTGAGGCAAACATTCAAATTTTGGATGCTTATCCCATTTAGTCTTTGAAGCTTTTATGGTTCACACCATCTCTATTACATGTCATTACTATCTGGTCTCCTTCTTTTCATTTTCTTTTTTTTTATTAGTGTATGATTAACACCTGCAAACCAGGTTACTAAGGTTTTCAGTGCTTGTGTTATTATTTCTATGTTGCCTGTCTCCTGACTCTTTCCAGATAATATGTCATGCAACAATTATAGATACTTGGCCAAATTACACTAGTGTGTATTATACTACAATTATAGACATTTGGCACAATTCTGAGTTCATCTGTATTTTAATAAATTTACAACAGCTCCATTAACTTCAGGAGAGTTAAAAAATTTGATCGATCCCAATTTTTAATGGCATCCCATAATACAAGAATAGTCGGTCAGTATGACATTAACGGCTGGTATAAAGCTCTCTTTCTGAGAGTTTAAGTGGGATTTAAGTAAACCATTGGTCTTGATGTGAGGAAGGTAAGGAGACTCCTTCCTCTGAAGCATCATGTATCAGTCATTGCTGTAAGCAGGAGACTGTCTATGATGGCCCAGGATGCTGGTGCAGAAATGCAAATTCTATTTTCTCATGGTACCTGCCATAGATATTGAGCCTGATTCTCCTGTCACTTAAACTGATGTAACTCCATGCACTTTAGTGAGATTATTTCTGATTCACACAGGTGAAACTGTGAGATGAAGCCAGGCCCGTTATTAATTTTTTTTCTTTTGCTTATTTCTCTTGCCTTCTTTGTGTTTTAGCACCATGGCTATGTTAGTGTCAATGTTTGGTGCTTGAAAAAAATCAATAAAGTTTTAAAATAAACTGCAGCATGTTGAGGGAATGTTTATGCTGATGTAATTTTTTCCAGTAAATTCCCAGGGTGCTTGTTCAAGAAGCTGGTCTGACAGATGAACTTTCAGCAAGAATTCAGATTAGTTCTGTGCTTCCAGTGCACAGCTTAACAGACAGACACATGTGAGACTTGTGTAGAAGACCTGGGCAAGAGCCTTATGCTTATTTTGTCACAAATCACTTGGAATGAACCATAAATCCATTGCAATAAATCACCATTCCTCTCTAAAGTTGTAGGAACCATGGGAAGAAAATCAGTGAGAAAATATTTCTGAGCAGTTCCTACCTACATTCCATGCACAAGATTGTCCAGTCTCTTTAATGTAGCACAGGCCTTGACAAAGAGACAGACCCGCCCCCCACTCCCCAAGAGCAAAGCTTAGGTAGGATAGTCATGCAACAGGCCAGTGCTTTAGGACCCACGTAGATCCCTAACTGTAAGTGCCCCATGTTTGTACCCCAGGGTTCTCTCTTTCCTTTTGGTTTTAATGGGTGAAGTGCCCCAGAAGCCAGAAAACCAGCATAAGGGCTCTGCAGTGCTTCAGTCCTGTTTTGAGAATGTTGGCGCTTTGCACAGGGGTGATTTTTGCTTTCAGACCTGATGCCTGAAATGCTTTGTGGTACCTGGGGCTTGGTGGCTGGAAGGAAGTGGCAGTTGCCAAGGATACACAAGCCAGCCTATCTGCACATAGGGAATGGGAAACTAAGGGTGCCTTAATTTCATATCATTCAGGCACTGCTAGAATGAGGCTACTGTTCCCACTTAGACTGTATTGCAGCTCAGTGCGGCTGCTAGGTTAAGATTCTCAGTGGCTCATTTAACTATGGGGTGAGAATTGGATGCAGCTTCCCACTGAGCTCTGTAGGAGGAGTACAGAGTGCATTTAAAACTGTAGGTTTCAGAGTAGCAGCCGTGTTAGTCTGTATCCGCAAAAAGAACAGGAGTACTTGTGGCACCTTAAAGACTAACAAATTTATTATTTGTTAGTCTTTAAGGTGCCACAAGTACTCCTGTTCTTTTTAAAACTGTAGTTATCTGGCTGTCAGGCCAATTCACATCCATGTAGAAGAATCATCCAAATGCTGTGAAGATGCAATCAAAACAGCATTGGTTTATACCCTGGTCTTTAATTTTGATGTATAACAGGTCAGAGTTTAGGAGGGATGCTTTGAATCTAATAGGAATGCAGATGATTTAATCTCTGTTCAGAATGTAGGTGCCAATTTGGGGTTTGATTCTGAAAGGTACTCAGTGAACACCCTCGACTCCGCTGGGAGCTGGAGGTGCCCAGCAACATGCAGGAAAGCCAAAGCTAGCGTGGCTTTGAGTCTTTATACAAATCACTGTAGATGCTCTTTGACATATTTCCAGAGACGAATTTAAAGTTTCCCATTTAAATTGAACGTGTATCAGCATTGTTCTGGTGACATTTCTTAATAACTGTTAACGGCCAGATTGTGGCTTTTAAGCACTAGCTTATGCTGGACCAGATGTGCAGAGGCCACATCTCAGCAGGTGCTACTGGGTTAATTTTGTCTGACTCTATAAGAATTCTAGCAGGGAACTCCCAGGAAATGCAACAACAGCAGCTCCACCACTCTTTCAGTGCATGAAGCCTGTGCGCCTGGTTCCACCCTTACCCCACTACTTCCCACCTCATTTCTTCTATAGTAGCTAGTGTCTGGGGGCACGGGTCACTTGCTGGAGGATTCTCTGCATCCTGAGGTCTTCAAACCACAATTTGAGGACTTCAATAACTCAGACATAGGTTAGGGGTTTGTTATTGAAGTGGATGGGTGAGATTCTGTGGCCTGCATTGTGCAGGAGGTTAGACTAGATGATCATAATGGTCCCTTCTGACCTTAAAGTCTATGAGTCTGCCATAGCAGTAGCCAGGGCCTTCTCTTCTGCATCATTATGGTGCCTGGCTATCTGTGCAAGAGACTCCTTGTGGCTTCCCTTCCCTCAGCACACCCAGAAGGTGGGGCCAAAAAAAGGAACGTCATTTAATCCATTAAAGAAAGATGTAAAAAGTAGCATTACTGCAAGTATAATTTCATTAGAACACATTACTTTGCTGTGCAAGTAACCCAGTTAAATCACTCTACTCCTACCCATATCTGATGTAGTCACATCACGTGTAATGATGTCTTTTATGTTTCAATAGTACACTGTTTAATTTCTCTTTCCTTTTTTTCCCAAATCTACCTCTAGATCCTCTAATACTCTTAAAATCTCAGAAAGTCTACTACAGTAGCTACTTTATTTAAACAACAAGACTTCTCCTTTAGTGAGGAATTAAGCAATCCTCATTGGCAGCAGTCTGGTAGGGTGCTTAATTCTGAAAAGGTTGTGCAAAACCCAGGATAAACTACTGAAAGAATGTTTAAAAAAAACAACAACCCAAGAGCTGAAGGTTCACTCTGTTGCAGGGTTTCAAGTAAACTTGCATTAGCCGACTTCATTGCTGAGTGGCACAGAGGCAACTGTTGCCCTGTCAGCAATAGCTCAACACACTATTTGAAATAGTTCTCTGGTTTGTGTCAACACCTGAAAATTACACCATGTGAAAACGTTGTTCTATAAATTAAAGGAAAATTCTATAATGTTTTACATAAATCCCTCTTAGCAGTAGATAACTAGGGAAACTGCACTTACATCTGTGTTTGTTAATACTGATATTAGGCATAATTGTAACTTGCCCAGTTCAAATCATGCATCAAACAGGACTTTAGAAGGTGCAAATCAGCCATCTTTTAACAAGTATTGACTGACTCTATTGGAGTTTCATTCAAAAAAGTGTTTGTTTGGATTGGAGCTGTTAGTATCTATTGATAAAATTCTGAGATGTTTCTTTAGACTGGAGCACGTTTAACCTGGCACCGAGGCTGTGGACATTTAAAAAATAATACCTAAAATGAATGAGTCAGAAAACTCATGCAGTGTGCTTTATACAGTTAGCAACTAAGACATCTGTTTTATTGCCTGTAAAGGTGCAGGACTCACCCTGCGGCACCTCCTGTTGTCTTGGGGAACTAGTTCATCCAGCCTCCAGAGCGCCCTCTGCAGGCAAAGGGGTTTAGACCTGCTGCCTCTGGCTACCTGTAGGCTGCCCCTGTAACCCAGTACCTAATAGGCCATACCAGGCCTGCAGCCTGGGGCTTTCCCCAGCTCTGCTCCAGATACCTGGTTAACCTCCCTACAGCCAGGCCCTTCTCTCTCTAAACACAGAGAGAGACTATTTGCTTGAGCTCCTGGCTCAAGACTTTATAGGGCCAGCTGAGCCTGTTTCCTCCCAATCAGGTCCGGCATCTTTCCCTTCCACAGCCCTCCTCCAGGGCTGTTTTAAACCCCTCAGGACAGGAGTGGGTAATCACCCCGCTACATTGCCTAATTTAATATGATCTGTTCTTCCACCTAACTCTCATAGCTTGTTATGGGGCAACCATGAGGCATTATGTTGCCAAGAAAAAAGGTGATAGAATCTCTCTGTGTAGCGTAGATAAGATCATACCTAGAATACTACAGTGAGTTCTCTCTACTAGAAATCTGAAGGTAAATTTTAGGGAGGTCATAGAGGAGCAACAGAAATGATTAAGGTGCTGAAAGAGTATTAGATCTAAATATGAGTTTGGCTAAGCAACAAATGAAATGAGACAGGCCATGATAAATATGTGCAACTACTTAGGACAGCTGAGAATGGAACAGAATAATTGGATGGGACAAAGGGCATAATCAGTCATTAAGAAAAAGAATAGGTATGCTCAATATTATGAAAACAATTCTGACTGAGATTTATTAGACTAAAACTTCCATGGAAAATACTGGAAGCCTGATGGCTTGAGACATATAAACCTAGACAGGTAATAGCACTAGAAAGTACTGTACTTAGTTGGCAAGGTACTGACCTAGATGACCTCATAACTGTTTTCCATCTCTAAAATCAGTAGTTTTCACCTTTACCTTTCATGAGTAATCCTATTTATCCCAGTGAGATTACTCAAGGAGCAAGCTGTACCTATTAAGTGTGAATCAGGGTAACAGAGTCTGGTGAATAATGATGATAAATAGCTTTAAGGCAGCGCTCACTATTATTTGGAAAAAGCTAGTTGAAAGAAGTATTGGCAGCTAACATTGCTCTCGGGATGGGGTTTAGAAACAGCTGGGGGTGAGTGTCTCTCAGGGTAGGAAACATGGTGAGGCAAAAGAGCTGTAGACACTGAAATGACTTCTGTGTTCTTCATTGAAAAGATGAACCTAGCAAAGCCAAGTTCATAGTAATACTGTATAGCACTTACCTAAGATTTTACAGCACTAGCCATTCCTCACAAGATTTTAGGAAGTAGGTACTGGTGAATGTTGTTAATCCCATTTTACAACTGGGAAGACGGAGAGACACAGAGGTAGTAACTTGCTCAAAGTCTCTCAGCAAGTCAGTGGCAGTGCCAGGATTTAGGGTGGGATCCACAAAGATACTTAGGCACCTAACTCCCAGTTTTAGGCAACACTGTGAACCACAAAACTCCTACCAAACCCCATAGGTGCCACCCACCCAATGACTATCTAAGTATTGATCCACAGTGGAACAGTAGTAGTTGGGTTAACTAACAGTCACTGGGCCAGAGAGTCAGAGTGAGAATGACTTTAGTGGGAGCTGGATCAGGCCCTAGTTTCTGAAAAAATACAATGCATGTTTTGCTTTTGTAAACCATTGGTATTTATTTTATTTATTTAATTAATTCTATAATTTTGCTTTGCTGATGGCTATACTTTAAATAATAATTCAGTTTTTACTACCACAAGCTACACATCAATGTTGAGTCCATCTTTACATTTAATTTCAAGTTTTAAGTAAACCCTTCTGTTTAAACCAGTTCAGTACATATGTTAAAAAAGGCCATGCAGTCCACATTTTTCAAAGAGCTGATTTCCTTATTTTTTGGATATGATGATCAGATTTCAATTTCCTAAAATCTTTTTTTAATTAGAAGATCTCACTAGGTAATGATATTTTTTGACTGTTTATTTTTGGTGTTTTCTGCATGCTTAACTCCCTTGAATTCAGTCTGAGTTAACCAAAAAAATCCCCAAACCTCAATTCCATCATTCAACCAAAACTATTCAAAAACCCAAGACCACCTTTTGGGGCATATTTTTTGGTATTTATCTATGTTGTTCTTGTTTGTTTTTAAATTACAAATGTCCAGTTCATCTGTTTTCTTCTGTCATCTTCAATTTTTGAACAGTATCTTAAAATATTTTTATTTCATCAGGGGTGTAAATAACATGTTGAAAGCGAATAAATATGCCATTCATCTGTCAATGAACACCTGCCCCCGCGGGGTATTAGGTCACCTCAATTTGTTTGTCTGGCCAGAGCTGGTCTCTTGTTGAGAATTTAAGCCAGCTTGATTCATCACCAAAATGTGAACCTGGAACTGACATTGATTTTGCAGATGTGCATAATAAAAATCCCAGGAGTTTTAAAATAATTGACTTCAGGGAAAAACACAAAGAATGTAAATAACATAATATATCAAGTAGAAGTTAATCAATTACTCTCACCCCTGTTAAAATCTGTTTTTATTTGGCATCTTGTTGATTATTTTGTTTAAATAATAATTGTTATTTTTAATAAACCCTCTTAACATTCCCAAATCCAGAAGATTTCTGAACTCTCTTCATGCTTATAAACAACAAAAGGAAGTGATATCATTAGATTAAGAGCTGAGAACTGGGGTGTGTGTGTATGTATGTATGTCTATCACTGCAGCAATGTTCAATTTTCGAGCTTTCAGAGGGGCAAAAACTGAAAACAAAGTTTATCCTGGAGCAATGAATGCTGAAAATATCAAACATGTTTTGAAACAAGATTTCTATTCACTGCCCAGAGAAAGTGCTTTGCAATTGTAAATTTGGGCTCCTAGAAGTGAACAGAAAAGCAGGAGTGTAGCTGAAAAAAAGACAATGCCCTACTTTCTTTCCTCTCCATTTATATAGGCTGTCATCCAAAGCTGTCAAGGAATCAAATCTTCTCAGCAGAGCTTTTCCAGGTGCTCTGTCTACTGGAAGTCAACATACAGACGGATCCAGTGATACAATGGCTACAGCAGTCCCACTGAATGGTGATGTTTGAATTCATTTCATTTCATTGTCTGTCCTGCAATTTAAGAATCTGACATTTAGATTGGTCACAGTGCATCTTTGGGGTGATTTATTTCTCTACCTACCCTTTTGATGGGAGTTATATTTTTTACATAACGATAAAGACTAACTTAACTTGCTCTCTTTTCCTCTCCTGACCTGGAATTGCATGACTTAAAATAGATGCTATTTTAATACTTGGCTTTCATTTAAAAACCCACCCACTAATCCCTTCTGGAAAGTTTTAAACAGTCTCTTTAGAGATAATTTGCTTGTATACAGTAGATGGTCTGTATTTCATGTCCTGCAGTTTAAATAATCAGGAAAAGCAGATTCTATAATTTTTACAATTTTAGATCTTTCAGCTTATTCATGTCTTTGCAGTGCTGTAATTACCAAAGAAATCAATTGTGATGTTGCAAAAAGGAAAATGATGCCCAATTTTTAAAAGTGTTAGGTCTCCATTTTCTAATGGGGGCTTTAATGCAGGCTATAGTTCTGCATACATAATCAATTACAGGTGCAAATGATGGTATTTAGAAATGCAGGCCTACGTTTTCAAAAGTGATTAATAATTTTGGGTGCCCTATTTGAAACACCTTAAAGCATTTTCAGAAAAATCAGGGCCCTGTCAAGTGACTCAGGTTGGATCCTCAGAAATTGAGACATCCAAAATCACTCTCTTGAAAATTTAGGTCCTGATAGAGTTGCCAACTCTGAGTCTGACTGGATATTTGTGAGCACAATCAGGTAGCTAAGTATCTAAATGCTATCACTTTATTGATTGCTAAAGCAAAAATGGAGGTTTGTGTTAATATGGCCCTGTTATTTCAAGTGAAAAATTAGTACAAGATGAGCTTTTAAATAAATAATCTGTTTTCATGTAAATATCCCTAATCATAAAAACCATGGTGCTGGGAACACATATAATTTGTGTTACTGAGCACCAAATGGCCTCTAGCTAGAATTTAATACTTTTTTTTTTTTTGAGGTGTTACTAATGATGTTGGCAGGGTTTCCAATGCAGTCCATAATCAGGAAAAAATGCAGATACTTTTGTGATGCATTATTAACTCAAAACTTAATTTAGTGGCATGGAAAGGCACAGAAACCTTTCAAGTTAACTTGAGCTCATTTTCCAGATACTTTGTGGCTGTCTACAGTTTCATATGGACTCTTTAGAATTTTGGGGTTTGAATGTGCAAATCAAATTGAAACCAAAGGTTCTGAAACTACATGAATCCAAACTGAGGAAAAAAAGTTTCCCATGAAACCTTATGGAGTGAGGCTCCCAGTATCAAATAGTTGTGATCAGTTGTATTTTTTGTTACTAACTGTAATCAGTGCTGTTTCAAGTGTCATTAGTTACAGCGCTTAATATAAAATATAGTCTAGGTTTAAAAAAAATCTCTGTAAACTAAAATATGTAAGGGGAGTTCTGTGGTCTTGCTAAGATGGTTCCTTAACAAAAAAATAAATCAGACAATACCAATGCTAGAGAAGGGAAGGAGAGGATTCAAATCTCAATTAAATGATTTACAAAAGAGAATTATTATGATAATTGTTTCTCTAGCAGCCCTTATAAAAATGTATTACCATATTCCACAGAAATCAATCAAAACATTATATCTTAAATATCAGAGGGGTAGCTGTGTTAGTCTGGATCTGTAAAAGCGCAAAGAGTCCTGTGGCACCTTATAGACTAACAGACGTTTTAGAGCATGAGCTTTCGTGGGTGAATACCCACTTCGTTGGATGCATTATATCTTAAGTTAGAAAAACTGCAATATTTAGGTGCTCACTGAAATACAGTAAGGGTTGCTGATTTTTTTAGTCCATTTAGTGAGATAAACAAAACTAGAAGTGTTGGGGGGTTTTAATAGTACAGTGAACTGTGACTTAAAAAAAATCAGTTGCATATGCATTTAAATTTATCAGTCATCAGGTCAACTCCACTTAGCAACCTCAAGCTAATGCCGAATCTCTGGTTGCATCCTTTTATGCATGCAAATATTGCTTTTGTTTGTTTGTCTGTCTCAGACTGGCTGTTCCACACCCCACACAATGGCTGCTTGTCTGCTTCATGTTTATAAACTTCTTTAATAAGATCCTACGACCTGAACCAAAGAGCTTTGGCCAAAATGTTTAATTATCATTGCCTAAAATTAGGCACCTAAAGCAATATTTCTATATAAGCAATATAGAAAGTATCTATTTTCAGAGGGGCTGAGCACCCCTAGCTCCCAGCAACTTCAGAGAGAGCTGTAGGTGCTTAGGCCCTCTGAAAAATCAGGCTACTTATTTAAGTGCCTAAATGTGGATTTAAGTGCCATATTTTAGGGACCCAAGTTAAAATGTAGGCATTAGGGTTTTGGAGTGAGTGTTGCAAAATTTTCATGGAGGTTTTAGGGGGTCTAGCATGTGAATACAGATAAGATAAATTTTTAGAGTATACTAATTATTAGCAAAGATGAAACAGGCAGTAATCCATTAGACCCATATTGCATAAAGCTAAGGGTAGTTTGCTTTTTAGTTGTTTTTATTTTAACTGGCTTTGGTGGGAGTTACGGGTGCTTTTAGGATTGAGCAGATAATCTGGAGCACAAGCATCACTGGGTGGCTCACAAAGAGGGTCAGGCGTTCAGCATAGTGGTATAATGAGTGATTTGCAGTTTCTCTCTCCCAAGCATCCTGCCTCCTAACTGTTTCTGTTTGATGGTTAGAGCTGCTGTGATTAAATTGGTCCAGAGACCAGCACAAGAGGTATTTTCTTGATATATTCATATTACCTTCCCCTTGATTGGCTACTGAAAAAAGAAAATCCCTATTTGCAGCAATTCCATGGAAACCTAAAGTAAATCATTAATGCCCAAATGTGAGTGGGGTCAATTTGTCACCAATCACATCCTGCCAGAAGCAGGATTTAAGGAGGTCAGTTTTTACAAGGTCAAGTCTGGATTAACTATTTTATGCAATAGCATTAAATAATAAGCACTACTGTTGAATTAATATGAGATGGAAGGGAAGACTGGACTTTAGACTTAACATCTGAAGTTAGCTAAAGGATCTGAGTTTTTCAACATGGAAAAAGTATGAAGTATAATTTATATGCATGTATGTGCCATTACTGGCTTTCAGGATTCAAGCACATTCTTAACCCACAAGAGTAAGAGTAGAAAAACCTAGTGCTAGTCTCTCTTATTTCATTCTTATTTTGATATTTTTTTATATTTCCCATGGACTCTTTTTAATTGCTCTTTTTTGTATTTTCCCACAAAATTCTCTTGCTTGCGTTAGGCAAATGCAACATTCTCTTAAGTTAAAAAAAAAAAGCAATCAGCAAGTGGGAACAACCTTTATTAAGAGTGTAAACTCTCAGGGCAGGGTTCTTGATTTCATTCTTGCATATAAAGCTTCTAGCATTATTGTACTGACAGTATTACTACTAACCATTTACAGAGCAGTGTTCAGTGAAAGACATTTGTCTGATGTGGAGCAGGGACTTAAACCCAGGTCTCCCACAGGAATGCACTAACCAGCAGGCTATCTGGTATTCTAGGGTAGGTCTTGCTCAGTGTCTCCTGTTAAAATTGTTCCACTTTTTATAGACTATTTAAATAGTCATTGGCCTAGAATGAGAATGTGGTTGATTCTATAGTCCAGCACTCTCTTTGGAGATTCAGGTTGCAGTCCCTGCTCCAATTGCTATTTCTGTGCAAAGTAGAACTGCTTCAGTTGAAGAGTTTGAGAGAGCCAGACCCCTGAATACTCTCTACCCCCGTAATTAGGCACTTACCTAGCACGTAGGAGACCTGTATTCAAGTCTCTAACACCCCTCAAATAGAGTAGGGATTTCAACCTGGGTATCTCACATCTCATGTGAGAACTCTAACTGCTGGGTGATTGGGTATAAGGGACCAGAACTACCACTGTCATTGTTTTTTTGTGAGAAAGGGCTGACCTAGCTTAGACACCTAACTCCAGGAGAAGATTCACAGTTGTGAATCCCCAGCAAAAGGAGGCATCTCCTGGTAGGTGCCTAGTTCTTTTTGAGGGGCAGAGGTTAGGCCCAACCTCACTCCTCAGCCTTTCATATTGGCTAATTTAGTCACAGACTGCTCAAATGCGGGCTTTTGTGAATCCCATTCTTAGCTGCCTAACTCTCCCCATGCACTATATAAGGAGCCTGGGCCCCTAACTCAGGGCTGTTAATTCTGCCAAGTGGCAGGGCACCTAAAAGTTAAGCATTGTATCACTGAGTCTAAATCCTCTTTGTGGATCTATCCTTTAAGGTTTCTGCCTCAGTTTCCCTATGTGCAAAATGGGTATAACAATGCTTACCCAATTACTTCACTGAAGTGTCATGAGAATTAATTAACTAATGCATACACAGCACTTTGAACATGTAGATCATTTTATAAATGCTAAGTATGTTACACATAAATACATCAATTTCACTTCAGTGGGACTGTTCAAGTGAGGGCCACTCATGAGAGTAAGGATTGGAGGAGCAGACCCTTACATTATATAGAATCATAGAACTGGAAGGGATCTTGAGAGGTCATCTAGTCCAGTGCCCTGCACTCAAGGCAGGAGTAAGTATTATCTAGACTAGGGGTCTCAAAGTCCCAGCCCGTGGGACATCTGTGGCCCGAGAACCTTCCCACTGCAGCACACGGAGGAGAGACGCAGGCAGACATGCTGCCAGCAATGTTTGCTGCAGGCACTGCCCCCCGCAGCTCCCATTGGCTGGGGGAGAGGGACAGAGATGCCATCACTAGTTGCCTGGCAGAGTCAGCCATGGAGGCAGCATCACTTTTTTCCACAACGAATATAAACAAGTCAAATCCCGAACACAACTATCTGATGCACACCTTGCTGCAATCCTGAAGGTTTCAACTGCTCAGTCGCTGAGGCCAAACATCAACAAACTCACAGAACTGAACCGTTGGCAGGTGTCTGGCAAACACTAAAAACTCTCTGGCAGGCGAAGAACTGTATAAAGTTGTTTGACAGTTTTATTATTTCTAAGAAATTCAAAATAAAAAATACAATATAAACATTTTCTTTTCTGAATACCAACTTCAGTGACATTATTGGCCTGCTGGGAGGATTTGGGGACTGGCACTGGCCCTAAGGTAAATTGAGTTTGAGACCCCTGATCTAGACGACCATCCCTGACAGGTGTTTGTCTAACTAGCTCTTAAAAATCTCCAATGACAGAGATTCTACAACCTCCCTAGGCAATTTATTCCAGTGTTTAACCACCCTGACGGTTAGGAAGTTTTTCCTAATGTCCAACCTAAATCGACCCTGCTGCAATTTAAGTCCATTGCTTCTTGTCCTATCCTCAGAGGTTAAGAAGAACAATTTTTCTCCCTTCTCCTGATAACAACCTTTTATATACTTGAAAACTGTTATTGTGTCCCCTCTCAGTCTTCTCTTCTCCAGACTAAAAAAACCCAATTTTTCCAATCTTCCCTCATAGGTCATATTTTCCAGACCTTTAATCATTTTTGTTATTCTTCTATGGACTTTCTCCAACTTGTCCACATCTTTCTTGAAATGTGGTGCTCAGAACTGAACACAATACTCCAGCTGAGGACTAATCAGTGCAGAGTAGAGCGGAAAAATTACTACTTGTGTCATGCGTACAATACTCCTGCTAATACATCCCAGAATGATGTATGCTTTTTTTGGAACAGTTTTACACTATTAACTCGTATTAGCTTGTGGTCCACTATGACCACCCAGATCCCTTTCTGCAGTACTCCTTCCTAGGCAGTCATTTCCCATTTGTATGTGTGCAACTGATTGTTCCTTCCTAAGTGGGGTACTTTGCATTTGTCCTTATTAAATTTCATCCTATTTACTTCAGACCATTTCTCCAGTTTGTCCAGATCATTTTGAATTTTAATCCTATCCTCCAAAGCACTTGCAACCCCTCCCAGCATGGTATTGTCCACAAACTTTATAAATGTACTCTCCATGCCATTATCTAAATCATTGATGTTGATATTGAACAGAACTGGGCCCAGAACTGATCCCTGTGGGACCCCACTCATTATGCCCTTTCAGCATGACTGTGAACCATGGATAACTACCCTCTGGGAACAGTTTTCCAACCAGTTATGCACCCACCTTATTGTAGCTCCATCTAGGTTGTATTTCCCTAGATTGTTTATGAGAAGGTCATGCAAGACAGTATCAAAAGCCTTACTAAAGTCAAGATATAGCACATCTACCTTTCACAAGGCTTGTTACCCTGTCATAGAAGGCTATGAGGTTGGTTTGGTATGATTTCTTCTTGACAAATCCATGCTAACTGTTACTTATTACCTTATTATCTAGGTTTCTGCAAATTGCTTAATTATTTGCACCATTATCTTTCCGGGTAATGAAGTTAAGCTGACCAGTCTGTATTTCCTGGGTTGTCCTTATTCCACTTTCTATAGATTGACACTATATTTGCCCTTTTCCAGTCCTCTGGAATCTCACCTGTTTTCCATGACTTTTTGAAGATAATCCCTAATGGCTCAGATGCCTCCTCAGTCAGCTGCTTGAGTATTCTGGGATGTATTTCTCAGGCCCTGGTGACTTGAAGACATCTAACTTGTCTAAGTAATTTTTAACTTGTTCTCTCCCTATTTTGGCCTATTTTGACCTCTGATCCTACCTATATAGTGTCCTTTATACAATCTGTGTCTTAAAAGAATTAAGTAACACCCAAGACAGCAGGCAGTGTATGGTATAAACAAAACAAAAGAGGGGATGATCACTTAGAATTTGAAATCCTGAGAATAACTTAATCAACCTTGCAACACAATATATTGTCAATAGAGTACATAATTCTAAAGTACTGTACATAAGAACAGCCATTCTGGATCAGACCAAAGGTCCATCTAGCCCAGTATCCAGTCTAGCCAATGCCAGATGCCCCAGAGGGAATGAACAGAACAGATAATCATCAAGTGATCTATCTCTTGTCACTCATTCCCAGCTTCTGGCAAACAGAGGCTAGGGACACCATCCCTGCCCATCCTGGCAAATAGCCATTTATGGACCTATCCTTCATGAATTTCTCTAGTTCTTTATTGAATCCTGTTATAGTCTTGGCCTTCACAACATCCTCTGGAAAAGAGTTCACAGGTTGACTCTGCGTTGTGTGAGGAACTGCTTCCTTTTCTTTGTTTTAAACCTGCTGCCTGTTAATTTAATTTCACGACCCCTAGTTCTTGTGTTTTGAGAAGGAGTAAATAACACTCCCTTATTAACTTTCTTCACACCAGTCATGATTTTATAGACCTGTATCATATCCCCTTTTAAGAGTCTCTTTTCCATGCTGAAAAGTTCCAGTCTTATTAATCTCTCTTCATACGGAAGCCATTCCATATCCCTAATCATTTTTGTTGCCTTTTTCTGAACCTTTTCCAATTCCAATATAACTTTTTTGAGATGGGGCGACCACATCTGCATGCAGTATTCAAGATGTCCCATGGATTTATATAGGGGCAATATGATATTTTCCGTCTTATTTTATATCCCTTTCTTAATGATGCCCAACATTCTGTTTGCTTTTTTGACTGTTGCTGCACATTGAGTGGATGTTTTCAGAGAACTACCCACAATGATTGTCTCCAAGATCTCTTTCTTGAGTGGTTACAGCTAATTTAGACCCCATCATTTTATATGTATAGTTGGGATTATGTTTTCCAATGCGCATTACTTTGGATTTATCAACAATGAATTTCATCTGCCATTTTGTTGCCCAGTCACCCAGTTTTGAGAGATCCTTTTGTAGCTCTTCGCAGGCTGCCTGGGACTTAACTATCTTGAGTAGTTTTGTATCATCTTCAAATTTTGCCACTTCACTGGTTACCCCTTTTTCCAGATCATTTATGAATATGTTGAATAGGACTGGTCCCAGTACAGACCCCTGCAGGACACCACTATTTACCTCTCTCCATTCTGAAAACTGACCATTTATTCCTACCCTTTGTTTCCTATCTTTTAACCAGTTACCAATCCATGAGGGGACCTTCCCTCTTATCTCATGACAGCTTACTTTGCTTAAGAGCCTTTGGTGAGGGACCATGTCAAAAACTTTCTGAAAATATCTGTGTATACTATATACCCACTGGATACCCCTTGTCCACAGGCTTGCTGACCCTCTCAAAGTATTCTAGTAGATTGGTGAGGCATGATTTCCCTTTACAAAAACCATGTTGACTCTTCCCCAACAAATTATGTTCATCTATGTATCTGACAATTTTGTTCTTTACTATAGTTTCAACCAGTTTGCCCAGTACTGAAGTCAGGCTTATTGCCTGTAATTGCCAGAATCACCTCTGGATCCCTTTTTAAAAATTGGTGTCACATTAGCTATCCTCCAGTCATTTGGTACAGAAGCTGATTTAAATGATAGGTTACAGGCTACAGTTAGTTAGTAGTTCTGCAATCCTAGTAAATTACTATTACTTGTATTATATTTTATGGTACGTGAGAGCTTAAATATAGTGTAAAAAGATGATTTTTTTTGTTCTTTTAAAATGAGATTTGGGTTTCTTTTATTTGCCTGCTGGTTTCTGAGCTTAGTGTGCAGTCAGGTCACATTTTCAAACTTTGCTCTGGAACCACAATGGCTACAAACTGACTTTTTTATTTTTAAAAGAGACCTGAGATTCTCATGCAATCTCTTGATTGCAACTCTGAGGCTTTACGAAAACACAAATAACAGGAGAGCTGGCAACACTGTGATAGGAACCTTGTTTTTCTCAGCATCCCTTTCTGTGGCTGGCTCTTTATATTGGTAGAACCAAGGAGCTGCAGCCCTAAGGGTGATATTATGCGAATGGCTGCACCTCTCTCTTCCAGCTGGTAAGTAGTTTCGAATCCTGTTATGTTTTTCACCCTTTTATACTTTTCTTTCTCCTGGGGAGATGGCAAGATTGGAAATGTAACATATGGCATGAAAGGGAACTTTGAGGCTTTCAGAGTGGTTTTGTATTTCTTATTAAAATACAGTTCTGTAAAAATGAACAAGTATGTAAAAATGACACCCCACATTCATGCTGATAAAACTTCCTACCATATCTCAGTATCATATATTGTGCATCTTGCAGACAAACTAATTTAGGAACGATTTTTCTTTTTGGAAATATATATTGCATCCCTGTGCCTGTACAGCCAAGTGCTTTAGTTACTATAAATCCAACTTCTCTCAGCGGGAGAAAAATTTAAACTAATAGATGTAAAAAAAAAAATCAGAAGTAAATTTTGGTACATTAAAAATGGTGGTGCTTAAAAGTCCAGTATCTTGTGGTGCTACAGGCTTGGGAAAAAATGCTGGGCTCAGTTGAAAAAAGAGTACTCGCATCCCTCACATGTGGTGGTATAAAGCTTCTTTTTCTGTTCTGTAGTGTCCTGAGATATCATACCTTAAAGCTAGGACATTTTTATGTATAGAAAAGCTGTCTGGGCCTTAAGAAAGTGTAATTGCATGAGCAAGGGAAAGGAAGAAACATATCTCTGGGAAGTTGATATATATATTTAATAGCATCTGTTTGAAGCTGCTTAGGGGTTTGGACTGTTAGGATAAGAAGGATTAGTGGACAGATGATACTGCCCTAGGCATGTAAATTGCACAGGTATGTGACAAATTTATCACATGAACATTATCTGCACAACAATAATGTCCATGCATACGTCTGCCTATCCATCTATTTATACACACAGTTTCCTACTCTCTGTGTTAAATGTTATATGTTTCTATTTATAGGCATACTCTTCTATCCCTATCCTTGGGGCTAGATTTAAGGTATAGGCATCATAGGCCTGTGCATAGGGCCCATGCTCCTGGGGTAATGTGATTACACTGGAACTTCAATTTTGACTTAAAGTACATTTTCTATCCTCATGGTTAGGAGACAAAAACTGAAAATGTGAACAGAGTGCAGACCAAGGCAATGGTGTCTGCCTGCATCTGCAGAGCGCCTGAAACAATAGCTCTGAGAGTGTGAACTGCCCCATTTGTCTCACTGGGGTTCTAACTCCAAGCCCCTTTGCTCTGAGAGGCCCTGCCAGTGCCACCCCAGCCGAGGGCTGGTAGGAGAAGAGCACCATGGGTCTGGGGCCCCCATCCAAATAAAAATACCTGGCTGCTCAGATTGTTCCCCGCTGTTGCTCTCAGGGGTGAGAAGAGGATCCCTACAGCTGCCCCTGAAGGCAGGAGCGGGTGGGCCCCCTTTTCCAGTCCTGAAAGGAAAAATGGAGCCCCCTCATGCTGCTGCCCCGATTCTCTGGGAGTGGGGGCAGGGTACAGGTGTAAAGCCATGAAAGGCCCTGAGTTGAGGCATGGCTAGGACCACTCTCTGTCTTAATTAGGCCCGGCCTATCTGTACCCTTTTCTCTTCTCATTTTACTTTAATAATGTTAAGATATTTTAACAGGGATTAGAATGTATACTTGATTCTTCACAGGGGATGGCTATCCCTATATTATCCTCTGTGGACTGAGAGTCTCTTCATGAATTTAACTTCATTTAGGTGAGGAAATACTGTGTGAGGTGGAGCCGGTGTGAGGGAGTGTGGGCCTGGTCCTGCACTCTTTACTCAGACAGAGCTCTCATTTTCCAGGGGAGTTTTGTCTGAGGAACGAGCACAAAAAAGGGCCCCATCAGGATGTACTCTGAGTATCTGTCAAAGTGCAGGAACTTAATACAAATTTGTGAAAATTCCACAACCTGAAACATTTCCGCCATGTCTGGTATTTGCGGAATTATAAATTAAGCAGGTAAATCAGAAGGGGAGATCACAGAAGTTGGAGGGAAAATGTACGTGTGCTATAAGAAGCAGTGATGTGCATGGTATCCTGAGGAATGCATTCTCCTGTGCACTCTTTTTTCCAGACTCTAGCTGAATCTTCTGGTGCTTATTTGACTATTTCCAGAACCAATGAGCTCTCCGTAGGTACTGGCGTCCAATCAGGACCTTAATCTGTTAAATAGATTTAACTGGCTGAAAAATTTGTAGATTACTGTTCTACAGGATGTGCCTGGAGTCTAATTGCTGTTGCACTGTAATGTTCAGTAGCAAGTCAGATTTTAGCACTGTATGTCCCTCTTTACTATAAGGATGTTCAAAGAACTTTGCAGTTTTAGCTCTAATTGCAATGTATTTATGAAGAACACTTTGTCAGATGAATTGGAAACACAGAGTTAATGTTGACCTAGGTCTTAAGTAACTCAGAAAAACATGAATAATTATCAATTGTCCTAATACATTCCATGGTCCACACACATATAACTACAAAAAAAGAACAGGAGTACTTGTGGCACCTTAGAGACTAACACATTTATTTGAGCATAAGCTTTTGTGGGCTACAGCCCACTGCTTCAGATGCATGATGCATCTGAAGCAGTGGGCTGTAGCCCACGAAAGCTTATGCTCAAATAAATGTGTTAGTCTCTAAGGTGCCACAAGTACTCCTGTTCTTTTTGTGGATACAGACTAACATGGCTGCTACTCTGAAACACATATAACTGAGGGTGGTATTTGGCCTACTGAGTGAGAATTTTTTTAAATGGTTCTCTATAAAGGACTAAGACCCAGAGCCTAAATACCTTTATGGATCTGGGGTCAAGTATTGAGCTGTGTTAGAGCTGGGCAAATACTAGAACAAATATATTCTGCAAATATTAATTTGAAAATAAATTTTCTTTGTCTTTTACTCCTGTGTTTGCATGCATTTTATATTCTAGAAAATGAGTTTATTGGTGGGAATGTTCATTGAAGCATGTTCAGTTCTAAGTGAATACTGCAGAATATTTGCTGGCAACAAATGTTGAATTATTAATTGAAAGTATTGGATCCGAAAACTTGATCCTACAAATCTATGCTTATCCAGTCAAGGAACAGAAACTTGCCATGTAATATATATGCCCAATATAAACAGTTCATATTTTGAATATAGCACACTTGCAACAAACTGCTGGTGAACAAGCTAAAGACCAAGACCTATCTACAGAAATATTACAGTTAATACCACTTAGCAATTGCTTTAGAAAATATTGTGACTAGTTACAATTTGTGAACAGTAAAAGATACAAAGTTTTTAATAAATTAATCATTACTATTCATGCATCTCTTGCTAGCATATCTTTTTGCTAGAATATTCTTGCTAGAATAGCTCTTCTATCTAGAGTTCACATTCTGCTTTAATAGATACATAAAATTTTATATACCTATTGTGATAGACCCAGGCCAGTTGGGTATAGCAGAAGGCAGATATACTGACCCCTGGATTAACAGTTTTCTGTTCCCTGACTGACCAGAGCAGGGGCTGCTCCAGGCTAATGAGAACACCTGACTCTAATTAACCTGCAAAGAGTCAGGTGAGGCTATTAAGTTAATGTGGCTATCTGACTCTAATGAAGGCCCTGCAGATACTATAAAAAGGGCTCACTCCAGTCTGGCAAGGGAAAGCCAGGGGAGAGGAAGTGCGGCTGAAGGGCTGGTTAATGAAGACACCCCCAAACCATCATTAAGGGAGCTCTAAGGTAAGGATGAAGAAGGGAGAAGCAGGAGAGCTGTGGGGCAGTGGCCCAGGGAAATGTAGCAACTCTAGCAGTGAAAGGTTGGCTGCCAACAGCTGCTACCATTAGGGTCCCTGGGCCAGAACCTGGAGTAGAGTGTGGGCCCGGGTTCCCCCCAACCCACCTCTACAGGAACATCTCCTGGGAGGGGAAGTCAGGCCCGTATCAGAGCAGGAGGCTAAACTGTTCTGAAATAAGCTCCCAGGGACAACAGAGATTGTGGGAGTTCTCTCACCAACCTCCTTGCAGGCCTATGATGAAAAGGGCTCAGTAGACTGTAACCCTGGCCCTAGAGAGAGAAGGGCTATGTGGAGGGTCACAGGGAGCCACTGAGGCTAGCATAAACCACCTAGAAGTGCAGGACCCATGGGAGCAAGGTCAGAGCTCTGCCATGCTATATAAACAAGTTTGAAAATCTGGTAACTAATTTCTAATGGGAATTTGGCATCCAAAACCCTTAGGCAGCTTTGAAAATCCCACCCTGTATTATTTGGAATACGTTGTTATACATCATTGTGAATCTTTGTTCAAGAAAGGACTAGGACTGGAACAAGAAGTCTGATGGAGCAAAACTAAGATCTTTTGGTAGACTTCAGCTGGTTGAGTCTCCCACCTAGCTCCACATAACACAGTTGTCAAGTCAAAAAGTCACCCCAATTGTGGTCTGGTTTTATTAACTAAAAGACAATTCCAAAATAATTCATGACTCACAGCCGAATGCTTTGTTTCCACAGACTAGGTTGCTCCTAGAGTTACTTCTCTCAAGACCAGACTTTATCTATCTATCTTTATTTTCAGGATGGAGTTTAATGAGCCACAGCTGCCTCAATATGTCAGCAATAGTTACCCTGTTGCTATCTAGGATTCCAACCCCCTGTAGGCTGAGTGGAGTAACAAGAGTATCCTGGCACCATTTTACAGCCATATTAAGTGGAAAAGGGTCTTTATACAACAGAGCAGTAAAAGACAAAATATTTTATTTTAATTCTTGCTGTGCAGGTCACCTTTGAGTGGATTTTTTGCTAAGATTGCCTCAGTAATGCAAGAGCCATAGGCATTCCCTGCCATCAGTTTAAATGGATTCCTTGGGAAACACCCTAGTCAGGCAGACATCCCAAATAAATGGATGGTTGGCTAAAGACTGTGTAGGTATCTCTGCAAGTTTAATAACAAATTGATGTTTCTCACTTGAAGCTATGTGTAGCATCAGGTGTGACTGTAAGAGGAGGTTGTTAAGAGGAAATGTATTGAAGCAATAAAGTTTAGGTTCTTCTCCTCCCCTTGGTAAAGTCAAGGGAGCAGGATTGGGGCCCTACCTGTGCAATCTGGTTGGATGAGTGATTGGAGGAAAAAACCACAAAGAAACTCTAACAGCAGCATTTTCTACAGCTGTATTAGAGTATTAAGCGCTGCTGCTAGTGAAGAAAGATGAAAAGACATTAAAAATAGTACATTGCACCAGTGAGAACAATCTCGGCCAAAGCAGTACAAGAGGTAGCATTGCAAAATACCCCAACATGGCCAGGCTTCCCTAGCATCCAATAGCATTTTTTGGTACGACAGTGAGGAATTACAAATCTTGCTGCTGGAAGTGTGTGTATACTGACTGGAATTGCACCTAGGTGCAGAAACATTCTGGATCTACTTCAGAGGTGCCAAAGCTTCTGCTCTCTAGTATATTTTTCACTTAGCCCCTTAAAATGAACTTTTGTCTCAGTTTGAGTTCACTGTAGGGTGAACTAGTATTTTTAAGTATTTAGTTATTGATTAATGTAATCTCAGAAGCTTCTGTCTGTCATTTCTTCCTCTAATTACCCTTTCTCTGCACTGAAATATTTTATGGTTCTTCAACAGTATGATCACCTTAACACTGAATGTATAAGAGGTTTCTCTGCAGTAAATCAGCTGACTTGTTGGATGTCTTTCCTTTTACTTCTTCAAAAGAAATTGTTAGTGACTTTGAGGGAGCAGCAGTACAGGCTTGAGTCAGGAATAAACTGTACAAATGCAGTAGGGAGAATAGACAGCTCAACTAAGGCATCTTAATCCTTACCTGCAGTGGCTTTATTATTTTAGTCCTGGTCCAAGGCTGCTGTTCAGGTAGTTGGTTTGAGATATGCAGAACAGGGTGAGATTAGCAAACCCGTTGTCACTTGTGATCGAAGGCAGTTTGTACCTATGCTATAGAAAGGTTAGAGGAGTAAGTGACATATAAAAGCTTAACACTGCCACCACAATTTCCACAGTTGTGATGATGGTGGGGGCTTATATAATCGCCTATAATCCATTGCTTTATGGAGCCATTGGGTTTGGGCTTTCCCACCCAGAGAAAAAATGGGGAATGAGGTGAAAAGTTATGCACAGAAGAATGAACACTTTTGAACTTGCTAAAAGGTTTCATTTTGAGGGATAGGTAAAGTTTTGTTGCATTTTTTTTATTTCCGTTCCCTAGTACATCTATATGGCTGGATAATCATTTACACTGGTGCAAAGGGAGAGAAGCAGATGTAAAATGCCACCAAGTTGGAATGGTAATATTTAACCCCCCCTTTGCATAGATGTAAACAACTGCACAAGGCAGTGGGGAATCAGGCTGGTAAGCTCTAGTTTCACATCTGTTAAAAATGAGTATAATCATAGAATCTCAGGGTTGGAAGGGACCTCAGGAGGTCATCTAGTCCAAGCCCCTGCTCAAAGCAGGACCAAACCCAACTAAATCATCCCAGCCAGGGCTTTGTCAAGCCTGACCTTAAAAACCTCTAAGGAAGAAGATTCCACCACCTCCCTAGGTAACCCATTCCAGTTCTTCACCACCCTACTAGTGAAAAAGTTTTTCCTAATATCCAACCTAAACCTCCCCCTCTGCAACTTGAGACCATTACTCCTTGTTCTGTCATCTTCTACCACTGAGAACAGTCTAGATCCATCCTCTTTGGAACCCCCTTTCAGGTAGTTGAAAGCAGCTATCAAATCCCCCCTCATTCTTCTCTTCTGCAGGCTAAACAATCCCAGTTCCCTCAGCCTTTCCTCATAAGTCATGTGTTCCAGCCCCCTAATCATTTTTGTTGCCCTCCGCTGGACTCTCTCCAATTTATCCACATCCTTCTTGTAGTGTGGGGCCCAAAACTGGACACAGGCCTCCAGATGAGGCCTCACCAGTGCTGAATAGAGGGGAATGATCACATCCCTCGATCTGCTGGAAATGCCCCTACTTATACAACCCAAAATGCCTTTAGCCTTCTTGGCAACAAGGGCACACTGTTGACTCATATTCAGCTTTTCGTCCACCGTAACCCCTAGATCCTTTCCTACCATATATCTTCCTATCTGGCAGGATTGGTGCAACAAAATATTGATTGGTTAATGTTTTCAGGGCGTGATGTAAAGGCTAAGCCTGTGGGTGGTCAACATCAGCAAAATGGCCTGTGGCCCACAGTCAGATTACCCTGATGGGCTGCAGGTTGCCCACCACTGGGCTAAGTGTTGTTATAAGACATATAGTAGAAAGTAGAGATTATAAAATTATCCTCTTTTGAGGTCTGATTATACAAACTCTTTCTCAGATGACCATTTCTTATTGACACATGTAGTGATATTAACATGATCTTTGTCATGAGTGTTTGAAAGTTTACACATTCATAGTTTTGTAGCTCTTAAGGCCAGAAGCAACCGTTAGATCACCTGGTCTGACCTCCTTCATATCACAGGCCCTTTAATTTCATCCAGTTACCCCTGTATTGAGCCCAATAACTTGCGTTTGGCTTAAGCATTTCTTCCAGAAAGGCATCCCATCTTGAATGGCAGACACCAAGAGATGGAGAATCCACCATTTCCCTTGGGAGTTTGTTCCAATAGTTAGTCACCATCACATTCAATGTAGGGAACATCTTTTCTCTGATTACTTGAAAACACATTCTGCACTGGGGCAAGGAAAGGGGAGAGGTTCAATCCTGTGTGAGACAAAATGTCTGGTTGGTTGGCTGCTGTTTGTTTATGGATATCCCACTATTGTTGCTTTCTTAATAATTTATCTTCTCCTCCAAGATGTGACTCATTTAAGTGTGTTTTTGCTTCACTTTATTCTTTTGGTCAAAATCAGAAACAGAATGTGTCTGGATTTTTACTCCTAACCTTTAATCCCATAAACATTGTGCAGGAGCCCTGACTCAGTGCAAACACTATAATTAAATTGGCATTAGAACTCATGATATGTTTATTCTTTAATAAATTAAGCTTTCACACATGCCAGTAAGCTAGTTCATTGAGTGAACAAAGGAAAATGTAGGCTAAGCTGCAGGAAAAATGTCCTAGCAGTTACATCTATAGATGACTGCGATTAGTCTCCCAAGGGAGGAAGTAAAAATATAATTGCTGAAGTCATTGACTAAACTGGGTAAAGCACTTGAGAATATACTTTAAGGAGCACTGCGACATTGGCAGAGTCATTGGTACAGCAACCTACTGACTCAGTGTAGCTATAATAACCCTGCTGAGGCAGTCTCTGATTTTATTTCTTGTTCACAGCTCCTCCGTTATATTGCTCCTCCATATTCTAATGCTCCTCAACTTCATTGCTTTCTGCATAGGTATATCTAATCTCCTAGAACTGGAAAGGACCCCAAAAGGTCATCGAGTCCAGCCCCCTGCCTTCACTAGCAGGACCAAGTACTGATTTTTGCCCCAGATCCCTAAGTGGCCCCCTCAAGGATTGAACTCTCAACCCTGGGTTTAGCAGGCCAATGCTCAAACAGCTGAGCTATCCCTCCCCCAAGATGAATCAAGAGGGTTCTCTCATCTCTAATTTCTATGATTCTGTGTTACATTAATTAAATTCTTCATCTCTGGAATGCTCTCCTGTTCTCCTTGCACCAAGCTTCATCCTTCCCATTGAGATTCAGTACCCTGGGTTCCATACCCTAAGGTGTTTGGGGGAATGTTTTTTATCATTTCCATCTCTCATAAGAACAGGAATTAATGAAACCATCTGGTACAGTATTCTCCCTATGAATAAAAGTCTGTCTCCTTTGTTATGCCATATCCAGCAGGCCAAGTGGTGCTATAGAGAAGTCTCTAAACCTTTGCTGAATGTTTCAGTGGTAACTGGCCTTGCATAGTTTATTCCCAGGAGGAAGTGATATCTAGTGGCTAGAGCTAAGGACTGGGCAAGGAGTTAAGGACTGTTTAGAATTCCTGGATCTGCCACAATGTTGTTGTTACCACATAGAAATTGCCTTATTCCGTGTTACTCAGTTTCCTCATATTTAAAATAAGAATAACATTTACAGTGGTTGCCATGAAAAAAAGTCACCATTTGCCCCACATTAATACAGTGGTAGTTAAGGTGTTTCAGTTTCTTACTATATTTATAATAGGAAACAACTTTTGGCAGAGGGTGATTTTTTTATTTTATTTTTAGTGACAGCACTCATAGGGACATCACTGAAAGGTTGGGAAGTTCAACGTTTGTAAAGCTCTTTGAGATGCCAAGAAGAAAGGTTATATAGAAGCTCAAGCATTACGCCAGAGGGTTAGTTTACAGTCTGTTTAATTGTAAAGCTCTGAGGGCAATTAGGTCTTAAGCCATGATTGGGGCTGCCAGGCACTGCTATAATACAAATAAATGTATTCTACATTTGAGAGCGTGTTTGCTTTTAGGATTCTGCCTTCTAAGCGCTAACAGACCACAGTACAAAAATAAGAAAATGAATATGGTGCTCCTTCAGTTGCCAATTTGATTTGTAACTAGTTCCTCTTCTACTCTACCTTGCAGAGGGAGAGGAAGATCTTAATTTTTCCTTTAAGAAAAATAACTTTGTAGAACATGGTGTCTGAAGTGCAAAGAAAAGGCAGGGAAGTGATACAAAGAAGAGGTGGCAAAGCAAGGAGGCCAGGTAATGAGAAATTGAGATTGTCAGTCTGAAATTAGATAGGAGATTAAATGCAAAAACTATATTACAAGATGATAAAGCCTCTACATTCCTGCTTTAGCTGCCTTCTTGACCACATGGTAAACCAGAGTGTCTTCACTCTATGCACTTCAGAGAAACTGAAAATCCAGCTCTCCTAGCAAAACAAAGCAATAAAAAAAAAATACTGCCTGTCAGTGGAAAAAGTTAGGCCCAGCTGTATGACAACATTAAGAGAAACATTTCATTAGAACCCACCCCATTAGAAAACATGCTGCTCTAAGAGATCTGGTTTCCTCTCTCCATATGTATACGGTGGGATCTACAAAGGTACTTGGGCACCTAAGTCTTAGTTTTAGCTCCACAGTGATCCACAAAACTCTCATCAAACCCTATAGGCATCTAAACTCACTCAACACCTAAGTTTCCAGAGTTAAAAAGTTCCCTAGAGACCAATGATTCTTCCTCTGGACATGTGCACTGCTGTCTTATCCTGATGCCTATCCCCCCCCCATCTAAGCCCCAGAGCAGTTTACATGGGTCACATTCAAAATCCTTTCAGAGGAGGAGGGAGAGTGCCGACCTTCTAGTTTTTGGCCCAGTGGTTAGAGCACTCACCTGGGACCTAGGAGGCCCAGGTTCATTTCCCCCCTCTCTACGTGGGGGGGGGGGAGAAGGGATTTGAACAGGGGTGTCTCTCTGGGGGGTGCACTAACCACTGAGCTCTGGGATAGCCTGATGCAGGACTCCCTCAGTGTGTCATGTTGAAGCTGTTCCACTGTGGATAAATAATGAAAGAGTGATTGGGAAGCGAGTCTCCTACCACCCATGTGGGTGTCCTAGCCACTGGATTACAGAGTTATTCTCTCTCTCTCTCTCTCGCTCTCTGACTGTTTCACTGTGGACAAATACTTAGACAGTCATCAGGCCAAAGGGAGAGCAAGCATGAGAGAATGACGCTGTAATCCAGCGGCTAAGGCACCTGCCCACTCTCTCCATTCATTGGCTAGGGAGCCTAGATGCCTAATTCAGTCTTTGTGGATCACACTGTGTCTCTGATTTTGTAGGCACCCAAAAGTTAGGCACTGACACTCAGCATTGCAATGCCTATGTCCCTTTGTGGCTCCCACCCCATAGTACATGGAAGAGTTTAGAGTGCGACTGTGTCAGAAATCCAAATTGGTCTAATAAGGATGTGATCTAGTAGTTTGAGAGGGGGCCTGGAGTTCAGGACTCATGGTCTATATACATAACTAATAATAACAGTAGTTATTATTAATATATATTTATTTATTATGTAAGCTCTTTGAAAGATCAAACTCTCTTAAAATAGTCGTACAATCTCTGAGGGAAGAGGAAGCAATCTAGTCCACTTGGAATTCTGTCTTGTGTGTGTTCATTTTTTGGGAAGAACTCAGGCACTATGGTGTTAAGTAGAACAACCTGAGTAGACAAGACACGGTGTTATCAGGTGGGAAAACAGGCTTTATCCCCACTTTGTAGCTGGGAAAACTAAGAAAGCAAGCTTAAGTGACTTGCTTCATGCTACAGAGGCAGAGGTGCTGGAACAATTTGTATAGTGGGGGTGCTGAGAGCCATTGAACCAAACTGTAAACCCTGTATACAGTGGAAACCACTTCAAGCCAGGGGATGTGGTAGCATCCCCAGAACCCCTAGTTCCAGCACCTATGTACAGAGGTGTATGTAGCATCAAAGCCAGGATGTTGAATCAAGAGAACCTGGTTTACAGTCCTGTGCTCAGACCATCAGACTTCCCTTCACTCTGCCACTGACTCAACAGATCAATGAAAGCAGCCACAAACTCTAACCTTCCTCCCCAGGGTCAGGAATGCCACAACCTACCTCTTGTCCCCCTGTTTCTTTTGGGAAATGTAAAATTGTTGAAGATTCATTTCATAAAGAGTCTTTGCCAAACTCTCCACAATCTAAATTTACCACCTTCTTCACTGCTGGGAATGGTGCTGCTGTTTCAGTTCAAGTGTTGCTGTGTATTTAGAGCTAGGAAATGGCTCTCCTTAGCTACTTCCTTAAAATCCTGTGTGTGTTGATTCGAGAAAGCTGACAGCGATGCCTGAACCACTCTGGACCTGATCTGGTGATGCTACAGACAGTGTTAGCAATAACCATTTCAGCAACTTTGCTGCCTTTGCTTATCACAACACTGTCAGTCAGCAGCACCTTCCTGCCAGCTTCCGGGGTGCAGATTCTGATCAGCAGAGGCAGCAGTTGAGATATAAATTGTAGAAAATCTTGATGAAACCTAGTGGGAAATGTTTTATATCAGCCCAGCTTCTGTTGGCAGGGATGTACTAACAACGGCTGAGCCACAGTTTTTCAGTTCTGTTTAATATAGAATCCCCAAGGTTTATTTAAAAAGGTGGTTTGCACACCCTGGAATATATAACCATGTGGTTCCTGAAGTTATTCATAACTGAATTAGAGAGTTCTTGTTTTGTAAGCATTTTGGCTGATGAATACAGATTCTCACTGGCTGGAAAGGGAACAAAACACTCTGTAATCTGACTCTACTGTGAGTCTCTCCAGGAACAATATAATTACATTAAAAAGAAGTTATTTTAAACTAAAGGAAAAAAGATTTAAAAAACAAATCATAGTTTGTTGTGACATTCACACTATTTAATCCTCTCCTCTTGGTGACATTGACTTAAAATGCTCCAATGAGCTACAGTCAGTTGGAAGCAGTTTCAAAATATACACAAGACACCTGATGTGTTCATTCATAGAAATTTGGGTTGAACAGCAGGGAAAAACTTCCTTGACAGTGCAATGCACCAGAATAGTCTGCCTAAGTAAGTGGTGGAAGACAATCACTTGGGCCTTTTTTAAAAAGTAGACTGGAGAAAAAACCAGGAAATGTGCTATAGGGAACAGTCCTGCTTTGGACTTCAGGGGATGAACTGGATGATTAAACAGACATTTTCCATTTTGAATGTCTATAAAAATCTGGATTATTTATAGCCAACTGATTCAGATAAAACAATATTCCTTTCCCCCTCTTCCAAACATCCATTAATGTAATCAAATGCAAACTAAACTTTTTTTTCCAATGCATAGAAAATCCACTCCCTGGAACAATGCAGTTATACTGACCTAACATCCAGTGCAGACAGTGTTATGTGTACAGGAAGGCTTCTCCTGTCGACATAGCTATCGCTTCTCAGGGAGGTGGAGTACCTACACCAATCAAGAAGCCCTCCTGTCAGTATAGGTAGCATCCTCACTAATGACTACAGGTGCAACGGTGCTGCAGCAGCACTGCAAGTGTAGACCAGCCCCAAGTAAGTGGATGGGACTGGAACTTGGGGGGAAGAAGTTCTTACTGTATTTCTGTCTGGGACTGGAAATGTAAACATAGAAAGTCTCATAAGAGATCTTTCTCCAGCTCAGGACTGTAGATGGGATAAGCTGAATACTATATTATTGTAAGATGATTATTTGAACCAAAAGTGATTTCCACAGTTTTGCTTCCAAAAGTTTTCTCATTAATTGTGCATCCCTTAGTGTTCTATAATAATTAAAAATAATACAGGCAGGTAATGGACTTATAGCATAATAGAGTCCTAGGGAAGATGGTGTTCTTTACTTTTTTACAATAGCTGTGAATGTTATATATCTACTTATTCAGTACAAAACTTTTCCCTTTAATCTTAGTACTTTTATGGCAAAACAGTGGGGAGGAAATGCAGCATTGATATAAAAGACTTTGCTGTATCTTGGGGCTTGTCTTCATTTAAGAGTTAACTCAAGTTATAATTTGTGTGTTGCCCTGAATTCAGGTCCCAGGCACTCTCTCAAACCTTAACTTGAGTGCAGTGGTGTTTTTGTATTTCAGCTGGCTGGCCCGTCAAAGGGTATAGACTACTACAGCTCAAGCTAGCAACACTCGTCAGCAGCTAACACAACCACTCTATAACAGGGCCGCCCAGAGGGGGGTGCAAGTGGGGCAATTTGCCCCAGGCCCTGGGCTCCGCCGGGGCCCCCACGAGAATGGCTGGCTGGCTGGCCCCACCCGACCCCATCTCCACCCCTCTCCCGGAGCTTCAGCGCATCCGGCAGCGTCCCTGGACAGCGCTGCAGCGTGGCTCCAGCGGGGCCTGAGCTCTGCCCCGCTCAGAGCCGTGTGGTCAGGGGGCGGGGCTGCGAGCTACAGGCTGAGCTCCGCTCCCTCTGCTCGGCCTGGAGCTCGCAGCCCCACCCCCACACCACGCGGCTCTGAGCGGGAAGAAGCTCAGGCCCCGCCAGAGCCACGCTGCAGCTGTCGAAGGACGCTGCTGGATGCACTGAGGCTCTGGGAGAGGGGGGAGCTGGGGGGGTTGGCTAAGGAGTAGGGGGCTGGGGGGGTAAGGGGCTGGGGGGGTTGGCTAAGGAGTAGGGAGTCCTGGGGATAGGGAGGGGGCAGAGGTGGGGGGCAGTCGGGACAGGGAATGGGGGGGTGGATTGTGGGCATTCCGGGGGGGGTGGATAGGGGACAGGGAACAGGGGTGGGGTCCTGGGGTGGTTGGGGGTGGGGATCTCTGGGGGATGGTGAGCGGACAAGGAGCAAGATGGGTCGGGAATTCTGAGGGGGGTGGGCAGTCGGGGGGTAGTAAGTGGGTGTGGGTTGGATAGGGGGCAGGGCCAGGCTGTTTGGGAGGCACAGTCTTCCCTACCCTAAAGCTCATTCAGCAGTTTGAGGCTTGCAGAAGAGCCAAGCTGTTAGCTTTTCCATTAGGGCTACCATCCCTTTCACTTCTCAAATGCCAAGTTATAGTCTACATTTAATTCAGTGCCATAGGGAGATTCATGTCAGGGGAGGGTAGCTTCATTTAAAATTAGCCACTGGGGGAGGGATCACATGAGAAGAGCAATATCCTTCCCAACCCTCTCAAGGGAGACCCCCCCTCCCCTGCATTCCCTGAGGCTTCAGAGGGAGGGGTTAATTCAGTGGTTCTCAACCTTTTATACTGGTGACCCCTTTCACATAGCAAACCTCTGAGTGCGACTCCCCCCACCGTATAAATATATTTAAAAGTGTTTTTAATTTAACACCATTGTAAATGCTGGAGGCAAAGTGGGGTTTGAGGTGGAGGCTGACAGCTCGCAACCCCCAGTAATAACCTTGTGACCCCCCTGAGGGGTCCTGACCCCCAGTTTGAGAACCCCTGGGTTAATTTAATTTTAGCACCTTGTGTCCATTCACATGCATCTGCTATTTTGAGCATTTCAGTTTTCACAACATAGGCTCGTTCCAGAATCTGGAACAAGCTCAAATGCTCAGTTCATGGCATATGTACATAAGCTATACTAAAGACAAACCCACAGTAACCGTCTCCAGTTTGTGAGGGACCCCATGGAGCCAGTCTCTAGGAAACAGATAATGCATGGAGGTTAAGTCCATTAATGACTGTTAGCCAGGATGGGTAAGGAATGGTGTCCCTAGCCTGTGTTTGTCAGAGGGTGGAGATGGATGGCAGGAGCGAGATCACTTGATCATTACCGGTTAAGTTTACTCCCTCTGGGGCACTTGGCATTGGCCATTTTCAGCAGACAGGATACTGGGCTGGATGGACCTTTGGTTTGACCCAGTATGGCTGTTCTTATGTTTTAACCTAAATGAACCCAAAGTTATGGAGACAGATATGAGTCAAGGAAGCCAGCAGAGTATCAGAAACCTGGAAAAATCTCTGACTGGATGGGCTCAGGCGTTTGGTCACAAGCTGAGGTGGTTCAAAAGTTGTTTGGATTTTTTTTTAGCAGAATTTTTTATTGTTTCTTTAAACAATCAAACACAGCAAGCAGCAGATATTTGGCCACACACTTCTGAAACCCCAAACCATATACAGTTTTTGGCAGACTAATTTCAGCTTTTCAATTAAAAAAAAAAACACAAACTTTGAAGGAAAGCAGACATTGTCCATGATTTTTTTTCCTGCTTTTAAAAAACCCCTAGTTTTCAACCCAGAAAAAGTTTTGATGGAAAATATTTGTCTAATCCTTTTAATGAGCTTTAGTGCCTTTTAGCACTCACTGATGCTGAGAACCAGTGATACCTTGTAAAGTAAGCTTTCTCAAAACTGGGTTTGTGCCAAGATGCAGAAGGTTTATTTTTCCCAGGGCCACCCATGCGGGGTGGCGGGGGGGGGAAGCAAGTGGGGTAATTTGCACCGGGCCCTGCAGTGGCCCCCACAAGAATATAGTATTGCAATATTTTTAATGGAAGGGGCCCCCGAAATTGCTTTGCCCCAGGTGCCCTGAATCCTCTCAGCGGCCCTGCTCTATAGTGTGGAAGATGGCTAACTCCACCTGCGTGCTGCTGCTCCGCCAGTGCCTTCCCACAATTCCACCCAAGGTGCCAGAAAGGACAGACAAGTTCTCCCACAGTTTACTGGGAAAGAATTAGTAAGGAGATCGGCTCAGCTTACTGCAGTGCAAAGAACAATGGTATGAGACCCCAGAAGTCTTAGTGCCATACATGAGTGATTGCAGCGCCAATGTGGACACAGCAGCTCAAGCGTGAGTTCACTGTGTGAGCCTCACTTGAGTTAGGTTAACTCAAGAAGACAAACTCTGGATAACTTGAGTTAACTCTGCAGTGGAAACCTATCATTACCTAAAGAAGCCTAAGTACATTCTATTGCCACAGACTGTCTATTTGTTCCATCCCACCTGTTGGATAGGATGGACAAGGCCTATTAAGTGCTAATCAGGTCTCTCTTTTAATTAATTAATCCCAGAAACATGTGCATCTTCTAACTTTATGCAGAAGAGAAGTAGGGTAGAGGCTTGTGTTTTTGCTTTTTAGTTGTAGTCCAATGCTGTCTGTCCTGTACACAGCAGGATCAGGCCATATGTAAAGGAAGTAAATGGAAATTCTGCCAGTGACTTCAGTGGGAGCAGGGAGCACTGTGATGTGTGTACTTGTCTGGCCATGGATCATTACCTTATTTGCGAATGCTCAGAATTTCATGCTGCCAGAGACTTTGAATGTTTTTTCTTGCAAATCACAATGTTATACTTTTCTGTGCACGTCACATCCCTAATCTTTTTTGAAAAAAAAAATTTTAACATGAAAATTGGCTGCCAATTGATGATCATCCAGTTTTCTGTATTTGAGAACAAACATCTTGCTTCTCACTGTGAGAAGTGTCTTCTGAGAACAAGGCAAAAGTAGGAGAGATGTAAATGGAAAATCTTAGAAGAATGTTATCTTATGGTGGTTGTGACTGAGAGTCAAATTCTGCAGCACTTTGGAAATTCTCAAATTAGATAAAAGGCATGCAACCCCCTATTCTCTCTCTCAACCATAGCAATCTGCCTGTAAGGAATTCAGTATTATAGATAGTCTTTCTGCCATTCTTTTTCGGATTCTCTTAAAGTTCCTTAACAAAAGTGTGTGTAAAGATCTCATCTTGTAGTTCAAGTGGCTTGATTTAAGATCAGATTCAGTCACCCATACTCCCACTGAGTAGTCCTTCACCCCTCAAGTAGTCTCACTGAAGTGAATGAAATTACTCAGAGTTAAGGCGCTATACAGCGTAAGAGTGACAGAATCTGTCCCTTAGATTTTAGTTGAAACGATCTACCAGTATGTTTTACTCCTTGCTGAACTAATTCAGCTGTAAAGCAAAAAGCAACGTAGACAGTACTTTGTAACCGTTACAGTTTGTAGACTATCTTTCTGGAATTACACAGGCCTTTTATTGGAGATACAAAGCTTTTTCTGTAACATTTTGCTGGATACTTTCAAGAACAATTCTATAGACAAGAAGAAAAGTTCCTTTGCTACCAAATTGATTCAGTCACAGACAGTACTAAAACAAGTTGCGATTGAAGATGTTGCGAAAGTAGCACCCTAGCCTTTCCATTTGTAATCAGTATAAGTATGTCAGAAAACAAAATACACATCCAAGAATATTTCCATCCCTTCAAACAGAGAGACTGAAATACAACCAAATTCTTTCATGACTTTTGTTTTATATCTGGCCAGTCTTTGGAATTAGGTAATGGAAAGCCAATCTTTCATGCTGAGAACTATTTTGCAAAATCCACAACTAATCTGTCCACCTGCTCAAATATGAAGTACAAAAGGATATTTAACATTTGTTGTTCTTGTTCCTCTAAGATGGTGGTCTTAAATATTACATGCTACAATGGGTTGTTAAGGTTAAATTAAACTCCCAGTTTAATAATTATTCTAAATGTCACATAGCACAGCGTACCTACCAAGACAGCTGGCTCCTAATGTGCTGGTTAAAAACATACAACTCCTTCTGAAATGGCTTGGTTAACAAGAAAATGCGTTCACTGTGCTTAAACTCATATCCTGCACTGACTCTAGATCAATGACAAATTTAGCCTCGAGTTCACTACCACTTAAGGGTATTGTGGGATTAACAATGATATCCAATGATATACCAGTAGCTCCCTCTTACATTCACACAAGTGTCTAATGCTGCAGATACAGAAAACAGTGTACATGCATAGCACAGGATCCATTGCTGAATGGGGAAAAAAGACTAACTCAATGCAGCTGTCAATAATAAAGCCATTTTGGATTAAAGCTGAATAGATTATTGCATCTCTTATGCGTTTGTCTATTATAGCAGAATCCTCATATTTCAACATGACTTTCAGTTCTGTGCATATTCACCCAGCCCAGATTCTCTCTCATGCAGTGGTGCTGCCTGGAACAATTTGTATAGTGGGGGTGCTGAGAGCCACTGAGCCAAACTGTAAACCCACTTCAAGCCAGGGGGATGTGGCAGCATTCCCAACACCCTTAGTTCCAGCACCTATGCTCTCGTGTATTCAATGACCATTTGGCCAGGGACATATACTAGTTACCACACCTCTCTATCCTTCTTTTATCTTCTCTATTCCCCTCTCCAAGAACTACTTATCTGAAGGGTCAAAAAACAAGTGATGTTGTATCAGTACTGTCGATCCATTAGGAAAACTCTCGCAGGGGAGTCATTTGCCCTGAAGGAATCAATGAATTTAATGCAATCTCTGTTGGAAGCACATATTAAAAATTACCCTGATGACCATGGGCAGGAGGGCAATATTTTTGATCTTCCACCTGTTATTTAAAGAGCAGGGAACAAGTGAAAGCTGTTAGAGAGCACTTGGGTGGGAGAGTTGGCCTACCAATTCCCATATTCCTTCTTTATACACTTCCACAGTGCGGAATTCTCCTAATACTGGAAATATCCCATTCCTAGGAACATCAACATGTCCCCCTCAAGAAAGGATGCAAGTCTACAGCTATTGGAAGAGTATCAGCCCTCAGAAGGGAGAGCAATTCTTCAGTGTACTATTTGTGGGGTGTTACTGGGATGAAATTAAGAAAGGGGAAACTTTCGGTTGAATAGCTGGGAAGAGAAGAGGTAACAAGATGGGTCACCCTGACAATGAGGATTCGGGCTGTGGAATACTCTTCCAAAGGAACTGCTTGAACTTTCCCTCTTTTGGGACTTAAAAAACTAAGCACTAGAAAATGAACTGCAGGGAATAATGCTGCATTGGCAGGGAAATAGACTGGATGATGTAATTCATTTCCATCTTTAACTTCTATGAACAGCCAGACTCCTCTAGCAGCTTCTTCTAGACAAATTTCCAAGATATAATTGGTTAGGGATTTTGTTTGGTATTTTAAAAAAAGGCTAATTTTTTCCTTTAATTTTTTTTCTTTAATCAAGCATTCCCAAGGCTTGCCAAATTGTGACCTTCTTTAGTAAGGAAACAAGTTGCTTCCCTAGGCTGTTTTCCCAAGCTGGGAAAGCGTTAGTAAAATTACATTTTATGTTACATGTGGTATTAATCTCAGACAAATGTTAGAACAGGTATGATTTGATTTCCACAAAACATTTTTTAAGTCTTTGAAGGCTGATAGTGATTTTCTTCAACCACATTTGTGAAGTTTGGATCACAATGATTCTCTGTAATAAGAGCGTTTGACCCTGCAAGGCATTGAGCACTGTAAAATTTAATTGCAATCACTTTTGGAAGATTGCAGCTGCTAATCACTGCTCCTTAACTGGCCAGAGATGAGCCCTTTGAAATAAGGTAAATTTTGCCCACTGTGAATGGAAGATTATGTGCTATTGAAGAGGGCTGCACTGGCAGGATTATATTCTGTTGTAATTAGAAATGAGATATTGGATGTGAACTCTATCAGACTTTAAATACATCTCTCTGTATTGGGCTGAACTCCCTTGAACTTTGGATCCATATCTGAGCCTCATAATTTAGTCTACCTCTGTACTGCTAATGACATATGTTGCTTGCTTCATCAGTAATTGCGACACACACAGTATGGAAACAAATTTGAAAATGATAAGAAAATATAATGGTGCCCAGGTTTCCTACTTGGACAATATTAGGTGGTTTTCTTAAGGCCCGAGCTCCTGGATTCATGTGATAATTTGAGAATCTTGGCTTTCATTTTAAAATGAAAGCCAAGTTTCTAGCCTCATGGCTGTGGATAAAAACTTGAAAATGTGAGCCTTAAAGGATCAAACACCAGAAGACAAATAACAAGAATCCAAAATGTGGTATTTTAAAAAATCTCATGATTCCAATATTTTTTTTTGTGAGCCTGTCTCATTATTTTTAAATGCTTAAGGTTGGCAATAGTGTGATGTATTGTGTAGATGAACAAGAAAAGGGAGAAAGATGGCCTCATAGGGAGGCAAAACATTATGTCTTGAACTCGAGTGAGCTGGTCTGGCAAGAGTCTTGCGATGAAACAGCAGCCCCTGAAAGACTGTACTGCAGATGCATTCCCAGAGACAGAAATTTTCAGGCTTTACTGGTCTTGTATTTAAGAGGTGTGTGTGATGGGGTCTGCTTACCCCGCACTAGCCCAGACAGGGTTAAGCCCCAGGTATTGACAGCGGAAGTCCCGCCTACCTGGCAAGACTGGGCATGATCCAAGTGTTCTAGTAGTATAAAGGGAGGGAGACCAGTTCATTCTGGGCTGGAGGCTGCAGGGGAAGGACCTGTCTGGGAAGCTCCTGTGCCGGGAATCGAAGCCATCCACGGCCTGCCTGCACCCTGGCAGCTGGAGGAAACCCTGGAGACAACTGGCGCTGCCAAACACAGAGGACCCGATATCTCATGGGGAAACCCCAACACAGACTCCAGTAGGAAGTGACCCAGGGAGGGTGACGGAGTGGTACCTCCCACCTGGGGAAACTCAGCGTGTTTCAGTAGGACCCCCCTGCTGAGTCAGTGGCAAGCCACTATGCCACTGTTGGGGCCCAGTGGAGTTGGGTGGACCCAGACCCCCTTACCGGGGTTGCCCCACCCCGTAAAGGGTGCCCCAACACGTTGTAGACTCTGGCCGTTGGGCCACACTATAGACTCTGTCCGCTAGGCCATGCTGCCCTGCACTGAAGGGCTGCTTCATAGACTGTGACAGGCCATGCGGTGCTGACCCTAGGGGCATAGACGGTCACAAGGTGAATTAGAAAAGCAATTGCTTTTCTTCAGAGCTAAACTCAAACTGTATAAATGTAGTGGAGCCAGAAGGTGTGATTCTCCACTGCTTTGTGTTGTCATTTAACAACAACACAATGTGCAAAAAAGTGAAGAATCACACCCAAGAATTCCAGTTCTGATAGTTTCAGAGAAACTCTAACCCAAACAACATTCTGAAGGAATCCAGTTATAAGCATTGCCTCATTAGAATGAACTGTCATTGGCTATTTACTGGTCCTATGGATAGGATAGTTTTATTGGTTTCCTGAAAGTAATCGTAATAACTTTTACAAGAGACAGAAAGATCCTAATAATGACCAAGCTGCTGGGTGTCCCATAAACCATCTCCAACACAAAGGAGGGTCATTGTGATGCTTGCCCTTTGAAACTGAAGTAAAAGAGAAGTGATTTGTGTTTGTGTACAGAATTATAAACTTCTGAAAAGTGAATTTTCTAATGAAAACGTTGACACAATCTGCTACAACAGTACAAATGGCATCTCTAACTTGTCAAAAAGTCCTATAGGTGGCTTAGAGCAGTGTTTTTCAACGACAGGTCCATGCACTGGCACTGGTCCCTGAGATCTCCCTGACACAATTTGAGAAGGCAGCAAGCCGGTCCCTGGTATCAAAAAGGTTGAGAAACACTGGATTAGATTTCAAAGCAATCCCTGAATCTTGTGATGGAGAAAAGCATCTGAGATGATGAAGAAGAAGAAATTACAACATTAAGGCTTAGATACTTTTCAGACATAGAAAATTTGCTTTTATGTTTCTCATTCTGAAGTATTACCAGAATCTATGGGAAACCAGATGATTATACTACAAAGGGGGAAGACATCAAGACAACAGTGGGGCATTTTAAAAGAATAAAACTGAAGCCTTTACTCTAATAAAATTCCTTGGTTGACTTTGAAGCACTGCAGCAACCAAGCTGATTGTGAAATCTGAGACCTACCATAAAGGGAACTGATTCTGCTCCCACTAAAGTAAATGGCAAAACTTCCATAAAATTTAATGGGAAGAGGATCAAATCTAAATATATTACTGGACTTCTCTCTCTCACCCCTCTGAAGATTTTTCCTGAGAGTCAGCATAATCTTAAATTGTTTCCTTATACTTTTGAACATGAGCTACCATGATTGTGGTTTAATGAAAGGTAGGTGTGTGTGTGTGTGTGTGTGTGTGTGTGTGTATGTATATATATATATGTATATATATAATATAAATATAAACCTTTGATGAAGCACCTCCAAATGATCAAAACCATTGAATGATTTGAATGGGAACCAATCTAATTCAAATGAAGAGATCTCTCTTCTAACTAAAGAGGTCCTGCTCTCTCAAACAATTGGCCAATGCTCTCTAAGGTGGTAAGGTCATTTGCTCCGAATCCCTACAAACTTCCCTGCAAGAATCGTCTTTGACTTTGACTCAATGAAAGCAGGATGGAAAAGATCCCCTGGAAGACCTAAAACACAATGATTGGATAGCAACAACAAACTCTTGTCCCCCCACAGGCATCCTACCCTGTAACACACCAAATTTGGTTCAGGACAGAACATCGTGGATGTGCATAACATGTTCAGTGGCAGTCTCACAGCATCTTTGAGCTTTGTACTTTTCCTGCATTTAATAATGGAACAGAAGCATAAAATATATTTTTGTTGAAGGAAAAAATGCTCGGGCTTGCTAGTGTGAATTCAGTTCCGTTTTCTGGAGATGTGTAACTGACACATGAAGCAAAGAAATTTCAAATGTACAAAAGAGCCTGTATCTTTCATATCTCACATTCATTTAAACCAAGTATCCTGGAAGATGGGTTTAATATAATATTTCTATACAACTATGCATTGTATTTTAACAATTTTAATTGAGTTTTTTTTGCAATATTTTATTTATAACTAGATTCTAGGAATGTCTCTCTGTCACACTGAAGCATATTGGTATCTGTACAGTCAATGTGATGTGATGGAAGTAGCTACAAACATGTATGAGAGCTCTTTTTGATCAGAATATCACCAAGTTGAATCATCACTGGGTTTTGCAGTTTACCATCCAGTTCTAAAATTATCAGCCATTTTTACTTTATGAATAATACCCATATGGTGTATGGCTACAGTAAGGCATCTACCTATGACATGCCAAGACTCCTAGACCATTGTGATATCAGTGATCACTCAACCAATCAGCACCCATATTCTACAGCTAGTAGTTCCACATGGCTATTTCATTTTTTCCCTAGACTGACACATTTATTACTTTTAGCCAGATAGATAAAGGAAAACCACCACGATTTGTGTATGTGCTAATACAATCTTATTCACTTTTTTTTTTTGCTGACTCATGTTTTTCACTTCCCCTCCTTCCACAGTGCTGGGTTAGCCATTTATAATTTTGGTAATTCAGCTTCTTCAAGACTGATAGCCAGGCAACAGTTCTTCACCAGGCCCAAAATGTTTGGGAGAAAGAATAGGCCTCATTCAGAGCTAATACTTCTCAAAATTTATAGGCCCAGAATTTGAGCTACCTTTTATTTCTTCTTTTGGCAAAATGAAATCTAGTTCTCTGTCAGGGAGAAGAAGCCCATATACACAACCAAATGGTAGGCCCAGAGCTAAAGCTGAAGAATTGTGAAAATATATGGATAATTAAAAAACAATTGCACTGAATTTCTGGTGTGCTTTTGGACATTTTCTTTTCCTTTGTATTAGCTGCCAAAAAAGCACCAGTTTAGGTGATTGCTGGAACGGTGGCTTAAGTATACAAATGCCTTTTTAAATATGCATGGGCTGGTTTTGTTGCGTGTTTTGGGTTTTTTTTAATTTATTTATTAACTCAAAGGCCTTGACAGGGAAGGAATGGTCTAGTGATTTAAACACTGGGCTGGGACTCAGGAGACTAGGGCTCAAATCCCCACTCTACCACAAATTCCATATCTATGGTCTTAGGCAAGCCTCTTAGTCTCTCTGTGCCTCAGTTACCCCTCTGTAAAGTGAGGACAATAGCTTTTTCATACCTCACAGAGACATTGTGAGAATAATTACATTAATGTTTCTGAGTTGATCAGCTACTATAGTAGTGGGGGCAGTGAATAGATAGAGGCTATGATCCAAAAGTCATGTTGATGGCTGTCCACTACTCACCAGCATCCCTTTGTTTAGTAAACAGTGTGTCTATGATGGTGAACAAAAAAGAAAATTAATTAAGGAAACAGAGTACAGTTTCAGCCTTTCAAATGTGTTGTAAAGGCCAAAAGTATTTCTTGTCAAGGCCAAATGTATAACTGGGTTCAAAAAAAGAATTAGGTAAGTTTGTGGAGGATGGCTATTAGACAAGATGGTCAGAGACACAACCAAGTTTGTCCCTAAACCTCCGACTTCCAGAAGCTGGAACTGGACAAGAGGGTAATTGCCCTGTCCGTTCATTCCCTCTGAAGTATCTGTCAGACAGGATAGTGGGCTAGAGGGACCATTGGTCTGACCCAGCATTGCTATTCTTATGTTAAATCATGGTTAAGTAATTCTCATCCCACATTGTTGTTTTTAATTATGAAAATACCTTGTTAAATATTCTTTCTTTTCCACTGTGATGAGCTAACCTTAAAGTGCATGGAGTAAAGTATATTGCTAGGACCGTTATATGGTTAGGTACAGTGGCTGCAGTGCTTTCAAATGCCATGTTAATTTATAACTCACTAGTTAGTGAATAAACGTATAGCATGAAGCAATTCTTAGAGGTGAAAGGCCCAATCCTCCAAACATTTGCCGCAAAATTTAATGGTAATGACCATAACTGTCCCACAGTAATAGGCATTATGCCTGTCGCTGCAGGACTGAGCCCTAAATAATCATGTTGTGCAACTATCATTCCATTTTGGTGTTCTTGTGCCAACATAAACCAATAATGTGAAGCCTCCAGAAATGGAATTCCTGAGATGAAATTAGAGCTCTCTGAAGCAAAATGTATCTGCTTATCGTATTTTATATAATGCATGGATGCAGTTTTTCTCTCTCCTTCTGTCTTTTTTTCCACAACACCCTTTTGTGCCTGACTTCTCTAAAGTGTGGTACAAAGAATGGCCTGATTTTCCCTGCCCCGCGAGGAGTTAAACATCCACAAATCTCCCGGGGGGGGGGGCTGCAAATACTCAGGCCCTCTGAAAATGAAGCTACAGGAGCTAGTGTTCTGCCTTTAAGATGCAACCCTAGCTAAAGGGCAATGTAGAGCGTAATCCCCTCACCTGGCTTCTTCTGGAGCAGGGGATGGATTGGATGCACTGTCCTTGGAGGACTTTTGCAGCTCGCTCCCCCATATTGATCCGAAGGTTCAGGTAAAAAAGATTCATGCCTGCGCTTCCTCTCTATTCCCTTGGGGTGATGCCAGTCCCTAGGGACACCTGAAGAGAGCTGTCCCTATATTTCCCTGAGCACACGTCCTGCAATTATGACTAGTCCTGGTATGGGGCGTTCATGAGGAGGAAAGAGGGAGGCAAAGCCCCTTGATCATTTCCAACCCCCCTGCACACCTGAGCAAGGGTCAGCCACAATCTAACCCTAATTAATTAATCAATCATCAAAATGTCCCTGTGAGATAGGAAAGAGTACTATTCTTCTCATTTTACAGATGGGTAAATGTGAGAGCAGGGAGGTTATCTCAGGCCATCTTGCAAAAACAAGCCCCACCAAACTTCAACAGAAGGCTAATGCCTCCCCTGTAATATGAGAGAGAGGGGAAAAAAAAGATAAAATAACCATGAAAACCTACCAGAATCACTACCGAGTTTATCCAAGGAAAGATTTTGATGATTCACAGGTGGCTCTTGAGCTGCCAATCTTTTCACGTTGCTTGCTGTGCATGTAATGTTGCCAGTCACCTGTTGTTAATTATAACATTCTATAAATCCAATGTTAGAAAGCCAACAATGAGATTCTCAGTCCATGTGCTGGCTAACTGGACACAACAGGATCAAAAAGTCATTCTTCAGAGTGTATTCTTGGAGGAGTTTCTGTGAATCTGGCATTGTCACAAACTGATAGTTCTATTAAGAAAAATGCAAGTGGGTGTTTTGAAACAAATAAGGATCCTGGCTTTGTAGTATCATCATTTTAGGCAGCACGTCACCAGACACCACCACTGCAAGCTCTCATTTAATCAAAATAGTTTGCTGTGATGATAAATATTTTTGTTAGAAACCACTTTACCCTCTTTTCAATGGATCTCATGACCTCTGTTTCAGTTCCTGTGTTTTCTGACATTATTGGAGTACCAAAGAAACATGGAAAATAAAACACAGGATGCTGAAATCACTCATGGGCGCCACTGAAATATGGTATTTTTGAAGACAATTAAAAACATTTGATTTCAAGCACAGGTAGTCAAATTCTTCTCTCATTTACCTGGGGGCAACTCCATTAAACTCAGTGGAGTTACACTTCTGGTAACGAGGGAAGAATTTGGCCTTGGGCAAGTCATTTTACCTTTCTTCTCAATTTCCCACTATAAAACAGGGACAATGCTTAGTCACCCTCTGCCCCCAAGTCTCATAGGGGTGTGTGATGGGGCAAGGCCAGATGGCTACAGGAAAGTAGTGAGGAACAGGTATGTTAGCCCCAGGCTAAACAAATCCCTGGTACCATGGTAACCAAATGGCAGTTGCTCCAGGTTAATCAAGACACCTGGGGCCAATTAAGATCTTTCTAGAAGGCAGTGGAGAGAGCTACATTGATTAGGACACCTGAAGCCAATCAAGGGCTGGCTGGAACTAGTTAAAAGCCTCCCAGTTAGTCAGTGAGGTGTGGGTGCTAGGAGCTGCGCCGTTGGAAGAACGAAGCAGTACCAATCATATCAGGTGTAAGGGAGGAGGCCTTGAGGTAACAGTGAAGGAGATATTGAGTGGGGGCTGCTGTGGGGAAGTGGCCCAGGGAATTGTACATGTCCTATTTCCAAAAAGTCAGCTACCATAGCTGCTAATTTTAGGGTCCCTGGGCTGGAGCCTGGAGTAGAGGGCAGGCCTGGGCTCCCCCCTTCCCTCCCTGACTAATCACTGAGACTGGGAGACAACAGAGACTGCGTGAGGGAGGATTGCTTCTCCTCACCTCCATTGTTGGCTTACGATGAAAATGGCTCAGTAAGCTGTGACCATTGCCTCTAGAGAGAGAAGGGCTACGTGGAAGGTCACAGGGAGCCTCTGAGGCTAGCAAAAATCCACCAGGAAATGCAGGACCCACAGAGTCAAGGACAGAACTTTGTCACAGGAGTTGTGGTTTGCTTTTGTCTGTACAGAATTTTGAACATACTTGATATTTTTAGTAAGTTTTGTATCATTACTGTTGACCCTAAGTATATTCTGCCTTTGGTGCAATTCAGATAACTTCCACTTATATTAATAAGAGACTGGCCCACAGTGGTGCAAGTGGAATCCATTTCTTACTGGTATGCTGCCCCTCATGGGGCATGTGACCTCCTCCCGTGATTCTCCATGTGACTCCTCCCCACCCAGCCCAGGGCCCCCATGCTTTCCCCATCCCCTCCCCATGATATTCCCCCCCTTACCTGGGGAGGGGAGGCTCTGTCTGTCCTCCTCCCAGCGTGGCTGCTGTACAGACGGAGGAGACCCTGCGCCTCAGCCCATCCACGGTACAGCAGCCGCACTGGAGGAGCTGCCGGCGTGGGGCCACCGGATGGCCCCACACCGGCAGCTCCTCCGGCACCCCTTACTGCCCCCAGCCCTATCCTCCAGCAGGGCTGGTTGTCATACAGACCGGAGGAGACCTTGCGTGGAAGGGCTGGGGGCGGTACAGTTGCGCTGGAGGAGCTGTGGGCGTGGGGCCACCGAGCGGCCCCACCTTCTGCTCCTCCTCTTTCTGGTATGCCGTACCGTTCTGCCCTACTTGCCCTGCTGCTGGCCCAATGTCAAAACAGAAAGAAAACACATATTAGAATTTTCCAGCCCACTGATGAAGAAACTTTAAGTTAAAATTTTGTGTGTGTGTGTGTATTGGGGGGGGGGAAAGAGGGGAATAAGTACAAAGATCCCTATTCAGCTCTCAGTGACACTACTCCAAACCCAGAGTAGCTTATGGAGTCACTTTGATTTTAGGCCCTGATCCTGTAAAAACTTGCATACATTGGTAACTTTACACATATGAGTAGTCCTACTGGACTGACTTTACACATGTGAGTAGTTCCTTTCACTCACATGCATGAATTTTTGCAGGATCAGCGCCTATCTGCTGGTGTTATTGAGAATAGAATTTGGCCCAAGATATTTAGCGTATGACTTTATTGAAAGTGTGTGTGTATATACCCCCATGTATGTGTTTGTATATAAAATCATGTTTGTTTTAGTAACAGAAAAATAATCAATAAAGTCCTGTTCCCTAAATCATACCACCTATGCAAAGTCATGCAAGGTCTCTAAAATGCATCAGGAAGGATATATAAAGCTCCAGTACTGCAGAGTTAAAGACTGAACATGCTCTAGTGGGAATTTTATACAATTAGTTTCTAATGCACCTATCTCTGTTATGTATAATTTGATTCTTTGCGCTACACTTGATCCAACACAAAGCTAGTATTTTAGTGTTCCTTGGGTGAGAGACTGCAGGGTTTTTTTGTTTTGTTTTGTTTTTTTGTTTTTTTTTACAAAATTAAAAAGTAGGTAATGTTTTGGTTCTGCTTGCTAGAAAAATATGGTTTTGATTATTCTTAAAACTCTTGATTCAACCTAGTTTGAGAGTCAAGACACCTTATTTTTACTGCCCATACAACATATTGTGCATTTTAACTCAGATGAAATCCAAGGTACTGTACAATGGACTTGCATCAAAAAGAGATTGTTGCAGCAGGCTCTGACTGGAAAGTGAAGTGTAATTTAAGAACTATTAACAACAGAAAGATCACACAAACAGTTCAGATTTTGGATTAGTCATTCTTCCAGTGGTTCAAAATGATGATTTTTTAAGACAGAAAAAATGTTAAGTTAATAAAGGAAATATTAACCCCCTGAAAATATAAGAGTTTGCCTAAACACAAGGCTTTAAAGAGTCTCAAAGCATTAAGTGCCAGCTTTGTTCTTGCCCAGTGTTAGATTTTCATTAGGTTATTACCAAATTTTAGGCTGAGGCAGCCTGTTTAAATACATTTATAATATCCCATTACCGGTGACCAACCTTTCTCTGATACTTGTCTGTCTCTTTTTTCTTTTGTCTGGATCCCTGACCCTCTGCGACTCCACTTTGTCTTGCCTAAAAATGATTACCGCTAATTCTTTACTCAGAAACATGAGAAGTGAGAACTACAGGTTTCCTGAGTTTCGTAACAGTATAGGACAAAAGGTTCTAGCCGTTTGTCTCAATTACAGCAAAAAGGCTGAATTTGCAACTAGTTAGTTAATGATGTAACTGGTAGTATTTGGTAGGAAAGGAGACATGGGAAATCATTTTGGGGCAGAAGATCATTGTGAAAGGCTGATATATGTACTTCAATTTCAAACAGGCCTTAACGGTGTCATCTTCTCACGGGAAGTTGTTGACACTCATACTTGCTTCCATAACTAGAATTAATGTGCTCATCCCTAAATAATGTATTGTTGTAATATTTATATAGATGAATAGGGCCAAAATCCCTCTGTCATTTAGCAAAATGAGTCATATTTCATGCTTTTGGGGTCATCTGCCACTATATTTCACAGCTGTGACATTTTGACCAGGAAAAAATTAAGTGGGTGGATGGCGGGGAAATATTTACAGTGCTTTTGAAAAATAAACTTACTAAAATCAATAGGACAATATTTGAATGACTTCTGCTGTCCAATCTCAACATACAGTAAGGGAGATGGTAGCAGTATTGAAAATCAAATGTAGCACGAGTTTTCTTGTTCAACTGTTTTAATAGCAATCAGACATGATATTAAATATCAATATTAAAGGACAGCCCAGGAAAACTGTATAAGGCTATATATACACTCTTCAGAATTATGAAGACATCATAAACTACGTAAACTTTGCTTATTTCCAGTGATATTGTCAGAATGTGTATAATATGTGTAGCTTCATAATTCACAGTTAATATGTGAAGTATTCTCTCTTTGGACTGTCTATCGTATATTTCAGAGGCTCACTATTTTCTTACATTCCTGCAAAGCTGCCGTTTCTTTCATGTTACAGCAGTGAGTTTCAAGCTGACAAAGTACTGAAAGATTTGAATGAGTGAGAGCTGGAAAACTGAGACACAAAATTTGAATATTTTATTTACAATATTAATCACCTCAGTTTATCGTGAAAGCCAGACGACAACAAATTGCCTCAACTGAAGCTAATACCTAAGTGGATTTTTTTTCTAAAAAATGCATAACAGTTGACAGATCTGAAGTGTGCTCTCCATGAAAATATTTTTCCACTATGGCTTTTCCAAAAAAACAGAAGTTCAAAGCTTAACTAGTACATGTTATAAAAGAACAAATTTACCATGACACTTAAAGACATGAGTCGGTGTGTTTTTGGCTTTTGGGGGCAGAGTTTCTTTCTTGTCAAGACAAGATTTGAAGCAAAGAAATTTGTTTTTATATCATGTTCAGTAAAGAACGTATCAATACTGTATTTGACTGAATCAAAGCTATACTGTGTTAGGGCCCTTTCCATCTGAAGATCTCAAAGCACTTAAAAATATTAATTAATTAAAATTCACAACACTCCTACATGATAAGCCAAGTATTAACATCCTCATTTTACAGATGGGGACACTGAGTCATAAAAAGTTAAGTGATTTGACCCAAGTTTACCAGCAAGTCAGCAGCAGGTCTGGGAATAGAATCCAGGGGTCCTGACTCCCATGTTTTCACTCTACTAAAGAATAGTCACTTTCATTAGAGAGTTGCACAAGCAAAACAAATAGTATTCAAGCAGAAAACAATGTGGAGAAGGTTCTAACATTTCTATAGCTGGAACTAAATTTAATCTGTGTAACAGTGAATGTGATTGTTCTAGACTTTGTGGTCTTTTTAGTGGTGGGACTTACAGGGTACAATGGCCACTTGAACAACACTTCATCTAATGAAACCATGGGGTAAAATCTGACTTTTTGGTCAGAGTGGCAGGTGTGTGTTTGTCTCACCCTTTTCCCTAATGACATTTGGTTGGAATCTGATTCTATCATATACTTTGACACAAATCCGCACCGTTGTAGATTTTCACATGCACCACCTAATGAATTGTTAACATTCAGATGCATGCAATAAAATTTATTGTACCACCTACTGCATTGCTAACACCATTTTCTGCAGCCCCTGACTTCTCCCCACAGATCTCTCATCCAAGTATTAAATTCAGCTCAGCTGTCCTGGTACAGAATCTTAAATGTTGTGTAAGAAGAAACCACAGGACCAAGGGCAGGTATATATGACTGATTCCCCAGAGTCCTGTTAACAGGTCTGGACCTTGGCAGAAAAATGGTTGCTAATTAAGGGCCAGATAACACCTGTCTCTCTGCCAGGGTGGGGAGAGAGTTCAAGGAATTTTGTCCCCTTAACCCACGTTCAGGCATAATCCTGATCCTTGTGCTCCCTGATGAGGGATCTCTAGCAATGCTGGCAGTGGGGTAAGGGCAGGTCCTGCCCTATTTCAATGCCACCCATTGTAACAGGCATCATGCAGGGGGAGCACATGCTGCTCTGGTCCATGCCCCCACCTTACGATCTCTTGCAAGCGACAGAGAAAAACATACTCATAAGGGAAGTTAGGAAACTCTGATTTGTAACCTTGATGGTAGATGGGCCCACAGTCTCTCCTGTTCTAAGAGAGCCAAATATTTTAGGTATCGGGTAGAGGCCATTGCCAGACACAGGATACCAGACAAGATGTGCCATTTGTCTGTTCTTGAATGGAATTTCCTATGTTCCTATTACCGAGCAAACTCTATTTATAATAGAACAGCTTCTGGTTTTGTAGAGATGGTATGCAGCACATTCTTTTTCTCTCTTTGTAATTCTCATAGTTAAGTTTAAACATTTAAAAGTAATTTATTAAGCAATATGAAGTTAATGAGACTCGCAGGTCGGCAATTTGCTTTGTCGTTTAAATAAGGGGTGAATCACTAAAGGCCTGGAAATCTGGTTCTGTTCAAGATAAATTTAGAGATTTCTCTGAAGCTTAGCTAAACTAACATGCACCTCCTTGCAGGGGCGGCTCTAGGCATTTCGCCGCCCCAAGCATGGCAGGCAGGCTGTGTTCAGCAGCTTGTCTGCGGGAGGTCCACTGGTCTCGTGGCTTCAGCGGACCTCCCGCAGCCGCGGGACCAGCGGACCCTCCGCAGGCACGCCTGCGGGAGGTCCACCGAAGCCGCGGGACCAGCGGACCTCCCGCAGGCAAGCCGCCGAAGGCACCCTGCCTGCCGCCCCCGCGGCGCCGGCAGAGCGCCCCCCGTGGCTTGCCGCCCCAAGCACACGCTTGGTGTGCTGGGGCCTGGAGCCGCCCCTGCCTCCTTGAGTTAGAAACTAAGCGAAGGTTCTCACAAGATGAAGGCCAGGATTTTCAAAAGTGACTAGTGATTTTGTGTGCCCACCTTGATGTACCTTTAAAAGAGCCTGATCTTCAACCAGTGCTGAACACCCTCATTCTGAAAATTGAGTACCTTTTAAGGTGTCTCAAGTTTGGCAGTTTCACTTCTCTGCCTCAGTTGCTCCATTGGTAAAAGGGAACAAGGTAGTAATATTTACCTACACTACGCCTCAGGAGTCCAGATTCTGATTTCAATTACTTTGGTGTAACAGAGTTCGGAATCTGACCCAACGTGTAATTAGTTAATGCTTAAGTGCTGACAGCTATCATGATCCTATGTGTACTATAACTTGTGTATTGTCTGTAGGGCAGAGAACAAACTCTCTCACTCATTGCTAGACATAGTCTGGATGCTTATTAGCACAATAGATACACTTTTTTTCTGTCGAGGGTTTTTTCCAATACCACTAAATAAACTTAGCTGTGTTTAGCTGTGACTGGACAAGACACAGCTGAACATGTTGGCTTATAGTGAGTGAGCTCAGCCCCCAACAATAGCTTAGTCAGAGCTGTTTTATGAATCTATTTCTTTGTAAGCATTGTTGATCAATAGTTGTTATATGACATTTTAGACTGTAGACCAGCTAAAAAGTTTATTAGTAATGGAACATCTCATTTTTTGTATTAACAAACTGTATTAGATCATCAACTTTTGAGATGGTCTGAATGCTGGAACAGGGATTGAGGCAGATACTGCTGGCTGCAAGCTTAATCTCCTGGACAGAATCCTATGACAGTCCACACAGTAGACTCTAGGCAAGAGAGACTGGCACAACATGTGCCAGTTTGGATAGTATAGTCATACTATAGCTTATAGAAGGAATCCAGAAGCTCTGTGGTGATTTGAAATCTGAGTTCATGGTTTGTACCGGCCCCTGACTTTATAGAGGCTAAAAAATAAACCCTGAGTGCTCCCCTCTCTCTCTCACTCACTCACTACTTTGGAGTATTCAAAATCCAGATGCAGATCCACATTTGTTGGTTAGGGCAACCTCTAACATCGTGAGACTGTGCAGCCAACAGAAACTCCTGTGAGGAGGCGGCTGCTCCTGCACAGGTAGAGTCAAGCCAAGAACAGTGTATGCTTCCTCTTAAGTATTTAGCACAACTGCAGCTAAGTGGTTGCTTATGTTCAGAAATGAAGGGAATAGTCAATGAAACCAGTGATCTTTACCGACATGACCACCACTGTTTAACCATTATACTAGACAGCGTCATCTTGCCTAAGGCTATCTGGAAATCTGAGGCTGATAGAGACAGTACAATATGTAGTACGGTCCCAGAAAGGAATAGGAGCATCAGGAAACAACATAACACTAATTGACAGATGCTGGCATCATTCTTAGCAGTAATCCTTTCTCAAGGAGGTACCAAAATGAGTCTGTTTGGTTTACCCACAGGTATCTGGACGTTTTTCTTGGCAGGCATCGGTATCACCAGTTATTTGGCATCGTGATTCTTGCCCATGTCTAACCTTTCCTGTTTTTGCTGATGAGAAAGGACAGGCTTGGGGCTAAGGCACTGGACTAGGGATTAGGGGAGGTGAGTTCTGTTCTGAGCTCTGACAGGCTTTCTCTGCATCTTTGACCAAGTGACTTATACTAGACTTTTTTCAAAATCAGGCACCCACAAATGAGATCAGAGTTTCAAAAGAGCAAAGCTTCCATTTAGGCACTGAGACAAGCTTGAAGGAGCTTTTCTGAAAATCTAGCCACAAGTGTCACAGTGGGAGCTGCCAGGGTGCTGAGCACCCCTGTGAAAATGGCTCTTATTGAGAGGCCTATTGTGGGAATTGAGTTCTTTTGTTTGCCCCAGTTGCAGGTGCTGAGCGCTTGAAAATCCATCCGCGAGCTGTTTTGAAAATCTGGTCCTGCATCTCTCTCTGCCTCAGTTTCTGGTAAAATGGGGGTAATACTATTTCCCAGAATGCTTGTGAGGATAAGTTCATTGACCTACTATACGTAAGATGCTCAGATGCTTCTTTAGCAAGGGGAGGGAGCTGCAATTTTTAGCAGAATACCTTTCCAGACATACCAATCATCTGTGTTAGCAGGAGTGTTTTCAAGGGACTGCAGCAGAGCTAGGCCTGACTCCCAGTCTCCTATGTGAAATTCACACTTCTGCTGTTTTGCAGATTTTTCATCTATTATAATTATTTGTCTTGTGGAAGCACGTAGGGGCCCCAGTGGTGGACCAGGGCCGGTGCAACCATTTAGGCAACCTAGGCGGTCACTTAGGGTGCTAGGATTTGGCAGGGCGGCATTTTCTTTGGCAGCGACCACGGCGGCCGGATCTTCGGCAGCCCCGGTTGCCACCGTCATTTAGGCGGAGGGAGCTGGGGCAGAGGAGCACGGGGAGGGCTGCCTGCAGCAAGTAAGGGGGGGGCGGCATGCAGGGGAACTCCCCGCCCCACCTTACCCTTGCCCCACCTTACCCTTGCCCCACCTTCTCCTCGAGCACGCTGTCGCTGCTTCACTTCTCCCGCCTCCCAGGCTTGCGGCACCTAAGCTGATTGGCACTGCAAGCCTGGGAGGCGGGAGAAGTGAAGCAGCGATGGTGTGCTCGGGGAGGAGGCAGGGCAGAGGTGAGCTGCTACTTCCAGACCCCGCTCCCCAGCGGGAGCTTGAAGGACGGATTAAAAACTTCTGGTGGGCCAGATGCAGCCCCCGGGCCATAGTTTGCCCACCCCTGCTGTAGCATATGCTATCAACAGCGGCATCTGCTGGTCTTTCTTCCAACTCACCACATCTCCTTTTCTTCTGGCAGCATGGGTCTCACATGAAGGTAATGGTACCATGACTCCTTCCTACAGATGGACCACACCTCACTTTTCCATTCTCATCCCTCTGGCACTACCAGAACCAATCCGAGATAACGGTACACAGAATTTTCTCATAGGCCTGCTGAAGGATGTCGTGCATAATGGCTGTCCTCTGGCTACATTTGCTAAACACAAGATGCCTCAAATGCACAGTGTTTTCAGAGAAGGGAGCATGACAATTTTAGGACCACTGCTCTTTTTGGCTCCTTTGCTGTCCATTGGGATTACAGGCAGGTAAGGATAATAACCGTTTATCATTCAAGTGGAGGAATGCTGCAAATATTTTACAGTGCATAGCAATACCACAAAGCAATTTAGGACAAGAAGTGAAAAACCAAAATGCTGTGTCCAATGTAAATTACATGTGGTTTCTAAGGAAGCAAAATAAATCCCCACATTGTAATTTGGCCAAGATGATGACAATAAGTCCTCTAGTGTTGTGAAAAGTACCATAAGGTCAATACAAGACAACTGTTGAAGACTGTAGTTTCACATGTCAAACAGGAGATGGCATCTCCAGAAGCCCATCTCCCCTAGTGCCATGCTGGGACATTTCTTGCTTTAGGCTGACTCAGAGATAAGAGCACCACCTACTGTATTGCTAAAACCACTTCCTGTAGCACCCGAGTTTTCCCTACAGATTTCTCGTTCAAATCTTGAATTCAGCCCAGCCCTCCCTGATGTAGAAACTTAAATGCTGTGCAAGAAGAATTACACTGCAAGTCTTGTGTTACCATAGAACCTCAGAGTTATGAACAACAGTTATGAATCGACTGGTCAACCGCACACCTCATTTGGAATCGGAAGTACGCAATCTGACAGCAGCAGAGACAAAAAAAAATGCAGTACAGTACAGTACTGTGTTAAACATAAACTACTTAAAAAAAAAAAAGGGAAAGTTAAAAAAAATATTTGAAAAGGTAAGGAAACTTTCTGTGCTGTTTCATTTAAATTAAGGTGGTTAAAAGCAGCATTTTTCTTCTGCATGGTAAAGTTTAAAAACTGTATTAAGTCAATGTTCAGCTGTAAACTTTTGAAAGAACAACCATAATGTTTTGCTCAGAGTTAAGAAAACCCTCCATTTCCTAGATGTTTGTAACTGTTCTACTGTACTTCTACCAGTGTCAGGATAAAAACAGCAGAAGAGCACAGCAATATTGTGACAAGCATAACTGTGTTTTAAAATATCTAGTGAAATAAAACCCTGTTATTGGAACAGTTTTGAGAGTCAAGTTTACTACAGTGTAAGCAACATTGTACAAGAGTTTTTTATAGAGTGAGGAGTGATTTTAAATAGCTCATTGAGACAATTTCTTATTACAATGATTGTTATCTTATGTGGTGGAGCAAGGGAAGGAGGAAAGGATGGGCTGGGGCTTCTTGAGTCTGAGCTTACAAGGTGCTGAGTGCCTCTGCAGAAATGCTAAGTAACTTCAGGCCCCTTTAGCTACAGTGGGAATTTAAGGACTACAGTATCCCCAAACTCAGCACTTTGCAGAATCAGGCCTTTTGTCTATGAATTTTCACTGAATTACAAAAACATCTGTCAAAATACACCTAATGGATTTTTGTAAGTGTGTGTTTCCTCATTTTCATGTAGCAAACAATGTGTAGCAAGTATAAAGGGACAACAGCTGGGAGAATATCTCCAACTGTCCACAAATATTTGCTCCAATACATAATTCTGTTTGCTTTTGCCTGTTTTGTGCCCCTTTTGTGTTCACTTTCAGTGAATATTCTACATTAGTGTTAGGAATGGTGTTGGAAACAGCATTTCAAGTGAATATTAGAGGATGTTCATTGCAAGTGAATTCTGAACTCCTTAAGGGTAATATTTATTTCTGAAATCTGATTCTAAGAATTATCTTTATCCAATTGGGAAACAGAGATCATAGAAGCTATATGCCCTATCAAAATTAACCAACACTTTGAATTTCAGGGACTAAGTATTTGCAACTGGCTGCTCATGAACAATCTACAGTCAATGATCAAAGTGCGTCGAGTCTTTAAAAAACAAAACTTAAAAATGATTTGGTAGTTTCACAGTGGCACAAAAACAGAAATTTTAGGGCTTCAAATGATTGGCTCCCTGTGACCAAAAATCGGCCTTGCTTTTTAAGATGCAGTTTTTACTACGAGATGTGATATATGGATATTACGGTATTTCCACTTTCATATGACCATGGACTTTGGCTAGTGAACATGGGCAGCAACTAATTTTCATATGCAAACTTATGGCACAATAAAAAGATGTTTGGGTCAGTGATAGCTTAAGCATGTAGGCCTAGATCATCAAGGGTATTTAGGCACCTAACATCCATTGAAATCAATGGAAGTTAGGAGCCTAAATATCTTTAAGGATCTGGGCCTCATTGACACGATAAAGCATGTCATTTCTGAGAAAGCAAATAATGGTCTCTAGCATCTCTCTGGTTGGGCACTGGGACTTCTTGGCCAATGGCAACTGTGAAAGCCAGTGTAGCACAGCTCAAATGGAGCCATGCTATGTGGAACTGGGGAGAATTGTAGGCATCTCCATTACAGGCACAGAACTGCCTTTGGCTGCAGGAGGAATCCTTGGGGTGATAGATTAGCATCCTTCCCCCATGGAAGGGGCGCAGACATGCACAAGAGTGTTTCAGGGGGATCATTGCACAGTTTTATACACATCCCGCTGTTCCTTTCCTATAGGTATTTCCCTGCACCATGGCAACTGGAGGAGGAAAGGAACTCCAGCCCTCACTCCATCTTGTACATCTTCCTGCCAGTTCAGGGTCCTTCACTGGAGAATATACTGTAGTGCTATTCATCAACAAGGCCTTGACATGAACCCTTATGGTTATTGCCTCGCTCATTCACACAGGGACTGCTAAAAAGTGCACAAGTGCAGTAGTGACACTGACCCGACAGGCAGGTAGTGATTTTTGAAGTATACAATCGTCGAGTGTTTACAAGTCATCTACAGTTACACACGGGAAATTGTTCCCTGGGCAATTGTTTTGGTTTCAGAATAGGTTGAAGTGATCCCTGTGAGTGATCACAGAAGATAGAGATAGGGTCTGCCTCCCATTTTTAGAGGAAAAGCTAAATTTCATTGAACTCCCCTGTCAAAGGTCCTTCCCCACTCTGAACTCTGGGGTACAGATGTGAGGACCCACATGAAAGCCCCCTAAGTTATTTCTACCAGCTTAGGTTAAAACCTGGTACTCTGCCACCACCAAGTGCTTTAACAAGAAACAGGGAAAGGACCACTTGGAGTTCCTCTTCCCACAAAATATTCCCCCCCCCAAACCCCTACACCCCTTTCCCTGAGAAGGCTTGGTAATCCCTTCACCAATTAGTCCTGGTGAACACAGATCCAAACCCTTGGATCTTAAAACACTGAAAAATCAATCAGGTTCTTAAAAGAAGAATTTTATTAAAAGAAAAGGTAAACTTCATCTCTGTAAAATCAGGATGGAAAATAACTTTACAGGGTAATCAGATTCAAAGAACCCAGAGGAACCCCCTTTAGCCTTAGGTTCAAAGTTACAGCAAACAGAGGTAAGCCCTCTAGCAAAAGGAACATTTACAAGTTGAGAAAACAAAGATAAAACTAACACACCTTACCTGGCTATTACTTACAAGTTTGAAATATGAGAGACTTGTGCAGAAAGACTTGGAGAACATGGATTAATGTCCGGTCCCTCTTAGTCCCAAGAGCAAACACTCCCAAAAACAAAGAGCACACAAACAAAAGGCTCCCCCCCCATCCCAAGATTTGAAAGTATTTTGTCCCCTTATTGGTCCTTTGGGTCAGGTGTCCGCCAAGTTACCTGAGCTTCTTAACCCTTTATAGGTAAAAGGATTTTGGTGCCTCTGGCCAGGAGGGATTTTATAGAATTGTATACAGAAGGGTTGTTACCCTTCCCTTTCTAGTTATGATACACACCTTTCTGCAGGGCTGGCAGGAGTCTCTCCATTCACTGGAGTGCTCTGTGCAATTTGTGGGTTCTTATTCTATTCTTTTGGGTTGACCAGAATGTGGCTTTGGCCCATTGTGTGCTCCTCCCTACCTGACCAGCAACCACAGAGGCAGTTTATTACTGAACAGAAATCTAAGAATCAGTTTTGGCCAGAGCTGCCTTGGAAAGTTCACTTACTAACATTGCTTTGGTTTTATTTCAAAAATGTCTTGACAAGCACTGACATTTTTGGAACCGTTAAAGCACAAAAGATTTATTCCTAAAGGCCTACATTGTCCTTTTTCCTCCCCAGCAAATGATGTGATGTGCTACTATGGTAATTTCTAGCCACTGATTGAAAGGGAATGAGCTCAGAGTGCTGCTTTTTTAATTTTTTTAAATGTGTGTTATGTGAATTTTAGTGCTGGTGGGAGGTACTGAACTAACTACTCTGTAGATTTAAGTTTTCCCTTCATCCACAAAACAGGTAAAGTAAGGACACTGCAATGTAAGCTTCCCCCATTAGCCTGCCTCTGTTCCTCAACCCGGACCCAGAGTGACCACCTTGTAATTCATGGGTTCTCAAACTGGGGGTCTGGACCCCTCATGGGGTTGTGAGGTTATTACATGGGGGGTCACGTGCTGTCAACTTCCATCCCAAATCCTGCTTTGCCTCCGGCATTTATAATGGTGTTAAATATATTAAAAATGGTGTTAATTTATAAGGGGGGTCACACTGAGAGGCTTGCTATGTGAAAGGGGTCACCAGTACAAAAGTTTGAGAGCCACTGTTGTAATTCTTCTGCTCTGACTGGAGTTCCATGCAAGATGGGGAGAACAGAACAGCAAAGCAGCCGTCAGTTGTGTGTCTGAGAACTGAATTTTTGCCTAGCTTTCTTCAGTCAGATTTGATGGGCCTTACCATTTTCAATTATGTTCTTTTAAAATTGTATTGAATAAATCTGAGGCAATATCCGTACCTTTACTGGAGAGGTTGTAATCTTTGTTACTTCAGTTCACAACAAAAGGGACCTTGTTGGGCCCTTGATTGAGTTTTGGATGTGTGGGTAGCAGCAGTGGCCAAAAATGCTTTTCTGCACGTTCTCTTGACTTGAAGGTCAAATGCAGACCATACCATGGTTATCTGTGCCTTCCTTGCCTTCTGCTGTAGTGTAGAATGAGGCTCCCCATTAGCAGGGAGTGGATGATACATATGTTTCAAAGAATAGTTTATTTCTGGCTTCTACTTGTTAGTTTTGACTTCTAGTGCCCTTTGTGAATTGGGTTCTGTGTACCCTAAATGCCACCTCTCTCTCCATGATATCCTTGGCAGTTGAGATCAGCTGAGATGCTTGACCTGAGAGTCCCTAGATTTGTGCATCTGGAGCCTGGTGGATAGATTATTCTGAGCAAAAACCTCTTGACCGTGGAACTTGCTTCCCCCCCCCCCTCTCTTTCCCCCCCCCCCCCCCCCCCGCTTGGTCTGAAATAGCCAACATTTATTGAGCCTCTCAATAGGCAGCATAACCTGTTTACACAGGACTTTCCTTAGGGAATCAGGGGAAATGGGCTTAGGTTGGGATGCTCTCCCCCACTGTCATTTGTTTAATGATCTGTAAATATGGACTTTTTATAGCTATTTTAAAACATTACATTTTTGGGGTTGCCTAGAATGTGTGTGACAGACAATACATTTAGAAACATTTGAAAAATCAGTGTGTAATAGCTACATACATGGTCCTCTTGGGGAAGAGGCGCAAGGTGTGGGTTTAGTATATTATGCATGATGGAGGATGCACTAACTGAACAGTCTGGTAAATCACAGGGCTGGCAAGATGTGAGATGCTTGACGGAATGTTTCTAACCTCCTTGGAATTCACCATTATTTTTGAGTGCCCTTCTGTTGAACTCGGTGTAGGTGTGGATGAGACCCTGTAATGAATGAGGTCCACATACATGCACAGACACCACAGTCATCAGCTTACTGCATACATGCAGCACTGGGAATAGGATTTACGACCTTTGCCTCCACAAACACAGCTGCTCCAAAAACTGTAGGCTCTGCAGCCAGCAGAGGGAACTGATAAACACTCAAACAAGTCTGATTTCCCTCCCCCCACCCCCATTCCCACACCCTGCCACCTAGAAGAGGGCACCGGTTCACACTTACTTTCAAGAAGAGACCCTTACATCTAACCCCTCAGCAGCTTACCCTTATATGCCAGATGCACTGAATTTTATTTAGCTGGCTTCTGCCATGAAATATAAACCTTTTTGCATCAGATCTCAGTACATTAAAAGATGCCCATATGCGAAATAGTAATACAATTTGATCACCTGTTGACAGATTACATTCATTATACACCAAAGTAATATGAGAAAGCATTGCTACATTTCATAAATATATGAATAAAGACCAAGCAGAATTATTTATTGGTGTGTAGTGTATCCATGACAGCAGAGATCAGGCCTAGCTATTATATAGCTCAAACACATGGGGATACAGGGCTAGAATCCTTGTCAGTCAGGTACATATGTGTAGTCCTGTACAACTTAACAGTGGCTCTCCAAACTACTGTACCCTTTTCAGGAGTCTGATTTGTCTTGTGTATCCCCATATTTCACCTCACTACTTGCTAACAAAATCCCACATAAAAATACAGAAGTGTCCCAGCACACTGTTACTGAAAAATTGCTTATGTTCTTGTTACCATATAATTATAAAATAAATCAAGTAGAATATAAATATTGTACTTACATTTCAGTGTATAGTATATAGAGCAATATGAACAAGTCATTGTCTGTATGAAATTTTAGTTTGTACTGACTTCGCTAGTGCTTTTCATAGAGCTTGGCAAATATCTAGATAAACTGGTGTAGCCCTGGAAGACCTCTTAGTATCTGTATCCCTGGTGGAGAACCACTGACTTAAGCAAAGGGAGAATTCCCTGGGCTGCTACTAGTAGTAGATCCCTTATCCTCTTTGAGGACATGCCACAAGAGGGTAACATCGTTCACTCACATAATCTCAGTATATCACAGCAGGAAAATTAGGATGCATCCAATATAATTATTTATTTTAAATATCCTTAATTTTAATTAAAAATGGAACAAGCAGCCAATGTTCCACTGTCTTTTCTTGTTGCCTAGTATAGCCCTTCCTAATAATGCGATGACCAAATGTTATTCTTAGAAGTGCAACATTTGTGAGAATAGAAAATTATCTCCCAGAAGGGCAAAGAACCCAGGAACACAGAATAGCTTTTATGTCAAGAAACTGAGCAGTAATGGCAGAACATGTGGATGTTAAAGTTCAGGGTAATATTCAGCCCTTTGCTGTCTGAGATGTGTAAAATGAAGTGGTGGTAGAGGGGTGAAAAATTCCTGAGCTGCTCTGTCTGCACACTGCAGAGTGGATGGGGTGCCTGAGTGCTACTTATTCCTGCTGCAGAAGTGAATAGCTTGCACTATCTGCAGCTAGATAGCGGCAAAGTAGCCTGGTCATTTCCCCCAAACTGGATAGAACACCCTCCTCTCCCCTTGGAGCAGTAGAATATGGATGGACAAGTTAATCAACGTTTCCGTCTAGCACCGAAGGTTGTTTTTCTAAGTTGATCAATAGAACTAACAAAACTGTGCCTTAACCCAGACTCATTAATGCCTAATAATATAGACAAAGAAAACACCCACGTGATTCTCAGGGTAGAAATCTGAGGAATACAGGCTAGTTCTCTGCAGTCAGCACTTAAATCTTTCAGTCAATTTCATTATAATCTCTATAAACCCTTCTGTTTCAAACCGATTCACAGCTCTTTGATTCCCCTGCAGACTCTACATTTATACCTATCCCTGAGCGTATATTGCAGTACATCAAGGTGCATTACAAACTGCTACCTTCCTTCACCAGGTCATTTGCACCAGATGCTTGGTCTTGGTTCTTCCTAGTCTAATAAATAGCATTTCTTATTAGTGTTACTGATCTTTTAATTGTCTGTCTCACGCGCTCAGAGTTCTGTTCCAGTGCTCCATGTCCACAGTGAAAACTTTTCTTTTAAAAAAAGAGGAGACAGTGCCCCCAAAGGCTGCTATGACAATTATTTCTTAGACCAAACATCAGCATATGATAGACATCCAACGAATGGGGACAGGCAGTACTAGCTCACTTCTGTTCCCTCCCAAATAAGTATTTCTCCTTAGAACTACGGACTGTTCCATATAGCAACAGCCAGCCAGAGTCTGACACTCTCATTTGTCTCCTCATATTTATCCACCATTTTGGACATAGAAATGGGAGCCATAGTTCTTTCTCACATACTGTTTTTCAGGGAGCTGATGGTAAGGGAAAGAGTATTTCACGTTTACACACTGCACGTGAGGAGGAGGCGGCTCAAAATTCATGAGCCATTGACTCTCGCCTCCACCTTTCTTGTAGGACAGTGCAGCTGTAGAAATTTAGTGTTAAAATTCTGTGTGCTCATAAATGGGCTTTAGGGACCCAGACTTCAGGGAGAGGGCAAAGGGGAAAGATTTTTTTTTTTTGTGGTATTGTCATGTGAGTTACAGAGATGCCACCAGGGAGAGAGTATAAAAAGAATGAATGCTTTAGAATTGCATTGCACAATTGCAAGGAGCACCACCAAAGACTAGAAGGGCAGAGGATGGAAATTTGCTCTGATATTTCTCACACCAGTGCCAATCTCTGCCAAAAATATTAATCTAATTACCATGCTATTGTGCAAACTCATAAAAATAACATGATGCATGTAATACTCAGCATATAAATGATTCTGCATAAACACCTCACACTTTCTATACAAACTTAACTTTTAAGGTTTATCATTACTTAGTTGTCAAGTACCAACTGTAGTATGTGTGTATCACACACAATTTCTTGGCTATTGATGGTAGCTAGAGGAATCTGTTTTTGCTCATTCTTCCTGAGGTAGCTCAGGCCCAAGGAACCAAAGGGAGGGATGCACAGTGGATAAGAAAAGATGATTTTCTGGTTAAAGCACTAGACTGGGGCCCAGAAGAACTGGGTTCAAGTCCCTCTTCTGTCACAAATTTCATTTATGATCATGAGCAAGACACGTAGCCTCCACACCCCACTTGTAAAAATGAAGGGAAACAATACTTCCCTATGTTACACAGGTGCTGTGAGGATAAATTCATGAATGTTTGAGGCTCTCTGATACCACGGTGATTGTGATTAGTATCTACAAAGTAAGTATATGGTTTAGCCTGTGTAACTACGGGTCTGGTACAAAGCCCCTTGACATCAGTGGGAGTTTCCCCATTGATCAGATCAGTCCCTTAATGAATAGTATTAAAATATAGGTGCAGCCACTACAAGGAATGACTGGACATGTCCACCCCAACCTTTTTTTAATCTTCATTATGTCCCCTTTAGTGTGGCTTTAAGATTAATACATGCTATCAACTCAGGGGGGTTTATGCCATGCTCATTGCACTTGTATCTGAGCACCTTCTTCCACCGCCACTTCCAATTTTTTTTAATGTATCTGCACTACTGTTTTAATTTGTGCTAGGGCTTGCCATGGCTGAGCCCCAGCACTTCTAGGCTTGGCAGTTCATAGCCCTGGCACCTTGGTGCTTGCTGCATCGGTTATGAATATAAAAAACTTGTGCCACCTCTTTCATTACAAATTAAGCACTGATTGGGTGCATCTATGGGTGTGCTTTTGCTGTTCAAACTGAACAGTATTATTTGCTCTCAGAGCAGAAATTGGTCTTTATAAAAACCAGTTTTCATTTCAGCACCAAGAAAAATGAGGGCTGTGTTACAAACCTTGAAAAGCACATGTCTAGAAGGGTAACTTCTCTTGAATCCCTGCTGCATTCAACTTTCCTTAGTTCAATACTACGAAATGATGGTTGGCTGAATTAACTGCCCATTTTAAAGGATAAAGTGCCCTCAGGAGATTCTAGTTTAGTTTAATTAGACACAAAGTTTTTATGATATGTTCCAGGATCTATTTTCATATGCAAAAATAACACATTTCACAGCAATCTCTACTAAAAGGTACTTCAGAGCATGCAAATGTTCTGTGCCAAATGTATTTTGTGACGCGTTTCTTCTTGGGAACTGCTCTACCAGGTAAGGCAACACAGTGCATCAGAACCAAGACTTCATGGTAGGATTTTATTGTAAGCTACATTCTACAAGTAATATATTCCTAAAACTATATTTTCTATGTTCTTCCGTACAAAAATATCAGATGTTAAGCTGGAAATAAGAATTTGCAAGATAGTGTTAGAATATCAGTTAGAAAAAAAACTATTAGGCTTTTTTTGTGAGTCTCATGGAGGAAGTTTATGTGGATTAATTGTTTTTCAAAAATCAGTTTTTATTCCAACTTATGCATGCTGTGGAATGTACTGTATTTTGTTCTTAGTAGCAACCTCAGGATTTTTTTATTTTTTTTAAACACTTATGTAACCTTTCAAGGAAACAGTTGAAGATGTTGGGGTTTTTTTTTATACTCATTTGAAAGATAAAATAGATAATGTGTAACATGTAGGACAGATCTCCTAGATACACTACACAGAAAACAGTAGCATGAACAGTTATGCTGAGGTTATACAACTCTATCGTAGCTACTGTATTTGTAGCTATTGTGCAGAGGTGGTTATTTATAAAAAGACATTTTGTATTTAAAAAAAAGTCTCAGGAAAGAAATCAAAGCATTACTTGAAAAGGAGCTCTTTGGCTACAATGAAGGAAATACCAGCTTTTAACTGCAGAAATGTATTACATACAGAATATGTGCACAGTAGGTACAATCAACATCTACTGTTCATATAATAATTCCTGATCTCTCTCATTGCTGAATACTATGGGGGCATTCTAGGATTTGTATTTGTATGACGGAATTTGTTTAAATAGGTGACCATCTGTTAAAAATACCTTGACTTACAACTTGAGAAACCAGTACAAATCATTTAGATTCATCTCTGGAAGGATGGACAGATGAACAGAAAGGAAAGTAAAAACATTTTTAAAAGACATTTTTCTGCTTTAATATGTTTAGCTTCTTAACTATCTTATTTAGGCTAAAATATTTGATCTCTTTAGTATTCTCTTCTTATAACATTTGAAATGTATATAAAAGATATAGGAAGACAACTTTATATATCATCTATAAACATAGTTCAAACAGCTATAGATATAACGAAATTCATCAAAACAGTGCTTTTATACATGATGTCCTGTTGTTGCAAAAGGTGAAATTTTGCTCTTGAAATATGTTCTTAAATCATGTTTAGTCCCAGATGGTGAATTTTCCCTCCCCCATTTCTAACATCCACATGATTATTGTTCCTTTGTGAAGGCAGTAGTTCAAATATGTTTTTTTCCCAAAGCAGTAAAACCTGGATCAGAAGATTTGCTGAAGCTGTCTTGTACATTTCAAAAACATCCCCAAATGACCAGCAGGCCTTTTGAGTGTACTGTATATTTTAAGGGAAAATGTTAGGTAGCTTTAAAGTGCACTTTTGTTGACAATTTTGACTGGGCTACCCTCACTGAGATGGAAAATATTAACAGAGTAAAAATTGTTAAAATTTGACTGGATATAGTACTGAACTTTTCAAAATCAATCAGAACAGAAAAGAAAAGCTTTTCCCAGTCACATATGTTAGTCTTTTTCTCAGCAAGAAATGTTTTCATTTCATTGCTAAAACAACAGTAAGTTACTAACCTAAATGTCAGATGACTTGACATCTGAAAAAATCTCCACCAACACCATGCAGCAAGACAGTGGTTCAGTTGACATTAAGACTTCCTCAAAACTAGCCTGGTAGAATAGAAGCCTGAAGTAGCAGTAGCCTTACCTTGAGTGCACAAGTTCCAAGGAGAGGAGATGACTGGCTCGCAACAGTGGAGGACTGTGAAAGTGCTCTGATCAGCTGCTGGTAGCATGCACTTGGCTTTTATGTGCAGGTGGGAGGAGCTACTACTTACAGTAGGTGGGCAGTGAAGAAAGCAGGCAGGCAGAACTCAAAAGGCACTGTACGGTAGTTTCTGTTGCTCAGGGAGTGAGAGGGAGGGGTGAGAGAGGGCGAATTTGAATGGCATCACAGAGGAAGAAAAGCCTGATCTATTTGTTTTTATTAATCATTTGATTATAGCATTTATATTATTCCTCTCTAACTGGTACATTGTTCCAGTATATCATAGATATAATGATCCAAGGTCCCACTTCACTTAGTTTTAAGGGCTTTTATATCACTAGAATAATAATCCAAAGTAGTTAGCAGAAGAGCAGATAGATCTCTTCATAGATTCCCTTTCAAAGAAGAAAGCAGCCTCTTGATCCTTAAATTTCCTACTACACAGTGATTGGGCTTTCCTTATCTTCCATACCACCATTAGAATAATCATTCCAGAGGACTCCTCATTTTCTCTCTGCTGTGCTACCTGAATTTTTCTTGATGCAGCTGCAGCATGTGCCAGCTGAATTCACCTTAGCTTGGGGCAGTTTGATTGTTCCTTGTGTCTAAATTCCAAACAATTTTCCCCATGTCATATCCTCAAAAAGCAAATGTAGCCAAAAGGAACACACTCCTGGTGGTTTCTGTGTAAAATTATGCATTGTTCATTCAGTGCATTCACTGCTTTCAGAACATATGGGAGCAGACTTCACAGTGTCTAGGGACATCCATTCATTGACTGGATTCTCCAGATGAAACAGATACTGTGTATCCAGCTGGAATGGACTGATTCTTTATCTTTTCAGCCTCTAGTATAAAGGGGCCTTGGTCCTGACTGAGGCCCGTGGGTGCCGCTATAATACAAATGAATATGTGCTAATATACTGTTCAAAATTGTTCTAAATAAGAACACTAACAAATGCAATGAACTGGGAAAGTGATGTGGCTAGACCTGAGAGGAGGCCAAGGCAGGTGGAGCAAAGTAAGGAGGTAGAACAGTAGTGCAACCAGACTGAAGTTTGGGGATCGCCAGAATTGAGAGTGAATGAGTCCTGTTGACACAGTGTGTGGGACAGACTTCAGCTGAAGAGGAGGAATCTGGGTGAGACATGTCCCCCTCTCCCCTCCTCCAAATTGTTGTGTGTATGAGATAAGGGAGTAGGAGTATATGACTTCACAGGGAAAGGATAAAGGAAGTCCATGGTGAAGGTAGGTCATGGAGGTTGGTTAGGACATGGTAACACTTCTTGGACTGAGACACCAGTCTGGTCACAGTGTTTGCCATCGTGCTGGATATCAAGACTCTGGATGCTTGTAGGGCCTGTACACTTGTGCCAACCAATTGAAACCTGGGTCCTAATGCTCCTGAATCCATATTAATGAACCTAATTAGATGTTCACTGATTTCCAAAAGTGCTCAGCACTTCCAGATTCTACTGACGTAAATGGAGGTGTTGGCATTAACTTCAGTGAATGCAGGCTCCTGGACCTAACATTTTTATGTTAATTAGGTGAAAAATAGTGAATTCAGAGTAATCATCCACTCTCACCCCTTTCTTTTCCTCTCTTCTCTACTGGTGACTTAATGAGATATATAATCAGTAGCTGAGCTGACTCAGCTCTTTCTTCTAACCCAGAAGAATGAGTGCCATACAGTTTTTATGGTGTTTTCCTCTTTTTGGATGAGGATTTAGGCACTGAGCTCCTGTTTACATGAATGTTAATGATACCATTTTTTTGTTATGTTTAGGTGTTTGCCTCAATGTCCTTGGCCAAAATGTCCCCTCCTACTGTGTGCACTGGTTAGCTGCTATGTTCCACCCCAGAGAGAGCTGCCTTGTATTGGTGATGGATGTGAATGCTCTGTAGGTTATTTGTGCCCTTCACGATGAAAGTAATTCTATACATTATTATTATTATAATTGAATTGCTATTTGATAAGTTAATACATGTCTATTGCTAATTATAAATGAAATTGCCATTAGTTTATTTTTATAGCACCAAAAATTGCATTTAGATATTTTACAGTAGACATAAAAAAAGAGGGTCCCTACCATGAAGGCCTTACAGTCCAATTTTAGACATGTTACATCAAGTGGTGGTAACAAATAATGAAGAAGGAATAGGGTGAGGAAGGATGAAGGGTTATTGCAATAAGATCATATGGTTAGTCAGTTTAGGTAAGTGCACATCATGACAGATTAATTAAATTATGTACTTATACCAATACTAATCATTCCCCACAAAACTGGGACTATATTTAGTTGATGTGTACAACAATTAGGCAGTTCGTTTGTTCTGGTTTGTTCAAAGAAAAAATAGGGTGTTTGCTGTGGGTTCCATAGAGATAACTGTAGTCTTGGAGCTGAAGAAATATGCCTAGATTAAATATATTAATAACCAAAGTATTTAGACGTAACAATGTCTTTACTGACAGTCTGCAGTTGAAGGTCCATGCTAGGAAAGTCACCTGATAGGAGAATTTGTTGGATCAACTGAGAAAATCTGGCTAGAGGAGCCCTGATGGTATGAATGGATGGCAGGTTATCCCTTAGGGAAGAAATGATGGATTACATAACATCACAATTAGTGGCTAATATTGCTAAGAGTGATAGTTACAAGAATTGGATTTCAGAGCAGTTGAATAGTGCTGTAACTGACAGACTATTGGAAGCCAAGGGGAAAAAACAGAAATTGTTAATGCGAACCAGATAGGATCACAGGTGCCTTCCAATGAACGGCAGAGATAAGAAAATAGTAACCTCATATGGTAAAAGTCAACACTTCCAACTTCTTTTATGACACACCACATTTTTTATAATACTTTTCAGATTTGTTCATGAAGTTTATTATTATAAAGTCATTCAGAAAAGCCTGCAGGTAATATTTTGTTAATGTACAAAACCCTTTTGGAAAGGAATTCTTCCTTTCATTTTATTTATTGACTGTAGTACAGAAGATATTAATGATTTCTCCACTTGTCTAAAAATATATTTATTAACGTATGGTTTCAGGCAATATTCCATCTTCTGTCATGTTTCCCATCATTCTAAGCTCTCCAAAAGTCTTTCAGGCAGATTTGCCTTTTAAAAGATTAATGCTACAGTGCTTCACTTTATATAGAACAACAAAGTTTACAATAAGGATCCACAAACCTAGAGGGAAAGTACAAGATGAGAGGGAACACGCAATGTTTTTCAAAGTTCCAGATCATTAATTGTCGATTCATTTTGCCTCCCCCACCCTTGACCTTACCCTGGATGGTATCATTCAGAAGTAACTTGTTAAACTTGCCAGAGTACCACCCATATGCCAATCCAACTCTGGATCAGAAATTAGAATAAATTGTGAAACTGCAGGTCATGTGTTCTGGGTGACTATATATTGGGGGAGGAAAGTCAACTGTGAGAGGCAACTTTAGATAAGACTCCCACAATACCCAACCAATATTGTTCAAGTGTGACAAGGTCCAGGCCACATCTGGCAACATAATTGACAGGAGCAGTGGTGGAAGAGCTTACATGGAACATTCAGTTTCCATAACTTATGTCCTTTTGCATGCATCTGGCCTACTCTGACCCTGTTTAGCCTTGTTTTCATCAAGTAATAAAAGTTCTAACAATTGGAAAATGCTAGGACCTTTCTCTTCCAGCTGCTTAAGCCAGTCTCCCCAGGAATCCGTATATTGTATTCTTGTATTGTCCTTAATTGTTTGCATCATTTGTATCCCACATGCACTGTATCATTACAGCCGTACAACAGATAGAGATCTCTAGTGATATCCAAAGGTTAGAAGCAGAAGCTAGACATATCCAGATGAGAAATAAAGTGTAAATTTTTAAGTGAGGATAATTAACCATTGGTACAACATACCTAGGAATGAGTTTGATTTTTCCACCACTTGCAGTCTTTAAGTCAAGACTGGATATCTTTCTAAAACAGATGGAACAGAAGTTATGGGCTTCATGCACAAGGTCAGACTAACTGATCAAAATGGTCCCTTCTGGCCTAAAAATCTGTAAATCTATGACTTGGGAAATTGTTCATCCCATGGAAATCTACTGCACTTTTATAGGCAAATATTGATAAAGATTCCCAGTGCTCAAATTAAAATGTTTAATCTTTATCCATTGCAAAAATAATGCAGATTTGTTACAAATGGAAATTTCATTTTTTAATAAAGATTTTGGGGATTACATTTTTCTTCAGTTCTACCAGATTGAGGTTGGTGGCAGTATTATGTATTTTAAAAAAAATAGGGTGCTCCTGGTATTCTTGCCCATATCTTTATCAATTAACAAAAAAAGACACAGACATAATTGACATTGAACTTCCATAAAGATTAAATTTAAATTATCCAGTGTTACAAAAATTAATAAACCATTAATAAAAAGCCTATAGACATTTCATCCTAGCTATCATTTTAACATTTTTCTCCGGGATTGGGGGGAAAATTCATCCTAATTGCATGTTGATCCTGGGCAACACTGCTTCCTTACAAGTATCTAATGGGATAAATTCTGCCCTCACTTTCATTCAACAAAACCAACTAGAAGCTGGCAGAACTGAGAGCAGAATTTTTTCCACAGTGTTAGAAACATTCCTTTTGAACCTTTGGATAATTTCCTAAATTAAAATGAATATGAAAGCATATGCCTAGGTCTCATGACTCTCTTCCAGTGTCCTATCTACTAGATTAACTGTCTCCAAGTTCAAATCAATTGGACAGTTCACATGCGTAAACATTAGGCATCTGTCTCAAGTGTTTCAATTGGAAATGTAACATCAGCGATTCCAACAGCTTTTTAAAAAAAAACAACTGGTAATTCAACAAACTAAAATTTTAACAAAAAATAAACCATTCTCCATATAAATGAGTAGAAACTTCGCAGAGGACCCACAAAACCTACATATTGTTAGAATCAAACACTTCCTTCAAAGTATATCATTGACATTTCATTTTGAATCCAGCTTACCTGCTGACATCATAGTGGAGTTAGTATGCTAGCTTCAATCTAGTCTTGGTGACACCAGTCTAAGTCCAGAGTAAAGGCCAAATCTTGGTCCCATGAACATCAATGACAAAATTCCCACTGACTTCAGTGGAGCTAGGGCCCAATCCTGCAGCCCTTACTCACGGTCTTTATTCTGGTATAATAGATCAGAATATGGGCAGGTGAGTGTTTCACATTAAGAGCCTGCCAACTCAATGCAACTTGCAAAAATTTCATAGCTTCCATTTATTTTCATTTCAGTTAAGTTGAGAGAAATATTCAGCTACAGCTTTTGGTATGCAGTTTAATGTTCTCTGTTACTCAGTTTTTAATGCAAACATAAAGCTTTGCTGACTTTGTCCCAGGAGCTGTGCAGGCTAACTTCATGTCTGTTAGGAGTTACAGAAGTTATTTCATGGGCTGCTTCTGTTTTGTTTTTTAAGAAGAACTTTAATAAACTCATAGATTCTAGGACTGGAAGGGACCTCAAAAGGTCATAGAGTCCAGTCCCCTACCCTGTTAATGAACTGTTCCTAAGAGCTGGGAACTCTGGAAACAAGACCTCTGAGCTCCCTTTAGCATGATGACTAACAGTGTGTTTGAGCAGCAAAGAGTCCTGTGGCACCTTATAGACTAACAGACGTATTGGAGCATGAGCTTTCGTGGGTGAATACCCACTTCGTCAGATGCATGTAGTGGGGGAAAAAAAAGTGTTTGAGTATTCTGTCCAACCTGTTTCTCAAGTCTCACATAGACCACCATTAATACCATTGTAAAGAGGCAGCCGTCAAACTAGAGGAAATTCTGAGAGGGGTGGAAAGTTTATTTCCCTCACTGTCATGCTGTTGGAAGTTAACTTGCAACTTAGGGAATGAAGTCCAAAAGTGCCTAAGCTTTTAAAAACTTTGATTTAACAAATGAAGATTTTACTTGACATACAGCACTGTTCTTCAAGTGAAGAGGAAAATAGAACTCTTGCTTGCTTGACAATGTTTATTTATAATGTGTGCCATTTCCAGAAAAATGAAATATTTTGCAGTTTTCCTTCACAGTTTTTAGGTATTATTTTCATTCTCTCCTCAGTCAAATAGTTTTTTTTCCTTTTGAACATTCATAATATTACCTTGAGCAAATGTGTAGAAAATTATCATTTATTCTGGAATGGATATGGGTGGCTCCATCACTTTTCTCTTCATTTTCCCCCTACAAGTTCAACAGTCCTTTCCAAAATGAGGCTGGAAATTCAGTTGATACCATCGGCTTAAAGCTCTTCAACCAGTCTGATTAGGATTTCACTTTAAGTTATTAGCTTGTCCATCTTTTGCATAAGGGATGGGATTTTCTAAAGTGCTCAGCACTGGCCTAACTGTTCCTGTTAAAGTCAGTGAAGTTAGGCCAATGCTGAGCACTTTTGAAAATCTCACCCTATGGCTTTTTTTATTGTCCTTTACTCATCACATTACTATAGGTTTATAGTGACAGGCAATTAGCCGAGATAAAGTAAGGGCAAACTCAACTATTTGGTGACGCTGAACCTTTTTTGCATTTCAAAAGATGTTGGTTAATTTCATTTCATGTCTGCATCTCTCTAATTTATTAATTTAGGTATATATTTATTGGCATTCCTTAATTAATGAATTAATTAAGCCTCGCAACAGCCCTTTGATAGAGGGATGTATTAATCCTATTTTGCAGATGGGGAAAATTAAGGCCCAGGGAAGTTGTAAGGAAAAAGACAAACATTGACACTGATCTGCATTGTTTTTTGTGAGCCTCTGTGTAGTCAAATTCAGTTTTAAAGTGACAGTGCAGAATTTAACACTGCCAATTCTAAAGTGAAATGTACAATTTTCAGTGTTCTAAAAAATACATGAGGGGGATGGCATGGGGGGACCAGGGCTGACTCAGGAATCACAGAGAAGTAAGGGCTGGAAGAGACCTGGAGATGTCCTCAAGCCCAGACCTCTGCACTGAGGCAGAGCCAAGTAAATCTAGACCACTTCTGAGAGGTGTTTATCCAAATTGCTCTTAAAAACCTCCAGTGACGGGGATTCCACAACCTCCCTTGGCAGTCTACTCCAGAATTTAACTATCCTTATAGTTAGAAAGTTTTTCTTAATATCTAACCTAAATCTCCCTTGCTGCAGATTAAGCCCATTGCTCCCTATCCTACCTTCAGTGGACATGGAGAACAATTGATCACCATCCTCTTGATAACATCCCTGACCATATGTGTAGACAGTTACCAAGGCCCTCCTCAGTATTCTTTTTTTATAGACTAAACATGACCAGTTTTTTAACCTTTCCTCAGAGGCCAGGTTTTGAAACTTTTTATTATTTTTGTTGCTCTCCTCTGGACTCTGCAATTTGTCCACATCTTTCCTAAAATGTGGAACTCAGAATAGGACATAATACTTGAGATGAGTCATCACCAGTGCCAGGACAATTATCTTCTGTCTTACATATGACACTCCTATAAATAAGCCTGTGACAAGTCCTTTGCCCGCCCCTCTTCTTGGGGCCCACTGGCTGCCCCAATAAAGCTCAGAGAGGCTTCTAGTTCTGCAGCACCATGGCTTTATTTACACAATGTTCTCCCACCACCAGTGTTATGCTATATACAGAGCTTGCAGGCCTAATAATCTTTCCTACACAGAGTCTGCCCTCAGCCTAGAGACTGACCTTCCCCTGGCCATTCCCCCTTTTTCTGGCTGCCAGCTAGCCTTTATAGCTCTTGAATCCTCAGGCCTGCAGGTGCAGCCAATTCTAAAGGCCAGGCACCAGGCTTCTCCCCAGCCCCAATCTATTTCCCCTGATTGGGGCTGGCTGAGCAGGGGCTAATTAGGTGCCTTTGCACCAGCACCCTGCTACAATGCCCCAGAATGATATTAGCCTTTTTTGCAACTGCACCACATTGTTGGCTCATATTCAATTTATGATCCACTATATTCTCCAGATCCTTTAAAGCAGTACTGCCACCTACCCACTTATTCCCCATTTTGTTGTTGTGCATTTATTTTTTCCCACCTGAGTGTATTAGTTTATACTTGAATTTATTGAATTTCATTTTGTTGATATCAGACTCATTTTCCAGTGTGTCAAAGCTGTTTTGGATTCCAAAGTGCCTGCAACCCTTCCCAACTTGGTGTCATCTTCACATTTTATACACACATTCTCCACTCATTTATCCAAGTCTTTAAGTTGTCATGCACCTGTCATTGGCCACTGATGGAAGACAAGATACTGGGCTAGATGGACCTTTGATCTGACGTGGTATGGCTGATCTTATCTTCTTATGTCATTAGTGAAAACAGTGAATCGTACCAGACCCAGGACTGATCCCTGCGAGATCCCACTAGATACATCCTCCCAGTTTGACAACGGACCATGAGTATGATCTTTCAACCAGTTGTGCACTCACCTTGTAGTAATTTCATGTAGATCAAACTTCCTTAGTTTACTTATGAGAATGTCACGTAAGATTGTGCCAAAAGCCTTACTAAAATTAAGGTAGATCATATCTACTGCTTCCCCCCCCAATCCACTACTCCAGTCACCCTATCAAAGAAGGGAATTAGGTTCTTGACAAATCCATGCTGGCTATTCCTTGTAACCCGATTATCCCCTAGGTGTTTACAAACTGATTTTAAATAATTTGTTCCAGTATCTTTCCAGGAAGCAAAGTAGAGATACTCAATAATAAAATTACAATAATTCTAGGGCCTCCTCACGTCAATGGAGATTTTGCCATTGATTTCAATGGGAGAAGGTTCAAATCCCTAGATATACACAGACTCATTCTACAGATTGTCACGTTACATTTAGTCCCCTGAATTCTGTTAAGACACTATCTACTTTGTAGCCTATTAATGTCTACAAGCCTTCCACAGTGACTCCTGTGGATGAAATCTAAAGGGGCAAACATCATACAGTTCAGCTAGACTTCTGTCGCAGTCACCCTGAATTGGCAGGAATGTAGCATATCCTAATATCACAGGTTCCACCTTTTTAGTCTCAACATAACTCACAAAATAACTGTTCTTACTGAGTGAGATTTGCTTTAGGTGCTATTCACGTTGTTGGTCCCCCTGCAATGCCTGCAGGCAGCATCGGGACTATTTAAAAAGACCATAATAGAAGCTCAGACTAAATGTATACTCAAAAGACAAAAAGAGGACTGAAAGAATGCCACCTCATATACCCACCCTTTGAGTACTGTGCCCAGTTCTGGTTGTCCCATATCAAAGAGGATGTGGTGGAACTTAAAAAGGTTCAGAGAAGAGAAACGAGGATGATCAAGGGAATGGAATGGCTTCCATATGAGGCAACGCTAAAAAGATTAGGGTTGTTCAACTTAGAAAAGAGACAACCAAGGAGGATACAAAAGAGGTCTATAAAATCATGAATGATATGGAAAAAGTGAATAGAGAAGTGTTATTTACCGTTTCCTTCAAAACAAAAACCAGGGGGCACCTGATGAAATTAATAAGCAGCTGGTTTAATACAAACAAGAGGAGATCCTTTTTCACACCACCCACAACTAACCTGTGGAACTCGTTGGCAAGGGATGTTGTGAAGGCCAAAGGTATAACTGGGTTCAAAAAAGGAGCTAGATAAGTTCATGGAGAATAGGTTCATCAATGATTATTAGCCAACAGGGTCAGGCATGCAACCCCATGCTCACAGTGACTCTAAACTGACTGCCAGAAGCTTTGAGGGGAAGATAGGGTGAGAGGTCACTGCCTCTGCCTTGTTCTGTATAGTCCCCCTGAAGCTCTATTACTGGCCACTGTCAGAGGCAGGATACTGGCTAGATGGACAATTGGTCTGACGGAGTATGGCAGTTCTTATATTCTAATACCATTTAAAGGGCCAAATTCTGCTGTTTGTTCCTCTTACAATCTCAGTCCTCCATTGTTCTGGACAGAAATTGAGCTTCTGTAAAGAGAACAGAATATTAGAGTCTGAAGCATAGGTGCCAACTTCTCCTGGTGCCGGTGGGTGCTCGACCCTCCCCCCCCATGCCTGCAGCCTGCCCCGACTCCACCCCTGCCCCACCCTTATTCCAGCCCCTTCCCCAAAGTCCCTGCCCCAACTCTGCCCCCTCCCTGTTCCTACTGGACACCTTCCTCAAATTCCCACCCCAGCCCCGCCTCTTCCCCGCCTCCTCCCCTGAGCACACCATGTTCCCATTCCTCTCCCCTGCCTCCCACAGCTTGTTACGCTGCGAAACAGCTGTTTTGTGGCGGCAAGTGCTGGGTGGAGAAACGGGGATGTGGCACGCTCAGGGAAGGTGGCAGAGGTGAGCTGGGGCAGGGCGGCGGGGAGGGGAGCTGCCAATTTTTCCCCATTGGTGCTCCAGCCCCGGAGCACCCACGGAGTCAGCGCCTATGATCTGAATATGCTTGACTAATCAGAATTTTGTCCTTAGTGCAGGGCCCATTGGTTTCACTGTTAGACTGGAAAGGTCAAATGTCCAGACTTAGCACAACTTTGTGATAACCTCATTCTTCCACTGCTGGAGAAAACAATAAAAGTAGTGTACTCTTTCTGTGGGAGATGGAGGGATTTCTGTGTTGATTCACTGAGTATTACTGTGAGACATTTGCACAGGATACCCATTAAGAGTCTACTATGAAAACAGAGAATGTTTTATAACCCCAATATGTTTATGTAAGTGCTTATAGTTCCCATGTTGAAGTAAAATACTTTGTATTAGGTATTTAAAAAAATTAGTGTTGTGTATGTCCTAACAGCACTTGATTTTGGATTGTTTGTTTTACAAAGTACAGGAGCACTTACTACAAGAATCTGTCATATACCCCAGTTCCTATTACAAAAGACAAAATGAACTACTATAGCTTCTCTTCTGAACTCAATGTGTTTTGCAGTGGGTATTTTGCCCGCTGTCTGAGTGAGCCTCTCTACTCAGCCCAGATTTGAAAGAATTTCATATCTTTTAATCATTTATTTGTATTTATGTTGGATTGAAAAAGATAGCCAACTGTTATTTTTTCTAAAACAGTTTAATGTTTATGTTTCTGTATTTTACTGTTAACATTTTAATAAACACTAAGCCAAGATCATTTTGTCCCACAGGCTTTAAACTAAGTTTTTGCCAATTAGAGAATTACAGCAGCTGGTTCTTTTTATTTGTTTGTTAATTTTTTGAATATGTAGAACTGCTGTGAGCTGATTACTAGACTTCTGAACAGCACTAGAACAATTCCTCCCAAAGCACTTCAGGAATGTATTGTTATTCACCTTATGAGTTCTGTCTGGCAAAGCAACTGAGGCTACTACTAATGCTGATCACTCCTCCCAAGAGCCTAGGGATGAGTGTGAATCTCCAAAGGTCCTGAGTTCATTTTTAGTTTGGATAACCACTCGTAATTATAGATGTTTATTTGAACTATATGGGCCAGGAAAAAAAAAAGGTTTGGAAATGTGAGAACAGATTTTCTCATAAGATTCCTAGTACTCGCCATTTTCAGTTGGACACACGATTCCACAAATGCAGCCTTTCTCGTTCTTTTACGGGGTGATTTGGAGGGAGCATGCATTCACATGTGCATACATGCATTCTGTTAATGATTTGGAATCTTAGGTGGGTTTTATTTCAGTTAAAGCATTTGCCATTAATCCAAAAATCATTTGCTCTGAATAGTCCATAGGCTAATTTTATGACAGTAAGAACATCATAGTAACCCATGTTTTTTAAAGTAGATCTTGACTGAACTATTCAGAGTTTTGAATCTTGGGGAAATAAGCCTTTCGGCCATGAAAATGCTCTGTCTGAACTGTGCTGCTCTTCAGTTAATGCTCCCATGATGCAGGAGAAATTAAGGATGTATTTTTAGTTTAGGTCAAGGGTGCCTAGAGCATATGGATAGGGGCCTTTATAGCATTTGTATAATTCTAATAAATAAAATAGCCACGACTGGAAAGAAATTGCAAGAACCTTGGAGACAAGTGAGAGCTTAGAGTTTTAAGATCTGTGGCATTGCATGTCTTGCTCATCCGTGCTCAAGCAGAACTCCCTTTTGAAGGGAATAAGGATTTTTGAACATGAATTTGCAGGCTAGAGAATCCTTTTATTTGTTTTTATTGTTAAACATCCTTGTCTCAAAAACTTGTTTCCTTTCATATATCCTTGAAACAAGTGCATGTGTATGTGCGTAGTGGAGAATACAATAATTGCAGCTACCAATGTGTGGTAACTGTTGGCAAGTGTTGCCTGATGAGGGTGATCAATCTAAGCCTGAGTCTTAATCTTCAAGGCCTTGCAAAATGTCAGGGCAGGTCTGCATCAGAGACAGCCTCTCCAGTCATGACTCACTGAGGCTGCTGCACACTTCTCGGACAATGCAGCTAGTAATTTGTAGAATGTTTGTGAGAATTGCAGATAAAATGTATTTGGTCAAGGGTGCTGAGTGTGGAATGATCTATTGGAAGAGAGAAGACTTAGCCAGAGTCAGACTTTTCAGATCACACTCCAAAACCTCTGCTGGCCTTGGCCTACCTATTATAAATTAAGATAAAGGCCAGGATTTTCAAAAGTGACAAGTGATTTGAGTGCTTCAATTTCTGAGTGCCCAACCTCAAACATCTTTAAAGGGGCCTGATTATTCAGAACGTGTTAAGTGTCTACTCTCTGAAAATCAGGGCTCAAGCTGGACACCCCATGTTCCTTAACACTTTTGAAAGTCTTAGCTAAAGAATTTATGACACTCAAATTTTAAAAATAATAAACGTAAAAGCAAAGCTTGGAGAGGTGAAGAGCAGAATTTACTATGATATCCTCTATGGGCAACTTTAAGCAACCCTAAATTACTGTATTTAGTGTTTAGGTCCCATAGTAAGGAGCACTCTACAACAGCTGTTCTCAAACTTCATTGCACCACAACTGCCTTCTGACAACAAAAATTACTTCACGACCCTAGGAGGTGGGGACCGAAGCCTGAACCCATCTAAGCCCCACCGCCTAGGACATCGGCTTCAGCCGCGGGCAGTGGGCCTCGGCAAGTCTAATGCCAGTACTGACAATCCCATTAAAATGGGGTCCCAACCCACTTTGGGGTCCCAACCCACAGTTTGAGAACCACAGCTGTAGGAAAACCTCAGATGGATAGATCCCTGTATTTTTATTGCCAATCAAGCTATTAATCCCCTTGAGAATAACCTGTCTCATGTTATTTAATCATACTTCCCTTCCAGATGTGGGGGGAAGTAGGAAATGGAGAAGTCCTCAAGAGTAAAAATGATTTAACTTTTTTTTTCCCAACTGAACTTTTGATCTTCAGCAGGTTATTTTGAGTTGGGATGACTTGTTGAGATTGAGTCTTAACAGGTTAATTCAGCATTCATTTTAATTATTTATTTTAAAACAGGAGCTGGGATTGACCTTTCTCTGCAGCTTGGATAGTGGATGCAAAGGGAATGTGGGTATTTTTGGACCTGTCACGTTTGAAATATACTCATTGCATCAAGTAGCTATCAAAAGGGACTTAAGGGAATTTACTTAACACAAACATTTAACATTCTAAATTCCTAAAGTAACAATATTTTGATGGCATCATATTTTCCATATTCCTTAAAGAAATTTAGAATTAATGGTAACATAGTATGTATGGGAAAATAATCTATAACTTGATTAAATGTATGTATTAGCTTTTGATTATTATTCAGAATGAATGTTTATTATTTGATGTAATGAACTGGATACTTCTAGAATGTACATGCACAATTGCTCTCTATTGGGTTGAATCAGAGCTGCTTTGTAGTGTGTAATAGGTCATATTGCTCCCAGCTAATGAAGATTCTGCTTTAGATCAAGTGGTAAGAGTCTGGGCTTTTGGAGCTGGAGGATCTGAGGTCTAGCTCCACAACTGCCTTGAAGTTCCAGTTGGCTATCAAGCACAGGATAGTGATGTGGCCTGGGAGGGCATGGATTTGTTGTATTATTTATGTATACGCTGCCGTTAACTGTATCCTGGCTCTTAAAAATGTAGGCCAAACAAACCACAAACATAAATTACCAATATAGTAGAACCTCAGAGTTGTGAACACCTCGGGAATGAAGGTTGTTCATAACTCTGAACAAAACATTATGGTTTTTCTTTCAAAAGTTTACAACTCAACATTAACTTAATAGAGCTTTGAAACTTTACTATGCAGAAGAAAAATGCTGCTTTTAACCATCTTAATTTAAATGAAACAAGCACAGAAACAGTTTCCTTACCTTGTCAAATCTTTTTTTAACTTTCCCTTTTTTTTAGTACTTTATGTTTAACACAATACTGTATTGTACAGTATTTGCTTCTTTCTTTCTTTCTTTCTCTGACCTCTGCTGCTGCCTGATTGCGTACCTCCGGCTCCAAGTGAGGTGTGTGTGGTTGACCTGTAAGTTTGTAACTCTGGTGTTCGTAACTCTGAGGTTCTACTGTATTCAGAGAAGAGGAAATTCTTCTGCTTAGATTTGAAAGGAGAAATATTGACTTCTGATGTTCATACACCACTCCCGTTTAACTAGATTGTCCTCTCAGCTGGCGTTGGCTTTTCTTTTGCTGCCATATCATGTGGCAAATTCAAGCCCAGAGCTGGACAAATCCTGCAAACAGTTCACAAATGTAAATACAAACAAGTATGTGCTCATCTTCTTTGCCCTTTTTATTTGATTTCCAGGAACATTCATGTCAGTAATTTTTTATCTGCAAGAATGTTCACAAAAAGAGTCATAAACAATCACATGAATGTATATTCAAAGGCCTGTTTGCACTGGGAGAGTTTGCACAGCCATCTTGAAAGCTCTGTGTGGCATTGGGAATCATCCAATTAATGAGGGAAACAATATCAGACAATTTAATTGACCAGACACGCAATGGCTATGGCAAATACTTAAAGCAGTAGTGGCAGTGGCTAATTTGTGAGCAGTCCATAACCTTATATGTTCATATAAACCATTCATTGAATAATTTTAAACCTGAATACATTCATAAAAATCAAAATAGGTTCACTGATAATTTTGAACAAATAAAGGGGCCAAATTCATCCAATACATAGTCTGCCCATCTCTTCCCATCTCTAATTTGTTGTCCACTTTCACTCCTTAATCTTACAGCATTATTGCTGTCTAGGTTTCTCCCTGCCATTAAATATTTGTATTTCAGATTATTTTCCCTAGTTGTATTTTTTAAACTGAGTCTTATCTTGTTATTTTCTGTCCATGCTTCTAATCTCTGTAATTGCTTTATATATTTCTCTGCTCTTGCTGCTATTGACAACCTGTCCCAATTTCAGATCATCTGTGAATATCATTAATATTCTGTTCACTCCTTATTAATGGGGATACTAAATCAGACTCACTCTAGCATGAATCCGTATCATACTACCCTTGATACCTCACTCATTCTGATACTTTGCCATTCATCATTACCCTTGCGCTTAAATGCTTTCCTGACTCGGGCCTGGGAGACTACACTCCTTTTTTTAAGTAAAGGAGAAAGACTTTATAAAGATAGCTATTGATAGAGTGAAGGACTATTTGGAAAATGTAAATGGATACAAATAATCCCTTCCAGATTATGTATATTAAGGGAATTAACAAACACATTTATTGAACCACTGAAAATTATTTTTGGAACGTCACGGAAACTGAGACAGTGCCAGAAAATTGGAGGAAACAAATGAAGTGCTGTTATAAATGCTGTGCCGATCATTGCGCCCTCCCTCCTTTGCCCCATCCCCCCAAAATCCTGGCAACTACTGACTGCTAATTCTAACTGTTATCCCTAGTAAAATAATGGAATCAATATTAAAGAGAGAAATCACTAAACTTCCAAAAAACAGGTCTGATTCAAATTATACATATTGATACCTTTAATAGGAGGAGGAAGAGGAGCACAACCATGTTGATTTGGTAACTAATATGTGGGACTCTTTCAGCAGAAAATTGGGATCTGAGGGTTCCACCAATGTGATCAATACCCGATTTTGGAGAAACCCCACTGAAAATTGGGAAATGGGTGGTAAAATCAGAAGGTAACAGACTAATCTGTAAAATCACTGCATCTGTCACTGCAACAGCAACAGCTGATCCCCTGATATATATTTGGACAAAGTAAATGATGGACTAGAGCAGCCCAGAGGTGGATGTGTCTGTCTGTCCTGTCTGTCTATCAGAGAGAGACTGAGAGTGAGGAATTATTTGCCATAGGAGAGCATTTTAGCAGAATAGTGTAAATGAACCAACTTTTTTCACAGTTTGCTTGTTTAAACCCAGTGTATTTATTTGTTGCTTGTCGAGTTGCAGAAGAGTTAATCAAACGTCAGTACAGTGGTTTTTTTAAAATTCCGAATACCTGTGCCCATATTCAATTCCTTGCATGCAAGCTGTGACTAAAACGCACCTCCCCTTGTGAATGAGACACACTCATGAGGGTTCAAAGAATAGGTGGGATCCATCAGTGATTTGGTGTAAAAATAAGCTAGGTTCTATAGATTATGGGTCCAGTAAAGGCCACTGGGGCCCTATTCCCCATGCTGACCCAGTAACTGTAATACAGCTGGGCAAGCAGAGTGTCACTTGGTTGGTTGTTGATGGGGCAAAAAGGAGTATATAAAACCAATGGACACTATTGTTTGGCTGGTCATGTCAGCCTCTGTTCTGGAGTTGTCAGGTATGTGGCCAACTGAAAAGGCAGAACCCTTTTTGCTACACTATGACATTCTTCTGTAACTGCTGTTCAGAGAGCAGTGATCCCCGTAGCCTGCTGCAAATCTGGGTTCCTGAGCTGAGGCAGATATTGATACAGTCCAGAAGGCAACACTGTGCTGGAGTCAAACTGAGGGCTGCTAAAACCAGATTGGAAATAATCGTTCATTAAAATCCACAGTGAGAGTCTGATCCTGTTCTACTTGAAATCAATAGGCTTTGAAGAATACATGTCTTAGGAGTGGTCTACACTTATAAATTAGATCGCCCTAGCTACATCACTGAAGGTTGTAGCAACATACTTAGGTTGACCTAACCCCCAGTGTAGACACAGCTAGGTCGACAGAAGAATTATCTTGTCAACCTAGCTACCTATCTTGGAGGGGTGAATTAACTACGTCAATGGAAAAAAACCTTTCGTAGATGTAGGAAGCACCTGCATTACCATGTTACTGCAGTACGGGGCAGTGCCATAGCGGGACCACTGTAGGGAGTGTTACTCAGTTCACAATAATTAATGATACCTAACTTACAGGTTCTACACTTATCCTTAGCTCTTTATAGTGCACAAAAGTGCTGAGGGTTAGATTCTGGCTGCCCCATCATTTGCAAGAGGGGAGAGGGTGCTTTCACTAATAAGCTCCCTCCAGAGAGTACTGGCTAGCCTGGCCAGCGGCACTCTGCTCCCTGTCGCATGATAGGCTGAGTGGGATGAGAATGTAACTAAGATACCATGGATACAGAAGTTTAAAGACGGGTGCTGAGGAAGTGCTTTAAGAGTTCCAAGCGTGTTCTGTTGAGAGCCTACGAAGGAGTCCTACTTGCTTCAGAACTCAACAATCAAAATGCTTCTGTCCCATTATTTTATATGCTTTTAAAACAGGACATCAGGTCATCAGAATTACAAGAAGTATATTTTATTTCCAAATATATCACCCTTAATTTTGCAGGGTAAAGAAGAGACATTTCTGCCTCAGTACTTTTCCAGAGTGTTCTGGGGGAGACCAAATTTCTTTTCCCTTTTCTGGGTACAGTTCTATATATAGCAAGTCTGGACAAAATAAAAACTCTGTCCCTAGGAATAAATCTTTTCTCCATGCTATAACCATGAGCTGAACTTTCTCAGTCACCAGAAGAAAGCTAATGTACAACAACAGGGCAGTGTCTAGTTTTAGGTGCATTCATTCATTTATTTATAAGCTTTCCTATGGCATTCATCCTCATAGAATCTGAGCAACTCTCAAACCTTAATGAATGTATCTTAACACCCATGTCTAAAATGACATCTAATTTTTTCTCATAGAAACATACTATGGAAGGGGGGGGAAAGGCAAAACTAGTTGGAGCCAAGAGTGACTCACATTTGAAAACACCTGGGAGGTTTCTTGCTAGGGTGACCGCCCCCCCCCTTCAAAATGCAAAAATGGGATACATGCAGGAGCCCTGCCCCCTTCGTGGCCCTGTCCTCCTCTTCCGCCTGAGGCCAGGTACCCTGGCCAGGCTGGAAGCCAGAGCTGGGCCATGGTAAGAGCTGCCCAGGAAGCCCAGGCCACTGTGAGGAGCCCCGGACCCTCCACCTGCCCTCGGTGGGAGGCTGGGGTGCCCAAAAGCAGCCTCCGGCCCATGTCCCCACAGCATCCCGGGCTCCCTGAGCAGCTCTTACCACTACCCAGTCCAGCTCTGGCTTCTGGCCTGGCCAGGGGTGGGGCCTCAGGGAGAAGAAGAGGAGCAGGGGGCAGGTCCTCATGGCCAGGGGGGCCTAAGGCCCACCTCAGCCCCTCCCCCCTGCCGGGAAGAGGCTGGTGTCGCCCCTGACCTCAGGCAGGTGAGGAGAAGCACTGCAGGGAGTCCGGGACTTGAAATGTACATTTCAGGACTGTCCCACCAAATTAGGGATGGGTGGTCACCCTCTTTCTTCCCTGGGCCCTCAGAAAGGTAGGAGTTCAGCCCCTTTACAGGGAGCACCATTCTTTGTCACTAATGAAACTCCCCAATTTAGGTTCACACTTATAGAGTAGGAGCCTTTCCCAGAAGGCCTGTCTGGCAGCAGGTCCATTCAGTTTGAGAGAGACAAGCAACTGAAGCCCTAAAAGTGGCTATTTTGTGTCTGTCTGCTTGCTGTATCTATCTTCCTCTTCCAAGCTAGTGAGTATTTATAGCTCTGCTCTTCCCTTCTTCTATTTCTGAGGAAGTGCCACATTTTTCCATCCTAATGCTATACCCTCAAAGCATGCATCGTGAGGGCTTTCTGCCTTCCCCTGAAACATCATGGATAGGTTATTGCTGGCACAATACCTAACTTTTTGGATGATTTATGGCATTTTCTAAGGTCCATATAGAGATGAAATGTGATTGTGATGCAGTGTTGTGCTCCAAAATGGAGAAATCATTTGATATAATGCAGCAGATTCATTTATTTAATTATTTATTTTTATTGCATTCTGTTTTGAAATTTAATGTTTTACTAGAAAAATAGGATCCAAGTCAAAACAAGTTTGGGAGAAAAGGTTAATGTTTGTTAGCTATCAAAAGTGAAGTGGAAGACGATAATATTGGAGATGGACTCAAAATATACCCTGGATATCAAATTTGGGGGATATTTGAAATCTGAACAAGGATCCAGAACTTGTATCCAGAACTTTGTATTGGCCTTTATAACAAATCCTATATCTCTGTATTGGAGAGGGAGAGAGAATACCCACTGACCAGAAGGATGGCAAATGAAATCTGCACAAATGTAATTAAGCAAGCAACTTAGAAAGTCAGTGTGTGGTGGGGCTAGCAGGTTTTCCTCTTCTTTGAGAGGAATGATTTTGCATCAGTGCAAGTAAAGAGCTGTGTGCTATCATGGGTGAAGGGGAGCAGAGGAGCAGTACAGAGGAAATGACTCCCCAAGATTCCTTATTTCATGGATTCTGTATATGTGATTTTGGGAAGCTGAACACCCTGCCTCCTCCACAGCCCATAAGAGGGCCAGTGAGAGGAGAAGATTGGTGCAGATGCAGGAGATTCATTCGCAGCATCAAGATTTCTGTCAGACAAGGGGCTCACTGGTAATATAGTGTGATTCCTCACTCACTTACCACCATTTTAGCATCAGTGTAACTCCATTGAAACAACTTGTCTTTATTTTGTCTTGCATTTAGTGGGCGAATTCTTCATTAAAAATACAAAAGGGAAAAAAAAACCAAGGAGAAGCCAACAGCAGCAATGTTATGTCTAGATCTGTAACTGAGAAATGGCTACTTTCAGAGCAGAATAAATTGTCTCAAGACAGCAAAAAGACTGTCCCCACATACTTTCCACTGGTAATGTTTTTTTCTTCCCATAAACATGAGAGACCGTATCATGTTAATATATCAGAACACACCAAGCAAACATTGCTTAGTTCTAAGTCTGCCATAAATCCATTCTAATACAGTTTAGTTTCAACTATTTTAAGAGTGCTCTTCTTCAATGATTTTGTTGTAAGTGCTCAGTTTTTATATTTAATACAAGGCAATAACTATTTCAGGTATTTTTGGACAACAAAATATAAGCTTAGCTAGATTTCTGAGGTGTCTAAAGGGTTAGTAAAATGTATACAATATAGAGCTAAAGATTATTAATCGTTCTTTTCCTTCTAAAATGTGAATAGCTGATGCACCTTATGGACTAACAGACGTATTGGAGCCAGGGGCGGCTCTAGCCATTTTGCCGCCCCAAGCATGGCGGCATGCCGCGGGGGGCACTCTGCCGGTCGCCGGTCCCGTGGCTCCGGTGTACCTCCTGCAGATGTGCCTGCGGAGGGTCCGCTGGTCCCACAGCTCCAGTGGACCTCCCACAGGCGTGCCACCCCAAGCACGCACTTGGCGTGCTGGGGCCTGGAGCCGCCCCTGATTGGAGTATGAGCTTTCGTGGGTGAATACCCACTTCATCGGATGCATGTAGTGGAAATTTCTAGGGGCAGGTGTGTGTGTATATGTGTGTGTGTGTGTATGTATGTGTGTGTGTATGTGTGTATATATATATATATATATATATATATATATATATATATATATACACACACACACACACAATTTGCATATATATATGTCTGTTAGTCTATAAGGTGCCACAGGACTCTTTGCTGCTTTTACAGATCCAGACTAACACAGCTACCCCTCTGATACTGAATAGCTGATGTCACACCTATTTGGGTCCAGATGTGCCTCTGACTAGGCACAGGTGCACAAGTAGGTTGGGTGACTTAGCCCCCATGCAGGAGCTACACATGTTCCTGCTAGAGACCCTCTCATGTGCTTGCCAGTTGCCTTGTTGGTCTCTCTGCTGTAGATGCCAACAAGTCAGTCAACTGAGATGATGGGCTTTCTGATGAGGCCCCCAGACACCTGTCCATTGCAATCTGATACATTTTATTCATCAGTTTTCACTATGTGGTATGACCACACTGTTGCAATGTATTTCTCAAATATATGGTCTGCCACTTCTTGCCTCTCCCTACCTTTAATCAAACCAAGATGCTGCTGCTAAAGTCATCTTCCTCTCCCACCACACGAATATCCTCCTAGTCCTCTCACCTGACTGCTCCTTTTGTCTATTTCTCTTACATCCGGTCCTAAATGCTCCTATTTTTTCTTGTTCAGAGCTGAGTCTAGTTTTGCATGGCTGTACTTTTGTACAACTGATGGGAGTTGCACACGTCAGAGTAAATTAATAAATCTGTGAGCCAGATTCCAGGCTGTTATGAATTGGCAGGAGCTCCACTGATTTCACTGGAGCTTTATCAGTTTAAAACCAACTGAGAATCTGGCCCTAAGTATAGACATTGAATAAAGGACATCCAAAAAGGGGAAGAAGAGAAAAAAATCTGCCCTTTGTGTGCACTCTTCCTGGTCACCACTGGAGTTTCTCTAGGAATTTGAGTTTGAGCAACATGATGTGAAATTGATAAATAGTTCATCCTCTGGCATTTCCAATATGTCCAATGATCTTAAGCATATATTTAAGTACAATAATATGAAGGATCTACAGTAAAAGTGGAGGAATAAATTGTTGAGAAGATTTATGGCTGTACCATCTGAGTTTTATTAAAAAACATGTGCCAATAAGTAGGAATATTTCAGCTGTCATGGGATAAGAGGGAAGGTTCTCTCATGGATCAGTAACTGGTTAAAATATAGGAAACAAAGGGTAGGACTAAATGGTCAGTTTTCAGAATGGAGAGAGGTAAATAGTGGTGTCCCCCAGGAGTCTGTACTGGGCCCAGTGCTATTCAACATATTCATAAATGATATGGGAAAAGGGGTAAACAGTGAGGTGGCAAAATCTGTAGATGATACAAGACTTCTCAAGATAAAGTCCCAGGCAGACTGCGAAGAACTACAAAAGGATCTCTCAAAACTGGGTTACTGGGCAACAAAATGGCAGATGAAATTCAATTTTGATAATGCAAAGTAATATGCATTGGAAAACATAATCCCAACTATACATATAAAATGATGGGGTCTAAATTAGCTGTTACCACTCAAGAAAGAGATCTTGGAGTCATTGTGGGTAGTTCTCTGAAAAGATCCATGACTGTGCAGCAGCAGTAAAAAAAGTGAACAAAATGTTGGGAATCATTAAGAAAGGAATAGCTAATAAGACATAAAATATCATATTGCCCTTATATAAATCCATGGTATGCCCACATCTTGAATACTGCATGCAAATGTGGTCGCCCCATCTCAAAAAAGTTATATTGGAATTGGAAAAGGTTCAGAAAAAGGCAACAAAAATTATTAGGGATATGGAATGGCTTCCGTATGAGGAGAGATTAATAAGACTGGGACTTTTCAGCTTGGAAAACAGACGACTAAGCGGGGGATATGATTGAGGTCTATAAAATCATGATTGGTGAGGAGAAAGTAAATAAGGAAGTGTATTAACTCCTTCTCATAAGACAAAAACTAGGGGTCACCAAATGAAATTAATAGGCAGCAGATTTAAAACAAACAAAAGGAAGTATTTTTCACACAGTGCACATTCAACCTGTGGAACTCCTGGCCAGAGGATGTTGTGAAGCCAAGACTATAACAGGGTTCAAAAAAGAACTAAATAAGTTCATGGAGGATAGGTCCATCAATGGCTAATAGCCGGTATGGGCAGGGTTGGTGTCTCTAGTCTCTGTTTGCCAGAAGCTGGGAATGGGCGACAGGGAATGGATCACTTGATGATTACCTGTTATGTTCATTCCCTGTGGGGCACCTGGCATTGGCCATTGTCGGAAGACAGGATACTGGGCTAGATGAACCTCTGGTCCCAGTATGGCCACTCTTATGGTCTTATGTTCAGCATTTCTTTGGGATGTTTTGTAGTTTTTCATAGTATTTAATAAATACAGTAGGCCAAATCAGTAGGGGAGTTACACTGGTGCAACTCCCCCGACTTTAATATCTACCAGGTATTTTATTTCATATAGTACAAATTCTGTGTCCCATTCAAAGTAATGGTGTTGCATCAGTGTCAATGAGAGTAGACTGTATCTCTGTGTGTGTTTATAAAGATAATGCTCTTCATAACTACAGTTGTTAATAGCAATATGAGATATAGCGCAACTGCTCTAGAATGAAATCTCCATGATTCTTAATAACGAGGGATAATTTTCTTTGGGGAATCAGAAAAATCCTTTGTCATTGAGAGGATCTCTTTAACAGAAATTATAGGGCTTATCTAAAGCCCACTGAAATCTACGTAAGCCCAATGAAATCCATTGCTTTCCCCAGACTTTGGATCAGTTTGCACAAACTGGATAGTGTCTGACTGTGGCAAGGGTAGTGAGTGTGTGAAATGGACCATGCATTGTGTTCTGATCTCAGCCTGAATAGCCCCATTTATATATCCTGATTTATACTGATGTTCAAGCCTAACTTAAACTGTTTTGAAAGTTGGCAAAACAAGTACTGAATCAATGAAGTCATCCAGAAATTGGCTGTGTATTTAACTGGGAAGGCCGGTAGAGAAGCTAACACTCAGGGGTGAGGGTGGGGAGACAGTCATTCTGAACATCAGGCAGTCAAGTGACATAACTTGTATAAAGTTTATTAAAAATTTTTTTTTTGCAGAAATATACACATATACCGGTGTTAAGTTTAAGTAAAGACCTGGCAAGAATCATAAATATGTGTTTTATGGGAAAGTGCTGAAGCAATGAAAATATCACTGGAAATACAGTCAAGCCAATGATGAACTAAAAGAGAGACAAACACACATTCTTCTGTCTGTCCGTTTTAGACATTTATACAGCACCTATCAGAGTAGTATCTAGATACTGATGTGTGCTGCTCCTGTATAAAGTTTGAGGTCCATCTGAACCATAAAGATTCTATGAGGGAAAAGAACTATAGGTGCAACATTGTGGTATTCGTATAGGAGTGACCTGCTAATGAGAAGATGTAATGTTAGTATGGATGGAATAATGCTAATTATGGGCCAAATTCTAATGCCCTTACTCATGTTTAGTAGTGTCTTACTTTGTGAGTAGTCCCGTTGAAACCAGTAGCCCTACGCAGCATGGGACCAGCCTATCTAAAGGATTCCCTCTCCCTGTGTCATTCTGCTACAGCTACGGTCAGCAGAGGATCTCGAGTTGATCCCGGTTGTTATCAAAGAAAGACGGCAACTGGCAGGGTGTCCCTGTGGGGGTTCTGGGACTCTGGAACATGTCCCTCACTTTCCCAGTCCAAATTATTTGGTGACTTTCCAGACATGCTGCATAAGACATCTGTTTGAGAGGGTTTTCAGGGAAGGCTTCCTAAATGCTGAAGAAGGTAGCTGACTGGTTGACTGTCTGAGTCCCTTTGGCGCTGATGATTTGAATGCTGCTGAGGTTTAATGTAATTGTGTTTATTTTGTAATTATTTAGGTTCGGGCACTGGGCCAGATTTTCAAAGGTATTTAGCCAGCTAAAGTTGCAGCTAGATACCAAGTGGGATTTTCAAAAGTGCCTAAGCATGATTAAAATCAATGGGAGTTGGGCACCTAACCTGTTTAAGTGCTTTTGAAAATCCCACCAGGTGCCCATCTGCATCTTGAGGCGCCTAAGTACCTTTGAAAATCTGGCCGGGGATGGGCATATTTATTATTTTAAAACTAACTAAAAGTGATGGGACTAATTGTGAAGTAACTCAGTGTAAGGGCCTCAGAATCTCTCTCTACATGACTCAATGTACATGCTATTTCTAAATTTCTCAATCAGAAAACATTGTTAGTATAGGGATATGGTTATAAATATTCTGTTCTCATGCCTTAAACGTTTTTTCATCATCTGTTTCTTGGCAGACTTTCGGGAGTTGATTTTGACCATCTGGTGGAGATGTGGTTGAGGTTTATGGTGTGATCACCTTGAATTCATTTTCATCTGGGTGAATTATTTTAATTGTGCTCAAACGCTGGTATCATTTGGGTAGTCATAATTTTGATCAACAGTTCATATCATATGTATCTGATGCATTTATGACTTAAAATAGGTCCGTTTTTAAATAAATCTCAGGGTCTGCAGTGGAACGTAGCTTGTGTAGTGTGTGAGTGGGATGGTAGAAGGGAGTTATGGGTTTCAGGCTAAATATGTAGAAGAGCTAGGCTGTGTGTGCTGGGGACAAGTTTGTGATCTAGGGCATGAGTTTTCAATCTAGGTCACAAATAGGTTTCAGCAGGTAGTAACCTCCCTCCCTTTCTGTGACTGGATGAGAGGTCAGATCCTGAAACTTTTTCTGTTGCAACCCAGGACTGTGATATGGAGCTATGGAGAAGGATGAGAACCACTGCAGTAGGATGAGAAAGAGTTTTGTATGTATATCTAGTTCAGAGGCAGGTGCTAGAATGCTACAATGGACAGCTCTTGCCCAATCTGCCCATAGGGGAAGTTGCTTCTTCATCCCTCTCCAATAGAGTCTATTTGATGGCACAAAGGCTCAAATTCCCATGGTGAATAACTCCAAAATGTTGCACTTTTCCTGATCAGAAATAGTCCGGTGGATGCCAGGGTAAATTCATTCAGAGATTCCAAGGCCAGAAGGGAGCTCCTGTAAAATACAGGCCATAGAGGTTCCTGAAAATAATTCTTAGAGCAGAACTTTTAGCAAAACATCCCATCTTTATTTAAAAATTGTGGGTAATGGAGAATCTACCACAACCCTTGGTAAGTTGTTCCAATTGTTAATTGCTCGCGCTGTTAAAAAAAGACCTCTTATTTCCAGTCTGAATTTGTCTAGCTTCAACTTCAGCCACTGGATCCTGTTATACCTTTCTCTGCGGGACTGAAGTATCCATTATTAAATATTTCTTCCTCATGTAGTCACCTGTGGACTGTAATCAAGTCACCCCTTAACCTTTTTGTTAAGTTAATGAACAAAGCACTTATGTAGTTTCTAAATTAAGCCATATTTTGAAGATACAGCCAAAGTAAAAAACTAGCAGATTTTGACATGTGACAACACCTCTTACAAAGTCCAGTTTTCCAGGAACCACTTGTCCAAGTAACCTCACACTTTCCCAAAATATGCTCCTCTGGCTACAGACCAAACATATGACAATTTCAGGCAAGAAAAGTTAGCGGTCTCTGGGTGTGTTGGGAGAGGGTAATGATTCTCAGACTTGTAATGGAAAGGGAGCTAATAAAAATATGATAATTATCTTGTGACTTCTCAGGGCTAACAATTATGAGTTACAAACCAAACTATGGAGCTGCTGCCATTGATCAATCCACTCTTTCTCCTAGTCATCGTATATTTAAAAGCACTAGGAAATACCATGAGGCGTCATTCAGTAGATTTAAACAAAGCAGAACTTCAATGACACTATAGATTTCCTTCTAGTCAAATGCTAGCACCATCCCTTGCACTAAAGCAACATCAGCACCTGAGCGAAGAGCAGCTAGTTGAAGTTAAACAAGGGCAGGTCAGAGATGATGCTTGTTGGAAGAGGGAAACATTTAAAAAAGCTAGTCAACACCATTGCACCATCCTCCGTAAAGGATATCTGTTTTCCAACCATTACAGTGGTATGCAGCCTTGGGGTTGGGGTCCGGCTGGCTCCTCACTGCTGCCGAGCACCCAAATTGGAACAGCTGCTAGAAATTCCATATTCCATCTTAAATTGGCCAGGAGACTGACACATCCTGGCAGATGCAGCTCCATGAATTTGTGATCTATTATGTGCTATCTGGGAAGGAAAATGGGTCCCTGAAAGATGCAGTGGCTGGTTCAGTATGCAGCAGCTCCCAGGGAGGGAGAGGAATTATTTAAGCTCAGAACCAGTGTGGACACAAGAACAAATGGATATAAACTGGTTATCAGGAAGTTTAGACTTGAAATTAGACAAAGGTTTCTAACCATCAGAGGAGTAAAGTTCTGGAACAGCTTTCCAAGGGGAGTAGTGGGGGCGAAAGAAACATCTGGCTTCAAGACTAAGCTTGATAAGCTTATGGAGAGGATGGTATAATGAGATTGGTCTTTGCCTATTAGTGGTAAATATGCCCAATGGCTTGTGATGGGATGCTAGATGGGGTGGGATCTGAGTTACTACAGAGAATTATTTCCTGGGTGTCTGGTTGGTGAGTCTTGCCCACATGCTCAGGGTTTAGCTGAAAGCCATATTTGGGGTCGGGAAGGAATTTTCCTCCAGGGCAGATTGGCAGAGGCCCTGGGGGGTTTTCGCCTTCCTCTGCAGCATGGGGCACAAGTCTCTTGCTGGAAGATTCTCTGCACCTTTAAGTCTTTAAACCATGATTTGAGGACTTCAGTGGCTCAGACACAGGTTTGATACAGGAGTGGGTGGGTGAGATTCTGTGACCTGCTTTGTGCAGGAGGTCAGACTAGATGATCATAATGGTCCCTTCTGACCTTAAAGTCTATGATTCTATGTGCTAACCAACACAGGGTAATGCAAAAAGATCATCCTAGTGTTTGATCACTGTGCTTTCTATCAAATACTAGATCACATTCAAAGAACTCAGTGGGCCTTAGCTATTTCAGAGTCCCATTGTACGAGGCACAGCACAAATACACAGTAAGAGTCAGTCCCTGCCCCTGAAGAATTTTACAATTTAAATTGATTTTATAATCCAAATATCTAAGCCCCAGGCTATTGTACTTTCCTCCAGAAGAGTGAAGAATGACAGTGAATCTGACTGAATTCAGAATGAAATGTAACACCTACTTCTTGGCCATTGCTTTCTCAGAATTAAAAAAAAATAAACACCCCAACACCTAAATGAATGAACACTTCCCCTCTCACTACAGGACCAGGGAAAGAAGGGAGAGAACCAATATCAAGAGGTTACTTATATCATTTTTCTAAGGTGCTTAGATGATCTGTAGAAGCTTCTGCAGCCCCTTTCCGTGGATACTTCCCTCCGCTTTCCCCCCACCCCCAACAAGCTACAGCTGACTGGAACTTAATAGCTGGCTCTGCCCTCACCTCTGGGAATTCTGCATTTGAGTAGCCCTACCTCATAAAGGAGCCATACTGTCTAGGGCCTAGAGAAAGCCAGGAATGGACAAGTGGGGGAAAGGAGTATCTTTCCTTGATGCTTCTTGCTTTTCAGGAGGGGGATCCCCTGAAATCTGTGGATTTAGGGGTGGAAACCTTGGCTTTTTGCATTTACGAAGGAAAAGAAGGCCAAAATCCCATCCTCTTTCAATGAAAGAAGTTCAAAGAAACTGCACAAGTTGAAACATGAAGAGCAGCAACTTTCCTATGTAAGACTAACCCAAACCAGGGGAGAATTTGACCCTAATATTTACTGTAATTACCCCTGATAGAATTAACATATGCAATTTACAGTGAGCAGTGGGGAAGCACCATTAATCACACAGCAAATGCTGTTAACGAAAAAGTAGGGTGTATATACGCTGTGACTTGGAATAATGTATTCCATGTTTAGTAAGGATTCTATTAAAAATATCATGTGTGTTCGTCCGAGTTCCTGCCAACAAAATTTATGAATCACTCATTTTCAGATAGACATACGCCATAATAAATCTGCAGAAATTTCTCACAGATGCTATCTTAGACTCAGCAATGTCCTAATTTAGGCATGGGTATCTTTTCCCTTTTTAACAAAGAAATTACAAATGCAAAGCAAGCCAGACGTGAATTTTTGCCGTGCTTGAGCAGCCACATGACTGGGAGAAGTTGCAAAGAAAAGCAAAAATATAAAAAAAACAAGGAAGGCAAATGGCACCAATGGGATAAATTTCAAATAGGTGGAAAAACAGAAGGAAATAATGCAGTGGATTAATGCTTTAGCGTGTTACCTGTCTTAAAGTTTGTCACAGATTAAAGTAAGTTTGGTGATATTATTTTGCAGTGATCTAGTGCTTTTCACATGGGATCACTACGTACTTTACAAACATTAAGGGCATTGTTGTGGCTTTAGCTGCGGTACATGGAGGCATTCTGCCCACAGAAAATGGAAGCAGATAGAATGACTCTGGGAGTGGAGAAAGTGCACTTAAGAGTAGTTCCTAGAACCTTGGAGGTACAGTCTCTAGAGAAAAGGAAAATATCTGTGGTTCATTCAATCCTTGGCATCTCCGCTGAGTCTATCAATAAAGATGCCAGTTGTGCTGGGTTTTCTGATGTGAACCTTTGTCCTCTTGGAACTGGACTGAGACGCATCAGTATTCTGTATTCATTATTCAGTAAACACCAAATATGGAGCTAATTGTACAGAATAAGAGCTGGTAGCATACTATCCGATCTAAATACAGTTTTCTTCACACAATCTCCTAATTAAGGTACCTGTATATTTGCAAATTTGGTCATCAGCCTTTTATTATAACATTATGACATATCACAGAATTCATTATGAATAGACTTTCCAAAAGAGCCTAAATGACTTAACTAGAAAGTCAATGGGACTTGTGCTCCTAAGTCGCTTAAGCTCTTTTGACAATTCTGACCCATAACAACATTGTTTAGCCCCCTAATTTTACTGAGTAGCATTTAAGAATTCAAAAAATCACCAGTATGTTCACTAAGGGGGGCCGGAATGGTTTAAGAATCAACCATTCCAGTTTTAGCAAAAGTAGTTGGTTTTACTTTTTTAATTAGTGGTTGATGAATCAATTAAACCTAAGTTAAAGCAGAGACCTCTGCTCATCTAAACTTTGGTAGTCATGGAGACATACCGCAGCTAATTAGAACAGAAAAAAAATAATAGACTTGGTATTTTTTATTGGACAAAATAGTTTTGCCCAAGAATGTAAAAGGCATGTGGTGATGATGAGATTGACTACACTTTTCATTTATGCAGTGCGATGATTAAAGTTGGAAAATAACTATACTGTAGGATTAATTCCCCAGCTATTTTAAGAGTTATTTTTATAGGGGGAATTTTTAAAGGCACAAGTGGCAATTAGGCCACTTCCCTTGATTTTCAAAATCTCCTCTATGGTGTATGCTACTTGCACTAATGCTTAGTTATTAAGGCAGAGCATCCAAATCCCTTAGGCAGTTTTGCAAATCTTAGCCTGAAGCCACAAATATTAACTGATTATCATAATTTCCGGTGTGGGGTAGGAGAATAAATATTAGCCCCATTTTACAGAAGCTTTTACTGAGAGAGGAAAGGGACTTGCCAAGCAACAAAGTAGAGAGAGCTCCAAACAGATACCCCAGATCCTAGCACCTCAGTGTTCTGGGATGTCCATTTTTGGATATGAGCATGGCAGCCTGGCTACCTCTCTATTGCAGAGGGGAGCTAGTGAACTCAGAAGTTCCTAGCTTGTATTGAGAACCCTGAGCTCGGATTACATCTCCCACAGGAAAATGCCTCTTTTACTGGAATCTTGCTACAACTGCTCCCTCTATTCTAGCTGTATATCTCTAAACATTAGGCTGAAACAAGAGAGTTATGGTGAATCTAAAAACTGGTAAACTGCCATTTCGTGGGATGTTTGGATTTCTGTAGAAAATGAATAATGAATTTCAGAGTTACTCTGAACAGGAAAAGAAATGAAATTGGATATACATTAAAATGAATTAGTGGTCAAAATATTTTCCAGTGAAGGGGAACCATTACAGCAGTTATTATTCTTAGGCCCTGATCCTGCATATATTTATGCACATACTTAACTTTAAGCATGAATAGTCCAGTGAGTTCAATGGGAAAATTCACATACTCAAGGTTAAGTACCCTCCCCCCCCATAAATGTTTGCAGGATAGAGGCCTAAAATGATCTATAAAATTTCCAGTGCTGAGTCCTAATCTTAGTTGCAAGAATATATAAATATGCACAGTCTTCAGGCCTAATTCTCCTCTGACACTGGCTTTACATTCGTGTAACTCCATTGATTTCAGTGGAACTATTCCTGATTTACACTATTAGGTCCATTATTTCTTTCCCTCATTTTAGATAATAAGACCTAGCTCTTTTATTGTACTTTTAATCAGTGGATCTCAAAGTGCTTTACAAAGTAAAATTATCCTTATACAAGTGGGTAAACTGAGGCACAGAGAAACACGATCAGTTGGGAATAGAACCCATCTCTCCTGAGGCCCAGTCCAGTGTTCTAATCACTGTCTCATAACACATTCTTTTTGCACAGATTGGTGCAGTGGGAGAGTAGCACTGGTGTTGGGGAACCTATACCTCAGACACTAGTCTGGGTTTTTTAATAGGGATGAAATTCACATCTGGACAGAGGGCTACCACAAAGCTGTTTCAGCCCGGAGCTGAATTATTGGTATTTTCAAGAAGTCATGGAGGGCTCATAAAATCATGAATCAGTGACCTCTCCATGACAGATTTGTAGCCTTATTTATAGGCCTTGTCTGCCCCTCTACACAGAAGTGAATTTCACCCTTTGTGAATTCTTTTTTATGTACAGCACCCAACTGCCTTTTGGTAATTGATATAGGGTGACCAGACAGTAAATGTAAAAAATAGGGACAGGGAGTGGGACATAATAGGAGCCTATATAAGAAAAAGACCCAAAAATCGGGACTGTCTCTATAAAATTGGGACATCTGGTCACCCTAAATTGATATTAACAAATTATTTAAATAATCAACAAACCTTTTGTGTTTAAATTAACTTCTAGATACATTCTAGCTTTCTTATGATAAAACGTATTTTGTTCATTCTTTTGCATGTCTGATTGCATCCCTCATTATTTCTGACAATGTTTCAGTTCCTCTGTTGCTTACCCAGTACCTACAAAAATAAAAGGAGCAAAGTATATATAAAACAAACCAGGCAAGACAATTTATGTTGTATTTAAAAAAAAGTAAGAGGGGCCAAACCAAAACCCCAAATCCGGACACACACCCTGAACTTTGGAACATCTGGAATCAAGAGTTGAATGTTGTGGCTCTGGTCTTTCTCCAGTTTGTACGTGTCCCAATTTCAAATAGTTGGGCTCACAAATGTTTGGGTTTTTTAATATGGGAAAAGATTGATTGAATATACTGTCTGATGAAGTTAAGGCTTATCTTGTAAATGTCGCCAAGATTTTAAACCATTATTTCAGATTTGAAGTATTTGGTTGCAACAGATCATTGTTATTAAAAAGGAAGCCCAAATACATTATTCTTGGTCTGAGAATAATTTAGTTCTCTGTCAATGCTACTCACTCAACCCACAACATGGTAAAGTTATATAAACAGAAAGAAAAGGATTTACAAGAAAATTTTGCTTCAGTCAAACAACACTTTTAGGGAAATAAATTAATTAAACTGATGTAGAGCACTATGCATGCTTGAAAATCCCAACCTTCCAGCCTATTTTGAGAAAAGGCTGTGGTATAGGCCAGTCTTTCTATTGTAGGAGTCATTTACCCACATTTCCTTAGAATTTACTAAGTAGAGAGAGGCCCATGCCAATAAATTCCCATTTCAGACACCCCCAAGTTTTGATACAAGGAAAGACTCCCATTGAAAGGCTTTGGATCAGGCCCTAAAGCATGTCCAGTTAGATACTACTAGAATGAAGGTCACTGTACCGATAGCACAATGTATAGTAAGTATATATCAGCCATGTACATATAAGTTTGCAATCAAATAAAGACAAGGGTAAATGAAACTTACGTGAATGAAACAGTTTTCACTGATGGCATATAAATCACTTGTTCTTGCCTCCCTGCATAAGCACTAACTGGAGCTCTGTGCTCCCTTCTGATTATCCATTGCTTACAAGCTGAAGTAAGGGATAGATAGCTTACACCCATTGTTAGTTGCTTTTTCTATCACAGCTCTCTTCCATGGCCCTTAGGATATGTTACACTAACTTTGCCTTCTCTGTATTCACTTAAAATGTAAAATCTGTCAGACAATCCTAGACAGAAGGCCAGAACAAGGTTTCTAAAATGGTTGGCAACATTAATTAATTAAACCATGCTTGAACTGAGTTATTTGCTAGTTCAGCAAACTCACTTTAAATTTAAGTGGCAATGAAGACAGAATCCTTGCCTCTGTGCTTGTGTCTGGTTTGGGGAGCGATGAGTCACAGTGATGATCTGGATACAGTGGTCAACACAGGGAGTTCTCCAAATGGATCCTCCTAAAGGGGTTTCCTTCATAGTCCTAAAGTGGAAATCAGCTTGAAATGTAGCAATAATTGATTGGTGCACTCAGATCTGTAAAATATGTAGGATTGAATTATGTTTCAAAGAAAATTAAATACTTTGAAGAGAGGCTATTTTTTCTTCCTTGATTTGTATCATTATTACTTTTACCGTAATGTCTGATATTTCATTATCTCTACTGTTGGCCTATATATCAATTACAGACTGTGTAGAATAAGAGCAGTAGTCCAACATACAATTCCCTCTCATAACAAGACACCTTTAAAGTAGTCCAAGGTTTCCAGTACCATTTTGCCCTTTAAGACGACAACCTCTCTTAAGCAACTAACTTTTGCTGTTTCCTTGACGAATTGCTTAAGACAGGTTTCTCTGTATATGTATTTTAATGTTTTTGTTAGTGAGTGTATGTCTGCATCTACATTTTCCTTTCCCTTATGGAAAATAAAATAAAATGTCATTAGTTTAGAAATGGTCACTGTAGTAGGGGAGTATTATAAGATCAATAACTCCTACTCAAAGGATGATCTCCTGAGTAGAAAATGAGTAAGGACCTCAGTCTTAAGTCCCTGGGCTTTTTATCTCCAAAGTGCTTTACAAACATTTTCTAATAAATACGGGGACAGATTCTCATTATAGTAAGACTCTTTTATATCACTCTGTCAGTGCAAAGTGGATACAAATGCAATTTACTTCCACTTTCAGGCCCCTTTGTACTGCCAGTGGTATAAAAGGGCCTTACTGTAAATGACAACCTGGTCCACAGTGTCTGACTTCCCATGATTGTTTTGCATGCTATCAGTCTTGACTTGGAATCTGTGTTTGATTGATAATTACTCCCTATTTTATGAACATTTTAATCCCCGTCACCAATTTTTTCAAAAGTGATTAGTGTTTTGAGTTGAGTAGTCATCAGAAGACACCTCTACAACTACTGAAAACCAGGTTCCTTGAAGATGTGTCAAGTTGAGCACCCAAAATCTCTAGTCACTTTTGAAAAGATTAGCCAGTGAATAACTTGAAATATTTTTTTTAATTTGAGAATTGTGCTTTGATGCACTAGAAATGAGCTTTTATGTACTCAAATCTTCTTATCTTCATTGAGTTCTTCTTCCCACAGTGTATATCTTTCTATTTCTTCCTGCTGTTGATGTAATGTGTAGAAAACAATCTTTTTGATATATTTCCAAAACACCAAGGAAACATAATGTAAACTTTATCTGTATGCATTGCCAGAAAGATTGGCTTCAATTAACCACATACATCCTCTGGACCTTTTGATCTAACCCTCTGCCTTGTTGCAAGTATAGACTTCATGCCAAATATTGTGTGCAGGGAAGAGATAGATCTAATCTCTTTTATGTGAGCTACAATGGACTTCTTTTAATGATTGTTTGTGTTAAATTGTCTAGGTATATTATTATTAGAGAGGTCAAATCATTTCTTCTAGTTTGGGCCATTTTTCTCTCAAATAATTTGCAAATACTATTTATCCATATTCAGCCACCTCATTAGATGGTCAGATAGTATTCTGTGGATAATATTGTTTGTAAATATTGTCATTTTTCATTTAATAAGTATTTGCAAATAACTGTTGCCAGATTTAGTTATCATGCCAGTTCCTAATTCTTGGGAAACGTGGTACTCCAAGACATATTACTGGAGAATGGGTTTTCAGTAACAAAGGACCAAGTCTGCTTCTGCGGAAACCAATGGGCGTTTTGCCAGTGACTTCTACCAGAGTCACTGTCATAACTGTTGCGACTTAAATAGTAAGGTAAGTACGATGAGTGCTCTTCTAGGCTTGTAATCTGCAGTCTGATCCATGCAGGTGGACCTTATTCTCATGTGAAGGTCCATTGAAACCAGTGGGGTGCCAGGTGGGCGGATCTCAGCACTTGTGCAGAAACCCATTGCTTTCAAGGAACCATCCAAGTGGATCAAGTTGCAAGATAGGGTCTTAGTCACAAAATAGACTAAAGTGGCTTCTGAACTTGTCCTTAGTTCTGTGTGTAAGTCTTGTTTTCATCCAGAAAGACCCCTGTTGTGCCCAGGGAGCACTGTTCATTATTTCACTTTCTTTTTAAAAGTAATACTATTTTTTTTCCTTGTGCAAAAAGAATTTAAGTGGCAGTGAAGCACTTACTTTTAGGAGTAAGGTCGTTGCAGTAAGAAAGGTCTTTAAATGTAGAGTGCCTGATCCAAACAGCTGAGCACCCTCAACTTCCAGTGAAGTCAGTGTGAGTTAGAAGTGTGCAGTACCTTGCAGAATCAGGCCCTTAGTTGCCATATTCATTATATTCATGCTGATGCCCTTTCATTATTATGGGCCAAATCTTGCTTGCTTTACTCACACAAGTAGAGCCACTGATGTCAGGGAGAAAAGATCTGAAACTCCATGTGGCATAAAATAATCATTTTTTGGTGAACATTTCTTTGTTTAACACTTTAATAGGAGCTCCTATAACTATTGATTTTTCCCCCAAAGTGGATGTTTTTAAAAAATAGCCCTCTGCAGCAATCTCTTGCTTTGCCATATAATATCCAGTGTTCAAAGGGTGAAATTCATCCACAGCTCTTCAGCCCCCAGAAAGCCCCCAGCACAACAGATCTACCACCGTCCCACAGTGCAGAGAGACTAGCTACCCATCCATGCATAGAAGAGAGGCCGAGTCCCTGGTCTCTAGAGGGAAAAGGTGTGATCACCAGTTCTAGGTAATCAAGATTCCACTGGCCAGGAACCCCCTTGTAGCTGGTATGAAAGGGGTTCAGCCCCTATTCAAGCTCAGGCTAAGGAGTTGCTCTGGCCAAGGGAAGAGGATTTCCAACCCAAACTTCCACATAGTCCCATTTACTTTAGACTGTTACAGGCAATGAATGGGGAAGGAGGTTGGCGTAGTTTTCACCCAAAGTGAGTTAGCATTCAGTTCCTCCTGCCTTTTATAGTGCAAAGACTGAATGATGATAGACATTGTCCTTTCTTCTCATGTTTCACTTTGTGTGCTGCTCTTCTACTTAGATCACGTCTTCCGTATTATATATAAATCCATCTGCCACTAGCTTCTCAGTTATAGCACAGATAATATCAGTAGTGTGTGGATTGAATTCAGATTTGTTTTTAATTTTCTAAATAAAAACCTTCATTTCCCACTAACTAGAAAAAGAAGTCACCTCGCAAAAATCAATCCACTTCCATTAACCCTTTAGAACACTAGCAGTCTCGAGACTGCCTACCACCTGAGAGTTCAGTTTATACCATATAGGTGCATGACCTCCAAAGAGTTAATTGCACACCTGGTAAAAATATCAAGCCAAAATGTTACATAGATTGTAATAGCATCCCAGGCATTTAAAATGTCACCATGTTTTGAGCTAATGTATCTTTCTTGCTTAGATGTATATACATGTATAATTAATCATTTTGCACATAACATGGGATCCAGCTTTTCTACACAGTTTTTATTGTCAGTGTATTTTCTTAGCAACATACATCTATTCCCAGTTTGACTCCTGACTTCATACGTGAACCTCCACAAATCACACGGGGACTTGGTTTACATGTTTATGCCTCAGAGACCACAGAATAAGTCAGGGGTCCACATCTTAAATGGGATTCTGCATGGAGACCCTTGTCTGCATACTACTGCTGTCTTCCTGGAGTCAGAAGCTATCTTATCTATGATTACCCAGGAGGTCTGTGATTTCCCCAACACAAAAGGGGAAGTAACACAAATTATTGAAGACTCTGTTTGTAGTAACTGACATTAGCTTCCCCCACAGGTTTGGTGGAAAGTACCTGACAGTGACATGACATCCATCCTCCAATCCTGCCCATTTCTGCCCTAGCTCCTAATCCTTGTTTCTGGATTTTAAAGCCCATGGAGCTCCCATAAAATTGCTTGGAGTGGGAGCACTCTCTCTGGATCTGCAAAACCAAGCTTTCCTTCAGTCACCGGGGTGATAATCATACCTTTTTTATGAGGTTTAAACAGTTAATCTTTGTAAAGTGCATTGAGGATGACAAGTGCTATATCAGTATTAAATATTGTTGCTAGCTGTCACTATTTGCAGTTGATGCTCTGGTCATTTCAGTGCTCTCATTTTATTTTTCATCCTTGTTCCTATACAGTAGCTCAGCATTGGTCTGGGTGCCAGATTCAAATAAAGGATTGTGCTGCCTCCACTGAATAATTTCATGTTTTGTTTCCCCACCTTGAAGGTAGCCAATGTTCTGTGCTTGAATAATGTTCCAAACCCCAAAGTTTTGGAGTGGTTTCCCCCCATCTAGATTTTATTGCATGTATTGATTAAAGTGAACTTTAGATGAATTCCAGTCTATTTAACTAAGCAAGCACGCAAACCCATAGTGGGAAGGCTTAACCATTCATCAGAGACATCAAATCAGTTGTCTTTGAAAGCACTGTTAAGTTTACATACTCTTGTAGCCTTAGAGCTCAGTTCTAGCAGAGTTCACACAGCTTTAACCCAGAACTTCTTACCCATTGATTATTTGAAAAAATGTGGTGATTCTGAGATACTTGGATTTGTATATACACACCACTTGAAGCAGGCAGCTAATATTCAGCTAATATTCAGTTACTAATTTCATTTTAAAATTAGTCGATGAAATGCACTTTATTTATAATAGATCATAATACTAAAGCCACCAAAAACGCATGACAAATACAAGTTTTATGAGAATTGGTGAGCAAAGATCTCCTAGCTCTTCGGGGTTGGACAAAGCAGTAATTTCCCTTAAAGTAGCTTTATTCATGAGGATTTTTTTAAACAAAAGACATATCTACGACACAGGTTCGCCATCTAACATTTTTGAAACATTGAGTAGTGAAAGTTAGGTTTTTTAACCAATTTAAGCTGTGTACACAAACGACGACCACCACCACCACCCTTCCTGCTTTCCTATCACCAGTTCTGTTACGACAGGAATGAAATCGAGACACCTCGTAAAATAGCTAGTTCCACATTGTTCTTCAAACCTCAGATCAGAGAAATTAAGCTTTGCATTTGAGATACTATATGACTGTAGTACATTTTGCACTGCCTGCATCTACACTGACATCAGGAGAGGCGAAGAGGACAAGACTGTTCCTAGCATACATGATTTTTAAAAAAAGGTGAGACACACCCACCCACTGTCAGTGCAATAAGAAGGGAGAACAGTAGCTGGGGCCAAGAGAGAAGATGCAGTGAAAATCTCCTGGGCCATTGTCCTTCTCAGGCTCCTGTGCTGCTAGCTGCATCTCTCGCCAGCTCAGGGGGACGTTGGGCAGCACGCCACTTCCCCCACCCTCCAATCTGTCTAAGGTCTCAGCCCACATGCAGGCACCATAGCGAAGGTGGCAGAGGATGGGTGGCTAGGCTGCACCCAGAGGCTGACCATCACAGCTCTGGTTGCTGTGTTGGGGGTGAGGCTGCCGGAGCAGTGCTGGCGCTCTGGGGTCTCAGCTCTGCTCCTGGTGGGTACTGTATCCGGGTGAGTCCTAGTACAAAGTCAGCACTGCTGCTTCCGAATCATTCCCCACTCCCGTCTAATCTCCTGTGCACCAGCTTCCCAGCTGTATCTGAATGCAGTTCTGTTTGCACTCATCATACCTGGTCTACCCAGCAACCTCCCCCGACTCCTCCAGCCCTGACCTGCTTAAGGGGAGGTAGATCTGCTGGGAGCCTCCTCCTCCTCTCAGCCCCGGGGAGCCAGGCAAGCAGCCGAAGCTGTCTGCAGCCCTGGAGCCAGTGAGCGAGCAGGGCTGGGGATGCGGGGGGCAGTGCCAGTGCAGAGCGGAGAGCAAGCCGGTGGCCACATGCAAAACCCAGCTCCGGACTCCGAGTCCAGAGCCCAGTGCTGGCTGCACAGAAAGGCGCCACTTTTGGAAAATGTACTGAGGGAAAGCAGCTGCTTCCCCTGCACCCGCCCAGCTACACTACTGGCTCCAACTGTTGTGTGCCACAGGCAAAGACCAGGAGAGACACAGGTGCCACCAATGCCCCAGCCCCTGGAATGGCAAGAAGGATCTGGAAAAATTGGAAAGAGTCCAGCGGAGGGCAACAAAAATGATTAGGGGGCTGGAGCACATGACTTATGAGGAGAGGCTGAGGGAACTGGGATTGTTTAGTCTGCAGAAGAGAAGAATGAGGGGGGATTTGATAGCTGCTTTCAACTATCTGAAAGGGGGTTCCAAAGAGGATGGATCTAGACTGTTCTCAGTGGTACCTGATGACAGAACAAGGAGTAATGGTCTCAAGTTGCAGTGGGGGAGGTTTAGGTTGAATATTAGGAAAAACTTTTTCACTCAGAGTGGTGAAGCACTGGAATGGATTGCCTAGGGAGGTGGTGGAATCTCCTTCCATAGAGGTTTTTAAGGTCAGGCTTGACAAAGCCCTGGCTGGGATGATTTAGTTGGGAATTGGTCCTCCTTTGAGCAGGGGGTTGGACTAGATGACCTCCTGAGGTCCCTTCCAGCCGTGATATTCTATGATATTCTAGGTGAGATATACCCAGATAATAGTTTAGTCTTTTCTGGGCTGTACTACTTTGGTTTAATTTTTGTTTTTGGGTTTAGTGTGCTGGGTGGTGTTGATGACCTAATATGAAGAGGAGATCAGATAAAATGACTTGGTGGTCCCTTCGGGCCTTAAATTCTATGACCATAGGAGGCAATTCATACCTCATGCTACAAAGGAAAGCAAAAACCAAACCAAAACAAAACAAAAAAACCAACCCAAGGTGCCTGCCAATCTGACCCAGAGAAAATTCTTTCCCAACTCCATATGTGTCAATCAGTTAGAGCTTGAGCATGTGGGCAAGACACACCAGCTAGGCAACTAAGAAAGTGAGTTCTCTGCACCACCTCAGAGCCCTGGTCAACATTGTTTGGTTTCCTAGTCCAGCTATGACCAATCTCTGATTCTTCACAGGAAGGAGGGAAAAAAACCCAGAATACATCTGGCCAATTGTGTATCAGAGAAAAATATTCCTTCCTGACCCCCCGCAGGTGATTGGCTGAATCCCTGGAGCATGGGATTTGATTATAGTCGTAGAGCTGCAAGTGTTAGGAGCATGTTGAGAGCAATGCAGGCAACCCTATTCTCCCCATGGCCCAAGATGGAAGAGGATGAACAGTGGGACTCATAGATCTATAAATTCCAAGGCCAGAAGGGACCCCCATGACTATCCAGCCCGAAGCTGGATTTAAGCATATATTTTAGAAAGATATCTAATCTTGTTGTAAAGACTCCAAGCTATGGTGAGACTACCACCACCTCCTCTGGTAAGATGCTCCAATGTTTATTTACCCTCACTGCTAGGGAATTATATCTTAATGCCAGGCTAAATTTGTTTAACTTCAGCTTCCAAACATTGGATCTTGTTTTTGCCTTTGCTAACAAGATTGAAAAGTCCCCACTATCAGATTTCTTTTCCACGTTAGTACCTATACACAATGACCAAACCACCTCACAGCCTTCTCTTTTGATAAACTGAATAAATTGAGCTCCTTAAGCTTAATATCATACTTTTGTTTTCCAGCCCCTGGATCATTTTTGATTGATCCATTGATCATTTTGTGGCCCTCCTTTGAATTCTCTTCAGTGTTTCCACATCCTTCTCAAAGAGTGGACACCAGAACTGGACACAGTATTCTAGTAGCAGTATTACCAATGCTGTGTACAGGGGCAAGATCATTTCCCTATTTCTTCTCGATCCTCCCCTTTTCATATAACCAAAGAGCTCATTTGCACTTTTGTCATGGGGGGGGGAATAGTCAGGGTGTTCCCACTCCCCCTTGATCCTGCCCCCCGCTTGCCCCTTCTCCATATAGAGCAGGGTGGAGACACGACAACGCTCAGAATGGAGAGAGCTTGCTGGCCGCAGCTGCTGTCTCAACTTCCTGATCTACTTAAAAAAGGCAATGTTCTTAGAGTGGTGTCAGCGTACTTAACGGGGCAATGCGCCTCTCTCTCATTCTCCCACACACAGGGTGTGGGTCTCTGTCTGCCATGTTGTCTCCGTTCCCTCCATTCGTGCTGCCTTGTAGAGTGTGAGGCTACATTAACAACAATGCGTTAACCCTTGAGGGCTCAGCCAAGGTCTAGTTCATCATTTAGCAGTAAGGCATTCCCTGGGAAATATCGCACCCTCTTCCACTGTCTAACTTCACCACCTCAACCAAGCTTCACAATTATCATGGCTGTGTACAGTATTAAATTGTTTGTTTAAAACTTATACTCTGTGTGTGTGTGTGTATATTTACATTAATTCTTATGGGGAAATTGGATTTGCTTAACATCGTTTTGCTTAAACTCACATTTTTCAGGAACATAACTACAGCGTTAAGCAAGGAGTTACTGTACTAAGCCAAATGCCATGGAGAAATCCAAGTATATTATGTCAGTACACTTGCCTTTATCGGCCAGACCTATAACCTTGTCAAAATACAACATATTATATTCCATGAAACCATGCTGACTGGCATTATTTGTTGATAGATTCCCAAATTAACCATTCAATTATTTTACCCAGGATTAATGTCAGGCTAATTGGTCTGTTCTTCCCTGGGTCACCTCTTTTATCTTTCTTAAATATTGAAACAACATTGGCAGTTCTCCAATCCTTTGAAATTTCCTTGGTTTTCCTGTATTTATTAAAAACTAACATTTAATGATTCAGAGAGCTCCTCAGCTTGTTTCTTTAAGACTCTTGGATATAAGTTATCCAGGCCTGTTGATTTGAAAATGTTTAATTTTAGCAGATGCTGCCTCACATCCTCCTTTGTTATAGGTGGTAAACTTTCTAGTCCATCAGCATCATCATATGGGATGGATATATTCTCCTGCTTCACTTCAACTACAAAATAGAACTATCTATTGAATATGTCTGCCCTTTCTACATCACTATTTACAATTTTACCACATTCATCTATACATGACTTAGTTTCCCCCCCTAATATGTATTTAAAATGCTTACTTATTGTCTTTAACTCTTCTGGGCATTGATGCATCATTGATTCCTTTAGCTTCCCTTATCATTCATCTAAATTTTTAAACTTGTAATTTATAGTCATTGTCATAAATTTCCCCCTTTTTCCATCCTTTGTATATTATCATTTTATGTTTTATTGCCACTTCCACATCTCCTTTTAAACAGAATGGCTTCTTCTCTGGCTTAACCTTTCTGTGTCTGTATGATCTTGGCTTTTTGAGCATCCGGTACAACATCCTTAAATGATCTTGGTGAAAACTGGTTTTGATCGTGCTATTACCCCTTTTTGCATGTGCAGAACATTCTGAACCAGTTATTTTTCCCTAAAGGCTAGATAGTGCTGTGTCAGCACAGTCCTGCATTGGGAACAGCATAAAGCCACAGCCACTCAGGGGTAAGCAATGGAAGCATTCTGTCTTAAAAGACTCACAATGCCTTCGGGAGCTCCCTGGTGCTTAAGGGAATGCTGCACAAATTTCTACCCCCTTTAAGGGTTGCAGCATATTATTTCTACCTAATACAAGTGCCTATTCTGCACACCAGGGGAGTAATGAGGGAACAGTCACTGCACTCCCCTAAGTTCAGGTAGTGCAATTCTGCTCCGCCCTCATATGGGCCATAGGCGAGGTGGGGTTCTTCTTCCCACCCCTGTGTACTGAGTTGGAATATGGCCCGGATAGAGGAGTTAACACTTTGACTCTTATGAGGAGTTCCTTACAATCTTTGACTACACTATACTGATCCAGTATGCCCTCGCTTAGCTTGTTAGATCTACCAGAGTGACAGAACAGGGAGATATTACTATAAGCTTTCTGGTAGACTAATTTTGGACGGTACAGTAATTCTAAAATTAGATTTTTAACACCAATTTTTTTTCTATTAAAATTTGCACTACATAAAAGGAATTAGAGTAACGGTGTAAAAGCCAGTGAAATAATGCATTTCTGTGCCCTCCTAGGGTCAGGTTTTGAAGCCATGTATTTACATTTTGAAAAAATCTGATTTACTTGTACACCAGCACTTACACTACAGAGATGAGCTTCTTTGAGTGATTTAACTTTTCCAGAGGTCCAGCTTATTTTGTCACAGGCTTGTCTACATGAGGAAATTGACTATGTAGCAATTCTGCAATAGCTATTCTTGTATAACTCCTCTGCCTGGATACTCTATTCCAGAATTAAAGTGACTTAATTTTTGAATAATTAGCCCAATTAATTACTCATTAACAATACTTATAAATATTCTAATTTTATAATACATTATAAACTATTATAAATATAATTCATAATTTTTTAAATAATTATAAATATATAATTAATCATTATTTTTATTCCAGAATAGAGTGGATTACACAGAGGAATCATACTAGAATAGCAAGAGTAAAATAGTTACTCCACTATAGCTAGGTGGTGAATTTCCCTGTGTAGACAAGCCTATAGCATAAGGGAGCACAAGCTTTATAAAGATTAAAAACTCAGCAGGAGTATTCAGAACTGCTATCATTAATAGGGCAATCGGCAAATTTTGTTGTTCCTCCCATGCAATGAGGCAGTTTCACAAACCCCTGTGGAAAGTGTACAAAATTCTTTGTTTGATGGAAGCATCTTTTTTGGCTTTGTCTTTGTTCCTCAAAGAACCAGTAAATTTTATACTAAATAAAGCTCTTTATTTTCACTTTCAAAGTTTCAAATATATCATAGAGATATATGGCCACATTTATCTCTATAGAAAGCAAGCTCTTTCTTATCTTTCATGTGTTCCCTTCACTGCTGGTATTTATCAGTTCACTGATCCTTCTGGCCTCTCATTATCCCTTTGTTAAGGAATACTTTCTTGAAAGATCTGCTCACCCTTGTCTCCATATGCTCAGCCTTTAACTGTTGGACCATAGCATGATATCAGTACTTTTTTCAAAGGGCAGTTTGTTGATGCTATATTCCCTCCAGTTTCTAAAGAATCCAAGCATATTTTAAACATTACTAGTAGCCTTCCTGATCATAAAGAAAGAACAAGTATAGATGTTAAATAGACTACAAATAAAAAACTTAATCTGCTATTCACTAAAATTGCAAAATTACAACATTTTCATGTATGCAGTGTTGTTGTAGCCATGTCAGTCCCCGGATAATAGAAAAACAAGGTGGGTGATACCTTTTATCTCTCACTAACAGAAGTCGGCCCAATAAAAGATATTACCTCATCCACCTTGCCTCTCTAATAATGTTTTCATGGCTTTCCAGAAGTCCTAAGGAATTGAATCATTCCATTTGTGTTATCTAGTCATTACAGCAGATGAAAGGGAGCCAGTAGTCCTACATTTTAGTCCTGACACTGCTACAGAATCTCAGCGTGTGACCTAGATCAAGTGTCTTAATGTGCCTCAAAGATACCCTTCTGCAAAATGGGTATAACAACACTTCTAACTTACAAGAGTATTCATTTACTGTTTATAAGTTTTTGAGATTTTCAATACACTTGCAACTTCATAGTTTCATTATTTATTATAAAACTTGCATATTTTCCAAGCAATAGTTTGGAAAAGTTACTAAAAGAAGAGAAAGAAAAGGAATTAGAGATATTAGTAGTTGTAAGATTATGTGGGAGCTTCATGGGAAGGATAAGTAACTTGAATTTGTTGGTGTTAGAGACAGGAACCCAATTAAGAAATTCAGAGTTGGAGGTGATGAGCAGAAATAATTTAACGTGGCAGTATTTTGGATAGACTGGAGGATAGAAGGTGAGAAGTGTGGAAAGGAGAATGTTACGGTAATCAAATTCAGAATTGGTATGGGCTGCATGCATGCATTATAGGGTAGAATTTGGCTCAAGTTGTATGTTACCACATTAGTATTTTGTCATATATTATACAGTAGACTAACATGCAGGTATACGTAGGCAAAACATGCAGGTACACATATGCAGTATTTCCAAGGGTTTATAAAAATAGAATGTTTTGCTACTCTTCTTCAGAATACTCATATCTTAGCAAATATTTAGGATGGAATAAAAAAAAACTATTGAAGGAACTCAGGTAGAGTTTAGGAATCCCTTAATCTGAACCATAAAGTGCTGATCTGCAACAAGGCTTTGAGCACTGAAAACCCTTTTAATACCCTGTTTCTAATCTAATACAATGGCACTGTGGGAAGGGGACCATAAGCACTTAATTCTGACAACTTGTATTGAGGCGTGTGAGATGATTCTTGTATGGAATGACGGGCTGATATATTTATTTTATGCTCTTATTACCTAGTTATTGAATTTTGAACTTTTTTTTTTGTCAACAGTTCCTTACATGATCTTTCTCTGTCCAGGAGTAACTGTCACAGCAGAAATACCAGAGCAGAATACTATGTATGTGCTACAATATGTGCTAGCTATCTCAGTTGATTTGTAGGAAACCAAAAATCATGACTAAAATGCGGTGAAATGGGTTAATATGGGTTGCCCTAGGGACTGCTATTTGTCTGGCGTTTCTAACAGGTGGCCCCATAAGACAGTGCTATTAATGTGGAGGAATTCCCATGGGGAATATGATTTTATTTGCTGTGAGACTATGATTACTCAGTGACTGTAGTTGCTAAACCAGTTTGTGTTAACATGGTGTTCAGTGTGTTTGTTAAACTGAGCCACGGCAGGTTATTTAGAAACAGGAATGTGGTTTCTCATTTTAAAAAAATCACAAAAACCAAATCTGCTGTTTGTGGACTAGACTTTTGCAGCCATGGTGTTTGGGGTGAGGGGTGCAAAAGGAGGCCTTTGCCTGCCTGCACAGTGCTGACCTGGAAAGAATATCACCAGGGGCCTATGAGGAGAAAGCAAAGAAGCAGTAGTTGCTACACACTTTAAAAGAATATACTCTCTCTTCATGGAATAGGTCTAGCTATGGCTTCTGGGGACCAAGGAGTATAAGCACTGGGGCTGATTATCCCATAAGAGTGAAAAAGGGCTCCCTGAGACACCCCTATCCTTTGCACATTCACACAACAAGCAGCCACAATCTGGCCCTAAACTTTCTCAGAACACCAAACCACATCAGCCTGGTATCTTATCAGCTGCAGAACTAGTTGAGAACGTCTGATTTTTTTAGTTATAAATCAGGTTGCAACTGAGTTTGATTAGGAGCTTGAACTGAAGCTGTCTTTGGAAAACTGTGAGATTTGATGGAGGAAGTGAAACCCAATTTTCCTATCCTCTTAGCTTGGCATGTGAAGTTGTTTTTTTGAAAGAATTTAAACTATGTGATCGAGGCTTTTTTCTTCTTCTTCTTGGAACAGGACTAATATGGAAATTTAAAGGTCTGAGTGATTCCCCTCTGGAAGTTCCTAACATTGCTCTCGGTATCATTCCTTTTTATAAATGGAACTGTTACAGTTCTAAGAAATAAAGTATTCTAAAAATGCACTCATAAAAGATTATGCATACAGTGGAATTTTTTTAGCCTCAATGGGAACAGAAAGCTTTGTTTGAGGGTGAAGGAGGGTGGGGGCGATGAATAATATATTTAACTTTTTTAAGCAATTGCTAATGAAACACCATCCTTTGTATAATGGAATACAACGTGAAACAATTATCCCCAGAGCAGCACACACTGAAAAAAACAGCAGGGAAAGGAGCTTGAAATGATGAGATTTATTTTCTTATACTCGTATTTCCGTAACCTCATCTCATGACTCAGCATTTCTGATGGAAATGAGCTAGTGTTAAATACATCACTAAGGTACATTAGGGTCTCAGATGAGTGAAGATCTCACAGTTTGGTTACAGTTCCGGTATGTCACACTTGTGGAGCACAACTTCTGCTTCTGCCATGGAGTCCTGACTGCAGAGGCTCCTGAGAAGATGTGCTTAATCAGCATATTGTCTGACTGAACTGGCCATACCCCTTCCATGGGCAGCATCATGGGCCCTATATAGACCTCCCATCAGAGGCGAGGTTGAGGTGCTTCCCTCAGTGGCAACCTCCCCACAGGAGACTGACTTACGCCAGCAGGTGGATTTCAGAACTCAGAGCCAGCGTTGCTCGAGCTGAGCCATGAAGAGATGTAGATTTTTATGAATATGGTTATTCAAAGTTATCCAATGAATGGTTTCAGTGAATGAATCCCACCCTCTGGGTCATTTGCAAACTATTTGGTGTGACAACTTTGAATGTTTGGTGCTTGAGCTGTATTATTAGTCATCTAGTTGTGTGGTATTGTTTCTATACCCAAACTGGATGACTCCCAAATCTCCAAAGAGTTTTCAAGACAGCCATGTGAACACTTCCAGAGCTAATACACATTTTCTCAGCTATTCATGAAACCTTCCCATTTGCATGAACATCCTCATGAACAAAAACCTACTTATATGAATGTCCATGGATAATGAATGTAATGAGACAAAAATACCATGTAATCAAATTAATAGTTTTACTCAAATCAGTGTTCTCTTTTGCATGGTATTCATCCAGAAACACACAGAACTGAATTTCAGTGTCACGAATATATCTTTGGAAATTTACTATTTAGCAGAGTTTGTTAAATACTCATTTCAACAGAGATAATACACTAGAAAACTTGCTGCTGGGAATTGGTGTGTTTCTACTTAGAACCTTCTTCAGGTTTTCTCATTCCCAGCCATCACATCTGGCAAGCACATTCAGTTTAGAGAGACCAAAAAGGAGAGGTCACTGGAATGTTACAAGCTGCTGTGTCATTGAGAAAAGGGAAGATGGACAGAGGGCTGCTCTGTCCAAAACTGACACTCCAGTGAGAAAACTTAGGTTAATTTGGTACTTCATAAGGTAGTTAGTTCACTGGGGCCATTACTTTGAAGTAAATATACAAGTGTAAACAAGTGTTCGAAATTCCTGTTCTGCTCCTTAAATTTTTCTCTGTCTCCTTAATTCTTATGCCCTATATTATCTAATTCACTTTTAAAATATACTGTGTGAAATAATCATCTAACTTTTGTAGGGAAGGTAAGAGTATTCTTTAGGACTGAGGAGTGTTGTGTATGTTTTAATAGTTTTAAACTATTTTATTTTAACCTGATGTCCCACTTCAAAAAAAGGTAGATTAATGTCTAATTATAGTTTATATTTTCCAGTCAGGGTGAGGGGAAGATCCTGCCCTGTACTGTGCAGGAGCACTGGAAGAGGAAGCCAATTCTCACCCTGCACCAGCAAAGCAGAATCTCTCTCTAGCCCTCAGGAGAGTGCTAAGAGAAATGCCTGGTTCCCATGCTGGCCTGTGCACCATGTTGCCTGTCCCTCTCCCTCCTCAAGGGATGCTGTCTGCTGGCTAGAGGACTGAGCAACCCCTCTCAGACAGCCACTACATATACTGTGGTGTGAAGCCAGGGAATGCATGCTCTTTAAAAGAAATATTTTAACACACCATTCTCCCCACACGCTCCCACCAACTCCTGTCTCCAGTCAAGAATTCATGCCCAGGGCATCAGGATTTAGTGTGCAAAAATTCTCTCTCTCTCTTTTTCTTTCTCTCTCTCTCTTCTCCTTCCCTCCCCTGTCAAATGTTTATAACTGTGCCCATCTGAGAGCTTCCCAAAAGGTAAAAATCAAACCCCAGAAAAGGTCAGAGGCCTAATTCGTATCTACCATTTCCATCCCCCTCCTCTAGCAACTGGACAGAGCACGATTAAGCCCAAAAACATTGTTTTCATCTCCTATTAGAAAACAGAAGAGGATTTGGTCCAAACCCATTGAAGTCAGTGGAAAGATCCTCATTCACTGGGCCTGATCCAAAGCTCACTGATGAGGATTTAACTCTAGTGGCAGTTGATGTGGCTGGTTTGTACATTTTAAGAACATTTTTTTTAAAAGAGGCTTAAACTCATTTTCAAAAGATTGGAATGTTACTGGGTCTAGACCAAGTGGAATTTGGGGGCATCGGAGGAGGTGAGAGGAGTTAAACTATGCAATAAGCCGTGTTAGCAAACCTGTGGATTCCTGAAGAGTCAGACTTTTGGGGTCTGCTCCTCCTCTCACTGGTGCAAATCCTGAGTAAGTCAATTGACTTCCCCTGGAGTAAAATTGGTGTAAGTGAGAGGGAAATCAGATCTGTTGTTATGTACATGTGGGGGAGCTGTGCTGGGTATGCTGCAAAGTGCTAGCAGCTGTGTCAATTAGCAAGAGACAGTCTCCTAGTTTTTAATCCAAGTACATATATTATTGTCTAACTTTTTAAAAAACACCAGTAGGCTACAGTATTTCTTTGTTTAATTGTTTTGGAGTTTTGAAGCTTCACAGCAGAGGTCACTCAAAAAAGTTTTCAATTGCTTTTGTGACAAAATCATGTTTTCCATAGTTTTCTCTAGACATTAACCAAAAGCAAAACTACAAATTTTGTAAGATCACGACACACAAAGGAGAAGGTAATAAAAAAAATTAATTTTGGGGTCTGTGGAGTATCAAGACAATAATATAATGATTTAATTATTCCACTTGTGTACAAATCATGTAAGAACTCTTCATTCATGTAGGAGCAGCAACAGACCATTTCTGTTACATTATACTCTGATATAGTGGGGGAGATGAGTCACACAAAGGAAAAGGCTAAATTTGTCTAATATATTGCTGTGAATTGCTCAGCCATCTCCAGATACAAATGTTATCAATAAAGTGTGCAATCTGAAGGATAGGTCTATAAACCAATGGATGCCATCAGTGGAGTTTTTTCTCTTTTCAGAAACCCTGCTCAAAAATAAGAGGAATTACATAAAACCACACAGTTATGATCAGCACCTTCCCATGTTATGAAAAATATTTTTACATATGAAAACCCCAGTTCACATGACTGGACTGTGCAGGGCATTAATGTTGTGCAGTAGACAACATGCCAGAACTGCTACCAGCTTTTGTGCCATTATACTGATGTTGTATTCCATCTCACATTGTGTAATTTGTACTCAGCTATTTTTATTTGCTCTGGCCAATCTGTGTCAGGCAATTGTTGACTCTTTCAAGAATATATAGATAGGTCTGTACATTTGTCTCCTTTATTTCTCATATAATTCCTAATGGCCCCTCAGACTCTGATCCTGGACTTCATCTCAGAAACCACCAGCTCTTCATCCTCCCTGGCATTAGGAATTCCAAGCTCTGTGATATTACTCACTTAACAGTTTCCACTGTACAATCTGTCACATACAATCTTACTAATAAGAGCTATGACTGAAACTGGAAAGAGAGCTCCCAAGTCAGCTATGTTTTAGTTGGATAACATGTGCCTGATTTATAAGCCTGAGAAAATGAGCATATAATGGAACAGAACTTTGTTCTCCTATTTGGGAGCCTCTAACTAACTGTTCTCAGTGTGACTGATGGGGTAATTTCCCACAATATCCTTGAAAAGACTTATTGAATTAAGTTTAAGTATCTTTGGAGTCCTTTGTATTAAATGCAAAGTATGTGTATTATTGTGGGATTGTATGTAACTTCTCTAGTGGGGAAACATGGCCAAGGTAAATCTTGGGAAGTATTATGAATCTCAAAGAACAATATGCCAGGCAAGAAGGAACTTTTGGGACAAGTAAAGTTGAATGGGCTTCTTAGGCAGTAACTAGAGGAAGGTGAATGCAAATTCCCACCTCCGTATCCAACCTTTTGAAGCTGTGCTCTGAGGAGAGAACTGATTACCTATTCCCAGACTATGAAGTTTGAAAGCTCAAACCGTATAAAGAAAAGACTGACCATTTCAGGGGTGTTCTTGTTCTGAGAAAACGTTGTTTTTCTGTGGTTACAAGTTCACCTCTTGGTGGGGACTGCATACCGTTTATGCTATTCATAAGCCATCAGAGAGAAAGCAATGCATAGAGCCTAGCTGTTTAGGCTGTCTGGCTTGCTGGGAATAATGTAGTTTAAGGAACTGTGCAGCCTGGAAAAAAATGGGTCAGGAGGTAGAGGGACGAGGATGTCTACCCAAGAGAGGTGGCAGCTGAGAAGTCAGAAACCTAGAGTGGATGCCCTTGTTGGACTATGAGGGTGAAATACAGGTGCAGTTGCCCTGAACTGTGACACCCAGCACTTAATTTAATTTCTTTTCGTTCTGGTGTTAGTAGCATTATGAACAACTATTGGTTCCAAATACCTTCCCACCACTGTGGTCTGAGATCATGTCTTATCCAGTAAGCAGTGTATGGTCTGGTCAGTGTCTGGCTGGGAAACATCTATGGGAATTCTATTGCTCTGCAGGAAGTGGTGCTGCTGATGTAGTGCAGTAGGTGGCAGTGCTCCTCTCTGATTTAGTGCTGAATAGAGCTAGTGAAAAAAACTGGGAGGAAATTATTAAAATTTTAATAAAAAATCCGTCTTTGTCTAGTCTACAAGCTCTAGTGCTGGCTGGCAGTTCTCTAGGACGGTGTTGGGGGCAGCATCTTCTCTGACAGGGCCAGCCCTAGACCAAATGGCACCGCAGGTGAGGAGTGTCTTCAGCACACCCCCCCTCCTCCATTTGTTAAACTTTTGAATACATTATTTTTTATTGCACTTGTAACCCATTTCACAACTTTGATTCATGATTTGCATGCGTGATTTATCCTTGTCATATAAGAGGATAAATTTGCCCGGTAGGATTATTCATGCCATATATAATCAGACAAGAAAACAGCACCCCAAACCTGGCGCCCCGCAGGCCCAGCACCCCAGGCAGTCACCTGGGTCACCTGCCCCTAAATCCGTCCCTGCTCTCTGAGGTGCCTTTCACTCAGATGAGCTGTAAAATCAAAGTAATGGCTGATGATTAGAGCGGATTGGAACATTTTCACCAAAACAAAAGTTCATCATCGCCAAAATGTTTCATGGAGACGTGATTGTTTCGATGAAGTTTTCGTTGGGAAGTTTCTTAGAGAGAGTGCTTGGGAGGGTTCTCACCCTACAGCCTGGTGGTTAAGGCCTGGCCTGGAACAGGAGACCCAGTTCAAGTCCCTGCTCTACCTGATTCATAGTGATCTGGGGTGAAATCCTCTACTCTGAACGAGGCAGATTCCTACATACCAGGCCACTGCCCTAACCACCAAGGCTCACGCATGCTCAGGTTTTGATATGTTTTCATTTCAGTGCAGATTGAAAACACATTTTGAAATCTTGAAAGTTGCCCCAAAATGGAATTGTCCTCCAGCCAGCTCTACTCATGATCATTAAGGATCCAATAACATTTTTTGCAAGAGTAGTGGTGATTACCCAGGTCTCCTGACAAAATGGTGTATATTATGGTGTGTGTAATGGTGTGCTTCTAGTTACCTGCTGCAATAAAAATTGAAGCAATAAATGACTGACGAACTGTCCATCATCTGCAATGATGTTTGTTTTATAATTTTGACCAATATATGTTGCATTCATTGAACACTGAAGGAAAATATTGGGTTTCACTTTACTGTTTAAATCTAAGGCTCTAAGGCATAACATTATTGTATCTCAAGCTTCCGACTCATGTTTCTATCTGCATTGGGCTAAGGCAATTCTATTATGTTTGATAAGTGGATCATGTGTACTTTTGTTATAAAGCTTTCCTATACATTGTAATAATAAAAAAGGCGTTTATTTCAAAATGGAAGGATTTATAACCCAAGGAATCCTGGAAGGATTTCTGCCTCTGAACCTCTCAGAAGTATGGCCTCTGGAGTCCTTATGGTGACAGAACAACTGAGTTTTGCACACTGAAAATGAACAGATGTTGAAGCGCGTGTAATGCGATATCCAAATGAATCTCCCTGATTTGTTTTTCTCTGATGTATTTTTGGAAAGTAGCCTGTAGAGTTGGCAGCATCTTTTTTGCTTTCCTGTAATCTATTTGTATCTGAGTTTTGCCAGGACTTTGCAGCATCAGCATTGCTTCAATTCATTTCTTCTAGGTGGAGTGGCTTGAACACAAGTTTGAGAGTCAGGAGACCTGGGGTCTATTCCAATCTCTGCCACTGGTTCACTGTCTGGCCTTGAGCAAGTCACTTCATATCTCTCTGACTGAGTTTCCTAACTGTAAAATGGGGGTAGTGACACTTACTTGCCTTTGTAAAGCACATTGATATGTGTAGAGGAAAAGGACTATTGTAAGTGCTAAGTATGATTATTATTAGGTTTTTCCTGTGGAGTTAATCAGCCAAGGGAAACAGAACAAAAACTCTTCCCTTTTGCGGTGACCAGTCCTCTCACTCTGCAGCCTTTAGAATACAATAGTATTTCACACACATAGAGATCTAAAAAAAGGCTCTCAAGCTTATTAACTGTTAGATGGGCCAATATGCTAAATATTTACAAAATATAAAAGCACTTTGGAATACTTATTCACTGGCAACATTACAATTTAATATCCTCACATAAGAAAATGTTTACACATTAAAATGATTAGAACATGCGGTTTATACATATGATTCACCTCCTCCTTTTCAAAAAAGAAATCAATTTTATACACTAGCTTATATAGTTTGAGTATCTGACTTGACCACTGTAAACATTTTCTAATCAAAATCCGGTGTTAGAATGTAACTGATTGTGACCATATTAACTGGCTAAAGCTAATTTCCTTGATCAGACAGACAATGGATTAAATGGACGGACCTTTTGGCTGCAGGTTTATTTTAACAGGAATGATGACTGTGCTGGTAGTCAAGGTTTAAATTTCCTTTATAACCTATCCTATCTCCTATTTCAAGTCTTCATAACTTTAACAAATAGATTCCTTTCAAACGAAAATATTCCATTCTTGGTTAGAGGCAGGCAAATTTTCTGGAATTTTTCAGCAAAATGTATCCATCCATTTTTGAGTAGTGGTGCTATATATTAAAAACCATAATCAAAACAATCAAAAAATGTGCACATGCATAATTGAATGACAGTTTAACCAAATGTGTTGAAACTTGGCTTGTTTTGTAGACCTTACTGAGACTTGACGATCAAGCCGACCGTTTGAAGGAGTGTTTTTAAAATTATGAACAGTGAACTTGATTCTTCATTCCCTTGCACCCTGTGTAGGGCAACCAGATAGTAAGTGTGAAAAATCAGGAGAAGGAGTGGGGGGTAATTGGCACCTCTATAAGAAAAAGCCCCAAATATCGGGACTGTCCCCATAAAATTGGAATATCTGGTCACCCTAACCCTGTGTGATTTTGGTAGTATTTTGTACTTACTTTGCATGAGCAGAAATGATAATACCCGGCACAAAGGAGACAATTAAGTTCATTTTCTGTTTTTTCAAACATATATTTTGCTGTTAGATTTCTTTACTCAATCTACAGTTTTGATTGAGGGTGCTGAGAAGGGCTTTAGTGTAATGGAAATGTGCAAAGACTTTACAATTCTGGCCTGCCTCTACCAACACTTTAGGAAGCCCATGATGAAAGCTACTAGTGGAAATGTGCCCTGCTAAAATCCACATGGCCTAGACGCATGAGCACAGGGCTAAGAACAAACACCCCTGAGTTTTCCTTCCACCTCTGCTACTGATTAGTCTTAATAATACTTTGTACCATACAAATGTTAATTAGGGAGGCCTCACAGCACTACTATGAGTTAGGGCATAACCCCCAATTCACAGATGGGGAAACTGAAGGTCGGAGAAGTTAAGTGACTTGTTCAAGGTTGTACTATCAATTAGTATCAGGATTAGTCACCACTTTCTGCAAGGTCCATGCCCAATCACCAAATCCCAATTACCCCCCACCCCAACTCCAGGTAAATCACTTAAACTCTCTGTCTGTTTTCTCACATGTAAACTGGAAAAAATAGTATGAAGAGGAAGATGATAATACCCTTTTTTATAGTATAAAGCTCTCACTTGGACCAGTTTTCAGGCCACTACAGGACACCCACTGGATTATATTTGAAGAGAAAATTTTGACAAAGGGCGGGGCATGTGTAGTTTCCAAATATCCTATGCTGCCTGTAAACTGCTGCACAAACTGAGGGAGACAATAGACATGTGGCTGACAGCTTTTTTCTCTGTTCTGGGTTTGTGGCTTTGGACAACTGGACCAATATTGTGTATGTCAGGTGTAGGTTTATCTTTGGAAAACTGAGACATAAAGGTATTAAGTAATTTATCATGAAAACATTGGAGCTTGATTCTCCACTGCCTTGCACCTTGTACAGTTATTTAGAACCATGGAAAATAAATATAAATAGGTATAAATGGCTATGAAATCAATATTCTCCACTTCCTCACATCAGTGGTAGTGAATTACACTCATTTTGCACAAGCATAATGACTACCCAAGGTGCAATGAGAATCAGGCTCACTGGAGTTTAGTGGATTAACCGTGAACATAAGAACATGAGAACGGCCACACTGGGTCAGACCAATGGTCCAACTAGCCCAGTATCCTGCCTTCCGACAGTGGCCAGTGCCAGGTGCTTCAGAGGGAATGAACAGAACAGAGCAATCATCAGGTGATCCATCCCCTGTTGTCCAGTCCGAGTATCTGGCAATCAGAGGCTAAGGGACATCCAGAGCATAATGTTGCATCATAGACCATCTTGGCTAATATCATTGATGGATCTAACCTCCATGATCTTGCCTAATTCTTTTTTGAATCCAGTTATAATTTTGGCCTTCACAACATCCCTTGGCAAGGAGTTCCACAGGCTGGCTATGCACTGTATGAAGAAATACTTCCTTTTGTTAGTTTTAAAACTGCTTCCTATTAATTTCATTGGGTGACCCCTGCTTCTTGTGTTATGTGAAGGGGTAAATAACATTTCCTTATTTACCTTTCCAGACCAGTCATGATTTTATAGACCTGTATCATATCCCCCTTAGCTGTCTCTTTTCCAAGTTGAAAAGTCCCAGTCTTTTTAATACTCCCAGACCTAGTTTTAATCTTACTGAAGTTAGGCTTACTGGCCTGCAATTGCAAGGATCGCCTCTGGAGCCTTTTTAAAAAATTGGTGTCACATTAGCTATCCTCCAGTCATCTGGTACAGAAGTTGATTTAAATAATAGGTTACATACCACGGTCAGTAGTTCTGTAATTTCACATTTGAGTTCCTTCAGAACTCTTGGGTGAATACCATCTGGTCCTGATGACTTATTACTGTTTAATTTATCAATTTGTTCCCAAACTTCCTCGAATGATACCTCAATCTGGGACAGTTCCTCAGATTTGTCACCCAAAAAGAATGGCACAGGTATGGGAATCTCCCTCACATCCTCAGCTATGAAGACCAATGCAAATAATTCATTTAGTTTCTCCGCAATAGCCTTATCCCCCCTGAGTGTTCCTTTAGCATCTCGATCGTCTATTGACCCCACTGATTGGTTGGAAGGCATCCTGCTTCTGATGTACTTGCTGTTAGTTTTGAGTCTTTTGCTAATAAATTCTTCACATTATTTTTTGGGCTGCCTAATTATAATTTTACACTTGATTTGCCTGAGTTTATGCTACTTTCTATTTTCCTCAGTAGGATTTGACTTCCAATTTTTACAGGATGCCTTTTTGACCCTAACCGCATCTGTGGTGGCATTTTTTTGGTCCTCTAACTATTCTTTTTAATTTGGGGTAGATATTTTATTTAAGCCTCTGTTATGGTGTTTTTAAAAAAGTTTTCATGCAGCTTGCAGGCATTTCACTCTTGTGACTGTTCCTTTTAATTTTCATTTAACTATCTTCCTCATTTTTGTGGTGTTCCACTTTCTAAAGTTAAATGATACTGTGTGGGCATCTTTGGTATTTCCCCACCACACAAGGATGTTAAATTTAATTATATTGTTGCTATTACTGAGAAGTTCAGCTATATTCATCTCTTGGACCAGACCCTGTGTGCCACTAAATCAAGAATTACCTCTCCCCTTCTGGGTTCCAGGACTAGCTACTCCAAGAAGCAGACATTAACAGAGTGTAGAAACTTTATTTTTGCATCCTGTCCTGAGGTGACATGTACCCAGTCAATATGGGGATAGTTGAAACCCCCCATTATTATTGAGTTTTCTATTTTTATAGCCTCTCTAATCTCCATGAGCATTTTACAGTCACGATCATCATTCTGGTCAGATGGTTGATAGTATATTTCTACTCCTATATTCTTACTATTCGAGCATGGAATGTCCGGTTTGGCCAATGTACATGGCAGAGGGGCATTGCTGGCACATGATGGCATATATCACATTGGTAGATGTGCAGGTGAACAAGCCCCCGATGGCGTGGCTGATGTGATTAGGTCCAGCATGTGTCAGCAATGCCCCTCTGCCATGTACATTGGCCAAACCAGACAGTCTCTATGTAAAAGAATAAATGGACACAAATCAGATGTCAAGAATTATAACATTCAAAAAACAGTTGGAGAACTTCAATCTCCCTGGCCACTTGATTACAGACCTAAAAGTCGCAATATTACAACAAAAAAACTCCAAAAACAGACTCCAATGAGAGACTGCTGAATTGGAATCAATTTGCAAATTGGACACCATCAAATTAGGCTTGAATAAAGACTGGGAGTGGATGGGGCCATTACACAAAGTAAAACTATTTCCCATGTTTATTCCCCCCACACACACACAGAGTTCCTTGCATCTCCTTGTCAATTGCTGGAAATGGGCCATTTTCATTACCACTACAAACAGTTCTTTTTCTCTCCTGCTGATGATAGCTCACCTTAACTGATCACTCTCATAGTGTATATGGTAACACCCACTGTTTCATGTTCTGTGTGTGTGTGTATATATATCTTCCTACTGTATTTTCCACTACATGCATCTGAAGAAGTGGGCTGTAGCCCACGAAAGCTTATGCTCAAATAAATTTGTTAGTCTCTAAGGTGCCACAAGTACTCCTGTTCTTTATCCATAGAGAGTCTATGGTACAGTTTGATTCTTTTAAGATTTTTGATTTATTTTACTCCAAGCTTTCATTCACATATAGTTCCACTTCCCCACCAGTATGACCTATTCTGTCATTCCTATATATTTTGTACCCTGGTATTACATGTCCCATTGATTGTCATCATTCCACCAAATTTCTGTGATTGCTTATTATATCAATATCCTCATTTAATATCAGGTGCTCAAGTTTATACATTTTAATATTTAGACTTATAGCATTTTGTATACAAGAACTTAAAAAATGTATCACTTTTAGTTGTGTGCCTTCATGTGTTGTAATTGAATGAGACATTTATTCATTTGACTGTTTCTCTTCAGTGGGATTGAGAGTCAGATTGTCATGGTTCTGACCTTGATTCCTACACTGATGCATTATGTGATCAGTTAACCCAGGGGTGGGCAAACTACAGCTCTCGGGGTTGGATCTGGCCCATGAGCCATTTTAAGTCGGCCCTCAAGCTCCTGCTGGGGAGTGGGATCTGGGGCTTGCCCCGCTCCAGCCAAGGAGCAGGGTCGGGGGGTGCTCCACGTGGCTCCCGGAAGCAGCCGCATGCCCCTACCCCCGGCTCCTATGCGCTCCACTGGCCCCACTCCAATGGGAGCTGCAGGGGTGGTGCTTGCGGACGGGGCTGCATGCAGAGCCGCCTGGCCACATCAGAGCTGGAGGAGGGACATGCCACTGCTTCCAGGAGCCGCTTGAGGTAAGCACCTTTTGGAGCCTCTCCCCACACCCCAACCCCCTGCCCCAGCCCTGATCCTCCTCCCACCCTCCAAACCCTTTGATCCCAGGTCAGAGCACCCTCCTGCACCACAAACCCTTCATCTGCAGCTTCACTCTGTAGCCTATACCCCCAACCAGAGCCCTCACCCCCTCCCACATCCCAAGCCCAACTTTGTGAGCATTCATGGCCTTCCCTACAATTTCTATTCCCAGATGTGGTCCTCGGGCCAAAAAGTTTGCCTACCCCTGAGTTTAACCTCTCTGTGCCTCTGTTTTCTCTTCATAGCTTTATAAATTATTATACACTACACAAATAATACACTACACAATATAATACAAACAGGAATTTCTCAAATAAAATTTAAATGCAGTAAATTTCAATACAGTACATGCTATGTTTATACATGGCTTTATTCTTAAGTTTCAGTGAGATCGACCAATGTGCCATGTTTAAAGAAATTTGTTCAGAGTTTTTAAAGTTAAGAATAATTAAAGGCAGTAAACAGAAACTTTTTCGTTTGGATTTTTAGAGCCATTTAGAAAGTTGACTGTGAAGTTTTTAGCTTTAAGTGGATTTCACTTGTAGTATTTATGTTATGGGCATTATTCATTCATTCTGTTCAAAGTCAGTGTGTTTTATAATACTGCGTCATCTCAAAGCCTGCTCTGCAGAAACATTGCTCAGCCATTAGATCACGCTGTTGTTAGAACATCATGATTTTCTCTTCTCATCTGCTATCAATTCAGTGGTTCCTAAATCCTCTCTCCAGTGCTCCATCTCTGCAGGTCAGTTTGGTGTCTAGATGAAGCAGGAATGCTGGAGCATGGTTGTCAGAAATTGCTCTCTGATGCATCTGTATGTTTCTTATGAAATCATCTACCTATTGAATAAGTATATGCAAGCACAGTACCTCATTGCAAGATTCAAAATAATATGTGCCCCAAGATAGCTGTCATAACCTGCCCCTGCTTCATTTCACTTTATGCTGTATATGTAATTTCATAAACATTTATTCATAGAACACATACTTAGCTGATCCCTTGTGCATATGTGAGTCATTTATTCTTGAATAGAGTAGCATTCACTATTCTGTACCAAAATATTATATAACCACTTCAAAAGTTGTCTATTTGGAAAAAGCCCTAATTTATTTCTGGCCTTTTCTTTCAGTTTCTTAAAAAATCTTTAAATTGTGGTTCTACTTTCACAAGCAAAAATGGCACCATTTTACAAAGCTGCTGCTTATGTATTTCAAAGTCATACAGACAAAAAAGAGTAAAAAGCAGTAACCCCTATTAACCTCACAGAGCCAATAGCTCTGAGAGAGGGAGTTGGAGTCTTTCATTATGTGTGACATCAACAGAGTTATCTACTAAAATCTAATCAGTTGCCCATTGAAGGCAAACGGACTGCACAGGTGTCCCTGAGGGCTTAATTTGCTTTGCAATCACTTCGTTATTGATGACAATGCATCAGAAAGGGAGTACCCAGCTTGACTCTCAGAGCTCAGGCTAAGTCTGCAGGGCTGGCAGTTAGAAAAAACATCCTTTTACTTGTAAACTCATCTAATTTAATTGAGAGTCACTGAGATACAATACATGTGGACCGATGGTGCCTATACAGAGGTATGAAAATTTAAATTGGAACTAGGATGTACTAGAAAAGCCCATTGAGATCTTGATTCTGCCAGTCTTTACTTAGTGAGAAACAGGGAACATGGTACCCCAGCACAAGCATGTAGTTCTTCAATCTGAGTAGAAGTGATGTATCAAGGCCTGGTCATGCCAGCTCCTTTACAGGGTGAACAAGACAGGGAGAATGGTCAGAGAATGAGTGTTTATGAGAAGACATGGGTCTGTATTTAAATATATTCTTCCCTATTAGGCTTTCCTAATGCTACTAGGCAGTAATAATTTGGTGGCCACATAGCAGTTTCTCCTGTTCTCCCCTACCCTCTTCATCGGAGATTACTCTGCACTTACATGTGCAGGATCCTGAGTGAGTGTCACAGGTGCAAGGCTCGCTGCACCTCTGTCCCCTCTTTGGTCTCTCTGAGTGCACTCCCTCAGGCCTCATGCCTTTACCTCTCCTGGGTTGGAATGCTGCAGTTCTTCCACTCAGAAACCAGGCCCTGGGTTAGATACCGTGTATCAACCGAGTTTATCCAGCAGGCCTGAGTAGGTTTGGGTACCTGCAGTTATTCCCATTGGGAGCTTGTGACCAGCAGGGAAAACAGTGATCAGGCAGCCTTCTCAACCTAACCCACAGGAACATAGTAATAAGAGAAAAGGCATTTTAAAACAACAAAAGCTCTACACCCGTGTTTATCTTACCTAGAGTCTTACCATCCTCCCAATGGGACCCTGATAGGTCTAACTTACCCCAGACCACCGCACAGCATGCTCTGGGTTCTCAGTCTCAAAACCTGCCCCTCTCTTGAGGGAATATGTGTCTCTTTAGACCCAACTGGCTGCATTGACCTCCCCCAACCCCAGAAGGGGACTGATTCATACCTGGGTAAACCTGTCTGGCAAGCCCAGCATCAATGGAAGTGGCTCTTGCTTTGTCTCTCCAGTGTTCGCTGAGAAGTGTATATCTGGGTCCACCTCCCCCTTCTTGGGTTCGTTTCCTGACAATCGTGTTACTGAATTAACTCAATGTATGCATGCAGCAAACATCGCAATAACCAGGTCAGACATTACTACTGGCAGCTCCACAACTGACAACACTACACAACTGGAATGTGGTAGCCTCTGTGCTATACTGTAACTCTGCAGTGATTCTGCTGTTCTCAGAAAAGCATGTCAGGCCAGATACATGTGGCCCAATGCATTTGAGCTCAGTGATCCTGATAATAGGATGTGGTTTGATCCAAAGTGGGACATGTTAGCCTGATTACCCCTTGGCACCTTTCACAGGCTAGGGCCAGGTCTACACTATAAACCTACAGAGGTATAACTATGTCACTGAGAGGTGTGAAAACTCCATGCCCCAGAGCAATAGAGTTATACCAACCTAACCCCCTGTGTACACAGCATCAAAATAGCTACCACTTCTTGTGGAGGTGGAGTACCTATGCCAATGGGAGGAGCTCTCCTGTCAGCATAGGCAGTGTTTTCACTAAAGCGCTGCAGTGGTACAGCTGCACCACTTCAGCAAAGTATAGACCTGCGCTCAGTACTTGGTGAAATTCTTTAAGGGTCTGATTTTTTCCCCCTCTCTATCTCTCTCCATATGCCATATGCTCCATATTTTCCCTCACAGGCACTATGTAAACCACCCCTTCTGGTCAAAAAGCACTGGATGTGATTCCCATCAGGGCTTTTCTACACTACTGTTGAGTCAGGCAAAGGGGTCAGTATAAAGCACATTTGGCCTCCTCTCCCTACTAGATGGTCTAAACTTCCTCCTCCACAACTCTCCTGGCCAGTGGGATGCTTCCAATATTTTAACAAATAAGTCCCCTTTATTATATGTTTGACCCTCTGTGGTAGAAGGGGAGTAAAGGATTGGAAAATCTAATTGGTTTTCCCATTAAAATATCCCTCATAACCCAGGGGAGAAGCAGCACCGTTCGGCAAATAAACACATATGAAGTGCCAGTTTGCTGGACATTGTTTAGACTTTGTTCCTGACGAATATATTGATAGCATAGCTCAATGCACTCTTTGTGTAATCTGAGCCAGGGTGTGTGTGCGCAAAGTACTGTAGATCATGTACAGGAATGCCGGGGAGGGTATCATTCCTTTTGAAAATACTGTTCCTGACCCTTGACTTGGCAGAACCTGCTGCATTTCAAAGGCAAAATATTTGCTCTTAAAAATACCTTTGTGACTTTATGAGCCCCCAGAGGATGAATTGTCTCTGGCAGGGGTGGTTTAACAGTATCCAAAGAGAGGGTGAAATTCATCAGAGTCCGTGAAATCATCCCAGCTTTTCCCTCAGTTTGGTGGCAGAATTTTGATACAGGGCTCCCAGGAGGCCAAAGAGCTGCCACCTTTTGGGAACAGCCGTCACTTTTGTTGGCCTTTCTAAGGGAGAGAGACTGAGTTCAAAACTTAACCTGGAGTCCCCTGTGTGGTAGCTTATTGTATTACTTTGAGGCCAGCACAGCTACTGCCTGGCCCTGAGCAGCAGCAAATGTAGCTGCCAGGAGGTGGCTATGGAGTAAGGGAGGTAAAGCTAGGCCTGGTCTACACTACGACTTTAGTTCGAATTTAGCAGCATAACCTTGATTTAAGCCTGGACCCGTCCACACAACGAAGCCCTTTTTTCCAACATAAAGAGCTCTTTAAATCGATTTATTTACTCCACCTCCGATAAGGGGATTAGCGCTGAAATTGGCCTTGCCGGGTCGAATTTGGGATAGTATGGATGCAATTTGACGGTATTGGCCTCCGGGAGCTATCCCAGAGTGCTCCATTGTGATCACTCTGGACAGCGGTCTCAACTCAGATGCACTGGCCAGGTAGACAGGAAAAGGTCTGCGAACTTTTGAATTTCATTTCCTGTTTGGCCAGCGTGTTTGCAGAGCTCATCAGCATGATGTGCACATTGCCGGGGCACATTGCCCAGCCCGTACTTTGTGAGAAGTCTATGACCATGTCCCTCTCGTCACCGCGCTGCCGTCGCCTCCTCACCTGGTTTTGCACAAAACAATTGTCTGCCGTTGCTCTGACAGAGGTAGGGGCGACTGACGACATGGCTTCCAGGGAATTAAAATCAACAAAAGGGGGTGGCTTTGCATCAAGGAGAAACACAAATAACTGTCACACAGAATGGCCCCCTCAAGGATTGAACTCAAAACCCTGGGTTTAGCAGGCCGTTTATTTCACAAAACAAATCGGGTCAATTTTTCATTTTGATCTTTTATCTCTTAGGCTGGCAGCAGATGGTGCAGTATGACTGCAAGCCATCGTCATCTCCCGGGTGCTCGGCAGAAGATGCTGCATTACGATTGCTAGCCATCATCATCTCCTGGCTGCTCGCCAGAAGATGGTGTAGTACGAGTGCTAGCCATCGTCATCTCCTGGATGCTCGCCAGAAGATGGGAATGACCTGGCTGAGTCACTCCCATGTCTGCCCAGGCGCCCTGACCATTCTTACCGAGGTCAGCTAAAAGAGCACCCAGGAATATGACAACAATGGCTACCAATCGTAATGCACCATCTGCTGCCAAAAGGCAATGAGCTGCTGCTGCATAGTAATGCAGTCCCATGTCTGCCAGCACCCAGTAGACATACGGTGACGATGAGCTGAGCGGGCTCCATGCTTGCCGTGGTATGGCGTCTGCTCAGGTAACCCAGGAAAAAAGGCACAAAACGATTGTCTGCCATTGCTTTCACGGAGGGAGGGAGGGAGGGAGAGCGGGGCCTGATGACATGTACCCAGAACCACCCGTGACACTGTTTTTGCCCCATCAGGCACTGGGATCTCAACCCAGAATCCCAATGAGCGGCGGAGACTGCAGGAACTGTTAGATAGCTACTCACAGCTACCCACAGTGCAACGCTCCAGAAGTCAATGCTAGCCTCGGTACTGTGGACGCAGTCCGCCGAGTTAATGCACTTAGAGCATTTTGTGTGGGGACACACACAATCGACTGTATAAAAACGATTTCTAAAAAACCAACTTCTATAAATTTGACCTAATTTCGTAGTGTAGACATACCCCTAGAGAGAGTTGCAAAGAAATTCAGGCAGAGAAAGGTGTGAGGGTAGGAGAAGAGGAGGCTGGTCTATACTGGAAAAAGAACCAGGGGCAAGGGAGGAGGAGAAAAGGTTGGGGAGTAGGAAAGAGGTATAATGATAAAGAAAAACTGATGAAAGAGAGAGACTGGACTGAGAGAGAGAGAGAGAGCGGGAGGAAGGGAAAAGCTGCAGGGACCAAGAGAGGAAAGAGGGTCTTGTGGCTAATGCACAGAGCTGGGACTCTGTCACTGACTAGCTGTGTGACCTTGGGAAAACCATGTAATCTTCTTGCGCCTCAGTTACCCATCCATAAAATGGGGAGAATAATACTGTTGTATCTCACAAGGAGGTGAAAGCACCGTAAGATCCTTGCATGGAAGTATTAGCATTAATGTAGTATTTATTAGATACTGGTGAATCAGAAAAAACTTGCTCACTTCACTCACATCTGCAACAGCGTCACTCAAGTTGCTGCTTAAGATTCAGTAGCTATGTTCACAGATCAACAAGCATTATATTAAGTGTCATTTACAATATATTCCCTAATGCAAAAACAAATCTTTACATGTACTCCTTGTTATAATCCTTACTCCCTTCTGCCTGTGGTAAATATTTTAAAGCTACGTGTTTATAGTGTTCAGATCATGTGAGTTTCTGTTAAATCACTTTTGAACATTTAGTTTTGTTTAGATTTTTTTGTTCTTGTTTTAAGCTCACATAGGTACAAGGAAAATCCTTAATATTTTCCGTTGTGTCAGGTGGTGCAGATGCCATTACAAATTATAGGAATAGTTCATCCAAGTATTTCCCATGCTATTCCTACTGCCAACATCCCTGAATGCTGAATGAGCTAAATTTCTTATTTAAGAGCCAAAGTAAATATTTCTGCCACTTACTGCTGAGGGTTAGTCTGCTTCCAGTCTAAGCTACAGTAATGATGGACCTTGAAAAAGAAATAATTGACTAATGATCCTTATCCAGAATATATTAAGGAGCTGGACACATTTTGGTCAGCAAGGATATATGCTCTAAATATGCATAGAAAGGGAGCTTGTGTTTAACTACTAAATTATTTGTATTTGATCATTATATATACAGCGATGTAAGCTTCAGCATGACTTAGTCTGTTCAGCCTTCTGTATCCAGGCCCTACCGTCCTTTACTCTCTGCAGCCACAAACCACATCCTTACACAACAACGGCAGCTGCTCCAGATGTTGTGTGGTATAAAAATTTTATCAGCAGGAGTTTGGACATTACAGGTCATCCCAAACTCATGCTAATAAATCTTTTGTACCACACCACCATGAGCTTTCCATATGCCACACCTGATTTGGAAAATGCATTTTAGGAATATTTTAGAGCATTGTGTTGGAATTATTTCCTGTAACCCTCGACCTGTTATATCAGGTGCTTTAGTTGCCATGAGTCCAACAGTTCAGGGATCAGAAGGAGAGAAAAACTAAAGCTAATAAAAGTAAAACGCCTCCAAAAATTACCTAAAATAGACTTTCTATGTGTAAAAATGTCACAGGCTTTTTTTTAGAACTAGAAGCAAGTGTTGGATCCCATTGGATGCACTGTGTCTTTAAGAAACCTGATGGCAGCACATGCTAGGAAAAGAACTGGCTGGATCTGGCAGGCAGAATGATCTCTAACCAAGCTACAGTAAAGGTCTGTTTGTTGGAACCTCTTGTATTTTAGCTTTGCATTGACTATCTCCATGCCCCAGGCCGAAGTAGGGATGTTACATAGTGTCAGAGAAGTGAACCTATACATCCAATGGTGGTAGAAAAGAAAAAAAAGGAAGGCAGCAACTGCGAGAGAAAATCAATTCTTTGAGACCCCCAGTACCCACTAGCCCTACATGAAAATCATGATGAAAACCAGAGATGGTGGGAGTTGTTTCATGTACCATGCATGGGTAACAATAGGAAAAGATTCCATGCTTGTAAAACTAACTGGATTTTTATTAAGAGAACTATTTATAGATGTGCTGCAACAACAGCTAGCATTCTTCCATGTGCACACAGACTGACTTCCTACTGCCTCCTCCAAACTCCAAATTGGAGCAGTAATCTAATGTAGTTTGGGTCATTAGAAGTGAACAGGTCTGTTCTGACCTTTTCCCAGGGTCCTGGTTGGGATTTCATGAGGCAATCAAGTCTCTTTCTGTGGCCTGTCACTATCTTCTTCAATACACCTTGCACTGTTCCATTTATGCTTTTACTTGGGCATTCATGCCTGGCCTGTAGATATCTCTCTGGCTTGTCTCCCACCTGAGAAGCTTATATCCATCCCATGATGTCAGCTCTTAAATCTGCTGGGATTACTGCTCAGTCCCTTCTAAAGAAAATAGAGCCAGAGTGTAAGGCCAGAAGGGACCACCAGATCATCTAGTCTGACCTCCTGTATATCACAGGCCACCAACACCACCCAGTTCTCTCACACTAAACCCACCAACCAGAATTGGACCTCAAGGTGTTACAGACCACAAGAGACTAAACTACTGTGTGCCACAGGCAGAGAACAGGGGTACCAATGTGCATCGGTGCCCGAGTCCCCTGCAGTGACAGGGAATAGATTAAGTGATATATACCCATATGGTCGTGGCCAGTGACCCTCGCTATGCTGGTAGATGAAAACCCCCAAGGTCACTGCCAATCTGACCTTTGGGGAATATTCCTTCCCAACCCCGCATATGGTCAGGGCCCGCTCCAGGCACCAGCTCAGCAAGCAGGTGCTTGGGGTAGCCAAGGGGCGGCACGTCGGGCTCTTCGGTGGCAATTCGGCGGTGGGTCCCTCAGTCCCTCTCAGAGGGAAGGACCTGCCGCCGAAGTGCCACCAAAGAAGAAAGCAGTGCTGTGGAGCTGCCGCCGAAGTTCGCAATCGTGGATTTTTTTTCCTGTCGCTTGGGGCGGCAAAAACCCTGGAACCGGCTCTGCATATGGTGATCAGTTTGACCCAGAACATATGAGCAAGAACTAGCCATGCACACACCTGAGAAAAAGAATGCTCAGTACCACCTCAGAGCACCAGTCCACCCCATCCCTGTTCCATCTCCAGCCCTTGCTATCTCAGAGGCTTCAGAGGAAGGAGGCAAAAAAAGTCCAGGATATTCTGGGGGGAAAACTCTCCTGCTGATCCCTATCAGCTCACACCCTGAAGCATGAGATTTTAGGAACATAAGACATGCACCGAAGTCACCCCCAGAGCTGCTGAGCCCAGCTCCCCAACACTACAAGCAAGCTCATCAGACAACCCCACTCATAAATTTGTCAAGCTCCAAATGACTGCTAATAAAAGGATTTGCTCAGTCACCATCCTGGGATTATCCCAGTTCAGTGGAATGGCCAAAAAGGCAACACATCCTAAGAAGTTATTGCTCAGAAACAAAGAGGAGTCAGGGGCAGGCCCATGTTTGGTACTGAGGGAATACACCAGTGATTGACTCATGCCATCACCTGCACAAATGTTCTTGAGAAGGATGTGGAATTGGAGCAAAACTAAGCTGGAATTTGTCCTCACAACTCCTACTGGGAGTCTGTTCCAGAACCTCACTCTTCAAGCTAAAGAAACCCAGGAAGCAAGACAGATACAGATCGATTCAGAATGCAAGCATCATGGTCAGCGTATATACTGTGGAAAGCAGCACGTAAAGCAGAGAGCAAAAATGTCCATCTTATGGGCAGCTGTGGAAAACAGAATCATTTGATGTCCCAATGCCTCAGCTACCTCAAGAAGAAAAAAGCCTCAGTACATTCAGTGATTAAGGATGTCGACTTCCAGTGAAGAAGACTCTGCAGTGTGACTTTAGCAGATTCAAAAACTGTAAGTATTCATGAACTAGTGAAGAATACTCATCTGGTTTATATTGTAGCTGGCTCCACAGTCCAGCTGGAATCAAATTGGTTGCTGATCTAAGAACATAGTTGCAAATATGGCAATTGAATGGCCGACAATCTTCTTCACCAGTCCATGAATACTAAGAGTCTTTGAATCAATAAAGAGTTTAGCTTTACTTGAATGGAGTCTTTTCATGACGTTATTTAACTATTTAGAGGTACTGCAACTGCAGCTAGCATTCCAGCTATGTGTACACAGACTAACTTCCTCCCACAACCTCTTCCCTCCTGCAACCATAGCTTTTTCCTTCAAATTCCATGCCAGTTGCTACAGGAGCAATCGAGCAGCACTTGGAACAGAGAAAAAGCCCCAGAAAATGCAAATAATGATCCTCTTCATGGTGCTAGAGAAGATGCCCTTGAGATGTTCAATATTTTTGTCTTCACTAGTGGTAAAGCCTAGCACATAGATGAAGTAAGTGCAAAGTTTAGAGGATTCCATTTCCAACCTAGAAGCCTGGTGTCTGAAAGAGAGAAATTGTGGGATTGTTTATTAAACTAAAGAGAGAAACTATGGAACAGTCTCTTTCTGAGCTTAAAAAAAAATCAAGTAGCTATGAATTTGGCCCCAAATGAAACGATCCAGGTCAAAATAAACTTCAGTATTACAGAGGAGTGGCTAAGTCAGGCCTCTTAGAGTATGTTCACACTGCAGTTAAAAACCCATAGCTGGCCTGTACTAGTTGACTCAGGCTTGCAGAGCTCGGGCTAAGGACCTGTTTAATTGCAGTGTAGATGTTAGGGCTTGGGCTGGACCCTGGGCTCTAGGACCCTGCAATTAAATAGCCCTTTAGCCCGAGCTCCTTAGCCCAAGTCAGCTGGCACAGGCCAGCTGCAGGTTTTTAATTGTAGTGTAGATATATCCAAAGCGATCCCAAACTCACACTTCAAAAAGAGATGGATATATGCCATACAGCAGGAACCACAAGAGCCCATATCCAGGCCATGATGAGGGCCAGTACAGCAGAGAAGAGATTACATGTGACCAGATAAGTAGCTATGTGAGCTGATACCTTAAAAGATGACTTTGAGGCATGCTAAGTACAAGAATCAAGGCCAGAGCAACAGCAGTAATATACTGGCCTAATATGTCCAGGGATAGTGAGACACTAAGAGAAGGATGCTCATTATGTGCACACAACAATCTGAGAGAGACACTGTGGTCATTCAAGGACCCTGATTTGCCATAGAAGAAGCTGGGCATTGATTTCTTTGAATATCAATCTTGCCCATTCTCATTGCTGATTGATTATTTCTCTGTCTATGGGTGCTATGGCTTCTGGATAAGACTTCCAGTTCAGTGATTGCCAAACTAAAAGCAGTATATGGTCATAGTACCCCAAGGCACCTAGGGAGTGACCGTGTCCCATTAGTGAACTTAACGTTCCACAGGACTGCTAAATAGGGGGCATTTGATTAATGACCATCCCAGGATTATCTCAGTTCAGTAGAATGGCCAAACAAGAAATATAAAGGAGCCACGCTGTCACAACAGCTGGAGATTGCTGGGGAGGAAAAACCAACGCAGAGTCACAGTGCCTGTGCTTGAAAGGCCCCAACCTCCTGTGGATCCCATGTGATCCATGCAGATCACGGGAGATCCTTCAGTCCTGAAGGAGAGTCTTCTGGCTCATTACATGGGGGAGAGGAGACAAACCCTGCCCCTCAGCAGAACAGTTGCAGAGGAGTTTCACTAAGGGATGCTTGTGGCAACCTCCCTCACCCTTAGTCTCCCTCCACAGTTTTCCATCCCTGTGTTATTTGGCAACCCAGTTTTTTGCAACCTCTCCAGGCACGGATTATTTAAATGCCACGTTTCATGTTTCAGTGTTTATCCATCTTTGAATAATTGCTCTGGAAATAAACTTGAGAACAATTTTTTTTTACAGTGGACAAAATATTCAATATGTTTCTTGTTCTCACATAACTAAGAAATAGTTTAACAGTTCGTTGCTTAATCTTTCAGAAAAATTCACCTTTGGTTGGATACCAAGCATGGACATTTTCAGCCAAAACCCCAAATGTTTTACAAAGTTATGAGCAAATGAATACAGGAGTTTATTATGGAAGTTTGCAATCTTGCCTATAACAGGCATGAATAGCACCAACTGAAATATACATGTCTACACAATATAGACAGAACCGGAAGCATAACCTATTATTAAGGTTGCCCAACACTTCCAGTTTTAGGACCCTGTTTTCAGATGCTTATAATTTTGCCAGACCATTTGGGCTGGAATTTCCCTTATCAGATACCTGCCTCAGGCTGAGTATTTCTTGGAAAATTTCAGTCAAAACAGTTCAGCCATTTATGAGACCAAGATGAGGGGAAAACATATTATTTTGCCCATTTCTGGCAACCTTTCCTTTGAAAACTCTACCATCCGTATGCTTTGGCAGAGGAGTGGACTTTGTGTCTGGGATTTGCCTGTTGTTGCCCCAAGAAAATCTGCCCAAATTTGGCCAGTTCTAAGCCTTTGAAAAATTGCAGTTCACACATGCTCCATAGAGACTTGCTAGAGCTTAACCGATAAAATTCCTGTAGACTCCATTTGTGCAGAGCATACATCTGTCCAGGGCTGAGAAGCTTTGAGCTGCTGGGTCCAGGTATCAGGTCCAGACCCTGGAATGGAGAGAAGTGCTCTCAATGACATTTTTTCCTCTCCCCCACCCCAATGGGTGCAGACAGCATGGAAATGGAAGCTGCCTGATTCGAATGCAGAGGAGACAAGAGCCAGACCTGCAGGGGGCAGCAAAGTGGAGTAGATTGGAACAAGGAACCTGAGGGAGAAAACTGGGACTGGAGGCTGGGCAGTAGGGGAGGGGACCACTGGGACTAGGAGCTGAGGTGGAGACTCTGGCTCGGCAAGAAGACTGGGACTGGAAATTAGGGAGGGAAATGGGGGCAGACAGGGAGCAAGTAGGTGGTAGGGAGACCACGATCACAGGAGGAACTGGAGGGAATCTGGGCAAGGGGACTGAGAACTAGTGTAATGGGGAAAAAGAAGTAAGTGGTGAAGGGAGACAGATCTGAAGAGGAATCATAGTGCAGGTGTAGAATTGGGATTGGCTGGACGAAGAGACTGGGATAAAAAAGCCAGGGCGTGGACAGGGAGCTAGTGAGGTGGGGGAATGTGAGCAGAGGTGTGGGTGATTGGAGGCTGTGGGTCGCGAGAAACTGATCGGATGAGGAGCCAGGAATGGGGGAACTGGCTGATCAAGGAGATTGGGACTGGGAACAGAGGAGTGGGACACTGGGACTGAGGCAGGGGATCGGGAAGAAAGAAAGTAGAACTGGTTGGGCGAGGAGACTAGGACTGCGCCTGAGGAGTGGAGACTGGTACTGGGACAAGGAGTTAGGGGTAGGAAGGAGACATGACTAGGACAGGAACAGTTTAGAGGGGACAGGGCAGAAGGGATCATGCTTGTGGGGAGTTGGCAGAAGAGCATGAGCTCACTAGTGCACATTATCCTCCAGAGGCTGGAATGGAACTTCACATTCCTGAGTGTCACCTGCTGTGCCGTCAGCAAATATTTGTGAAGCCTCTTGTAAAGGTCCATCCCCCTGTAGTGCTGGGGGGGGGGCACGGAGGGCAAATTGGTATTATTTGTATCACAGTAGTGCTGAAAGACCTCAGGTGAAATCAGGGGCCCATTGTGCTAGGTGCTGTGCAGACTAGAGCTATGCAAATAACTGATTTGTCAGTTTGGTGGACAAATTGAAAAGTAAATATAATTTGGCATTTAACAAAATGTTTAGTTTTGTTCTTGAGCTTTTACGTTTAAAAAAATGGAAGTAAAATTCAAGGCAAAGTTGTTTTGAATCAAAAAGTCAAAACTTTTTGACTTTTTCTGAATTTGTGTTTTGTTTTTTTGACTGAAAGAATTGAGCAAATGTGACACAAATTCACACAATGTTTTGAATGACCCAAATCTGCATTTTTTTAGAGGGAAAACAAAGTTTTATCCAAAGAATTTTGTCCTGTTCCAGTGAAAATATATAATAAGAGATTGATCCTCTCCTAAAGAACTTGCCATCTGAATTGAGAAGTCAAGGGATGGGAGGGAAAACAGAGGCACAGGGAGGTGAAGTGACTTGTCAAAGGTCACATAGTGGATAAGTGGCAGAGCCAGGATTAGAATCCAGGTTTCCTGACTCCCTGTCCAGTGTGCAGTCCACAAGACCATGCTGTCTGCAATCTCATATACTCAACGACATACAAAAATGTACTGTCAGAGTACCCCAGCCACCCCTAAAATATCACCTAATCCAGGTGGCCCATGACCTTGTTAGTTGCCTAATTTCAGGTAACCCTCATAGTAAAAGTGGCTGGAGTAGGGATTTGAATGAAGAGGGAATAATAGTCTTTGCTAATTAGTTCAGGGAGGGCATAAATATAAAGACTATACCTTCATCACCACTAGAGAAAACTCTGGGCCTGATTTGGCACTGTTATTCTAATTTTACACCAGTGTAATCCTGGGAGTTAACACTGACATAAAACTGGAGTAACGCATTAGTGAATCAGGTCCAAAGTGTTATAAAATAACTAAAATAGCTGCATTTCTGAACCTTTAACATAACATGTTGAGGGTAAAATAGTGATGTTTTTATATAAATTAATCATGCTGGCACTTTTTATTGCTTTCAATGTCCTGATTAGGAATGTAAATGTCACTACTGTATGTCAACATTCATAAACTTGGCTTTGATTGGGAAGTTGGGAGTAAAACAGTTTGTCCAATAAATATTAGCTGAGTGCCCAAACCATTAGTGTTTGGATTTACTTTTAGTACTGTACATTCATATTTTAGTGAGAAAAAGACCATTGTTATTGGCAGTCTATATGGTAATTGTTCTATGTAATTATGTAGGGAGAGTCCTGTGACCCAGAAACATGGAAACAACATGAGAAGATGACGTCTTGTTAATAAATCCAGTACACACAGTTGTATTACATTTATGCAGTCTATGTAAGGCAAGTGCATTGGTGATTTAAAAAAAATACACTGTCTGCTGCCATATTGACTGGCAGGTTTCAACATTTAGAAGGCTGGTGTTTTTCTGAATGCTGAAGAAATGACTGATTAGAAGGGTGGGATCAGTATGTCTGGATGTGTATCTGAACAAAACAGATACAAATAGTAGAGCCTCACAGATTTACACCAGATGAAGATCTGACCCAGAGACTTTAGACAGACGAGTATACACTGTGCTGTGATGTGACAAAAAGATTTTATTACCATGTGTTTGGAATAATCATGTTACTCAAGTGGCAACCGCATGAATGAATCGCACAGATAATCCCACAAGTGCCTATAAAACCTTCACATCACACCCTATTGAAGTGCATTCTGTATATACCTCATATGTTACAAACGCTATTTTAGAAATGTTTTTTAACATGTTTTGGGCTATTTTCTAATCTTTCTAAATGGATAGATATAGTCATGAAATTCGAATTCAGAATGAGATAGGAATCCACATTTTCCCAGCTTTTTTTGGAGTGTTTAGATCTGGACCACACATCCTGGGTGCAAAAAGGGCTCAAATCTGATGCCGATACATTTCAAGAACATTCAGATTCAGATCTGGATCCAAATTGCATGGCTTAGGTTGATGCTTGTTATTCAGTAATGTATGTGTGTGTGAACACACGTGCACATATAAACGTGGAGAAAGCCAAATTCTTCTCTGTTACACTAGTGCTAATCTGGAGTAATTCAAATCAAACTGGAGTAACTATATATTTACAGCATCATAATTAAGGATATAATGCAGTCTGTAGTCTCCAGAGTATTAAAGAAAATCATGGCCCATCTCCTGAAAATGCTCACTGCTTGTAAATGCAAACTGGCTGAAATTATATAACATTTAATAATACTTTCTGCATTTTCAGCCTTATTTGTTAGGTCCAGAGATTATTTCTTTTTGGCAACAGTAAATCCATCATTCTCTAGTTTCCCCATCTTGGACATTTTTTTTTTATTTTATAGTTGGCATCATCCTCAAAAGAAAACAAACAAGCTGCAAGTCAGTGAAAGAAAGGAAAAGGAACATTAAAGAAAGGAAAAGGAAAAAAATCTTCAAATCATATTTAGCCCCATCTGGCCTTAGAAAAACATGGAAACGGGTGATCAAGTACATTTTCCAGGATGGCTGCCTTTCAAGGGAAACAAAATCTGGATATTTCTATGTCTAGACCACAGAGGGAAAAAATGCTTTAGTGTTAATTAACCAACTGAAAGTATAAAAACCCTGAGTGGTACTAGACAACATACACAGGGAAGTTAGCAGGTTTATGCAGCCAAGGGACATGGAGGCGAGGGACTGATTAGGGTGTAAGAGTGGGAGGCAGGAGATCTCTGACCAGGCTTGCTATGTGGCTTTAGGTGAATGAGTCAATTAACTTCTTTCTGTCTCATTTCCCCATCTGTTAATTGGGGCTAGTGACACTTACTCTCCTCTGTAAAGCTCTTTGAGATCTACAGATGAAAAATGCTAAGTATTATAGCTGCAGATGAGATGTAGTTTATGAAACATCAGGTCATTGCTCAAGTATAACCATTTTCTGCAAGTTTATGTGCCAGTTAGATTGTAATTGTTTAACAGCTGGGCACTCAGTATGTAAAGAATCACATACTTTAAGTCAGGATCTGTGGTTATAAGGGTGTATTTATTACTAGAATGTATGTACATTACGTACATTTCTCATCGCCACAAGAGATCAGTAAAAGGGAATATAGTTGTGTTTAAGGGAGGTCTAGAGAGTTTTATGGCCATCAGTTGCTGGTCAGAATATTCAAATATCATGCTTCAGGTTGTCGTCTGACTTTACAGGAGTCACGAGACATGCGAGTCACACACACAACCTCCATTATTACTCTTATATTTTTTAAAATGCTGACTGCACTTTAGTGCTTCTGGAAGTGTAAGGATAACAACAGTAGCTTCATCCAGGCAGGTACTTCACTCTTCTCTTCCAGTCCTCGTGAGTGCTGGCGGTGCTACCGCACCCCCTGCCTTGAAGTGGTTTCCGTTACATACAGAGTTCACAGTTTGGTTCAATGGCTCTCAGCACCCCCATTATACTAACTGTTCCAGCACCTCTCCTCGATCCCTGCCTGCAACAATGTGCAAGTGCTCCTGAGCAGAGAATGGAAATCTTCGCCGTGTGGCAGTTGTCTAAGTTAAACAAATATCCACTGGGAGACTAGAATGAGACCAAACAATCTTCTAACTTGTAACTTAAGAGGAGGGTCTCAACAGAAGTAGGATTGTCTGGCATTGGGGATTTATGTCCTGCTCCTTTATCAGCTTTCTCTAACTCCTTGGCAACCTGTCCCATCTCCCATCCACCTCAGCTCCCTGCATAGGCCTCTCTGTGCTTCTGTAGCAGACTGTACCTCTCCCTCCCTCCCTATTAAAACATGGTCAGAGTGAGTGAGACACTGAGTGTTGCTCAGGGGACTGTTCCTCATTCTGAATTATGTGCTACCATTTCTCTGGTTAGGGCTTGGCTTAACAAACTCTGGGGAGAGCAGAGATTACTGATGTGGGAGAGAGAAGCAGGCTGGTGGTTTGGATCTGGGCACTACTGTACCATCCATCAGTAGAGTTAGAGGGAGGTGAGAAAAGGAGGAAGGACGGGCAGAGTCAAACACGATAAAGCAGGTAAGAGCAATATCCAAATCTCCCTCAAGCATCATGCAGATTTCCCTGTGCTGGAATTTGGCCACTCTTCCAGATTTCTAGAAGTAGATGTAAGGATAATAAATTAATCCCCGTGTTCTTTAGCATCTGGCTAGTATTAAACCACCAGTGACTGGGTAGCTTGAGAAATGTCCTGCTGATTTTCTTATATCTCTCCCTGTGATCTGTCATTCTGAGGTGCTGGAAGGAGCACAGTGACTTAGAGAAGAAGAAATATTGGGGGATCCAAACCAACATACTCATCAAGCTAGGAAATCCTATTTCCTCTGATCTGTTTCTCTTTTTATCTCCTATCCTTCCATCTTTAGTCTCCTAATTTACATTGTCTTCCATTCATCCTGCATCTCTTAAGTCCCCATCTTCATTTCTGGACTCCTCTTTCCTTCTTTACACATGTCGTATGCTGCTTTCACTTTTCATACACCCCTATACTTAATCTTTTCATATTTCCTAGCCTAGTCATCTGAAACAGGAGTTGATGGGATGGATGCTACAGGGAAGAAGCACTGAAAACCACAAGGAGCCTAGGCAGTAAGGTGACTTCAGTTGGAACAGTGTCTGAGCTTGAGAGACAAGTAATTCAAGATAGGGGATCTGCAGAGGATAGGATCAGCTTGGTGAGAGAGGAAGTTGGCTGAACTGCTTGGTTACTAGATGGATCTGATAGGTGGAAATTCTATTCTATATGGCCTCATCTGTGCTGGCAGGGTATGTGGAGTTAAATATCAAGAACCTGGAAAAAAGGAGATGAGGCCAGGAAAACATCTTTTCTGGAGAAGAGAAACTCTAGATAAATGGGAATCAACTCAGAGGGAGAATCAGGTCAGGAGTTTTTCATTTCTCAGGTTAGAATTTTTGGAGCCAATAAGAGGAATAGGCAAGAGCAGCTGGATGGCAGGAGGCTGGAGCTAGTTTAGAAGGAGAGATGGAGAACAAGTCTGTTCCAAGACAGAGTGTGTCTAAGTGCTGATGAGCAGGGGTGTGGCATTCAGTGGGGAAAAGAGAATGCAGATGAGAGACTGCATTGCAGAATATAGAAGCTGCCATCTGGAGGAAGCCAAATATGAAGTGGAAACATTCATGTTTACTTCTGCAGTCTTGGATGAGCCATTGTGAGCTCGCTTTGATTTTCTCCCCTGAATTCTTCACCAAGTTTCAGTCCTAAAACATGGAAATTATTTGCCCTTCACAAAAACTTAATAAGTTTATAAGCATTAAATCTTTACATTTTACCCTGCTAACACTTAGGCCAATAGTGTGAACCAAGTATACTCTAGAGGAAACAATTAGAGGGGAAGTCAAGTCAGCTGACCTTTTAAAGTTGGTAAGCACATTTTTTAAAATATGCTAAGATTTAACAATCTTGAGGGAATTTGTTTGAATCTGGAGCTTTGCTGTAATTTATTTTAACTCCTGTGTCAGCTACAACAGGCCAAATTATTAAACTGCAGCTATAAAGAGCCAGGCTGTCAAATTAATGATGATTTATAACCTGTGATCCTATAAAATTAAACTTAAAGGAAAGAAAGCCTTTGAAAAGTCCAGCGGCACGTTCAGTCTTGGTTACTCAGCGGATCAACATTTTTCTTATCATTTTAAAAGCATTAAATTTTTTTTAATGGGAAATCCACCCTTTCTCTTAGATTAGTATTCAAGTATATGAATAAACTCATTTTAGTGTTGCCTGAAAACGAAAACATTCTTGTTATTCTTTGTTTGGAGATAGAGTTCTCACCTTGCTCCAAATACAGTTTGTTTATGCAGGAGATTGTCCCAATTTACCCCCTTCCTGTGGTTAGGCTTTACTGGTAACTCAAATAACACCACCAAAACACAAACCTCAGCCTAAATTCCCCCCCCCACCCCGCCCATTTTGCTATTCCTAGGGCTTCTCTTCAGGACCTCATCTGTTGCAGCCCCTAGTTCCCTCTGACTCTAAAAAGATGCTAAAGGTATCCTGGTTGGAGCTAACAAGATCCATTTCCCTGCATGAGTCAGTAATAATTATTCTGCAGCTACGTGCATGGTGCTAATATCTGAGTTCAGGGTAACTTGCAGTAGCACAGAGTTCCTACACAGAATCCTAGATCCTGCCAGCCTGTTGTAGAAAATTATATTTTACATAAATAATCCAGACCACTGCAATATTGCTCGACACTTGCAATGATTTGTAACATTACAGTAGAATACTGTATTTTTTTTATAAGGGAATAGTTCCTTTTTCCCCGGAGGACTCTCAGAGGAAGTTAAACATCCATAACTACCAGGTTAGAGCTATATAGAGAGCTTTACAAATAAAGAAAACTGGGTTTTATTTAAATGAGAAACACATCATGTTCTGCTGATGCAAGTGTCACTCTGCTACACCATTAAGCAAATAAATAAATAAATAAAGACTGTAAGTTCTTCTTTCTTAGTAACTATTCTTGTCTTTCTTAGCAACAATTCCTGTGAGTTACACTGTGGGAAGATGAGGGAGCCCAAATTCGTAGGGCAATATCTGTCTGCAGAAACATGTATTTGTGGACTTTGTTACCAACAAGTTTCTCAGTAACTCTCAGTGGTAGTATTTAGAGAAGGATGAAGTTAGCTAGTTCATAAATAGTTTTGGGAAATGAGATTTTAACATGGTTTGGCCAAGTATTCATATTACTATCCTGACACCTCTTTGCATTTTTGAGAGACTCATCCACTCAGGAAGTAGAAATTAAACCATGTGACAGAGATAACTAATCAGTGTGAATGCTTATGCATGATGATTATGCAAAGCAATAGTCGCAGCAAATTGTTTGTGACCAGTTCATAGGCTTACATTTGTTTGTTTAAACCATTCACGGAATAATTCTGAATGATGAGCAAGTCCACAGAACTAGAGCTTTATATAATTTGTGAACAGAAAAAAATGTTAAATTTGTCAAATATGTCATTTGCAGTGAATACTTATTTTGGCTGTCTTAAGAACAATGCTTTGCCCCATTCGCACTGGCTGATCAAATCATGGTAGAACCCAGTTTGGCTACAACTGCTGAAGCACTGTTTTTAACTTATTTTATTTTATTTTATATTTTTAGCTGGTGTAGCTATGGTTTTGATCTGATGCTCTCCCACACACACCTACTGTGAGAAGTACTGAGGCTACTTTGTGAACTACTGAAGCTCCAAAAAAAAAGCTCCGACACTGATGAACCATTCTGGTAAGATTTAATATTGAATAATTTCTATCCTTCTCCAAAGATCTCACACTTAATACAACTATCTATCTATCTAGCTGTCTATTTTAGGATTTTATTCTGCTGCCCATCTCTGTAGTATCTGAACATCTTCCATGTTATAAGAACGGCCATACTGGGTCAGACCAAAGACCCACCGAACCCAGTATCCTGTATTCTGACAGTGGCCAATGCCAGGTGTCCCAGAGGGAATGAACAGAACAGGTCAATCATCAAGTGATCCATCCCCTGTCACCCATTCCCAGCTTCTGGCAAACAGAGCCTAGGGACACCATCCCTGCCCTTCCTGGCTAATAGCCATTTATGGACATATCCTCCATGAATTTATCTATTTCTTTTTTGATCTCTGATATAATCTTGTATGTCACATCAACATCAATAGCAAAGTCCCTACTGGATTTTGTGGTGCTTCTGGCACTCTGAGGGTCAAAATTCTTCTTGGGGTAGGATTTTTTGTTTAGATTTTTTTCAGTAATTGTATTAGTTTCCTCTTTTGGAGGTGGGGCTGGGCACTGGGCGTAGAAGGGGGTGTCAGTGTTGGGTCTACTGATCCTGTTGAAAGAACTTAACATTCTCTAGCATTTTACATCTCTTCCACTGACCTTGAGCTGTCTTTTCTTCCTAGACAGTCATTTACAAGCACCATTCTCCCCCCAGCCCTCCCCATGGTGTAATTGCATGACCCTTGCACCAGCAAATCATGAGTTATCATCTGCATATATAAATATATATATGTGTATATGTATCTGTGCATATACATATATCGTGTGTGTGTGTGTATTTAATATACATGTGTGTGTGCATATACCAGTTTTCTTTACCTGCAAAAATTCTTTACAAAGCTCTAACCTGCTAGCTGTGGATATGCAAAATGATCACACACAACCTCACTGTAAAATGCTTGAGAAATACTTGCAAAAATATTACAGAGATGTAAACATACCAGGAGACTTGTGTGCTATTCCCAACTTTGCCACTAACCTGCTGGGTGACCTTGGGAAAGTCACTACACCTCTCTGTGCCTCAGTTTCCCCTGCTGTAAAATGGAGATAATGACACTCACCTCCTTTGTAAACCACTTTGAGATCTACTGATGAAAAGCACTAGATAGGAGCAAGGTATTATAATTACTAATGGTCTCATTTCTTGTCATCTTTGCCTTTCTGTTTGAATAATAATCTCGGTCATTTTCTCTGGTTTGCTGGAGATGAGAGAGAAAAGGAGCGACTCAAATGAGAGAGAAAAGGAGCAACTCTAAATGAATGTACTTGGTGGTATTCGTATCTGCCCTTGTTAAACAAAGGTTGTTGATACTGGCAAAATAATAGTTTGAATAAACAGATTATAATAGTAAGGACTGAGTCATGTACTGGTAGCCCTAATCTCAAACCTGCACCCTTTCAGGGTTCCTGAATTCAGTCTTGAATCGGAAGAAGTTTGGAGAAGGAAGTTGGGGAGGTTTGTCACTAGGGAAGACGAATTGTAGTGGGGAGTACTAGCATGTGACATTAACTGAACATGAAGAGGTGGGGAAAAGAAAGAAACAGACAGAGCCACATGAAAGAACCAGAATGGTGCAGAGTCTCCTCATAATTTCATACCTCGAAAAAGATTTAGGTTTGGTATAAATCCTAGACTGACGTTCAGGTTGGTTCTTATTTTATTCAAACTGATTCCATTAATCTATCATAGCTATATTTATTTCTATGCATTACTAGAGCATATCTATATCTCCTATAGAGCTAGCTAGATGCTGTGATACCAATGCAACCTACAGATATAAACAAATGGTTACCCAAACAAAGATTTATGGTCCTGGAGCAGGTTTACCCTATCAAGAAAGTGCTGATTTGAAGTCTTTGAGATGTTGAAAGGAAACTTGGTCGGCTGATGAGTTGGAGGAAGGAGAGAATGCTGGTAGGGTGTACTGCATCCTATTCAAATTCTCAGCTGGATGCCATATCAGGATGTACTTTTCATTTGGCCCAGGGAATTGATTTTTTGCAAGTTGTTGTTGGCAAGTGGAGTTGACTCCGAAAGAAAGAAAATCGAAGAAGCCAAGTACTGCATGTAAGACTCAGAAAATAGTGCTGGAGACACGTACAGCATGATACAGTTACAATACTTTTGTTGCTATATTCTTTTAACACGATGAAGAAAATAACTAACCAATGTCACAGATACCAACTCCATGACTCTGTATTTGCTGTAGCGGTTTGGTGGATGGAGCACCACATTCACTGAGTCTGTAGTCATTGAAGTCAGAGATTTTCACCCGTGACTTCAATCGTTGCAGGATCAGGACTTGAAGGATAGTCAGGGAAAGAATCAATCCTTGACAAATTGTAATCAACATATTGTACAGGCTTGGGCTGAAATGATGGGATCAGTGAAGGAGGTGTCTCATTGGATGCAGATGAGCATGGATAAGGGCTCTGTTGGGGAAGTTGTGCTCTTGAGTGAATTGTGGAACTTGGGTATTACTCCTGGGGGAATTCTGTGCCAAAAAAATAAAATTCTGCACACACTATTTTAAAATTCTTCAAAATTCTGCATATTTTATTTGTCAAAAATAACACAATATAATCATGTCCGTTTTAATTATTTTGGTAATTTATTTCAAAATACCTGTTAGCAAGTATGTCTGTAACAATACAGACAACAAAGAAGGTCCAGAAATGTTTTAAATAGATTCCTTACTAGGCATATTAATACAGAACTCTGAGAAATAATCCATTTAAACTACAACACAGAACCGTATTTCCCACACCTGTCAGAAGCAGTGCAAAGGTTTGGAGGAGTCAGGAGTAATGGAGGAGGTGAGGGAGAGGGAAGTAATTGCTGGGAAGGAATCTGGGAGTGAACCTGGAGGTTTGTTGGGTGTGGGTAGGAGATGTATGGAACAGGGTATTTTTTTGGGGGGAAGGGATTGTTATGGAGTTGGGGAGCCTCCCCCATGGAGACCTGGCTGACCCTTAACCTCTCACATTTACTCAGGAACATCTGCCCCATTCTCCTGCACCCCTCCCACTCCTCTGCACCCCCACTCAGCCAACCCTCCTCCCCATAGCCCCAAGTGTCCCTGCACTCCCATTCCCATTCAGCCCCTGCCTCAGTCTGTTCCCCCACTAGCCCTTCTGAACCCCAGTCCATGTGTCACCCCAGCAGTGCCATATGCCCCACTCTCTGTCCCCACCATAACCCATGCCTCCTCACCTGGCCCCATGGACAGCATGCTCTGAGGAATGCAGCCTCTCCTCCTCCCTATTGGCAGCTGGCTGCTATGGGCAGTGAGCAGCTGCCCACAGCTGGCTCCACAACAGCCCCTGGTTGGCGAAAGACATAACTGAAGCACCTCTGTCAGAATGTAATATCTGCCAAGGACATGAATTCTGCACGTGCATAGTGGCACAGAATTCCTCTAGGAGTAGGATATGTATGTTCTTTCTATCTTAGGGTTTTATACTGCTGCCCATCACCATAGTATCTGAGCCTTTTCCACATAAAATTAATAGCAAAGCATGGTTTGCTTTCTGAGTCTGTAGTCCCAAGGAGTGGTGATATCAGAGGGACAGGGGAAGGGAAGGAGAATGTTATATGGCCTTCTGCATGCTGGTGGCTATCTGCACAAAGAGAACCACAGCTGAAGTGAAGGTATAGAAGGAACAGAAGAAGGATGAAGCCCTCTGCATCACAGCCAATTCTTCCTTAATTTAGGATACATCTAGACAGCAGCTGAGAGGTGATTTCCTGTGCAGACAGACAGATGTGCTTAGCCCTGCTTGAACTAGAGTGCCAACAATACCAGTGTGGACATTGTGGCATGGCAGTGGCTTGCACTAGCCACCAAATAGAGTCCTGCTCGACCCCTTGTTTGTGTACTCTGGTGGCTAGCATGAGCAATGACCCATGCTGCAACAGTCACACTACTATTTTTAGAGTGCTTGCTCAAGTAGACTAGCACATGTGTGGCTACACTGCCTGGGAAGCACCCTCCCAGCTGCTGCGTAGACGCACCCAGAAAGGTGACTCCTAACCCAGTAGAGTGTTTGCCTGGTTGATGTTTTCCATTGTCCACTCAGCAAAATCCTCCAGGAGGGTTGCAAATGAGTATCAAACGGTCATATGAACATTCATGTTTTCTGCCTCTGCATTGATAAATTGCTGAAACAGTCTCCTCATGAACATTCTTATTCCCCTGTTGTAGAGATGGTGAGAGTGGATTGGTGTGTTGGCACTTTATTGTTCTCCCTAAATGGAAAGTAATCTACTGCGACACTTTACCTGTCATCTCAAAAAAGGTGTGCAGTCTGGGATTGGGATAAGTGTGAGGAGTCCACATAGGCGAACAGGAGTTGAGCATGCCTCTGGAGTATCTGCAAGCTGAAGGATAAACATGATTTTATCATAGAATCATCATAGAATCATCCTCCAGTGATATTTGGTGTATGGCCTGAAGCCAGAAGGACAGGCTCGGCGGTAAAGGGGGCAATTGCCCAGAGGCCCAGATGATTTAAAAGGACCCAGGGGGCCCCGGCCGCCGCTGCTGTTGCTGTGGTAGTGGTGACAGCTGGGAGCCCCGCGCCCTTTTAAATCGTCCAGGAGGGCCGCAGGGCTCCTAGGCGCACGCGACCACTCTGCCCCATGCCCCGTGCTTTGGGGGGCACCGAGGGCGGGCGTGATTGCCCAGCACGGTTGATCCCGAAAGTGATGGGCGGTCCGGAAGTAACAGGCAGTCCCAGAAGTGATGGATCTGTCACTTCCACCCTGCCCCTTCCCCCCGGGACGTCCCTGGTCCTGGGGCCTGGAATTGCTGTTGGCAGGCCTGCAGAAGGACATCAGGAATTGTGATTCAATTTAGGATACATCTTTCCTGCATGGAAGTCAGGGTTGCCTAAGAAGGATGTACAGCTCAGCAATTTTATATGGGTTAGGCAATATTTTGTTGTTCTTCTCCAGGCTGTCTTTAAGAACATCAGCAAAACTAGGGTACGTTGACTAGACAGACAAACCATAGTTTGCAAGGTTCCACGTATACGCTAGACCAGGCTAGGGGGCCTGAAAGACCTGAATCAGTCTAGTTGTTGCAACATTAGTGTCATCAGCTAAAACCCTCAAGAGTATTCCTGAGGCCCATGCTGCCAGGTTGGATAAATGCACTTTAGATACTGAAGGAGGAACAGCACAATTTGGTTGCATACAATTTTAATGCCTTTCATACTGCCTGATAAAACTGGCCAATCACCTATGCACCAAGGTAATGAGTATGATATACAAATATAAATAGATACAGACAGAGTAAGCTCAAGAGTCATGCACAAGAGGCTTTCTCCTGAAGAAGGGGAGAATGACAGAGACAGGCTTGAAGAAGGCAGAAGCATGAAATTGGTAGCAGCATGACCCAGTTGGCTGACTGACATAGGCCTGGTCTACACTAGGATTTTAGGTTGAATTTAGCAGCGTTACCTCGATTAAACCCTGCCCCTGTCCACACAACGAAGACTTTTTTTTTCTTAAAGGGCTCTTAAATCAACCTCCCACCCCGCCATAAACGTTTCCCCCTTACTCTCACAGAGATTGTGGAGCACACGGCAAGCAGCAATAACAATGAGAATATTGGTTTGGCTAAGGTCTGAGCGAGTCAGTAAAGTACACCAGCGATCCTTTAAACATCCAAATGCACATTCTTCCACCATTCTGCACTTGCTCAGCCTATAGTTGAACACCTCCTGACTACTGTCCAGGCTGCCTGTGTATGGCTTCATGAGCCATGGCATTAAGGGGTAGGCTGGGTCCCCCAGGATAACTATTGGCATTTCAACATCCCCAACAGTTATTTTCTGGTCTGGGAAGAAAGTCTCTTCCTGCAGCTTTTGAAACAGACCAGAGTTCCTGAAGATGCGAGTGTTGTACCTTTCCCAGCCATCCCACATTGATGTTGGTGAAACATCTCTTGTGATCCACCAGTGCTTGCAGCACCATTGAAAAGTACCCCTTTCGGTTTATGTACTTGCTGGGTTGGTGCTCCGGTGCCAAGATAGGGACATGGGTTCCGTCTGTTGCTCCACCACAGTTAGTGGATGCCTTTGCTGCAATGGGATTCCCTATGGCCTGCACATTTCCCAGAGTCACTGCCCTTGATATCAGCAGCTCTTTGATTGTGTTGGCTACTTGGATCACAGCAGCCCCCACAGTAGATTTGCCCACTGCAAATTGATTCCTGACTGACCGGTAGGTGTTTGGCGTTGAAAGCTTCCCCAGAGCTATCGCCACTCGCTTCTCAACTGTGAGGGCTGCTCTCATCTTGGTATTCTGGCGCTTCAGGGCAGGTGAAAGCAAGTCACAAAGTTCCATGAAAGTGTCCTTACGCATGCGAAAGTTTCACAGCCACTGGGAATCATCCCAGACCTGCAACACTATGCGGTCCCACCAGTCTGTGCTTGTTTCCCGGGCCCAGAATTGGCGTTCCACGTCATGAAACTGCGCCATTAACACCATGATGTGCACATTGCAGGGGCCCATACTTTGTAAGAAGTCTATGTCCATGCCTATGTCCTCATCACTCTCATCATCGCGCTGCCGTCACCTCCTCGTCTGGTTTCGCTTTTGCAGGTTCTGGTTCTGCATATACTCCAGGATAATGCGCGTGGTGTTTACAGTGCTCATAATTGCCGCGGGCTCTATGTTCCCAGTGCTATGGCGTCTGGGCTGAAAAAAGGCGCGAAATGATTGTCTGCCGTTACTCTGACAGAGGGAGGGGTGACTGATGACATGGCTTCCAGGGAATTAAAATCAACAAAGGGGGTGGCTTTGCATCAAGGAGAAACACAAAGAACTGTCACACAGAATGGCCCCCTCAAGGACTGAACTCGAAACCCTGGGTTTAGCAGGCCGTTGATTTCACGGAGGGATGGGGGAGCAAATGAATACAAAACAATTCTGGTCTATTTCTTGTTTTCATCCACTCCATCTATCTTATACATCTTAGGCTAGCAGCAGATGGTGCAGTATGACTGCTAGCCATTGTCATCTCCTGGGTGCTGGGCAGAATACAGTGCAGTACGACTGGGGAATGACCTGGCTCAGTCACTCCCATGTCTGCCCAGGCGCCTATGACCAATCTCACCGAGGTCAGCTAAAAGACCACCCAGGAGTACGACGATGACGGCTACCATCTGTAATGCACCATCTGCTGCCAAAAGGCAATGAGCTGCTGCTGTGTAGCAATGCAGTCCCACGTCTGCCAGCACCTAGGAGACGTACAGTGACGGTGAGCTGAGCGGGCTCCATGCTTGCCGTGGTATGGCATCTGCACAGGTAACCCAGGAAAAAAGGCGCGAAACAATTGCCGTTGCTTTCACGGAGGGAGGGAGGGAGAGGGGGGCCTGACGACATGTACCCAGAACCACCCGTGACACTGTTTTTGCCCCATCAGGCACTGGGATCTCAACCCAGAATTCCAATGGGTGGCGGAGACTGCGGGAACTGTGGGATAGCTACCCACAGTGCAACACTGCGGAAGTTGCCGCTAGCCTCGGTACTGTGGACACAGTCCGCCAAGTTAATGCACTTAGAGCATTTTGTGTGGGGACACACAATTGACTGTATAAAAATGATTTCTAAAAAACCAACTTCTATAAATTTGATCTAATTTCATAGTGTAGACATACCCTAATAGCCAGGAACTCCTGAGTTTTAATCCTCGTTCTGCCACTGTCTCCTTCTGTGTCCCTGGGAAAGTCACTTAATCTCTCTCTCTCCCTCTCTGTTTCTCCATCTGTAAAATGGGGACAACAACATTGACCTACCTCACAGAGATGTTGTGAGGGTAAATATATAAAGTTATTTGGAGACTATGTACACTGAGATACATTTCCTGATATATTTAACGACAGTGACCTCTGATGTGCATCTTATCTACAAGTTGTGGATCGATAAACATAAAACAAATATGTTGAGAACAACTTCTGCTCTCCAGCTATCTACTCTTGGGACTTTTCCAGCAAATAATCATTTCTGTACACCTGCATTCTTTGAAACTATGGCAGCTGCTACGGTGTTCATATCCCTCTGACTCTTTCACAACCTGCTAATTGTGTGTGTTTTGTCTTTTTTTCTTACTAAGACCCTTTTCAAGTTACAGTGGACATTTTACATTGCTTCATGTCTTTTCCAATTTGCCCTGGCTAAGTTAGATGTTCATGCTATGTTAAATTTTTAGTGTTAACAGTACACATGCAGTTTGTTAAAATGGCACCAGCTTGTATGCTTCATGTTGTCAAAAAATGTATGAACCTATTTTTCCCATGTGCAAATGCATTCTTGCTAGGAAGTGCTTTTGCTATGAAAACTGTTGTGTCTAGATTTACACACGTACCTGGCCACACAGTTAAGGCTATCTGTTGCATAAGAAATGTTCTTACCTCTTTCTCTAAGCCATTTGCTTTAGAGAAGATGAACAGTTTTTATTATTTTGTTTGCATTAATTTTATGTCAGTAGGGAGTGTCTAGAATCAATGCAAGTATAAACCAAACTTTGCACTCAGTTACCATAAACCAGTGTACATCAGGACTTACTTTAGTGGAGTTTCTTCTGATTTACACTAGTGTAAATGAGAACAGAACTAGACCCCAGGGTACTAATTTAGTGGAGGGCATTTCTTCAGGTTTGTATGAGAGCGGGTTGGGAATTTTTCAACATTTTTTCCTCTAAAAAAAAAAATGCTGATTCCTCAAAACCAAAATTTGTCATGAAGATGTATTAGTTTTGACAATTTTTGCTGGGAAGGTTTCTCAGTTCCAGGATAGAATTTCTGGACAGGTACAAAGAGAGAGAGACCTCCAGAATAACTAGTAGCCCATGAGGGATGTGGGAGACTCACGTTTGAATCCTTGCTCTGAATCAGGCAGAGCCATGACTCTGACTCAAGTTTCCCACACCCCAGGGTGAGTGACCTAACGACCAGGTTACTGGCCATTCAGGGTTGGGGTCGGTCTCTCTCTCACTGTTTTTTCACAGAATATTTTGAACACAGTCTCATTTTTGTTCTAATGAGGAATGAAAACAAATATCTAAACCTCAGCATTCACAACATGGAACTCTTGTTTTCCAGCCATCCCTAGTTTCCACTAATGTAACTGTATTCAGTGGAGTTACACCAGCAGAAACCTGAAGTAAATCAGTAATGAATCACACCTCATAGCTTTTATTTGCCCTCTCAGGGCCTTCACAAAAATATTTTAAATGTTGTTCATTCTAGTATTGCACCAGATTTTCCCCAGAATAGATACACAGGGATGCACTAATATACATTCATGTTCTAGTGCCGGTATTTGGCAAATGCTGACTTTACAATGGCTTCTTCCGTTGATACTTATCTGAAAGAATGGCTCGTAACAGCATGGTTTTCCTAGGTTGTAATCAGGACCTATGCACCATCCCAAATAGTGGAGGGGGCACCACACACTTCTGTATTTGAGACCTCCAGAAGTGAATATTGATTTCAGAGCTCTTTCTGGGACAGTGCACCTCCACACCATCCCCTACAGATATGTGACTAAGGAACCACTGACACCAATGAAGACTGGGGGCAGGATTATTGAGTAAGAAGGTATTTTCATATGGTCCCCTCTTCAGAATACAACCACACTATTAATTAATTTAAAATTAATAATAATGGCTACAGTATTCAAGCAGCGGCACAGGAGCCAAACAGAGCTGTAAATAGGGGAGTTTGAGTGGGAGTTTACAGGGGGAAGACTAAGAGAGGCAGGCAGAGGAACACACAGGCTCCTGAAAGGAGCGTGCAGTGTTCTAGCAAGGTCTTGGTGCTTGTTGGGGGTTTGTTTTGCTGTGGGTGGTGGTATTTTGGGTTGGTTTGTGTTTCCCAGATTCACAGGATTTAGGTAGGAAACCTATGACAGATACAGAGGCAGCAGTCGTAGTGACCCAATCAGTGGAAGACAATGAAGATGACTGATGTGGAAGCTGCGGCATGTACATGGTCCTGGAGGGAGTACCTGAAAAGAGTTTTGTCTGCATGAAGTGCCGTCTGATAGAGCTAATGGTAGAAAAGATCTGAGGATTGGAGATGCAGGTGGAAACTCTGGTCAAAGTTAGAAGGGGGAATTGAGTGGATGACAGAGCAAGGACATGATGAGGCTGAAAGGAAAAGCTCAGACCTGCAGATGGAAGCAGGACCAAAGAACTCTGAGGGGAGACTGCTGGGTGAGGAAAGTGGAAGGTGGAAGCATGTGACTAAGCGAACCAGGCAGAGGAAAAGATGGGCTAGTGAAGGAGAGATAGAGCTCAGGAACATGTTTGTGAAGTTGGAAAATGAAGAAAGGGGCACAGCAGGGGGTCGCTGAAGGTGAGAGGGCAAGGAATAAGAAGAGCAGCTAGCCCTACAAGAAGAGGGGATGAGTCAATGGAGATGACACCAAACATGAGCCCCAGGAGGATACAGAATGGGTTGCAGAGGATTGCAAGGGTGAATAGGAATCGAGAGGACTTGCAGCCAGAGGGAACAGGGGATAGACCGGAGAATCGCACCATCACCAGGAAAGGCAGGTCTACGTGACTGGGGACTCCTTACTGAGAATAGAGAATAGGCCTGTAACCAGAGCTGATCCAGAGAATAGAAGGGTGTGCTGTGTGCCTGGTGCTAAGATATGGGATGTCGACCTGAGGCTGAAGAGGATCCTAATGGGAGTGGGAAAGAATCTGCTGATTGTCCTTCATGTGGGAACGAATGATACGGCTAGGTTCTCACTGGAACATATCAAGGGAGACTATGCCAGGCTGGGGAAGACACTTAAGGAAGTCAAGGCTCAGGTGATCTTCAGTGGGATTCTTCCTGTTCCTAGAGAAGGGCGACAAAGGTGTGACACATGATATTCTTATCGATAAACTAGGCAAATACAATTCAGATGGGGCTACTATAAGGTGGGTGCATAACTGGCTGGATAACTGTACTCAGAGAGTAGTTATTAATGGTTCCCAATCCTGCTGGAAAGGTATAACGAGTGGGGTTCCACAGGGGTCTGTTTTGGGACCGGCTCTGTTCAATATCTTCATCAACGACTTAGATATTGGCATAGAAAGTACGCTTATTAAGTTTGCAGATGATACCAAACTGGGAGGGATTGCAACTGCTTTGGAGGACAGGGTCATAATTCAAAATGATCTGGACAAATTGGAGAAATGGTCTGAGGTAAACCGGATGACGTTTAACAAAGACGAACGCAAAGTGCTCCACTTAGGAAGGAACAATCAGTTTCACACATACAAAATGGGAAAAGACTGTCTAGGAAGGAGTACGGCAGAAAGGGATCTAGGGGTTATAGTGGACCACAAGCTAAATATGAGTCAACAGTGTGATACTGTTGCAAAAAAAAAAAAAAGCAAACGTGATTCTGGGGTGCATTAACAGGTGTGTTGTGAGCAAGACACGAGAAGTCATTCTTCCGCTCTACTCTGTGCTGGTTAGACCTCAGCTGGAGTATTGTGTCCAGTTCTGGGCATTTCAAGAAAGATGTGGAGAAATTGGAGAGGGTCCAGAGAAGAGCAACAAGAATGATTAAAGGTCTTGAGAACATGACCTACGAAGGAATGCTGAAAGAATTGGGTTTGTTTAGTTTGGAAAAGAGAAGACTGAGAGGGGACATGATAGCAGTTTTCAGGTATCTAAAAGGGTGTCATCAGGAGGAGGCAGAAAACTTGTTCACCTTAGCCTCTAAGGATAGAACAAGAAGCAATGGGCTTAAACTGCAGCAAGGGCGGTTTAGGTTGGACATTAGGAAAAAGTTCCTAACTGTCAGGGTGGTTAAACACTGGAATAAATTGCCTAGGGAGGTTGTGGAATCTCCATCTCTGGAGATATTTAAGAGTAGATTAGATAAATGTCTATCAGGGATGGTCTAGACAGTATTTGGTCCTGCCATGAGGGCAGGGGACTGGATTCGATGACCTCTCAAGGTCCCTTCCAGTCCTAGAATCTATGAATAAGATTATGGCGATCAACAGATGGCTCAGGCAGTGGTGTGAGTAGGGTTTTTTATTTCAAAAGGGCTAACTTTAAAGAATTAAGGAAATTAGTTAGGGAAGTGAATTGGACTGAAGAACTTGGGGATCTAAAGCTGGAGGAAGCCTGGAATTACTTCAAGTCAAAGTTGCAGAAACCATCAGAAACCTGCATCCCAAGAAAGGGGAACAAATTCATAGGCAGGAATTTTAGACCAAGCATCTCAGAGAGGTGATTAAGAAAAAGCAGGGTATGGCTACACTTGCAGGTGTGCAGCCTTGGGAGTTACAGCTGTCTTCGTACAGCTGTGTAGGGAAAGCGCTGGTGTGTGGCCACACTCACAGCTACCAGCGCTGCAGTGTGGCCACATTTGCAGCATTTGCAGCGCTGTTGGGAGTGATGCATTATGGGCAGCTATCCCAGCGTTCAAGTGGCAGCAACGTGCTTTTCAAAAGAGGGGGGTGGGGTGGAGTGTGACAGGGAGCGGGGGAGAGAGAGAGAGTGGATTTTTGGAGCCGACACTGTATCAGCTCCCTGCCTTGCAAAATCTGAAAATTTCCCCGACTCCTCATTTACTCTTAACTGCAAACAGCCTGCAGACCAGATAAGCAGCTGCTCCAACGGACTCCCTTTCTCCCCCCCCCCGCCCCCGCTGTTTCTCTCCTCAAGCAAATACTCATCCCCCTGCCTGCCTCATTCACAGCAAGGTAGTGGGTTATCTCAATTGATTGTTCACAGTCAGTTACAGATTGATCACAGCTAACAAGAGCTGTGTTTGTTTTTTAGATAAGCAGCTCCTGGAGCCCCGAGTTCACAACAAAACAAAGAGAGGCATCATAACAAAACAAAGAGAGTAATTTAGTTAAAAGCATTCTGGGATATCTCCTAATACCCTGGAGGCCAATAACAGCGCTGGTGTGTGGCCACACTTTATGAGCAGCGCTGCAGCACCAGCGCTGCAATCGTTATACCCCAAGCAGATCCAGGTGTACAGCCAGCGCTGCAGCCAGGGAGTTGCAGCACTGGATGTGCCCTGCAGGTGTGGACAGTTACTAATTGCAGCGCTGGAAAGCCTCCACCAGCGCTGCAACTCTCAAGTTAGCCATACCCGCAGAAAGCCTACAAGGAATGGAATATGGGAGTGATCAGCAAGGAAAGCACCTTATTGAGGTCAGAACATGTAGGGATAAAGTTAGAAAGGCCAAAAGCCATGTAGAGTTTTCCCCTTGCAAAAGGCATTAAAACCAACAGTAAAAGGTTTTATAGCCATATAAATAAGAAGAAAACAAAGAAAGAAGAAGTGGGACCGCTAAACACTGAGAATGGAGTGGAGGTTAAGGATAATCTATCTAGGCATGTCCCAATATCTAAACAAATACTTTGCCTCAGTCTTTAATGAAGTTAATGAGGAGCTTAGGGATTATGGTAGGATGACCAATGGGAATGAGGATATGGAGGTAGATATTACCACATCCGAGGTAGAAGCCAAACTCGAACAGCTTAATGGGACAAAATCAGGGGGCCCAGATAATCTTCATCCAAGAATATTAAAGGAACTGGCACATGAAATTGCAAGCCCATTAGCAAGAATTTTTAATGAATCTGTAAACTCAGGGGTTGTACCGTATGACTGGAGAATTGCTAACATAGTTCCTATCTTTAAGAAAGGAAAAAAGGTGATCCAGGCAACTACAGGCCTGTCAGTTTGATATCTGTAGTATTCAAGGTCTTGGAAAAAATTTTGAGGGAAAAAGTAGTCAAGGACATTGAGGTCAATGGTAATTGGGACAAAATACAACATGGTTTTACAAAAGGTAAATTGTGCCAAATCAATCTGATCTCCTCCTTTGAGAAGGTAACAGATTTTTTAGACAAAGGAAATGCAGTGGATGTAATTTACCTCAATTTCAGTAAGGCATTTGATATGGTTCCACATGGGGAATTATTAGCTAAATTGGAAAAAGATGGGGATCAATATGAAAAATGAAAGGTGGATAAGGAACTGGTTAAAGGGGAGACTACAATGGGGTCGTACTGAAAGGTGAATTGTCAGGCTGGAGGGAGGTTACTATTGGAGTTCTTAGGGATTGCTTTTGGGACCAATCTTATTTATTCTTTTTATTACTGACCTTGGCACAAAGTGGGAATGTGCTAATAAAGTTTGTGGATGACACAAAGCTGGGAGGTATTGTCAATACAGAGAAGGACCAGGATATCATACAGGAAGATCTGGATGACCTTGTAAACTGGAGTAATAGTAATAGGATGAAATTTAAAGTGAAAAGTGCAAGGTCATGCATTTAGGGATTAACAAGAACTATTGTTATAAGCTGGGGAGGCATCAGTTGGAAGTAACAGAGGAGGAGAAGGACCTCGGAGTATTGGTTGATCAAGATGACTATGAGCCGCCAATGTGATATGGCCGTGAAAAAAGCTAATGTGGGCTTGGGATGCATCAGGCGAGGTATTTCCAGTAGAGATAATGAGGTGTTAGTACTGTTATATAAGGCACTGGTGAGGCCTCATCTGGAATACTGTGTGTAGTTCTGGTCTCCCATGTTTAAGAAGGATGAATCCAAACTGGAACAGGTTCAGAGAAGGGCTACTAGGATGATCCGAGGAATGGAAAACCAGTCTTATGAAAGGAGACTCAAAGAGCTTGGCTTGTTTAGCCTAACCAAAAGAAGGCTGAGGGGAGATATAAATATATCAGAGGAATAAATACCAGGGAGGGAGAGGAATTATTTAAGCTCAGTATCAGTGTGGACACAAGAACAAATGGATCTAAACTGGCTATCAGGAAGTTTAGACTTGAAATTAGATGAAGGTTTCTAACCCTCAGGAGTGAAATTCTGGACCAGCCTTCTAAGGGGAGCAGTGGGGGCAAAAGACATATCTGGCTTCAAGACTAAACTTGATAAGTTTATGGAGGGGATGGTATAATTGGATAGCCTAATTTTGGCAATAATTAGTCTTTGACTACTAGTGGTAAATATGCCCAATGGCATGTGATGGGATGGGATCTGAGTTACCACAGAGAATTCTTTCCTGGGTGTCTAGCTGGTGAGTCTTGCCCATATGCTCAGAGTTTAGCTGATTGCCATATTTGGGGTGGGGAAGGAATTTTCCTCCAGGGCAGATTGGCAGAAGCCCGGGGGCAGGGTGTGTATGCCTTCCTCTGCAGCATGGGGCACAGGTCAGTTGCTGGAAGGTTCTCTGCACCTTGAAGTCTTTAAACCATGATTTGAGGACTTCAATGGCTCAGACACAGGTTTGATACAGGAGTGGGTGGGTGAGATTCTGTGGCCTGCATTGTGCAGGAGGTCAGACTAGATGATCATAATGGTCCCTTCTGACCTTTAAGTCTACGATTCAAAGCCTGTCCTTGCCTAGATCAGAGTGCATGCAAAACTGAATGCAAATCAAACTTCATCTACTTTCTATATGGGGTTTTTTTCATTTAAAAAACAGGGAGAGTGAGAAAATGAACAACATGACAGAAGAAAATCAGATATATTTCAGGGAACTTGTCTGTGATTTTTTAAATGAAATGTTAGAATGATGAGATCTAGGAAAGTACCTAAATCATTAACTTCATCCTGGTGTAGAGGGCCCACGTAGAACCTTACACACCAGGTAAGCCCGATATTAAGGGATTTTACATGGGGGCATATGGCCTTGGGCAACCCTTTATGACCATAAGAAATATCACCCTAGATGAGTAATAGTCCAGTGTTGAGTATAGTCTGAGCAGTACTCTAGAGTCTCCATCAAGACTGGCTCTAAAAAGCTGGTGGTGATAGTGCTGGGTTTGTAAATTAGATCATGTCACTAATATGACAGTAGTTTGACTTACAGTACAATTCCATTTAACCAAAGCTCATAGCCAAAGGATTATTGGCTGCGTTTGTAGAATCAATATGTCCCACATGCTGCTCCACTCTTTTAAATGAAACCTCACCCATTACCCTCCAAAGAGTAGATTCTTTCAGTATAACAGCTGCATTTGGTTGTCACTGAAATTGTTTGTCACTCATTGAGATGTTCTGGTATAAATCTTGTGTTGCTACATACCACTTATACACAGATAAATTGCAAAGGAGAAGTGTCATTTGACTCAAATGCACAATTTAAAAAGCTAGAGTGACATTCTGGGGGATCACCCAGACCAGTAATTTGTTCTGTCACCACTCTGCTCTGTAATCTGGGGTACCTCAATGCAGAACTGCTATGGCTCAGACCCCTGACACCAGTCACCTGCCCTCAAGCACAAGGTCTCATCCTGACTTCCACCAGCCTAGTCACTTCTTGCACGGTGACACACAGTCCTTCACAAGCTCTTAACTACCAGGCACTGGGACTTTTCTTCTCTGGGTCGTCCCCCCTCAAAGGCATGAAGTTGGGGATATACATTCCACACAGCTTGCACAACAGAGACCTGCTTGTGGGCAAAAATAAACAAAAAGTTTATTTAATAGAAAAACCACAGATTCAGAGATGAAATAGGAAGGCAAACACAGACAAGTTGCACAGAAAAACAAACAAAGATGCTACCTCAGGCTTTACATTTCCATATTAAATTAAATCCTTTGTCTAATACAAGTATCAGAGGGGTAGCTGTGTTAGTCCCGATCTGTAAAAAGCAACAAAGAGTCCTGTGGCACCTTATAGACTAACAGACGTATTGGAGCATGACCTTTTGTGGGTGAATACCCACTTCGTCAGACGCAAGTGGGTATTCACCCACGAAAGCTTATGCTCCAATACGTCTCTTAGTCTATAAGGTGCCACAGGACTCTATTTTGCCTAATACAAATTACCTATTGCCTCTGAACAGTTTCCTAGCGTACCATAGTGGGGATCCAGCAGTCACAGACAGCCTCCCACTTTCAAGACCATCTCTCAGGTTCTGGATTAAAAATTAAGTTTCAAGCCTCCTTTTTTAAAAAAGCTTTCCCCTCCCCCTCTCCCCCCCCGCCATGGTGATTCATGGGTATTCAAAGTGGGGGAATGCCATCTTGTCTCAATCTCTTTCCATTAACTTTAATGCTCCACTATTGTCTTTTCCTGGGCTGGACAATGGAGGAGTCCTTGGAGCTGGTTTCAGGTAAACACCTGGTTGGGAGGTGCCCCTGACTGGCTGATTGCTCACTGACCTTCTGTGAGGTGGAGCTGAAGTTTTATGGATAAATACATAAATTCATAACTAGAGACTGAATACCTATCTTGAGGATTATTACATTTAGAACATTACAAGCATTAATAAAACACCTTACTCAACATATTTTATAGCACAATAACTGGTATACAACCAGTTCATTCAATCACTTATTCTTTGGGGTTCAGACCCCTCCCCCACCCCCATTCTCCCCTTGAGGTATCTGGACACTGATTGTCACAGCTAGATTGATTCGTTTAGGTAAATTGTGAGACATTGTTCTGTGGAGGTAGAGAGGGGGAATTACTGATACAAAGTTAGTGATAGCTGTGATGTACAAGTACTTAGGAGGCCATAATACAAAAGAACAGGCCCCAGATCAGCAAGCACATGCCTAATTTGAAGCATATGAGTAGTCCCATTGAAGCCAGTGGGAGGCCCAAGCACCACTGACAGTCATGCCCAAGGTGACTCAAGTTCAGGTCTTAAAAAATGGAGAGATCCAAAATCAGTGGTCAGGTTTGAAAATTAGCTTTCGCCTATACTACTTGCTCATATGTCAAGCCTATTAACTATGGTCCCAGTTATCAAGATTTGGCTGCTAGTGACTATTTAATAGTCTTACATGCACTGTTTATTTTTAATATTAATAATAATAATAAGCCTTAGTAGTACTAGGAGAGTTATGCCAAGCAAGTCACCCAGGGTTTAGGTAAGAATTGAATAAGTTACAATCTTGGTGAGAACCAGGCATTAATACCTTTTCAGTCTTCACTTTACAGCACCATTGTTCAGCAGGAGATGTAAATTTATATACACTATATATGACCTTATTTCAAAATAAGCACCATGCCGTATGATGACTAATAAGGTCAAGACCCAGACACTATTGTTTCATGAGGGTAAAAAAGGATTTCATAACACAAGAATGTTAAGGCATGATAAGGTAATGAAAAAGCCTGTCACTGAAATGGAATTAACAAAGCTTCCTAGTGGACTTTGTAATGACTTTTGATTTTGCCCTTGTAATGAACTAAGTAGAGGAAATTTGATTTGGATTTTCCAAGCTGTGTTCCCAGATACTTATGACAAAAACAGACGTTCAAGAAAGCACGAAAGCGTATTCCATTGGATTTATACTCTCTTATCTATGCCAGCATTTGTTTGATAAATTATAGACCACTTATGGTGGTCATTCCAGTACACTGCACTTTAGAACATACAGTGCTTAACTATGAGAGCTGGGCAAATACCTGAATACTGGCACAAATAACAAAACTCAACTTGCTTAGGCTATTGTTCACTCTCCTTTTATGTTCTCTTTCTGTGGACACTCTAGCCAATCACTTTGCTGGCAGGAAAGTTAATGGAAACAGCAATTTTTAAGCAAATACTAGAGAATATTTGTGGCAGGAGAATTGTAAACTTGTGTATTTAGTCTATCTAGGTTCTTATAATGGCAAATATTGACACTGGAAACCTGATTCTAAATGTTTTGCTTACCCAATCAGGGAGCAAAAATACTGTATGTCCAGGGCTTACAGATAGGAGAGGCTATAGCTCCCGCTGTCCTGTTAACATCAGAAGGAGAACTCCTCCCTCTTCACCCTGGCTTAGGGGAGCACTTCCATTACGGAATCAAACAAAGGGACAAGTTAATGCTGATTGGGAGATGTACATCCAATGGGAGTGATAATGATTAAGGAAAGATTTCATGGCAGGGTCCCTTAACCTGTTCATTTCCAGACATTCTAACATTTGGGTTTCTTAAAAGGTGTTGAATTTTTGTAATGACAGTATAATGTTGGTTTTGGTTCTTACCTCAACGCTGCTGAAGCACACTTTGGACCATAACTCTTTTTTTAAATGTAACCCCTCTGCCAGGCTGAAACGATAGCAGCAAGGGCCGGGTTCAATACATAGGGGTCCCTTCCCCACAACGTAATGCAAACCAACTTGAGCCCCCACCCAGTGATCTGGGAAAATCTTACACACACCCCTGGGCGCCTCGAGGAGGCAATACTTCCCCTCTCGCAAGCACAGAGTCTTGGTGTAACAGAAAAGGTTTAATTACATGAGATAAACAACAAGTATTAAATTGGGAAAATACCTCAACTAGAGTTCATAGGTCAAACCGTGAGCAAAGACCCACCCCAGCAAATTGGGCCATGTCCTTCTCTCTGGACCCTTGAGTTCAGCAATCCCCAAATCACCCACAGTCCCAAAAGTCCCACAATCTAAAAGTCTCTGTCCCGGGTCAGTGCAGCCCCAGAGTTCAAGAGTCTCTCTGCAGAGGTTCCCCCTCCCCAGCCTGGGTAGAAAGGGGCACCTTACATGGTTCGGGGCCAACTGCCCTGCCTCTTCGTGGGGTTCTGCTTCCACCAGCCGTCCCGGCAAACAGCTCAGCTCCGCTGGCTCTGTGGGCTGCTCCGCTCTGCTAGCTGCTCTGGTCCACCAGCTGTCCTGTGATCTGCTCCGGCCATCCTCGCAAGCTGCTCAGCTCCACTCACCCAGTGGCTGCACAAACTGCTCCACTCCGCTCTGCCAGCTGCTCTGCTCCACGGTATTGCTTCAGGCTCCCCCACTCATTAGCACAGAGCTCAGTGCTCTCAGCTCAGCAAGTCCAGCTCTTCAGTGACTTCAGCTCTTAGTGATTCCAGCTCATAGTAGGGGAGCCCCAGTGCCAGTGAGTTCAGCTCAGTAACCTGTATCTAGATTCTTAAGGGAATTAAACATTAACGCTGACATTCCACAGTGGAGAGAAGCACAGGTGGAACTAGTACTTCTGGCTCACACAAGGAGCCTATACCACCAAGTACAGATATCTGTCCCCAGCCTCTCTCTTTTCAATGGGTTTTGGAACCCATGTCCCCCGTCTAGCAAGCGCTATCCAGCTGACAATGAAACCCCCCATCACAAGACAATTTTGTAGTTCCCCATTTATCCAATCAGGGTGACAACATTTCATTCCTCCTGCCCCAATAACAAAGAAATTGGGGATCCCACAGCTGTGAAAATAGCCATCCCAGGCTGCTGTGTGCTATACTAATTGGCGTGGGAGTGCCAATGCAAATAATTGAAATACCAATGCGCATACTTGAGACTTCTTTCTGCACTCCCCATAATTTACCACCAGATGTCAGGGTAGAGCTCATCCTGACTCTGCTTACATAAACAAAGTTTTTTTTTCTTTTGGATGAATGTCAGTAAGATTCTCCATCCTATGTAGGTCTAAATGGTAGTAAAAATCTAGGGACTGGAATTATTTGTAGAACACGTTCAACAAATAATATCAAATAGTAAATACATTCAGGAAAATTGGAAGCTGCTCACAGGCACTTCACAAACAGAGAAAGAAGCTTAAGTTCATTGACTAAATTATTCCCTCTCAGTTATTCCCTCCATCCTTTGTATCACACTGGAGGGAGAAACCATTGCTCCTAAAGGCTACAGCAGCTTCCAGTACTAAAAGTTGGAAATACATTATTTTGAGAAAAAATCCTGGTCCCTTCTCCACAGGAAGAATGGGCCCTGTGATTTTCTGCTATGCTGGGGTGGGAAAGCAGCATCTGGGAAGTCAACAGGGGGAACATACTGTGTGCTATAGAGCCAGGCTCCTCAGCAGTTCCCTGCATGCTGCCCCACAAAGGGAAGTTGAGGTGCAGAGTGGCAGGGCCAGTAGATCCACTAGCAAGTCTTCCTTGTGGGGGGAGGGAGAGCTCAGTGGTTTGCGCATTGGCCTGCTAAACCCTGGGTTGTGAGTTCAATTCCTGAGGGGGCCACTTAGGGATCTGGGGCAAAATCAGTACTTAGTCCTGCTAGTGAAGGCAGGTGGCTGGACTCAATGACCTTTCAAGGTCTCTTCCAGTTCTAGGAGATAAGATATCTCCATTAATTTTAGAATTGAGAGCAGCATGACTATCAAGACAGATTGAAGGAGAAGGAAGAACCAGCCCGACTTGAATGTAGGAGAGTAAGGAGTGGGGCAGAAGGGAATAGGGAACAGAGGCAAGGATTGCAGGAGGGAACAGGAGATAAGACAAATGGCAAAATTAGTTTCACACACTCCCCTCTAGAATCTGTTCCTGACAGAGGAATGTGCATGGGCAACCTTAACTCTGGCATTTCCTCTCTTTAACTGCTTCACTTTGCAACTTTAGCATTCTTTTAAGATGTTTTTTGCATGCAATGTATATTGCAGTAGAGTCCAAAATGCACTAGGTGCTGTACAGACATATAGGAAAATACATTCCCTATCCCAATGAGCTTGCATATGTGGCTGTATGAGAGAAATTAAAACACCAGATCTGAGTGTATCTGAACTTTTTTTTTCTGGTTGAACCATTTCTAGTCAAAAGATTTTCTATACAAAAAATTCTAGTGATTTCTAACAAAATGGTGAAAACAGTTAATATCTGGTGTGATTCCTAGTTGTCATTTTTTCAGGTTTTCTTGATAGTCTGTACCTTTTTATCTCCACTGCAGGACAGAGGCTTTATCGTGATGAACTTTAGAATATGCTGTGCAGTACATTATGTAGTGTCAATGAAATATCACCACATTTTGCAAAGTGCAATATTTCTTCCTGGTAAGATTTGAGAGACATTTGTGCATGGCCAACTCAGTCCTGACCTCCTCAGTAATTACAATCTTTCTTCCAAAACAAAATGTAAGACAGTCACTAGGGAAAAAATGAAGATAGTGAATATGGAAAAAAAAATCTGTTACATCAGTTCAAATACTAGGGCAAATAACAGATGTAATTAAAAATAAACATTATAAAGAAAATTGTCTCTCAGATTTTATAACCATTAAATAAAGTCCACCTATTTAGCCCACCATGCTTAAAACAGACTAGACTTACGTGCACAATTTTTCTTAAAAGGCCAGCAACTGTATTTTTGTTGCACATGTCTGCTAACCACTCTCAATATCCTTGGCTCACAAAGTTCCTCATGACTGCAGGGAAAAAAATTGATGCTTTAAGAAACATTTCCCCTTCATGTAGTCCGGCATAGTTCACAGGTCTGTGTTCCCACAAAGCATAGTTGAATAGTACTAAAACTTTATACTTACATTTCCTGTGAGAAAGATCGCTGGGTCTGGAATAAATTCAGTACCAAATGAAATCTAGAGTCTGCCTACACTAGACACAGTTTAGCAAGTCTGCTACAATAGCAGGACTTGCATCCTGTTAAGCTAACCAGTTCTAGTCCATATTCTAGGTGCAGCTGGTAATACCATTTAATAGTAAGTTGGACTGACACTTCCAATTATGAAAGACCCCTTTTCACTTGGTTATAACTTTGCCAACTTTAACTGTTTGGGCTGACATTTCCCATGCCAGGCAAAAGATATTCTTTGGAAAATTTCAGCCAAAATGGTCCAGCAGTTTCCAAGAATGAGGCTAGAGAAAAATTGGTTGTTTTGCTCAAGTTAAAAAATTCTGGTGACCTTTTCTTTAAAAAGCGCTTGCTGTGTAATGCTAAATACTTTGAAAAATAGATTCTAAGTGCCTTAAATTTGGCACCCAGAATTAGTGGATATTTTTTACCTTAATATCTCTGTGCCTTAACTCCCCATCTGTAAAATGAGGGAATACCACCCTGTTTATCTCACGGCAGTGTTGTGAAAATAAATTGATTCATGTTTGTGAAGCACTCAGGTACTATAAGGATGAGGGCCATAGAAAAGCTCATGAAGAAATGTAATAATTCCATCTTTAGAGCAGGTTTGGCATAGTAAGCAGTAAATAAGGCCTGAACCAACAGACTGGACAATGACTACTTTTTTGAGTTAATCACATGAGTTAACTGATTAATCAACAGCCCTAATCCACATTGTCATAGTGTAGAGAAGGCCATAGCCTTCCAAGCTATATAGTACCTGAATTTCTGATGTAAAATAAAACAGTGGGTTGGGGGGGAAATCCTTTATCCATTATAAAGAAAATTAGAGCACAAGTCCTTTCTTGTCTTTGCAAATCACCTTTAACATACCAGGCATCCTCCCTTCCTAAATGAAACACCAAATAATATCTCCTGGCAGAGGGATGGAGTTTCCTGTAGGTCACTGTGGGAGAAGATGTTCTCAGAGCCTTGGTGACCCAGGGCTGCCTTACAGGAAACTCACTATGATATAGTGAATGAGCATATTCCAAATATCATGCACTGTCTATGGTGTCATATTTGGAATATGCTCATTCACTGTATCATATGTGACAGGGTCAGGCCAGATGGCTACAGGAGAATTTTAGAAGGCAGATATATTAGTCCCAGATTAAGTAGATCCTTTTCCCTGGTTACGGTAACAGAGACAGTTCCAGAATAAGCAGGAACTTGCTGGAACCAATTAAGGCAGGCAGGCTAATAGGACACCTGGAGCCAATTGAGAAGAAACAGCTAGAATCAATTAGGAAGGCTGTCTAATCAGGGCACCTGACTTAAAAAAGGACCTTACTTCAGTTTGTGGTGTGCATACAAGGAGCGGAGAGTGGGAAGCTGGAGGACTGAAGAGACCAAGAGTTATCAGACACCAGGAGAAAGGTCCTGTGGTGAGGATAAAGGTGTTGGGAGGAGGCCATGGGGAAGTAGCCCAGGGAGTTGTAGCTGTACCAGGAGGCACTATAGACTGCTGTGATCCACAGGGCCCTGGGCTGGAACCCAGAGTAGAGGGCAGGCCTGGGTTCCCCCCAAACCTCTCAACTCCTGATCAGACAGGAGGAATTGACCTGGACCGTGGGTTCTACCAGAAGGGAAGGTCTCTGGGCTGTTTCCTGACCCACATGGTGAATCTGAAGTGAACAAATCTGCCAATAAGTGCAGGACCCACCAAGATAGAGGAGGAACTTTGTCACACACAGTGAGTTTCCTGTAAAATGGTAAGCAATGTGCATTTAAAACTTTAAATCTTGTCCCTAGCTTCTGACTGAGTGCTCTGTTCATTCCCTCTGAAGCACCTGGCAATGGCCAGGGTTGAAAGACAGGATACTGTGCTAAATGGCCCATTGGTCTGACCCAGTATGGCCATTTTTATGCAAGATTCATAAGAGTAAATGTACACTGTATTCTTCTATAGTGCACCATTTTGATTTAACACCTCTTAGGGCTAGTCTACACTTACCAGCCGGGTCGACGCGGTGAGTTTGACTTCTCGGAGTTCGAATATCGCGTCTAATCTGGACGTGATAGTTCGAACTCCGGAAGCGCCGCGGTCGACTTCGGTACTCCACCACTGCAAACGGCGGTGGCGGAGTCGACCTTGGAGCCGCGGACTTCGATTCCGCGGCGTCTGGACGGGTGAGTAGTTCGAACTAGGGTACTTCGAATTCAGCTACGCTATTCACGTAGCTGAATTTGCGTACCCTAGTTCGACCCCGCTTCTTAGTGTGGACCAGCCCTTAGTGATCAAGAACAAATGTGACTGAACACACTAAGGCTGAATTTTCAAAGAAGAGAGTTAGGTGCCAGATTCCCTCTAACTTTCAGTGGGAGTTGACCACCTGAAACCTCTTAGGCCCTGTAGCCGTGTGGGACTCACCACTGTGGCACCTCCTGCTGGTCATCTCAGGGAATCAGTGTTTCCAGCCTCCAGAGCACCCTCTGCAGGCCAGGGTCCTGCTCTACTGGCCTCTATGTCCCTCCCAGACCACAGGTGACCCTTTTCACTAGGTGCTGCCCCCAGGCAGTACCCCCCCCCCCAGTTTCTCTGGGTCTCCCCACCCACTATCCCCACCTTGCCTTAGTCATAGGCTACTGCCAGTCACCAATGAGCCCCTGCTCCCTGGGGCAGACTGCAGTATAAGCCACTCATCACAGGCAAGGTTGGGTTTGGACCTGCTGCCTCTACCTATAGCAGGGCTGCCCCTCTGCAGCCCTAGTACCCTCTAGTGGACCCTTACTTCAGTCAGCAGCCTGGGACTCAGCTAGGCTCGGTACTGTCCTCACCTCCCCAGGCAGCCTGGGCCCTCCCTCTCCAAAGGCTAGAGAGAGAGTCTTTCCCTCCTGGCCCACTTTTAAGGGCCAGCTGGGCCTTGATTGGGGTGTGGCCACAGCTGAGGCTGCTTCCCCAATCAGCCTGAGAGGTACTTGCTGCAGTCACAGCCCTCTCCTAGGCAGGGCGGGTGCAGGGATGTTTCGTGCCCTAGGCAAAACTTCCACCTTGTGTCCTGCCCCCCTCTTCCCTTCCCGAGTCCTGTAGCAGCTCTCCGCCCTAAGGTGCGCCCCCCACGGTAGTTCCCCACTCCCCCGCCCTGACGTGCCTCCCCTGCAGCAGCTCCCCCCTCCACCCTGTGGTGCCCCCCGGCAGCTCCCCCCGGCCCGGGGAGCCATGCGGCAGCTCCCCACCCCAACTCACCTCTGCTCTGCCTCCTCCCCAAGCACACCGTAGCCACTCCACTTCTCCCGCCTCCCAGGCTTGCGGTGCCAATCAGCTGTTTGGCGCCACAAGCCTGGGAGGGAGAGAAGCAGAGCGGGACGGCGTGCTCAGGGGAGGAGGCGGAGCAGAGGTGAGCTGGGGTGGGGAATTCCCTTGCATACTGCTCCCCGCCTTACTTGCTGCAGGTGGCCCTCCCCACGCCCCCCTATCCCAGCAATCTCCACCTAAATGCCGACGACGACCGGGGTGGCCGAAGATCCAGCTGCCGCGGTCACCGCCGAAGGACCTGAAATGCCACCCCTCAAATGCTAGCGCCCTAGGCAACTGCCTAGATCGCCTAATGGGTTGCACCGGCCCTGCTCCTGGGCTGTTTTAAGCCTCTCAGGGCTGGAGCGGGTGACTACCCTGCTACAGGCCCGTTTGAAAATTCCACCCTCAATTTTTATATACAAAGAAATCTATAACCCTTAAGAAATACAGTAAAGTTCTAAAACAATGTATTCATCTTGACTGATAGAGGGCTTCAGTGCAGTACAGTAACAGATTAGTTCTGGTCAGATGTTTTCCACAAGTACCTTTTACCCAGTCAGGAGAACACCACTGGCTCAGCCCCATATTCCTCACCCTTCTGGTCCTGGTAATCCCCATTCTACTCTGATCATCTCCCAACAAATCCATAAATTTTCACATCCAGGTTTCTTTTACAATCCATCAACACATGACAGGCTAGAAAATAGTGTGCCCCAAATGTCACATATATGTGTCTTAATCATTCAGCCAAACACAATATTAGTATAGCTAAAAATGAGTTAATGAACCCACCACATGCTTTTCTTATCATTATTATTATTATCATCATTATTATTATTTTATTTACACAGAAGCAAGGCTTAGGGAAAGTTCAAAAGCATAGAAAAGTCAAATCTAGTCAGGATGGTCTAACTCTTTAGTTCACTGAAGGAATCAGAAAGTGGTAACATCTCTCATTAATTCAGCAGTTTAATCAATTAAAACCAAACGGAACCATTTGCACTGTGCAATAAGCTCTACTTTTCTATTTGTCGCATGGAAAACAGGCAAACAAAAACTGTGGAAACCCCACACAAATGGGCCCTACAGAGGGCTGCCGGGAAAGCAATGGTGGCAACCAGGGGCGGCTCTAGCCATTTCACCGCCCCAAGCACGGCGGCACACCACGGGGGGCGCTCTGCCGGTCGCCAGTCCCACAGCTCCGGTGCACCTCCCGCAGGCGTGCCTGCGGATGCTCCACCAAAGCCACGGGACCAGCAGACCCTCCACAGGCACGTCTGCAGGAGATCCACCAGAGCCGCCTGCCGCCCTCCCGGCGACCGGCAGAGCACCCCCCACGGCATGGCGCCCCAAGCATGCGCTTGGCGTGCTGGGGCCTGGAGCCACCCCGGTGGCAACACATCCCATGGCAACATGGGAAAAAGGAAGAAGTAGCAGTTGGAGTCATTTTCAGAGTTAATGTTTCATGTGTTGAATAACTTCGGTTGGTTCTCTAGAGTTGGCTGCTGACACATTTCCTCCCATATCTCCATCCTTCCCTTAGACATGTTTACCATTAAATTAATGAGATAGAGGTGGCCGCCCATGTGCAGAAGGTATTGTTATTTTTAAATGCAGCAGGAGCTATTAAAGTTTTCAAACATTCCACATTTTACCTTTGTAAACATCTTGGAAAAATTGTCATAATTTGTAAAATCCCATTTTTTACCTGACATTTCAAACCCTGCATTTGCCCGTGAAATTTTTTCATTTGTAGGATAAGAGTTAAAGGCTTCTCCTCTGAAAAGTGACTGTAAAAATGACAGTAGGCATTCATATTTGTATCTCACTGATTTCCAGACATAGTAGAATCTCAAATGTGGATTTCTTGAATTTATAGCATTTAGGATTTATTTCAAAACAGTTGCTTTTATTTTATGCATGACATTATCTCTGTTGTTAGAGACACTTATGGTGTGGTGTGAATGCCTCAACATTTATTGTGACCAAATCTGACCTTTGGCATTTATCATTCTGTTCTGTATTTATGCCTTGTAGCAGGGTATTCACCCCACTCCTTCCCGGAGGGGTTAAAACAGCCTGGGGAGAGGGCTGCTCCGGGAAGAGAAAAACTTAGGCTGATTAGGGAAGCAGTCTTAGCTGGGGCCATGCCCCAATCAGGCCACAGCTGGCCCTATAAAAGTCTGTGGGCCAGGAGCTCACTCAGAGTCTCCTCTAGCTGTGGAGGGAGATGGGCCTGGCTGCTGTGGAGTGTACTAGGGTTCTTGAGGTGGAGCAGGGCTGGGGAAAGTGAGAGGAGCTAGGGTGCTCCTGCCCAGCAACTCCCCAGCCTGCTGGCCTTGTGCAAGGCCAAATAGGTACTGGGATTGCAGGGGGCAGCCCAAGGGTAGGCAGAGGCAGCAGGTTCAAACCCCCCTTGCCTGCGATGAGTAGCTTGTACACTGCAGTCTGCCCCAGTGAACTGGGGCTAGATGGTGACTGACAGTAGCCTTATACTGAGGCAAGATGGGGATAGAGGGTTGGGGGTTCCCCTGGGTGGGGAGACCCAGATTGTGGGTTGCTGCAGTGGACGGAACCCCTGGGCAAATGGCACTGGGATCCAGGAGGGATATGGGGGCCAGCAGCAGGTGTGACATCAGCAAGCTGAGGGTGCTCTGGAGCTGGAAAAGGGAAAATTCCCTGGACAACCAGCAGGAAGCATCGCACTAGTGAGTCATTGCCCCGCCACATGCTTGATTATGCATTTTTAATCAGGCACACTTCAGTTCTTTTGTTGCTTGCTAACATTTTCATTTGGGAAGAACACTTTTCACTAGCCCTGCAGATATACACTCTTCTTTGCAAAAGCATATCCATTTCTTGCAATAACACTGCTTTGACCTGGTTATAAGTTAGGCCACAATATGGTCTCTGATTAATCTTTCTGTTAACGGTCCAAATTCACCTGCCTTTGTTTTATTACGTAGGTCAGTAACCTAATGGTTAATTGTCTCACTTGGCAGCTAGTCTTTGTGACAGGCTGGTCTGCCCCTTTAAGAGCCAGGAAGGAGCTGGCCCTGTTCTGGCAAGGAGTCTAGCAGGCAGGTGCTGGGAATCATCCAACCCAGCTGGAGAACATGGAGTGATTGGGGCTGATGATTCTCAGTCCAGGAATATCAAGGAGAACCCTGGCCCCATGAAGGAGACTAGGACCAGGAGAGGTTTGGAAGGGCACTCTCCTATGGCTGCAGCACAAGGCTGTGAGAGGGCAGAAAATCCCTGTGGACCTCCCTAGGCTGAGGGAAGCTCTTGGATATGAGGGCCCCACAATCTCAACTGAAGACCAGGACTGTTGCTTTTCATTCTTGTTCCAGTTTCCTTTCTAATAAACAGAGCCCTGAAGAAAGGGCTACAGACTAAACTGAGCAGGGTCAAGTGTTTGTCCTAGGCGGTGATCGAGACTACCAGCCTACATTCCCGTAAAGAAAATGTGCTTAACCAAAGTGACTTCCTTGGATAGGTCAAAGTATTATTACTCCTTTTGACTCAAGCAGCTAGCCAATATTCATGGTCTTGCAAATTGATGATAAAGGAGAGAGATTGATGATCGAGTCAGGTATCATAGAATTATAGACTTTAAGGTCAGAAGGGACCATTATGATCATCTAGTCCAGGGGTAGGCAACTTATGGTACGGGTGCCGAAGGCGGCACATGAGCTGATTTTCAGTGGCACTCACACTGCCCGGGTCCTGGCCACGGGTCCGGGAGAATCTGCATTTTAATTTAATTGAAGCTTCTTAAATATTTTAAAAACCTTATTTATTTTACATACAACAATAGTTTAGTTATATATTATAGACTTATAGAAAAAGACCTTCTAAAAATGTTAAAAAGTATTACTGACACGCAAAACCTTAAATCAGAGTGAATAAATGAAGACTTGACACATCACTTCTGAAAGGTTGCTGACCCCTGATCTAGTCTGACCTCCTGCACAATGCAGGCCACAGAATCTCACCCACCCACTCCTGTATCAAAGGTATTTCTTTGGGTACATCTACACTACGGGATTATTCTGAATTTACATAAACCGGTTTAGCAAAACAGATTGTATAAAATCGAGTGTGCGCGGCCACACTAAACACATTAAATCGGTGGTGTGCGTCCACGGTCCGAGGCTAGCGTCGATTTCTGGAGCATTGCACTGTGGGTAGCTATTCCGTAGCTATCCCATAGTTCCCGCAGCCTCCCCCGCCCCTTGGAATTTCTGGGTTGAGATCCCAGTGCCTGATGGGGCAAAAATCATTGTCGCGGGTGGTTCTGGGTAAATGTCGTCAGTCACTCCTTCTGCTGGGAAAGCAACGGCAGACAAGCATTTTGTGCCTTTTTTCCCTGGATTGCCCTGGCAGATGCCATAGCATGGCAATCATGGAGCCTGTTTAGCCTTTTGTGACTGTCACCGTATATGTACTAGATGCCGCTCACAGAGGCGATTCAGCAGCGCTACACAGCAGCATGCTTTTGCTTTTGCATGATAGCAGAGATGGTTACCAGCCATATTGCACCATCTACCATACCATAAATTGATAATAAGTTGATCGTGGTTACCAGTCCTTTTGCACTGCACCATTTGCTGCTGTCATAAGTGCCCCTGGCTGAGATCAGCCAGGGGCGCAAAAACCAAAATTGGGAATGACTCCCAGGGGAGGCTCTACGTTTTTGGCTGCCCCAAGCAGTCATGCCCGGGAGGCGCCCCGGAGCCGCGGGAGCAGCGGACCTCCCGCGGGCATGACTGCGGAGGGTCCGCTGGTCGCGCGGCTCGGCTGGACCTCCCGCAGCTGCGGACGGTTCGCAGGTCCGGCGGCTCCGCTGGAGCTGCCGCAGGCATGCCTGCAGGAGGTCCAGCCGAGCCGCGGGATGAGCGCCCCCTCCGCAGTCATGCCTGCGGCAGGTCCGGTCGTCCCGGGGCTGCGGTGGACCTCCCGCAGGCATGACTGTGGCAGGTCCGCCGGCCCAGCCTGCCGCCCCCCCAGGAAAGGGCCGCCCCACGCGCGTGCTTGCCGCGCTGGGGTCTAGAGCCGGCCCTGATGACTCCCTGAGTCAATCCCTCCTTTTTGGTATCTAAAAACAGAATCAGTCCTGCCTAGAATATGGGCAAGTGTACTAGAGAACCACTGTATATCATAACCAGAGAGCACAGCTGCTCTGTGTCAGATCCAGCAGAAATTATGAGCTGTATGCTATTCACAGGGGGTGCTCCTGCAACATCCCCACCTGTTGTTTCTGTTCTTCCCCCAGCCTTCCTGGGCTACCGTAGCAGTGTCCCCCCACTTGTGTGATGAAGTAATAAAGAATGCAGGAATAAGACACAGTGACTTATAGTGAGATATGAGTGGAAGGCAGCCTCCAGCTGCTATGATAGTCCAGACAGGACAGTAAGGAGTGTGGAGGAGAGGAGCCCAGCATCCCTCTGCTAGTTCAGGGGCAATTGAATCTTTTCTTTACACATGAAGGGTGGGGGCTGATGGAGCTCAGCCCCCTGATGCTATGATGACGATGGTTATCAGCCATACTGTACCATCTACCACAAAAAATTAGGACCAGGTGCCCTTGATTGACCTTACCGATGCTAGTCGGCATGGTTACCAGTCCTTTTGCACTGCCCCATGTGCCAATAGGCTGATGATGAGGACGGATACCAGTCATATTGCACCATCAGCCATCCATGGCGTGGGGGGAGCAAGGATGTTGGTGTTGAGTGCTGCAGCATCACGTCTATCTGCAGCATTCAGTAAAGATAGGGTGACATGTAAAAGAGTCAAGAGAGGATTGTTTTCTCTTTCACTTCTGGGGGTGGGTGGGGGGGTACGTAAATTGCCTAGCTATGCCCTGACCCACCGCGGACACTGTTTTTGACCCTAGAAGCATTTGGAGCTCAGCCAAGAATGCAAATGCTTTTCAGAGACTGCAGGAACTGTGGGATAGCTTGAGTCCTCCAGGCCATGAGCGTCCATTTGATTCTTTGGCTTTCCGTTATGCTTGTCACGCAGCAGTGCGCTGAGCCCCTGCTATGGCATCTGTCTGGAGATTTTTTAAAAATGATTTTGAATTTCGTCTTCTGTAACGGAGCGCTGATAGAACAGATTTGCCTGCCCTTACAGCGATCACATCTGCATGGTCCATGCGGGAGCTCTTTCTTTATTTTGATTTTTAACTGCATCACCACACGTGCTGATCGGAGCTCCACGCTGGGCAAACAGGAAATATTCAAAAGTTCGCGGGGCTTTTCCTGTCTACCTGGCCATTGCATCTGAGTTCAGATTGCTGTCCAGAGCGGTCAGTGGTGCACTGTGGGATACCGCCCGGAGGCCAATACTGTCGATTTGCGGCCACACTAACCCTAATCCGATATGGTAATACCGATATTAGCGCTACTCCTCTCGTTAGGGAGGAGTACAGAAACCGGTTTAAAGTGCCCTTTATACCGATATAAAGGGCCTCTCAGTGTGGACGGGTGTGGCGTTAAATCGGTTTTACGCTCCTAAAACCGGTTTAAACGCCTAGTGTAGACCAGGCCTTTGATGCATTCCTATTTATTTACAAATCAGTTCCCAGCCAATGCACTCCTAGTGGGTCTAGCTTTTGGGTGGTGGCTTCTATTGTTTCAGCCTGAATGGAAGGTGGTTAGCACACCCATCAGTTTCAGTGAGGTTTGACTTGAGAAATTGCCCATAGATTGAAGACATGCTTGCTGGCAGTCAGCCTCCCTCCAGAATAATGGTACTGTATACCAGAAAGTTTTGAATGGCTTTGCCTAGCAGTATGTAGTCTCTTCATGCTCCCACTGCGAAGTATTAACTGTCTCCAAAACCTCTAGGTCATGGAGGAATATAGAGGACTTCTCTTCAGTACCATTTGCTTCCAGAAAAAAGTAGAAGGGCTGCAACTATCTCTTAAAATTCACTGCCAGGTTCCCTTCTAGAATGATGGATTCAGGTGGCTTGACTTCCTCCCTTTTGGTCAAAGATTTAGGGTGGGATTTTCAAAAATGCACCCAATTCCCTTTGCTTTTGAAAATCTCACCCCTGGTGTTTTTCTATCATCATGTATTAAAGATGTGACAGAGGCATGCTGGTAAGAGGCTCTTTATTTCGTGGTCCCAGTCACATGATCAGGGTCATAGTTACAAGGGGATATACCCTCTGCTAATACTTCAGTGTGTCACAACTTTGGATGCCAGCAAAGTTTTTAACTTCCATGAAGGCTCAAATTCTGGGTCTGTTCATGCCCAATATAAGCTTGTAACTACATCTGTGGTTTAACAGAAATTAACTCCACCAGTACAATTAATGTAGCTTATAATTCTCACAAGCATCACTGATGAAACACAGTTACAAGCACAAATCCATTCAACCATTTCTGACTTTTATAAGGATATTTAAACACACCTATTTTCTACTTTAAAGAAGTTCCCAGACAGAAACCAATAGGATAGAATTACTGGGAAAGTTGAGAATGTTGCCCTTTTAAAAAGTTAAGAAAAAAACGAAGAAGCCCTAATTCCTATTAATGTAGGAAGTCTGTGTGTAAAGTTCTAATACTGTACCAATATTAACTCTGCCCCTGTACTCTTGCCAATCTTCTACCTATACAGGAGAATCCCTCTTATCTTGCCTGCCTTTTCAATAGGGCCACAGATCACCACTAACTTCATCCATATTATTCATGGTGATTGAACCAGCTACACTCCACACTTGTGACACAGGATTCAACCTTCCATTGGTCAACGCCTCTTACAAGCCAGAGAGTTGCCTCTTACCCTGCATGTATAATCTAAGAATAAAACCCACTCTGATCTACTATCTCACTTAGTATGTACTGGGCAGCACAATCTATTTTGCCCACTCTCCTTATAGGGTCTGGAGCACCCATTTACCCTGCCAGCAGGCGTAAGAGAGCACACCCTCCTGAAATAGTCTAGAGCCACACTTGCCCTACACATATTGGGCCTGATTCTCACTTACACTAGGACACCTTGACTCTGCTCTGGGATTGTACAGGGACTGTAAAGTAAGTGCTAGTGTCAAGTTACATCCATTTTAAGGCCTGTTTACACTGCCAGAACTGTGTAGAGGAGCTTTAGTATGAATGAAAATGAGATCCATTAACTCTAGCACACCCTATACCCCTTAGAAGGAACATTACTTTTATCCTGTCTCTCCAGGCATGAGAAGGATGCTGCTGTGAATGTCCGTCTATGGATGTCCCTGATAGACAGATTCCTTGTGCCTCGGCCAGTACACAGCAGGGCTCAGCGTGAGTACCTGGTGTAGCCACTGGTGCATTAGGAGTAAGTCCTCCATATTCCATCCACAAGACATGGAGCGGAAGTGGAGCCTCTCCATACCTGTTACTCTGCCAAAAGAGAAGATTAGCATCTGTGGCTTTTGTGTTATGTCCCAACCTTGCCTCCTTATGGGAATTAGGACCAAGGACTCCATTCAGAAGTGGATCCTTTAGCTCGTCACATAGCCCATTCTTGCCCCATTTGCAATCCCTTCTTTCTAAAACAGGGGAGTCCCACAGAGCTAGACTTCACACCACACAAGGATTGTTCACACAGCCTAAATTTTCTCCTGGATGCCAATTTTCCAAAAGTGTTTTCCTTCTGTCTTTGCCCCTAGTTTCCTCTGCCTCAGAGAAACCTTCAAAAATATTTTATGTGCCCGTGTTGGATCTAATAGGACCCATCTCATCTGGTGGCCAAGAAAAGCTCTGCATTGCTGCACAGGATGCTGACATCCCTGTCTTACACAGCTAGTGGACAATGGGGATTGTGAGCTTTTTCAAGATCCTGCTGTATACCAAAGAATTTTTTTGTGTGAGGTTTATGAGAGATATTCTATAAAAACTACACCAGCACTTTGCCCGGCACTTTGAAGAGCCCATGGTTTGTTTGAGTTTGTTGTACAATTCCATTGATGGTACCACATCTACTGTGAGGTCTGTTTCTAATGGTGCAAGCACATACCATAATTCCTGTCAGTGAATGTGCCAAGCATCTCTTATGAACTGATAATTAAATGAAAAATACACTTTTTATAAAACAGAGGCCTTGCTGTTACCTGAGACTTTCATTGCCTGAGATGGCATTTGTTAGATAGAAGTTTTTGGCTTTGACTTTACTTTATAAATTCTTTTCTCCTATAACTTATGCCAATAAGGCTGGTTTTTCACATTGAATATAAGTTACTCATGGACACACAAACAAACACATCTGATTATTTTGTTAACATTTTGAATATTAATGTGAACATAACTGTGACCCCAAAATAGATTCCTGTTCAGGGTTTAGGGTTTATTACTGAACAAGGGTAATCATAAAAAAAGAATTATGTATTGTTACTCATGTTTTGTCTTCACATTGTATGCTATTTTTATCAACCAAACCCAGTGTAATTCTCTAAAGGAACTTGAAATAATAAACTTGTCTTAAGTCAAGAATACATCCCATCAACCTGTTGGCTCCTAATTCTGTTTTGAAATAAGCAGCACTGTGCTAGCAACCATCTAGCTGTTCTTTTGGTCTGTGTTTCCCATGAACTCTTGGCTATAGGCAATCTGTAAGTACAAAACTGGGCTCAAACATTGACATTATTGGAATTAACAACTTCTGAAGGAGCTGGGTGGAAAAACATTTACACGATGTGCACCTTGTATGATTATGATTAATATATAATCTTGATCTCCTAAGACCTGCTATTTTTGTTCACTCCAACAGAAGCCACTGAGAAAGAGGGACAAAAATCCCCCTTTTGAACTTTGTTGTTTGTCCAAGAAATGAAACATTGTATAAGAATTTGGGTAATGTATGTGCACGGCTCTTTGAGTTTATGTTCAGAATTTATGCGGGGTGGAAATCAAAATACGCAGCATCTGTGTGAAGAATGTATGCAGGTCCTGGGGAGATTTGACTTAGAAACAGCCTGACAGTGTGTGACCAGACAAATTGGTACCTTGCAAACTGGCTAGTATGTACTTCCCCTGAGTGCATTTAACTCCCATTCCATTGTTTTGGACTAAGTCTCCTTGGAAATAAATGACTTCCTCGGTGGCCAGCAATGTTCTATGGTTTGCTGTGAACAGGTATGATAAAAACAGGGGCGACTCTATGTATTTTGCTGCCCCAAGCACGGGAGTCAGGCTTCTTTCGGCGGCATGTCTGTGGGACGTCTGCTGGTAATGCGGATTCGGCGGCATGCCTGTGAGAGGTCCGCTGGTCCCGCGCCTTCGGCGTACCAGACGCCGAATTGCCGCTGACTGCCGCCCTCATGGTGACCGGCAGCCTGCCCCCCGTGGCTTGCCGCCCCAGGCACGTGCTTGGTGCCCTGGTGCCTGGAGCCGCCCCTGGATAAAAACAAAATAATAAAGCATTGAATTGGTGTCCAGTGTCTGACAGCCACTGAGCACCTTAACAAAAATGAGCTTAAAAAACACACACTAAACAAAACCTAGAATGAAAGCACAAAAAATTATCTTAGGGCTCAACCATAAACTCTGTTGTGCATCAATGCAGAGAGGAATGGGAGCATATCAGAGATGCCACAGACCTGCTGATAGTGGGGGGCATAGAGTGAGGGCAGTGGCTTCAGCAGATGTTACCGAGTATGCTCAGTTCATATGATCATGCTCAGTACAATCCAAGCAGCAAATCTGGAGGGGCATGTGATCCCCGCATTAAACAGTACTGCAATATAAATGTTAATCAACTGCAATTATAGCAGAGAAGCAATTCCTGCAGATATTATTTAATATGCTGGTTGCTTTACAGTGGAGCTTTCTCTGAGCCAGCGTGCCTACTCCATGACCTCCTGGGATGACTATCTACAACCAGGAAGCATAATTAAAGTCACTCATTGGCCTCCCTCCTGGTTCTGCCCAGGAAATTGTCAATGGGTGCCCATTATACTACTGATTTTTGCAATGTGAACACTAGTCCACTGGGACTGGATTGAGACCAGTAACTGATTTCATACAGACCACCAAGTAGTATTAAGTTTTTATCCTGCAAACTGGGTAGTACTCAGGTCAGTAACCTAGAGGCAAATGAAGCCATCACTGCCATCTCCTCTTTTAATTCTGCCTGTTTGAAAGTCTCCATGTATTATTATCTCACTTTGAGATTCCATATGACATAAAGGGGGCTGGGATGCTTCTTGTATGATGTTTCTTGTATAAAGTCAGTACTTTTTCCTCGATGTCATCGCTTACTGGAGCAGAAGTACCAGACTGAAATCATCTGTGTTTAATTAGACAACTCATCCTAGGTTCTGGACCTTTTTGGTTTCTGCAGCATATTTGGAAATGAAAGACACACTGTTCATGATGGGTGGTTTAAATTGATGCAGCCCATTGAAATCTGCAAGGAAAAGGCAAACTGCCATTACTAGCATTTTCAGGAAACAGTTGAATAAGGAAAAGTAGAACTCTGGTCTATATTGCCAGTAATTCATAATGTCAACTGAGTCCTGGAGCTAGAAAAATACTAAACACCAGCCGGCACTGTTGTTTGCATGAAGTTGGCATTTTACAGAGCATTAAATATTTTGGCCATATTTGTAGTCATTTTCTTTTACCAATGCCAATTCAATTGCAGAATTTATTTTCTAACTTTAGTTATTCCTGACTCTCTCACTCTTCTCAATCTCATTTTCCAGTTCTCTGAGGCTTTGTCCTGCTTGTTTTTCTCCAGATTTTCCCAGACTTTCTCCCGCATACCTCTATGTTCATAGAATCATAGAATTCAAGATCAGAAGGGACCATTATGATCATCTAGTCTGACCTCCTGCAAGATGCAGGCCACATAAGCCGATCCACCCACTCCTTAAGCAAGCGACCCCTGCCCCATGCTTCGGAGGAAGGCGAAAAACCTCCAGGGCCACTGCCAATCTACCCTGGAGGAAAATTCCTTCCCGATGTTCTTTTCATCTAGTTAGTTTCATTCTGTTCTTTTTCTTTTTTTATATTCTATATTTCTTCACTTTTCCTCTTCCTTGCATTATTTATTGTCCTCTTTCTTATTTTGTTTTTTTGTTCTCTCATTTGCATTATGGAGTCTGTATCTATGTCATTTCCCTCTCATCCAGTATTTCTTTACTATCTTGCATAAAAATATAGAAACTGGACATGATCAGGACCTTTTACTTAATCCCTTGGCAGTGCGGGATTATTCCCCATGCTATAGGGCAGGGATAGGCAACCTATGGCATCCATGCCAAAGGCGGCACGCAAGCTGATTTTCAGTGGCACTCACACTGCCCAGGTCCTGGACACCAGTCCGGGAGGCTCTGCATTTTAATTTAATTTTAAATGAAGCTTCTTAGACATTTTAAAAATCTTATTTACTTTACATACAATAGTTTAGTTATATTTTATAGAAAGAGACCTCCTAAAATATTAACATGTATGACTGGCATGCAAAACCTTAAATTAGAGTAAATAAATGAAGACTCAGCACAGCACTTCTGAACGGTTGGTGACCTCTGCTATAGGGCCTGATCCAAAGCTCATTGAAGTCAATGGAATGGCCAGTGCAGTTTTAAAGGATTCAGCCAGAGAGACCAATTCATTTCAATTGTGATGATCTTTTTTTATGACATAAAACTAATCTGAGGCCACCATGTCCTTTTACATAGTCAGATGAACAACTGTCTGGTAGTATATATTACAGCTGGTAGAAAAACAGGATGAAAGTTTCACATAACATTTTTGCCTTCTTCTACTCACTGAGATTTTGATGGACATTTTTGCTGAAATTGGGAGTTTAAAAACATTTCAACCAGCCCCAGTAATGCTGATTTTGGCCACTGACATGGACAAGATTTGAATTGCTGACCTAGAGGTTAGAGCCAACATTTTCAAATGTAGGTGCCCAAAATTAACTACCTGCGTCTATATTTAGGCACCTATATAAGTGGGCTGATTTCAAAGGTTCTGATCACCTGCAGAGATTTCATGGACTTCACTGGGACTTGTGAAACATCAGCATCTATGAAAATTGAGCCACTTGTATTTAGATGCCTAAGTGCAAATTTAGGGTGGGATTTTTCAAGGCTGCGAGGGAATTTGGACGTTCAGTTCTCCTTAATATTAACAGCAAGTGGGCATGTAAATCCATTAGGCAGCTTTGAAAAATCTCACCCTTAGTTACCTAAATTTTGACACCCAAATTTGAAACTTTTGGTCCAAAATATTACCACTTCCTATTACTATCCCCTAAGCCATCCAGTGCTTTGTTCTTACTTATGTCTCGTTGTACTATTCTCCATGCAGACAGGATGATTTAAGATATCCCTTTAAAACAATGCAGAAGATAGCGTGTATCAGTATATGCACTGTGGCTACAATCTCAAACAAAATTTACATTTTAACCCTCATATTACAGTGTGTAAACATGCCCCATTATACCCATCATATTTTGTTTTTTATGCTGTAGGATGACAAAATAATCTGATAGCCAGAGAAAAGCTACTCTACCCTACCAGTAAGGACAAGAAGAGGAACTCGTCACAATGCACAGAAACAGTGAGTATGACAGTGCAGTGACTTTTACAATTGTTTTCAGTCAGTGCTCTAACAACTAGCACTTCGGCTGACAGTTGCACGGATGAGGTGGTATGAAATGTAGACAGCACTGATCTGCTCAGCACTCTGTAAACCATAGACAGCATTCTGGCCAAAAGACAGGCCCGGGCTTGCCTAAGTACATACAGCTATGCCTAATAATGCAGGGAAAGAAGACCCTATGGGTGAAATTCCCCCTTTCCCAGGTGAAGCCAAGGTAATCAGGTTCTGTGTGGGGAACTCAGCAGTGATTGGAGATGTAAGTTACTTCCACACCAATCAACATGCAAGCTGCTTTTCCATTTGTAGCCCTATCCACACCATGCCACCTGATTCAGAGCCAGCATAGAGCTGCACCTCCATGACTCTGAGCACTAAGCTGCAGAAGCCCCACTACATGGCCACTCCACTGAAATCCATACCCAACAGATAGTCCTACCACAGTGGTATAAAGGGCTGTAGGCAGAGCCTTAAGGTGAAATTCTCCCAAGGATATAAGTGAATTGGAAAGCAGCTAATTGTAGCTATGACAGGATAGGACTCTATTGTTTTTTGGTTTCGTCCATAGTTGTAATTGTAATAGAGTGTATGATGTTATTTTAAAAATATATTGGCAACTCCATGTGCTGTGGGAAGAGGTTTTAACTGCCCCAAGGAATCAAGTCTCAGCCTATTGCATATGAGCCATTTGAATGCTAGTGAAGTGGTAACAGGTTTGTTAATTACTCGGAGCCGGACTCTACTGCAGGACAATTAAGTTTGCAGTCCACAAACAAAAAGGAGAAAACATCTGTAGATTCCCAAAGCCACAAAAGAGAAGCTGCATTTTTAGTCTAGATAGAGTGAACATGACCCAGAAGAAGAGGAACCCAGTTATGTTTCTTAGGCTAAAATTGGTTAGTCTGAAATTACCGCTTCTATCTAAAGAAACTGACAGAGGAGGGTCACCTGTCTTGGATGTATTTTCCCAGAGAAAGGGGGGGAAGCGAGTCACGAGGTATGAGGGTGTCTGTACAGGAAATACCATTTGGTTAAGTTCTCCCTCTACTGCCCTCCAGATGCCATGATTTCACAGAGGTCCTTTGGAATGTACAGACCTGGTGAGGGGAGGGTGATGGAAAAGTACAGGCTGAGTGGGAAGAAAAAATGAGAAATGCTGAGGTCAGAGTGTGAGAAGATGAGTTCCAGGAATGATGTGGGGCTTGGATAGGCCCTTGGGAGGGGAAGATGTCAGAGGGGGTTGCAGGCTTGGTGAGTACTGGTTTATTTTGTGTTCCTGTGTATGTTTGGGCAATGATAGGGCTTATTTATATGCACATGTTTATATTGGCAACAGGGGTGCTGGAACAATTTGTATAGTGGAGGTGCTGAGAGCCACTGAACCAAACTGTAAACCCTGGATATGACGGAAAGCACTTCAAGCCAGGGGCTCCTGCCACACCCCCACCACTCCTAGGTCCAGCACCTATGATTGGCATGCTCCTCCATGCATACTAGCAATGCACATGCAGCTTGCATCTTTTTTATTTTAATATACGTCATAGTCCTAAAAACAAGACAAGAATTTTTTTAAGGGGCAAAAGGCAATTATTATTTTAGCTTGCTAATATCATGAGTAAGCAGGGTAAATTTGGAAAGCATCAAATTACTCCCTCAGAGTCCATGATCAAAACTGTTTGTTTTGAGGTTTGTCATTGAAAAGGCAAAACACAACAACTGAGATTTTTCCAAGAACAAACCACAGCTGCAAAAGTCCACCTCTAACAATTATACTCTAGCATCATTTAGCCAATTCCCATCATAACTCCATAACAGTCATACATGTGTACTTTTAAATTACCATCCAAATAAATCCAAATTCTGAAACTTTAAAGGTTTGCCCAACACTAGTAACTAGTATAATGATGATGTTTAAAGACACTCAGATCTCCTGTGGGTATTTCAGCATATTATCCGGTTGTCACAAATAATCAGTGTCACTCTAGATTTATTTGTTGTAATTCTAGTTATCTGAAAATATGAAATGATGCGCAAAGAATGTAGGATGACAGCACTTTTCCCACGCTCATGCTGCATGGGCTGGGAAGCAGATTTATCATCAGCAATAATGTAGGACTGAGGGGAAAAAAACACTGCATTAAAGTTACATAAGAAAGAAACTACAATAAGAGGGAGAAAATATTTCCTATATTTAGCCTGAAGAAGAAATTTAATGTACCTATTTGTTTGGGCAATCATGGTCTCAGTCCTTTTCAAAGCTGTAAGGAATGGAGTTTGAGTTACCTTAGCATCATTGCAAATGCACACGCAACGGCTCACTCACAGATAATCTTTGCTCTTTGAGAGCCTACATCTTCATCCATTTTAAGGAAAGTTGACTCAAGAAAATTGTTTAAAATTTCCTCAATACAAAGGAAATGCTAACCTCTGAAATAAAACTCTTAGTAAAGGACAGGATCCAAAAGGTGCTGAGCAACCTCACTTCCTTCCCATTGGACTCAATGGGAGCTGAAGGCACATTGTACCTGGTGGGACTAGGCCCAGGAATCAGCTCTTGGGAGGAAACAAGGCAGCATGTTTCAAACATGAGTCAAATTCTGCAAGGTGAACAGGGAGGTGTTAATGTTTTTAGGTGAAGAGGGAAATGTTAATTTTTAAAATGTTAAAAGAATAAATTGAATTAAAATGTCACGTTAAACCAAAATCCAAAATGTTTCTAAATTTTCAGCAAATTGAAAAGTTTTTTTTAAAAAAAAAATCAGTATCACCAAATCTGAATTTTTCACCCAAAAAAAATTCAGCTGAAAATTTTTCCCCAGCCCCACTAGTGATACAATGCATGGCAATGCCATTTATTTGTTGAAATTCAAAAAAGGAGTCCACTGTCCCATTGATGAATCCTTATGATGGTATATTTGTTACCTGGACCTAAATTAAATATTTCTGATTTATCTATATTATTGTGTCTGAATTAGGGTACCCTCTTGTCCCGACAAGCTCCCACAGACAGGTGTCAATTATTCCTTTTAATAGATGTACTGTACTCTATCAGTTTTTATTAAACAAGAAGGGATGGCAGAATCTAACCTCCTCAATTTAGCCTTTAATTGTCAGTCAGAAGGTACTACATGCTGCATTTCAGGTCATGGAACTTCACAGATTCATTGATATTTAAGACTGGAAGGGACATTTGAGGGAGGATGGGATGTCCGACCAACTTGGGTGCATAAAAATGTTCCCTCTAGTGGCTGCAATCTTCAGAGGACAGAGGCCCTAATATTACTACATTTTAATAATCCTTTTTAGCTCAAGAGTAGAGACATTTGGCTGCTAAGCAGAAATTCCTGAGTTCTGTTCTTATTGCCCCATGCAGGAGTTCCTTTGCCCTGTTGCCCTAAGCGTCACTGCTTGTTTTCTTTTAAACACCACCAATGAAGAAGCCTCAGCAACTTTTAGACATGTTGTTGTTATTATCCTGTTTCTACTGAAGTATATGGAATTGCACCAATGTAAAAACAGGTATAAAATCAGGCCTGCTGTGTCCGATTTCAAGGTTGAATTTTCTAGGACAGGAGCCACTTATTTGTCTTGTTTGTAGAATGGGCAAAAACTCAAAATATTGCTAATTTTTTTCAGAATCAGTTCATCCATCCATCCTCAAGAGTCATCTATCCGATAGCAAGAATCAGGTGCCAGGCTTGAGGAGTAAAATCTCATGTACCAAGTATCAGAAAGCTAGTAGCAGGGGTCCTGGTGTGGGCACTGATTATCAGCCATTAGACTCTGAGACCATCAGGCATGTTTAAGATTTGAAAGACGGGCTGACTTTCGGTTGTGGTCTTCGCTAGGGTGTAAGTTACTTTGCCAATAATTTTAGAGTATTCTTTCAAATGGAACCAAGCAGGCCTTATTAGTTGCTAACATTCCCATAGGAGTGGCTTTCAGGAAGCAAGTTTCACATGGTTTGAACCATACGGTTGGACAAGCTGTACAGGGCAGAAAGCTCAGGATTCTCAAACTGGCAAGATAAATACATATTTCTGTATTTCATTTAGCAATTGCTATGTATGTGAGAAGCATTGTTTAAATTATTAAGTGATACATATCAGCAAGAAACCCTTAAATTACACTTCAAGGATTAAATTTAATGGGGACGGGAAGTGGATGAGGGGGCCACAGATGGTCTTGATCAACCTGTTAAATTGTGTAAGCCAAGCTGGAAGTGTTTGATTTCATGTCAGTTCTCATAGTGAAGCCGGTGGGCAGAGGAGGAGAAGGACACAATGGAGGCTGACTGGTGGTGCAGCAAAAAGTGAAATCAGACAACAGGAGCATAGGGAGCAGATGTTGGGGGTGGGGTTTGATTTCATGAACGTCCCCTTGCAGCCAACTGAATAGACACATAAACATTTATATGAGAACACAGGAGGGAGAAAATGGATTGATTATTCCTTTGTGAAACAGTAGAGAACAAAGGAAGGAATGTCGCTGTTGGACGTCTCTATATGGCGTCTCTTCTAATTCCCAGATAATCTGGAAGAACCAGAGGCCAGGCCAAATCAGCAAGATTTTTCTAAAGTAAAACATAAAAGCTATATAAGCATGTCATCAGTAGTCAGATGATGATGATAGACAATGTATATTGTCCCATAATTCTTGGTGGAAAATGCTTGTGGGCATCTTTCAAGTGTTAGCGAGGACCCAGTTTTGAGACCCAGATAGCAGTAAATATGCTTCCACATTTATGTTCACACCTATCTCAAAGCATTTATGGAAGAGTCTCCAATGAGCTGCTTGGAAAAACCATAATGGACTCATTCATTCAAGCCCTCTAGGTAACTCAACAAACAAGACTGACTATCAAGTCCTGTATTGCCCTGTAAGGGCTCTCATCTCACAGTGGTGTAGCTCAGTCTGACGGCCATCCCATATGTGTGTGTTCTCTGTGCATGTGTAATTAACCCGTACCATGTTATCTGTGCAAACTGACTTCCATGTAACAAACGGTTGTAGGGAGTTGTCTTCATATTATGTACAGGTCCATAGAGGAAGAATTTCAGCAAAAGACATCCACCAATGAGACTATCATCTGCTGATTAAGGATTATGGAGTGGTTAAACTGAGGGCCCTATGCAGTCTGCACCAACAAGCCAAACTTGTACTAAATCCATTATTGCTCTTGATATCTAAATGTAGAGTCATCTTGTGACCCAGATCCTCAGCTGGTGTAAATTGGCATGACTACATTAAGGTCAAAATGGAACTATGCCAATTTACACCAGCTGAGGGGTCTGGTCCCAGTATCTTTAAGGCACTAGAAACAGTGTGGCAACACACTACTCCAGCAAAATAGCCAGGAAACTCAGCTGCTCAGAAATCCCACACGTGCAGATGCACTGTAAGGGAGTATAGCATGTGCTGCCCTGCATGGCCATCCAGGTATGCTAGGTCATGAGGAAGGGGGCATGGCCTTGTTTCTACCCTGCTTCTTTATTGGTCTTTAAAGCTACAAGGGAGGTCATGGGGACTATAACTGTGGCCAGTTTGTGAATAGGTATTAAGTGAAAAAAGGGTCATTGCACCCTCCTCTACGTGCTCGCTCCCTCTAGGGCCAGGCACAGTCTGACCTTTGTTCTGTATGATACATGCCTAAAAAGAACTTGGGGCTCTTCATAATTTTGCTGTTTGAATAGCTGCTGTTCAGGACAGTCAAGATGTAGACAAGGGTGGTGAGGGGAAGAATTTCCAACGTCAGTCAGTCAGATTTCGGAATGATGAGAAGCATGGGAGCTGAAGGCATCACAGCAAGGCCCATTGTAATTTACCCAATATGTGAAAAATTACAGTTCTAATGGTAAGCATTGTACTAAATATTGGCAGGACATGAATCTCTCTGTGAAGATTTTAGAAAGTATGAAAACAGCTACAGATCGCATTCTTCTTTGCCAAATCTTAAAATTTGTAATCCTGCACTCCACTCTGGGACACCATATGGCAAAAGAAACAACACGTAGAACTTTTTTCTGTAGAACTGTAGTAGACACGAATACCAAACAATTTCACAAAACCACTAAATATTTGGCCAGCTTCTAGTCTACTGTAATTTTTAAAAAATGCTGAAGACAAATGTTTATGTTGAAGGGAAAATGTCCTCAGGATAGAGCTGACCTGTCAATTAATCATTTCAGCTCTCCCGTATAGCCCATTCCATAATCTATACTTCGTGAACAATGACTACTGCACTAATTAAGCCTTTCTAAAGCTTTGAAAGGCATTTGAATTGTGGGTGAGTGCTGCTTTGGCTCTTCTGGCATGTAACATGCAGAACGTCTGGCCAGTTATCCTGACTTCTTTCGTATACGTTACCGATCCAAAATAATTTCACCAGACACCTTTGAGTGAAATCACAGGTTTGCCAATTTCCATTTCATGTATCTTTTCTACAAAACTGAAAATTATCGCTCATGAGCATTGGTGATTTCTCCAAAGCCGAGTATGGCAGATATGCTCAATGTCCAAACTTTAACTTACTGGGACAAAATATTAGTATTGATATTGATTGTGACAATAACATCAATGCTCCCTGAGTCGAAATGGCCTAGAAAAACAAACATGATTTTATTTGCACCTAGAATGACAACTTATTCAGCAGAGATGCAAACTCTGGGTATTTCTTGCTGGGAGGGGTGCTTTTAAACAATTGATGATGTGCACATCATTAACAATCCATATACATCTGGTTGAAAATGTAACCACACAGCTGTGATGACATTTCCCTGAACCTGCATAAGTTTGAAAGAAAAAAAATAATAAAAACCCTCAATGTCTTTGTACTGTATAATTTTCAATTATCTCAATTTTCTGAGCTCCAAGTCAGCACTTTTTCGAGAAATGTATATGTCAAAAGAAAATTTATCAACAAAGGTTTCATATTCTGATTTCCTTGGACTTTACAGCAGGCAGAATTCTGGGTCACATGTGGGCGAAACTGCCAAAAAATGAGAAATGCTTGTTATAATATTACAGATAACATCATCCAGTCTGTTTTGTTCTCTAACCAGTGCTAAGAGAGCATAAGCAATATCATTTCACTAGGCCTGGCAGTCTAGGCAGAACTTCATTAAAGTAGAGCTATATGACCTGTTCCATGAACCCAGCTATGTAAGGGTTCAGTACTCAGGAGATTAGCAGTGTACCAATTCTTCATCCTTCTATTCCCAAAGCACTCTCTGGATACTCTCCGCACTCCCCCAATTTACTATTCTGTTCGGAGAGGGTGGCTAATGGCTTGAATGCCTGCTGTCTCTTTGGATGGGTAATCTGTTCCCTGTAGACTTAATTGGATGCCAAATTGCCACTCCTCATCTTATAAATCAATGGCCAGTTAAGGCCTCTGACCTTTACCATCTAAAAGATCTTTTGTGGGTCAATTAAATGGCTTTATTTCCTCTTCTCCCAACTCATCTCAGCAAGGTATACAAGGATCAATTGTTTATTCAAGATGTAATACAAGGATTATGCCTACTTCCATGCATGATTGATTCTTGCACTTTAACCCATATGGACACCCATACTCCCCGACTGGAGCAGAAGTAAGAAACACTTTTCAGTGTCAACTGCCAGGCAGACTGGGGCAAAGGAAATATTGCCCCGTTGTGATCCCTAGTGCATGGCCTCTACAAAACCCTTATTTCCTCTCCCATTGCTCTCTGGGTGCATGTTCAGGTCACTTCCTCTCCCTACAGAAAGCTTTTTGGACTAGAGTAGGGAGGGGAGGCAGAGAGTTTTGGCCTTACCTAGTGGCTCCCAGGGGATATATGATAGCAGTGATAATCTGGCTCCAGGAATTGTGGGATTGCTAGCTGGGCTCCCATAAACTCAGCAAATATTAGTGATGAACCAAGTCCAGAACTCCAGATCCAAACACCTCTGAATTGTGGGCATGTTCATATCTGGAGATGTGGACTGCATTTCTTAAACACAGGAGGGGCCGTTTCAGATCCATAACACCAGGAAGTCAAGTGATAGGTATTATGGATGAATGCTAAGGGGATCCCAGGGTTTCCCTAGCCACAGATTTAGGCCAAAATTTTCAAAAGTGATACCTGAGGGTTGATTTTTTTAAAACTGCTGAGTGCTGGGATACCCTCCGAGACCTTTTTCCACTCAGCTTCCCAAGAGCTCAGTTCGCTGCCAGCCTTCATCATTTGGCATGTATCAATGCTCTGCTCAGTTGATCAGACTAAAATGCAGGGCTTTGAAGCAGGGTGCATCATAGATCTAAAGTTACACAGCACACCTCTTCCTTTATAAACATTTACTCATTAACATGGATCACACGTTTTGGGATGGGCTTGGTTACTTTGTAGGAACCAATTCCCATACAGTATGCTCTGTCCATGCGCTGTCCAAGTATGACTTAGTCCTTACCTCAACTTTACATTCCCGATTTCTTATCCATTGTTGTCTTGCTCTTAGTAAATGGGTCCCCGATGTTCCCCTTCTTTTCTTAGCTAGCTCAGACATTTTGTCTTTTAGATTACTGACCCATTTACTTGTTTTATCACAAACCTTCCCTTTTCAACCTGCTGATCTAGTTACCTCCCTAGCCCTGTCCTCCCAGAAATGAGGTCTTCCCCATATTTAATTACTCCTGTCAAGACAGGCTTACACTGAGCACCCACTATGCAGCTGAAGTCAGTGGGAGCTGAAGTAAGTAAGTGATGAGTGTGGTATAAGAATCTAGACCAGGACTAGCCAAACTTACTGACACTCTGAGCCACATACAATAATCTTCAGAAGTTCGAGAGCTGCAGGACATGCACAACCTGCGCCATGGGGCGGTGCCTGCCAGGGCGTGGGGCTAAAGCCCTTAGACCCCTCCCTCCCTTCCTGCAGGGCAAAATCCCCTAGTCCCACTGCCCCAGGGCAGAAGCCCCGAGCTCTCCCCCCCACCCCCTTACCCCAGTCTGGAAGGTGGAGAATGGGTGTGTGCGCACGCATGAGCAGCTCCATGAGCCATGCTGTAACCATGGCCACAGTTTGGCCATGGCTGATCTAGACAGAGCGGGTGAAGAGAGTGGCACTCCGCAGCATCCTGCTACCACCTTCCCTTCGTGTGAGGAAGTTTTGTCTCTGCCTGCCGTGGGTCAGTTCCCTGACTCCACCACCTCTGGCAATGCAAGCACTGCCTTGCAGGCCTTGATCTCTTTTTATAGGTTAGCAATAGGCACACACCAACTGCTGAGTCCTCCGAGCATCCCTCTGGAGTGCCCAGCCCCCAATCCTCACTGGACACTCACAAAATTATTGGATTATCTACTTCCAAAGGAATAGCACACCCCAGTTTACTAGTTTCAACTCAGATCCACCACTCCCCTGACACATAGTACTTAGATATATCTGTAGTGAAAACTGGAACAAGTTTATTATCAAATAACAGAGATCAAATGACTTTGGAAAATAATGGTTACACATAAAACAAAATTAGAACATGCTTTCTAGAGCCTAAGCTTAGCTCACAAGACATTCCCCATCTCCTATAGGATAGCTTCCAACCTGACCTTTTCCTAACGTTTTCAGACAGGTTGGCTGAGACACTCCTTTCATCAAATCAAGCCTACAGGCAGCTTGTCTTCCCAGATTGAAGGATGAAATCTCATCCCCTTGCCACTTCTTTTATGAAGTTACAGAACGAGGTGCTGCAGGGCCCTCTTGGCTCCTGCCCCTGTTGGGCTGATAAAGTCACTCGGAGACCCTGGGTTCAGTAACCACTGGTGCAGTTTATTTACAGGTTGTGCTCCCACCACCTTTTCACCATACAAGTAGCCCTTTACCGAGGGAGAGCTACCTCCTTGCTTCCATTCCCTGCCTTTTCCCTTTCTCTCCACCCCTGCTTCCTTCCCCTGAAGCTTTTATACAGCCCCGGCCTAATTAGGCAGCAGCTCTCTCTGCTTCCCCAATTAGGGCCAGGTGGTCTAACCAGCTCCAGTGGAGCTGGAGTGGCAGAAAGCTGGCTTAGCAGTTCCTGCTCAGTGCCCTGTTACAATGTCCCTTACCCCAGGAGGTCCCCTTTGAGGTTCCTTTGTCATTGTAAATCCTCTGTCCTGCACCTGGCCCAGACAGCAAACATAGCCGGTCTCCAAGGCCTGGTCTACACTAGGACTTTAATTCGAATTTAGCAGTGTTAATTCGAATTAACCGCGCACCCGTCCACACCAGGAAGCCATTTAATTCGACCTAGAGGGCTCTTTAGTTCGAATTCGGTACTCCACCCCGACGAGGGGAGTAGCGCTAAATTCGACATGGCTATGTCGAATTAGGCTAGGTGTGGATGCAAATCGAACTTACTAGCTCCAGGAGCTATCCCACACTGCACCACTCTGTTGACGCTCTGGACAGCAGTCCGAGCTCGGATGCTCTGACCAGCCACACAGGAAAAGTCCTGGGAAAATTTGAATTCCTTTTCCTGTCTGGACAGTTAGAATCTCATTTCGTGGTTGGACATCGGGGCGAGCTCAGCAGCACCGGCAGCGATGCAGAGCTCTCCAGCAGAGGAGTTCATGTAATCTCTGAATAGAAAGAGGGACCCAGCATAGACTGACCGGGAACTCTTGGATCTGATCGGTGTGTGGGGCGAGGAGTCTGTGCTTTCGGAGCTGCGCTCCAAAAAACGGAATGCAAAGACCTACGAGAAGGTCTCCAAAGCCATGAGAGACAGAGGATACAGCCGGGATGCAACGCAGCACCGCGTGAAAATCAAGGACCCCAGACAAGGCTCTCAAAAAATCAAAGCGGCAAACGGACGCTACGGAGCCTGCCACCACTGCCCCACCAGTGACCATGGACTCTGATGATGGGACAGTGTTGACGGCCAGTTCCTCGGTGATGTTCGCGGACGGGGAAGATGAGGAAGAGTTTGTGGAGGACGAGGCAGGCGACAGCGCTTACAACGCTGGTTTCCCCGACAGCCAGGATCTCTTCATCACCGTCACGGAGATCCCCTACCAACCATCCCCGGCCATTAACCCGGATCCTGAATCAGGGGAAGGAGCAGTCGGTAAGTGCTTTAACCATGTAAACTTTTATTCTTAATATAACAGGAATCTGAAGTATGTGAAAAGGAGGTCTCTCTATATATGGGGATAGAACAGAAATCCTCCTGGGAGATCTCCACGAAGCTCTCCTGGAGGTAATCAAAAAGCCTCCGCAGGAGGTTCCTGGGGAGAGCTGCCTTCTTGGGTGCTCCGTGGTAGCACATTTTTCCGCGCGAGGCTTTCATGAGGTACTCAGGGAGCACTGCCTCCCCAAGCACGGCTGCATAGGGCCCTGGTTTGTGCTGGCTTTCACGCAACATGCGCTCTCTATCTCCTTCAGTGACTGTCCTCAGGGTGATCTCGCTCGGAGACTCCTGCATCTAATTAGGGGAATTACTGTAATGTTACGCCTGGTCCAAAGTATTTTTAAAAAATCTCCGGACAGACGGCATAGCAGAGACTCGGCACGCTGCTGCGTGACGAGCGTAACGGAAAGCCAAAGAATCAAATGGACGCTCATGGAGGGAGGGGGGACTGAGGACGCAAGGTATCCCACAGTTCCTGCTGTCTCCGAAAAGGATTTGCATTCTTGGCTGAGTTCCAAATGCTTCTAGGGTCAAAAACAGTGTCCGCGGTGGGTCAGGGCATAGCTCGGCAATTTACGCAGCCCCCCACCCACCCCCAGAAGTGAAAGGGAAAACAATCCTCTCTTGACTCTTTTACATGTCACCCTATCTTTACTGAATGCTGCAGCTAGACGCGATGGTGCAGCACTCAACACCAACATCCTTGCTCCCCCCACGCTATGGATGGCTGATGGTACAATAAGATTGATATCCATCGTCATCATCAGCCTATTGGCACATGGGGCAGTGCAAAAGGACTGGTAACCATGCAGACTACCATCCGTTAGGTCGATCAAGGGCGCCTGGCCCTAATTTTTCCTGGTAGATGGTACAGTATGGCTGATAACCATCGTCATCATAGCAACAGGGGGCTGAGCTTCATCAGCCCCCACCCTTCATGTGTAAAGAAAAGATTCAATTGCCCCTGGACTAGCAGCAGGATGCTGGGCTCCTCTCCTCCACACTCCTTAATGTCCTATCTGGACTATCATAGCAACTGGAGGCTGCCTTCCACTCATTTCTCACTAACAAGTCACTGTGTCTTATTCCTGCATTCTTTATTACTTCATCACACAAGTGGGGGGACAATGCTATGGTAGCCCAGGAAGGCTGGGGAAGAATGGAATGAACAGGTGGGGTTGTTGCAGGAGCACCCCCTGTGAATAGCATACAGCTCATAATTTCTGCTGGATCTGACACAGAGCAGCTGTGCTCTCTGGTTCTCTGATACAGTGGTTCTCTAGTACACTTGCCCATATTCTAGGCAGGACTGATTCTATTTTTAGATACCAAAAAGGAGGGATTGACTCAGGGAGTCATTCCCAATTTTGGCTTTTGCGCCTGGCTAAGAGCAGCCAGGGGCACTTATGACAGCAGCAAATGGTGCAGTGCAAAAGGACTGGTAACCATGCCCATCTTATTACCAATTTATGGTATGGTAGATGGTACAGTATGGCTGGTAACCATCTCTGCTGTCATGCAAAAGCATGCTGCTGTGTAGCGCTGCTGGACCGCCTCTGTCAGCGGCATCTAGTACACATACGGTGACAGGCACAAAAGGCAAAACATGCTCCATGGTTTCCACGCTGTGGCATCTGCCAGGGCAATCCAGGGAAAACGGGCTTGAAATGATTGTCTGCTGTAGCTTTCCCGGAGGAAGGGATGACTGACGACATTTACCCAGAACCACCCGCGAAAATGGTTTTTGCACCATCAGGCACTGGGATCTCAAGCCAGAATTCACAGAGACAGACTAGACTGTGTTCATTGTTTGCAAAAATGTATCTTTGCAAGGAATTCACTCCCTTTTTCCCATCACACAGCTTTGACTGTCTCCAGACCTGCCACAGCATCCCCCTCACAGAGGCTGGCAAAGATTAGGTGGCGAAAGAAAAAGACACGGGACGAGATGTTCGCTGAACTTATGGGGTGCTCCCGAGACGAGACGGACCAGCAGAGCCAGTGGAGGGAGACCCTCTCTCTGTACCAGCACTCACACAGCGAACGGGAGGAGAGGTGGCGTGAGGAAGACAAGCAGGTGACTCAAACACTGCTTGGACTAATGAGGGAACAAACGGACATGCTCCTGCGCCTTGTGCATGTTCTGCAGGACCTCAGGCAGGAGGACAGAGCCCCCCTGCAGTGTATCTGCAACTGCCCTCCCCCGCCACAAAGTCCCATACCCCCCTCACCCAAAATAACCAGAAGGAGGGGCGCCAGAGGCCGTGTAAACGGTCACTGCATCCCAGCAGAGTGCTCAAGTGCCCAAAAGCTCTCATACCCTAAATTTTGAGAAGTCCTTTCCTTCCCGCCTCACCCAAGCCCCCATCCCAGTTTCATCCCCTAACTGTCTAGTTGATAATAAAAAATACTTTTCTGTTAATTACTGTTTCCGTCATGTTCTTTTAGAGGAGACTGTGTTTGAAGGGGGGGAAGGGGGTTGGTAATTTGACAGGACAATCACCTTTACCAGGGTACAGACATGGGGGCAGGATCAGCAGCAGGTCACACACACACTGCTGTCAGTACGCACCCTGGTCGGTATGGGAGGTGGTTTGCAGGTTCTGTGGGGTGGGGGGTACGTGACTTTGTAGCGGGGGAGGGGGGTTACAGATCTCATGCAACGGTCCTGGTCCTGGACCACAGAGCCACGCAGCAGAGGAATCTGTATCCGTCCTCCCCAGCCAAAAGGCCACATAGCCCCCGCACACAGAGTCCCAAAGAGGAGGGATGGCAGGCTCCGTTGAAACATCCAGTCCGGCACTGCAGACCGCTCTGGGAGCAGGAGCCTGTCATTCCTCGAGTTTACAGGTGGTCTTTACATCACCGCACACCCTACCCAGCATAGTCCGTGTCCCGGTTTCAACCCTGTAACGCAAAGTCATCAATAAAGAAACCTTTGTAAAGTTACAGTGGAACATGTATTTTATTTTTAAACGTGTGTTGGAAGTTGGGGAAGCGGGGTGGGCGGGGTATGTAACTGCAGATGCTAGTCAACAGTCACTTGGTAAAGAAACAGGGGCAGCTTCAGCTTCTCTGTAAAGAAACTGAACAGTCACAGGTCACGCTGCTCCCTGCTCGCTGGTACTTGAAGAGTTCCTTGTCGCTGTGCAAGGCGCCTGCACAGAGCTTCACGAGCCAGGGCATTAGCGGGTAGGCTGGGTCCCCGAAGATCACTATAGGCATCTGCACATCCCCAAGACTTATTTTGTGGTCCGGGAAGAAACTACCTTCCTGCAGGCGTCTAAACAGACAAGAGTTCCTGAAAACACGCACATCATGAACTTTGCCTGGCCACCCGACGTTGATGTTGGTAAAACGTCCCCCATGGTCCACCAGTGCTCGCAGCACCATTGAAAAGTAGCCCTATTTCTCAGCAGCTGACTGTGGAAGAGGTGGACGATAAGGTGCGAGGAGTTGACAACGGCCATAACTGCAGCGGGATCCGTGCTCAAAGTGCTGTGGCGCCCGCGCTGTCACTGAGCAGACAAGTGCACGAACAGATTGCCCGCAGGCGCTTTCAGGGCGGGAGGGAGGGAGGGCGTGATTGACGGTTCAATGATGACAGTTACCCAAAACCACCCTCGACACATTTTTCTCCCCAGCATGCATTGGGGGGAAATCCCAGGATTCCAATGGGCAGCGGGGAGTGCGGGAACTGTGGGATAGCTTCCCACAGTGCACCGCTTCCAAAGTCGACACTGGCCCCGTTACTGTGGACTCACACAGTCGAACTAGTGTATTTAGTGTGGATACACAACTTCGACTTCATAAGGTCGATTCCACAAATTCGAATTAAGTTGATTCGAAATAGTCTTGTAGTGTAGACATACCCCAAGTGTGTCCCTTGCTTTGGGTTTTTTTACACTGACTGAGTTGGCCTGGAGGTATACAGTACACAATGGTCTGCCAGAGAGGTAAGTGTTTAGTCCTCCCTTCCTTCCTAGAATCTGTTTATCATCTTCTGGTGACCTGTGTGAACTTAGAACATAATTTCCAGTATACATACAGAACTCCTTACACATTATCTGCACACACACTTCGCAATGATCATGACAATCAGTGTGACACATGCTTTCAATAGAAGACCCTACATGACCCCTTTTGGTGAATCTAGGGGATCCCTGGATCGCTGTGCCCTCTGCCAGTTGGCACCAACAGGTTTCTGCATCACAAGAAGCACCTCTGAAATTCAGGCCCAAGTAGGTGACTCAAGTTTTATTAGCAAAAAATGATGTGTCAGGCAGGCAGAGCTTCAGGAAAAAAATCTTTATTGAGTGGGGATTACATGTGTAATGGTATGTGTGTCCACTAGTGGCCTGGGCACCAGCTTGAACTCCTGAGTTCTAGCTGTCCCAGCAAACTAGGTCCCTCCTCAAACCTGAGCCTCTTTCTCTAGTCCCACTCCTCACAATACAGCAGCCATACCAAGAAACACACCAAGGCAGCTTGTGGGTTTATCTCCTGAAGATAAGGAGAAGGATTAAGTAGTGGTCACTGTGCCCCAAAAGGGGACAAAGAAGTAGCGAGTGAGGGGGTTGCAAGCCACGAGGCAGTCATCCTGATGACATGAAAGACTGATCTAGACACATTTTTGTACCTCTATATCATCTTACAAACTGATATAGTTTTAGGGGTACAGAAATTGCATGTAGATCAACCCTACAAGAAAGAGAGTTCTAGAACCGGCAAGGAGCAGACAGTAGGTCAATTCCTGGGGCGGGAGTGGTAGAAGTGCAATAATTTGATTCAGATTTGGGTATGAAGACTCCTACATCTGAATCTTACACTACTCACACCTCCATTGCCCCTCTCTGCGCTATTCCTACTTCTTGTGTGGGTAAAGAGGACTTCAGACTCCAGACTAGCAATATGGCACCTTTCACAGAACACTGGGCCTGACTGTCTCCTTCCTTGTGCAGTCGTTAACTCTTGTTCAAAGTGACTGGAAAGTGGATGTAAAGCTCTGTGGTCCAGATGCTTCCCTGGTGTAAATTGGTACTGTATAGCTCTTTTGAAGTCAATGGAGTTATGCAGATGATGGTCTGGCTCTACCATTTTGACCTTTGAACAGATGTACATGACGGCCCAATGCTGAGAATCAGGCCTACCCTCCTAGCCCAGCGAGCTTCCTATGATGAGACTCTTTTCTTCTCATTTTAACTGGTTAACGCAGGATAAGAATGCCCCCAAAAAATCAAAATATTCTGGGAACTTCAGCCTTGCCCTGGCTGCTGGTTTGCAGCTGCTTGCAGGAGTTCATATATCTCAGGAGGCTTGTGCTATGAAAATATTTCATAAATCAAAATAATTAAGATCTCAAAAATATACATATAATTTTTACAAAATCTGGCATTAAAGGATCATTTAAATGGTGGATTATAGTTTTATTCCTTCCAAGGTATTACAGATATCCCTTGAGTTTTCTATAGGCATGTATTGTGGGTCACAAGTCAGGAAAAGAGGCCCCCAGATCATTAATTATTAGACCATAATTTACGGGAGGATAAATACACACAGATTCCTTTGGTGGAGACTTGGTGTAACATTCAGCACCTAAAGCGACCGCCTTAACCTCCGGAAACCTTGACTTTTCTTCATCACTGCTAATTTCTTCCCAGAAATACAGCACTGACATCTGAGCTTTCCAGCTGACAGCAATACGCAGAGTATAGCCAAGAAAGTCTGGTAGTGATGAAATTACTACAGAGCACCATATGGAAGGCTCTTTGTGACGTCCATTTGGTTGCAATTAAAACTGGTGTCACTTCGCAGCTGTCAGTCCTTTAGTTGACTTAGAATCCTGCTGTTTGTTAACCACAAAGTGGCAAATTATAGCTTTTATGAAGTCCAGGAGTGACTGAATGAGTGACCTAAACAACCCTGCAAAGGCTATTGAGGGTTTTGTTTAAAGCCAGATTATTTAAACTTGTAGCCAAAAGCTAGGCACCAAAATAAAAGTGGCCTGATTTTCAAAGGTGAGCAATCTGCAACTCCCACTGAATTCGCTGAAAGTTGTGCGTTGTTCATCACCCAGAAAGTGTGGCGACTTGTTAAGATATATAAATATATGTAATTAAGGCCTTGATTCAACAAAGAACTTAAACATGAGTTTAAGTTCCATTGAAACCAGTGAGACTTGAGCATATATTTAAGTGCCTTGCTGAATCAGGGACTTAGGCCTAGATTCACTAAAGTACTTAAGTGCCTAAACCCCAAACATCAGAACCTAAGTCTGGGTTTAGGCTCTAAGTCCCATTTTAGGCTCTACTACATTTCACAAAACTCCCGCTGAGCCTTGTAGGCACTGAGGGTACATCTACACAGCAACTAGACACCCACGGTTGGCCCATGCCAGCTGACTTGGGCTCACGGGGCTTAGGCTGTGGGGCTGTTTCATTGCTATGTAGACTTCTGGGCTCAGGCTGGAACCTGAGTTCTGGGACCCTCCCACCCTGCAAGGACCTGGAGCTTGGGCTCCGGCCCAAGCCCAGAAATCTACATAGCAATGAAATGTCCCCGCAGCCTGAGCCTGAGCCGACACAGGCTAGCCATGGGGTTTTCTTTGCTGTATAGACATACCCTTAGACTCACTCGATGCCTACGTTTTTGGAGTAAAAAGTTCCCTAGATGCCTACGTTTCTGCCTCTGGCCAGGCACAGTGCTGCCTCCCTCTGGGTGTATGGATGCTAGTCTCCCGTCTAAGCCCCGAAGTGATTCACAAACTGGGAAAAGATAGGCATTGGGATACCTCACTTGCGTATGGGGCACAATCTGGTAGATGTATTCAGAGGCAACCTACCAGATCAGGTCCCCTGGCAAGTTCACACAAAACAGCAAGGGGGGACCCTCCATTATATAGCTTTTAGCCCAGTAGTTTGGGTACTCACCTGGGATATGGGAGACTCCCCAGTTCAAGTCCTTCCTCTACCTGATGAGGAGAAGAGATTTGAAAAAGAATCTGCCATCTCTCAGGTGAGTGCCCTAATAATTAGTTTTTGGGATATTCTAATGTGGGGCTCCCTCAACTCTCTCGTTGCAGCTGTCGCACTCTTGATAAATAATGAGAGAGAGAGAGCGCATGCATGCAAGCGCACAAGCATGAGAATGACTTTATAGCTTAGTAGTCAGGCACTGACCCAAGATCCAATCCCACTTCCCTAATGACTCTAATTATTTAACCAGAATGCAGCGGCTGCAGCAGGAGACAGGAGCTCCACATGAGAATATACCATAGCGCAATGGTTTGGGCACTCATAAGGCAGAGGGGAAACTTGAACCAGGGGTCTCCCACACCCCAAGTGAGTAACCGAACCACTGTGCTAAAAGTTAAAAAGGAAGATCTTCCTCCTCACAAAGCCTTAGGCACCTAACTCCAAACAAGGTTTGTGACTACGAATCATTAGCAGAGATAGGCCCTCCCTGCATCCTGAACGTGGGTGCTTATCTCTGTGGAAGGGGTTGGCCTTAGCACTCACCCATCAGTTTCTTCCGCTGGCTACCTTAGGCAGCTCCCTGCCTAGTTTTGTGAATTGCAGTCTGAGATGCCTATCTACTCCCATTCCTTGTATGGGGAGCCTTGGGCCTAACTCAGGATTTGTGAATTGCAGTGTGTTCCTGTGATTTTTCTAGGATCCTAAAAGTTAGGCGCTGTGATGCCTAAGTACCTTTATGAATCCAGGCCTAACTTTGAGCCCTCAGTATTGAAAATGTTGGCCTTCCATATATGTTCCCTCTTACTGATGTAGAACAGATATCAGCAAATCTATCCTTTTCATACAAAACTGAGTGTGTTACCCATTCTGGCCCAGATCATTCCCCCCATATGAAAACCAATGGAAAAGGGAGCTATAGTGGTGGAAAGGTCTGCAAGAATCTCCTCATAGTGATTCACCTGTAGAAAAATCTGCTCTTAAGGTAGTCATTTGAGTCAATGCCTATTGACCTCTGTCATATGACAAGGAGATTAATCTTTTGTAATCCTGACCCCTCTGGCATGCCTGATGTTTTCTTCTTGGCTAGGAAAGTCTTGAAATAGCAAAAGGTAGCAACAAAGTTCAAACTTGCATGTGTATTTAATTAATCTGGACCCAGAGCAGAAGAGCATCTCAAGAGCTGGTAATGAGAGGTGTAATAATTTCTGTGTTGGCTAGAATTCTGATCTGATCACTAATGTTCCTTCAGAACATTTTCTTGTGGTTACGTGGAAGATAATTATTTTGCCAGGGAAATCTAAGAGAGTTCTTTTTGACTCCTCAATACATATTATTGAGCTGCTGGACAATAGAATTTTTCCCAGCATATAATATACTTAAAATAGCTCAGAAATGAGAAAACTATTTTCAAAAGTAATTTTGTACATGTAACAGGAGGTCCCCGTTCTTGGTATTTGTGAATCTGGCATCACTGATGGTCTTTCATTTCCCCATTTACTCTGGATATCATAGGAACCCAAACAGTTAGCCATTATACATCTTGAATTCCAAATAGCCACCTGTTTGTATCCAAAATAGTTTGGCCAGTGCTGTCAAACATAACATGTCACCGGCTGACTGGAATTTCCAAAGACACAGCCAAATTCAGAGGCGATGAGTAAGATGGTGCAAGTTACACAGGCAGTAAGTGGATGTGAAGGAGTCAGGATTGGTGCAGCTTACATGCCAATGTGCCAATGTACATGCTTTAGCTTATACCTTCTTACTGCTGTTCCGGCTACACCCTTTTCTTCCACCTCCTCAGTGTGTGATCCTGTAGGCCACTTTCTGAGGATTTGTATAGTTAGTTACACATTCAAAAGTGTTTGCAAGACTAAGGAAATCAATCAGACTAAATTGGTGTAAATTGTGGGCTGAGGAGGCTAGCAAAAAGGTGTAAGTTACATTGACTTAGACTCACACTGTCCTGTAAATTTGTCCTGAAAGTTATCAAACCCCTACCAGGTGGGGTTGTTTTTTGTTTTTTTTTTATTAATTAAAAACAGTTGCTTTGAGTTTCAAATCCTGGGCCACATTCAGCTGTCTGTGTTACACCAATGTAAATCCAGAGTAACCGCAGGGAAATCAGTGGAGTTACTTACAGTGAGGACAGAACTTGACCCAACAAGTGTTAGCTCTACACAGCACTCCATGAGAAGTGGAGGTGTAAGAAGTGTGCTACTCAAACTCACCTGCACACGTTAGTTTTTAAGGGTATAATTCAAGGTGGGATTAGGTGTTGCAGAATGGGCACTGTGGGTGGGAGAGCAGAATAAGGTGACGACTGACTGTGGGAGTGTTAGTGTGCTGGATCTGACTTCCTGAGGCCAATAGGATAGCTGCATGATGACAGAGCAAGCAGCAAGAGTGACAGGCTAGCAGCTAACCCAGAGGCAGAGAGAGAAAAAGTTGCCTTCATAACTGCTCAGTCTGCAGAGCAAGGAACCCATTGCCTTCACCTTGTAGTTATTGACACTTGCGCAAAGTGCAGAGTGGATGAAAGATGTTCTGATTTAGTAGTTTTTCAGACTGGATTTGCCTTCCCTTTGCACTGGTACAAATGACAGCACAAGGTGTAGAGCAGCAGTGAATTGGGCCCATAACCCAGGCTCACTCTATGGACCCTGTACAATATAGATTGAAAGATGGGATTCTTCCATATATCATCATGTATTAAAAATGTATTAACACTGAAAATATATTTCCAATGTTGTTAATTCGGAGCACTTTTATAATCATTTAGAAAATAAGCGATGTATGGCGAAAAAAATCTTAATAATAACTATATAGTATCTCATTTATTAAATATCAATTATATGCACAGAAAACCCTCATGCAAAAATATAATTATTGATAAAGGCATAATACTAAGATAATTATTTAATAAAATTAAGAAAAGAAAAATATCAAAATGTTATATTACTACATGCCGTGTACGTACGGATCATATACTAACAGTATACTGTATCAAAGTCTGATGATGAACAAAATTTCCCATATTTCACTATATTCCCCCATATAAAAGGTACCAGGTTCATGTTACATACAACATGTTTTCAATAATGAAATGTTGTTTCATTTCAGAGAAAACTTTCCTGCAAGAGCAGAAAAATCTGTGTTCAGAAATTTGCTGTAAATTGAAGTGTAGGTGAGGGCTGCTTTATGTAACTTCCTCCTCACTTTCCCCTCAGTTTGTACCAGCTATTAGGTTATCCCAAAGGCGTGTCTTCCCGGCAGTTGGACAGTGGGATTGCAGCACATGTAGGCATGCTAGAGCTAGCTGTGGTCTAGCTAGATCAGTAACAGTGACAGCTGTGGCAGCACAGGCGGCTGCATGGGCTAGCCCCATCCACCAGCACATGAGTCTAGGCACATATTCAAGAGGCCACTGCCTGTGCTGCTGTTGCAGCTTCCCCTTGACATGTCCCTGTAATATCTTCTCCACTGGTCACACCTCCTTTTCTAGCTTTCCACCTGCCCCTCCAATTCACACCTGTGTATTATTGTTGTTGTATTTTATTATCTGTATTATTGTAGCACTGCAGAGCCCAAGTCACGGACCAGGACCCCATTGTGCTAGACACCGTACAAACACAGGAGAAAAAGACAGCCCTTGCCCCATAGAGTGCACAATCTAGGTATCTCCATCTCTGGGGTAGCTAACCTTTATCTCTTTTTAGACAACCAATTAATACCATATTGTTGAAATTTAGATTACTTTGGCCCCTGCATGCCCAAGTAACTTGTGCCCCTCTTTACATCGCCATAGACTATAGTCTCAAGCTTTTCATTTTAATCATTTTCTAGAAATACAGACCCCCAATTCTTGAATGACCTGCAGTCCCTTTGCCCTGCTCCGGTATCATTCCTGCCCTCCCTACTCCCCTGCAGCCTCCTCTGCAGGAGATGGGGCGGGGATGATGGCAACTCTGCACTCTGATAACTCCTGGCTGGCGCAAGGCCCCTCGATGGCCATAACCAGACACTTCAGATTAAAGCAAACCCCAAGATGCTCTAGCCCAGGGGTTCTCAAACTGGGGGTCAGGACCCCTCAGAGGGTCGCAAGGTTATTACATGGGGGGTAGTGAGCTGTCAGCCTGCACCCCAAACCCTGCTTTGCCTCCAGCATTTATAATGGTGTTATATATATAAAAAGTGTTTGTAATGTATAAGGAGGGTCACAGTCAGAGGCTTGCTGTATGAAAGGGGTCACCAGTACAAAAGTTTGAGAACCACTGCTCTAGTCTGCACTGGGACTGGCATAGCATTGGCTCTAGATTCAGGGAGCCATAGCTGTTAACCTTGTGCCTCCTGCCCCGCTCATCCTTCCACCTCAGCTGCACCCAGATATGGGAATATTGGGCCCCACTGTGAATCTGACCCAATGACTTTTATTTTTTCCCAAAATCAAAAAATTGAGACAAACCTGCCAATAATTAGACTCTTTCTGAATCTATGAAAACATGTCTCTTGCCAGCGGTGGGAATTTTCCCCCGCAGCCTTCTTTATAAAGTGCAATATTGAGTTGACCAGCAATGTCAGCACCATTCAGATTTATAAATGCTTTTCAAAACAGTTCTCCATGTCAGCAAATGGAGTGAACTTTCCCACCAGTTAGGTTATGGGATCACAGATGGCCCTTTTACAGTGAGAAATGGGGTCACAAGTAGACAGATAAGATAACATGGAAATTCATAAATTTATCGATCAGCACATGAAAAGCATCCTGCAGAAATGGGCCAAAAGGGCTTGAGAGGCAGACAAAGCAAATAATTCCACTCATTCCTTCAAGACAAAATGTAAATCACTGCAGACATTTCACCAAACATGGAAAGTTCTCCAAAAATATTTCAGGTTAACAGTGTTGTAGAGCTCTCTGCAGTCCTTGACGCTCACCCAGCTGACATTTTAAGCTGTCACTGTGAATTATTGCTCTTTACAAACTTCATTCTCCAGGAAGTGCTGCCTTGAACTTCTATAATCCTCCAACTTCAAATTTGCTTGCATATTTATTACAGGCCTAAAAAAAGGAGACTAATAAACAACTCTGTGGAGCTATAGCCTTGAAAGAGAATGTGCACACTTGTGTGAAGCGACAATAAAAAAAGAAGGCTCTCTCAGTTGATTTTTTAAAGGCCTTTTAAAACATGATACAGGGCAAAATCTAATAAGCCTAATGCATGTAACTTGATTCAGCAAATGGGCTAGATGGGGAGGAGGCATGGCCAAAACACTGGGGAGGATGTTGATTCAGTTCTGCTGGTAGGGTTCCTCTGGAGCCTTGGCTGTAAGTCAAAGCTGCTCCACTTTGACAGAACCCCCAGGGCTTAGGACTGATTCTGACCACACGTACACCTTTGGAGTTACTCTGATTTACACCAATGTGAGTGAGATCGAAATCAGGCCCCAAGACTAGAAATCCACCATCCTATAGCCAATGCCAAATAATCTCATAATCAAGCAAACACTTTTGATCCCACCAAGCGGAAGCTCTTCTAGGAAATAAATTCCACAGCTGTACTCTGCATGCTCATCTTATCCGTCAAGTTAGTTTTTATATCTCACAAGCCTGTGTGCATGGCATTTGGATGCCGCCTTTTCACGCTAGATGATCAAAAAGCTCTGTAATGAATGGCTTTTAAATTGTAATGGGTGAGAAGATAAAGTGGATGTGAGGGAAGCCTGAACCAAACCACTATCACTTATTGTCATGATTTATTATTTTTAAAATGGGCGTGCCCTAGAGAACACAACCAAGATCTGCCATTATGCTAGGTGCTCTACGTACATGAGTCTCTCTCTGTTGTGAAAACTTACAATATAAATAGACCAGACAGACAAAGGATTGGAGGAAGTATTATCATCCCCATTTTACAGACGGGGAATTAAAGCATTGAGAAAATTTAAACTGTAGCCATGTAATGAGCTCCATGTGGAGTTCATTGGAGAATCCGGGGCTAACTGACTTGTGCAAGATCATACAGAAAGTCTGTGACAGCGTCAGGCATAGAAACCAGATGTCACGAGTCCCAGTTTAACTTAATTTCCCTCCTCTCTTCTTACTATTATGAATGCAAAGGTTAAAATCTCTTTGCAGTATCCCATCAGAGTAACTGAGCTGGGCACTGGAGAATTCAGCCAGGGGAAACTGGTAAGGAATTCTTTGCCCCAAACACATTACGATGTTAGAAAAGCAGCTGATTTTCAGTTTGACAGTATCAGGGCCTGTTAAAAGGGGTGAGACTGACGACAACGTTGATATTTTCCCTTTACTTGAATCAATTCTGAGTGAAAGAATCTTTACCTGGGGATTTTGAAAGCTTCCCTCGTTCCTGTGAAGTATCTAAGTTCTCAAACTGTCTCTGAAGGCTCTCCAAAAAAAAAAAAATCCTCTCACTCTTTAAATGTCACTTTTGCAAGAATAGGTCTCAGGGAATGTGCTCTGAGGTGGCATAGAAAACAAAAGTGCAGATATCCAGTGATCAAAGAATTCACATCTTCCCAGATGTTGCCCATCCTACACAAGCCAGCTGGCAACAACCTTTATCCTTGAAATCTGACTTGATTGAAATGGGGGCAGATTCAGCAATGTTATTTCCAGCTGACCCTCACTTTATCTGAAAAGACCAGATGATTTTTTTTAATGATTTTGATTACAGCAGGCATTTTCTTTATTATTATTATTTCACATGGAAGATATCTGTAAGCCTGAGAGTGACCACCCAGGAATAGAGCTGGTCAGAAATCTTGCAAAAGTGAGAGTTTAATTCCTTTGTGCCACTCTGAGCGGATGCTAAAATCTGGCCCGTGATGTTTATTATTCTGCTATAGCACTTTGTGACTGTAATAATAATACCTAGCTCTTATGTAGTGCTGTATTTGATCATTGATGTATTATTTTAAAATTCACTGTGGAAAGGAGCTTTGATCATTTTCTATATATTTTTGTAAAAGCAGCAAAGAGTCCTGTGGCACCTTATAGACTAACAGACGTATTGGAGCGTGAGCTTTCGTGGGTGAATACCCACTTCGTCGGATGCACGTGGTATTCACCCACGAAAGCTCATGTTCCAATACGTCTGTTAGTCTATAAGGTGCCACAGGACTCTTTGCTGCTTTTACAGATCCAGACTAACACGGCTACCCCTCTGATACTATATATTTTTGCTAATACACCTCTACCCCACTATAACACGACCCGATATAACACAGGTTCGCATATAGCACGGTAGCAGCAGGGCTCGGGCGGCGCTTTAAAGGGTCTGGGAATCCAGCTGCTGCAGGGAGCCCCGGCCCCCTTAAATCCTGCTGGAGCCCTGCCGCCGCTACCCTGGGGCTGCGGCAGTGGGGCTTGCCGGCAACTTAAATGGCCTGGGGCTCCGGCTGCTGCATGGAGCCCCAAGCCCTTTAAATCACCGCTGGAGCCCTGCCACCCCTACCCCGGGGCTGTGACAGCAGGGCTCCACCTGCGGTTTAAAGGGCCTGGGGCTCCCCGCAGCAGCTGGAGCCTGGAGCTCTTTAAATCACCGCTGGAGCCCTGCCACCCCTACCCCTATATAACAGGGTTTCAGCTATAACACGGTAGGGATTTCTGGCTCCCCATGACTGTGTTATAGTGGAGTAGAGGTGTATTTGTGTAATACCAAGCTCTTATACAATGCTTTTCATCAGTAGATCTTAAAGTGCTTTACACAGGAGTTCAGTATCTTTATCACTATTTTACAGCTGGGGAAATTGAGGTGGACTAAAGTGCTAAAACAGTGAGGTGTTTCTGCTACTTTCTTTCTTTTCTACTTTCTTTCTCCCCTCATTTGTAATGTTTGGAAGCCAGTCTTTATTAGGTGGCTGCCGGGGCACAGAAAAAGTCCATTAGTCCATCCATCAGTCCTTTAGTCATGGAAAATAGGTCCATCAATGACAATTAGCCAAAATGGTCAGGGATGTAGCACCCTGCTCTGGGTGTCCCTAGCCTCTGATTGCCAGAAGCTGGGAGTAGAGGATAGAAGATGGATCACTTAATGCTTACCTGTTCTGTTCATTCCCTTTGAAGCATCTGGCATTGGCCACTGTCAGAAGACAGGATAATGGGCTAGATGGACCTTTGGTCTTACCCAGTATGGCCGTTCTCATGTTCTTAACTCAGGGCCACCCAGAGGATTCAGGGGGCCTGGGGCAAAGCAATTTCGGGGGCCCTTTCCATAAAAAAAATTGCAATACTATACAATACGATATTCTCGTGGGGGCCCCACTTGCTCCGCACCCACGGGCGGCCCTGGGAAAAATAAACCTTCTGCATCTCAGCACAAACCCAGTTTTGAGAAAACTTCTTTACAAGGTATCACTGGTTCTCAGCATCAGCTAGCGCTAAAAGGCACTAAAGCTCATTAAAAGGGTTGGACAAATATTTTCCATCAAAACTTTTTCTGGATCGAAAACTAGGGGTTTTTAAAAACCAGGGAAAAAATCACTGACAATGTCTGCTTTCCTTCAAAATTTGTTGTGTTTTTTTTTTAATTGAAAAGCTGAAATTAGTCTGCCAAAACCTGAATATGGTTTGGGGTTTCAGAAGTGTGTGGCCAAATATCTGCTGCTTGCTGTGTTTGATTGTTTAAAGAAACAATAAAAAAATTCTGCTTAAAAAAATCCAAAACTTTTGAACCACCTCAGCTTGTGACCAAACGCCTGAGCCCATCCAGTCAGAGATTTTTCCAGGTTTCTGATACTCTGCTGGCTTCCTTGACTCATATCTGTCTCCATAACTTTGGGTTCATTTAGGTTAGAACATAAGAACAGCCATACTGGGTCAAACCAAAGGTCCATCCAGCCCAGTATCCTGTCTACAGACAATGGCCAATGCCAAGTGCCCCAGAGGGAGTAAACCTAACAGGTAATGATCAAGTGATCTTTCTCCTGCCATCCATCTCCACCCTCTGACAAACAGAGGCTAGGGACACCATTCCTTACCCATGGCTAATAGCCATTAATGGACTTAACCTCCAAGCATTTATCTGCTTCCTAGAGACTGGCTCCATGGGGTCCCTCACAAACTGGAGACGGTTACTGTGGGTTTGTCTTTAGTATAGCTTATGTACATACTCCACGAACTGAGCATTTGAGCTTGTTCCAGAATCTGGGATGAGCCTATGTTGTCAAAACTGAAATGCTCAAAATAGCACGTGCATGTGAATGGACACAGGGTGCTAAAATTAAATTAATCCAGGGGTTCTCAAACTGGGGGTCAAGACCCCTCAGGGGGGTCACGAGGTTATTACTGGGGGTTGCGAGCTGTCAGCCTCCACCTCAAACCCCACTTTGCCTCCAGCATTTATAATAGTGTTAAATATATAAAAAAGTGTTTTTAATTTATAAGGGGGGGGGTCACACTCAGAGGTTTGCTATGTGAAAGGGTCACCAGTATAAAAGTTTGAGAACCACTGAATTAACCCTTCTGGAGCCTCAGGGAATGTAGCGGGGGGTCTCCCTTGGTAAGGTTGGGAAGGATATTGCTCTTCTCATGTGATCCCTCCCCCAGTGGCTAATTTTAAATGAAGCTACTCTCCCCTGACATGAATCTCCCTATGGCACTGAAATTACATATAGACTATAATTTGGCATTTGAGAAGTGAAAGGGAGGGTAGCCCTAATGGAAAAGCTAACAGCTTGGCTCTTCTGCAAGCCTCAAACTGCTGAATGAGTTTTAGGGTAGGGAAGGCTGTGCCTCCCAAACAGCCTGGCTCTGCCCCCTAGCTGACCCCCGCCCACTTCCTGCCCCCCTCAGAATCCCCGACCCATCCTGCTCCTTGTCTCCTCACCGTCCCCCAGAGACCTCATCCACCACCACCACCACCCCGGGACACCCCACCCCGCTCCCTGTCCCCTGACTGCCCCGACCCCTATCCATCACCCCCCCCGCTGAGTCCTGACAGATCCCCGGAATGCCCACAATCCAACCCCCCCATTCCCTGTCCCCCGACCTCTGCCCCCTCCCGGTGCCCTGACTGTCCCTAGGACTTCCTGCCCCTTGGCCAACCCCCTCCCCCCACTGGCCCTGTCCCCTTACCCTCGGCTCCCCCCTCACCCAGAGCCTCAGCGCATCCAGGAGCTTCCCTCGATAGCTGCAGCGTGGCTCCGGCGGGGCCCCTGAGCTCCTCCCCTCTCAGAGCTGCGTGAGCTCCAAGCTGAGGGGAGGGAGCTGAGCTCAGCCTGGAGCTCGCAGCCCCGCCCCCTGACCACACGGCTCTGAGCGGGGCGGAGCTCAGGGGCCCCACCAGAGCCACGCTGCACCGCTGTTCAGGGATGCTCCTGGATGCGCTGAGGCTCCAGGAGAAGGGCAGAGACGGGGTTGGGCTGGGGCTGGGGAGGGAGCCTCAGCCATTCTCGTGGGGGCCCCTGCGGAGCCCGGGGCCTGGGGCAAATTGCCCCACTTGCCCTCCTCTGGGCGGCCCTGTCTTAACTTGTGACAATCATCCTTCAGGAAGGGGAAAAGATGGGTGCCCGGCCATCTAAACAGTGGAGTCACATTGTTTGTGCTGTGGACCTGGTCCAAAGCCCATTGAAGTAAATGGAAAGTTTACTATTGATTTCAGTCACTTTTGGATCAGGTCCATGTCCAGACAAGAGAATGGCAATATTTAAAGCTCTTGACATATAGCAGAAGGCAGCAACTCCAGCAACACAGCTTGGTTGCCAGGGCCATTGTTTAATAAGGGAAACCCCCCAACCCAGCAGCAGATAGATCAGTCAGAGCTGAATGGTGGCATCTCCTGTGATGTAACACAGACTAACGAGCCAGCCCAAGGAATGGAAAGGACAGTGCAGAGAGAGAAGCTGGAAACCTGCCCAGATCAGATCATTGTGCTCATTAAGGAAAACATGCAATGGACACACGTGAGTCAGTGCCCCACATGGGCAGCTGTCACAAAACACATAACAGAGGGACAGGGAAAAAAAACAGTCTTCATTCTACCCTTCCCTCCTGCTCCCATGTGGCTTCTGATTCTCCGATTCCAGCCACTGCTCTGCCAGTCTCCTTTCTCCACTTCCTTCCATTCCCCTTGCACCCTTGTGTTCTTTCCCTTCTGCTTGGACAGAGTCTCTTTCCTTTTACAGCAACTTTGTCTTTGCTGAGTCCTCATTTCTCTTAACCCCCAGTGCTCCACTCATCCTTTCACCACTCAGGCCTCTAGTCGCCCATGCTACGGCTGTCCCACTACTTACCTAGATGGAGGAACTGCCTAACAATGAGGAACAATATAATAAATCTTAACTGGCCTAACATCAACACCCTGGAACATTAGAGCCACCAAAACTATAATAGGGTCCTGTTTTACAGATCTGATTCTTGGGGCATTAGATGGCTCAGTAGATAATAGGACGCAGAGCCATTCACTTGGGTGACTTCAAATGTCAGCCAAGACAAAAGATAATGAATGTTGTTACCATCTGTTATGGTCTATGTGAAATGAGTTTCTCAATGGGCAGGTGCGCACATAAAAAAAATTGGCAATAATTAGCAGCATCCTTACTGGCAATTTCAGCAAAGAAATCAAGGCTTGAAGAGGCCACAGGAGCTGAACTAATGTCCACAACTAGTTTCACAAACACTTAATTCACTTCAAAAGTGATTTATAAGGATTTTTTTATAAGTATGTTTCAAACTGACACACTGTAAATGAAAAACGCACTTTAACCAGTTTTTCTGATACTGTTTGTTTACAGTTATTTACATATATAGGGGAAAGAAGTCATGTTTTTCTTAACTGAAATACTGTTAGCTTTACAAATCAAGTCCTGATACTGAGATCACTCCGGTTTTATAGCCATATAACTCCACTAATTTCAACTGAGCTTTTCACAATTTACACTGGGTGTAATGAAGAGGAGAATCAGGGCCTCAGGTTGCATTGTCAAGTTTTTGCTTGTTATCTGCAGTGTGTCTGATTATGAAATGTGTTCTTGGCTGTGGAAGGAGCCAAGTTGTTCCACAAATCTACAGTGATTCTAAAACATGTGACGCATGTGTAACCCCTCTGCCAGGCTGAAACGATAGCAGCAAGGGCCGGGTTCAATACATAGGGGTCCCTTCCCCAAAACGTAATGCAAACCAGCTCGAGCCCCCACCCAGTGACCTGGGAAAATCTTACACACACCCCTGGTTGCCTCAAGGAGGCAATACTTCCCCTCTCGCAAGCACAGACTCTTGGTGTAGCAGAAAAGGTTTAATTACATGAGATAAACAACAAGCATTAAATTGGGAAAATACCTCAACTAGAGTTCATAGGTCAAACCGTAAGCAAAGACCCACACCAGCAAATTGGGCTGTGTCCTTCTCTCTGGGCCCTTGAGTCCAGCAACCCCGAAAGCACCCACAGTCCCAAAAGTCCCACAGTCCAAAAGTCTCTGTCCCGGGTCAGTGCAGCCCCAGAGTTCAAGAGTCTCTCTGCAGAGGTTCCCCCTCCCCAGCCTGGGTAGAAAGGGGCACCTTACGTGGTTCGGGGCCAACTGCCCAGCCTCTTCGTGGGGTTCTGCTTCCACTAGCTGTCCCCACAAACAGCTCAGCTCCGCTGGCTCTGTGGGCTGCTCCACTCTGCCAGCTGCTCTGGTCCACCAGCTGTTCTGTGATCTGCTCCGGCCGTCCTCGCGAGCTGCTCAGCTCCACTCACCCAGTGGCTGCACAAACTGCTCCACTCCGCTCTGCCAGCTGCTCTGCTCCACGGTATTGCTTCAGGCTCCCCCACTCATTAGCACAGTGCTCAGTGCTCTCAGCTCAGCAAGTCCAGCTCTTCAGTGATTTCAGCTCTTAGTGATTCCAGCTCATAGTAGGGGAGCCCCAGTGCCAGTGAATTCAGCTCAGTAACCTGTATCTAGATTCTTAAGGGAATCAAAAATTAACTCTGACATTCCACAGTGGAGAGAGGCATAGGGCTCTAATTTAATGATTTCTTTAATTACTTGCTCCATTATCTTCCCTGGCACAGAAGTTAAACTAACTGGTCTGTAGTTTCCTGGGTTGTTTTTATTTCCCTTTTTATAGATGGGCACTATATTTGCCTTTTTCCAGTCTTCTGGAATCTCTCCCGTCTCCCATGATTTTCCAAAGATAATAGCTAGAGGCTCAGATACCTCCTCTATTAGCTCCTTGAGTATTCTAGGATGCATTTCATCAGGCCCCGGTGACTTGCAGGCATCTAACTTTTCTAAGTGATTTTAACTTGTTCTTTTTTTATTTTATCTTCTAAACCTACCTCCTTCCCATAAGCATTCACTATGTTAGGCATTCCTTCAGACTTCTCAGTGAAGACTGAAACAAAGAAGTCATTGAGCATCTCTGCCATTTCCAAGTTTCCTGTTACTGTTTCTCCCTCCTCAATGAGCAGTAGGCCTACCCTGTCCATGGTCTTCCTCTTGCTTCTAATGTATTTATAAAAAGTCTTCTTGTTTCTCTTTATTCCATAGCTAGTTTGAGCTCATTTTGTGCCTTTGCCTTTCTAATCTTGCCCCTGCATTCCTGTGTTGTTTGCCTATATTCATCCTTTGTAATCTGACCTAGTTTCCCTTTTTCATATGACTCCTTTTTATTTTTTAGATCATGCAAGATCTCGTGGTTAAGCCAAGGTGGTCTTTTGCCACATTTTCTATCTTTCCTACCCAGCGGAATAGCTTGCTTTTGGGCCCTTAATAGTGTCCCTTTGAAAAACTGCCAACTCTCCTCAGTTGTTTTTCCCCTCAGTCTTGATTCCCATGGAACCTTACCTATCAGCTCTCTGAGCTTGCCAAAATCCGCCTTCCTGAAATCCATTTGTCTCTATTTTGCTGTACTCCCTTCTACCCTTCCTTAGAATTGCAAACTCTATGATTTCATGATCACTGTCACCCAAGCTGCCTTCTACTTTCAAATTCTCAACGAGTTCCTCCCTATTTGTTAAAATCAAGTCTAGAACAGCTTCCTCCCTAGTAGCTTTTTCAACCTTCTGAAATAAAAAGTTGTCTGCAATGCAGTCCAAGAACTTATTGGATAGTCTGTGCCCCATGGAGTTATTTTCTCAACATATATCTGGATAGTTGAAGTCCCCCATCACCACCAAATCTTGGGCTTTGGATGATTTTGTTAGTTGTTTAAAAAAAGCCTCATCCACCTCTTCCACCTGGTTAGGTGGCCTGTAGTAGACTCCTAGCACGACATCACCCTTGTTTTTTACCCCTTTTAGCCTAACCCAGAGACTCTCAACACTTCCGTCTCCTATGTCCATCTCCACGTCAGTCCAAGTGTGTACATTTTTAATATATAAGGCAACACCTCCTCCTTTTTCCCCTGTCTATCCTTCCTGAGCAAGCTGTACCCATCCAGACGAACATTCCAATCATGTGTATTATCCCACCAAGTTTCAGTGATGCCAACAATGTCATAGTTGTATTTATTTATTAGCACTTCCAGTTCTTCCTGCTTATTACCCATACTTCTTGCATTTGTATATAGGCATCTAAGATACTGGTTTGATCTTGCCTCCCAGTTTTGCCCTGACCCTCCTTTCTCTCTGCCATTATAGCCCACGCTCCCTCTTGTTTCCGACCCATCTCCCAGGTCTTCATGTTCCCCACTTACCTGTGGGCTTTGCTCACCTGTCCCCGTCGAACCTAGTTTAAAGCCCTCCTCACTAGGTTAGCCAGTCTATTGTTTTAATCTTTTTGGACTAAGTGTTTTTATTGAGTTACATGAACAGAGTAACACACATATAAGTAAAGCAAATAAGACTGTCACAGCTAGCCATAATCTCAAGACATACACATGGAGCTTGATGTGATAGAAAGTTCATTCAGTGATGGAAGGGTTACCTGGAGGGAAGGGACATGATGGGGCAACATGCCTGCAGCTTCTTCTCTACCAAGGACCCTGCATGTAGTCTGTGCAGCCCGAGAAGTAGGTTGTGCTTGCTAAGAAGGGGGTCTGGCCAGTGCAACTGAGAGATGACTTGATACAGCTCATGCCAAGGCAGACTCCATCAGTGGGGCTTCTAATCAAAGCTGCCATCCCTGATAGAACCCCCCCATGAGATGATGACCAGATGCCCTCCCTCAGGAGTGAGTCTGCCATGATGGGGACCTCCATCATTCTGAGGGGAAGACCTAAAAAACATGCAGAGACATGTGCAGTGAAACTTATAAATCCACATTGGGCCAACTTCTGATCTCAACTCCACTCAAATAAGGCAGCTGGAGAGAGAGAGGAAGAGAACAGATGGGATGAGCAGATGAAACAAAGCACGAAAGGAGACATCATGATTCACTTATTCTTAATTGTCTAATGTAATACACACATTTTCCCCATGTATGCAACATTTGTAGTGGCCACAAAGATGTTAAGAGATATTGAATGGGAGAGTAGGAGACCATGAAACAGTGTCTCCCTGGCCCTGATTCAGGAAAGCACTTAAGCATGTGATTTATCTTAAATGGAACTTAATATGCTTAAGTGCTTTCCTGAATAGAAATGCTGTCCGTAATTGATGTATCTATTAAGACAAGTTCCACATTATGATGACAATGTTTGAGAACTCCTAGTATACTTAACAACAGAGGTTATGTGGACAGGGATATTGTATACAGATAGCCAGTTGATTTTTAAAACCCGCTCCTAGCATCATTTTATCACCTTCCAATATGAAAAGAGGGATTTGTTTATACCTTCTGGGCATGATTCACTACTGCATTACTCCAGTTTTATGCTGATGTGACTTTATTGAAATCAGTGGAGTTACACTCATAGCTAACTGGAGTAAATCAGTATAAGAAACTACATAGAATATCAGATATGGAAAATAAGGTTGCAAAGTCAAGCACTCAAGTTAGAAAATGCCAGATTAAAAGTTGCCTGTGCAACCTTTATTCTGCACCTCCATGGGTATTCATTGTGATACAGTCTTTAATTACGTGATTACATGCTATTTTTTCCACAGGACCCTGCTTCATTTGGTGCACAGAATGAACGGTGCTCACTTAATGAGCAGCTATTCAGTATTCTATTCAGAGTAGAGCCTTATTTACTGCACACTATTAAAATGCTCTTGTAAAGGTGAAAAAGCCCATGAGGAAGTAATCTATGGTGATCATCCCTGTAGTATCTCAGAGCTTCACAAACACTAATTAATTTATCTTCACAACCCCCTGTGAGATGAGGAGGTGGTATTATCCCCAGTAAATATGGGTACCCAATATGAGACAGCAAAGAGCTGATTTTACAGAGTACTTATCATTTTATAGTACTTGATATGTTCAAAGCATAGCTCCCATTGATTTTAGTTTGCAGCTGTGAGCACTCAGCACATTGGCAAATCAGACCCCAAGGTATCCAGGCACACAAAAAAGGAGGAGCACACAGCTGGTGACCACCTGTGAAAAGTTTGGTTTAAGTTACTTGCCTGGCAATACACATGGACTCTGTGGCAGAGGCAGGGATAGAATCCAATTCTCCAAGGCAGCGTCCTACTGCCTTAACCATCAGACTCTCCTTTCTGTTCCTGCAAACCCTTGCCTCCTTCACTACACACCTTCCAGCTTCTGCAACAAATGAGGCAGGGGTCAGAGTAACAGATAGCAGTATTTGCTTGTCATCTTGTATATGGACCAGCACCAGAAGGGATGAGACAGTGGGTTTCACAGATATTTGATGACAGCAGGGGGATGGTGACAGTAGCGTAGCTAGGGGAGGAGCGAGGGAGCAGCCGCTCCCCCACTGAGCACAAGTGGCACCTTTTTAATTTTACTTACCCAGGAGCAAAAAAAAAAAGTGCCACCCACTGCAGCGCTTTTACTGACGGGGCGGCGCTCCGGGTCTTCGGCGGCACTTCGGCAACGGGACCTTCACTCGCTTTGAGTGTCTTCGGTGGCACTGAACTTCATTGCCGAAATGCCACCAAAGCCCTACGGAGCGAGTGAAGGTTCCGCCACCAAGGTGCCACCGAAGACCCGGAGCGCTGCCCCCGTCAGTAAAAGCTCCGCAGAGGGTGGCACCTTTTTCTTTTTTCACTCCCCCTCTTCCCTCCACCTGGCTATGCCACTGGATGGTGAGACTCAAGGATCTTGGTTCCATTCCAGATGCTGGAGGAGAATGTGCTCTTGTAGGCACAGACTTTTTTCTGCCCATTTCCATGCAAGTTTGACCCCCTCTGTCCTGTCCCCTCCCACCTGTCCCTGACCCATGAGCCTTGCCAGCCCAGTCTTCTTGCCCAGTCAGGTCCACGTCCCCCCTCCCAGCTCCTTCTCCCAGCTGTTTCTCTTTTCTCATCCGCCACCGGCTCCGAGTCCTAATCTCCCTCCCTGGGCTCCTCATCCAATCTCATTCTCCCCCTCCTTGGTTCCTAGCCCCAGTCTTTTTGTCCAGCCAGTCCAATCTCCCCCCACATTCTACTAGCTCTTCATCTGATCTCAGAGGTCTCCATTTCCCTCATTGGCTCCCAGTCTCTTTGCCCATGCAGAGCTGATTAGGCTGAAGAATATAATAGTGCAGGAAGATAAATGTGAGCACAATTACATAAAAGGGGCATGGCTTTATTAGCAACAGTTGTAATACCCAAGATACAAGGGGCTGTCGAGATGCACTTTTGGAATGAACTCATTGAGGAAAGCAGATCTAATCATAAGAAATGTAGTTTAATCTCATCTCTACAACAGTAAGAAAAATAATTTAAAACATACTGGAATGCTATCGAAATGATGATCAAGTAAGGAATTCTTTCAAACGTGGAACAATTCATGAGCGGGGCGTAACATCTTGAGTGATCTCTTGATTGAGACACAGCTTATATTTTTGTAATTAGATCTGACAACAGGCATTGCCTTTGTGTCAGCTTTCATATGCTTGAAAGTTTTCCCATCCTGTGTCAGAAAAGCAATTTATTGGAAGAAGCAGAAAAACCTGCAATCCAGTCTTTGTGGCTTATTACATTTGTACAGGTTATGGTATACAGGCCAAACAAACAGGGGTCTGGTCCAAGCAAAGCATTTTTAAACCCCATCTTACACTCTATTTTCCAATTGATATCACCCACCATAGTTACAGCCGCCTTGCCCACCCAAAACTACAGGTCCAAAACCCTTCCCCTCACTCCAAGAGCAGCTGCATCATACACAGTGAAAGATAAATAACCATTCAAAAGGGAAGGATTGGATGGACATGAACTGAACAACTTTCTCTAACCCTTACAGCTGTTCTGTCTGACTCAGGAGTGAGGCGCAGTGTGGGTAATCTGTTATTGCCACTCTCCATGCCTTACCAGCTCTATGGATAAATAACGGATTTTAGCTCCAGCACCTTTCACCAGCACTACATTCCCATGCTCTATTTATTTGAATTGGACGGGGTCAACCTGGTGAAAGCTGCCTGTTTCTGGCTGCGCCCAAAATACTGCAATGGCCTGTCTCACTGTCTTTTAGCATTGGGGCAGAACTCAGATTCTTGTCTTTGTTCCAGCTGCTTTGCAATGCTTAGGGGGTGGCTAGGCATTCCCTGGATGTTGAGGAATTGCTGGTTGGTCTAAACCAGCATGGACAGCTCTCCACCAAACTGATGTCCTACCTTTGTGTGGTGGGGGAGGAGGGTTGAGTGTATGGAAGGGTGTGGCAAACAGGACTGGATTATACCACCATTATTCTGCTGGCAAACACAATCTGACAGCATCTCCAAGATTCCCTCATGCCATCTTATTCTGTCAGATAGAATGGGAACTGTCCTTTTCCTTTACCTCCCACCCCATAGATCCTGGATATTTGTTTATTTAGATTTATAAAAACAGACAGAAAAGGTTCCCATCTTATTATAACGATCAGCTAAAAATGCAGCCAAACATAAAAATAAATCCTGCTGCAACCTTCAACATATACAGCAGTAAGGGTACTTAGACCACACAGCCACGAAGAATGAAGAAAATGACCCCGTCCTCCCTAAATGTTATCTGGTAAGCAACATCCCCTTTCCAACGCTGCTGTAAAAAGCTTAGCCTTTGCAGCATGCCATGAGGGTCAACAAATTTGGGAGATTTCTGACAATGAGTGGGAAGCAAGTTCCAAGCCAAGGAATTTAATTTATTTTTAATTCCATGAGACTATTTCTTCATGTCTGGGTTTTCATAAAGCCTTTGAAAAAAAATAGAGCTTTAACCTGAGGCCCTAACCTAATTTGATGTTATCCCTTTAACATGAAACAATGGAATGCACCCACAACATTTCCATATTAGCCAAGATATCTTTCTCCAAATATGCACATTTATTGGACAGGATGCTATATTATTACTTTCCATTTGGGCAGCAAAAGCAGCAAATGTGTCTTTAGATTTTTCAGAAAAGCTTTGCCAAACAGTTCAGACCCTCTGAATCCCACACACTCAACCTTTCACCTCCAAAAGACTGGAGAAGACAATAAGACTCTAAGGAATGTATTGACTGAATAGAACTTTCTAAAAACTAGTCACTAGGTAGCTTTCAACATCATATTATTGATCGTGCTACTGACCTAACCAGAGCTGACACAATATATTTCACCAGCACTCCAGCCATGTAATATTAAAGATATGCTGATTAAATACCAGGGCGAGGTTGTTTGGGTTTTTTACAATTAGATATTTGTTCAACAGAAAACCTGATATATACTGTATAAGTATTTTCTCCTTGAACTGGAAAGTGGCTACTTTAGTGTCGTCTATTCAATCTGATCTCTTCTTTTCTTTTTTGTGGGGGGAGGGAGACTAGAGGGGAGGTGCAAAACAAAAGATAGTATCTTTATTGCATATTTTTGTACTATCCAAAATAGAAAAAGGTAAGGAGCATTAGATAGCTAGTTTGCCTTTAACTGGGAAATTTAATGCTGGCAAAAATGGATTTCGGTTCTAATAAGCTGGTCAAGTTATTGACTTTTTTGTTTGTCCATCTGTAATGAAAGAAAGGATTCTTATAACAGAACTCTTCCATGTACTCCTCAGTTTTAGAGCTCTGTACTTAAAGTCCCCAAGTGCCTGCTTTTGATCTCACTTTCACTGGTTTTACAACTAATTTAAAGAAACTTGTATCTACATTCTATGGGTCAGATTCACCAGTATGATAAAGCAACAGAAAGCAGGACATAAATCCAGTTTAACTGGTCGGTTAAGCCAGGTTTACAGCTGCTTAGCATCACTGGAATGGTGCAAAGCAGCTGGAATGGATTGGTGAATCTGGCCTTGAAGCCTTAATTCTGCTTTGAGCTTCACTGGTGTAAAGCAGCAGTAACTCACTGAGGTGTACTTGAGGCTGAGCCCTTGTCATGGAGCTCTCATTTTCACCTCTCAGCTTCAGACACCATGTGCCTGACTTTCAGAGGTGCTGAGAACCCACATCTCCAGCTGAAGCCCATGGAAGTTGTGAGTGTCTGACGTCTCTGACAATTAGGCCCAGGATGTCTCAAGCTGAGCAGTTAGTATTAGAGCCCACTTTTGAGAAATTGGCTATATCTGCAGACGTTTTCATAGAATCATAGAATCATAGAATTCAAGATCAGAAGGGACCATTATGATCATCTAGTCTGACCTCCTGCAAGATGCAGGCCACATAAGCCGATCCACCCACTCCTTAAGCAAGCGACCCCTGCCCCATGCTTCGGAGGAAGGCAAAAAACCTCCAGGGCCACTGCCAATCTACCCTGGAGGAAAATTCCTTCCCGACCCCAAATATGGCGGTCAGCTGAACCACGAGCATGCGGGCAAGACTCTCCAGCTATACCCTCTAGAAAAAGGCTAACAATATCCTATCATTGACCCATTGTACTAATTACCAGTGTGGCACTTAATTGACCTATTGACTAAGCCCGTTATCCTATCATACCATCTCCTCCATAAACTTATCCAGTTTAATCTTAAAGTCATGGAGGTCCTTCGCCCCCACTGTATCCCTCGGTAGGCTGTTCCAGAATTGCACTCCTCTGATGGTTAGAAACCTTCGTCTAATTTCAAGCCTAAATTTCCTGACTGACAATTTGTATCCGTTTGTCCTCGTGTCCACATTAGCACTGAGCTGAAATAATTCCTCTCCTTCCCTGGTATTTATCCCTCTGATATATTTAAAGAGTGCAATCATATCTCCTCTTATCCTTCTTTTGGTTAAGGAAAACAAACCGAGCTCCTCAAGTCTCCTTTCATACGACAGGCTTTCCATTCCTCGGATCATTCTAGTGGCCCTTCTTTGTACCCGTTCCAGTTTGAGTTCATCCTTCTTAAACATGGGAGACCAAAACTGCACACAATACTCCAAATGAGGTCTTACCAACGCCTTATATAACGGGACTAGCACCTCCTTATCTCTACTAGAAATACCTCGCCTAATGCATTCCAAGACCGCATTAGCTTTTTTAACGGCCACATCACATTGCCTACTCATAGTCATCCTACGATCAACCAGGACTCCTAGGTCCTTCTCCTCCTCCATTACTTCCAACTGGTGCGTCCCCAGCTTATAACTAAAGTTCTTGTTAGTCATCCCTAAATGCATAACCTTACACTTCTCACTATTGAATTTCATTACTAATTACTAATACTCCAGTTTACAAGGTCATCCAAATCTCCCTGAAGGATATCCCGATCCTTTTCCGAATTGGCAATACCTCCCAACTTCGTGTCATCCGCAAACTTTATCAGCCCACTCCTACTTTTGGTTCCGAGGTCAGCGATAAATAGATTCAATAAAATCGGACCCAAAACCGAACCTTGAGGAACTCCACTGGTAACCCCCCTCCAACCCGACAGTTCACCCTTCAATACGACCCTCTGCAATCTCCCCTTTAACCAGCTCCTTATCCACCTCTAGATTTTCATTTTGATCCCCATCTTTTCCAATTTAACCAGTAATTCCTCATGCGGTACCGTATCAAACGCCTTACTGAAATCAAGATATATTAGATCCACCGCATTTCCCTTGTCTAAAAAATCTGTTACTTTCTCAAAGAAGGAGATCAGGTTGGTTTGGCACGATCTACCTTTCGTAAAACCATGCTGTAATTTGTCCCAGTTGCCATCGGCCTCAAGGTCCGTAACCACTCTCTCCTTTAAAAATTTTTCCATGACTTTGCATACTACAGATGTTAAACTAACAGGCCTGTAGTTACCCGGGTCACTTTTTTTCCCCTTCTTGAATATAGGAACTATATTAGCTAATCTCCAGTCAAATGGTACAACCCCCGAGTTTAGAGATTTATTAAAAATCATCGCTAACGGGCTTGCAATTTCACTCGCCAATTCCCTTAATATTCTAGGATGACGATTATCCAGGCCCCCCAATTTACTTCCGTTTAGCTGTTCAAGTTTGGCTTCCACCTCAGATACCGTAATGTCTACCCCCATATCTTCATTCCCATCAGTCCCTCTACCACTATTCCTTAGCCCTTCATTAGCCTCATTAAAGACCGAGGCAAAATATTCGTTCAGATATTGTGCCATTCCAAGATTATCCCTAATCTCCACTTCGTTTAAAGTTTTAAGCGGTCCCACTTCTTCCTTCTTGGTTTTCTTCCTATTTATATGGCTAAAAAACCTTTTGCTATTGGTTTTAATCCCCTTCGCTAGGTCCATCTCCACCCGGCTCTTTGCCTTTCTCACTGCTTCCCTACACCCTCTGACCTCAATAAGGTAGGTTTCTTTGCTGATCCCTCCCATTTTCCACTCCTTGTACGCTTTCTGTTTTTTCTTAATCACCCCTCTAAGACGCTTGCTCATCCAGCTCGGTCTAAAACTGCTACCTACGTGCCGTTTTCCCTTTCTCGGGATACATGCCTCTGACAACTCCTGCAACTTCAACCTGAAGTAACCCCAGGCGTCATCTGCCTTTAAATCCCTAAATATGTTAGTCCAATCCACTTCCCTAACTAGTCGCCTTAATTTAGTAAAGTTAGCCCTTTTGAAATCGTATACCTTAGTCTCAGATGCAATTTTGATTATCCTCCCATTTATTATTAAACGAATTAGCTCATGATCACTCGAGCCAAGGTTGTCCCCTACAACTATTTCCTCCACAAGGTCCTCGTTACTCACCAAAATCAGATCTAAAATGGCATCCCCCCTCGTCGGTTCAGCAACTACTTGATGAAGGAATTCATCAGCTATCACGTCTAGGAAAAGCTGAGCCCTATTATTATTACTAGCATTTGCTTCCCAATCTATATCCGGGAAGTTAAAGTCCCCCATGATCAAACAGTTCCTATTAGTATTTACCTCCTTAAAAACATTAAAGAGCTCTCTATCCATATCCAGGCTAGATCCCGGCGGTCTATAGCACACCCCAATCACTATCCCAGGGGAGGCTCTAGTAGTTTTCTTCCCCAATGTCACCATTGCCCAAACAGACTCCGTATTATCCATTGCATTGCTAGTTATTTCGTTACATTTCACCTCATTATTGATATACAATGCTACTCCCCCACCTTTACCTTTGCATCGGTCTTTCCTAAACAGCACATACCCTTCCATACCTGTACTCCAGTCATGGCTACCGTTCCACCATGTTTCGGTTCTTCCTACGATATCAGGTTTCAATTCTTGGACCAGGAGCTCCAGTTCCTCCATTTTGTTACCTCAGCTTCTTGCATTGGTGAACAAACATCCTAATTTTTGCTGATTGGCTCCTCTCACCCTTTTCACCCAACTTGGTAGGGACACAGTACTACCAGTATGACCTGTCGGTCTAGTATCCGTCCCCCCCTCTTCTTTATACCTAACCGTCCCCCTCTGTCTATATCTGTTGTTCTCCTGTTGTTCTCACTCCCAATTATAAATTTGGCATGGAGAGTACCTGGACCTCTCCCAACCGTCTCCGCCCAGTGTCTAGTTTAAAGCTCTTTTAATCAGATGAGCCAGCCTCCCTCCTAGAAGTCTACTTCCTTCCCTACTTAGGTGGAGCCCATCCCGTGAGAACAGCTCTCTGTCCCCAAAAGCCTCCAAGTGTCCATACATCCCAAAGCCCTCCTTGTAACACCAGTCCCTCAGCCAACTATTTATCGCCACGATCCTGTCACCCCTTTGGCGCCCTTCCCTAGGGACAGGTAGAATCCCACTGAAGATCACCTGAGCCTCAATTTCCTTGAGCGTCTTACCCAACCTGGCATAGTGTCCCTTGATTCTCTCCAGTGAGAATCTAGCCGTGTCATTCGTTCCTACATGAAGGATGATCAAGGGGTTCTTACCTGCTCCTCTTAGGATCCTTTTCAACCTCAGGTCCACGTCCCGTATTTTAGCGCCCGGTAGACAGCACACCCTTCTGTTCTCTGGATCGGCCCTGGACACAGGCCTGTCCAACCTTCTCAGTATGGAATCCCCAATCAGATAGACCTGCCTTTGCCTGGGGACAGTGCGGTTCTCTAACCTATCCTCCGTCCCCCCTGGTTGCAAGCTCCTTCCATTCCTTTTATCCCTTGTGATTCCCCTTAAGCCATCCTGTATCCTCCCTGGGCCCAAACTTGGTGCTGCCTCCATCGATTCCTCCCCTCTTTCTATCGGACTAGCCGCTCTTCTCTTTTTCCTTGCCCTCCCACCATCAGCTACCACCTGCTGTACCCCTTCCTCATTCTCCAAACCTTCAAACATGTTCCTTAGCTCTATTTCTCCCTCACTGGCTCTCCTTTTCCTCGGCCTGCTTCTCACAGTCACATGCTTCCACTGCCCATCTTCCTTATCCGGCTGTGCCCCCTCACTGGCCTTGGCCCCTGCTTCCCCCTGTACTCCTGGGCGTTCCCCTTCGGTTACTGCTTGCCATTGCTCCATTAGCTGCTCAAACCCCCTTCTATGCTCTACCAGGGTTTCTACCTGCAGCTCTAGACCCTGGATCTTTTCCTCCAGCAGCTCTATTAGGCGGCACTTCATGCATACATAGCACTGTTCTGGGTCCCCCGCTAGAACCATGTACATACCGCAGCTGCTGCATGCTCTCATCCTCGGTGTATCCTCCGCTGCTTGGCTCATCGCTGCTGTTGTCTCTGCCTCGCTCGGCGTTCTTACCTGGGGGACACGGCGCCGCCCCCTTCCGCCTCCCCCTCCAAACTCCCACTCAAACTCCCCTGTTAGCAGCCCTGTTTGCTGGCTCCTGTGCCGCTGCTCGCAGCTGAGAGTTTTGAGAGAGTTCAGAAATGCCTCAGATGCTGTAGTGAGCTTGAAATATGTTTTCTATTTTATTTTTTTCAGCTGTGTCTTAGATGAATTTTTAGTAGTGCTGTCAAGCAATTAAAAAAATTAATCATGATTAATCACGCAATTTAAAAAAATCGCAATTAATTGCACTGTTACAGAATAATAGAATAACATTTATTTAAATATTTTTTGATGTTTTTTACATTTTCAAATATATTGATTTCAATTACCCCACAGAATACAAAGTGTACAGTGCTCACTTTATATTCTTATTTTTATTACAAATATTTGCACAGTAAAAACAAAAGAAATAGTATTTTTCAATTCACCTAATACAAATAATGTAGTGCAAGTTCTTTATCATGAAAGTTGAACTTACAAAAGTAGAATTATGTACAAAGAAATAACGGCACTCAAAAACAAAACAATGCAAAACTTTAGAGCCTACAAGTCCACTCAGTCCTACTTCTTGTTCAGCCAGTCGCTCAGAAAACAAGTTTGTTTACATTTATAGGAGATAATGCTGCCTGCTTCTTATTTACAATGTCAACTGAAAGTGAGAACAGGCATTCACATGGGACTGTTGTAGTCAGCATTGCAAGGTATTTACGTGCCAGACTTGCTAAATATTTCGATGCCCCTTCATGCTTCAACCATCATTCCAGAAGACATGCATTCATGCTGATGACGGGTTCTGCTGATAACGATCCAAAGAAGTGCAGACTGACACATGATCGTTTTCATCATCTCAATCAGATGCCACCAGCAGAAGGTTCATTTTCTTTTTTGTTTTTGTTGGTTCGGGTTCTGTAATTTCCGCATTGGAGTGTTGCTCTTTTAAGACTTCTGGAAGCATGCTCCACACTTCATCCCTTTCAGATTTTGGAAGGCACTTCAGATTCTTAAACCTTGGGTCAAGTGCTGTAGTTATTTTTAGAAATCTCACATTGGTACCTTCTTTGCATTTTGTCAAATCTGAAGTGAAAGTGTTCTTAAAACCAACAACATGTGCTGGGTCATCATCCAAGATTGTAACATCAAATATATGGCAGAATGTGGGTAAAACAGAGCAGGAGACATACAATTCACCCCAAGGAGTTCAGTCACAAATGTAATTAATGCCTTATTTTTTAACGAGCATCATCAACATGGAAGCATGTCCTCAGGAATGGTAGCCAAAGCATGAAGGGACATGCGAATGTTTAGCATATCTGGGATGTAAATGCCTTGCAGAGCCATCTACAAAAGTGCCATGCAAGTGACTGTTCTCACTTGCAGGTGATATTGTAAATAAGAAGAGCAGCATTATCTCCTGTAAATGTAAACAAACTTGTTTGTCTTAGAGTGGTAGCCATGTTAGTCTGTATCAGCAAAAACAAAGAGGAGCCCTTGTGAAACCTTAGAGAATAACAAATGTATTTGGGTATAAGCTTTTGTGGGCTAAAACCCACTTCATCAGATGCATGGAGTGAAAAATATCCAACTGTGGATCTAACACACTATATATAACTAAAGGGTGGGTTTGAAAGAGCAAAAAGACACCTGCTGTATACTGAGTGTGACTGGCACCTATCTTCAAATTATTACAGTTAAGGCAAAAAGGTGAAAGTGTTATGGAAGCAAGGATGGAGAGCTGGAAAAAAGTGCTGGTGTTCTATTTTCCCGATCCTGCCTTCTACAGAACTGTTCACATAGAGGACCACTTTGGAAGCTGTTAGATTTGGGCAACATATACTTTTGCAGGTGTGAATATTCTAGTGAGGGAACTCAAAATCTACACATAATTATTCTCTACATATACATCTCTTACAAGCTCAGAGAAAGAGAGTGTGCAGAGCTTGTACTCGCATTGGATAAAGTATTTGCTAAAGAAAGAGAGGCAGATCTCCTTGATCACTGACCAAATATTTCACTATCCAAAATCCAATGTTTGAATTCTACTCTGTGGATCAGATTGCTATCAGGCTTAAATTATACCAAGGACCCTTCAGACACTTATCCCGATCAAACAGGGTTGTATAAACTCTTCACACTGGTGCTGTTTCGTGTACTTCCTTTTAGCAATAGCTATTAAATGCATGTGTGTGCATGTAAATGTATAAAATTCTTTCACTACCTGTTTCTATAGGGTTTTTGTTTGGGTTTACCCGTATGGCTTGAGGTACACTTTCAGCTGACCGCATGGAATATTAGCCATGCCGCTTCCATTATTGTTAACAGACAGTGTGAGCCCAGTCCCTGGCTCACTGTAACAAAAATGTACCCTTCAGAAGCTCATCTGTTTCGGGGTTTTTTACAGTCTGTGCCAAAGATTTATTTAGCAGAGTGAGTGAAATAGTAGTGACCTATATGTCATTATTTAGATCTGAAGCTGGAAGAGATAAGCAGATACCTGCTTGGTGATTTCTGGCTGCTCCTGAGCTGAGCAGCAATGTGTCTGTATACACTGAGTACCACAGAGCAAACTGGAAAGTACTGTAGTAAAGGCACAGCATGTAGCCTGTATTTTCTGTCTCTGCACTGGATTAAAGTTTTGTCAATTCACACATCATCATTAAGGCTGCAAGTGTGTCATGGAGGTCACGGAAGTCATGGATTCTGTGACTTTCTGGGACTTCTGCAGCGGCCAGTGTGGCTGGCTAGGGGGCTGTCCCTAGGCCAGCAGCACTGGCTGCTGCTGAGACAGTCTTGGGCCACCATCTCCTCCCCACAGCAGCAGCAGGAGGAGTTTGGGTGTGTGTGGGGGGGCTCAGGGCTGAGGGTTGGGGCGTGGGAGTGGGTGAGGGCTCTGAGTGGCACTTACCTAGGGGGGCTTCCCAGAAACAGTGACATGTCTGTCTCTCCCTCAGCTCCTAGCTCAGCACACTGCCTCTGCCCGCAGGCACCGTCCCCACAGCTCCCATTGGCCACGGTTCCCAGCCAATGGGAGCTGGGGAGCCAGGGCTTGGGGCAGCACGCAGAGCTAAGAGCTGAGGAATGGACATGTCCCTGCTTCTGGGAAGCCACAAGAAGCCAGGTAGGGAGCCTCCCAACCCAGTCAACCCCCACTCCCAGCACAAGCGGGGGTCCTGGGCCACTCCCTCCCTGTGCATCTGCAGCACCCCCTGGGCCACCCTCCCCACAAGCTCCCGCGGCACCCCCTGGGCCACATACTCACCCCTGAGCAACCGTGGTGCTGCCAAAGATTCATTTGAAGGTCAAGTGGCACTTGAGGAGGATATTACCAGGTTACAGGGGATTACAAGAGTCTCTGTGCTGCAGGAGTGCACTATTGATTTCCATCATCTACATGGCTAACCAATGCTGTGCAGCATCGCTGGTAAGGCAAGTGGGCTTGACCCAAGACTCACTGGAGTCAGTCAGCTTTGGGTCATTCTTTGTGTGAGCAGCACATGAGAGCATTAACGTGCCTCTGAGTAGACCAGTCCTGGTCAACGCCACTGAGAAGGAGAGGGTGTGCCGTGCAAGAGGAAATGCAATATGCTTCTGAGAAAATCAGTTCCTTATAACATTGATAAGAAATTTGTGGCCAACTCATTAGGGTCTCATTGTGCTGCCAGGAAACCAGGACCCAGTTCACACAAGCAGATATTGCTGGTGCAAAGGAGCTTCAGAAACAAATTAGAGGGAAAACACAACTAATCTGTATGATGGCAAGGATGGCATCAAAGATTTTATCATGAGTCTTGCATAAATGGTGTTTTCTTTATAGCCTCAGCTCCTGGAATCATGTGATTGCATGAGACTCTCAGTTTTTTTAAGTAAGTTGCTTGCTTTTGTGTTTGCAGAGAAAAGCTAGAAAACATGAATAAAAGTTGAAAAAGCAGAAGGCAAATAAAGAAGACCCCAAAATTATTACTTTTTTTTTAATGTCATGATTTTGAAGCCAATGTTACTATTTTAGCAGGAGGAATGGTGATGCTGTAAATAATGCCTGCATTCTTCGTTTTCCTTTAACTTTTGGAAGTGATGGGATCAGTGATGACAAAGAGTGTGAAAAGGAAATGAAGCTTAATGAAAAAATTGAATAAAGTCAAGTGGGGAGACATCATTAGTGTGAAAAATAGAAAACAACTTGAAGTAGAATTACACAGAAGAATGATGACTGGAAAGAGGTAGGAGAATAGGCAGAGACAGAAACAATGCAGATGATTATGTTTATTAATTCTTGCTGTGCAAGTACATGCTAGACTTGCTGTCCCCATGCTCTCCCAAGATTGCTGTTTGGGAGGCTTAGAAAAGGAGGAAGTTTCCAAAATATTTACATCTTCTTTGGGGCTCTTATAATTATTAAGCATGTGTGCAGGCTGTATCATATTCATTTCCCTTTGAATTTGGGGGTTTTATGACTAGTTTACAAAGAATTAAAAAACCAGATGTGTAGTTTGACTGAAAGAAATGCAAAACAATGGTAATTTTTCTCAGATCTTGACGGTCTTCATTTTAGTTTACATACTGAAATGCACAAATTTATTTTTTCAAAAGAATCATTTGAAATCAGATTGTGTGTAGTGAATCAGGATACGCATTCATCTGAGACATAAACACTTCTGGCTTTAATTAAGAAAACATGGTTTTAAAGGATGTTATTTAGCAGACTGCAATTAAATATAATTTTTTAAATAACTAAATAACTTGCATCTTATGACATGAAACTGAAGGAATATAACTGCAAGATGTATAGCCTGCTTTCCTGGCTTGATTTTTCACTGGTTGGCCCTTCTCTCCAGATCCAGGACTATCATGAATAGAGACTGCCAATTTTACTGAAATTTGGCAAACTCTATTATGGTTTTATGATGTGGTCAAATGTCTACAAAGGAGACAACTATTTTTCTTAATATTCATTAAATTTAAACCCAAGTTTCAGAGGTGAAAAGCAAATGCATTATAAGTCCATGAAAGTCAATAAAATTTCTGTTGACTTCAATGGGCCTTAGTTAAAACCCTATGGGTGAAATCCTGGCCTCACCGAAGTCAAAGGCACCAGGATTTCACCCATAGGGTTTTAACTTCACCTAGGGGGAGGGATAGCTCAGTGGTTTGCGCATTGGCCTGCTAAACCCAGGGTTGTGAGTTCAATCCTTAAGGAGGCCACTTAGGGATCTGGGGCAAAAATTGGTCCTGCTAGTGAAGGCAGGGGGCTGGACTCGATGACCTTTCAAGGTCCCTTCCAGTTCTAGGAGATTGGTATATCTCCAGTTATTACCTATTACCATCTGCAGCCTTGAACAACAGCAATAGCACATTGAGGCTTTGAACTTAAAGTTCCCAAACAAGACTGTATCCTCTTCATACTTGGATGGGAGACATCCATGAGAAAAATACCGGTTTTTGCAGGAATTGGTATTGGTAATACAGCTGATGCACTTCCCTTGGAGGAAATATTGCACTTATGCTGGAGGCACTTTCAGATCACATATAAATGAGAGGTCCTATTTCTGGTCATTAAAGATCCCATGGCATTTACCTCCCCCCAAAAATATGGCTGCTTTTCTGAATGTCCTTGTCCCATTCACATTTGAGTGACACTTTGTGGACCAAACAAAACTTAAGCAATTTTGATAACAACAGTTTTTGATCCAACACATTTGATGAAAATGTTTTGACCAGCACTAATGGATAACTATATCCCTCCTACTCAAGTTGACCTGCAGCTGTGGAATTCATCTACACTTCGCCCACCGCAGAAGAACCTGCATTTGTGCCTCAGTGGGGCTCTGTGCACAGCCACCCCCTGTCTGTTACACAGTTCAGGACAAGGCCCCTCATTTGTAATTCAGAAGAGTACATTGATGTTTGTGAAAGGTGCTATAATAGCAAGTGACTTTTTCTGGCTTTAAAGCCTGGATATTTTTCTCAGCTGAACTGATTATTTTGTGACTGGCCTAACGACTGCTTTGTGAGGTGATACTCTTCCAATTTTTTGTTTAAAATAAAAAATACTTAATCAACAACAAAAATTACAAACAAATATAAACAGCAGTTTAAAAAAGCATAAGTTCTAAACCCCCACCACTTATGTGTCCATTCCAACGATTGTCATTTCTCATTATTAAAGCTGCACCTAGTACAAAATTTTGTTAAGGTGCTAAATTAAAATGCAGACATGTGTCCACCACAGCCTTTCGTTCCCATGATCCCCACTAACTGGGACAGCGGTTCACATGCTTTAAGTGGTTGTGGCTTTCATATGTCTTTATTTCTGGTTTAAGTTACTGTCAATAACACAGGGCCCTTTACCACACTATCTCAGGGTACAAGTTCTTGGAAGCAGTAACAGCTGGGTTGTTTTTCTTCCCGCTTGTGTGATCACTTTAACTTTAATTATAGCTGTTCATTTATTAAAATAAATAACTAAGGAATATAAGTTTTAAATTCCAGCTGTTCAAACAGTCTTTTTATTTTCTTTGTGCACACAGTGTAGTGGGCAGTTTATTGTATCCATTTTCCTTTACAATCTTTTTAATTCTCTCAGAAATGTACCAGATATTTTCCAGACATCCTTGATGATCTCTGTATGAGAGCCCCACTGGGCCAAAATCATGCCCACTGAACAGCATTTCAGTATGAATTAATTTGGCATTGCTTTAAATGTACAAGATGCATACCTGAGGAAATGCACACCTCACAAATCTCTGTTCTAGGTGGTGTTCTGGAGACACTGCTAGTGGTTTGCTGTCCCTCATTCAGTTCAACCCTATGCTGTCTCCTTCATGTGAGGCCCCACGCTGGGGGTCTTCTCCTTTCCAAGCATGCCCCTTTCTTCTGTGCATTTCCCCTGAGGGCATGCCTACATTGCATTCTGATATGTGACTGCAGCACATGTAGACATACCTGATCTAGCTATAGCAGTGAAGCACAGGCTAGCTGCTTGAGTACATACCCAGGATCCCAAGCAGACTTGTACAGCCTGTGCTGCAATCACAGCACTGATTGCAGTGTAGACATATCCTGAGACACATTAGCACTCATCCTTGTGTTCTCTCTGTCTCTCTCTCTCTCACACACACACACACACCCCTCTTCTCTGTGGGACCCCCACTCCACACACTGAAACATCCACTTGTAATAGGTTACATTCACCACTGAGGCACCTCCTTGTGGCTACATCTGGCATTAGCTCTTGCCCTTCCATCAATCTTTCACCCCATGCTCTCTCTCTCTCTCTCTCTCTCTGCAGACTCGGGGTGTTTCCTCTTTGTGACTTGGTCCTTGAGCCAGGTCGCTATAGTTCTGCCCTTCTGGAGGTATCAAAGTCCCACTGGACAAACTGTCTGTCTCCAGTCTCAAGCAGCCTTCTGACCCACTTCCAAGTCTGTGCCACTTTCCCAGTGGCCAATGGAGGAATCCAGGCCTGCCCCTGCTCCAGGTTCCAGCCCAGGGACCCAATACCTGCCAATCACAGCCTGCTCAAACGTTGACCCTATGCTGTTTCACTGGGCTCTTTCCTACCTCTCTTCTAGCCCACTGGGTTACCACTGGAGCTTCTTCCACTCCCTGTGACCACTTTACCCCTCTTGACTTCTTGCCAAGGCAGGCTCCTAGGACTTACTCTTCCCCTAGAGCTCCTCCTTGTACCTAGTAAACTTCTCCCCTCTCTAGAGAGTGACTGCAAAGTCTTCCCTGTAGCCTTTCTCCTATCACCAACTCCCTCTATGAGCCTCCCCCAGTTCCTCCCCCAGCTGGGCTTCATCAGCCATTAGGCTTTAACAGTCCCTGGTTCTCCTCCAGATAATTGGCCTATTTTACCTGTTCAAGCCTCATGTGGAGTGAACACCTGCTTACACCGCTCTCCCATGCATACTGATTATGGACACCTTGCAGTCCATAATCCTACACTCCCTTCCCCATCAAATGTGGAGGTGGACTCTTTCACTTAGAGAGACAAGGTGGATGAGGTAAAATCTTTTATTGGACTAACTTCTCTTGGTGATTTTACTTCGCCTACCTTGTCTATTATCCTGGGACCAAATTGGCTACACTATCATTATGTATCTCTTTCAGATAGGACCATTCTCTCGTCTGCCTCCAAAAAGTAAAATGAGGGGCCTCTTATAACCTCATCTTCCTCATTTCCCCCCATCCTCCAAAGGACTGAAGAAGAGAAGAGGGAGTGGAGATGTCTCTCCCAGCCAGATCCCTGCCTCACTCGTTGCCTGTGATGAGGAGATGCAGCAGAAGGTGTTGTCTCCCAGCAGTAAACAGGTGCTGCAGGCCTGAATCCAGGAGAGATTCAGACTATGAACTATACGATCATTTTTAAGGGCTATCCATCCATTCTAGGCTCTTTTGTACTCTCTCCCATCGGCATAATTACTCCTTCTCAATGAGAGGTGGAAGCTATGTTGGCGGGAGAGCTTTTTACACTCCTGAGCAACGTAAGTCACAATGACTCAAGCGGCAGTGTAGACAAGCCCCTAGGCACCTTTACAATGGTCTGGGAGTATCAAGTGGCCTTAAAATGCCTGTATATCACTTTAAGGCTCATTTATACTGTCAACGTGGCTTTATTGTAAATGAGTATCAGGCCTAAAGGGTGTATCTACACTAAATAAAAAGTTCTAGTTTTTTACCACGTGGTAGCTAACTTATGATAAAATCCTAGGATGGACAAAGCAGTTTGTAGTTTTCACGTGCGTTAGCAGGTAGAGGTAAATAGTAGGGTGAAGCCAAGGGTTTACGGCAACCAGATAACACAGGTGAAAACTACTACTGCCTTGTAGCACATTAGTTAGTTACCATATGTCAAAAACACCTTTTTTCCTAGATAAGGCCCAAGTAATTCACCTGAGATTACACAGGAAGTCTGAGTCAGCGGCAGGAAATGAACCCACATCTCTTGAATTGCATGTCAATGCCTTAATCACAAAACCATCTTTCCTTTCTAAAACAAAATGAGTGCCTGCAGGAGTGTATGGTCACTCACTGGGCCATTCACCCAATCATTCACTCAGCTGATCCTGAGGTTCAGTCTCATACAGTCTGATTCTCAGCACAAGGATTTGCAGATAATCCCTGTGATCCATATTGAAATCTTTTGAAAATGTGCTTGTTGCCAGCTGTCAACCCCATCTATTGTATTCACTACCTAGTGCTATTAGAAATGCAAATTTAGGGCTGATTCTGATCTCGCTTACACAGGAGTAAATCCAGAATAATTCCACTGAACACAGTGGTGTTACTTCAGATTTTCACTGATTTCAGAAGCAGGCTTATAGTGAAGGAATTCATTAATAAAACTGAAATCCCATCATTTTTCATCTGGCTTTTATGTAAATACTGAGTACAACCCAATTACAAGATTTTAACTATTTCATCCAAATATTTTTGTAAGTATTTTGACTTACTGTGTACAAAATGTGCTACGTCCACAAAATTGGTATTTATATTTTACAATAGCAATCATATGGTTTCTATTGCCAATCAATTGACCAGTTTCCTTCCCATTGAAGTCAGTGGCAAAATTATGATTGACTTCAGTGGGATCAGGACCATGCTAAACCACCATCTCTCCTCATGTTGTTTTGCACATTATCCAGCTTGCTAGTTGCTATAAGACAAACCTTCAAAGAGGAAAACGTGATGTCATTTATTGTGGAAGAACAAACAGCTACCCCATTAGAGACCCATGCCAAGTATGCCGCCGCCTATCTAGACGACATAGTCATCCATAGCCCTGACTGGGAAACGCACCTAGGAAAAGTAGAAGCAGTGCTAGATGCCCTGCGGAAGGTCAGCCTCACTGCCAACCCTCTCAAGTGTGTGATAGGACTAGCTGAGGCCAGATACCTCAGGTATGTAGTAGGGAGAGGTTTGGTGAAACCCCAATGGGATAAAGTGGAGGCAATACAAGGTTGGCCTCGACCAGTCCGCAAAAAGCAGGTCAGAGCATTTCTAGGGATAGTAGGATACTATTGGAGATTCATCCCTCATTTCGCCACAAGAGCAGGGCCATTGACAGATCTGGTAAAGGCTCGGGGCCCCGAGATAGTAAAGTGGACTGTTGCAGCAGAAGAAGCATTTGCAGATTTAAGGACAGCCCTTTGCTGTCATCCAGTGCTTATAGCCCCAGACTTTGAGAAGGAATTTATCCTACAAACAGATGCCTCGGAGGTAGGGCTAGGAGCTGTCCTTTCGCAGATGGTAAGGGAGGAGGAACACCCAATCTTGTACCTCAGCTGGAAACTCCTCCCCAGGGAACAAAAGTACACCATTGAAAAGGAATGTTTGGCAGTAAAATGGGCTATGGAGACTCTCCGCTACTACCTACTGGGGCGGCGGTTTACCCTCATGACAGACCATGCCCTGCTCCAGTAGATGCACAGAAACAAGGAGAGGAATGCAAGAGTGACTAAGTCAGTGGTCCCCAACCTTTTCGTCTGGCAGGCACCAGACGAAGGACCGTGGCGGCGGTCAAGCATCCACCAAAATGCCGCCGAATTCGGCGGCGACGCCTCTCGATGACACCGCTTGCTGCTGACAAGCGGCGTCATCGAGAGGCGGTGACGCCGAAATGCTGCCGAATTTTGGCAGCATTTCGGCGGATGCTCGACCGCCGGCCAGGACGCAGGCGCATTGGGGACCCCTGGACTAGGTGGTTCCCATCCCTGCAGTCCTTCCATTTCTGGGTACAGCATAGGGCTGGAAGCCAATATGGCAATGCTGATATCCTGTCATGACAGCACTGCCTCTCGTCCCAAGTAGCCCAACCCCTTGGTGTTGAGCAGGGAGGGGGGGGCAAATATGTGATACAGCATGGCCAGAGGGCAGCTGGAGAGGGTTAGAAGGGAGCCTTATTCCCTGTAGAGGGAAGAAAGTTTGCTATAGATTAATTAAAGCACCTAAAGCCAATTAGAGCACCTGAAGCCAGTCACCTGATAAAAAACCCCTGCTTCAATCAGACAAATGGAGGTGTTGGAGCAGAGAGCAGTTTGGAGGAGTTGGAGCAGAGTGAATTGGCGTTGGAGCAGAGAACAGTTTGGAGGGAAGCAGAAGAAAGTTTGGAGAAGTGCTGCGGTGAGCTAAGAGGACCAAGACTCTAGGTCAGGGGTCGGCAACCGGTGGCTCGTGGCTCGCCAGGGTAAGCACCCTGGCGGGCCAGCCCCCTGGCGGGCCAGCCCGGTTTGTTTATCTGCCGCGTCGGCAAGTTCGGCCGATCGCGGCTCCCACTGGCCGCGGTTCACGGTCCCAGGCCAATGCGGGAGGCAGGAAGCTGCGGCCAGAACATCCCTCGGCTCGTGCCGCTTCCTGCCTCCCGCATTGGCCTGGGACCGCGAACCGCGGCCAGTGGGAGCCGCGATCGGCCGAACTTGCCGACGCGGCAGATAAACAAACCGGGCCGGCCCGCCAGGGTGCTTACCCTGGCGAGCCGCGAGCCACCGGTTGCCGACCCCTGCCCTAGGTAAAGGGACACCTGGCTTGTGCAGAGGGAGGGCAGGAAGCCCCCACAAGCTGAAGGGCAGGAGAGGGAAGTAGCCCAGGGGAACTGCTAGTTCAAGTGGTTTACCGCTATCCCTAGGGCCCCTGGGCTGGGACCCGGAGTAGAGGGCAGGCCCAGGTCCCTCCCTCTCCACTCCCCTCCTCTAGGACACTAGTGGGGCAGTTAATATCCCAGTTCAGAGGCAAGAAACAGTGCCCTGAAACACGCCCCCCCCAAGAAGAGAAAGCATGAGACCCATCATAGTAGTGCCGGCAATTTGCCACAATCATGTATTGCTTTTCTTCCCTCTTAATTAAAATAATGAGATAGCATGTTTTGCATGAAAAAAATAGGCTTTGTGTCTTAGTTCATCTGTTCCTAATATTTATTCCAAAACATAAACTTCAGCCATCTGTGACATCTCTGTTTCTATGGTAATGATTTTTGAGGCCATAAACAGGACTTATAGACCTTATCTTGAAGTGGTCCTTATCTAAAGCAGGCAGGGATCTCATGGTATTTAGCAGAGGTGATTTTTACCAGTTAACATCGTGCACTTTCTGTTTTTAAAACTGTTTCATTAATGCACACCACATTACACTTAGTTTTAGTTACATATTCAAATTATGGTTCCAGAAGGCAATAGAGTCATAGATTAAGTTAGGATTGTACAAATACAAAAATGGCAGTGGGTGTAAAACTAATATATGTAATTATAAAAATGAATCTCGGAATGTCTGTATATGTATTTAGGTTCAGTATTTTCTCAAGGAAGTTATACATACCACAATTCATATATCAGTTTTCAATATTATAAGAAAAGTAAAAAATATTTGATTAAATGAAAATGATGATAATGCAGAGGTGTAGATTTCAAGCTTTAAGCAATCAGAAGAATGCAGAGGTGTAGTTTGAAGCTTTAAGCAATCAGAAGAATGCAGAGTTTCAGACTACAAGTCCAGGTCCATTGGGCCATGCAGCATTCTATAGCAGCAGAAGGCCAACTTTCATGTAGGGGATAGACCAAGCCTATTCTTCAGTTTTGAAAGGATGTATCCAAACTTTGAAAAGACCTGTCTATGCTGGCTGGACACTGATGCAGTTATTTTTCCCAGTTTCCCAGGTTTAAACCAGTATTTACGAATGCCCTGTCCTAAACTAATTTTCCTGGGAAAGTTCCAACACTGAAAGCAGAGGCAAAGAAATCCAAACATGAGGAAAGTACATGTTTTGGATGTAACATTTCAGAATGGGAAATGCTTTCTAAAACATCATCCTGTGCCATAACAAGGGTTTCGTTCACATTTGTGCAAGAAATGGACTAGATTAAAAATGACTGCTATCCCCAGATCCTGCCAGAATACCTAACTCCTTGTGAGAGCCATGAACAGATGTGCCATGAGGTCTCCCTTACGATATTTTGGCTAATTTCGCAAAGCATTGCTTAGGGCATCAAAAAGCACGGTGGTGCTGACTGCTAAGTGATTCCCTTCTCAATACCACACACACACAACCACCTCCTGTGCGGTCAGAAATGCTAGGATGTGACTGAATCCCTTCCCCTCACTCTCACTTGTACACATTTCAGTGCTCATCCCGCTCTGTGCGTCTCATTACAAGTTCTACTTGCACATTGGGTTTTCTGTGAAATGTGCAAGCCATCTGTCACGAGTCTGTTTGTTTTTGAGCTCATACATAAGCCATTTCATTGTGAATAGGGCACTTATCAGTTTCCCTTGTTATTATTTATACTTTGAGGTAGGTTAAGGGGGTCTTAGACCACCAACACACAACTAGAATGCCCAGATGCATGCAGAACTATTTACTATAAATAACAGAAGATGTTTTTCCAAACTAATATTTCTGCTTTTCTTTTAGTTTGATTTTTCATGAGTTCTGACTTTTCTGGTTTTTCCCCCCTGACATATGTTAATAAATGAGGACAGAAACACATTTTAAGTATATTAGGACATCATGAAATGTACTCATAATTCTTCACTGAAAATGTCTAACTTAAAAAAAAAGGAGAGAAAGGGAGAGAGAAAAATTAGGAGGGCTGCCACAACTAGTGTACCATTTAAGAGACTGATATTTTTAACCATGTGTTTTAGGGTGAACAGTGCTGTTAAATTGTCCTTTTTTGTATGGATACCTTAGGTGGCTACCATTATGGTATCTAAATGATGAGCTTACTTACAAGGTAATAAGTGATGTTTTCCCCCTCTCTCTGTGTTTGTGAGTGTGTGAAAGGGCATTATTACTCGTAGAAAGCTTTAATGCAGAAATAGGCTTTATACTCGATCTAAATGCATCCAGGCTGGAGCTCAGTCTGACCTCTTCCAAGGAGGAATTCCATGGCCAGGGTCTTGGCACTTAAAGTGTTCTCCCTCCAAGGGCTGAGTCAAAATATGCTGTTCTTTCTGGGTATCATCTCAGTAGAGCATAGCTGCCTCTGTGGGTTGTGGATAATGAGGCGGTCTCAGAGGACTTCCTTAATATATGTATTTTTTTAACTCTAAAAATGTTCTTTCAAGAGGAGTTATTCAAACTATCATAGAAATATATTCATCTGCTGTTCTCCCAAATCTGGGTGAAGGCTCAATAACTTGATAACCTGAAGTGTGAATTTCATTGTGGGAGTCTTGTTTGATCCATGGGGCCAGATGTGTAAGAAGTAGCAGGTAAAATGAAATGTGACTTCTCCACATGTTTCTGTGTTTCAGTTAGGAATTTCCACAGCCTGCACAGCATTTCTCAAGTGACCTCAACAGGTGTCTGTACCAATAGAATGGTAATTTAACTCACTGCACAACTTATTTAGATTATTCTGTCTCCAAAGGCTTTGGAGTGAGAGGAAAGATTCTTCACTTGTAGATAGATTAACCACTAGTTTACAGCTGTTACAAAGATGTGAAGAACTAGACAAAATCTGCCAGTTTAAGGTCACAAAGTAAGCACAAATAACCAAGTTGATTGTGGAATATGTCTGGATAAATACTACCAAAAAAGTCTGCAAATATTCATTGAATTTTTAAACTAATTGGCTTTAACTGTGTTTAGTCCCTTTTGTGTTAATTTTCCATGACTATTCTAGTGAACGAGTAAAGTGGAAGGCATGTTTGTCAAAAGAACAAACTTTAAAAAGTGTTTTATAGAATATTCACCTAATGTGAACTTAGAATTTGTAACTGAAAACCTGATCCTAAGAGTTATGCTTATAAATCAGGGAACAGAAACATACCAAGTGACCAAAGAGCTAAATCAAAACAGCTAGAATATACGCAATAAACTGCTTGCAAATAAATGACAAGCCAAGAATTATTAGACAAATCAAGAATAAATTCTGACTAGAGTTGGTCGGGAGCTTTTTGACAACATTTTTTGGTTGAAAAATGTCAATTAGTTGAAACCAAAGCTTTTCATGGAAACATATCAGTTTTTATGACACTTTCATTAGGAAGGTGTCTTGGGTCCAGGGTGCAATCTGTGGTCAAAACACAAGAGCTCTACTGAATAATAGCCAATAGCCTAAGGGTTAGATCTCTCACTTGAACTGTGGGAGGCCTAACTTCAAGTGTCTGCTCCAATTCAAGCAGAACACACATGCACCATTGGTTTTGGGAAGGTTTCTTGGGTCCAGGATGGAATTTCTGGTCAGAACCAGAGAAAAGCCTACCCCAGAATAGCCAATATCCCAGTAGTTGGGGCAGCCATAACTGGGATGTGGAAGACTCAGGTTCAAGTCCCTGCTATGCCTGTATCTCCCACCGTCCAAGTGTGTGCCCTAACGGTGGGGATATTGGCTATTTGGGGTTGTATATCCTTCTCTGGCTTTTTCTCTGAAATTTTTTGAAAATTCTTGGTTTCAGAATGGAATGCAAACATTTTTGGAAAACGGATTATCTTTTTCTGGTAAGCCCTAATTCTGACTTCATGCAACTCACAAGCAGAAAAATAGGCAAAATTTGCCAGATAAATTATCCATTAAGAATTCTGCATGCACCTCTATTGTAGACATGGCCTGGAGGCCATATTTTTTTAGGAGCTCACAAAATGAAGTTGACCACTAAAGAAAGATGTAACCTAGCTTCTGTATGTTTCTTTCTTGACTGATGTTGTTCACACCTGCTGTAAAACGTATCTAGGAAAATCTTCACTTCATATACACAACTTGTACAGATTCTGTACTGAAAGAATTCAGACCTGTGACAGTGTCCTGGAACTCAAGTTAGGTTTATGCAAGTGATCTCAAATGAAGGCTGTTCTGCCACAAGAAACTGTTGTGTTTGTTTTGTTTGCTTCTTTGTCTGTTCCAAATAGTTAAAAGAAAAATGTTTAGAAATATTAGGCAGAGCTTTGAACATTGCTAGGGCCCTACCAAATTCACAGCCATGAAAAACGTGTCATGAACCTTGAAATTTGGTCTCCCCCTGTGAAATCTGGTCTTTTGTGTGCTTTTACCTTATACTATACCAATTTCATGGGGGAGACCAGAGTTTCTCAAATTGAGAGTCCTAACCAGAAAAAGGGAGTTGCAGGAGGGTCACAAGGTTATTTTAGGGGGGACTGTGGTATCGCCACCCTTACTTCTGCGCTGCCTTCAGAGCTAGGTGGCTGAAGAGCAGTGGCTGTTGGCCAGGTGCCCAGGTCTGAAGGCAGTGCCCTGCCAGCAGCAGCACAGAAGTAAGGGTGGCAATACCATACCATGTCTCCCTTACTTCTGCATTGATGCCTTCAGAGCTCGGTGACCAGAGAGTGGCAGCTGCTGACCGAGGACCCAGCTCTGCAGGCAGCAGGGCAGAAGTAAGGATGGCAATACCATACTATGCCATCCTTACTTCTGCACTGCTGCTGGCGGCAGCTCTGCCTTCAGAGCTGGGCTCTCGGGTGGCAGCTGCTGCTCTCCAGCTGCCCAGCTCCGAAGGCAGTGCCACTACCAGCAGCAGCGCAGAAGTAGGGGTAACAGTACTGCAACCCCCACTACAATAACCTTGCGACCCCACACACACACACACAATTCCTTTTTGGGTCAGGACCCCTACAATTACAACACCGTGAAATTTCAGATTCAAATAGCTGAAATCATAAAATTTACTATTTTTAAAATGCTATGATCGTGAAATTGACCAAAATGGACCGTGAATTTGGTAGAGCCCTAAACATTACTATTGGTACTCTTTTTAATATCCTGCCACCTGAAACCCTAAGCTGTTCTAGAATAATGAGTCCAACTTGTGTGCGTCTCAGACACAGTAGAAAATTATAAAGTCATGATACTGAAGTCTGATATATTTCAGGGAATAGAAACAAGTTATACCCATTAGGAAGGGGGAGATTCCCTACTGTTCCATGAAATAATCCTTATGACTAGCTTGGAGGGTTCACAAGATGTTGGACCTTAAACCAATCACTTGTCTAGGAGTGAATATTATTCATCTTCTCCTCGGTCGAATATATTGCTTTTTTACTGGGGGCCATAGAAGGAGGAACTCCACATTGGGAGTGAAGAAAGAAGCATTTCTATGGCAGATTGTTTGGTTTTTAAATGGTGGCTCTTTGGTTGCTGCTTGAAGGTTGGGAATGTTCAAATCAGTGGGCAGAGCACAGGTGAAGTGTGAAGGCTCTGGAATTTATCACCCAGCTATCACCAGCACATATGGATATATCTCATTTCTACATATGTACTGATTTGCAAGTGATATTATATATAGGATCACTTCACGCATGACTAAAATACAACCATCGATTAACAGTGCATAGCAACGGTAGACAACAGTTCAGGCCGGAAAGTGAAGAATTAATTTTAGGCTACTGGTGAATTTGGAAGGGCAGAATGTAATTACCCATGCTGGCATCTGCCCAGCACACCAAGGCTGTAACACCTCTTAGCACATGAAGTATCACGGTTTTTAATCTATCTACTTTAGGTATTCATTATAGGCTACCTTAGTAAGTGGTGGGGCTCTTGGTTTTATGTCTCATACACAAAGGCTCACATAAACCTACAAAAGCCAGTGAGCCTGAAATAATACAGAGGCCCTGCTGTTCCTTTCTCTTTCCCACACAGATTTAATGATTAAAAGCTCCAAGAGTAACAGTAAGGAATAGAAATAGAGAATTTGCAGCAGGTGTTTTGCCTGAAGGCTCAGTGCATTACAATTCCACCTGTGCTTATCTAATTCCAGCCAACTCAACCTTCTACCACCTCATTCTCTAATAAGGTAGAGAACTTAGTGTCTCAAAATTGGAAGAGAGAAGAAGGTGGGAAGAAAAAGTGCATTGGGCCTGCCTTTGGCTACTAAACTTTTTCCTCTGAACTATACCTTCTGTGGTAAATAGCTATGTGGATCACACCACAAACTGCTCGGCTTGCTAGAAGAAAACAAAATTAAAGTTCCATAAAAGTTCCAGATGTATCCAGTTGTATGAGTGACTAGTCTGCAACCTACGTGGTGAACATGGAGTTACTTATGACGGGCTAGAAAGTTGTGACACTGACCCCATTGTATCATGATTAGTGGCGCTGGAGTCAGAGGGCCCATGTTCTCTGGAAGGACTATTATTGATGAGGTACCAGGAAAACAGAGAACGTGGGGGGTTAGGCTGGAATGGAAGAAACACATGACCCTGTGGACAGAGCAGTGGGCAGGCTTTAATAAAGCTTTTCAACTTAATGTGCATTCAGCTTCACTCTTTGTGAATGAAATGTGGTGGCAGCATCAGAGCTGTGAGTTCTCTGCAGTGCAGCAGCTGGTAGCATGAGCCATGGAACTGGGTTTGAAGTCCCATCCTGAGCCTTGAATTTTGCAGTCACAAACATAGCCCAGGGGAGGGGGCTGTTCGAGCTATGCACAGACCTGGCCAGGCAGGACAACAACAACAACAGCATCAGGAAAGTAAAGCGGTTACTTTATCTTACTGGGGAGCAAAGCAGAGCTCATTACTGCCTCCAGTCTCTCAGCAGTCCTTGGAGCCCTGGGGACCTATTGATCCCCAAAGCAGAACAAAACTCTAGAGTGACACAGGTTTTTTGCTAGAAACCATCCAAAGCAGATGGGATGGACCCCATTTTACTGCCTTACACACCCTGGCTGCTCCATGCAATTTTGGGGATTTGACAGACTCCTTGATTCGGAACAGGATAGTCTGCAGCACTGGGGAACACCACTTATGGAAGCAGCTGCTCCTGGAAGGCAATCTCACATGAGACAGATGCTTAGACATGGGGCATGTAGCAGAAGCCTCAAGAGAAAGGATGAAAGCCTTCGGAGGCACAACACCCCCAGAAGTACCTATATAGTGAGACATCAGCAAAGGGGAGCAGGTGACCAGGGTTCCATACCCTCATTTAGGCCTGGTCTACACTAGGGTTGGGGGTCGAACTAAGGTACGCGACTTCAGCTACGCGAATAGCGTAGCTGAAGTTGAACTACCTTAGTTCGAACTTCTTACCTGTCCAGACACCGCGGGATCGAAGTCCGCGGCTCCCCCGTCGACTCCGCCACCGCCGTTTGCGGTGGTGGAGTTCCGGAGTCGACGGGAGCGCGTTCGGAGTTCGAACTCCGAGAAGTCGAACGCTACCCGTCAACCCGGCCGTAAGTATGGACGTACCCTTAGATGCATTTACTGTGGGAGACAGCATGAGCAGGTAAAGGAGAAGTGCTCCACACCAGCACAGCATTGCAAGGAGTGCGGTGGCAAGTTGAACCATTTTAGCAGTGTGTGGAAGAGCAAAGGAATGTACAAGAAAGATTCAGTCAGACTTGGAAAAGAGGGAGATGGCATATCGGGCATTAGTGATTCCATCGTGATTCCTTGAATCCGAAAGCATTTCAGATCAGGCTGTCAGAACAGGAAAGCAACAAGGGACAATACCAACCTCCATGCAACAATGTTAACAGGGAAAACACCCTGTGTGATTTCAGCTGAATAGCGGGGCCTCCTGCAATGTGATTCCTTGGGCTGAATTGGACTAAAAAACACCCATTACGAACAGCGGGGAGCAATCTAGTACTGTACCATGATAGCATAATGCAGCCCTTATGAAAATATGACCTCAGAGTAACTCACCCAGAAAATAACCAACAGTACGAACTGAAGTTTGTGGTGGTGCATAGTAAGCCCCACAGACTCCTCTTGGGGAATACAGCCATATAAGCCATGGATCTGATCAGAGTTCAGTATCAGAATTTTTTAGCTGCATTGAAGGACAGCTGCTCATTGAGAGAAAATTGAAAGCAGATCCCAATAAGATCAAGGTGGTCAGAGACCTGGAAACTCCAGTGGATATGAAAGAGGTCAGCACTTTACACGGACGATCAATTTTCTGTCCAAGTTCTGTCCACACCTTGCTGCAGTCGCAGAACCCATACGTCAGCACACAGGGCAGCACGTTGAGTGGGGCCGGGCAGGTCCCCAAGAGCAAGCATTTGACATGCCAAAACAAATGACAGTGGTACGACTGTCCTGCAGTAGTACCATCCGGGAGAACCGGGATTGGGTGTAGCTCTTTTGCAGGAGCAGCCAGTCGCTTATGCCAACAGAGTCCTGCCAGAGACTGAACAGGGGTACACCCAGACAGGAAATGAGCTGCTGGCTGTGGTATTTGGAGTGGAGCAATTACATCAGTACACCTGTGACCACCCAGTAAGAGTCAATCAGACCACAGACCCCTAGAGACAATCATGGCAAAGTTCCTTCTAAGTGCTCCAAAGAGACTGCAGTGCATGCTGATGCACCTCCAGTGCTACCAGGTAGAGATCAGATACGATCCAGGACAATTATTTGTGTTAGCTGACACGTGAGCAGGGCATAGATACCCAGCGTCAGCAAGTTGGAGGAAGAGTATTAGGACACTGAATCCATTAGCATGCTGCACTATCTCCCAGGTTCAACAGCAAAGCTGATGGAAATCAAAGAGGCTACGGAGAAGGACGTCCAACTACAGTCAGTCAAGAGAGTGATATTACAAGGTGGCCAAAAGAAAAAAGCCAAGTACCAGAATCATATTTTAAAGCAGGGTTGCAACCAGAATTTTCCTAAGGACAGAGCCCAGAGCTCTCCCTCCCCTGCCATGCACCCAGCTCCAAGTTCTCTCCTCCAGAATCTTGTCCTGCATAGGCTCCCCCTCCCTCACTGCCTCTGCACCCAGCTCTGAGCTCTCCTTTCTGCACCTAACCTCAATCTCCGTGTCCTGAGGTCTACCCAGAGCGGTGGTCAGGCTGAAAAGCACCATCCACAGCTACAGGAGATCGGAGGCGTGGGAAAGAGGGTTTCAATTATTTGTTTTTAAGGTTTATGTTAAAACATCTTTTCTCCTTTACAAATATATCTTGATCAGTGGACCTGGAGTCAGAGGCCTCACCTTCCCTGCAGGAACTGTTATTGACAAGACATCAGGAAAACAGGGAACATGAGCAGTTAGCCAGGAAGCAGCCCAGCTGCACGGACAGAGCAGCACACAGGGTTTAATGAAGTTCCACTTTGTTCAATTTAACCTGCATTCAGCTTCACACTTTGCAAATGAAACACCCAAAGATGGTCTTTTCACAGTCCACAACCCCCCTATTTTTACATTCCAACTCCCCAGTTGATGGAACTATAGCAATATAAATGGGTGGTGGCTGAGAGCCAAAGTGACAGCTGAGAAATTAATAGTACAGAGATGGAAATCTCTTTGCATTTTGTTCCTAAAATAGTGGGGCTTGTAACAATAGGTGAATTAGCAGCTCTGGGGAGTGTATCCTTCTGACTATAGAGACATTTAATGCATGGGTCTCCCTTCCTATCTGATAGAGTGCCCTTAGTGAGTAATAGTCACACTTACTCAAGTAAATATGCCCTCAATAAACTGAGAGCATGTGATCAATCCAGTCAGATACTTTGTAAAACGAAAACTGGAGACAATAATATAATATACATTTATAGCCTCTGTGTAATTCTCTCTCTCATATTGTATCTAAGCAGGCTTTAAAATATTATAAGAGATTAAATTAAGGGGAAAACATTTTCCCAAGATGCAAAGGGAATTTTCAGGCAGCCATAATTGAGACTCAGAGGCTTAGCGGCCAGTCCTCTAATGAGTGTGGGAACCTAAATTAGAGCACAGCAATATAATCACATATTAACAGCCCAGAATCTGCTAGTGTGCTACCTGGAATTCATTCATCATACTGCCGTCATTCATTAGCTCTTCTTACTGACTGCTTTGGACCAACCAACTCTACTAAAACACTCTATAAATTTCCAATGAGATTATCATAGCAAAGTTTATTGCCTGTGAACAGATAAGGTTGTTTCTGTTTTTTTGTAGGCACAATAAAGAGCAAAATTCAAACTAACATTAAATACGATTCTCCCAGTAATTATTCAGCAGGCAGCAGTCTTAACAAACTCTAGTAGGCATAGGTAACAAAGTGCAACTTTTGAAAGTATTAGAGTACTCATATGTAGCAAATGCTTAGATGTAATGCAAGGAATACGTGGGTGGAAAGCAGAGGCAGAAAATTAATGGTGGGGAAAGAAAAGTGGCTGCAACATCACCTCCAACTGGGGGCATATATGGGCCATCACAGCCCCAGATGGGCGTAGTGCTGTCTGGGGAGGGGTTGTAAATCAGACAGCTAAGAGATGCAGCCTGCCCTCAGTTTGTACCGGAAAACGGCATTGTTTTAACCACCATGTGTGATTCAGGCCTCCAATTGATCTACGCTGTCAACTACATTTGGGGGTTTTGCAGGGGATGTAGCATGCTACCGCTCTCAGGGGTACAGCCTCACACTCTTCAGAATATCAAACCACTCACTGATCCTTGTGCAGCCTAAACCTTCCCCAACGGGCCTCCCCTGGGGGCTGTACTCTCCAGAGCAAGTAGGAAGTGATCTCAGTAGAAGAATATGGGGCCTGTACATGAGCATTTGCACAGCAGAATGCTGGGAAATGTATGAGTCTTTGCCCAGCAGTTTTAGTCTTTCTCTTCTACACTGAAGTAGTTTTTCTGACATTTTAATCTTTAAACTTTTCTTTCGGGATTGCCTAGTGCATATTTTTGAGCCACTACAGTTGAGACCTCTCAAGCAATTATAGCTGCTGTTCACATGCTAATTCAGAGTAGATGTGAGATCTTCGAGATCTGACTTATTCTTCAGTGGCCAGCAACCTTCTCAATCATGACTGCTCATCTCCTAGGCCTATTGTACATGGTCAGCAAATATTCTAATCAAATTAATGGATCTGTTCATTTCAGAGTGGAGAGAAATGGAGCCTTGTTAAATGTTTAAGTCTTCCCATCTGTTCATACAGTGATTCTTGTTCAAATGAACGGAAGGTCCATTCACCAAAATAGTAATAGTATCTTATATTTCTTTAGCACTTTTCATCCCAAAGTGCTTTAGAGACTGGTAATTATATCCAGGAATCACCCACACCTGAAATGCAGTCAGCTCCAAGGTGAAATACAGCAGCTGTTTAACAGTACATAGCAACACTACAATTTAGGAATGGCCACAAAGAACAATACTTTATCCAAGTGAAACTTTCAGGGGGAACTTAGCAATGCAGAACTGGAAGCTAGCCAGGGCACCTTAATTTGTATCAAAAGTGCTGTGGGATCTTTGGTGACCAAGAGTGGTTAGGAGAGTGGAGAGTGGTATGTTCCCATACCGCCTTACCTTCAAGCTTGGCAGTGTGAGATAGAAGCAACTGACATGTGTGACATATGATCAAAATGAGAAATACCTTTGTTCTGTTATACATTGCACCATAAATAATGGATTATGATTTTTAACTGTAAAACCTGGTTTAAGAATGGGGTCTCACTATGTAAACAAAATAACTATTTACATAAAAAGAAAACTAGACAAATAGAATTTCCCTCACATGTAACTGTAAGGAACCCCATGCGTGGCTCAGTGGTGAGATTTGAACCTAGGGCCGTCAGACCCCAGCATAGACCTCGACCACTTAAACTAGAGGACTTAATGTTATTTACTCTGTTTTCCAGCCACTAATGAGAAATGTGACACAGATGGTTTTTTTGCCAGCAAGTTACACAATTGTTTGCTCTCAACAGCAACAGACTGTTGGGGATCAGGATTCTTGGTTTCTATTCCTGTCTCTGGAAGGCCAATATTATCTAGTGGTTAAAGCAGTGGCTACAGGTGCATAGATTTTTCATATCCAGACTGAGGAAGCATGGATAAGATTTGGGTATGTCATATTACAGTTCTGGGTTCTGCTTCTGGTTCTAAGGAAAGGAAGAAGTAAGAGCAGCAGAATAAGGATAATGGACTTCAAAAAAGCAGACTTTAACAAACTCAGAGAACTGGTAGGTAAGGTCCCATGGGAAGAAAACCTAAGAGAAAAAGGAGTTCAGTTCGGTCATGCTTTGTCAAGTAGTTCTTATTTGTACTGTTCTTATTGGTATTGTTAACTTTTATATTGTTGTACCTAAAGCCAACCAGGCCAGGGCCCATTGAGCTAGACACTCTACAAACATATAGTAAAGGATAGTTCCTGCCCCAAAGAGCTTATAGGTTCCATTGATTTCAGTGGGTCTGCTCACATGCGTAAGGGCTGCCAGGTTGCTCCCAAGAGTTGTTTTTTTTAAAGTTTCTGGCTTTGTTTTCAGCTTATGAAAAAGAGGGCAGATTTTAACTAGTCTATAGCCTGGGACTCGGCGGGGTTCCCCCATCCCACTGAAATATTTCATTGCCATTCATGCTACAGTTTTGGGAAGACATACAGCCCCTTGACAGACATTATACACTTCCATTTACAGTGATAGCCTTCAGAAATGGTGCTTTGTTTGCTGCATTGACATTCTTTAAGTTCTTTTCCACATTTTTCTGTTGGTTCAGACAATCTGAATCTTGAAATGATGGAAGGATACCTGCAGCTTCCTGGGTGAACTGGTGCTGTTGGCCGCCAAGCCAAACACTTGTGCTATAGTTTACCGCTCCACCAGAATTCAGGAAAACCTTAAACTCATAGACTGCATCCCAAGTAGACAGTGAGTAAATGTTTAGTCTGAGGTATGTTATCTTATTTCTTTTTGATTTAACAACCAACATTTAACCTGTTCTTGTTTGTTTGTTTTTGTATTGTTTTGGTTTGTTTTTTAAACGCTGTCTTTGAAAAATATATTCAAGTCAGATTAACTTGAGCCTCCATCTTTCTGACTTTGCTGAAATCACAAGAAGCTCTCTGGGTCAATGGTGGAGGGTGGAAAATTGTTGTTATAGACTCTGCTTCTGGAGAATCCCTGGTTCATATAAGGAAAATGTTACTTAGGCAGAATGTTTTGATGTAAATCAAAAAGTGTCAAACATCTTATTTAATACTGTCAAAAGAGCATCCCTTTCATGAAATATTGGAGATGTTCCAATGTACAGTTCAGCTGGGTAGTGTTATGGGTCAGATTAAGACCTTCTGTGTTGAATCCTTGGTATTGCTTTGTGGTTACAGAGGATAATTACAGTACAGAATGAGTTGGCTTTGCTATTGCTGATGCTTTTGCTGACAATGCTTAGATGTTCACTTGAGTAGTGGAATTTCTTTGGCCGTGGAATTCACTCCACTAGAGGGGAGGCCGCCAATGTGCAAGGCACATCCTTTTGGTCCAACATATGTATGACTGTTTGCGATGGCTAAAACAGTTTTTCTTACAGTGCGATGGCATTGAGTATTATGTAAAAGGGGCTGTTTATGTTGCTTATTGCAAGGAGTTTAATCCTATGTATGACTACCGTTTTTTATGTCTCATGTTCCCTTGTGATACAGTCAAGTGTGCATAAAAATTATTAAATACATTTAAAATAATTATTTTTGACTCAATATCATAACCACATCAGATTGCATCTGGCTGAAACCCTTAAATTAAACTGCTCCTTGATTAACTAATTCTTTTAAATTCATTGGAATTACATCAGGGTTCAATTTGTCTGAGAAAGCAGAATTTTCAAGCCCTGGGCTTGTTGGGGTGTCCAGTTGCACTTTGGGATATTCAAATAATCACTTGGGTGACTCAGCTGGACATTTGAGTGCCTACGCATGGTTTTGAGAGCCTGTTTACAGACCTGGGAGTCCAGGTTTGAAAACTGGGCTCTATTTGTACAGCTTCAGTCATGATGCACTATTTGTCTTTAACAATTAATGTGACCACTGCCATGGGCAGACAGCTGAGTTGTTTGTCCCAGGCCCAGTGGTACCTCCTTTTCAGGCCTGCCCAAGCTCTGGCCTCTAGCTGGAGCCTTTGCCTTTCTGACTTTAACTTTCAAGCTTCCTTGTTGGGGGTCTCCATTTTTTGACTGGCTGCCCAGATAGTGGGGTCAATGGAACGAGTGCACTCTAGCTGCCTGGCACAATCTGACCATTGCTGGGTTGTTTATACAGTACTGACTTAGTGAGAGAAGGGTCAGCCTCTGAATTACCAAGTCCAGTTCCTGATGCACTTTGGTTTTCCTTAGAGATCGCCCATCCCAGTACTGACCCAGTTTCACCTTGCTTTACTTGGGAGTGCTAATGGGACAACATCACAAGATTTTATGAGTTCTTCATTTTTTTCAAGTGTATATTTAAGTAGCCCCACAGAGCCGCAACACTGGATCTAGAAGAAATAAATGATGAGACCTTGAAAACAGCATAAAACAAAATGGATAGAAATGTGCAAAATCTCATAAACATGTTTTCATTAGTTTTGCATAGGCCTGTCATTTACAGTATCTACCTTGCCATAGACCATCTGATGAAAGGTGCTCTGAGGTATTGTCCTTTACTGGAGACAGGCTACTGAACTACTTGCTACAGCAATCGTCCCCTTAGAAATAGTCTCTTGATGACCCTACTCCCACACCCAAATTCTTATATATCATTAATGAGTCAGGGCCAAAATCTCTGCTAGTGTAAACTGGTGCATCTCCATTAACTTCCTGTGTGCTGTACCTGTATTAGAATGTGGCCCTAAAGCTGTGAAGAAATGTACATTCACAAACTCTGATCCAACAGTCTGTTCATACCACCACAGTAGCCATACTAACAAGGTGTTATCCAAAGTGTTTAAACGTCAGATGAGATGGGATATCTCTTCAGTTTGTAGACTATCCCAACACTGCAAGACTTAGAGCTTTTACTTTGATAGTCACTGCAAATGTGCCAGTTTTATCTAGTCACACTTAATATCTGAGCGATGTCTGCAAACATGGATGGAGATATATATTTATATGGATATGAGATTATTATTCCCCATGAGATGAGGGGAAATTTGGCAGTAGCCATGCCAATAGTTTTAGATTACTTGAGTTGCAGTGAGAGATTCTACATTCCTAAATCCCCGAAGGCATATGTGAATTATCTGAGGATTGAATTCACTCTGAAAGAGTATTGGACATAACAGTGTGATATATCCTTTATCACTGTTACAGAGAGAAATAAATGGACACATTAATGTAACATCCAGTAGAGTGTCTCAGTGTCCTTTACCCAGTTCTTCATGCCTAACATCATACAGAACGTCCATCTTGCTAGCCACATGTGTGTTCAGTAGGAGCTCTCTTATCCTGTCTTCAGAATATCTCTGTGGCATGAAGCCGGCTTGTTCCTGCTGAAATAAGTAAAGGAAATATCTCCCTTACTTACTTCAGCAGGAACAAGCAGCCTTCTTGCCACAGAGATACTTTGTAGATAGTATAAGAAAGTTCCTACTTAACACACATGTTGCTAGCAAGATAGACGACACCATTTCAGTCTTCTTACTTAGGGCCTGATCCAAAGCCCGCTCAAATGAATGGGGGTCTTTCTATTGACTTAAACAGGGTTTAGCTCAGGCCTTTAATGAGGAAATGGTCTTCACCTGAATAATATTATTTATTTAAAACGGGTGTGAAATTTGTTAAATTAAAACTTTGGAGAAATCTTCTGTCCCCTGAAATAACAGCTCTGATATTTTTCAGGTAGAGCTGGGCGAATACTGTAGAATAGCTTCTGAGTATTCAGTCAAATTTTTAAATGAAGTTGTTTGACATGAAGAATAGGGTCCTCATTGTTTCTGTCAGAGCTCTGAAAACCTCAACATATTCCCTCTGGCTCATACCCACTCTATATATGCATGGTCTCACTAACCTATTCTCAAACATAAGACATCCAGTCTCTTTCTGGACAAGGAAATTAGGACAGAATTACCTATAGAGCCAGTCTGGGCCACACCTTAATCATGCAAAATGTCTGCTTTTGAGTAGATTCTCCCCTTGATGAGAAGCTGAAACTCCCAATAACATTAATGAAGAATATAACTATAGATCATCTGGATTTTTTTTTACAGTATTCAACAAGATCTTGGTATAGATAATATTAACAGGAGACTAACCAAGGAAATTATGATGCTTGGACTATGTCTCTGAGTGATGCATGATTATAATTTTCCAGATTGCATTCAGATGTCAAAACTGGAAGCTGTTTCTGCAAACAGTCAGTATTCAGATTGACAAGAGAGAAGATGGTAATAATAACCAATAGAAAATGAAATGAGGAACTCTATATAGCATATTATTGGCATGTAAGATAACATGCAGCGTCATTAGATGGTGAATGTTTTAGTTAACGTGTAGACAAACAATAATAAATGTTGAATTTGGCTACTGAATATAGTTATTTCAAGTTTCTTAAAAAATACTGGGAAACATGACCCACAGATTTATCTGTGCATTCCTTTTGCCTTATTTGAGTGAAAAAGGTAATTCTCTAGCATGATCATCTATCTATCTAGCCATCCATCCACTGCAATATCTGAGCACCTCTGTAATATCCAAGAAAAGTCTCTGACCCCAACTACCATGTTTGTTTCATTTTAGATCAAAGCATATTACTGTTTTTAATGAGTAATATTTGAGGCTTATCCGACAAAGGATTTGGGCACATAGATGGGACAGTTTGGGGAAAATTTATATTGCTGCTTCCCAGAGTAAGGCTAAATGGAGATTTTCAGGGCTTGGTTGCATTAAGGTCTCTTTACACAGTAAAACCATTTATATGGTAATGGGAATGTAAACAGCAACCAGGCCCTCATTCTCCAAGGCTTTCAATTAGGTACCTCTCATGAATATTGAAATTCACAGGAGACCTTTTATAAAAAGGAATCACTCTCAGTGTTTCAGCACAAATTGGGTAGCCCAGAGTCATAAGAAATGTACAAAAGTAAATTTAAAAGTCTATTTTTAATGTGTTTCTGAATGTCTGAAACCACCAGAAAGGTTCAGGTTTCATTCTAAGCTCCAGGATGATGCTTCACGCAGACTGGTGCTCTTATGCTGACATGCACAGACACATAAAATATACATTTTTGAATTTTGTTCAAAGTCAGCGTTAGCCTAAAAAAAGTGGATGATCCAAAGAAAATGTGTTTAGTGTCCAAAATGCCTGTTGTTCTCTCACTTCAAATATTGACATTTGTCTGGGTGACTCTTGCTGTTTGTGTTGTCCACAGACCAATTTAACTTGACAGAACAAGGAGTAATGGTCTCAAGTTGCAGAGGGGGAGGTTTAGGCTGGATATTAGGAAAAACTTTTTCACTAGTAGGGTGGTGAAGAACTGGAATGGGTTACCTAGGGAGGTAGTGGAATCTCCTTCCTTAGAGGTTTTTAAGGTCAGGCTTGACAAAGCCCTGGCTGGGATGATTTAGTTGGGTTTGGTCCTGCTTTGGAGCAGGGGGTTGGACTAGATGACATCCTGAGGTCCCTTCCAACCCTGAGATTCTATGATTCTATGAACTTAAGCTAGGTTGCCAAGAAATAGGATTTGTCTCTGTTGGAAATTTCATAATCAAGGCCACGCTTCTGTATACATTTTTTGTCTAACTTACATTTTGTTTGGAAATTGCAATAAATCAATTTAATTTGAAAAGCTACACACCCTATTACACTTTCTACAGTGGATCTCATAAAGTGACATATAGTCTGCATTCATTCACAATAACCTTCAGTATTTCCTTTTCTTTTTCGTGTGTGTGTGTATTTTCAGACAGGTAACATACAAGGTCTGATCTTTTGGTACTCAGGGTTTTAATTCACTCAGTTGTTTGTTTTTAGTTGTCTCTCCAACACAGCTGTTACAAGGAGAGATTTTTTTTAAGCTTATAAGAAGAGCAGATCTACAGCTATATAGAAGGTAGAGGAGAGCATTCTTTCTACTCTTAGCTTGGCCGAATTATTTATTTTTCTCATGAAAAAAGGCAGCTCCTTCTAAAGACTTACTAATTTTTGAACTTTGCAATCTTGACAAAGGTGACACAATAGTGTTATGAAATGTATATCTCACTTCTTGATTGTTGTGTTGTCATGTCATGGGGTAGTGTATCAACAAAGGAGTAAAAGACTGTGCTACTATCATCTTATTAGCTTGTTCACACTGTTCCCTTTAGTCCCACTTTTTACTTTGTGTGATTATTCAGGCTTATATTTGCGGTCAGTATGAACAGATGAAATAAAATTCCAGTAATAAACTGTGTCCTTCTACCATCTTTCTTTGTGACACAAAATGTTTCAGTGTTAGAATAGACTAAATCCACTACTATCTGCACCACAAAGAATATTACTGGCTTTCCTGCACCCATAATGGCAATTTTCCAGAAACAAGGGTGGGAAATTCCAAGACCTTGTGGAGCTCATGTTCTCTTGAAAGCAAAAATTAAAGAAAAGTGCAGGTATTCTACTGCAGTATATTGATGAAAGGAAAGCAGAGACTTAATACTCTGTGTTATGCAGTCAAACAAAGAGAGTGCTAAGGTACAGAAATTTATTTTGATAAATATGAAGCATACAATATATCAGATGCAACAACAGTTTTTGCTGGATACAAATTCCATTGAGGAGACGTATCTTTTTCCACATTTTACTAAGTTATTGTTTGTTGGTCTGGCATACTCTAAAACAGATTGACCTAATAGCCTCATATTTGGAGTCACAAATTGCTTTTGGAGAGTTCTGGTGCCTTTGAATGATCTAGAGGGCTTACAAGGTAATTAAAAATAATTAGATGCTATTTTCACATTCATATGAGTATTGTGGTGTCCTAAATACCCCCATAGGCATGCTTGTGCATGCTTTAAGAAACAGGCGCCTGCTTGATGTACACTTCCTCAGCTCTACATCAGTGCCTTAACTGCTGTTGTCTTCTACCAAAAAGTTACATGGGTAAGTGGAGTATGCTCATGGCTTCAAACCCAGACATCTTGAGTTCTACTTCATCTATACTACAAACTAGCCTTTGAACTTGTTTTCATTTGTGTTGTACTTTACAAACATTATTTTGTTAGGCCTCACAACACCTCTGTGAAGTAGGCAAATCTCACAATACTTTCTCATTTGAGGAGTTAGGGAAATTGAGGCTGAGACAAGGTAAGACATTTGCCTCAGCTCATATGGCAAGTTAGGGGGATAATCAGTACTGGAGCCTAGGGCTCCTGCCTGGTAGGTAGATGTCCAAGCCACTAGACCTTGGTGCCTTCCAGGCAGATCAGAACCTCTTGATGTCTCATTTTATACCTCTGTATAACAGGGGTAAGGATACTTAACTATGCAAGTATAGCTGTGAACACTTTAAATGCTTTCAGTTTCTAGATTTCGTGCATGGTGAGTATCATTAACACCATTTTACCAACAGATAGAATGAGACTCCAAGAGGAGTCTCCAGGCAAGTCATTTAGCCTCCCTGTGACTCTGTTTGCCCCATCTGTAAAACAGCCAGAAGAACTCACAGGGCTGCCCTGAAGAGTAATCAGTTAATGTTTTTATAGTGCCTTTGAAAATATGATGCTCTATATTATGGTGAAATGACACTGTGCCTCCACTGCTGCTACCAACACTACTCACTGCTATTTATACTTGTGCTAGCTCAGTCAGAGCTAGTGTATGTGTACACAAGCAGGGGAATCACACCCATAGCTTATAATGGAGACATAGCCATAATCATGAGCCATGTTTTAAAATCTTGGCCTCTTTCTCTCTCACACGCGCGCTCTCTCCTCGTATGTTGATCTTATCTGCCTGTCCTAACTATCCTTATCTTGATCTAGCTATGTATTTTACTAAACCAATCACCATATCTTGACACGAAATGAAAATTTTAGTGGGGTGCTGCCAATAGTTGAACAGGGGGCTTCCTTCACATTTTCCCTCTTAGCCTGTGGGAAACCCTGTGACCCAGAAGTGGGCGCTCTCCTACTGAAATGGATATCGCTGGAAATGTTTAGACTTTGTTTCTGAAATTTATAACCTGACTAGATTGATTAGATCAGGTCAGGAAATGGTTTCTTTTTTGGTCCCCTGCCAAACATTTTGATTAAAATAGACATTATCTGGAGGCGGAGAATTTGTTAAAAGCAGTTAAGGTAGGAACTATCTCAAGGGAATTTTTAAAAATAATACCTGCCCTTTTGGTGCAGCCTGGCTCACTTGAAAAGGCAAAATATCTGTTCTTCAGAAATATTTCTAAAAGCACCAAAGAGAAATCATCTCTGGCAGGGATCCATAGAGGAAGTGAACTCCATTAGAGGCTGGGAAATCATCACAACCTTCTTTTCATTTGGGCAGCAGAATTTTAACAAAAGGGTCCCAAGAATTCCCCACAGTCGCCACCAGCACATCACTGTCAAGCATATGTGATATGTAGGCACCAAATGCAAAGTTTATGTTGTCCTGGAATTACTATATTCATTTTCCCTCCCTCGGTGGGTTTGAATTTCATATATTTTTCTTTGGAAAATATACTTAAGGGGTAGGGGAAAGAGTCTTGACCGACGACCTGTTGATGTCTCATCTACAAATCTATTCTGTATTGACCACAATGAAGAATCTAGAAATCACACCTTAACCTAACCTGACAACTTCTGTGTAGCACTTTGGCTACAGAGAGCCATATTCTCCTCTTGCTCTGTGCATAGAATTGCCAGTGAATTCAATGGAAACTTTAGGATGAGTGCCAAAGTATTTCATTTCCTGCCATCCTCTCTGAAAAACATAAACTCAAATTTGACTTAACTATTCTGATCTGAGTGGCCCCACATAGATTTCAGACAGGCTCCTGAGGAATAGAACAGGGTGAAGTGAGAGCAGACAGGCTGTGTGACCACAGAGCTGGCATTTTAGTGGGAGAGAGTAACTACTTTTTAAAGATCCGGATACTAGAGTGAAAGGATAAGGAACATCTGCAGGCATTCAGAATATGTACTAACTTATCCACTGTGCCAGCACTTGACTCTTTGCTGTCCTAAATAAGCCGGCAAGCATCCACCATTACCAGCCCCACCGTCACTCGCACATTGAACAATCCCTAAAACCCTGGCGCTGTCCTAGCCGACCACCTATTCTGCGTGCATAGGAGAACTAGCCCAGCTCATCCTCTAATAGTGTTGTCTCACTTTTCCTGTTGCAAACCTTTTCCTAGAAACTCAAATAATTGTTTTAAAACTGTCTTCTGTGCACAACACTGACCTCTTGTGTGAAGTCTGGTTTTAGGCTGGGGGAAAAACAATCTCTCTTGACTTGATCAGCTCAAGTAATTGACATTCCCCTCAAATCCCTTTGTGAATTGATAAGGAGAAATGACAGTGAAAATATTTACATAGACTTTTACATTGAGTGTTATCAGTAGAGCAGAATCTCTGGAAATTTCACTGGCCTACCGAGCCCTCAGTCTGTAACATCCTTAAAGAAAAAAAGAGAAGTGCTAATTATGCTATGACTTTTTCTGCATAGGGCTTGCTACTTTATTACAGAAATTAGTAATACTTTATAGCTTGGTAGGTAATCTTAGGGGCACAGAGGTCGTCTATGTGAGAAGAGATTAAAAGGAATTGGTATTATTGACTATTTGTTTGGAAAGCAGAAGACTGAGAGAAGATCTGACAGAGAAATATAAAATAATGAATGTTGCTTCAGTGTGGGATTTGCAGAAGCATCCAGAGTGGGGCTAACTCTGTTCCCATTTAAGTCAATGAGAGTTTTATCACTGACTTCAAAGGAAGCAGAGTTAGGCCATCACTAAACACTTTTGAAAATCTCACCCTTAATATTGTAATGATTGGAGCTGTTGACAATAAGTTGTGCTTTATCTTAAAGCTAAGTGTTGCAGACTGACAACATTCTGGACACACCTTATGGAATTAACGCACGCTTTACTGAATTAAGTTAAACCTTATTGAATTGGGCTTAATACGTTTGGAGTCCATTGTATTAAAAATGAAATTCTGCATATGTTATTGTGCAATTGTATGTACCTTCTCTAGTACGAGGGGGATGCCCTTCAAAGCCAACCCCATGGAGACGGGGTGTGTATACCTGGTTCAAAGTGGATCCACCAGTGACCAACAGTCAAATAAAGAGTTTTTGGATAAATAGCCCAGCTTTAAACTGGCTCAGGGCCTTCTTCCTGCTCCAGCAAACAGACAGGACCCCTAGTCCAATGCTTAGGGTAGGGTTGCAAGGACTTGGCCTACTGATGCCCTAGCACTGGGGACTTGTTCTTAGCTGAATCTGTGATGAACTTGAAACCACATGGCTTCCAGAGCCCATGAGCTTAGCCCAGTGATCTCTGGCGAGGTTATTAGCATATGTGTAGGTCCTTTCATTGTTTGCAATATGTAATCTCTGTAGTGCATTTATTTAAAGAATAAAATAGGCTTGCATAGAATGAACCATGTGAATGAACTTATAACTGTTGACAATCCCTCAGTTAACAGTCTCTGAAGACAAAGAAAGCAGGTGCGGTTGGGGGAGCCTGTCTCTGCTGGGAATAACACAGAGAAAGCAGGGAGCTGTGCAACCCAGAAATACCCCACTCAGGAGGGAGAGAGAGATGCAGGTCTCCGCCCAAGAAAAGCAACAGCTGGGGAGCTGGAAGCTTAAGCATGCCCTTGCTGGACTACAGAAGGGGAAATCAGTTGCCCTGAACTGTGACACTAAGTTTTGTCTTGTTTTGATAGGATGATGATGTATCTGATCGGGGGGGTTGGTAGGACGTTTTAGTCCTGCCTGTGCATGCTTGTGTTGTTACTTCCAGTTGTTGCAACAAATCCTTTGATTTCTATAAACAAGTATTCCAGCATTGTACGTAACAGCAGCCATCACTGTGGCATCTGAGTGCTTTACTCAGTTCAGCGTGAGCAGGTCCCATGCCCGCTAGGGATTTATAGGTGGAAAATAACACCTTTACATTCTATCCTGCAAGTAATAGGCACCAGTGAAGCCTTGGTTTGGTTTCTGGGTGAATTTAATGTGCATCCCCATGGAATGCGCCTTGTAACTGCCTCATCTCAGGGCAACAAATGTGTGGATAATAGTAGCCCAGATCCACGTCTAAAAAAATCATTGCATCCTTCTGGCTCAACACATGGAAAAAAGCAGTTCTGGTTGTCACTCTGTCTGAAGTGGCTCACAACTTACCTTAAGGCAGACTGTCAGAAAACAGGGCAGACACCCCAAACTGGTGATGTGTTCTATAATTAGATTTCACCAAGTCAGTGATAAATGTGAACTCCTGGATCACTATACCAATCTTACCATGGAGTCACAGACAGTCCCCTTAGACTGTCCAGTGTATCTTGCCACCCAGACAAACTGGATTTTGTGATACTTAAACCAAAAATCACACCACGTCACATTGCTCCCAGTCCCAAGAGAACAGTCACTTACAGCAGAACAATTGGAACTCCAGATCTTACAGCAAAGACAATGCTGATAGCTAATTCTATGGTAAACTAACTAAAGGTTTATTAGCTAAGAAAAAGAAGTGAGAGCTATTGAGAGGTTAAAGCAGATAAAATATATGTACAGGTGAGTCATAGTTTGTAATTCCAAATGGCGGCAGTGATTTAATAAACTGCCAGTTTCCCAAAAGTCTTTAACATCCCACTAGTTTTCATGAAGTTTAAACACCAGATACACTCTTCTACATTTAACAATTACTTTGATCTATACTAATACACAAATCAATTGGCCTCGGGCTCTGGCATGAGCTGGCACTTGGTCTGGCAGCGTCAAACTGGTCACTGCTACTCCCTGTATGTCTAACAGTATCTGGGGATGAACACCATCTATCTTGTAACAAGCACCTCTCATCAAAGGGTCAGATATAATCCTCAGCCAGTCTTCTGGTTGCTTCCCAAAACCTAACAGCATCACATCAGTCTGGATTGCAATTCTACCACATAGCCCTCATGTGTGCCCCGATCTCTACTAAAGGCAGGGTAAAGTGTGTGACACCATTGGTGAGCTGGTTGAGATAGTAAAACAAAGTTGGATGTTATCAGCATACTGAAGCCACTCTAATGAATGCTTCCCTACTAGCCCACCCAATAGGGCCATAGACCTGTTGAACAAGAGTGGTGACAAGATGGAACCCTCTGGACCCTCAGAGATATGAGCCCTCAGAGCAGAAGAGTAATCACCCAGAACTAGCCCTGGCATCCTTCCAAGCAATATGAATGAAGCCACCAAAAGGCTGCCCTGTCTGTCTCTGTTACGGTTTGCAAGAAAGCCAACAACATCTCATGATCAGTGGTATTGATAGATCTAAAATATCAGTCTGGACACCTGATCTTAATCCATCACCAGGAGGTGATTATACGTCAATACAACCAGTGCCCTCTCTGTGCCTCACTCAGGCCTGGACTCAAATTGACAAAGATCAGGGAGATCTGAGGCAGCCAGATACTCTGAGAGAGCTGTCTCACTGAAGGTCTCTCAATACTCTGCCGAGAATGGAAGATTAGTTACTGGATATTTGGGCAGTTTTTTTCTGCATCATGTGACAGTTTCTTGAGCAATGGCCACACAACAGCTTCCTTAATAGGAACTGGTAAACTGACCTCTCTACGAGATGTTAACAGCATCCACCCTCAATGCACCCAGGTCTTCCTCACTGCCTTTCTCTAGCTATAGAGGATGTGGTCCAAGCACAGGTTGTGGCACAAAAAATTCCCAACACTTCCAATACCTCAGAAAGTGACACAATCCCATACCCAAGCAGAGGAGATTAAGCATTTCTCCCCTCCAATTACGGCTCCACCTCCAGAAAAGCAGATAATTTGGTCCAAATCTTATTGATTTTTATCAGCAAAGTAACAAGACACTTCTTGACAATGGGAAGGCTTATACTCCCAATGGAATACCAGCCAGCCTCTTCAGAAGGGAACAAGAAAAAAGAGAAACCCCATTATTTATAATGATAAATTATGAGGCAATTCGTAAAGATTTCCTCTCCCACTGACCAATCATACACTAAAGTCTATGTTCCCTGCTCTCAGTGCTAAAACACAGGGTTTCTCACCTCATCCTTAGACATATGGAGAGCCAAAAACATCCTTAGTAGTGAGAATTACTTGTAGAACAGGGATTATTAATTCAGCCAGTGGTTCTCAGTCTATTTACCATTGTGGGCCACATATGCAACTCTCTATGTGTTAAGTGGGCCGCATCCACACAATATACATACCACCTGTATGGCCCTGAGGATGCCACATGGGCCATAGCTGTGTGCTGATTGGGCTGCAAGCGGCCCACGGACCACAGGTTGAGAACCACTGGCAGTTGCAGGTATGATTTCATACTCCATGACACCCATTCTTTAGTTATCCGCATAATCCAGCACTTCACGTTATGGGGTTATGAAAGAGCAAAAGTTCAGCTTGGCATTTGGCTAAAAGTCAGCAATCTGGAATAATGAATGACTTTTCTAATGAGCTATTGTATATATTTCTTACGAGCTATTGTATATATCTGTGGTGTAGACTTGTATATAGGTTTAGTGCATTCCCATGTGTTCATGGTCTCACTTTCATCTATTTGAAAACTGTATTACTTTCTACCAATTTGATGTATTACTATCTTCAGTGCTGAGATTTAATACATAGATACATTTATAATTTGCTTTTCAGAAAGCACACCCTAAATATTCAGGGGCATGGGAAAATTTTTATTAGAACATGATGAGTTAGATTGAATCAATGTCACCATACTCAAAAGCATATGCTCTCTCATCAGAGACACCAGAAGCCAATTATAGAAACAATACATGTCTAACCAAAAGGACTGTTTCCATAAAATGCCCAAATCAAATTATGTACATTTCATGTTTAAACCATTATCAAACATCTCTTGAAGAAGGCCAGTTAGTAATGGGAAACAAATATCTTTCTTTGGTTGTAATTTCTTATCCATATGTTCCTGGATACTTTTTCAGAAGGAAACTAGTATGTTCTGCCAATTATGTACTATAATTTGGAATACAAGCCCTGCAGCTGCTTCTGCAAATTGTTGGACTACTAATCCATTAATGCTTGCTCAGTACCTAAAGGCCAGTGGTATTAAATCTGCTCTGTAGGTCTTCCACTTGCTTTACCAACAGAGGTTGGGTCTGGTGGGAAGGGAGTATTTGCCATGGCTAAACAGACCCATTAGTCAATCAAGGAGCAATGTTACTTCAAATGGTATCACCATGCAGTCCACAGCACTGATAATTGTGACACAGGAATTCTAGCGCTGTAGATGTCAAAGAGCTGTGGGAAAGAAATACGAAAACACAGAGAAGCCAAATGTTAAAATAAATATATAAAATCTAGAAGTCATAATTTTCTTGTTGGGCAAGATGATTATCTTTTGGCCCTTAATTGATAACATCTTCTTCTACTTACTCTCAATGACTGGGCATTCTTAGTACCATGGATTAGTGGCCTGCTTCCTTGCCTCAGAGAGCTTACAGTCTAATGCCCCAATCCTGTGAAGAATCCAGTTGATTCTATTTGGGCCCGTTGTTTCCCATGGAACTGCACCCAGATGTAAAGTTAAACACATCTGTAAGTCTTTGAAGGATCAAAGCCTAAATAAGACCAAAAAAAATGACAAGACGCTGGACAACAGAATAGAGAAGGGAGTGTGTGGGAAATTATTAAAGAGGAGATGCAGGGAGAGATGACTTGAAGAGGTAGGTTTTAAGGAAGAGGAAAGAGTGTATTTGGCAGAGCATAATAAACTAATTATTGATGGGAACTGCACACAAAGATTGGGCTAAGTATACTCGTATTTCAGGATAGCTAAACCAGCAATTTTGTTTCCACTAATGCATAGGAGATGCTATCTAGTTTAAAATATTATTTGATATATTTCCTCTATACTGCCACAGGTCCGGACTGATTAAACTGACCAATATAGTCAGGTGATATAATTAACTGATCCCTTTCATTCCTAAATCACCTCCCCTCAGGGAAGTTTTAAACCATCCGAAGAATCCTACATCCACCTTCCTCATCTGCAAGTCTTATTGGCATGTCTGAATGGAAGTTCCTTTCAGGGCAATTTAAGGTCTTGTAGATCGGGAGGCAGAGTCTACGTTATGCCTCCTGAGAGGCACGTCTCAGAAGATGCAGCCCATCTGGTGGCAGGACCTAGATTCTGTGCTGCTGTAAGAACTGCTATGGGCACACCCCCACCTGTGAGGGTGGGTAACACACAGCCACTTACATTTGTCCTATACGCCACTGCTGTGGCACACTGATTCTTTATTGGGCTATTACAAGACCATTATGGCCTCTATATGCCACCAGTGCAGCATCTAGGGGCCAGGGCAGGGCCAGAATTGGCCCCTTTATCTTTGACTCCAAAGGCAATTTAAGTATTCAAGCATCAAGGATAAATCACTGTTGCCAAATTCTTGTTCAGTTCACTTTTCTCAGCAGGACTATCAACCTTTGTTGACACTATGTTGCTCATAAGTCTCATGTGCTGGTAATATCCCAGCCCCTTCCCAGAGGTAGGACTCTCTCAGGGTCTGCTCTGTTGTTTCCTTGTTCCCATCTCTTGAATTCACAACCCTCCTAGCTAAGCCCTTTCCCCAGTCAATCAGGTTCTTCCTTAAGATTCCCTCATCTGTCTGCTTTAGGAAATGCTTCTTCCCAAGCACTGGTGATATTTCCAGGTTGTAGAGCCATTTGACCCAGTGCGGAGTGGAATACTCCCATCTCATCAAAAATCTCCCTGTTGCTATTCTATAAGAGTTAAAGCCTTTCTGAATATTAAAAACATCACACACAAAGAAATGATATTTTTCTTTCAAACCCTCAGTCAGGTGCTCTTTAAAAAATATTATTTTCCTAACTGCATTTTTAATATTATTCTTGACTTTCCTGGCTGCTTTCATGATACCTCTGTATTTAAGATGAAGTGTTTTCACTGTGATAGGCAGTATAGACCAGTGGTTTGGGCCAGGTGCCACCAACTCCTCACATTCTAACATCCACTTTGCCATTGACTTGCTGCGTGGTCTTGCACAAATTGTTTAGCTCCTCTGCGTACCAGTTCTCCCCTTTGTAAAATGGGGGAAGAAGAAGAAGAAGAATACTTACTGAGGATCACTTAGTGTTTGCCTAAAACCTAATAACATGCAAAGCTCTATGCAAGAGCTAATTAGTAATGTTACTATTTATCTTTGAAAACCCACTCCTCGGCCTCCCAAGATGCAACCCATTTATCTCAGCAATTATGACTGCACACTGCTTATGAGAACACACCCATCTCAACCTTTTTTTTAATTAAATCCACTGATAAAATAACCTTTCAAGGTAAAACTGTAAAGAGAAGGCAAGGAGAATGCTGGCACATCGCTCACTGACAACATTCAATTCAAATAAAATTCAAGCAACACAAATTCTGCAGACACAAGCCGCTCAGTTAAATGCCTTCTATGGTGCTCTGGATTCCAGATGTTGTTGGATACCTGTTCTAGGGCTTCACATAATTTTTTCCAATGGAATAATGCCATAAGTACAAAATTAGAAATGTGTTTGTTATTTTTCTTGGAAGTCGTCTTTTTTTTTTAAACTGGACAGGTTTTTAAGCGCTGTCAATTTTGATCTTTACTAATTTTTTTTCACTGAAATAACTTTCAAATAAAGAGTACTGTGCAAATTCTGCCAGCTTCTGCTTTTTAAATTGAATGTTTTCTAACCTGCAGCATAATACATTTAATTGTGTATCACCTAGGCATAAGGAGAGAACCCAGTCAATCAAAGATACATAAGAAGCTTTATTTGGAAGTCACTTTCTTTCCCCCATCTCCAAGAAAGGGATATAGTCTTCACTTTGTTGTGTGTACAAAACTATCTGCAGCAATCTCTCAATCATAGAATCATAGAAATGTATGGCAGAAGGGACCTTGAGAGGTCATCTAGACCATGCCCTCCACGCTGAGGCAGGACCAAGTGAACCTAGACCACCCCTGACAGGTGTTTGTCCCACCTGTTCTTAAAAACGGTGATTCCAGAACTTCCATTGGTAACCTGTTCCAGTGCTTAGCTATTCCTATAGTTAGAACGTTTTTCCTAATAACTAACCTAAATCTCCCTTGCTGCAGATTAAGCCCATTGCTCTTTGTCCTATCTTCAGTGGTCATGGAGAACAGTTGATCACCGTCCTCTTTATAACACTCATTAACCCATTTGAAGACTATCAGGTCTCCCATCAGTTTTATTTTCTCAAGACTAAACATGACCAGGTTTTTTTTAACGTTTTCTCACAAGTCAGGTTTTCTAAACCTTTTATCATCTTTTTTGTTCTCCTCCGTGCTCTCTCCAATTTGTCCACATCTTTCATAATATGTGGCACCCAACTGAGGCTAATTCTCACTGAAGTCAAATTTAGCCAGTGAAAGGACAACACTGGTATCAGGCCTACAATTTGGATCTTTTCCAAAACCAACCAAAGCTGTGGTTTCTGTATTTGATTAAAACTTGGTTGGGTTTTTTTTTGAGAGAGAGACTTCCTACTTTTCTTTTGTTCCAACAGATAGGCATGTTGCTAAAGGAGTCCGTTAACCCTGTGTTCTTTAGGGAAATACAGTACGTGGCAAACGGAATTGTTTGAAAGGCCCCTTAGTTCAAAGGATCTTTTACTGTCATTACTTGATATTTCTGCAAAATGATGTTTGCTATATCAAATATTGATTGAAAGGACCAGATCCCTTAGCCATGGAAATTTCCGTAATAGTTTTCCTGAAGGATGTTTTCTCAGGTTTGGGGATGGCTGCTCCGATTCACTGAACACATAGTCCTCTATCTGTTTCAGGGAAAACGTAATGACAACAAAGTTATATCAAGCTAGTCCCTCTCCTCAGACTGCTTATTTCCCTATGGAAGTACTCGTAGTCAAAATTCCCTCTCTGATCTCACAACTGGGAGCTGGGAAAGTTATTATTGGCCAACATTTTCAAATCTGGGTGTCTGGATTTAGGCATCTAACTTGGTCGCTTGATTTTTAGAAGTGCTGAGCACACACAAAATTGGAGCTGCTGGGTCCTCAGAACTTTTGAAAATCAGGCCGCTTATTTATGTATGGATTTAGGAGTCTCATTTCTGACATACCCGTTTGAAAACCGTGGCCATAAATGTTTGTACTTTACACTGGCTAATTTTAAAGCAAACCACTTTGGCTTAAAATGTAGTTTTGGTAAAAATAAGTTTTTCAGAAATTGAAGGACAATCAAAATGTATCCCATTTTAATTCATTTTTTTTAAAATGCTAATAAAGAAACATTTCACTTCAGTGTTTGGAACCCAAACCTTGCAACAATGTTCTAGCACATGAGAACCTTAGTGGGAAAATGACTAGTTAATCTTTATTGTCCAATTTTTCTTCTTCATTTTTTATATTACAGTGGCACACTGAAGTGAATGGGACTACGTGTGGAGCCAGCCTGAGTAAGGGTATCACAATCTGGCCCTAACTCAAAATCTAGTCTTTTCTCTGCCTCTGATCTAGCACCACAGGAATAGAAGTTGGGCACTAAAACGATTTAGCAATGCAAAGCCACTTTGTCAAAGGAGGTTTTCCAAGGAGAGGTGCTGTAGTCATTATCAGCTACACTCTGTTGAATAGATCTGAGGAAATGTGTGGGTGGCTTTAGTTTTACAAACCTAGTGTGACAAAGTTCCTCCTCTACCTTGGTGAATCCTGCGCTTATTGGCGGATTTGCTCACCTCAGTGATCTTCCCCTCTGGTGAAACCCACAGTCTGGGTCAACTTCTCCTGTGTCTGATCAGGAGTTGGGAGGTTTGGGGGGAACCCAGGCCCACCCTCTATTCCGGGTTCCAGCCCAGGGCCCTGTGGATCGCAGCTGTCTATAGTGCCTCCTGTAACAGCTGCATGACACCTACAACTCCCGGGGCTACTTCCCCATGGCCTCCTCCAAACACCTTCCTCCTGGTGTCTGATAATGCTTGTACTCCTCAGTCCTCCAGCAGCACACCCACACCCCCCGCTCCCCTCCTCCCCCCCCCCAGCTCCTTGCGCCTCTTGCTCCCAGCTCCTCACACACGCATCTCACTGGCTAACTGGGAGGCTTTTAACTAGTTCCAACCAGCCCTTGATTGGCTTCAGGTGTCCCAATCAATGTAGCTTTCTCCACTGCCTTCTAGAAGGATCTTAATTGGCCCCAGGTGTCTTGATTAACCTGGAGCAACTGCCATTTGGTTACCATGGTACCAGGAATTTGTTTAGCCTGGGGCTAACATACCCTTTCCTCACTACTTTACTGTAGCCATCTGGCCTTGTCCCATCACACTAGTTAGACAGATTTTTATTTTTAGCAAAAGCAAAGGCAGTGGTTGTTTGACTTCAGGTCTCATTCTAGTCAACCCCCCAAAATTTGGAGTAGGAAGGTTCAGAAAAATGGCACCATCTCTAATTCTGGACAAATGTACTCAGTAGGCTGTTTCCATTCCTGCTGACAGTGCATACTCGATAATGACGACCTGGAGAAGTTCTTTGACTCCTTGTTTTTATTGGTAGTTTTTATGTTCAGCATGTTGAACCACATCAGCTGCTAATTCTATCCATCAGGTATCAGCTCTGAAGCATTTCCTTCACTGATAAGGTTGCCTTTGAGCCCAAAGCACTGCCAAAGGCAGAATACGCATTCTCATTTCCCCTTTCCACGCAGTGGAGGGTCTGTGTGTTCCCCAAAGACAGCATAATTCATAGTTGAAGCTAGTCCAGAAAAACATATCGGTGCCAGTGGATTTATGTGTTATGGCTTAACAAGGTATTTCATGGCTTGGTTTAATCTCTTAGGTCGCCTTACAATATCTCTTCTGTTACACATTTGTTATTATTAAGACAGCCAAGCTGGAGAAATCAAATGCATCAATGTATTGTGGTGAACATTTTCAAAAATAGGTGCCTGAAGTTTAACTCCTGATGCCCGTGCTATTGAATAGTGCCTTACACCAGGAATAGTCCCACTGAAGTCAATAAAACTTCTTGTGGAGTAAGATATTGTTCAGTATGAAGTCAGTGGAAGCTGTGAGTGCTAAACACTTTGGAACATCACGTTGGTCTCTAACTTTCTCATTTAGAAGCCCAACTTTAGGCGCCCATTTTTTAAAATCTTGGCCTCTGTATGAAAGGGTTGGAAAACTAACCTATTATTTTCAGATAATGGAAAATGTAGTTTGAAAGACATAATGTCAGCTTCAACTCAAACTCTGCCTTCACCTGGGAACCCCTCTCCCCACAGATTCATTATTGTTTTAAGGTGTAAATGAGTGCAGGAGTCAGAGCCGGCTCCAGGCACCAGACGAGAAAGCACGTGCCTGGGGGGCACATTGTAAGGGGCGGCATTCCGGCCAATCTTGGGGCAGCACATTCCAGCCGCCCTGCCGGGGGGGCAGGAACTAGCAATCCCTGCCGCTCACCATGCCGCCGGGCTCCCCGGGACACACCACTCCCTGCTACCTGCACCAACCTCCACCTCCCGCGTCGCTCTGAGCCCGTCCAAGCCGAGCCACCTTTAAAGGAGTGGCTGACCCAGCACCTCCTGCAGCCCCTGGGAGCTCCGCCTGCCCAGCCAGGAGAAGCACCCCAAGGCCGGAGGAGGGAGCCCCTTTCGCCCAGCTGCGAGTGGGCTGCAGCACCGCCCTTCACCCCCCCTGCGAGCTGCCTTCACCGCCCTCCACGCGCTCCCTGCGGCTGCCTTTTATTTATTTTTTTCTTCGTCACTCCGGCAGGCAGTAGGAGGGGTTTTTTTGTTTGTTTTTTTTATCTTCAGCAGTCTGGCCGCCCCTTTTTTTTTTTTTTTTTTGCTTGGGGCAGCAAAAAAGCTAGAGCCGGCCCTGGCAGGAGTTGGTTCTTTAGGCCTCATTCTGCTCTCTCACTGTTTTTACAGAATATAAACCTATTGACTAGAGTAGAGTTACCCCCGATCTACACGCTATGAGCAGAATCTGGGTCTTCATGTTTCACTGAACCTTGTGAAAATTCACCATTCATGACTTACTTCTCCTTAGTTCTGTTCATGTGTTCATTTAATGCCCTCTAGTAGCAGCCACATAATTCAAAGTGCAACTTAGCAATGCTAGATGATCATGAAACCTTTGAGCATTTGGTAAAAGCTGGCTTGAGGAAGTTTTGTTTTCTCCCAGCGAGACAATTTCATTTCCTCTGCCATTTCTGAATCTAGTTTATAAAACACGGTTTGTAAAGCTTTGAAAAAAGACTCTCACTTGAATGCCTAAAAAACAAGAGCTTCAAAACAAACCTCTGGCAGTCTTCAGATGGCTCTCACACACAAAGAGACTAAATGAATATCAACTGTGGTATCTGAGCTAGTTCCAAGAAATGGTATTATTCACCTCACCTTGAATGATCCCTTGAAATATGTGTAAACTAATTATGCTAAATGATCTGTTCAACCTGGCGTTTAGCTGTGACACCCCCAGACCTGAAGAAGAGCTCTGTGTAAGCTAAAAAGCTTGTCTCTCTCACCAACAGAAGTTGGTCCAATAAAGATATTACCTCACCTACCTTGTCTCTGTATTACCAGGTATTTCTATCTGTTGTAGAACCAACCCACTGAAATACATACCGAGGAAGAGATCTGATGTTCTCCACTGACATTCATTTAGCTCTCTACTTAGTGATTCCCAACAGAAGCAGAGGAAAGATGATGTAGATTAGTATGCAGTACCTAGCAAGCTGTCACTCACTATGGGCTCCATAAACAAGTACAAAGAATAGCAGGCTAAGGGCATAGAGATTAGCATGCTCTCTTCTATCAGAAAGGAAATGGAATGGGCAACTCTATTTAGTTCTGACAATGATAGCAGCACACAAACTAAAGGGGCAAAGCTCTCAATGGAGAGGTAAAGGTGCATGCCAAGACCACAAGGGAAAACTGTTTGGGAAAACTATCTTCCTGGATGTCTTGGCATATTCAGGTGAACCTGTTTTAGCTAAAGGGAAATGCTTCTACTTAGATAAAGTTATTTTGTACCCAATCAAAGATTCATGCTTATATTAATAAGGGCCAAATTCTGCAGTTTTTCTTCACTCAGTCAAAACTTCCACTGAAGCTAAAGGGAGTTTTCCCTGAGTAAGACCTTATATCTATATTGGCAAACCCTTCTAGTGTAGATGCAGCATATACCAGAAAAAAATGTGACTTTGCCAGTTTAGCTTATATCAGTTCCCCGTGTGAAATAAGACCTAGCAACAAACACACTTTTATATTGACATAACTGCATCTACATTTTGCTGATATAGAAATGTCTCACACAAAACAATTCACCCCCCTAACCAACATTGCTATATCAGCAAAAGTTTTGAGATTGGACCTGGTTTCGGGGCTACAGAAATTGGCCCTAAATTTCTAATGGAGTAGGATAGCTTTACACAGGGATAAGCTATCCAATCTGGGGTTCAGTCAGAAAAGAAAAGTTTCCTTAAGAGTCACTAACCAATTTCCAACAAACATTTGGATACATTTAAACTTGAAATGAGAAGAAAGTGGTGGTGAACAATCTCCCTCATCCCCCATCCATACCCCCAGAATTGTATGGATTATGTATAAAATCATATAAATGTAAGCCTAGAAGGGATCTTGAGAAGTCATCAAGCCCAGCAACCTGCGCTGAGGCATGACCAGTTAAACCTAGACCATCCCTGACAGATGTTTGTCCAACCTGTTCTTAAAAACCTCCAAGGATGGGGATTCCAAAACCACTTTTGTAAGCTTACTCCAGAGTTTAACTACTCTTATAGTTAGAAAGTTTTTCCTAATATCTAACCTATGCCTCCCTTGCTGTTACTTCTTGTCCTGACTTCAGTGGACAGGGAGAATAATTCATCCCCATCCTCTTGAATAACAGCCCTTAATGTATTTGAAGACTGGTATTGGGTTCCCCCTCAGTCTTCTTTTCTCAAGCATGCCCAGTTTTTTTAACCTTTCCTCACAGGTCAGGTTTTTGAAACCTTTTATCATTTTTGTTACTCTCTTCTGGACCCTCTCCAATGTGTCCACATCTCTCCTAAAGAGTGGTGCCCAGAAATGGACACAGTATTCCAGCTGAAACCTCACCAATGCTGACTAGAGCAGAACAATTACCTCCTGTGTCTGACATATGAAACTCCTGCTAACATACCCTACAATGTATTTATTTAGATTGCAGAAGCATCCATCTTGTGCTAGACACTTTCCAAACCCAGTTGAAGGAACAGTCATTGTCCTGAATGGCTTACAACTAGGAAAACAGAGGAAAACAAACTAGGAAAACAAAAACAATGGGTGAGGGACTGAGATGTAATATATAGGCAAAGTGGTTAGAGTGGTGTGCTGTTAATTGCATGTTAGGTTGGCTGATGGTGGCTTTTTATTTTTAAACACACTAAATATCCCTTCCCTGAGCCTCCCACCACAATTCAGAGCTATCAGCTTTCTCCCACACAAATTCCCAGCTTCTGTTCCAGTGCTGTCACACCACTCCCTCCTTATATTTGACATACACCCACCCCCATCGATATAGAGGAGTGGTTCATTCATAAGTCAGTTAAATAGATAAGTAGATGATTTATCTTGTTTCTGGTAGGCTTTGTTGAAAGAAGTGGGTCTTCAAGAGGAGTGGAACAAAGTGCAAAAATGGCAGATCCATGGAGCAATAAATCTGGCACTGTTGGTGGAGGGAGTGGTAATCAAAAACAATGCAATAACATATAGGTGTGCATAAGTACAGAGAATGAAAGTTATTTAGGACCTTGAAGAATTGCCTTGAATTTTTCCTTCCTGTGGTGAGACACACACTATTAACATATCAGAGTAAGACCACCCCTAATATTTTCCATCTCACAATCAGGCTGCCTCACAGTCTGAGAATTAATAGTCTGAAAGCAGAGGACTTTTGAAATAATTGTGCCAAACCTTGGACAGCAAAACAGTGAGAGAAATGTGATTTGGATCACAGAGTTTCAATATAGTTGAACTATTAAAACAGTTAATGAAACAAAATATTCCTAGGAATTGTACAGTATGTCAGAAGATGAAGTATGAAAAAAGCCATTAGAGGTGAACAAGCTGACACATTTCTATGGTTGTATGAACTATGGTGAATAAAATGTGTCTTTATCCTGTTGTTGCTGGATTTCCATTGCTCCTGCTAGGCTGCCCTCATCCTTTAGCATCCCACTGGAACCAATGATACTGGATATGTTCAGCAACAGGAACATAATTCAGTTGAAGATATCTGCTGACCTCATGCAGCACAAAGCAGTTTATGATGTCAGCAGGACACTGAGGCTTTTTTCTTGTTCTCCCATTTGAAAAATAAAACTACATTAACAAAGACAAAAATGAAGAATTTCATGTGATGGGGAAGAACTTAACTCATATCTAAACTAAAAAACAGAGATGTGCAACTGAGCTCACTAAAGAGGTGTGGATCTGAGGTACTGCACTAGTCCAGAATTCTGTTTTAGGAAAAGGTTTACTTGCTCATTATTTATTATTATTATTTGTATTGCAGTATGGAAGCCTCAGTCACAGACCACTACTCCATTGTACTAGGTGCTGTACAAACACAAAACAAAAAAGATGTTCCTTTCCCAAAACAGCTTACAATCTTGGTTGCTTATCCATATTTTGTTAGTATCGTTTTTTATAGCAGTTTTAAAATCAGAAATTTCAAGGCCCATTTCTCATACTGAGGTCCCTTTAGGCCACTCGGGCAACGTAAAGGAGCCTTAAAATGCACGTAAATGTAATGTATCCCCACTTCACGAATCTTTTACATTGCCAAAGCACTATAAAGGGGCTTTAGTGTAAATGAAAATGAGGCCCATGTGTCTTTGCCACATACATGCTGTGATGCTGGCAGACGAGGTGTCATCTCATGCCAAAATCCCCAGACCTCAATGAAACACTGATAAATACATAGCTGGAATCAGGCTAGTTCACCTGTGTGTTAGTATTGTTAACATAGGTATTAGAATTATAGTAATGTGGTTAGTGTTTAGACTTTATAGAATGCTTGTGAGTTGCTGCATGCAGTACTCTCACATATAGCATCCATATCCTATATTGTAAGGTAATATTTGAGTGGTTGTATTGTAAGCCACTATGACTGTGTAAGCGCAGCAAAGAGTCCTGTGGCACCTTATAGATTAACAGACATATTGGAGCATGAGCTTTCATGGGTGAATACCCACTTCATCAGATGCATGTATGACTGTATAAATCACCAGACAGGAGAGAGATATTAACTAGTGTGAAGTGCTGATCTCCAACATAGGTTTATGTCCTACCCATCAGGGAAGGTCCATCAACACCAGATGGACTATTGTGGGATGATAAAGAAGACAAAAAATGTTTGGTGTTTTGCTCCGCCTCCCTCCTATGGAGATGAATCAAGCAAGTGGATTCCCCCTGTCAGCTGAGTTTGAAGCTCAGAGCACAAGTAAAGATGGGAGTAAAAACCCTTAATAGAAAGAACTGAATCTCTATGCTGCTTTGACTCTGGGGGACAGGGTTTTCTAGGCATAAGCAGGAGATTCCCCAGCTGCTTAGCCTGGATTAGCCCTATAGGATACATAAATCTTACTTATTATAGAAGCTTCTATAACTTTTTGAAACACACAATTGTAACTCATTTCTGTGTATATGTTTACCTGCTTTAACCTTGTAAATAACTTTTTCATTTCCTTTTCCTATTTGATATATCTCTAGATAGTTTATCGTAGGATTGGCTACAGTATGTAGGGACAAAACTAGAAAGGCCTTTTCCTAATTATCATTAGTATAAGATATAATTAACCTGGGGTGAGTGACAGGTCATTTTGAACTGGGAGTAACCTGAATATTGCTGTGATTCTTGGCGTAAGGGACCATCTATTACAAAGATATGTTCACCTCAGTGGCAAGATAAATCAGGGTAGCCAAGGCGACTGTCTGTGACTCCATGGTTAGGCTGTTATAGTACCTGATGATAATTCATTGATGAAATCATAGAATCATAGGACTGGAAGGGACCTTGAGTGGTCATCTAGTCCAGTCCCCTGCATTCATGGCAGGACTAAGTATTATCTAGACCAGGCCTGCACAACATGCGGCCCGCGGAGCCTCACGGTGCGGCCCGCCAGGGGATACTAAATCCCCCCCACACGGCGCTCTGCGGGCAGCCCAGAGCCATTTGAGAATCCCAGCCGCGGCAGGGAATCAAAGGGCTCTGGGCTGCCTGCAGGAGCAGGGAGCCCAGAGCCCTTTAAATCTCAGCCAGGGCCGGGATTCAAAGGGCTCTGCGCTGCCCGCTGCGGCGGGGAGACCAGAGCTCTCTAAATCCCAGCCGTGGCCGGGAATCAGAGGGCTCTGGGCTGCCTGCAGCCGCGGGGAGCCCAGAGCCTTTTAAATCCCATCCGCGGCCGGGAATCATAGGGCTCTGTGCTGCCCACAGGGGCAGGGAGCCCAGAGCCCTTTAAATCCCAGCCGCGGCCGAGAGTCAAGAGGGCTCTGAGCTGCCTGCAGCCGCGGGGAGCCCAGAGCCCTTTAAATCCCAGCCGCGGCTGGGAGTCAGAGGGCTCTGTGCTGCCCGCAGGGGCAGGGAGCCCAGAGCCCTTTAAATCCCAGCCGCTGCTGCGGCTGGGATTTAAAAGGCTCAGGGCTCCTCGCGGCTGCTAGCAGTCCAGAGCCCTTTGAATCCCAGCCCCTGGCCGCTGATTGCCCCCTCCCCAGACCTCTGCCCCACTGCCCCCCAGGACCCCCACCCCCTATCTAAGCACCACTGGTCCTTGTACCCCGATTACCCTCTCCCGGGACCCCTGCCGCTAACTGCCCCTTGGGACCTCAGCCCCTATCTAAGCCTCCCTTCTCCTTGTCCCCAACTGCCCCCTCCTGAGACCCCACCCAACTTCCCCCCCAGGACCCCACCCCCTACCTGTCCCCTGATAAACCTCCTGGACTCCCATGCCTATCCAATTGCTGCCTGTCCCCTGACTGCCCCTCCAAACCTCTGCCCCATCCAACCCCCCCTCCTCCCTGTCCCTTGACTGCCCCCCGGAACCCCCTACCCCTTCTCCAACCCCCAAACCGCTTACTGTGCCACTCAGACCAGCGTGTCTGGCTCAGTGCAGCTCCAGACAGTTGCTGCCATGCTCCCCCATGGAGCCCATAGCCCTCTCCCACCCCCAACACCTGCCTTCCAGATTTGAACACCTCAAAATTCAGGAGTGCTCAAGCTCGGTTTGGGCAGCTTTTACTTCATTTCTCCCAAATCAAATATACTGATCCACTAACTTGCTGTAGAAAAAGTAGGATAAAATTGAGCAAGAAATGCTTATTAGCACTGGAATTGCTATTTTCAACAGCCTTTGCCTTTTTGTTTGTTTGAAAGGAAGACAGTGATATTGCATTGGCAAATTCCCCATAGAAAGAAAGAGTGGAACAAAAGAATAATAAAGGCACCTCAACTTTTCCTCATTTATGGAGGACAGTCTTATAACATGCATCCAGATATCCTCCAATCACACAAGCTGAAAATTGTTCCACTTTACTGCAGCTCTGTAACCATATGGGAACCAATCCTGTCTGTGTTTTGTGCACATCCAAAATTCCGGCTGAATGACCCGCCCTGGGAGCGAGTTACCAGTGACCCAGGGCTGGGGCAGCAGGCGGTGTGGGGGGGCACTGGTGTGGGGGAGCCCAGGGCTGGGGCAGCAGCAGGGTGGAGGGAGGGCACTGGTGGGGAGGAAAGGGGGAAGCCTAGCGCTGGATTGGCAGGGGGTGTGGGTGGGGGGAGAGCCCAGGACTGGGGCAGCAGGAGGGTACCAGGGGAGCCCAGGGCTGGGAAGGGGGACAGCCAAATTTTTTTTTGCTTGGGGCAGCAAAAAACCTAGAGCCGGCCCTGCCGGGTTCCCCCAGCCGCCGGAGCCCTGGGCCCTTTAATTTGACCCTGAGGGCTCCCAGCCACCTCTTTAGCTGGGAGCCCCTGGTTGATTTAAAATAAAGTATCACCTCCCCACCCCCAACCTTCCTTTATGGCCCACAGCTGTTTTGGTGGGGCGGCGCTGGGGAAGGAGGGTTTGTTTCCGCAGGGCTGGGAGGTTTCGGCCCTCAGCTGTTTTCTTTGGAGGAATGTGGCCCTCGCCGCTTTACGAGTTGTGCAGGCCTGATCTAGACCATTCCTGACAGGTGTTTGTCTAACCTGCTCTCAAAAATCTCCAATGATGGAGATTCCACAACCTCCCTAGGCAATTTATTCCAGTGCTTAACCTCCCTGACAGTTAGGAAGTTTTTCCTAGTGTCCAACCTAAACCTCCCTTGCTGCAGTTTAAGCCCATTACTTCTTGTCTTATCCTCAAAGGTTAAGAAGAAAAATTTTTATCCCTCTTCCTTGTAATAGCCTTTTATGTACTTGAAAAATGTTATTGTGTCTCCCTCCCCCCCCAAAAAAAATCCAAAAACTTTATAAATGTACTCTCTATGCCATTATCTAAATGATTGATGAAGATACTGAACAGAACCAGATCCAGAACTGATCCCTGCAGACCCCCACTTATTATGCCCTTCCAGTATGACTGTGAACCATTGATAACTACTCTCTGGGGATGGTTTTCCAACCAGTTATGCACCCACCTTATAGTAGCTCCATCTAGTTTGCATTTCCCTATTTTGTTTATGAGACAATCATGCTTTATTAAAGTCAAGATATACCACCTCTACCACTTCCCTTCCCTCCTCCTCCCCCCGCATCCACAAGACTTGTTACCTTGTCAAAGAAGGTTGGTTTGACATGATTTGTTCTTGACAAATCCATACTGACTGTTACTTATCACCTTATTATCTTTTAGATGTTTGCAAATTCATTGCTCCATTATCTTTCTGGGTACAGAAGTTAAGCTGACTGGTCTGTAATTCCCTGGATTGTCCTTATTTCCATTTTTATAGATGGGCACTATATTTGCCCTTTTCCAGTCTTCTAGAATCTCTCCCGTCTTCTATGACTTTTCAAAGGTAATCGCTAATGGCTCAGATAGCTCCTCAGACAGCTCCTTGAGTATTCTAGGGTGCATTTCATCAGGCCCTGCTGACTTGAAGATATCTAACTTGTCTAAGTAATTTTTAACTTGTTCTTTCCCTATTTCAGCCTCTTCCGATCCTACCTCATTTTCACTGGGACTCACTGTTACATGTCCAATCACTACCAACCTGCTTGGTGAAAACCGAAACAAAGAGGTCATTAAGCACCTCTGTCATTTACACATTTTCTGTTATTGTTTTCCCCCCATCATTGAGTAATGGGCCTACACTGTCCTTGGTCTTCCTCTTGCTTCTAATGTATTTGTAGAATGTTTTCTTGTTGCCCTTTATGTCTCTAGCTAGTTTGATCTTGTTTTGTGCCTTGGCCTTTCTAATTTTGTCCCTACATACTTGTGTTATTTGTTTATATTCATCTTTTGTAATTTGACCTAGTTTCCACTTTTTATAGGACTCTTTTTTGAGTTTTAGATTACTGAGTATGGTCTCTTGCCACGCTTCCTGTCTTTCCTACACAGTGGGATAGTTTGCTTTTGTGCCCATAATAATGTCTCTTTGAAAAATTGCCAACTGTCTTCAATTGTTTTTCCCGGTAGACTTGCATCCCATGGGATCTTACCTACCAACTCCCTGAGTTTGCTAAACGTCTCCCTTCTTGAAATCCATTGTCTTTATTTTGCTGTTCTCCCTCCTACTATTCCTTAGAATCATGAACTCCATCATTTCGTGATCACTTTCACCCAAGCTGCATTTCACTTTCAAATTCTCAACCAGTTCCTCCCTATTTGTCAAAATCAAGTCTAAAACAGCCTGTCCCCTAATTGCTTTCTCCACCTTCTGAAATAAAAAATTGTCCCTAATACATTCCAAGAACTTGTTGGATAATCTGTGCCTGCTGTGTTATTTTCCCAACAGATGTCTGGGTAGTTGGAGTCCTCCATTACCACCAAGTCCCATGCTTTGGATGATTTTGTTAGTGCCTTAAAAAAAGCCTCAACCACCTCTTCTTCCTGGTTAGGTGGTCTGTAGTAGATCCCTACCATGACATCACCCTTGGTTTTTACCACTTTTATTCTTACCCAGAGACTTTCAACAAGTCTGTCTCCTATTTCCATCTCAACCTCAGTCCAAGTTTTTATATATTTTAATATATAAGGAAACATCTCCTTCCTTTTTTCCCTGTCTGTCCTTCCTGAGCAAGCTGTACCCTTCTATACCAATATTCCGGTCATGCATGTTATTCCACCATATGTGATGCCAACTATACCATAGTTCTGTTTATTTACTAGCATTTCGAGTTCTTCCTGCTTATTCCCCATAATTCTCGCATTAGTATACAGACATCTAATATACTGATTTGATTTCCCACCCCCCAGTTCTGTCTTGTCTCTCTCTTATCCCTGCTGTAGCAGCCCATGCGCCCCCCAAATTCTGACCCTTCTCTCAGGTCTCCATATTTTTTACTTACCTGTGAGCTTTGGTCACCTGCCCCCTTCAAACCTAGTTTAAAGCCCTTCTCACAAGGTTAGCCAGTCTGTATCCAAATATGCTCTTCCCCTTCTTCAATAGGTGGACCCCATCTCTTCTTAACAGTCCTTCTTCCTGAAACTGTGGTCAAGGAAGGTGAAGGCCTCCTGGTGACACCATCCTCACAGCCTGGCATTTACCTCCAGGATGTATCTGTCTCTGCCAGGGCCACAAAGAGAACAGCACCTGTGCTCCCAACTCCTTCATTCTGACTCCCAGAGCCCTGTAGTCACTTCTGATCTGTTGAGGGTCATACCTCACAGTATCATTAGTGCCCACATGGATAAGTAGAATTGGGTAGTAGTCAGAGGGTGGGATGAGCCTCGACAATCCCTTGGTAACATCTTGGATATGGGCCCCAGGCAGGCAGCATACCTCCCAGGATGCCATGTCAGGGCGACAGAGTGGTTCCTCCATCCCCCTCAGAAGAGAGTCACCAACCACCACTACCCTACATTTCCTCCTGGGAATGGTGGCTGTGATCCTTCCAGACTTGGGGGTACATGGCTTCTCCTTCTCTGGGGGTGATTCCTCATCGCTCATTGCCAGAGCAGCATATCAGTTTTCCATCACCATGGTGGGTGGGTTGGGAGTAGGGGTGGAGCACTGCCTGCTGCCAGAAGTAACCAGCAGCCAGTGTCCTCCCTGTGACACAGCCATATCCTCCCCTGGTGGTGTGACAGCAGTCCTCTGTAGCTGGGTAGAGTCCTCAGCCTCGGATGTCTCCATGTGAACACTCTAGAGGAATTCCTCATGGGCATGGATGCTCCGCGGCCTAGCCACCTCCTCTTCTAGCTCTCCCACCTACTTCCAGAGAGATTCCACCAGCAGGCACCTTTCACACTGGATGGTCTCCTCAGCCTGGCTTTCCGTGAGTGGTAAATGCAGGGCACAGTCTCTGCAAGTCTCTGCAAGTCATGAGTAGAGGCATCCATGGTTAGGTTGTCTGTCTGGATACAAGCGCAGGAGGAGGAGACAGGAGCACCATTGGCAGTGGCCATGCGACCCTTCCTATCCATAGCAACTATATCATGACTCCCTCCCACAAACCCCCTCTAAAACTCAAACTCCCCTGTCCGCTAGCTTCCCTTGCTTGCTTAGCTTCTGGCTTATCAGGCCTTCTCTCTTAGGTCAGCCCTACCTCCTTGTTAATCACACGGGGGAGGGGATGGGGGTGATCACAAGACTGATTGAGGCTGATCAAAGATGATCAAGGATGATCCAGGGAACAAATGCTCCAACAGTCCCCAGACACATAATCCCAACTGACCCTGTAACGGAAATAACCTGAAAGAGAAAGCAAAACCACAAACAGCCAAACAAACTCACTCACCCCAAGGTTAGTAGAACCATAGAATCACAGAATATCAGGGTTGGAAGGGACCTCGGAAGGTCATCTAGTCCAACCCCCTGCTCAAAGCAGGACCAAACCCAACTAAATCGTCCCAGCCAGGGCTTTGTCAAGCCAGGCCTTAAAAACCTCTAAGGATGGAGATTCCACCACCTCCCTAGGTAACCCATTCCAGTGCTTCAGCACCCTCCTAGTGAAAAAGTTTTTCCTAATATCCAACCTAAACCTCCCCCACTGCAATTTGAGACCATTGCTCCTTGTTCTGTCATCTGCCACCACTGAGAACAGCTGAGCTCCATCTTCTTTGCAACCTCCCTTCAGGTAGTTGAAGGCTTCTATCAAATCTCCCCTCACTCTTCTGTTCTGCAGACTAAATAACCTCAATTCCCTCAGACTCTCCTCGTACGTCATGTGCCCCAGCCTCCTAATCATTTTCGTTGCCCTCTGCTGGACTCTCTCCAATTTATCCACATCCCTTCTGTAGTGGGGGGACCAAAACTGGACGCAGTACTCCAAGTGTGGCCTCACCAGTGCCGAATAGAGGGGAACAATCACTTCCCTTGATCTACTGGCAATGCTCCTACTAATACAGCCCAATATGCCGTTGGCCTTCTTGGCAACAAGGGCACACTGCTGATTCATATCCAGTTTCTCGTCCACTGTAATCCCCAAGACCTTTTCTGCAGAACTTCCGCTTAGCCAGTCGGTCCCCAGCCTGTAGTGGTGCATGGGGATTGTTCAGCAGGGGGATCTCCTTCTCCCCCTCTCAAACTCCCCTGTTTGCGGTCCCGTTTGCTAGCAGTATAGTGTAGAACTCATAACTAAGTATAAGTATAACTCATAACTAAGTATAGAACTCATAACCAATTTGGGGTTTGTGCCCTGGTTCCCAACAATCTGCCCTGAGGTTTGTGCTCACGGTTGAGTCACTGAAGGCAGCTTGACATATACAACCAGAAGCGTGGCATGTTGTGATATTTTTCTCCAATTCATCCAGTTTTAAAATAGCACTCAATTATTCAGGATGCTACACATCAGTTATTTTCTAAAAAATTAGAGTCTCTGCAGAAGAAAGCTAATAGTTTTGTTGAAAAAATATATAGTATTAATTTGAATCTTGAACCCAAAATATGTGTGAATTGAACTAGTTTCCTTTCCTTCTGTGACTGAAAGTAGAAAAATGCAAACTATTTTATATGTAATGATAAAACAGGTATGAATAAATTTGAATATTTTCCAAACCTTCTTAGATCATTCTAAAAAAATCCTCCAGTAATGCTGAAATGAATGTTTAATAATACTTTCCAAGAACACTGATGTAATTGAATAATTTCACTCCAGATATTGTGTAGTGTGTGTTTGTTTGCAGAGGCAATTAAGTGGCACTTGTAATGTAGACATATGTGCATTTAGAGCCAAATTGTTTCATGGTTACATGGTTTCTGTAAAGGGAAATCATGTCTTACTAATCTATTAGAGTTCTTTGAAGGGGTCAACAAACATGTCGACAAGGGGGATCCAGTGGACATAGTGTACTTAGATTTCCAGAAAGCCTTTGACAATGTCCCTCATCAAAGGCTCTTATGTAAATTAAGCTGTCATGGGATAAAAGGGAAGGTCCTTTTATGGATTGAGAACTGGTTAAAAGACAGGGAACAAAGGGTAGGAATTAATGGTAAATTCTTAGAATGGAGAGGGGTAACTAGTGGTGTTCCCCAAGGGTCAGTCCTAGGACCAATCCTATTCAATTTATTCATAAATGATCTGGAGAAAGGGGTAAACAGTGAGGTGGCAAAGTTTGCAGATGATACTAAACTGCTCAAGATAGTTAAGACCAAAGCAGATTATAATAAGGTAATAATTGGAGATATACCAATCTCCTAGAACTGGAAGGGACCTTGAAAGGTCATTGAGTCCAGCCCTCTGCCTTCACTAGCAGGACCAATTTTTGCTCCAGATCCCTAAGTGGCCTCCTCAAGGATTGAACTCACAACCTTGGGTTTAGTGGGCCAATGCTCAAACCACTGAGCTATCCCTTCCCCCTTCAAAAGAGCTTCAAAAAGATCTCACAAAACTAAGTGATTGGGCAACAAAATGGCAAATGAAATTTAATGTGGATAAATGTAAAGTAATGCACATTGGAAAAAATAACCCCAACTATACATACAATATGATGGGGGCTAATTTAGCTACAACGAGTCAGGAAAAAGATCTTGGAGTCATCGTGGATAGTTCTCTGAAGATGTCCACGCAGTGTGCAGAGGCGGTCAAAAAAGCAAACAGGATGTTAGGAATCATTAAAAAGGGGATAGAAAATAAGACTGAGAATATATTATTGCCCTTACATAAATCCATGGTACGCCCACATCTGGAATACTGTGTACAGATGTGGTCTCCTCACCTCAAAAAAGATATTCTAGCACTAGAAAAGGTTCAGAAAAGGGCAACTAAAATGATTAGGGGTTTGGAGAGGGTCCCATATGAGGAAAGATTAAAGAGGCTAGGTCTCTTCAGCTTGGAAAAGAGGAGACTAAGGGGGGATATGATAGAGGTATATAAAATCATGAGTAATGTGGAGAAAGTGGATAAGGAAAAGTTATTTACTTATTCCCATAATACAAGAACTAGGGGTCACCAAATGAAATTAATAGACAGCAGGTTTAAAACAAATAAAAGGAAGTTCTTCTTCACGCAGCACACAGTCAACTTGTGGAACTCCTTATCTGAGGAGGTTGTGAAGGCTAGGACTATAACAATGTTTAAAAGGGAACTGGATACATTCATGGTGGCTAAGTCCATAAATGGCTATTAGCCAGGATGGGTAAAGAATGGTGTCCCTAGCCTCTGTTCGTCAGAGGATGGAGATGGATGGCAGGAGAGAGATCGCTTGATCATTGCCTGTTAGGTTCACTCCCTCTGGGGCACCTGGTATTGGCCACTGTCGGTAGACAGATACTGGGCTAGATGGACCTTTGGTCTGACCCGGTACGGCCATTCTTATGTTCTTATTCTGCTCAGACATATGGAGGTATACATCTGAAAGGACTCCATTGAAGTAAATGGAATTACTCCAGAGTTACACCTCTGCAAATGAGAGCAGAATTTGACTGAACAATTACTGTAGAATAGTATAGTGTGGGGGTTATTCTGTTTTAATAAAGGAGGGTTTTGTGGACTCAAATGTCTTGCAGGGGGTGTTATTTGAACCTTTACCCTAACTTCTGCTCCATATTAAGTGCAGGGATCAGATATGGAGGGGAGGGGGACTGATGGTATTGTTCTACACTCCACCCAAAACCCAATCTACGACGATTCATGATGCCAAAATGAAGTGCCACTAATGTTAAATTGTGCAGACTTTCATAATATGATCATCTCTTTCCTTGTGTGCTCTGATTAGCAGTGAAAAGTTAACAGTGTTGACATTTAAGCTGTTATTAGGATTCACAGCTAGCACCCTATGAGATATCTAGGAGAGGATTATACTCCCAGGGAGCAAGTCTACAACCTTCCCATGGTGCTCCCTGTCAGTAGCAAAAAGCGAAGCTGAAGTAGACACTATGCAAAATTGGAGACCAAGTTTTCATTCCAAAAAGGGAAAGATGTGTGACAGGTTGGATCACAGAAACCCCCTTGGGACCTGCCACCCGATGTGCCAAGACTACTTCTATTCTTGTTTTCCCTGCCAGCTCAGGACTCCTGCACCCTGTTTTGCCGAGCCAGACACTCCTGTCTGCTCCAACAAAGACCCAGGATCAGAATTACCCGCCCCAAAGCTGCAGGTTTACCTGAAAGCAGCTAACAGAAGTGTGCTTGTCTTTACCACTCAGATGCCCAACTCCCAATGGGGTCCAAACCCAAATAAATCTGTTTTACCCTGTATAAAGCTTATACAGGGTAAACTCATGAATTGTTCGCCCTCTATAACACTGATAGAGAGATATGCACAGTTGTTTGCTCCCCCAGGTATTAATACATACTCTGAGTTAATTAATAAGTAAAAAGTGATTTTATTAAATACAGAAAGTAGGATTTAAGTGGTTCCAAGTAGTAACAGACAGAACAAAGTAAGTTACCAAGCAAAATAAAATAAAATGCGCAAATCTATGTCTAATCAAACTAGATACAGATAGGATCCTCACCAGTTCCGGAATGCTCCCTTTTACAGGCTAATCTCCTTTTAGCCTGGGTCCAGCAATCACTCACACCCTCTGTAGTTACTGTCCTTTGTCCCAGTTTCCTTTAAGTATCCTGGGTGGGGCGGGTGGAGAGGCTCCTTCTTTAGCCAGCTGAAGACAACCTGGAAGGGTCTCCCAGGGATTTATATAGACTCTTTCTTGTGGGTGGAGACCTTCCTCCTCACCCTGTGTAGAATCCAGTCACAAAATGGAGATTTGGAATCACATGGGCAAGTCACCTGCCCATGCATGACTCAGGACTTGCAGGGAGCAGCCATTACCCACATGCTACCTTGAGTGTTCTCAGGTAGACTTCTTATGTGGATTGGAGTCTTCAAAGCTCTTTTGTCTATTAAATGCTTCCTGATTGAGCACATTTCTTTCCCAAGGAGTGACCAAATGTTTTAACTAAGGCTACTTAGAAATCAAGCAATTATACAGCCAATGTTCATAACTTTGAGCACACAAATGGTGCCTACATACAACTAGGATGAACATAACCTTTACATAGATATGTTTCATGGCATATGCAGCAAAACCTTATTCCAGTTGTATCATACATACATTTATGAGCACCCCCACCCCATAAAGCCTTATGGAGTACTCTGTCACAAGATGGATATAGCCCAAAGGAGTCACTATCCAATGGGGGCCCTTATTAGGGCACCTAGCACTGGGGTCAACTGTCAAAGTGCTGCACATCAGTATCAAGCTAATTTCAGTGGCCAAGTGGGATATCTACCTCCATTTGGCTGTAGAACATGAAGCACACCTTATCTTGCTTCAGGAAACACACTCTACTGTCAATTCCTGGCTTTGATCTTATGTCACACAAGCATCATTAGGCAATACGGGATGGCATCCTGCGTCAGGGACAGTATTCCAGCAACTCCAGTCTCATCATTGGGTCCAAATGATGTTATTGAATGGCAGGCTATAAAAGTGAAGGATCTAACTCTTATCAATGTTTACAAACCTCATTCTACCAACTGGACAACTCCTATCTTACCCATCGACTCAGGACCTTTAATCGACTGTGACAATTTTAATTCCCACCATTCCCACTGGGTGTACTCTGATAAGGATGTGGATGAAGTAAGGGTAGAAGAGTGGAAATCAGTGATTGACCTGCAGCTTTTAGATGATCCTAAGCAGCCACCCACTTTCTATAGCAAAAGATGGTCTTCACGTTCTTCTCCTGACCTCACCTTTTCTGCAACTGGACAACATTCTCCGGTGGTCACGCAGCATAAAGTACCTGATGTGTTTCCTCAGTCCCAACATCAGCCAAGCCTGATCACAGTAGGCAAGTAAATTCTCACTACTAGTGGCCTCCAGAAACCTTGGTGGAATTTCTGGGAGGCAAGGAGGTATCCAAGTTGTTCCGATCTAAGTTGGAGTCTCTTATGGGTAAAGACTCAGAATCAGATATTTGGAACGATATCTGCCTACCAAGTGTTGCCTACCAAGCTTTTGTGATAAAGTTCTGGCCACTGGAAAGAAATCTATACCTTGGAGATTTTGTCAACAATTCACTGGGGGGAGGGATAGCTCAGTGGTTTGAGCATTGGCCTGCTAAACCCAGGGTTGTGAGTTTAATCCTTGAGGGGGCCTTTTAGGGATCTGGGACAACAAAGAAAATCTGTCAGGGACAGTACTTGGTCCTGCTGTGAAGGCAGAGGGCTAGACTCAGTGACCTTTCAAGGTCCCTTCCAGAGATAGGTATATCTCCACATTTAATTAAAAAAAATTCCTGGATAGTCTTCTGATGGAACCAGACTATCTCAGGAATTTAAATCCACCAAGAATGAACAGGAGGTTTTGACAAAAGTAGAGATCTTTTTCACCTTCTGCATCAAGCCAGGCAAGAACAATGGGAATTGAACTGTTTCCAAATTAAACTTCATGCATTCCAGTGGAAAAGCATAGCAAACTATTAAGACACTAAGTAGAGATTTTAGCCTGGATAAGAGGGAATACCTCATCACAGCAAACACCATCACATCCCAGCTGCTGGGCAATAGCAAAACTCCTAATTGAGATAGTTTTCAGCTACACAGTAAAATGATGGTTGCTGAGAGATATGAGACTTTTAGTGTAGACACGAACCTGATGGCTCCTTTTACTAATCAAGAGCCCAACTTGCATCATTGTTGATGCTTTACATCAGTTGTAGCCTAACAACGCTCCTCGTCTAGATAATCATCTCTCATTTTGGACCAATCACCAAAAGCTGGCTGCTTCGATTTCTGAATTGTTGTACCCAGGATTGCACCATCCCAAAAGTCTGGTGCAGAGAAAAGGTCATAGCTGTTCCCAAACCAGGGAAACCATTGACAGACTGAAAAAGCTACTGACTGATTTCTCTGCTATGTATTACCTACAAGCTGATGGAGAGACTAATCCTGATGCAGATTAATGATATGGTCCATCTTCAGCTGCCTTGAGTTCAGGCTGGATTCAGGAGGGGACAGTGTACCCAAGATCAGGTACTTTGTCTCACACAAGACAGAGAAACTGAGTCAGGAAATAAAGTTAGTGTAGTCCCTGTTGACCTGAAAGCAGCCTACAATTCTGCGTGGCACATTGGGCTGGTTGCCAAACTGCTGAAAGTTGTTCCTTGTGGGCCGATGGTGCCGTTCATCGAAGAAACAATTAGTAACTGAAGCTTCATACTGAAAGTTGGAGAGAAAATCAGTCGCCTCAAACATCTCCTCAATGGGTTTCCACAAAGTTCAGTTTTGGTCTCTTTTTGTTAAATATATATATATGTACGACTTTCCTGAAATGCTGACCAGGAAGTATGTGTATGCTGATAATGTGTATTGCTGACACTGGAAATGATTTCCATAAGATAGAAGGGAATCTCAGCCAAGACATGGACATTTTGACCACTTACTTCTGGCAATGGAGACTAATTCTTAGTGAAACCAAGACAGTGGCAACTACTTTCCATCTAAATAATCATCTTGCCAATCGACCCATCTTCCTTCTGCAGGAACTTCCATTTTCTTTAATGGGATAAATTAAAAGATTCTGGGATTGATTCCCCTGTATCTTACATTGCTATAACTCCATTAACATCAATAGAGTTACTCCTGATTTACACAGAATCACAACCACTATGTTAATTATTCCCTTATTTATACTGATGCAAGTCATTAAAATCAGTGGAGTAGCACCAGTGTAGCTGAGAACAAAGTATTAGTTTATCGCTTCAGCTAGGTACAGCACCAATCATTTACTTACATCTGTCTGTCTATGAACCAGCAATACATTCTACATTATAGTGTTTTATAGCCTTTGTTTTTCACAAACTAAACTGTAATAAAGGTGTGTGATATTTTCCCTTAAAATATTTTACACTGATTATGTAAATTTAAGAACTGTGAAAATTTGGAAATATGTGCAGGCATTGAATAAAATCTGTTCTTGCTTCCAAAGTCTGTTAACAGCTGGAAACCCAAGCCTGACAGTGTTCTTAGTTTTCCCAGCCTTCCATTACATAATGTACCATACATCCAAACTATTCAGGACTATTAACGAGGGACAGTCCCTACTTTTCAGGAAAACATTTCCCATTTTTCCATTCCACAAAGCTCTTTCAGTCCAATATATTTCAATGCTGTTAAAATATGTCTCTATTTTGCTCTACACATAGACTCATAGACTTTAAGGTCAGAAGGGACCATTATGATCATCTAGTCTGCCCCCCTGCACAATGCAGGCCACAGAATCTCACCCACCCACTCCTGTAGCTAACCCTTAGCCTATGTCTGAGTAATTGAAGTCCTCAAATTGTAGTTTGAAGACCTCAAGCTGCAGAGAATCCTCCAGCAAGTGACCCGTGCCCCATGCTGCAGAGGAAGGTGAAAAACCTCCAGGGCCTCTGCCAATCTGCCCTGGAGGAAAATTCCTTCCCGACCCCAAATATGGCGATCAGTTAAACCCTGAGCATGTGGGCAAGACTTACCAGCCAGACACCCAGGAAAGAATTCTCTGTAGTAACTCAGATCCCAACCCATCTAACATCCCATCACAGTCCACTGGGCATACTTACCTGCTGATAATCAAATATCAATTGCCAAATGAATTGCCAAAATTAAGCTATCCCATCATACCATCCCCTCCATAAACTTATCAAGCTTAGTCTTAAAGCCAGATATGTCTTTTGCCCTCACTACTCCCCTTGGAAGGCTGTCCCAGAACTTCACTCCTCTAATGGTTAGAAACCTTCATCTAATTTCAAGTCTAAACTTCCTAGTGTCCAGTTTATATCCATTTGTTCTTGTGTCCACATTGGTACTAAGCTTAAATAATTCCTCTCCCTCCCTAATATTTATCCCTCTGATATATTTATAAAGAGCAATCATATCCCCCCTCAGCCTTCTTTTGGTTAGGCTAAACAAGCAAAGCTCTTTGAGTCTCCTTTCATAAGATAGGTTTTCCATTCCTCGGATCATCCTAGTAGCCCTTCTCTGTACCTGTTCTAGTTTGAATTAATCTTTCTTAAACATGGGAGACCAGAACTGCACACAGTATTCCAGATGAGGCCTCACCAGTGCCTTGTATAACGGTACTAACACCTCCTTATCTCTACTGGAAATACCTCGCCTGATGCATCCCAAGCCCTCATTAGCTTTTTTCACGGCCAAATCACATTGGCGGCTCATAGTCATCCTGATCAACCAATACTCCGAGGTCCTTCTCCTCCTCTGTTACTTCCAACTGATGCCTCCCCAGCTTATAACAATAGTTCTTGTTGTTAATCCCTAAATGTATGACCTTGCACTTTTCACTATTAAATTTCATCCTATTACTATTACTCCAGTTTACAAGGTCATCCAGATCTTCCTATATGATATCCCGGTCCTTCTCTGTGTTAGCAATACCTCCCAGCTTTGTGACATCTGCAAACTTTATTAGCACATTCCCACTTTTTGTGCCAAGGTCAGTAATAAAAAGATTAAATAAGATTGGTCCCAAAACCGATCCCTGAAGAACTCCACTAGTAACCTCCTTCCAGCCTGACAGTTCACCTTTCAGTATGACCCGTTGTAGTCTCCCCTTTAACCAGTTCCTTATCCACCTTTCAATTTTCAAATTGATCCCCATCTTTTCCAATTTAGCTAATAATTCCCCGTGTGGAACCGTATCAAATGCCTTACTGAAATCAAGGTAAATTAGAACCACGACGTTTCCTTTGTCTAAAAAATCTGTTACCTTCTCAAAGAAGGAGATCAGGTTGGTTTGGCACGATCTAACTTTTGTAAAACCATGTTGTATTTTGTCCCAATTACCATTGACCTCAATGTCCTTAACTACTTTCTCCTTCAAAATTTTTTCCAAGACCTTACATACTACAGATGTCAAACTAACAGGCCTATAATTACTCGGATCACTTTTTTTCCCTTTCTTAAAAATAGGAACTATGTTAGCAATTCTCCAGTTGTACGGTACAACTCCTGAGTTTACTGATTCATTAAAAATTCTTGCTAATGGGCTTGCAATTTCATGTGCCAGTTCCTTTAATATTCTTGGATGAAGATTATCTGGGCCCTCCGATTTTGTCCCATTAAGCAGTTCAAGTTTGGCTTCTACCTCGGATGTGGTAATATCTACCTCCATATCCTCATTCCCATTTGCCATCCTACCATTATCCCTAAGCGCCTCATTAAAGACTGAAGCAAAGTATTTGTTTAGATATTGGGCCATGCCTAGATTATCCTTAACCTCCATTCCATCCTCAGTGTTTAATGGTCCCTCTTCTTTCTTTGTTTTCTTCTTATTTATATGGCTATAGAACCTTTTACTATTGATTTTAATTCCCTTTGCAAGGTCCAACTCTTCATGGCTTTTGGCCTTTCTCACTTTATCCCTACATGTTCTGACCTCAATAAGGGAGCTTTCCTTGCTGATCCCTCCTATCTTCCACTCTTTGTAGGCTTTCTGCTTTTTCTTAATCACCTCTCTGAGATGCTTGCTCATCCAGTTTGGTCTACAACTCCTGCCTGTGATTTTTTCCCCCTTTCTTGGGATGCAGGCTTCTGATAGTTTCTGCAACTTTGACTTGAAGTAATTCCAGGCCTCCTCTGCCTTTAGATCCACAAGTTCTTCAGTCCAATCCACTTCCCTAACTAGTTTCCTTAATTCTTGAAATCAAAAACCCTAGTCCCAGATCTATTTTTATTTATCCTTCCATCTAGTTTGAACTGAATTAGCTCATGATCACTCCAACCAAGGTGTCCCCTACAACCATTTCTTCTATGAGGTCCTCACTACTCACCAAAACTAAATCTAAAATGGCATCCCCTCTTGCTGGTTCTTCAACTACTTGGTGAAGAAATCCATCAGCTATCACATCCAGAAAAATCTGAGCCCTATTATTACTACTAGCACTTGTCCTCCAGTCTATATCTGGGAAGTTAAAGTCTCCCATAATCACACAATTCCCATTAGTGTTTACTTCATTAAAAACATTAAAGAGGTCTCTATCCATCTCCAAATCAGATCCCGGCGGTCTGTAGCACACCCCAAGCACTATCTCAGGGGAGGCTCTAGTAGCTTTCTTTCCCAATGTGATTTTTGCCCAGACAGACTCTGTCTTATCTATTCCATCACTTCTTATTTCTTTACAGTTAACCTCATCATTGATCTACAATGCTACTCCACCACCTTTGCCTTTATTTCTGTCTTTCCTAAACAGCACATAGCCTTCAATACCTGTACTTCCTTCAGTCATGACTACTATTCCACCATGTTTCTGTTATCCCTATAATATCCGGTTTCACTTCCTGCACCAGTAGCTCTAGTTCTTCCATTTTGTTACCTAGGCTCCTCGCATTAGTGTACAGACATCTTAATTTTTGCCGTTTGGTTTCACTGACATTCTTTACTCGGTTAGGCACAGAGATTCTACCACCAGTATCACCAATTAGACTGGTATCTACACTACTCTTCCTCCTTATGTCCATTCTTCTGCCCACGGTTGTATCCTCTCTTACTTTGTTTTCTTTCCTCTCAATGTTAAATTCCAGCGTGGAGATTACCTGGACATCTCCCAACCATCTCCCCCTCTGTCCTCCCTTTATTTTAAAAGATATAGGGCCAAATTCTGAAGTTGCACCACATTTAATCAAATATCACACCAGTGACTTCAGAAGAGTTTCTTTGGATGCATACTGATGTATGATCAGATCCATAGCATACTAAATCCCATGCTCTGCAATACAATGGGAAAATTCAGATGTAAAATTATTGCTCTGTGGTAGATAGAGTGGAAGCTGTCTTACAGTCAGGTCACAAGCATTTTTAACAACAATGCCTTCTAATCCTAAACCTATATCTCATGCCTGCACCTGGTCTTCACTAGCACTCCCACTCTCACTGCCACTGGTGGAGAACTTATTGTTCTATTATTCCAAATGCATATAAGTAAATAAGCTTTGTAAAGGGAAATCATGTCTCATCAATCTACTAGAATTCTTTGAGGGAGTCAACAAGCATGTGGACAAGAGTTGATATAGTGTACTTGGACTTTCAGAAAGCTTTTGACAAGGTCCCACACCAAAGGCCCATAAGCAAACTAAGCAGTCACAGGATAACAGGGAAGGTCCTCTTATGGATCAGTAACTGATTAAAAGATAGAAAACAAAGAGTAGGAATATATGGGTCAGTTTTCAAAATGGAAAGATGTAAATAGTGGGGTCTCGCAAAAATCTGTAGTGGGATGTGTGATATTCAACATGTTCATAAATTAAACAGTAAGGTGACAAAGTTTGCAGATGATACAAAAATTATTCAAGATAGTTAAGTCCAAAGCAGTCTGATCTCAACTACACATACAAAATGATGGAGTCTAAATTAGCTGTTACCCACTGAAGAAAGAGATCTTGGAGTCAAAAAAGCTAACAGAATGTTGGGAACCATTAGAAAAGGGATAGTTAATAAGTAAGGCTGCGAGTCTGTCATGGAGGTGACAGAAGTCACAGATTCTGTGAATTTCTGTGACCTCGGTGACTTCTGCAGTGGCTGGTGCTGGCTCAGGGGCTGCCTAAGTCAGGCAGCCCCTGGGCCAGCAGGGGCAGTTTGGGTGTGTGAGAGGGGGCTCAGGGTTAGGGATAGGGGGTTGGAAGATGCGGGGGGACACTTATATCAGTGTCGGGGACTCCCACTGGCATGGCCCTGCAGCACCTAGGCAGCAGAGGGACCGTTTCGGGCTGTGCGCTGCCCATGCCTGCAGGCCCTGCCCCCGCAGCTCCGATTGGCTGTCGTTCCCGGCCAATGGGAGCTGTAGCAGCCAGCACTTGTGCCCCTCTGCTGCCTAGGAGCTGCAGGGACATGAAGCCAGGTAGGGAGCCCAGCCCTCCCCTCACAGCACCAGTGGGGTTCCAGGCCACCTCCCTAACACCTGCAGCACCCCCTGACTGCCCCCCTCCCAGAGCACCCGCAGCCCCCCACCCAAATTTTACAGATATTTTTTGTAAAAGTCATGGACAGGTTACGGGCTGTGAAGTTTTGTTTACTGCCCATGACCTGTCCATGACTTTTACAAAAAATACCTGTGACTAAAACATAGCCTTAATAATAAGACAGAAAATACCATATTGTCTCTATATAAATCCATGGTGCTCCCACATCTTGAATACTGCATGCAGATCTGGTGGCCCCATCTCTAAAAAGATATATTGGATTTGGAAAAGATACAGAAAAGGGCAGAAAAAATGATTATGGGTATGGAACAGCTTCCATATAAGGAGAGATTAATAAGATTAGGACTTTTCAGCTTGGAAAAGAGACGACTAAGTGGGGGATATGATAGAGGTCTATAAAATCATGACTGATCTGCAGAAAGTAAATAAGGAAGTGTTATTTCCTCTTTCTTATAACCCAAGAAGTAGGGGTCACCAAATGAAATGAATAGGCAGCAGGTTTAAAACAAACAAAAGGAAGTACTTCTTCACACAAAGCACAGTTAACCTGTGGAACTTGTTATGAGGGGATGTTGTGAAGCCAAAACTATTACTGGGTTAAAAAAAGGAGATAAATTCATGGAGGATAGGTCCATCAATGGCTATTAGCCAAGCTCATTATGGGTATCCCTAAACCTCTGACTTCCAGAAGCTCGGACTGGACAACAAGGGAGGCTCACAATAATTGCCTTATTCTGTTTGCTCCTTCTGAAGCATCAGGCACTAGCTACTGTCAGAAGACAGGATACTGGGCTAGATGGACCATTGCTCTGATCCAGTATGGTCATTCTTATGTTCTTATGTAAGTCTGTAAAATGAGTTGATTACCATCCTTATTCTGCCTTCTTTAGGCATAATTCATTCTGATGTTGATTCTCATTGATTTTGCCTGGCAAAATTCTGCGTGGCCAGGCCCTATAACGGTTTCCTTTTTAATAACATCTTGAGCATTTTCTTAGCTAGTGAATTTCTTCTGTAACTGAATTGATATACCGGTATATAAAACATCTGCTTTTAAATATTCATAGGTACTCTGGTGCAAGGTGGTTGGCATGTTGAAAGTATCCTGGCTTGTCTGGTAAATGACCTGATCTGCTTTGTTCAGGGGACTGATATTTTCAGGGTATGATACCGCATGCATGAATCACCAAGGATAGAAACTAAAGCTGTCAAGCTGTGAATCCTATATAGCAATATTTTCTAGCCCTGACAGATCACAAGATCCTAGACCTTAAAAATCACATTATTCAGGTTATACTTTTGTATATCCTTTGTGACCTGTGCTGGTAGAATAATATCCTGACCTGTGACCAAGCCAGTCTGCCCTTGTAAATATTGGAGATGGGTCCGAGTTGCACAAAGTTCAAGTCTAAAACAAGATCAGATTCCTCCAAAGTTTAGGATTCAGGTCTCCCATTTACACATAAATAAAATCCTGGAAAATATAAGAACTATCTTTTGTGATTTCCATATCATCTAATTATTTAAAAGCTGCTTCTCAAGAATATTTTTTTAACTACAAGACAGAAACTGGAATGCATATAGCCACATCTTGTGTGTACCACAGAATTGATAATATTTAGACTTTGTAAAGGCCTGGTGCAAAGATGGTAGTGGTTCTTGCTACTTTTATTGCTCTGTTTTATTTCAGTTCTCCTCTGCTTCTACTCAACCTCTCCCCCAGTCAGTGGGAAGCCATCAACTCCAGAATGACCAGCAGTAGGTATTAATTAACCATAGACAGATCATGGTCACATTGATACCAATGTGCAAAAGTGGTAGGATGGAGCAATGTCCTGCTTTGAAGGGGATGAATCCTTTTGTAAATGAGGCCATCTGGAGAAAGGGAGATCAAGAACAGCTTTATAATTTGTGGGATCTCAAGTAATGAAGCAACTTCAGGGACTCGTCTTCAAATCTTGGTGCCAGCCCAATGGCTGCTGAGGTTACTACAAGGACCCTGGCAGGGCATGAGTCTGCAGGGCGCTGAACGCTCTTCCCCAGTCCAGTGAAGCACTTAAGCGTGTGCTTAACTTTAAGTATGAAAAGAGTCCCAGGCTTCAGCGAGACCATTCACATGCTTAAGCACATGTCTAAGTGTTTCACTGGATTGGGCTAGAGTCCTCAGCACCTTGCAGGAGCAAGCCCCAGGTTTACATCCCCAGGATCTTGCTTACCTTGCTCATGCTTAAGGAACACTCCTGCCAGCAGAAAAAGAAGCATTTAAGGGGCACCTTGAGGTTGCTCTCCTGATGAACTTTTTGGGAGGGCCCCAGGGACAGTCAAATGAGAATCTCTTACTAAGAGCCCAGCAAGTAGAATATTGACATTCTCTAGGGCAGGGGTAGGCAACCAATGGCACATGTGCCAAAGGCGGCACTCGAGCTGATTTTCAGTGGCACTCACACTGCCTGGGTCCTGGCCACCGGTCCAGGGGGCTCTGCATTTTAATTTAATTTAATTTTAAATGAAGCTTCTTAAACATTTAAAAAACCTTATTTACTTTACATACAACAATAGTTTAGTTATATATTATAGACTTATAGAAAGAGACCTTCTAAGAACATTAAAATGTACTACTGGCACGCGAAACCTTAAATTAGAGTGAATAAATGAAAACTCGGCACATCACTTCTGAAACATTGCCGACCCCTGCTCTCAGGTTCAGTCCTGTGCCTATTGAAATCAGGATACAACTCCATTGACTTCACTGCTGTAGGACTGAGTCCCAAGTGCAGACCAGTTCCACATGATGCTGGAGAAAATGTAAAAATAACAGGAGCTACAGCCTAATCCAGAGGTGCAATTTTTGATCTACACAAGGCAAATTTTTGCAGGAATGCACATTCCACCTCCATCCTTCACCCTGCAGTATACATGCACAATCCCATAACAATAACACTGACTGGCCATTGAACCAATCTACACATCTTGAAAACAAGCTGTTTTTTATTATTTTATTTTATTTTATTTGTTATTCAGAGCTGTTACTATACTTGATACACTGTTTGTCATGCTTTCTCTCTGGAATGTGTAACACCTAATTACACAGTGACGTTCTCAGGCCAGACAGGCATTTTCCCCCTTGCAAAATTGGACTGTGAAATTATCTTCCCTGCATTCTTTCATCCACTAAATTTCCTTAACACTTCCCTTCTTACTCCTCCCTCCCCCACCCCCTTCACACAGGCATTTTTTCTGGTGGTTTTCAGAGCTATGGTATCGGTGGGATTTTATTTTATTCCAGTCAAGACATGAAGAGCACAGGAGCTTAAATAAATTACAACACTGAATAATGCTCTTGATAAAAGAATGCCAAAGCAGTCTGGCCGCCACATTTGTGAGCCGGAGCCAAAAAACTAGGAACTAACGTCTAGTAAAAGATGTCAGAATCAACTCTTTCTGCCAGCATCTGGCGAGAAAAATCTGCTCAATAGACAGTTGACCTCACTTAACCCATTTGGCACTCGTCTGTAACAGCAAGGATTCCCAAGCATCAGTGAAATCATGTAGGTAAAATATAAGAAAAGCATGTAGAACTGTCCGTACCTCCTGTTCCTTCCATAATATTAACTCTGCCTATTCTGTTTGTAATCTGGGTTAAAATAAAATGACTTCTCCATAACCAGACAGATTTACAAGAGACATTTTGCTCTGTTACGCCAATGTAACTCCACCAAAGGTAATGGAGCTACTTGGGATTTGAACCAATGTTAATGAGAGCAGCGTTTGGCCCAGTGGGTTTAGTAAGACTCAGACTCTCCTGTCTCTCACATATAAGTGTACCTCACAGATTTCATTCTAATCCCCTTCCCTTCTGATAGGGGTAAAAAGGGATATTGCAAAACTTTCATAATGCTGTGAAATAAAAGAATGCAATTTCCTCCCTCTGTGTTCCCTACCTGCTCCAAGGCATTCTTTCTCCAGACTGTGATTTCAATCCCACTGACTCCTAATTGATGCATTTCAATGTTGATCTCTTCTTATCGCCCCAAACCCACACGCAAAGGTGCAGATTTTTGCCTTGGAAGGAAAAAATGGTTTAAGTAGCCTCCTTAGAGAAGCAAAATGTGCCCAAAAGCTATGCACATATTTGTGCCAATATTCCCCTGTTGGAAGAATGAAAAGGGAAAAAATGCAGTGAAGGGTACACATGCATCATATTGTGGCCAAGTCCCTGCCCATAACCCTCCAGGATTGACTTCACCCAATGATATGCACAAATGAAAGGATAGAGGAAATATTGGTTAGTGGTTGTCATGTATATAAGGGGGAGAGAAGTGTGGTAGAGAGTCCTAGATTGAGGGGCAAGATAGCTCAGTGGTTTGAGTATTGGCCTTCTAAACCCACAGTTATGAGTTCAATCCTTGGGGGGACCACTTAGGGGATCTGGGGCAAAAATCAGTACTTGGTTCTGCTAGTGAAGGGAGGGGGGGTGGACTCAATGACCTTTCAAGGTCCCTTCCAGTTCTAGGAGATAGGTATATTTCCAATTTTTTTTTCTTTCTCCCAAGTGTTCACCACTTGGAAGTGTGTCAATGCAAACCAACCTGATTTGAGTAGGTGATCCTGCTTAGCAAAACCAAGTCTACGGAGAAGCATAGCTGGTCATCAAGCTGCTGCTGCATCTCTATGGCTTTCAGACATCAGGATACAGAATGTTGGGACATGCTAGTTACATCTCTAGTCACTCCCAGAAAAAATTCCAGTTCCAGATAAGTAATCTAGGGGTTTTGTAAACCTGGTAACTTAACTGCAAGCTCAATATCAGGTCAATTCAGTAGGTCACACAGATCAAAAATGGCATGTGAATGCAAATGCCACTGATACTCCACATCTGTTATAGAATATCAGGGACCTCAGGGATGTCATCTAGTCCAACCCCTTGCCCAAAGCAGGCCCAATTCTCAGACAGATTTTTGCCCCAGATCCCTAAATGGCCCCCTTGAAGATTGAACTCACAACCCTGGGTTTAACAGGCCAATGCTCAAACCACTGAGTGCTCCATCCCCTACATACATGCCTATTGTATGTAAATATTCACAATATAGTTTATGTTTGACAGTCTGTGCCCCTTCCATCTCCTTAGGGAGGTAAGTATAGCCATGGGCAAGCAATTGCAAGCAATTTCTTGCAATATATGTATTCACTTGAGGGTGAAAATGTGTGATATCTGTCAAATAAAAAGCAACATTACCTGCCCCTCCAGTCCTTGAGAGACAAGGGAAACTGTGCTACTAGATGCTTTGTATAATATGAGCACCAATAGTTGCTGTTCCACAGTAAACAGTGAAATAGCAAATCGCTTTCACCTACACTGTTATTGGATGGAGCTAAAAGACGCAGGCAGATCTTTTCAAATACTGACTGATTGGCAGTCACATGAGATTTTCTCCTTGAAATCTGCATGTGTGAGGGGTTTCCTTTATGACATGATGACAACTTGGAAATGATGTTAACAGAATGTCATTCCCCCAGCCAGCTGCTGGAAGTTATTCATTGTATAATAAACTCAATGTGCAGCATGCTGCCATATCTCCACCAACACATGCTTCGGAAAAGGGCCTGAAACAAACTGAGCACTACCTATTACTGAATGGACATCCCTCAACCAGTCCATTATTGGCAAATTGATCCACTTAAGAACAATCAGATACAATCAGCTACTGTATCATAAAAGGCAATTACCAACCCATCTTCCCTGCTCTACACTAACTGGCAAGAGGAGGAAAAGGGAAGCAGAAAGTTGAATGGGCACAATTGTACCTGGACCACTTTCCGTGCCTGGATAAAGAAGCAAGACTAACAGGTCAGGATTTATGGCTACTCCAGGAGTCAAGCCAAAGTAATGTATCTCCAACCTGATTCCCCCTTGCCATCTAGGGTGATCTCTGCAAATCTAGAGAATAAGCCAAATGGGAGGGAAAATTTATACCCAAGGTGAGTCAGAATTCATTTTTGAACTGTCAATACAAGCTCATGAGCAATGTAGTAAAGGGGAGTCACTCAATCCTTGCATTGATCAGAAGTGTAAAGTTTGGAAGATCATTTATATATGTGAATACAATGGGCCATATTCTGCTTTGGCCTAAGTAGCTGAAGCTCTCATGATCGTCAATGGACTTCCACCTGCTTACACTAGGGCTGCCCAACATCTCTGGTGCAGCTGGCTGGAGACTTACCATTTAAAAAAAAATGCTGTCAGTGCTGCTTGCAGGGTTCACTTCGAGCTATGTTTTTGACTGACTGTGACTGTCTCCTAGCCCAGACCCAATTTCTGGTTTATAAAATATGCTAAATGTACAGGGTCCACTGTTTGTGACAGGGGCTGATAGCTGAATGGGATGTACTGTAACATGCGCATCTTAGCCCAAGAGCTTCAGACCTGGGTGCCTAAAGTTAGGTACCTATAGGCATATTTAAGCACCTAAATACATGTATTGGATATCAGAAGCACTGAAAACATGCAATTTCAGTGGAAATCAATAGGAACAGCATTTATGAAAATCTAATAACTTATTTAGGTGCATGCTTTAGGTACGCAAGTTTGAAAATTCACTCTGTATCAAGGTTTGGGGGGAATGGTTTTGGGAACATACATTAAGAATTGTGCTTAACTATTTTTCTAAACTAACTACATTTTTAAAGGAATGCTATTCTTTGATGTTACTTTGCTGTTTCTTTTAAATATATTGATCCATTTGATTGTGGAGTGACAGCCTCTGATTTCCTCCCTGCCTCCTGACATATGGCCAACACACAATAGCCATAATGGACTACTTAAAGTAATTAGTGGTGCGTCACTGAGATGGTCTTTCCTTCCTGATCAGTTGGCCAGTGACTGGCTAGTGTGCCCAGTAAAAACTTGAATATTGGTCATGCCAGCATGTGTATTTTACTGCCTCACAGGTCTCTGGCTAAACACCCCTCACTGGGAGGAGTTGACAGATTTTGTTCTTTTTCTCTGATATTAGAACCCAGGTTCAATTCCTGCTGTGCTGCAGACAACCTGTGTGACTCTGGGCAAGTCACTTAGGGTGGGATTCACAAAGGTAATTAGGTGCCTAAGTCTGAGGTTTAGGCAGCTTAGTCTCAGTTTTAGGCTCCACTGTGATCCACAAAACTCCCCTCAAACCCTGTAGGTGCCTAAACTCACTTTCTTTCTCTCGCTTTCTTTCTGGTCCAATGACTCTTTAAAGATTTATCCACAGGAGAACAGCTTCAATGGAGAAACTGAGGGAGCCCCTAACATCATAGTATCCCAGAACTCAGAAGTTAAAGCACTTTCCTGAGCGGTGGGAGACCCTTGTTCAAATCCTTTCTCTCCTTGGGCACAGGGTGGGAATTAAACCGGGGTCCCCCACATCCCAGGTTAATATGCCAACTGCTAGGCTAAAATTTATAGTGCGTGCACCACCTCCTTCTGCTCCTTCAGCCAATTTGTGTGGAATTAGGCGCCTGTCTAGCTCATTGTCTTAAGTACCCCTGGCACCTAGACACCCTGACTCCAGGCGAGGAGTTCCGGGATATGGCTCTGTAGCAGAGGTAGGTGCCGCTTTGCAGCCTGGACATACACACTTATCTCAGTGAGAGGGCCAGGGCTTAGGACACACCCCTGTCATTGACATCTCCCATTCGCTAGCTCCCCATTCATCATACAGGGAATCTAGGCGCCTAACTCAGGCTTTGTGGATCAGTGTGTTCCTGTGATTTTCTAGATGCCTAAAAGTTAGGTGTTGTGAGCAATTATCAAGAGATCCATTCCCTGTTGTCCAGTCCCAGCATCTGGCAGTCAGAGGCACAGGGTACGTCCAGACTACCCGCTGTATTGGCGGGTAGTGATCGATTTTTCGGGGATCGATATATCGTGTCTCATCTAGACGCGATTATCGATCCCCGAACGTGCTCCCGTCGACTCCAGAACTCCACTGGAGTGAGCGGCGGTAGCGGAGTCGACACGGGGAGCCACGGACATCGATCCTGCGCTGTGAGGACCCGAGGTAAATCAATCTAAGATACTTCGACTTCAGCTACGCTATTCACGTAGCTGAAGTTGCGTATCTTAGATCGATACCCCCCCTTAGTGTAGACCAGCCCTTAGGGACACCCAGAGCTTGGGGTTGCATCCCTGGCCATCTTGGCTAATAGCCATTGATGGACCTATCCTACATGAACTTAACTAATTCTTTTTTGAACCCAGTTATTCTTTTGATCTTCACAACATCCCTTGGCAACAATGAGTTCCACAGGCTGTTCCACTGTGCATTGTGTGAAGAAGTATTTCCTTTTCTTTGTTTTAAACCTGCTTCCTATTAATTTCATTGAGTGATCCCTGGTTCTTATGTTACATGAAGGGGTAAATAACACTTTCTTATTCACCTTCTCATCATTCATGATTTTATAAATCTCTATCATATCCACCCTTAGTTGTCTCTTTTCTAAAATCAACAGTCCCAGTCTTTTTAATCTCTTCTTATATGGAAGTTGTTCCATACCCGTAATCATTTTTGTTGCCCTTCTCTGTACCATTTTTTTGAAATGGGGCAACAAGAACTGCACACAGTATTCAAGGTGTGGGCATACCCTGGATTTAAATAGTGGCATTATGATATTTTCTGTCGTATTATCTATCCTTTTCCTAATGGTTCCTAACATTCTGTTAGCTTTTTTGACTGCTACTAAATATTGAGCGGATGTTTCCAAAGAACTATCTATGATGACGCCAAGATCTCTTTCTTGAGTGGTAACAGTTAATTTAAAACCCATCATATTGTATGTATAGTTGGGATTATTTTTTTCCAATGGTGCATTACTTTGCATTTATCAACATTGAATTTCATCTGCCATTTTGTTGCCTAATCACCCAGTTTTGTGAGATCCCTTTGTAACTCTTCACAGTCTGCTTTGGACTTATCTTGAGTAGTTTTGTATCATCTGCAAATTTTGGCACCTCACTGTTTACCCCTTTTTCCAGGCCATTTATGAATATGTTGAACAGCACTGGTCCAAGTACAGATCCTAGGGGACACTGCTATTTACCTCTCTCAATTCTGAAAACTGACCATTTATTCCTACCCTTTGTTTCCTATCTTTTAACCAGTTACCAATCCATGAGAGGACCTTCTCTGTTATCCCATGACAGCTTACTTTGCTTAAGAGCCTTTGGTGAAGGACCTTGTCAAAGGCTTTCTGAAAGTCCAACAACGTTATATCCATTGGATCACCCATGTCTATATGTTTTTGACCCCCTCAAAGAATTCTAGTAGATTGGTGAGGCATGATTTACCTTTACAAAAGCCAGGTTGACTCTTCCCCAACAAATCATGTTTATCTATGTCTCTGATCATTCTGTTCTTTACTATAGTGTCAACCAGTGTGCCTGGTACTGACATTAGGCTTACTGACCTGTAATTGCCAAGATCACCTGTGGAGTCTTTTAGCTATCATCCAGCCATCTGGTACAGAAGTTGATTTAAGTCAATTTTTAAAATTAGTTAAAATTATTTTAAGTCCAAAAATTGCCAATAAATCCTCCTGTTATTTTTTGTGGTTTTACAGTTACATGTTCCAGCAAAAAAAAAAAGTGTCTCCCATGGTGCTGTGTGAAAGACCCACACAAACAAGAGAAGAAATTGACTGTATAGCAGAAACAGTGGAACGGACTAGACACAAAGTGTTATCAAATGCACAAAGTAAATAAACTGGAAAATATAAAGAAATATATTTTTAATACATTTGTTATAGTAGGTTAAAAAGTCTGAGAGTTTTTAATTTTAAAAGTTGAAGGTGTCCTTTAAAACAAACTTCTATGTTTGAGTCTTAATGGAGTGGAGTTTCTCTGTCCTGCCTCGACTCTCTGGAGTAGTAATCATTCATAATTTTTGCAGTGGTTTAATTACATATTTGTGATGTGAATCAAATCGGTCAGGAGCTGTACTTACAAAAATCATCTTTATATTCTTTGTCTGGAAGCGCTATGCCAGGACCACCCCAGTGACATGGGTGTAGCACGTATAATAGAGGAAACCATAGGCTTTAACTCTTAAACCCTGGTTCTCAAATTTCAGACTTATAGAATATGAAGATGGAAACTCAGGACTCATTACAATAAAAACACCCTTTACATCTGTTCTATAAGAGAAAAAGGACTTGTGAGCTGCCTTTGGGGCCTTCCAAAGCCTTTGTGGGATGACCTGACAAAGGGGGTTATTAGGAAAGAGTGCCGGCCTTTATGGGAATTGTGATAACCCTACAGTTCTAAGATATAGTATAGGTGACTCAGGAGTTAACACCCTGAGCCCCTCTATAGTTGCGGGAGGGGAAGGCCTAAAATGGGAAGAAGAGCTGGTACCAGGTTTAACTATTTAGGAGGTAGCTGAAAGCTGACTGCTGCCAGAGATGATTGGTTTTTTTCCTCTGGCTCGCAGAATAAGCGTTAAATCATCCAGCAACCGTGTGCTCCACTAGGGGATCAGAGCAAAAAAATTTTCCCTGCTGGGCAGCCAGTTCAATCTCTTTTTGCTGCCAAGCTCTTCCAAACTGCCCAGAAGCAGCCATCCTGCCAATGCAGTTCTCCCTCCACTTCCCAGGATTCTCTCTACCCTAGGCAGCCCCTGCTTTACACAGGAGGAAGAATCAGATAAAAAAAGGGAAGAGTGCGCCCATGCTTGTCCGGTCTTGATAAGGCCACATAGTTTGTGTTAGTGTTTTAACTGCTATGCTTTAAGGGGTATTAGAAAGCTCAGGGAAGAGGCTCCATACTCCAGCATCTTTCTTCTCTATCTTGTTGGCTTATATCTGGACCACAGTACTAGTGACCAAAAATGTTGCTGTCTAGGGATCTGTGTGAAATGAGTTGGAGATCTCAGTCCAGCTCACCTCTTAAAACCACCGCTCCCCTGGCACGAATTGTCAGCCTCTTTGGCAGTCTCAGTAGAAAGACCAAGGAAATGATTGGTCCAGGGAACTTGAACTGTGCACCGATCCCTGGAGGTGATTCCACTAGGTCTGGGTTGGGGCAGTATGGTGGAAGCTTGCATTGCCACTGTCTGGCCTGGACTTGTTCTGTGGATATGTAAAAACCAACCCCCAAAGCTACCAAAATGACAGGAGTAATCAGCACTCAAATTTATTTAATGTAACAAAGCCAGCTACTCTGAGAGGCATTTAAAAATAAGACTCAGCTGTTCATAAGTATAGGAAGTAATCCTTTGACTTAGCATAGCTGTAACCCTACTCATATTTGGGCTTATTTAAGCTACAGTGAAGCACACTGATATAGGCAGAACTCCTTTGTGTGCCAGCCATACTAAGACTTTCTAACTACCTATGTTTATGAAGTTTTTAGTGCTTCAATATGGTCTTAGATGGCAAGAATCCACAGAAGTGACTGGGAGTGATTCCTCATTTTTCTCTGACTATGCTATCTAGCAACCTGCATTTAATAAAAAGATTTTTTATTGGAGATGTACAGGGATCTAGATAGCCCACTGGCTTCCTGCCTTCACCTGGAACGCTTTTTTTTTCTCCCAGGCATAGAAAAACTCAACAGCTTCTTAAAAAATGAAGAAGTGGTGACACCTAGTGGTGAATCAGACAAAATAATTTCTTATTTCATAGGGAATTAATTCATCCATATTATTTTCAACAGAAATCTTAGTACGATTGTAATGTGAGATGTGTGGGCATCATCACCATGCACCTCTAAACATCCAATCAGCCACTATTTTCTATTAAAAACCCCTACAATGCACGTTGCGTCAATCATGCTGCATCAGACTATTGTCTCTCCACATAATGGCACATTCATTAAAACACAGTATGTAGTCCACTATCACACTTCCTAATAAATGTGACACTGTGCTTAAAGAAACAGCAGTGCATATAGGAAGCAGGTTAAATGCTTTGAAATCTGACAGCATTTCTCCTTAAAGAAAGGAGTAGCAAGCACTGGGTTTAGACTGGCTGGGAGTTGCAGACTTTGTCTTTTTAAGTGCTTCTGTATCAAGGCTGTTTTTAGAATGTGACTCAAAACTATATCCTGTGGCATGCAGCAAATTCCTGGCAGGCTATCTAAACTGACTCAGTTGTTGGCAAATTCTATTGTCTTTGAAGACTACACAGAGACTGCCTTGGTCAGCAGCAGTCAAAAACCTCACCCTGGCTTTGATCCTGTGACAAGAAGTCACACTGAAAAGCAGTAAACTAGTCTAGACATGTACTAAGAAGGTATTGTTCCCTTCCTAACAGTGGCAAGTCCTGGTAGTTTTTTTAGAGAAACTGAATAATGTATTGCTGTGATAATGGCAACCAGGCTGCAATCATTCAGGATCACCAAATGGAAATCTTTCTTGGCTTGATGGACTAATTGGTTGGGCACCAGCCACTTCTTATCATAGGAACCTGTTGCAATGCAGTCAAAACATCACTGAGTATTACTTTGGACTCCGTATGCATGCTTGTTTGTATCTGTAAGAGTTGGTAGCAGTGCAGCTTCCCAACTTCATGTCCATATTTGTGCATAATACATTAAGCAGAATTTCCATTGCCATTAGTGAGAAAGAGAAAATATCTCTAGTTTCTGGTACAGCTTGTGATTCTTTCATGCATCAGTTCCAAAATATATGGATGGAGACTGAAACATTTTTAAATGCATTGGTGTTTTCACCTAAAGACTTATTTTACCACACAAGTCAATTAGTACACATAACTTCTCTCATTTTCTGGCTCAGATATTATTAATCCTTTTGGTCCAAGACAAGTGAATGTAAAAGGACCCTAATCCCATCCTTCCAGTTTTCAGCATGAGACCTATCCTGTGTCAATGCTAACAACCATTTCTCATAGTTTTCAAATGATTCAAGCTGCTTAAAAATTAGTTTTATTTACAGTACTTTCTAAAGGGAGTATTGTTTTGTGTAAGTGGGTAAGTCAAATTGTCTAGCGGCTGCCCACAAAATGAGTTGGGTATCCAGTAATCGAATGAATCATTGAAAAATGGCTAGCTAGGGCTGGATATACTGGTGGAAAGAATGTCAAGTAGTGATTAATTCAGCTGACTGGGCACCCGGATATCTCAGTTCTGGTTGGAAAACCGTTCCCAGAATGTAGTTATCAGTGGTTCACAGTCATGGTGGAAGGGAATAACGAGTGGGGTCCCACAGGGATCAGTTCTGGGTCTGGGTATGTTCAATATCCTCATCAATGATTTAGATAATGGCATAGAGAGGACACTTATAAAGTTTGCGGACAATACCAAGCTGGGAGGGGTTGCAAGTGCTTTGGAGGATAGGATTATAATTCAAAATGATCTGGACAAACTGGAGAAATGGTCTGAAGTAAATAGGATGAAATTCAATAAGGACAAATGCAAAGTACTCCACTTAGGAAGGAACAATCAGTTGCACACATACAAAATGGGAAATGACTGCCTAGGAAGGAGTATTGCAGAAAGGAATCTGGGGGTCATAGTGGACCATAAGCTAAATATGAGTCAACAGTGTAATGCCGTTGCAAAAAAAAGCAAATATCATTCTGGGATGTATTAGTAGGGGTATTGTAAGCAGGACATGAGAAGTAATTCTTCCACTCTACTCTGCGCTGATTAGGCCTCAACTGGAGTATTGTGTCCAGTTCTGGGCGCCACATTTCAGGAAAGATGTGGTCACACTGGAAAGAGTCCAGAGAAGAACAACAAAAATGATTAAAGGTCTAGGAAACATGACCTATTAAGGAAGATTGAAAAAACTGGGTTTGTTTAGTCTGAAAAAGAGAAGACTGAGAGGGGACACAATAAGAGTTTTCAAGTACATAAAAGGCTTTTACAAGGAAGAGAGATAAAAATTGTTCTTCTTAACCTCTGAGGATAGGACAAGAAGCAATGGGCTTAAACTGCAGCAAGGGTTGTTTAGGTTGGACATTAGGAAAAACTTCTTAACTGTCAGGGTGGTTAAACACTGGAATAAATTGCCTAGGGAGGTTGGGGAATCTCCATCATTGGAAATTTTTAAAAGCAATTTAGACAAACACCTGTCAGGGATGGTCTAGATAATACTTAGTCATGCCACAAGTGCAGGGGACTGGACTAGATGACCTCTCAAGGTCCCTTCCAGTCCTATGATTCTGTTTTGGATCAACTGCGGATTTGCCACATAGCCTGGGATGAGTCACTTTACTTCTTTGCTTCAGTTTCCCCTTCTGTAAAATGGAGATAATAGCAAACACAAAAGAGGTTCATTCATGTTTAAGATGCTGGGCTGGGAGGTTCTCCTGAAGTCCAAAGTACTGTAGAACTCAGTGGGAATGGAGGTTGTTCATAACTCTGAAATGTTTGTAACTTTGAACAAAATGTTATGGTTGTTCTTTCAAAAGTTTACAACTGAACAGTCACTTAATACAGCTTTGCATATTACTATGCAGAAGAAAAATGCTACTTTCCCTCTATTTGTTCAGTAGTTTACGTTTAACATAGTCTTGTACTTTTTTTGCTTGTTTTGTTTTGTTTTTTGGTCTCTGCTGTTGCCTGATTGAGTACTTCTGGTTCCAAATGAGGTGTGTGATTGACTGTTCAGTTTGTAACTCTGGTGTTCATAACTCTGAGGTTCTACTGTAGTAATATTGTTGTTTCAGTAATCATCAGTCAGTTGCATCTCTGCCACTGATACAAAAGATTAACAACAAGAAATGAAAGAGTGACAATGCGGGCTCTCTAACAGATACTGCCCCCATACTCACGCTATCTAAAGCAACCCAGAATAGAACATATACTATTGTTGGGGGAGCAGAGAGCCAGGTACTGCTAGACATCTTAGGAAGCACTTGTTCCATTTTACATTTATCACCATCTCCACAGTCTCTGATAAGCTCCCAAGTTTTAAGAAATAGAAATAGAAATACCAATCTCTCTCCATTCCCAGCCTGTAGGAGAAATAACTTGACAGGTTTACAATGGGGAGGAGAGGTTGTATTTTTCTTTATATGTATGAGTAGATGTGTTACACCTGCGAGAAGAATTTATTGGGGGGGAAAGCTAAGTAGAAGAAATGACTTTTGCCTTTAGTTTCAATAGTGGTGATCCTTCTCCCTTGCAAGAGTGAATTCTATAGTGTAGGTTCAGCTCCTCTAAAATTTCTGTCTCCTCATTCACAAGCCTCTCCTTATTGACTGACACTTTCATTGTTCTGATGGAAGAAGCTGTTCTGGAAGGTCACTGAGGGAGAGGCAGTCTCTGAGGTAGCAGAGCCAATCCCATGGAGGACTTTGAATACCAGGATAGGACATGACTGGGCTCTGCATTCTGTGGGGAGCTAGTGCCAGCAATGGATCACTGATATGATGTGTTCAAACTGGCCTGTGTTGCTAAGCAGATGGGTTGTTGTGTCTTGTACCAGTTGGAGCTTTTTCAGGGCATATGACTCAACTCCTAGATATAATGAGTAGCAATCAGGCTTACAAATACATGGATGTACATGGCCAGGTCTGTGTGTAATAGCGTGAAGTGCAATTTTCTAGTCAGCAGGAGAAGCTGACATAGCTTCTGCCACTCACATCGGCATAGAGTCTTCTCCAAATGCACTGCAGCAGTGCAGCTGTATTGGTACAGCTGCGCTACTGCAGCACTGTATGTGTAGACATGGCTTTAGTCAGGGGATAATGTGCCTTAGCTATGTCCCATTCAGGCAGTGGAAAGTTGTCACCCTGCCCTTTTAGCTGGTGATGCAATGCAAGGCTCAATTGTTTAGCCTTGAACAATACTAAGGCCTTGGCTACACTGGCGCTTTACAGCGCTGCAACTTTCTCGCTCAGGGGTGTGAAAAAACACCCCCCTGAGCGCAGCAAGTTACAGCGCTGTAAAGCACCAGTGTAGACAGTGCCCCAGGAGGTGGAGTATCTGCAGCGCTGGTGCCGCGACCATACTCGCACTTCAAAGCACTGCCGCGGGAGCGCTTTGGAGTTTTGAGTGTAGCCAAGCCCTAAGACTTTCACTTGGAAACTATCAAAGGCAACTTCAAACAATCAAAGCCACTTGAAGGTAAAAAAGGAACTTTCCAACAAGACATGGGTTTGCCTTGTCTGTGAGCAGAAAGGAAAGGCTGTTTTCAGTAAAAACACAGAGGAGGGAGAAACACTCAGTATCCACTCATTGAGAAAACCACTTGTGGAACAGGGGTGGGGGTTCATTAATATTTGGATCCTGGTTCTTGCGAAATCAGCCAGCTTTACAACAAACTGAACTCTGGCAACGTGAGGAGGACCTATTTTATTAGATAGTAAAGATAACTATTAATAAGTATAGATACAGGCTTGCGTCTGATTATTTGGTTTTGTATTGAAACCACTTGTTTCCACCACTTTCTCTCATTTCTAGTTAAATCTTTAGTCTTTCTTTATTAAACCTACTTTTGTTTTATTATAAACGAACACAAATGCTGTGTGGTTTAAGGTGGCTTAAGGTAAAACTAGCAGACTGCCTTTGGGTGTGGAGGATCTGGGATATCTATGAGTAGCCACTGTCGGGGCTGGATATCACAGGGGAACCCTTCAACAGGACTCACTCAGGGACCAGAGTGCACCTATTGTTAACCTACAAGGTAAAGATAGAGCTGGCATAGCCCAGAGGAGAGTGACTTAGGGTGGCTGAAAGGCTGGCGCAGGCAAAGACTCCCTCATGCTGGAGGCAGGGGGTAACAAGGTAACTCACTGTTCTGGCGTGAGAACCATCACAAGGCCTCTATGTGCTTCTATAATTCAAGTAATAAACAGTAGTAATAATGGGGTCAGTTCACCTTTGCTATTTTAGCTTCCTCATTTTACTAGCTCTTCCTTTTTAGAGGAGGTTTTTCTTTTCCCTGGGTCTGGGAGACAGAGTAACTGTCTTTTCCTGGGTCTTCGGCTCGTGTTTTACCGTATTTAACTGACTTACTGGTTTCCTGTTGTTAAAGGCCTTTAAAGCAAACATAACCATATACATTCCTGAATTAATACAAGGATTTTATTGTTAAAATTTCCCACCCAAAAATGAATAAAAGGTTAAAACAAAATATTAGAAAATTGCCAACCTGCAAAGGCTTGAATGCAGGCTATCACATTTGGCCTGTCATAGCTGGTGAGTCAGGAAAAAAATCCTGCTCTGCTCTGCTCCAAGTTTTAATGGCACTGCTCTGCTCCAAGTTTTAATGGCACCCTCAAGAGCTGCACGGGAATTAGAACTGAACAAGAAGCTGTTTTTCCAATGTTTTGTTTAAGGTGCTTGTATCTTCTGGACCAAATGATAAAGTGTCCTCCATTTGTGTACATGGAAACTCATGCCTGCATGCTTTGGGTTAAACCCACTCCCAGTTCTCAGCCCTCGAGTAGAAGGGTGGGGGGAAACCCAGGTCATGGCGTGAATGCAGAGCCAATCAATGCAATTTAAACCAGCCTCATGGCTGAATGAGTCCATTGAGCCATTAATGCTCGTTCACCTGCAGGTGGGAAGATCAAAGGTTCCATGCCTTGACAGATCTTCTGGCTCTACCATTCCCTCACACTGCTATGCAAGGCATCCCTGCAAAGCTTAGCTCTACACTGTGCTGAGGTTAAGCATCCCCAGGGCCATCTTCTCTGCAAATCCAGCCCTCGCTTAGGCAATGGAACCACATTGGTTCTGCTACCTGGGGGAACCTCCGTGGCTACAGAGAAGGAGGCTAAAATTGCTGCTTTGAACACAAATACCAGTACAAGCAGTGGCACTAACACACAGCTGTTAGCACTTACAAGGCATGTGCACAAAGCTACATGTGCAAAAATGGAGAGTAAGTTGAGGCCTCTATGAAAATTTAGCACTTTAAATCTATGTGTAAATTTTGTTCATGATTTGAAGTGACGCCTTACTCACCCCACCCAACACACACACACACACACCAGGGATTGAATTAGGGAACCTCCAGAGATAAAGATATGAGTCTCTTTCACAGGTAGTCAATAGGTGACCTGCAGTCCAAATCCGGACCACCAGACACTTTTGAATAGACCCTGAAATCTTTTTATTTACTTATTATAATCATTATTATTATTATTATTTATTTTCTCTGGAATCTGGACCTTGACTATATCTTGACCAAGAAATTTGGATCTTGACAAAAAATAATTGCTTACCCCTCTACTGCTTGAGCTAAAGAGACAGACTTGGTAGGTGATGTCTGTAACAGACTTGCATGCTCTGTGGTGGACACATAAAACATACTGACTAGTGGGTTACCCTTACACACACAGGAAACACCCTGACACCAACACTTCACTCTACTGTACATATATAGGACATAATTAAGCCAAAAAGTCTGCTGTGGTAATCCTTAGCCCTAGACAACAAAATGGAACATGTGTTTATCATTAACCTCTTTGAACATTAATGTAGCTTGAGTCCTCTCTCTCTCTCTCTAGTGAACACCCTTATGTAAGTAGGTCTATGCTTCAGATGGAAATATAAAAGTAATAAAGTGAAGAGATGTTATTTCATATACTCGCATCATATAGAATCTCTTTTTAAATCTAGGAAAAGAACATTTATAAGTGCCCCTGTACTTATGGCAAGACTCTGAAAATATACACGATGGTTTGAGGCTTCTAGTGAGAAATGAAAATAATCTTTAGCTGGGAGAGAGAAGGAAATCAGCTCTGAGATGTACCAGTTACCTTAGCTCTGTTTGTTATCTCAGCATCAGTCACCTCTGCAGCCGGAGATGTCTGGTGTGCACAGTTTTCTCTTGTTTCATTACAAAGTGGCCAAAGATGCGTTCACACAGCTTGGCACCCCTGGGGTTTCCTTTAGTCATTTAATTTGCAAAAATGGAGAAGAAAGTGGGCAAAAGCAAGCTCAATTTATTTAAGGTGGGGGGACCCCTGCGTTGTGCCGTGCTGTGCCAATTTTGGTGCCATTGGTACATTTTGTCTGTGATTGAAAGTAATGTCACGTAATCTATCAAAATACAGATTTACATGAGAAATATTGGAATTGTGAGTGGAAATATGCAGATTTCGTGCTGGCTCTTTCCCCTTTCGTGATGTTTTGTGACTTACGTAGCCCAAGTAGCCACAGCACCGGAGGGTAGGATCACCTCAAAGTAAATGCTAGCTCTGCTACTGGCTGGCTGTGGGATCTTAGGCAAGTCTCTCTGTGTCTGTTCCTCATCTGTAAAACTGAGATAGTATCTAATAACCAGATTCATGCCTGCTACTTACTCGTTGCAGATGAAGTTACTGCTTTAGCTCAAGTTTTAGGGTACTGCACTTTTGTTGCTGAAAGTCCAAAGCTCGAAATACACTCATAAAAATGGTGTCTGAATATATGTGGTCACAAGTTGGTTACAAGTGCAACTATTCAGAATATTCATCCCTCAAGCTAACGCAAAAAACAGATTAGTCACAGGCATGGCAATATCCTAACACAACACTATAGATCAAACCCAGTTCCATTACAAATTTTGAACCAAGTCTTGAAGTCCTTACTAGGAATTTATTGAGCCAAAGCTCTAGAGCTATATTAAACTTTTTAAAGCCTGGCATCCATATTACCCATCACATTTTTTGAAAGAGCTATTGACAGGATTTCTGGATTCAGTAATGGAGAAAATGAAGATGAAAAGACTATTTCTCTTCAGCAGGGCCAGCTCTAGGCACCGGCGTTCCAAGCATGTGCTTGGGGTGGCACTTTTCAAGGGGCGGCACTTCGGGTTTTTTTTGCTTCGGAGGCGGCACTCCAGCCGCTCTTCCCCTTTTTTTTTCCGCTTAGGGTGGCAAAAAACCTGGAGCCGGCCCTGCTCTTCAGAGGCACCCAGAGAGAATAAGAGAACATAGAACTTAATAGGAACTGAATAAAGGCAAAAAGACAATCATATTGGTCCAGTAATATGTGTAATAACTGGTCAAATGAAAAGAAATTAGATTGGATGGTGTAGGAGCAAAGATTGTTTGGTAGCTTCAGAAGGGCCACAGCTGGTATAAATGGCTGAGCAAGTGGTACCTCTAAGAAGAAAAAGAAATAAGTTTAAAATTGGAAGCAGCTGCCTCACTCGGTGAAGCAGCCATCACCCAGATGCATTTTAATTACAGTGAGGCCAGGGCCAGATTGGAAGTGGGGAGGGCAGGGCCAGATAAGCGGAAATCCTGATAAAGAAAATCTATTAATGTTGGACTTTTATTTACAATTACTTCATAAATTATTAATGTAAATCCTTTTCAGTTTGGATCACTCTTTTTCTCGGTGTAACAATATGAAAAACTCCAAGTATTCAATGCACCCTTTCTTATTTTTTCCCCTTAGTGTTACCCTACGGCCACTTTTTAAATACAGTTCAGCCTGGCACATTTCATGTCATGTATTTATTGATAAATAAACACAGTAATAATCTAGAAGTGAGTGAGGTAGTTGGAGGACTAGATTAGTTGTGCAGAGGCCGGTACTTTAAATTGTTCAAGCTTACAAAAAAGTCCAAATCAGCCTGTTAAATAAAATTGTTTATAAAAGTCAGCAAAGGTTGGAAACAAATAGACTGGTAAAAACTGAATTGTTTAGGTAAAAACAACACTGATAAGGGGTCTTCAGGGCTCCTGGAAAAGTCACAGGTTGGTATGAGAATGAGCTGAAAGATTCTAGAAATGGGAGGAATGTTTATAGTTGAAATAATCAAAATGTGTTTTGATTGGTTAATGTTAATGTCCAGAAGCTGGCGCCGCTTCCTCAATGTCATTGATCTGGGGAATCACTAAATGGGAGCAGGGTGACACACAGACTGAAAGGAGCAAGCTTCACCATCATGGTTGCCATCCCCTGGGATCCACCATGACACTGTAGGGCAGTGGTCCCCAACCTTTTCGTCTGGCATGCGCCAGACGAAGGACCGTGGCGGCGGTGGAGCATCCACCGAAATGCCGCCAAATTTCTGCAGCATTTCGGCGGCGACGCCTCTCGATGTTGTTTGTCGGCGGCAAGCGGCGTCATCGAGAGTCGTCGCCACCGAAATGCCGCCGAAATTCAGTGGCATTTCAGTGGATGCTCGACCACTGGCCAGGATGCGGGCGCATTTATATGCCCCCGTGGGCACCAGGGCGCCCGCGGGCACCGCATTGGGGACCCCTGCTGTAGGGCTTTCATCGTCCTAATCCTGAAAAGCATCCTGATGAGACTGGGCCAGATTCAAGGAACCAGATGACATTGCCACCAGCTTCAGCTAAACCCTGAACACCTGGAATGTGAGACTTGGGTTCTGGCTGTCAGCCCACCACCCCACTTTGTGTGTGATTTGTTTTCCCCAGCTTATTTCTCCTCTTTTTTCTCTCTCTCTCTATACTTTTGCCTTCTGTTTAATGAGAGTCTGGCTTAGCCAGACAAGACTGTCTCTTTCACTTACTCCTGTGAGCCTGTGACCAGTGAGGCGGCTAAAAGCAATGCTCAAAAAAGAGCTCAGCGCTGGTACAAGTTTACCAGATCTCACGTTGGCTTATAAGACTGTGTGCTGTGCCTGTGTTTCTCCAGAAGAGAGGTTTCAAGGGAAAGAGAGAGAAGCTTCATTTTCTGTCACCTTTTGAGTGTGTTTATCTTGTTTTGTCTTCCAGGAAACTTGGTCTGAATTAACGACAACAATAACAGCTCCACACCATCTCAAATGACTTCTCTTTTCCCCAGAATACCATCTCGTAAAACACCAACCAGACTGTCAAATGGGGTTCTTTCCTGTAAAAACTCTCTACAGCTAAAAGGAAAAGGAATAACGGATATTATTAAAATGAAAGCCTTACTTAATACTTGAGACAAGGTGTGTGAGGTAATATCTTTTATTGGCTCAACTTCTGTTGGTGAGAGAGCCAAGCTTTCAAAGAAGTTGGTCCAGTAAAAGATATTACCTCACCCACCTTGTCTCTCTGATATCCTGGGACCAACACAGCTTACTTAACACTTTACATTTGAAATGCTTTAACTGTTTTTCCATCTTTTCCTGTACCTTTGCTCAAACGTTTTTAATGGGGGTTGTTACAATGGAAGTTGCCAGCATGACTTGACACAAAACCCCAGGCTGCACTTTACTGTTTAATAGTAAACAAGGGTTTTATTGACATCTTATCCCTTGTTTGGCTCAAATCACCCTCCTAATAAATACAACAGATTTCCGCCTCAGTCCCTCTAAGGCAAGTGAGATTAAGGGCCTGGGCCTGCTTCCAATGACATCACTGGGATAATGTTTGGATCTCAAATTGGTTCTTCTTGCTCACTGCCCTGAAGATTATCCTGGACTGAGGCAGGAGCTGCTCAGTGGTGAGGCCTCACCTGGGGAATTCCTTTCCCAAAAATATCTCTTGGAACCTCTCTCTGGCCATTTTCAGGACTTGCTGTCAGATCCTTTCTGTTGGGATCATTTTATCTAAAACACCCATTTTATCAAAAGATGATGATGGGAGCTATTCTAATCATCACTGGCTTGTACAAGTCAGTTTGGACACATTAGTACTGGCTAGTGCTTGGCTGGCATCTGTTATCTCTTTGAGAAATATGGCCTCACTCCGGTTTTGTGTCTTGTTCTCTGTTAGCATAGATAGGCTTACTCTAGTGCTGTGTGAAATTTTCATTTTTTGCTGCATTTGCTACTTATTGAACCTTTTGGCTTTGGGGAAAGGTCTGCTCCATTCCAGCACACATTCTTTTTCCATTTGATCCCTCAGTAAAGCTAGCATGTTGGATTTGTAGCACCACATCCATTACTTAGTCGTTAGACTGGTGGTTCTCAATCTTTTCCAGACCAGAACCTTCCTCTATCTGCCTGGAATCTCCTAATATTTAGCTATATAGGAGGAGCCAGGAGGGCTGTGACCTCAGGTGGAGAACCCATGCAATAGACTGATGTCACAAAAATAAGCTTGTTGGCTTCTCGGAATCATCTTGCAGAAGTAGTAGCTGGATTATAAGGGAATAAAATGTTATCCAAGAACAAATAGATGTATAATAGCAAAAGGAATAACAGGCAATGACTAGCCAGCTAAATACCTTTGTGTAATGATATTCCCTTTAATCTCTATACTTCTGATAGAGATTTGGATACATATAGAGTAAAATGCTTAAACTACAATGGATTATATATCAAGCCTGTGTTTGAAGACACCGAAAGGTTTGCCAGTATGTAGAGAAGCAGAGATGTACAATATATATTTTATCATGTTACCAAAAATGAAGCCATTTGAATTTAGAAGAGGCTGAAAAGGAATATTTACCTGCTGTACATGTACTCAGCCTGCCAAGAACTGGAGTAGGTGGTGCTGAATACAGAACAAGCAAACTGGACCTGTAATTGCTTCCAGCCGTTTGAAATGCCGCAGGAGAGATGGTCGGAAGGTCTTAAATGTAGAAAGTGTCTTGATGTGCAACACAGTTCAGAGAGGAAGGAATTAGTTTACTCTTTCACAGCAAGACATAATGCAAATCATCTGAATTTATTTCCCCCTTATTCTATATTTTAAAACGTTACTAGAGGTATAGAATAGCTGAATGCTGCTGATGGGTCTAAACCAACACCACACATCTAAACACCCCTGAACATTGGAGCTATTTGAAATCCAAACCAGGATCCAGATTTTGCAAATGGACCGTCGTTTCTGTAAGGAGCTAAACCAAACACTGAACCTACCTATCCCAGTATTCATGGTGTTTGAATATCTGCATCTGAATTTTGCTGTATGATCCTGTGATGTATGCACCTTGAAATCTCTAAGAACTCTGCCTGTGGTCAGAGTCAGCAGCTATTTTGTTAATGCAGGTTGCTATTGAAGAGATTGCTTTTGTTGTTGTTGTTTTTCCACTTAATCTAACCTTAAAGACATTCAGATTTAAAGTATCTGGTTGCTCTTTGTGGTGGGAGGAAGAAAGCAGAGAAAGCCAGTCTCTATCAGATGAGGAACGGAAAACCAGAGGAAATAACCCCAAATGTCCTACTTTTGGCAGAAATTTCCACTTTGTTTTGCCAGGATAAAAAGCATTAAAGTGCCTTTTCAGCTCTTCAAACCCTTCCTTTCCTTTTGCTGACATGTTCAAAGGTAAGGGAGGGCTTGATCCTCTGAAATTAAATCAAAATGTAAACCAAAAAACACCTCCCTGGGAGAGCTGACCCAAACTGGAATATCCTCTTTTGCCAGCCACGTTAGTCCTTCTCTTAGGTGGGTTAAGTGGGTCTCAACATTTTTCTGCCATCTAATCACCTGCTGTTATATCTGCGTGTACAGTACATCTCAGATGCTCATGGGACTTCATTCAATACAACTTTATTTCAATCAAGCTTTTGAGCCTGGAGCATGGCCAGGCCCCATAAAACCAGCAGCAGGCAAGTGACATATATAGACCATAAATAAAAGTTTCTGTCTGAAGGTATTATTTCCGATATGGGGAGAGTTAATTTCAACTGAATGTATATCTTAGCTGAAATTCTCATTGGGAAGTAGGAGCTGTAAATTATGTGCATGCAATCCTGGTTGGAATAAGCAGGTACCTTGGGAAGTATTTGCACAGACCCCCAGGAAGTGTACAGACAAGTATTGATTGGAAAATTAAACTATAGATATGAGATGTTGCAGGTTTCTGTCTGTACTCAGGCTACTCAGGTGGTTAGGAGCTGGAATTTACGCAACCTTTAATCTGAGATAGGTGAACCAAAAAAAAAAAAGTCCAAGGTTTGGTTTGAATGAACTGAGTGTGTGATTTTAATACTTGTTGAAGGTGTCAGAATGATGGCTCTGGAAGCTAAAATCCTGCATTCTTCTGCAGAACTGGGACAGTGAGGGTGGAAGCAGTGCAGACTTCCCCATGGTGCCCTGCTAACGTGCCTCAAACTTGTTCCGTAGTGACTGCTTCTAAGGCTGTTTGAGTAGATCAGTTTCCCTGGCCATTTAGTCATCAGCTTCATTTGGTCAGTGCAGCTTATGATGGTGGTAGTTTTTGTAGGGTGGAGATTTTACCACCAGCTCATTTTGCATAGATTATCAATCAGGCAAGTTCTTCAGGCTGTATTCAGATTGGAGATATAGCAATGAAAGGTTCTATATTCCCTGAGCATCTAGTCCTCTCAAACTGGGATAAGCTTCCAAGCTTGTCTGAAACTCATTGGCCTGGAAGATCCAAAAGATTCCCAGTACTTCACAGCTGGACTGAAGTATGGTGAAAGTAACCCCTTATGGCATTTTCTGCTTTGCAGTCATGGATGGAAAACAAAACACACACACTTTTAAAAACAAAATATTTTCTGAACCTCCACGTTTTAAATGTTGTTGTGTTCTACTTTTACCTGAAGGCTTGTGTCAGTTTTTTAAACCAACCTGTGTGCTAGCAGACACCATTATCTTGCATTTTGCTAATGCAGGGGGGAAAAATGATGGGCAGACTACAACAGACTCATCAGTGACATGGAATGCAACACAAGGCCAAATACAAAATCTCCTGCAAATAAACAAATGCTTTTCCAGAGCCTGGGCAGTATTGAGCTAAATTGGACAGAGTTTTTTTTAATCTGTCCCTAGATCTGTATTTTCTGGAAGATGCTTTTAATTTAGCCACCAAAGTTTAAAATAAATAAATAAAGTGTCACATTTTTTATTTACTTTTGCCCATAAGGCTCTGCTGAGATCACTAAGGATTTGACTCCAACGCTGACTGAAGTCAATGGAGAGATTCCCAATAACTTCAGTGGACATTGGATCATGTTCCAAATAACACGCTATAAAAGTAACATCATGGCAAAAGATTGTTTCAGAATTAACATGAACACTTCTACATAAATAATTCTTTGGGTTATTCCGTTGGAAAAATTAATTGAGGAAAACTCATTCGTTTTTATAATCATATTTCTTTTTTTGCAACGTAAGAAGTTAGTCCCCAAGGACCAAGTTCTGTTCCCATTCTAGTCAATAATAAAATGTCTCTGCTTTCATAGGACCAAGATTACCCTAAAAATAAAATTGTCCGTCTGATAACCTCTTGAAACTTTTTTTTAACCATAAACACAAGATTTGTAGAAGTGCACAACAAAGATGAAATTGACACCAATTCCACTGATACCCTCAGGGTCCAATTCTCTGCTGTGCAGGCAGAGCCAAGCAGAAAGAGGGACAAAGGTGGCCAGGGTCTAAAATGTCCCCCAGCTGCTCTAGTTCATGGCTGCCTAAGGGCTGCAACTCAGCCTGGAATCTCCGTAGCACCGTGTGCTTCCTTTACACCAGGCCTATGCTGGAGAAACCCTTTCCTGGCCACTTGCAATTCCTTTATGGCTTCTCTATGCTGTCAGGGTTACCACCCTGACATTTACCACATAGGATATGTCTACACTGCAATGTATACCCAGGCTCAATCCCGGGCTCAAACCTAACCCCCTTGTGTCTACACTGCAATTGCACTAACCGTGGGCTCGGACCCAGGGTCCCAGGATCCTGGAGGGTCTGAGCTCGAGGGAAGCCAGGACCCATCAACCAAGCCCTATTGCTTTGCAGTGTAGATGCAGCCCCACTTGACTCAGGTCCCAGGAGTCAGCTGGAAGTATCTCACAATTTCATAGGACAAATTCCTTAGTCCTCTGTGTCCCAACAATCTGTAATCCACTCTATTGAAAATGAAAGTCCCTCCACTCCTTTGCAGATGACAGTAGCTCAGGTTAGCATTAACCCATTCTCTTCTGATCACTGATCTGCCAGCACACTATCAGAGAGCCTCCTGGGTTTGCAATGGAGAGCAAATTAATCAAGTGGCTTCCTAGTAACATGCAGGGGGGCAGTAAAATTTTCCCACTGTGCACCATGGTCCTAAACTACAGCAGCCACATTTTGGGGGTTGGGGGGTACTAGGTACTCTGGGATGTGGTTACTTTGACTTGGGTGTGCACACTGCAGTGTGGATGCCAGAGCCCTAGATTCTAGCATAGGCTAGAAAAGTCTTAACATAGGGTTAAAATACAATGTAGATGCTCAAGCCCAGGGTTTAACATGGGTCAGCTGACTCAAGTACCACTAACCCATGGTTTACATCGCAGTATAGACTATAGATTCTACCCTTGATTGTTGTGCAAACCTCCCAAATGACATAAGTGGCAGATCCACCATAGATTGAGGTGTCCTACATTTATATTCCACCCACAAGCCAAAATTAAAAATGGAATTAGGCCCTCTCCCTAGACTGAGTTTGAGATCCCAGGCTGAAGAGTGCTACCCTGTTTCAGACTTCTAACATTCAATCTTTGCACTCCATGCACTTTCCCTTGACAATTTGCATGACCCTGATCTTCCAGGAAAGAGAAGCATTTCAAAACCTTTCAATTTTCATTTTATGCAAAAACAATAAGCAGCCCGTGTGTGATGAATGGTCCCTGTGTGCCATGGAGTTCTGTTTTGTCAGCAATTTACTCTTGCAGTCAAACAAGGAGCAATGGGACATTTCCAAAAGCCTTTTGGAGACTCATTTGTCGCTCTGCATGAGGATATCTGACGACCTATAACCAGAGCCACTAACCAGTGTTACCATGCTGTGCTAGACAAAAGCTGTTTGAACTTGTGATCTACTACTATTTATTTAGTTCCTTAAGCAGCATGGGAGAAGGGACCACACAGATACAATACTTACCTATCCAAGAGCAACCATCAGCATTTTTCAGGAGTTCTTCTCAAGTAAGCATCACCTCTCAAAACAAATGGTGCCCAGCTGGTAGCCACTTTGCATTGCCATATGGAAAGCACATGTCCAGGAGCAGCCCAAAGAGAGAGAGAGAGAGACTCTCTTCCCTCACCCCAGTTCTTCCACCCCTAGCCATGTTGATGGAGGAAAATAGGAACTGGATACAACAGTGCCAGCAATCTGAGACAGCTGTTGAATCTCTGTGTGGTAAGTCTGTAAAAACCAATCTCCTTTTGTAGCCCTGATTATGTGAGCAACACAAATCTGAAGATACAAAACCTGGTTTATCTTTCAGCACAATGGAACACCCTTTATTTCTTTTAAGGTAATTGTGATGTTGTTATAAATGTGCCAGCTTAATTCTGCTGCAAATTGAAGTCTTCTCTTCACTGAACAAGTGCAGCATGGGCTCTAGCAGTGCGAGCTATCTCATGCCACAGGAGCAACGTGGTTCAGCCCTAGGCCTGGAGGAGTCAGAGGGGAGTTCTCAGTTCTATGCTTGAGGTCTTGGATAAGACAGTAAACAAGAGATGAATGTCATCAGGCAACTGATGGCACTGTTTCCCAAGTAATTTCTCTCCTCCTGGCCCTATACACACACTGAACAGTAAAGGTGAGAGAATAGAAAAGCATGTGGCAGGGCCCTTGACGCTTATGTTCAATTGCCCAACACAACGCTGGGTCCTCTTAGGGTTGGACCAAGGTTAATGAACTAACCTCAATCAAGGTTCAAAAGCATTGCACTGAGTTCATTCTAGGGAAGAGGTCATGTTTAGGTCAAAGTTAATTAACACACCCTAATCTAACCTCAGTCCATTTATCTAGTGTAGACAGACCCTCAGAGATCTCCTTATACATATTTAATTCCGCCCATGCACAAGCAAAGCTGCCATTGACTTCAACAGAAGTCTGCTGGAGTTAAGACTAAGGAAAAAGAAAGTGAGGACTTCAGGATTTGGCCGACTAATAAATAATAATGTCTATAGTGACAACAGTGTTCTAGGCACTTTACAAACAAATATGAAGATGAGGGCCTTGCCCCAAGGAGACTGCAGTCTAAGAGGCAGGAATGACGAAGGGATTCAACAACACAACAGAGTGATAGAATGCCAAAGTTTAGCACTCATCCTGGTCCATGATTTTTCTGTATTTTATGCTTTGTGGCAGAGCTCTGACCTTGCTCCCGTGGGTCCTGCGCTTCTAGGTGGTTTATGCTAGCCTCAGTGGCTCACTGTGACCCTCCACGTAGCCCTTCTCTCTCTAGGGCCAGGGTTACAGTCTACTGAGCCCTTTTCATCATAGGCTGCAAGGAGGTTGGTGAGAGAACTCCCACAGTCTCTGTTCAGCCTCCTGTCCTGACAGGGACCTGACTTCCCCTTCCAGGAGCTGTTCCTGTAGTGGTGGGTTGGGGGGAACCCGGGCCCACCCTCTACTCCGGGTTCCAGCCCAGGGACCCTAATGGTAGCAGTTGTTGGCAGCCAACCTTTCACTGCCAGAGTTGCTACATTTCCCTGGGCCACTTCCCCACAGCTCTCCTGCTTCTCCCTTCTTCACCCTTACCTTAGGGCTCCTTTAACGATGTTTTAGGGTGTCTTCAGTAACCAGCCCTTCAGCTGCACTTCCTCTCCTCTGGCTCCCTGGCTCCTCTGCCTGACTGGAGTGAGCACTTTTTATAGTATCAGCAGGGCCTTAATTAGAGTCAGAGGGTGGGTTTTAAACTTTACTACAGATATATCTATACGGAACGCATCATGGGACACTGTCAATACCAGGTTGAGTAATCGAGACCGCCGACCAGGGAAATAACCCACTTCCTTCCCTGACGAACCAAGGGATGCACCCCACCCATGGACTTATTCGCTACACTGATACTGACTTGGACATTTAATACATTCCATGGGTGGTGTACCCGAGCCCACTTATCCACTGATGCTTTAAAAACTCCCACACCCCAATCTGGGTCTGTGCTGGTTATGTGATATGTATGTATCTCTTCATCCTTGTAACCAATACCTGTAATCCCTCATAACTCAAATCTGACCCCAAATGTACAGTACCTTCCCTCTTAACTTGTGTATGTTTAATTTTAAACATTAACTTTAAGAAAAATTTTAAATTTGTCTCTTTTACTTGCAATTCTTTGTGTGGAATGAGTGTGTTTTAAGGTGGGACTTAGGAAAGAAAATGGTGGAGACATGGTGGCCTGAGTTGCAGGCATAGGGAGCCCTGTGAAGAAGAGGTTGTAAGGGGAATGTGGGTCATTGTGGTGCCATTGTCAGGATGTACTATGTGGGAATGACTATGCACATGAAGTGATGTGATGTGGTAAGCCTCTGACCATGCCCAGTGTGAATGATATGTTAGAACGGATCTCAGTGCACTGGTCGAGACACAATAAATCAACCGCCTAGCGCTCTCCTGTCGACTCCGGTACTCCACCAGGGTGAGCGGCACAGGCAGAATCAACGGGAGAGCATCAGTCATCGACTTACCACAGTGAAGACACTGTGGTAAGTAGATCTAAGTACATCAACTTCAGCTACATTATTCACGTAGCTGAAGTTGTGTAACTTAGATCGATTCTCCCCACCCCCGTCCCCAGTGTAGACCAGGCCCACAGGACAAGGATCTTACATTTGCTGTGGAAGATGCAGGGAAGCCAGTGCAGGGGCCTGACAATGCACTGGATATGGTCAGAGTGGAGAGGGAGGCAGATGTTTGCAGCAGCCTTTCGGATGGAGAAAGATGGGAGAAATAAAGCAGGTAGAAAGTGGAGGGTAAAGATTGGGAGGTTGGAGTATTTAAGGCAAAAAGTGATCAGGGTATCAGCAATGGATTTGGCATGAGCACTGACAAGAACAGGAGGATTGTGTTTATTTTTTTATTTTATTTCTTAGGATTGTTAAAAATGACAATAAAAAAGCCGCCCATGAGCACCCATGAAAATCTCTCAAAAATATATTTTTCCCAGCTCAAATTAAATAACCTATCAATACATAAATACAATTGAAATAAATCATCTTGGTACACAACCCCCAGAGGTCCACATCACCACTATCCAGTGCCACCCCACACCCCATCTCTTGATAGCCAAGGAGAAAAAGGGGGCCTGGCAGAGCACCTTGAAGGTTGGCAAATTCAGGCTGTTGGAGAACAGGGGAAGTTATAGAGGAAAAAGCCAAAGGTTTAGTAATAATCCTGATATGAGGGGAGAGAAGTTAGAACAGATAGGGTGTAAGCCTGAGGACAGGAAAGATAGTAAAATTGCCATTGGTGAATGACTGAGAAGGGAAAGGTTTGGAAGGAAAAATTAGTTTTTTCAGTCTGCAGGCACTATCCTGGAAGAGATCCAGATTCTGCCACCTTCATGCACATTGGGTAGTTCCTGCCTCTGTTAGTAATCTCAATGTGCTGCTCAATAGGGATTCCAGGAGTTTCTCAGCCCCAGAGAATTTAAAACACTTAAAATATTGGTTAGTATAATGGTAGCAAAATCTCACACTATTGTATCCTTTAATTAAAGAATTCACCAAATTGGGGGTTGCAGGGCTGGCTAGGGATCAGGTGTTATTGGTATGTCTGTGTATCAGTAGTGAATGAAATGATCTCCAAGTAGATATCTGCCACACACACCCCCAACACACACACACACACACACACACACACCCTTCATGTATTTCCTTCCCTCTACCTCCATCACAGGCCCCATGGGGTTTGGATCCAGGCTGAATTCAAACCCACAGGGAGTGGTCTGGTTCTGATCCACTATATCTGAACATCCCTTGAAGTTGAGTGTGGGGGATTTGGGTTCTGTGTTCTGATTCAGGACCGTGCCTAATCAGATTGCTTTCCTTTAAAAAAAATCTTGGCTAGAGATGGAAGAGACCGAGTCCTTTTCCCTTTGTGTGGTTTGAGAGTTGCTCAGTGTATCTCATGATAGTGCAAACTTTATTTTGCTACCATCCTACTCTTACCACTTTTTAAAGCACCCAAGCATGTGATGCATTTTCAAATGTAAGCAATGAGCTCTCCCCGGATAGCTAGCAATGAGCTTGGGGTGTGCAGGGAGTGGGGAAAGTGTTTCAGGACCAGATTGTATTTAAATGAACACACCTACTCTACATAGGTATCCAACAGACAGAGCTGTGTTGACAAAGTGGTCGATTTTGGCTGGTGTTGGGTTACAAATCACTTTAGTATTGAATGCAGGAGTAATGAAAAGTTGTTATCCTTACTGTATGAGTAAAAGATAGCAGAATTGTGCTTAGCCTCTCCTGATTGAGGGGGTCACCCTCACCTGAACTGAACTCGCTGAGCAGGGGGTTCGGATGCCAGCTCTCACTGGAGATGCCAGATCCCATAGAAATGTTTATACCTAGTGGTGTGGGCTTTGCTTAAGAGTCATAGTCACTATTTGACCTGCCCCCATCTAAAGATAAAGTTCCATCGAGAGTCTTTTTTTGTTTGTTGGTTAAGTGATCGCTAGAGCTGAAATAACTGATATGGGACAGTGTCACTGCCCAGAGACTGCCCAGCCTGCACTAGCAATGAGGCTCCCCCACTAACAGCTGAAATCACTGAGAGCTGTGTTAAGTGGTGAGAACTCAAGACATTCCAGAGGGTGCAGTGGGTGAGTGGCTGACAGAGCAGCAAGTGGGACAGCTGGAGTAGTGAGCAGAGTGCCTTCTTCCCTTTCCCTCCCCCTCCCCCTGCAGGTGGGAGGTGAACTCACACAAAGGCACCTCTCAACTGCGTGTAATCATTGACCAGAACTGTGAGTGAGGTGTGGGGGAACGAGAAGGGAGGGGCACGTTAAAGGAACTTTTGGTTGTTTGACTTAAGAACCTGAGGCAAAAGACACTGCCCAACGTACTTTGGGGTGGTGTTTTGATCATGGTGTTATGTTTATGAAGTGTTTCAGGCCTGCAAGTTAACCTGTCGGGTTATTTCCCTTCATTTTATTAAAAGTTTATTTTCTACACCGAGACTCAGTGCTTGTGAGTATGGAAGTATCACCTCTGAGAGGCACCCTGGGGTGGTGTTTAACTTTCCCAGATTACTGGTGAGGTCTTGAGTCGGTTCTGCGTTATATTGTTCAGAGAGACTCCTGGATATTGAACCTGCCCCTTGTTGCTGCTGACTCCACCTGTCAGAAAGGTTAGACAGACATTTTACAAATGTCAGTATTTATGGGGCAGATTAGGAATAGTGATTAACCACTTTGCTGTAGCTTCCATGATGCAAAAGAGTGAGGCAGAGTTCTTCTGAAGTACCAGTGCTCCACTGGATCACTAGCATGTCCAAGCAGAAATATTTTGCACATTGAATAGCCTGGCTGGTTCACTTTTTGCCCAGCATCCTGGGTATGTGAGCCAGAAGTGAAGGGGTTAATTTATCCAAGATAAAATCCTGAGGTTCGTATTGAAGCAAACTTCATTGAGTTTCCTCTTGATCTCAGTGGTGAGTCAGAGCTGTAGCTTTAAGCCCTTTAAACTGTAAACTCTTTAGGACAAGTGTTTAAGTGGTGAGCCCTTGTCCCCTAATGAGACGAAATGTGGTGGCCAAGTAGTTAAGGCACTCTGCTACAATCCTTAACAGCTTGGGTTTGAGTCTCATGCTGAAAGGCTACCTCCACTTCACCTAGCTGCAGACTGGGTACCCGCTTCGTCAGGTTGGGACAGTCAAAGGCAGATGGGTGTCATGCTGGCCACATCATTCTATTGAGTGTGAAACTGACATGCCGTAACTGCATCAGCCCAATGAGCCATTGGGTGGGGGAATATTGACTTTTGACATTATGCTGTAAATAATGTAACGCAGAATGCTAAGAACAAACTCACATGTAGGAGTTTTCCAGTCGCACAAATGAACCTTTTGGAACAAATTTTCGAGTAGGCTTCAACTTGACATCTAAAAATTACAATTTAGAAAATGCAAATTACTTTGTGGGTAAAAATTAATATAATTTGGTTTCAAACTTTTTTTAAAAAAGAAACAGAATGATTGACAGTGTAAATTATTTGCTTGTATATATAATAAAAGCAGAATGTATTCATATAACTACCTGATTTGCTTGAAGCAATTGTTCTATCCCATTCCATATAGGTTTTTATTTAGCTCTCATCACTGTGGTATCTGAATGCCTTCCACTAGTGCATTAAGCAACTAGACTACACATCATATCTTGTTTGTTCTCTCATCCTCTCCCCAAAAGGAGAACTGTGTGTCATGAAGTGTCCTTTTTTGGTATTTTTTAATGTAAATATAAATGTTACGTATTTATGTAAGATAAGGCAGGGTCATAGAAATGTTGCCTTGCACTTGGAGTGGAAAGTAGAGGTTTGTGATGGTTCTTAGCTCCTGGGGAAGTTCATTGCACAGTTTCAGACTAGAGAGAGTTCTGTCTTCCCCACAGACAAGTTTTTCTCTTATTGGCGTGACTTTTATTGTGCATGAGGAACATAGTTGATGACTACAATCTTCAGTTGAAGAATAAGGGCTTTCAGGGAAAAAATGAGAGAAAGAGAGAGCGTTACAAGAACTTTAAACTTTTATTCTTATTTTGATATTAGTGTGTGTATATATACCTAAATTTATATACACACCTAAATCAAAATAAGAATAAAAGATTAAAGTTCTTGAAACTATTAGAACTTTTGTTCATTTATCATGGCTCACAGAGGATTTCAGGTATTAATATACCATTGGAGCATTGTGGGTTTTCCACCAGTTGAGGGCAGCATTGCCCTAGGATATCCTCTCAACAAAAATGTTACATTATTTCTTTTCTTACATTTGCTAACTGGTTATAACCAAGTGAAGATCCCTTTCTATCTTTTACATTTATCTGCTCTCCGTCATTTCGCTACTAAATAGTTTACTTATTTTGCACTTAAATTCAAGTACTTGTTTTTCACTAGCAAAAGCCTTCAATTATTATTGTTACTTATAAAGCCATTAATATCCACAGTCTTAGAAAACACATGAGGACAGGTTCCTTGCACCAGGAGAATTTACAGCTGAACTCAAACAAATATGATACATCATATAGCAGCTGCAGTAAGAGACAGAAACAATACTGGTGAGCCTGTAAACACAGAAAGGCTCTAAGTTTTCTATGTGGCATTTTATTACCTAGTCTGAATGACTGTTCACTAAGGCCTGGTCTACACTAGGGTGGGTGGTCAAACTAAGGTACGCGACTTCAGCTACGCGAATAGCATAGCTGAAGTCAAACTACCTTAGTTCGAAGTACTCACCCGTCCAGACGCCGCGGGATCAAAGTCCGCGGCTCCCCCGTCGATTCCGCCACCGCTGTTCATGGTGGTGGAGTTCCGGAGTCGACGGGAGTGCGTTTGGAGTTCGAACTATCGCGTCTAGATTAGACGCGATAGTTCGAACTCCGAGAAGTCGAACGCTACGCGTCGACCCAGCAGGTAAGTATAGACCTGCCCTAAGGGTATGTCTACACTACGAAATTAGGTTGATTTTATAGAAGTCGATTTTTAGAAATCGATTTTATACAGCCAATTGCGTATGTCCACACTAAGCGCATTAAGTCGGCAAAGTGCATCCTCACTACCATGGCTAGCTTCGACTTAAGGAGCAGTGCACTGTGGGTAGCTATCCCACAGTTCCCGCAGTCTCCGCCGCCCATTGGAATTCTAGGGTAAGCTCCCAATGCCTGATGGAACAAAAACATTGTCGCGGGTGGTTTTGGGTACATGTCATCATTTTCCCCTCCCTCCGTGAAAGCAACGTCAGAAAATCATTTCACGCCTTTTTTCCATGCAGATGCCATACCATGGCAAACATGCAGCCCACTCAGCTCAGCTCACCGACATCACTGCTGTTGTGTCCTGGGTGCTGCTGTCAGCAGACAGTGCAGTAGGACTGTTAACTGTTGTCATACACCACTTCCACTGCAACTCTGCTCTGCTGCTCTTGTCTCAATAGCGAATTTCTCCATATTGTCTGTCATGTGCTCCCGAGTATGTGTGTTCTTCCTCGGGAAATGTGCGCGGTGCTAACAGTTGTCCTCCACTGCTTCCGCTGCAACTCTGCTCTCCTGCTCTTCTGGTGCCATGAATCCACCTTGCAGGTCCTCTCGTCATTCTGTATAAATATCTATTCTTGTGGCATCTGTCGTCATCCACCGCTTCCATTGCAAGTCTGCTCTCCTGCAGACGCCATACCACGGCAAACATGGAACCTGCTCAGCTCACCGTCACTGCTGCTGTTGTGAGCATTGTAAACACCTCGCGCATTATCCTGCAGTACGTGCAGAACCTGCAAAAGCAGGCGAGGAGGCAATGACAGCGAGATCACGATAGTGATGAGGACATGGACACAGAGTTCTCTCAAAGCACCGGCCCTGGCAGTTTGGATATCATGGTGGTAATGGGGCAGGTTCATGCCGTGGAACGCTGATTCTGGGCCTGGAAAACAAGCACAGACTGGTGGGACCGCACAGTGTTGCAGGTCTGGGATGATTCCCAGTGGCTGCGAAACTTTCGCATGTGTAAGGGCATTTTCATGGAACTTTGTGACTTGCTTTCCCCTGCCCTGAAGTACAAGAATATGAAGATGAGAGCAGCCCTCACAGCTGAGAAGCGAGTGGCAATAGCCCTATGGAAGCTTGCAACACCAGACAGCTACCGGTCACTCAGGAATCAATTTGGAGTGGGTAAATCTACTGTGGGAGGTGTTGTGATCCAAGTAGCCAACACAATCACTGAACTGCTGCTATCAAGGGTAGTGACTCTGGGAAATGTCCAAGTCATAGTGGATGGCTTTGCAGCAATGGGATTCCCTAACTGTGGTGGGGCGATAGACGGAACCTATATCCCTATCTTGGCACCGGAGCACCAAGCCAACAAGTACATAAACCGAAAGGGGTACTTTTCAATGGTGCTGCAAGCACTGGTGGATCACAAGGGCCGTTTCACCAACATCAAAGTGGGATGGCCGGGAAAAGTGCATGACGCTCGCATCTTTAGGAACTCTGGTCTTTTTGAACAGCTGCAGGAAGGAACTTACTTCCCAGACCAGAAAATTACCATTGAGGATGTTGAAATGCCTACCCCTTAATGTCATGGCTTATGAAGCCATACACAGGCACCCTGGACAGTAGTAAGGAGCAGCTCAACTATAGGCTGAGCAAGTGCAGAATGGTGGTATAATGTGCTTTTGGATGTTTAAAAGCTCGCTGGTGCAGTTTACTGACTAGGTTAGTCCTCAGCAAAACTAATATTCCCATTGTTATTGCTGCTTGCTGTGTGCTCCACAATATCTGTGAGAGTAAGGAGGAGACATTTATGGTGGGGTGGGAGGTTGAGGCAAATCACCTGGCAGCTGATTACGTGCAGCCAGACACCAGGGTGATTAGAAGAGCACAGCTGGGTGTGCGCTATCCTCAACCTCCTCCTCCTCATCATCTTCCTCATCCACAAAATCCTCATCCGTGTTGCGTGAGACTCCCCCATTGCAGGTGTCCATGGACAGTGGTGGGGTAGTGGTAGGGCCCACCCCAGAACGCCATGCAGCTCATCATAGAAGTGGCATGTATGGGGCTCTGACCCAGAGCGACCATTTGCCTCCTTTGTTTTTTGATAGGCTTGCCTGTGCTCCTTAATTTTCACACTGCACTGCTGTGTGTCCCTGTTGTAGCCTCTGTCCATCATGCTCTTGGAGATTTTGGCAAATATATTGGCATTCATCTTTTGTAATGGAGTATGGATAGCACAGATTCATCTCCCAATACAGCAATCAGATCCTGTACCTCCCATTCGGTCCATGCTGGAGCACTTTTGCGATTCTGGGACTTCATGATCACCTGTGCTGATGAGCTCTGCATGGTCACCTGTGCTGATCAGCTCGCCACGCTGGCCAAACAGGAAATGAAATTCAAAAGTTCATGGGGCTTTTCCTGTCTACCTGGCCAGTGCATCTGAGTTGAGAGTGCTGTCCAGAGCGGTCACAATGGAGCACTCTGCGATAGCTCCCAGAGGCCAATACCGTCAAATTGCGTCCACACTACCCCAAATTCGACCAGCAAGTTCGATTTCAGCGCTAATCCCCTGGTCGGGGAGGAGTACAGAAATCGATTTTAAGAGCCCTTTAAGTCGACAAAACAGTCCTGGTCATGTGGACGGGTGCAGGGTTAAATCGACCTAACGCTGCTAAATTTGACCTAAACTCATAGTGTAGACCAGGGCTAAGGCTGACTGTGGAAACCGACCATTCTCACCCATGCGCTTTTTCTCTGCCTACAATTTCACCAGAGTAACTTGATTAAAGCCTTATCTGTGAGAAAATATTTTAAAGCCCTTTTTATTTCAGAATTTACCAAAAATAAATAAATAAAAGGAACCTAAATGCTGTTTGCCAAGTCTGGCTCTTTTTATTAAAAGGCTTATTAATTATTATTATTTATTTGTTGTTGTTGTTGTTGTTATTTTATTATTACCCCGTAAGGGGAGAGGGTCACCCATGTCTATGCTATATCCTGGAGGGGTCTACTCCCACCCAAGAAGTTCAGCATCATAGCCAACATCCTTTTACCCAAGGAAGAGATCGGGGGAACAAAGACCCTCCTTGCACAGCATGCTAGTACCACTGCATTATCAGATAGACAAGGCATTGCTGAAAAAGACAAGGTATCCCTTACTGGCCAAGAGAGCAAGAGATTAAAATGAGGAATAGAACTGAGGTCTTCCTCAGAACTTCCACAGAACTGAACACTATAGAGAGTAGTATCTTTACCTATCTTTCTGTGCAGCTGTGGTCATTCCAGTAGAGTCTTTCTGGCATTGGGTTTTATATCAATGAGCCTGGGCACCTATCCTTCCCAGAGACAGATGGAATTACCCAGACCTCCTGTCCCCAAACCTTGTATCTTTCAAAAAAATCCAGCTTAGCCCCTTCTCAGCCTGAAAAGTGAAAGAGTCCAGATGGTCTCTGAAGGATTCACCTTGGAAATATCATGTGTTACCAGTTGTGTAAGTTATTATAACTTATTTTAAGACTGGTATGTTATTTCCAGTAGGCCGCTCTCCTCAACTTGCTCCATGCAACGCTTTTCTTGTGAACACCCAGCACTTGGCCTGTGGTCTCTTAGTGGAACTGATCTTTAGTTTGATGGGTTCTTCTTTGGATTCCTTAAGGACAGTGAATAGGGGAAAAGAGAAACTTGCAATAAGAAAAAAAAAACATATAAGGGAACCACAAGAGTCTGATAGACCCAACTATTAAAAGTATAACAGCTCAGGGAATTATTCAGTGATACATAAGTTTGATTCTAGTTTAAGCAAACACTCAGATAATAACAACAACAAACAAAGACAAAACTCAAGTAAGCCATTTTCTATCAAAATTATGTATAGCAAGTTATTGGTACACAAAGCAGTCCAAGACATATAGGTACTGTAAGACAAATCGGCATATACCAAGGCAACTGAAGGCAAATTATCAGTATACAGAAGCAATCAGAGCCATACAGTAACTCTAAAGCAAATTATCATTACATTAAAACAATTAAAAGTATTAATAGAAATACAGTTTACTTACGTGCCTTGTCTATGTATAAAAGGAAAGCCTCTATTTCTGCTGGAATATATTTCCTATGGGGAAGAATGCACACACTTTAGACCTTGTGCTGTTGCTGGTGTATGCTGCACCATCAACACAAAGTGAGGCTGAGGCCAACATAGCCAGCCATGGTGGGATCACTCCAATATGGCCACTTCTTGGCTACTTATGTAAGAAGTGTGGCCTTGCCTTCCCCAGGCCCTGACACTCCCTGGCTGCCATATTGGCTCCAGCAGTGAGCACAAGTTAGCACAGCCCTCCAGTCAGTCGGTCATACCCCATGGGACTGCCACTGTATACGTGATCAGGGGAGTGCAAAGGTGCCATAAAGGACACTTTACACACACATCTATCACCTTCTCCTGATGTTGAGTTGTACATGTCTCAGCCACAGCTGAGGACTGAGGCCTTTTTATCTTAAAAAGTAGGTCCAATTTGCTCTTTCTGTCATATGTATGGTGCAACCCAGACATATGTTAGTCAGATCCTGAAGCCCACTTCCTCCAGCTCTGTCTCCCCAGTGGAACACAACAGAACCATTGCTAGGGTGACCAGACAGCAAATGTGAAAAATCGGGATGAGGGTGGGGAGTAATAGGAGCCTATATAAGAAAAAGACCCAAATATTGGGACTGTCCCTATAAAATCGGGACATCTGGTCACCCTAACCATTGCGGTTCTCAGGTTCTGAAGTTATTCAAAATGTCAGTTGCTAATGCACATCTTAGATCTACTGGATATTTTTGTGTGAACTCAAGCTGCTACCTGAGCAATCATTTCCAATTGAACTAATTATTCTGAAACACTAGTAGGTCCTCTCCGGCTGTTAAAGTAGACAGATGTCTTTTTGTTGAAGCTCACTTGACTATGTATAACAAGAAAGTTGTTTAACATAAACACTTGCCACAGAGGATCTCTGGAGTTGACTGGGGTATCTTCAAAAGGCATCTTTCTTGGATCTCGTTTCTGAAGTAATCCTGCACGTTCAGAGAGACAGCATAATTTCCTTGAAGGTTTCTAAAGCAAAGAAGACTTCTTTTCTAGGAGGGGGCTGGAAGTCTTGTTTTCAGTGGCACTGATTCCATTCTGGTTGTGACAGCTTGTTTGTTTAGGCTTCAATCACCGCCTCTTCCTTAGCAAACTTGAGGCCTGAGGTATCTGCCTTTTTATGCACCTCTCTGCTCAGTTGTGAAGTCCAGCTGAGTGAGATCAGATTGTGTAACATCCCCCACTGTACACTCTCTCAAGCAAACGCTGAGGCCTGGTCAGGTATATTAATGATTATCTGATGTTCCTTGAGGTAGCTGAATTCATTATTTTGTGAATAACAGCTTTTCTTACCTCCTGGATCATGGTAGACAGTCATATAATGTAATGATGCTTTTATTCTTGGATAGGGAAGACTGTAACAAACTAAATTCTGGGCAAGTCGTTGTCTCTTTTTTTAAATGTGATGTTCTATACACTTTTAACCCCCGTCTCCTTTTATTCTCATTATAGAAGCTTATTTTCTGTTCTTGCCTGCGGCCACCACAGCAGGCCGTGATATTCCTCAGAAACTGCATTCCTGCCTAGGAGGATAAAATTCTTGCTTTGCAGATGTCCTGCCTAAACATTAAGGGCTTGATCTACTGCCCATTAAAGTAAATGGAGTTTTTCCATTGCCTTCTGTGGGTATTGGATCAGAACATTTGCAACTCAGAGAAACAGATGTTAATAGTAACTTCCCCACCCCCCACCCCGCATTTAAAGGCACATACTCTCCTAAACAGTAAAAATCGACCTTCATTGTCACATTGGTCAGACAAGTTCCTCTCAAGTGGCAAATTACTATCTGTGATATTAAGGTGATTGCCATTTTAAAATCTAATATTAGAACAGTGTTTATTTCCTTAAACTCTTTAAACTCTGGCCAATCTTCCAGTCCTTCCGCTAAAGGAAATTAAAGGTTACAAGGAGACCAGGAGAAATATTTGCATTTTAATACTAGCTACATGTCTCCCAGTATCCCACCAGAGATGACATCATTGCTCCTAATTGGCAAGGGCTGGTCACATGGGAGGTGATGTTTTTATTATGATCAGCTGCAGAGAACTGGTGAGGATGATCTCATCTGCAGCTGAGTATGTTTGAACTTTGTACTTTTCAGTATGCGGAGTCAAAACCCTCTTAGACGGGGATATGTAAGACAGTCAAATTTCCTGTAAAATTTGAGATGTTAGTGAACAGCTACAAGAAAAGAACTCTTCAAGAGGGGAAAAAAGTAAATAACACTCAAGTGAACAGTCACTGTATTGACTGTGGAAGTTTGGCCCCTAAGGATATATTCAAGTCTTAATTAGGTCCCATCTGGATTAATTACGAAAGAGCCATTCTTATGGTATAAATATCAGTCTTGCTGCTAATCCTAAATCTTCAGAATAGCTAAAAGGATTTTTTTAATGTATTTTCTTGTATTAAATGAAGTGAATTCTACCTAGGGCCAAGGTGCTGGGAATCTTCTGGAAGATGCTGAGAACCCTCAACTCCTAGCTGAAGTTTCAAGAACAGGGCTTTAGTTAAGCCCTTGATAAATGTGTGCCACTTCTGCTTCACTGGGATGATTTCCAGGGAATGTGCACTTCCCTGACTTTCAAAGCGGAATGAATGGCAATCTAGTGGCATATTTGGAGTTGTCTACAAATCAATTTACAGTAGTGAAACAGATTTGAATTGATGCTCACTCTCATCAATGTTCAATTATGCAGCCCTTTGTTCATTTCATCCCACTTCCCTAGCTGCTAAAGGATTATATTTACCTTAATACATTTTTTGTTTCAAAAAATGTTTTGATACTTTGCACTGTGGCTAAATTCTGAGGCTGTTCCTGAAATAAAAGCAAATAACTCCCAGCACAGCATGAAACTCTGATAACAGAAACAATCACTTAATCAGCACATTTCTGTTACCATTGGAGTCAGGGCTAATTAACAGGATCAGCTTGTATACAGAGGGGAGGGGAGCGGAGGATATAAAAATATTTCTCTGCACAACTGATCTAGTCAAGTTTATTTACATGTTTTAAAGAGACAATGCTTTCAAAACAGCTTCCTTTCCAAGGTAGCCTGAGAAGCAGACCTAAGGGAGCCATGTGTTTTTGCCTAATATTAAGATTTCACAACCATTTAAAACGTATGCATGTGACTCATATGGTCTGTCTTACCTAATATCATCTATTCAGGTGACACTGAGTTATCCTGAGAGACATCTTGAAGAAGAGAAGGAGTGAAGAGAGAAGCAGAACTAGGTCTGGAAAATGTCTCCATTAGACACTCTCTCTCTCTCAGTCTCTCTCTCTGTTATGACTTAAGTGAAGGCAAAAAAACAACTTAAGGATATTCTATTATCACAGAGCTAACTTTGAGTTAGAAACATACTTTCTTATCTTTCTGTATTTTCTTTCCTAACTTGGGTTATGAAGACTGGGAGGCAGTAATTTGGTCTGATGCATTTTTATGAGTTAAAAAGAATGGATTTGGGGTTAAGACACTGGACTGGGACTCAGCAGATCTGGTTCAATTCCTGGCTTTGCCACAAACTTTCTATGTGCCACAGTATCCCTGTGCCTCACTTCCCTATCTGTAAAATGAGGACCATGATATTTTCCAATCTTACAGAGATGTTGTGTCATAAGGGCATAAGAACAGCCATGAATGGGTCAGAGCAATGCTCCATCTAGCCCAGGAGTCTGTCTACTGACAGTGGCCAGTGCCAGATGCTTCAGAGAGAATTAACAGAACAGGGCAATTATCCATCCCCTATCATCCAGTCCCAATCTCTGGCAGTCAGAGATTTAGGGACACTCAGAGCATAGAGTTGCATCCCAGACTATCTTGGGTAATAGCCAGTGATGTCCTATCCTCCAGAAATTTATCTCATTCTTTTTTTAACCCAGTTATACTTTTGGCCTTCACAACATCTCCTGGCAATTAGTTCCACAGCTTGATTGTGTGTTGTGTGAGGAAGTACTTCCTTGTATTTGTTTTAAACTGGTTGCCTATTAATTTCATTAGTAACCCATAGTTCTTGTGTTACATGAAGGAGTAAATAATACTTCCTTATTCCCTTTCTCCACACCAGTCATGATTTTATCGACATCTATCATATCCTTCACTCTTAGTCATCTCTTTTCTAAAATGAACAATCCCTATCAATCTCTCCTCATATGGAAGCTGTTCCAAACCCTTAATCATTTTTGTTGCCCTTCTCTGAACCTTTTCCAATTCCAATATATCTTTTTTCAAAAAAGACCAAAACTGCACACAGTATTCAAAGTGTGGGCATGCCATGGATTTATATAGTGGCATTATGATATTTTCTGTCTTATTATCTATCCCTTTCCTAATGGTTTCTAACAGTCTGTTAGCTTTTTTGACTGCTGCTGCATATTGAGTGGATGTTTTCAGAGAACTATCCACAATGACTCCAAGAACTTCCTTGAGGGGTAACAGCTAATTTAGACCCCAGCATTTTGCATGTATAGTAGAGATTGTTTTCCAATATGCACTACTTTACATTTAGCAATACTGAATTTCATCTGTCATTTTGTGGCCCAGTCACTTAGTTTTATGAGATCCCTTTGTAACCCCTCATAGTCCATAAATATTTGGGTGACATTCTTATACTATGATGATGAGGGGCTATGCAAGTACCTAGACAGGCAAAAAAGAATGTGACTGTATCTCAGTAAACTAATCTGTGAGAAAAAGGAAGACCACAGAGCTTTGAGGCAATCTACACATTTCCAATGAAAATGGGAGAGAACTGTGGTCTGAAGCACAAGTCTGAGCACCAGGTACTCCTGACTTCTAATCCCAGCTTGGTCACTGATTTGGGCATGCCATTTACACTGTGATTCAGTATCATCACCTGTCAAATGGGGATGTTACTTTCTTTCCTTCACTGCATATTGTGAGAAATAATTAATGTTTGTAAAGTGCTTAGAAAAAGAAACCTGCTCTATTAAAGAAAATTGTTTTGATTATGAAAATCCCATGCACTGAAATTTTTTTCTACATAACTAGCACTTTTACTGTCAGAAAGCATGCAGTAAACAGTAAGCTATTTCCCCATTATTTTTAGTGTGAAAAAATTCATTCAGAACTACACACTTTGTTATCTTCCATCTATTAGCTATATAGATCTATATAAATCCAGTTCGATCTTTGTGAGATCCAAAATTTAATAAAGTGATTGTTCTGGTCTCATCTTAGTCAGAAATTTAGTTAAGAGCCTATTATCAGTATCTAACAAGAGGTATTGATCTGTAAGCTCTTTTCCAACTTGAGTCTAACTGGAACAGTGGAACCCTGCCAAGATCTTAGTGAGATGCTGGATTGTGTAATATGTGAAATATTTGAGACAACCACTGAAACTTGGTTTGGTGGTCAGAGTGAACTCATTCTAATTACCATCCACTCCAGGTTACGTCTTTCTTTCCAAAGATTTTAATCACATCTGTGACTTCCGGACCATCTCTCGGCAAGATTAGAATCTCGGCCTATGTATCTGCCAATCCAGAGAGACTAATCATATCTAAAAGCTATCTTACATAAACTGACAATTTCCTAAGAGGTCTGCTTGGACCAAATGATGCAGTCATCTCATCTGCACTGATTATGGATTTTGTGAATAATAGAGAACAATGTTTGTAATTGTCATATAGGACTGTTGTTTTCCTAACTGTAAATCTGGAAATCTTCTGGTCCTTTTCCTGTGGCCATGTGTAGTGTTGTAGTATTATTCACGAAAGATAAAGTTACTGTATTTTCAAAATTACAAACTGGGATACTCTGTGGTGACAATACTTACACAAAAGTACCCTTGGCTTAAAATTGCACGCCGGTGTTGTGCTGCCATCTTCTGACTCAGCAGTGGCCCATGCATACTTCTTGGAATGAAGGCTTTTTTTCAGTATCTTATGTTCTGAGTATGTAGTGTGGCATTGAACAAAACAGCTTTGATGGTGTCATTTGACTTTTCTTTTCACTCCAAACACTATTTATCACAATGGACACTCATTCCACTGGACAGTTTGTTCCTGGTAAACATTGAGAAAATTCTATTCTCTATAATAAGTCATGAACAAATATTTTGAAGTTATTTGTAAAAATGAATATTTTGAGTGTTGGAATGAAAAACCAAGTGTCCTGAAAGTTCAAGAGACACCAGGACATCAAATGAAAATCCTGGACTGTCCTAGTAAAATGAGGACATATGGTCACCTTAGTTAAAGAGGGTTACATTACATAGGTTAGTTTCAGTTTGCAAGGCCTCAGAGTGTTCTGGGTTTCCTCAGAATCACTCAAGCGCACTCTCTCATTCAAGAGACACATATTACAAAGAGATTGATCAAAGGCAAAATACAAATTCAATGCATGAAGTGGCAAGAGGAGGGTATTACAACACTGCATAAAAATGCAGACAAATTGGTAAATAAACTAACAAGAATGGAGATTAATAAAAAACAAGGGAACAGCTTAAATAATGACCAATAAAATCTCAAAAGATGTTAAAATGGGGAACCTAATGACCCACTTTTAAGTCAAATATTGTACAGAAGTATTACTGACATATCTGAAATTTGGTACAGTAAACCATATTCCCAAATTCTTGAAATAGGCCAAGTCACCAGATGCTTCCTGACAGCTTGTGAGACACTTGGTGCTTGCGTGCAGTTCCTAATGCAGATTAGTCATGTGAAACAAAATGATCTAAGCTAAATTCCCAAGGCACTTGACCCAGTGTGTGATTTCCTAGGATCAAAATTATGTACAAAATACTGAACTAAAATATTTTCAGGGCTCCATATATACTATGATTCCATGGCAACAGAATTTGCTGTAGAACTGTGTTCCAGAAGCTATTATTATTAGTTAATGTACAAAGAGGATGCCCAGAGTCCCTGATCAGGATCAGGGCCCCATTGTGCCAGCTACTGTGCAAACGTGCAGTCCCTGCCCTGAAGAACTTGGGCTAAATAAGGGCAAGGTGCACAAGAGGGTGTAAGATATAATGGTAGCAGACATAGTGCTGAACTTCTAACCTTTGTTTTATGAAAGATCTATGTTTCTAGCCCTCTTGGTTGTAAAGACAGTATTGAAAATGCTAGCCAAGTATAATTATTGCAGTGAAGTATTCATGAGTTTTTAGACAGCTTGAAACAATACATCTGAGATATTAGCTGCCTTATTCTTCTGGATGGATTGTGAACTCTGGGTCTTAAATATCACCATGTAAATAGCAATACTGATAAGTGTTTAACTGCTGATGATTTAATGGAAGAGCTAACAGGCTCATTGCACAATTCCAAATTGCCTTTCACACCTCCGCAGCTACCACACATCCCAACTGCCCCTGCCTGGCTACCAAAACCTTCTGCTTCCACCACCAACTTCTACAATATGGTTATGTGTTGTCAACGCAAAAAATCTGTGGTGCATTGAACATGAAAAACGTAGGGACAGCATAAAATGAATTAAAATGGATATCAAGATAAGAAGCCCAGAGCTGCTTGTGCTGATTGGATAGTTTGATTTAATACGCAGTTAATTAAAACCCTACATTTTGAAATTTAAATGAAGCTGCCATAAGCTTTCCAGCTTGGTGCATGACAGTGCCACAGAATCCAAGCATCTAACTCCAGAATTTAGGTCCAGCTTTTCACTGAACACACAGAGCCTTGAATATAATATGCAAGAAATAAATACAGCCCCCGAAAATGTCTGAGTTTGATTATTTTTGAGCTGAGAAATTATGTTCTGTAGCTATTTTAGTCCAAAGGAACAGAAGAAATCAAATATACTATTGAGAAGACCTTAAAGGAGCTGATTTACATAATTTGTATTCAAGACCATGTATAACAGGGGTGGGCAAACTTTTTGGCCCTAGGGCCACATCTGGGTATGGAAACTGTATGGTGGACCATAAATGATCACGAAATTGGGGATTGGGGTGTGGGAGGGGGTGAGGGCTCTGGTTGGGGTGCGGGCTCTGGGGTGGGGCTGGGGATGAAGGGTTGGGGGTGCAGGAAGGTGCTCCAGGCTGGGACCGAGGGGTTCCGAGGGTGGGAGGGGGATCAGGGCTAGGGAAGGGGTTGGGGCTCAGGAAGGGGTCGGGGTGCAGGCTCCGGGCGGCACTTGCCTCAAGTAGCTCCCAGAAGCAGTGGCATGTCCCTTCTCCATGTCCTATGCAGAGGCATGGCCAGGCAGCTTTGTGCACTGCCCCATCCTCAGGCACTGCCCTTGCAGCTCCCATTGGCCACAGTTCCCAGCCAATGGGAGCTGTGGGGACAGTGCTTTGGGGGGGACAGTGCGCGGAGCCCCCTGGCTGCCCCTATGCATAGGAGCTGGAGGGGGGGACATGCCACTTCCAAGAGCCGCGCAGAGTGGCGCAAGCCCCCAACCTTGCTCCCCGGTGGGAGCTCGAGGGCCGGATTAAAACTTTTGGAGGGCCTGATGCAGCCCCTGGGCCACAGTTTTCCCACCCAATGTATAACGTATAATTTTTGAAGACATAATTTCACAGTCCTAAAAATACCTTTCTGTTGTATAGCCTAGACGATTTATTTGCATGATAATGGAAGCCAAGCACTAAACAATTCATACCCATCCATATAGGTCACTAATAGAGAGTCATACCCCTAAGATCCTTAACAATTCTGTCTCGACAAAATTCATTGTTGGGGTAAAAAATTTGTTTAGGTTTAAATTATGGTTAAAGGGTTTAATGTTTATACCCCTTCTGGTGTATTATTAACTGTGTCCGGTTAGCACTGAGTGGACTTTACGTACAACTTAAATGCATCTTATTTAGACATCTCTAATATGAAGTCCAAAGTGTAACTGCTGGTGAGCTGGCCACACACTCTACTGGCAATACTCTGTGGAGTTAATATTAGGGTAGAGGCCATTTCATATCAATCTTAATCCAATTTTGATACGCTCGGGTTTGTTAGCTTGTTTTTTGTCCAACTCTAGTTTGGAAATTTATCCCATCTTTATTTTATACTAGAAACTACAGGATTCATAGCAACAGCATCCCAGCAGCACAGGAGTTGCAACTATATAGGCAGCCCCCAAAGCCATACTAAGCAGACAAGCCAAGCAGAGACTCTCATGCATGAGCCAACCCCAGGAGACTATCTGAAGCCAACCAAGGGGTCAGCCAAGTTCAGGGAGCATTCCAATCTTGTCAAGGTTGGGCTGAGGCAAAGCCCGGGGCATCTGACGCCCACCAAAGGTAAGATGAGCTAAGCCAAGTTGAGACAGGGGAATGAAGGCATCTGAAGGCAAGCCAAGCCCACGGAGTTTTCTGAGTTTCACAGAGGATGAGCAAAGCTGACCAAAGTGCAGCAGGGCTACATTAAAGTTCCCCTTTATTCAATGGAACTGAAACCCACTACACTTAGTCACTAACAGTTTACAGTAAATTCTGAAGCTATCTATCCCCATCATCCTTCCCCAAGGCAAAGAAAACAGCACAACAGAAAGATGTTATTTTATTGCGATGGCAAGATGTCTCATACTCCCCCCTGTTAAGATAACACATCACATACAATCATTTCAGTTCACATGATGGTGAAAGACTGATTCACTCAGTCCACAGCACTAATAGTTCTTTCTTCCCAATGAAGAAAGGTCTATCTCTCTCTCTCTGATTCAAGCCATAGCATACTTGTCTCAATGATGTCTAAGGGCCAGATCTGAGACCTTTATTCATTCTGGATATTGTTTTACTCCATGAGAATTTCCGTTGATTTGATTGCGCCTAATTCACACTGTAAGATGCTATTTTCCGAGTTAGGGCGATATAATCAGGCCCTAAAGGCGGCATGCTAACAATCTACAACCATTTAAAGGGTGTAAACACCCAGAAGGGAGATTAATTATTTATTATGGTACAAGGGGGTGTGACTAGGCATTAGGGAAAGAAATCAAGATAGATCAAAAAATTAGATTGAATCTCAGGAAAAACTTCCTGACAGTGAAATGTATTATGCTATAGAAATGTCTCCCAACAGAAGTGGTGGAAACCCAAAGCTTTGAACTTGCTTTCAGCCTGATAAAGCACTATACTGTATAGTGTATACATATACTGTAGTGAACAATCCTGCATGTTTAAACTGGCTGACACAGGTCTTTTCCATCCCTAACTTCCACGATTCTATGTCTTCTACCTTCTCCTTGCTCCCTGATAGATCTTGTCTCTGTCATTGAAAGACCTACCTAACAAACCCCCTTCCAGATTGTTTTTCAGTTTTCCCACAACATTTTAGCCTAAAATTTGGAATAACTTTATACAGCTTTCCACCTACTTCATTGGCCCTTACTCTATTCTCCTCCTCCCCCTTCTTCTTCTTTTCTTTTTAAGTTCTGTTTCCATCTGTGGCTCAGGAAAGAAAAAGGGTAGGTGCTACTTAGCACTACTGCTAATGAGCAAAACATACTTTCAGGGCACTGCTTGCAACCTGCATTTGACTATCTGAGCCAAAACACAAGTGTTCTCATTCTTTCTGCTTAGTATCACGTTCTGAGGTTTGCAGTACCAGTGGGTAGGGGTTGATTTTTATAGAACTGGTTCACATACTTCTAATTTCTCCACAGTCCTTCTGTGTACATTGTTAAATTTACATACATTCCACTGCTAACGTTGTGTTGGAGTCATTCTTCATTTTCCATTTCGCTAATCCATCACTATGTACCCATCTAGATCTGTTAGAAGTGTTTTCTTTTAAAGTCAAGCTTTCTTACATCAGCTTGACATTTTAGTCACTTGGACAAGCTGGATTAATGGTGTTAGCATTGTACGTTTGCTTTGCAATGAATACTAAGCAGCTTTTGTATTGGCTTGTTTCCTCACATGGTAGCCACTAAGGGCCTGATCTGGCAAAACCTTATTCATGTGAGCAGGCCCATTGAAACTGATGGGTCAGGGTGATCAAGACCTAAAATTTGTTTTCAGCCTGAAGCAAGTGGCAGAGAATTATACCTTAGGTTTTGTCTATACAACGCACCTTTTAGCGACATGGCTGTGCCGCTACACCCATGCTGCTAAAAGGCGCACAGTGTAGCCGCTGTTTGTCAGTGGGAGAGAGCTCTCCCGCCGACAAAAAACATCCACCCCCAATGAGTGGCAGTAGCCTATCGGCAGGAGAGCTTTCCTGCCAACAAAGCACTGTTCATACCAGTACTTTGCATCGGCAAAACTTTTGTCATTCGGGGTGTGTGTTTTTTTCACACCCTGCCCTGAACGACAAAAGTTTTCTCTTTCAGTTTCCAGTGTAGACAAAGCCTTAGTCTCCTGCAGGGATCCTACTTTTATATATACACGATAATGGTTAATGGTAGATAGTTTTGTTCACCAGGTCTTCTGAGAATGTCTTCATTTTAGAGCTGTAGAGCTAACGCCTGCAGCCCCAATGCAGGCAAAACTGCCATTGACTTCAGTAGGAATTTTCCTAGAACTGCAGGATTTGATCTACAGTGCATAGCTACTGTTATATAGTATCTCTCTCTGTGTATGTGTGCACCTTTGTGTGTGTACACATTGATAGGGTCTGATTACAATGTTACACGGGGGATAAACATCAGGAGTAAATCCACTGAACTGGCGTTACACCAGCATGAAAGCTGTGTAAATGAGAGCAGAATCAGGCTCATCAATATATTAGAGAGGAGCCTGAACTACAAAGTTTGGATTCAGATCCAAAGTTTCTCAAACTTCAGGAAGTCAGACCCAGGGTTTTGATATGGACCCATGATATATAATTTATAAAGTGTGTGTTGTTGACTATAGCTTGTGAATGATTGGCGAAAGCTTTGAACATATGTATATCCCAGATAGAGATATAACTGGACTGGTTGAGTCTGCTTTAACCTGGTTACTGAAAATATCATAGCGTTATCAATGCATGTTTATTTTCAAAAATGATTTTCCTTCATTCTACACAGAGGAGGAGAAACAAAATAGAATGACTACATATGATTTTGGCATGGAAATTTTTAGTAAATGTCACAACAGAAGTGCAGGGAAAATATGACAAATCACAGAAAGGTCATCAAATAATGTAATTTCTGCTACATTAATATACACAAGAGTATAGTAGGGGTGCTAAAAAAGAGGGGGCTTGGTGAAGAGCAAGCCTACTCTGCATTCACCCCTCAGCAGCAGTTCCAGCTCCAGATGTTGCAACCCAGCACATGGGGGTCACAGCATCACTAAGGTTTGGCACATCTGCCCTCCATACATGGGGACAGACGGGCAGATGTCTGTCACATTCTGGTTGGGCTGCAAATCCAGATCAGTGGGATTATGTTACCACCTGTCCTGTAACTATGGGTGCCTCACAATGCTTTAGAATCATAGAAGATTAGGGTTGGAAGAGACCTCAGGAGGTCATCTAGTCCAACCGTCTGCTCAAGGCAGGACCAATACCAACTAAATCATCCCAGCCAGGGCTTTGTCAAGCTGGGCCTTAAAAACCTCTAAGGATGGAGATTCCACCACCTCCCTAGGTAACCCATTCCAGTGCTTCACCACCCTCCTAGTGAAATAGTGTTTCCTAATATCCAATCTAGGCCTCCCACACACAACCACAACCAGCTAGGGTGACCAGATGAGAGGAAGAAACACATGGGGGGTGGGGTCGCCGGCAGAGCAAAAAAACAAACAAACCTGAGTGCCGTGAACTATCAGGACAAATTGGTCAGGACGCGGGACAAATGCCTAAATATTGGGACATTCCCGATTTTATCAGGATGCCTGGTCACCCTACAACCAGCGTACCAGCATGAGGTCACACCCTGAGTGTCTGTGTGCTAGGCAGTCCTGGGTCAGCAGCTTTGACCCCAGCAGCATGTCTGCAGCCCCACTCTGGCTTCCATCAGCCTTGGTTACAAGGGTGACCCCAACAGACTCCTAGTCCCAAATTTCTCTGGAACTCTGTGCTCTGAAGTGTCCAGCCCTCTTCTGGGCAGCTGAGAGAAATAATGAGGTTCATTTGTTCTTCTAAAGACATAAAACACAACACAGCTTATTAACTGAACTGGGAGGAGGGGGTAACTACACCCTTCCCTTTAAACACTGCACTGAATTGGTTTCTGATAAAAATGAAATAAAATTCATAATAAAATATACATAGGATTAAGTGAGTCCAAGTATAAGGAATTAAGATAAAAAGAGTTACAAATAAAACAAAAAATATACATTTCTAAGAGTCAAAAACTTAATCTAGCAAAATACAGGCTTTGTTCAAGATGGTTCCTCTCGCCAGTCATTCTTCTTCCCAGCCAGGGCTGACTTTCCCTCAGTCAGGACCTTCCACAAAAGTACAAGGTGCTGGCTTCCCTTGTCGTCTTATGGGAATGATCTTTGCCTCAGCAGGTTTCTCACCTATATTCAGTTCTAGAGACTTCAAGCCCCCCTTGGTTGAAGGCCCCATCTTTCTCAGCTTGCAAGAGCTCGTGCCTCTTATGTCTGTCTAGTGATGGAGGCCAAAGATGGCTTCTGTCCTTGCCTGTATCTCCCAAAGCTCAATGACTTTGTTTCATGAGGCAGGATGATGATGTCATTCTGTTCTTCCCTTCCTGTGCGCTGGCCATCCCCACTGTGTGATTCCCATGTAAATGGGGCTTCCATTGTTTCTCATTCCACCAGGCTTTATTTACGTAGGAGACAGGTACATAGGAAATAGCTGTGACATCCCCTCCTGTCTGGACAGACCGTACAGCCTCATATCAATGAGTAGTCATAATTCCTTATATAGAGTTAATTCATGTGTTTTGCAATGATATTAATCACCAATGTATCATTAGCTTGCAGAAAAGACCTCACTCGATACGCTTTTATAATACAGTAATATTGTACACAATTAGTGTGATTCAGGTGCTAATCACTTGAGATTCAGCCCCTGTCTTTAGAGAACAGTACATTTTTAAATGGAGTCTTCTGAAAAGTAAAACCCAGCCCAAGCTTCTCTCTCCTGATGGATGTAGATGCCATGTTGTGTTCTCCTCCTCTTGTTAGTATGAGGTTTGCCTTCACCCTTTCTTAGCTTTATGGGTCTGTTTGCTGCTTATATGTGAAGTGAGGTAAACACACATTCCTTTGTTTAGGCTAGACCTATTTAACCACTCCCCCGACATACCTGGTTTGCACACATACCCCATGTGACTGGGATCCCAGAGGGGGCCAGCTGAGCTCAATTAAGGTGAACTGCAAAGAGTGGGGCAGACAATCCCCAAAGTGGTGGATTTTTCAATACTTAGATTTACCAAGCCAGCACAAAACATCTTCTTTATTACCTCACTGGTTGCCCAGAAACCAACAACACAGTTCCCTTAAAGTAGTTCAGCCTCAGGCCTCCATCCAGGTACCCAAGTCAAATATGATGAAGACTTCTGAAAATCTTATTTCATCATATAAAAGAAAAGGTTCTACCAATCCCAAAGGATCAAACATGTTACCTCTCAGGTTACTGAATATTCCGGATCTTACCCAAATGCACACTTACAGCCAATTCTTATTAACTAAACTAAAATGTATTAAAAAAGAAAAGAGAGAGAGAGTATGGTTAGAAGATCAATATACATACAGATCGAGTTCAATTCTTGAGGTTCAGATCTATAATAGAGATGGTGAGCTTTGTAGTTGCAAAGAATTCTTTTAGAATTTAGTCCATAGGTTATAGTCCAATGTCCAATATAATAGCCAGTGTGTACCAGCTTAACTGAGATCTCATCTTGCGACTCAAACTTCCCCTGGTGAAGCTTAAGCAGATCTGAGATACAAAGGATTGGGACACAAACATCTTTTATACAATCTCAAGCCTTCTTTGACAGATTGGAGTCCCTTGGGGAACAATAGGTCCTCATTTCCTAAGCATCATCGTTAATTGTTCACACAGATTAACATAAGATAATTGCCATTCACAAGTGATTTGCTATACATTTCAAAGAGCGATGAATACAGCTATATCCCGTGTTTATAATTCATTTAAATGCTAGGATGTTCTTTTGATCTCTGAATTATCAGAATACAGCATAGACCCATATATATGTAAATTCAGAAAAACACTGAATACATACATCATACAAGCATATAAATTATCCGTGAGTTATTAGTTTTCAAATGATACTTCACAAGGCATATTTTGTACAAGATTATTACAGTAGGGTGCAGGGTGCTAGCATCACAACGGGCCAAACCTAAGTGGTGCTGCAACCCCACGCACCAGATTGCAAAGCCACTCAGTTTGGGGGGGGCCTAGTCAAATGTGTTCATACGGCCATTTCCAAGATTTCACTGATTTTTTTCAAAATCACATTTTCCATGACTTCCATGACAAAATAGTAGCCCTCCACATGAAACTCGCTCACCTAAGACCTCCCCGTTTCAGTGGATGCCCATGAAAAGAGTACACACAATACCGCCCCAAAAAAAGTTCAAATGGGCCCTATCCTTAGGTGCTTAGGACCTGATTCTCAGAAGAGCTGAGAGCCGGGACTGTAACTGAACTCAGAGTGAGTGCTTAGCACCTCTGAAAACCAGGCCCATAATGCTGGCCTCCACTTCCAAATAAGTCTTTTTACAAACTCCCAGTTTTCACACTGACCTCGAATGGGCATTTATAAAATGCCTTCAGTAACTTATTACACTTTAATTATACCAGAATAAAGTCACTTTTATTCCAGAGTAGAATACCCACATGGGGTATAATGAGAATGCTATAGTTCTGCTGGTCAGTTTCCCTCTGTGGACAAGTCCTGAGTTTGTTACAGACCTCAGCTTGGGAGTTTGGCATTTTAGCCCTAGCTGTAGAGAATTATGCTTTCAGCTCTGGAGGTCCTTGGTATTGGACAAGATGATGGCTGTCACACTATGTTATTTAAGAGGGACTGATACGCATTAAGAAAAATAACCAAGCACCTTCAGTGTTATAATAATACATGGATCTCAGTGACTAAACATTAGTTCCACCAGTGTGAGAAAAGGGGAACATAGGGATCTCTTCACCCTCGACTGAAATGCAACATAACAAGGAGGCTTGAGATAAAGTAGGACACCCACTAGGTTCTTTAAACACTTTCCTGCCATTTGCTTTTTTTGCTAAACGTAGACCCCTATTCTTTTGCATTTCATTTAACTGAGGCTTTGTGAACCCAAAAATATGCACTAATTTAAATAAAAGTGTGTTTTTAAACCTAGTTAGCTAAACCAGTGCAAGTTTGTGTGCAGTCAAGGAGAGCAATCAGGAGAATTTCCCAGTCCGCCATCACAATTTACCATGTAATTTAGGGCCCATCCCCCTGGGAGTCTGCCACATAAAGCATCTTCTCACCAGCTCCATCCCTTCAACCTGATATTATCTTCCCAATTGCATATAATTTTGTGGGGGCAGGGGGGCATAACTAATGGCTACAGGGATAGGAGATGGGAGTAGGCAGTGTGCAAAGAGCACCACCCATTCCCTCTTCCTGTTTCAAATGCTTCCTTTCCTTGCAATTTCCATACATTCACTTCATTTCACACTGCATAATAGAGGAGGCCATCTGGCCCTTTATTAGGACAGATATTATACTAATGAATATAAATCAGTTACCAAAACAATAAATACCTTGAGGAACACTACACTGGTTGGTTTTTCATACCAGTGCAGGTCCTAGTGTCTCAGGAGAACAGAGTGAAAATTCCTTTTGTTGCTTATTGACTTCCATTGTTACAATTTGAGAATGTTATGTGATAGGGTACCGGGGCGCTCCCTGGTGAGCAAAGAGCTAACTCTAGTTCACCTTTCCCCTCCCATTGCTATAGAGTTACAGAAATGGCTGCCTTAAGAGAGAGGGGGAAATAATGACTTTGGGGAGGCTGGACTTTCAGAATTAGTCAATGGAAAGCAGAAATTTCCTGCAAATAAGTCCCTATCTTTGACTAGATCTAACTGGACCCCACACCTCGGCATCATAGGACTGGATTAGACTGCAAACTGGGGCGTTTTCCTGTTTACCTTCAGATTATGTTAGCATATTTTGCTGTCTTGTTATAAACACTGAGCCTTGTGGGAAAACCCATGCTGATTGCACTGTTTCTTTCTCTGCCGAGCCATTCCACAAGCATACATCTTGCATATATTCACATTTTATCTCTTCTAGGGCTATGCCTTGCATTCCTAACTCCCACCAAACTCCTTTTGAAATGAATGCGTTTTGCTCAGATAAGGGCTTCAAGATTTGGCTCCTAAACTTTAGAAACAAACAAAAAAGCATCACTTATTATTTCCTATAATATTATATTATAACATAATATAATAAATTGTGCTAGAGACTGAACAAACATATAGTGCTAGAGACTATGCAAACATTTAGTGATAGATGGTCTCAGCGCCAAAGAGTCTAAACAGTCAAAACAAAGAAAGGAAAGATCACATGGGGACTCACTTCTTTTTACACATGGGGAACTCACTTCTTGAACCCCAATTTTCTTCAGTACCTGACACATCAAAAGGAAAAACACTGAGCATTTAACCAAGTGATTTTTTTTTCAGTTTACTTTTCTTTTTTATTATTTCTAGCTATAAATTATGTGAACACGGGTGGAGATCGCTTTTTAAATGCAAATGCGTTAGGAAAGGAAAATTCTCCTCATTGAATGCTGGTTTTGTGATTAAAAGTCGATGCAGGGAAGTACACAGATAAGTTGTTGGCAGTGGTACAATAGAGTCATTCGCTTTGGGCCAAATCCTGACCATTTTGTGTGTGGGAAGGAGAGGGCACATAAGTAAATCTGGGAGCTCTGCCCTGGTTTGACTAATCTTGAGGATAAGCAGGCTGGCATGGAAAGGGTGTGGAACCACATGGTCAGGCCTGGTGGGGATGAAAGGCTCAGGGAAGGCCCAGGGAAGCAGAACAGTCAATGGGAGCAAAGGGAAACCTTCCCATAGTTGCAAAGAGTCCTGTGGCACCTTATAGACAGATGTATTGGAGCATGAGCTTTCGTGGGTGAATACCCACTTCGTCGGCTGCACCCATGAAAGCTCATGCTCCAATACATCTGTTAGTCTATAAGGTGCCACAGGACTCTTTGCTGCTTTTACAGATCCAGACTAACACAGCTACCCCTCTGATACTTCCCATAGTTGGGACCCTCCTTCCAGATGATGTTGGGGTATCCTCTCGCACTGAGGTTACCTCTCCGGGGGAGGGAACTCCAGTCATTAGGAAGAGGCAGGTGTTAGTAATGGGAGATTCGATCATTAGAAACATCGATAGCTGGGTTTGTGATGACCGGGAGAACCGTATGGTGACTTGCCTGCCTGGTGCAAAGGTTGCGGCTCTCTCGAGACATCTAGATAAACTTATGTGTAGTGCTGGGAAGAGCCGGTGGTCGTGGTACATGTAGGTACTAATGACATAGGGAAGGGTAGGAGAAACGTCCTGGAGGCCAAATTCAGGCTACTAGGAAAGAGGCTGAAATCCAGGACCTCTATGGTGGCATTCTCAGAAATGCTTCCAGTTCCACATGCAGGGCCAGGTAGGCAGCAGAGCTTCAGAGTCTCAATGCATGGATGAGACGATGGTGTAGAGAGGAGGGGTTTAGATTTATTAGGAACTGGGGAAACTTTGGGGATAGGGGACCCTATACAGGAAGGATGGGCTCCACCTAAACCAAAGTGGATCCAGCCTGCTGGCACTTAACATTAAAAAGGTTGCAGAGCAGTTTTTAAACTAAGAGATGGGGGAAAGCCGATTGCTGCAGAGGAGCATGTGGATCGGACAGAGACTTCTCTTAGAAGAGAGTCTATTGATAGAGATCCTCTAGGTTTTAGTCAGGAGGAGAGGACGGAAGAGGATAATGTATGGGCCAGATCAGATGAGAAACATTCACATAAAAAATAATGTGACACATCAAAAAAGGGCAGACAAACAGTGACAAGTTTTTAAAGTGCTTGTACACAAATGCTAGAAGTCTAAATAATAAGATGGGTAAACTAGAGTGCCTCGTGTTAAAGGAGGATATTGATATAATAGGCATCACAGAAACCTGGTAGAGTGGGGACAATCAATGGGACACAATCATTCCAGGGTACAGAATATATCGAAAGGACAGAACAGGTTGTGCGGGGGGGGGGCACTATATGTGAAAGAAAATGTAGAATCAAATGAAGTAAAAATTTTAAATGAATCCACATGTTCCATAGAATCTCTATGGATAGTAATTCTATGCTCTAATAAGAATATAACAGCAGGGATCTATTATCGACCACCTGACCAGGACAGTGATAGTGACGATGAAATGCTAAAGGAGATTAGAGAGGCTATCAAAATAAAGAACTCAATAATAGTGGGGGATTTCAATTATCCCCATATTGACTGGGTACATGTCACCTCAGGATGAAATGCAGAGACAAAATTTCTCGATACTTTAAATGACTGCTTCATGGAGCAGCTGGTACAGGAACCCACAAAGGGAGAGGCAATTCTTGATTTAGTCCTGAGTGGAGCGCAGGATCTAGTCCAAGAGGTAACTATTACAGGACCGCTTGGAAATAGTGACCATAATATAACAACATTTAACATTCCTGTGGTGGGAAGAACGCCTCAACAGCATTTGATTTCAAATGGGGAACTATGCAAAAACGAGGAGGTTAGTTAAACAGAAATTAAAAGTGACTAGAGTGAAATTAAGTGTAAAAATGTAATAAGAAAAGCCAAAAAAGAGTTTGAAGAACAGCTAGCCAAAAACTCCAAAGGTAATAACAAAATGTTTTTAAGTACATCAGAAGCAGGAAGCCTGCTAAACAACCAGTGAGGTGATCGAGATACAAAAGGAGCGCTTAAAGACGATAAAGTCATTGTGGAGAAACTAAATGGATTCTTTGCTTCAGTCTTCACGGCTGAGGATGTTAGGGAGATTCCCAAACCTGAGCTGTCCTTTGTAGGTGACAAATCTGAGGAATTGTCACAGATTGACATGTCACTAGAGGAGGTTTTGGAATTAATTGATAAACTTAACAATAACAAGTAACCGGGACCAGATGGCATTCACCCAAGAGTTCTGAAAGAACTCAAATGTGAAATTGCGGAACTATTAACTATGGTTTGTAACCTGTCCTTTAAATCAGCTTCTGTACCCAATGACTGGAAGATAGCTAATGTAACGCCAATATTTGAAAAGGGCTCTAGAGGTGATCCCAGCAATTACAGACCGGTAAGTCTAACGTTAGTACTGGGCAAATTAGTCGAAACAATAGTAAAGAATAAAATTGTCAGACACATAGAAGAACATAAATTGTTGGGCAAAAGTCAACATGGTTTCTGTAAAGGGAATTCATGTCTTACTAATCTATTAGAGTTCTTTGAAGGGGTCAACAAACGTGGACAAGGGGGATCCAGGGGACATAGTGTACTTAGATTTCCAGAAAGCCTTTGACAAGGTCCCTCACCAAAGGTTCTTACGTAAATTAAGTTGTCATGGGATAAGAGAGAAGATCCTTTCATGGATTGAGAACTGGTTAAAAGACAGAGAACAAAGGGTAGGAATAAATGGTAAATTTTCAGAATGGAGAGGGGTAACTAGTGGTGTTCCCCAAGGGTCAGTCCTAGGACCAATCCTATTCAACTTATTCATAAATGATCTGGAGAAAGTGGTAAACAGTGAGGTGGCAACATTTGCAGATGATACTAAACTGCTCAAGATAGTTAAGACCAAAGCAGACTGTGAAGAACTTCAAAAAGATCTCATAAAACTAAGTGATTGGGCAACAAAATGGCAAATGAAATTGAATGTGGATAAATGTAAAGTAATGCACATTGGGAAAAATAACCCCAACTATACATACAATATGATGGGGGCTAATTTAGCAACAACTAATCAGGAAAAAGATCTTGGAGTCATCATGAATAGTTCTCTGAAGATGTCCACGCAATGTGCAGCGGCAGTCAGAAAAGCAAACAGGATGTTAGGAATCATTAAAAAGGGGATGGAGAATAAGACGGAGAATATCTTATTGCCCTTACACAAATCCATGGTACACCCACATCTCGAATACTGCATACAGTGATGTGGTCTCCTCATCTCAAAAAAGATATTCTGGCACTAGAAAAGGTTCAGAGAAGGGCAACTAAAATGATTATGGGTTTGGAATGGGTCCCATATGAGGAGAGATTAAAGAGGCTAGGACTTTTCAGCTTGGAAAAGAGGAGACTAAGGGGGGATATGATAGAGGTATATAAAATCATGAGTGTTGTGGAGATAGTGAATAAGGAAAAGTTATTTACTTGTTCCCATAATATAAGAACTAGAGCCACCAAATGAAATTAATAAGCAGCAGGTTTAAAACAAATCAAAGGAAGTTCTTCTTCACACAGCGCAAATCTTCTCTGCTCAATTGATCCAGCTCTGTATAACCCATCCCCAAGACATACAGCACTCCCAGTACTGCCAATAACAAGCTTAAAAATCATGAGTCAGGCTCTTAGTAATCATGAGACCAGTTTAAAAATCATGTGATTTAAAAAAATAATGAATTTTGGATCTTTTTGTTTACCTTTGGAGTCTTCAGACGTTCAGGTGCACTCAAGTCATACGTTCAAGCTTCTTTCCACAACTATGAGGGCTAGAAACTTAGGTTTGTTTTTTTGTTTTTGTTTGTTTTTAATGAAAGGTGAGATTCTCACTCAATCACTTGTCTCCAGTAGCTGGGGACATATATCACGAGATTCATGATAAAATCATGAGCATTGGCAACACTGCACTCCACAGAGGGATGCTGGCACAGTTTGACCTAAAGTATACAGCTAGGAGTTTATGAAGAACAGTCCAGTTAGTTCTCTAGTTGTCTGTAAAATTTATCATATTCTTTCATTTTTGTATACAGAATTATTCACATAGCACAAAATTTCTTCTAAAATATGTGATTTTTGTCATTCTATTTTCCTTCTTTAATTCCAATTCCTTGTTGTTGCAATTAAAGACTACATTAAATTATAAGGAACCGTGCACTTTTCACCTACAATTCCTGCTATTTCAATTCCAAATAGCCATCAAGCTGTGAGTGCCATTCAGCAACTGTGCATTATTTAAACCTGTGCAAAAGATGCATACAGTTTCCATCAGGGACCTGGTGTTCCTTGATTTTATTTTCACATATTGATTTTCTCTCTTCACTGAAAACCCTTTTTGCCTTCCATTTAAGTGATGTGCTTGCAGCTTAGCTCTGACCATTGCTATGATAGGATTGCATTCAACCATACAAAACATTTAGGCTCCTGCCCAAGTTCTTTATCTGGAACAGACAATGTTGATACCAGTATTTTTCATGGTCTGAGTCACAGTTTTAGGACAGACAAAACAGAATCTTTTGTAGAGTGGAACTTCTTTGCTACTGAGATTCCTTACCTCATGTGCAAAAACTGATATCGTTAGAGAATATCTGTATTTATCAAATACAAAATTCTATTTGGAGCTGTGTCTATTGGATCAGTACCTAGATTCTAGGTACTGTATTTTATGCAGCAAATTGCCAGTTTTTTGGATTCTCAAACCCTATCTCACCTCAAGTTTGCACCTTCATCTCTGGCTCCTTGTTAAAGCTATAGACAAGCATTGCACTCAAATTACACAGCTTGGCATAACTGGTCATATGTCCTTGATGTATTTACAGGATTTTTTCAAATTTTGAAAACAATGGCTGATAATATTAAGCACTTAAGTTAAAAAAAAACAAGCACATAGAACCAGCTATGTTGATTATTTCTATAACATCGGCAAATGTGATCAGCACTTTACAAGCATGTTAAAAAAAATTAAAGTGGTCCCTGTCCTGGAGAGATTATTAGCTAAAGTCTGAATACTACAAATATTCCTATGTGTAGTTCTATTGGAGTCAATGGGACTTAACAAGGGAATAAGTGTTTGTCAGATCAGGGGCAAACTCAGACTAATACAATGGGTGAGATAACAATTCAAGGGCAAGAACAGGGTGAAGATATGATCCAGGGTGGGGAGAGCAAAGGAATCAACATTGCAAAGGTATATGTAACAAAAGGGTTTTGAAGGTGTGAGGGACTCTTGGTGCACAAGAAGTGGGAGACCATTCCAAGCAGAGGAATAGCATGAAAGAAGGTGAAAATCTAAGGGAGGGGGGAAAGGAAATGAGGGTACAGTTAAGAATGGAAAAGAATGTAGGGAATGAGAAAGAGAGAGAGTAGCAAGAAAGGAGAGGATAGAATCAAGGCAGTAGACTCAGAGGCCCCGATTCAACAACGTACTTAAGTACTCAACGTACTTGATTTCAATGGGACTAAAGAATGTGTTAAAATTAAACGTGTTTAAGTGCCTTAATGCCACTTTGTTCCTG